>NC_137582.1:67215152-68493069 GCF_963210335.1 Falco punctatus | reverse complement strand
ACATTAATCAATCTACAGTAAAGTAAAAAAATAAAAATCAAAAATGCACATCTGTGAAAGCACTAGTTACACCTGCCGCACATATGATAGTCACACGGCTGTGCATCTTGATAATTACCACTTGGAAGTGCTGCAGCACAGGTGCTAGTCTCAATCCCCAACCACCTCCAATACAAATACAAACATCCACTCTCACAAGTATGTCCCTTACGTACCTTGTCTCTTCAGCAAGTACAACTAAATCATTACTATAAACCAATTTAGCATACAAGCTGCTAAAACTACATTTTGTTAAGTCAGAAAGTTGGTCCTGACTTTTCTGTATCAATTGTAATACCAGTCTCCAACAAAAGAGTCCCGCCACCACCTGTACCCAAGTCTCCTGCTCACTCAGTAGCTGCAGCCAACTCCATGGCAGACTTCCAGGACAAGAGCCTTGCACAACACACCACAGGATCCATACCAGTTGTCTGAAGATGCCGGGAGCTTTTCTGAATAAAAGCAAATTGCTTCTATTTGAAGCAGTTTTCTTAAGTAGTAGAAATAAAGACCATGTACTGAAGGCCAGTTCACAAATCTAATGTAATAGATAACTGAACAAAAATTGGCAAGATAACGTAACACGTATGTTACCTTACTCCATATATTTTTCTAGTATTTTCTTATTGATTTATTTAATGTGCAAGTTTGGAAAGCTGTTAGGTAGGTTCACCTCATTTTTCTTTACTGAAGTAAACGTAGATACAAGTGTATGATAGGACCAAACAGGCAAAATGCAGATAGAAAAACTCAGAATAGCTGGATCTGGAACAGTCATTTCACATGCACTTAATTATCTCCAATCTAAAGAATTGAACCAAATACATATTTTTTGTTTGGACACATATGTAGGTATGATGTCTGTAATTAATTGTTCGTTCAAAAATGCAGTTTCACGATGCATTTGATGATTTAGGTACACAACAGTTTTAGTTCTCAGCGTTGACTAAAAATAGTGATTTTAATTTATTCCTGCTGCCTACAATTACCCACAACCATGTATTTTTAAATATTTCCAGCCTATAAAAATTACTAATTTTTGCCACTTGTGTTTATCTGCATTTAGACTTTGATTTGGATAAATTAAGCTCTCAAGTGTTCCTTGCTTTATGAAACTCTGCATGTTGTACACTTCAACACAAATAAATGACTTCTACCATTAGAGGTTTAAATAATGTAATGTATTTCATGCTCAGCCTGAAGCTGGATTCCAATGAAGTTGCTAATGCACGTAATGATTAAGTGTAACTCAAATACTAACTGTGTTGTTGAAAACATGACAGGCAATAATTTGGTCTATTATATTCTGCCATTTAATTCCCTAGTACAGACATTCTCTGACACGTTATGAAGCAATGATTTACAATTATTCAAGCTGCAAAGGTCAGAAAGTGACATTATAATCATCTACACAGAGATCCCTTCTAATGCACAAAAACTAGGTAATACCACACAAAAATAGTTTACTAGAGTAGCAACTTTCTATTTAAATTTCCCAAACTGCACAAGTATAAATAATTAATTTACATTACAGTACATTAAGGCATCCTTGAAAATATGTTTTTCCTGCTCCTACCAATAGACTTATGAATAAGTCTTTTTTGCTTGCTAAAAGCAATCTTAAGAGCTGACTTTCACTAAAAGTAGCCTGATATTAACAGTAATCAGTCAAAAAAAAATCTGAAAATCTAAAAATTTTTAGAACACAACACACAGGAGTACAACCAATTTTTTTGATGCAGCTGGTAAAAGCACATTCTTGTCTACAAAGTACAAGGATCTATTACCCACTACACTCAATAAAGGCACGTATTTTTCTTTAGACATTCTCAAAGCAACCAGTGTCATTAAAATACTGAACTTTATACAGATTAAGATCTCTGAACTATTCTTTACATTAAAGCAGCAGCAAAAGTGAAGTTATTTCCATGCTTGGGACACTATAACTCTCTTAAAAGCTTGTTGATATGAGGCTTTAAAAAATAACTGAATTTACCAAAACACTTATTTAGCAGAACATATTATAACAGCTCCAGACTTAATTGGGAAAAGGAGTTTCAAAGCAAATAGAGCACTGAGGAGCAGAAAGTGAAAAAGACTAATACCTTCATCCACCAAAAGACCAAAACAAAGCAAATAAACCAGCAATAAATAATAATAACAAAAAAAACCACAAAAAACCCAAAACACAAGAACGAGCTACTTCAGCAAAATAAAGAAAAAAACCCAACCTTTTCCACCCCTCTCCAAATTCCTTTGTGTATAGAGACACTTACTTTTATTCCTTAAAATACTTGACTGCTTTATATGGAATAAACATAATAAAGACATTGTTACAAATGTCCTTTCAATTTTTAAGTAGGTAGCAATAAATGTTTATGTGCATGTTTTAAATACTGAAAATTTTCCTAAAAATCCAAACCTACCTTATACCCATCCTCCTTAGCAGATTTTTAAAAAGTCATAAAGAAAAAAAAAGAAAGCAGCCGCCACTCTTACTTGAAGCATGTAACTACATCCCAAAAAAATCTGTTTCTGAAAGCAAAGGCCAGAAAAAGGCAAAGGAATAGTAGATGCACTTTAAAATCAAACATTAATAAATTCTGTTCAAAATCTGAAGTGCAGAACAATGTATTTTTCATGTTCTACCTGAGACATAAAATTTGAAAAATGCATGATAAACCTTTTCACTGCATTTCACCAGGCAAGTGAAACAAAAATTTTAAATGCTGGGCAACCAACATTTGCTCATCTAACCCAGGATATCAGCCAATTTCGGATCCAGACTTTCAAAAATTAAATTCAAATATGCAGCAGTTTGCTACCCACAGAAAATAGATACTACCTCTGAAATAATGGGATCTATTTTATAGCTTTGTGTATGGAAAAGAAAACAATTAACACACATCTGCGATAAGGAAATGAGTAGCAGACTGTTTATTCCAAATGTTAAAACATTAGCAGTGTCCAATTTCTGTGTCATCTAGTTTCTGCTGTGCAGCTGAAGAAAAACAAATCCTGAACTTCAATTAAAAAAAAATAAAACAACACAGCAAAATTACTGCCTTTTTCAACAACTAAGTGAATTATATACTGTGTACTTTGTATCATGTAAATATGAGGATCATTTGAAATATTAAGACACAGCAAACCCTCCCTAAAACAACAACACAGATACAGCTTTTTTGCTTTTTTTTTTTAAGACAAAAATTTCCAGATAATTTTTGTCTTTAAAAAAAAAAAAAAGGTGGTATTTTGAGACCACACTAGACCACGATGTTGCACTGACATTTCACCTTTAAAAAGTGCCCAAGCAGATTCAAAAGCTTTTGAAACGCAATTTATCCTTGCAACTAGCAGAGGGCTTATTACTATGAATCTAAAAGTCAGAGGATAGAATATTAACTACTGTAGAAAAGAAAACATAGTGCAGGACCTTCTGTTTGTGACAAAATTACAGAGTTAATGTTCCTGAAAGATCACTTCACCTTTTAAAGCATGATTTTTAAAAAGGTAAAATTTATAGCAATTAAAGCTAATGAAGAAATGCAGCATGAGCTGCTTATGTTCAGGAACTAATAGGTCCACTGAGCATTTCTAAGATTATTTAGCCATCAATGATAATGAATTGACATTGTCAGTGGTGTTAATGTACCAATGCTCTATAGTGCCACTAATCCGATAGCCAATCCTAGCAATTTATTTTTTTTTATGTTGCTACTTTATTTTTTTAACCTACAGTACCCAATCCTTTCAATTAAAATAGCAGAAATACAGCACAAGCTATTACACTTTCTTCTCTTCTTCCACATATAAGGATGGCATATTCATTATTTGGACTACGGTTCAAACTGCTCTGGTCATTCCTCCTTCTTCAAATCCTGCTCAATTCTTCAGGACTGTTAGCTACAGTACAAAAACATCTTTTCCAATTAAATCAGTGTTAATATATAATTCTTAAAATACACTTTTGGTGCACATTAAGTGAAATGTGATGATTATTTAACCAGGTACACAAATCAGATTTTTGTAAGCACAGGGTATTGTGCTATATGTCACTTCCATTAACTGTTTTGCCATATCTAAATTGCACAGCTTCAAGTTGTTGATGAAAATTAGCAACACAATACGACACACAAACGGAAAACAAGTACCTGCTTGGCTACCAGGTATGACGTGTCAGCAACATACAGTAAGCAATCAGTTTAGCAAAGTGACTAACATTCAAGTCCACAGTTTAAATCATTCACACATTTTGTCTCTCTCTTGCATACCCATCATGAATTGCAACTGACAATTGTGTAATTTCTGAGGCAGATTCTAAGAACATGTCAATCCTGAAGTGAAGGAATGAGTTTTTGAAAAAATGAGGTAGCGCTTAATAATTTTAATTCTCTTTTTATAAAAGATACGGTATTAGCTATTTTGAGATTTTTTTACTTTTCCTCTCACAATTAACATAGTTAAATAATATATTTTTTCAGTTTAAGTTAAGGTAATTGAACAAAGAACTATTGTCAAGTTTGTTGACAACTTGTAAGGAACAGAGTTTAGCCTTAGCTAAACGGTCTTATGTCTCTGTAGTTGTTAACTATCTTCCATGCCAAATTCTTGACAATTCATATAGCAGATAGTAAAGAAGATTTTTCAAATATAAAATAGCCTACCAAGCTTAACATTCATTTTAAACATGCTGCAAAATAGAGAGTAGCACAAGTTATTCCACTACCGATATTCAGTAGACTTAAGAATTAGGCTCATACATTTTTATTTCTTGTTTCAAGAAGTCAGCAATTAATTTTCTTAAGTGAGTAAAAACATCCAAAGTATCTCATAATGCTGCATGCAAGATTATTTGAAAAACAGAGATGAATCAGTGAAAATCACTCAGCTGCATATTCAGCTTAACATTCGCTTGTCCTTTAAAATGTGTAACTCACTTTGTCCTGCAGTAGATCAGTATACTAAGGCGAAAAAAAAACCCACTCCTGCTGAATATTATCCCCAACATCACACCACACCATTCATGTGTGCACTGCATCATCTAATTGAACCTGTGCTGTTCTACACATTAGCCATAAGGCTGCTATAGCAGGTTACATAGGTTTGAGTAAAATGTTTTTATATGATGCATATATTAGTTAATTTCTCCAGCATAATAACATTAAAATATATTTTTAATCAGAACTAGGGTATTAAAATCCAACTTTGAATGTCCTATGATGTACCATATATGCCATGGCATTTTAAAACCTTTTAAACATTTCTGCTAAATTAATTAGTTTTGCATTAAGGAGTCTCAATGCCTCCTATTAAATGCAACACATTTGAAGGACAATTAAACATTATGAACAATCCTTCTGAGGAAATAACGATTAAGTAAAAAAGAAAAACAAGATTTTTTGGGTAACAAACAAGAACACAAGCATACATAAAAGACTTCAATTTATTTTTAAAGTCTTATGCCTGCAATATTTTAGATCCGTTTGTTGGAAAATCATTCTTCTGTTTTGTTTTCGTAAAGAATGAAAACCCTAATGGAGTCCAGAAATCTGTTAATGGTACTAAAATTATAACAGTATAGCAAAAGAAAAAACCCCACACAGTAAAGTCTATATTATATATTTTTTATGTCTTTAAATGGAATTTACAGTTCTCCCTGGCAATGTGAATGAACATCCTATAATTTAGTCAATTTACAGATTACAGGTTCAAATTGACCTTGTAGCCCATAAAATTGCTCATCTTCAGTGCAGGATTAGAAGTGGGAAAAGAATGTCATAACTGTATTTAAGGAATTTACCATAACAATGGAAAGGAGGATATGCATGCATAATTTTAGCCACTCTTGCTCACATCACAGTTTTCAAATCTGAAACAATGCATATCCTGCACTCTTCTCCTGGTTAACCATGTTGGAGACTGTTTCAATTTACTCACCCACAGACATGACACTTGTATTCCCTCATCCCAAGGTGCCTCTTGACATGGTTTCTGGCATCTCCGAGCTGAGCTGTTGCAAAATGGCATATCTTGCACTTGAATGGCTTTGATCCTAAGTAAAATTTAGCATAAGATATGAGTTGAATTAGAATAATGTATCACCCACGGTTAAAGAAATAAAAAATCCTGGAAAAAAATAACCTTTAAAAAAGCCTATCCAACATTTAACCTGTTTGAGATTTTTGCCTAACAGAAAAGGTATCTCGTACAGAAATTTATAACTCCCAGGACACAGACAGTATATACTATACATTACTCATTAAAGTTTCCTTAAGTTCAAGATCATGGAAACTGTACTCTTAACTTTTAATAATAAATTACTCTTTTTCATTATTATTTAAAAAAACCAAAAAGCATTAAATTTGGAAGACAATATAGTAGGTAGATAACCTTTCAACAAGACAGCAAAAGTTGTTCTACACCTTTCTCTGTTTCCAAATGCTGAACCTCAGGTAATGGTCTTAAGGTGGCTTGAAATAAGATAAACTGCAAAACGTACTTGGTTTTTAAGCAAGTATATTTAAAGTAAAGTAATTTTACAAGTCTTCCGACTTTGAGTAGATTTCACATTAGCACTGGTATTTCAGATTTGTTCTGTCACACACAGAAAATGATTCATCACCTAGCTACTGTAATGACATGCAATGTATGAATATACAGTGGATAAAATATTATGCCTTTATGACTGTTTTATGGTCAAGAATTTATGATTATTCTGCAAACCAGAAGTATTGACATTTTGGCTATTATTTATTTCAAGAACAAACTTTAATATTAAATGTCTACTGCAGACCAAAGAACCCTGAAATTATTTCTCCAAGGAGAAAGTACCAGCCTATTTCTTGTACCACATCAGTTCAGCAAAAAGTCAAATTATTTGTCTATCTTAATTAACAGCAATCTATTCTTGAGGGTGGAAAAACCATTTTTTTTTTACTGAAATAGTTAAATTGGGCATATGTCAGTCCCCATGTTATTACACAGCAACACCATTCTAAAGCATGCTGTAGTACTTTCCAATTTTCTGACCATTAAATCCTTAAATCAATAAATCAAAATGATAGAACTGCAGTTAAAAGTAAGTACAATATGGTCACAGAGTCTCCATATTATGTTTAGTATATGTTTTGTGAAGTACTTCTTCCAATACAGTTAAGCATAATATGAAATATGTGATCTTTAATAAATATACATAAAGAGCTCTGATAAGAAAAATGTTGCACTATATCATACTTGATCAATGAACCTTTTTGCTTTGCCCTTGAAAACAGAATATCCTCCAAGAATCCATTGATGAAATTGAGGATCTTAGTAGAAAATTTTAGAGTCTTAAATTTCAATTTAATTCCCAAAAGCTGACAAAAAATGAAGCATTTAATTTTAATCTTCTAACTGAAATAAAAAAGTCAACAGTACTAAGCACGGGCAGACAAGGTTGAATATTTCACAGTTCAATGACAATGAAGCCAGATCTCTTAATACTTCCATTTCTACTGTTGGAAGTAGATGTAAAATATATTTAGCACCTGAATGGTTATATCTAGTCAGCTTTATATGTTTAAATGTCAAAAGCAGGTTGAGACTGCAGCTAACAGCAATCACATTCTATCAATCACACTGAAAAAAACCCCAGTTTATTTAAATGATCCTGATAAAACTAAATTAATCATTAATTTGGTGACATTTCAAATCAACACTGCATTCTATAAAGAGACCCCATGCAAATAAAAGAAGTCTAACTTTGCATTAAATAAAAAAGTATAAAAAGATGATGTTTTAACTTAATCTTCAAGACTAATTGCACAATTAATAACATCAAGGCCACACTGCAGAGGATTTTTGAAATCTGTTGGTGTTTATACTGCTCTTTTTTTGTCATACAATTCAAATACCATGTGGATTCAATCCTGTGTTCCCCTAGTTTCTCTCCTGCTGGTTAAATTGTAGATTTGTTCCTCATTCTCTTACTGCAGGTGTCCCACAGTGTTTCCATACAAGACCTTTGCTGTTTTCCATTTATGTGACTCCTTTGTGAAGAACTCAAGTTCAGACCAATCGTAGCTACGGTGTCCTGACAATACAGAAACGTATTATTCTGTTGACTGCTCTCATCCAAAAATCACTGAGGCCTTGAGGGTTTTTTATTTCTTTCTCAGACCCAGAGCTGAATACCTGTTAATATCTCCATTTAAACTCCATGAAAATTCAAGCGCTGGCAGGCTGCAGCTAGTACTTATCACCTGAAACAAAGGCAGCGCAACTCAATTTTAGGCTGCTGGTGCCAAATTTGTTCCAGTATGTTCTTGGATCAAAAACCCCAAAATTTTATACTTAAGACATTGCACGAAGAGTTAAACTAATGGGGCAAAATATCTGTATTTGCCATAAGGCGATCTGAAACAATGCTGAAGCAATTAACCACTTCTTAGCCATACTTGTATCGTCACAAACCTTAACAGTTCTGATATGCTGTGTTAAACATGATACCATTGAATTCATACTTGGCTTTTAGTTCCCAGAAAAATGATAAAAATACTCTCAATATATCATCTTTCCAATCAAATGAGTTAAAAAAAAAAGGGGGGAGGGTAAAAAGTTACTTTACCCACAAGTTATAGCTTGGACACAAAGTGTACATTTTCTGATGTTAGCAATAAACAATTAGGCCCTTAACAAGAGAACTGGAAAAAGAAAAAAAGAAACAAAAAACACCATCAAATTGAAAATAGACCAAATTTTACAGTTCAGGTCGGACAGACACAAACCATGCTAGTGAACAGCAAAAAGACTGGAGATCAAAGTCCTTATTTTACATTAAGACAATTGAGACCCAAAACTATAAGAAAAAAATCACTGCTTTATCTTTAAGCCAGCCAAAGGCAACACCATCTGCACCTGCAAGTATAGCTGCGTCCCTAGCTCAGGCCCAATGCAAAGTGAGCAGAGCTGCATGAAACACCATCATACCATTTCCTCCTGTGTTTAGGACATGGGGAGTAAGATACCACATTGAGCAAACCTTCCATTAACTGAGAAATCTGATGAGAAATGAAACAAAGATGATGTGGTTGCAGGTGATTTTTCCTCAGATGTTGATTGTTAATTAAGTTTATGGGACCTCCATCAACTGCAAACTAAAAAGTCTTCCACCTCTACTACTTTTATTTTTCTTTACACTTCCTCATTTTCACTTGTCAACATGTGATGGACTTACTTGTTATCTCCTCTCTAGCAAAGCTTCCCTTTCATTTGCAATGTGAAAATCTCCTACGTTATTTAACGGTATTTTGAAACATTATTTTTCTATTAATGGAAATCAGTAGTTGTATCTACAACTTTCCCTTCCCACCCCCACACTGAACGATCACCAGTTACTCAATAAAAAAAAGGCAAGGAGTTGGATATGGTTACACATACATACATATATAGACATATATATGCACATCTGGATGCTGAAGATTTTTTAAAAAGCACATAATCAGAACAATGAATGGGAAAACGTGCAGCTCTGCTCCTATTATGTACCTGGTGTTACCCTAGAACAGATGAGAAGCTAGAAATACCCTGCTTTGCCTCACCAATATTATAAGCCACCGTATATTCACTTGGTGGAGTAGGTCAGTTCCCTCTGCTACCCCTCCCAATAACCCAAAAATATTTGTTTCTTATTCAACTGTATTCATTGTGATATGGGATGGAAGAAAAGGTTCTGTAAGAAAAAATATCACAAGTATGAAAATAGGGATTGGAAGAGAAAGCCTTCTTCCCATTAACTATTAATAAAAGTATCCGCATTACTATTTATGTGAATAAGCAAAGCATAAGAAAAGCATTGCATATAAAGGTGCCATGAGAAAGAGGGCAGATAAAACTCTAAGCTGTAACCCTTCTATAATTCCTCCATATGCACCACCAAAAAATGACTTGCAAAATGAAACGTATCCTTTTACTGCTTTGCATATTTAGGGCCATCCAAAAGCACAATAAAAATATACTTCATGATAAGACCTACACACAAGATGTTAAAAAGTACACTAACTTTTACTAAATGTTACAATCAATGATGTAACTTATGTAAGTAGGGTTGCTTTGTCATATATTGATAGTTACCTCACTTTCACATCCACATTAACTTGATTTTAAATGCAATTAATACATATAGTCAAGGAAGACTAATGGACTACATTCTGCACTTAACCTGGTGGACATTTTCAAATGGCACAAGTGACCAGTGCAAACCTATTTTGCATTGTAAACGACTAAATAAATCTTAATGGATTAAGAATGATCAGCTATCAACACACAAGGGAAATTAAGTGCTGAAATGCCTACATTGATTATTTTAAATTATTAGCCTTACTCTGTTCTTGAATTTGTATGCTTTTAGTGAGCTTTAACACATTTACAAGACTTATTGACTATAATTACAAGAGAATTCAAGTAATGGACACATCAATTATAAGCAACATGTCTTGACCAGACAGTTGCATAAAGAATTCTAAAGAGAGCTCCATTAGCATCCTCCCCCTTAGTTTTATTCAGTTTTATCTGCCGTAAGAGGGCATATTAAGGGCTTATACAACTGTTCTGACCATGTGAACACGAGCGTCCCTCTGTAAGACTTAACACTGCATTCAGAGTTGGATATTAGCAGAAGCTATACAGATAACTACGTTATTGACAGGACAGAAGTAATGCTGAAAGTATTAAGTATGTGACTTATTGGCATACATGAATACTGCGGTTATAGTAAAATACTTTGAAAGGTTTGAAATACAATGTCCATGTTCCCCAAGATTAATTTTAAACTTTGTTGTCCAGTCATGCCCTTGGCTTTTCATAAAAAAACCTTACAAAACTATTTTAGGATTATGCCAGGAATTACCATTTTTTTATGTTTCTTTTTTCTTACCTTTTTGTTCTCTTCCTTGTAACCATGCACTAAGTTTCAAATACTGCATGAATTTAAACTATAGCTTCCATAATAAGCCATTATTTAAAAGTACAGTAAAATAAACCTTACAGTTTTAATGAAAATATGTTCAATGAAATGTGAATTTATTATTCAAATCCACTCATAAATTCAACCATGGAGACACCACTTGTCTAAGCAGAGCTCAGTGATTTAGAAAAGCTGTCTATTTAAAATAAAGAATGTATGGCAGGTTTATAGAAACATCACAGTGAATTTTTACATAAATTTAGAACTGCAGCTTATGCATTTTTCTACAAAAATGTTTTTAAATTTTCCACTTAAAATTAAACATAAAAATGAATTGAAAGTGTGATCAGCACAGAAACTAAATCAGATGCTACATCCCTCTGCATCATAACAGCATTACACACTACCTTCCAAAAAGGCTGACCAATTCCAATTCCCATAGCTTATTTCTATAAAAACCTCTTGCTGTTTCTTATTTAGGAATGATCTAATATAAAATGTCTATCCTGAAGCATTATGTAATGCTGAAAGTGGAACTGAATTAAAATGAAATAAACAATTTGGATATTAAACAACTGCAAGGAGGAGGAAGTTAGAACAGCTAATTGTTCTCTCAAACCACCACTGCTTCATTATATAAATTTAAGAACCAATTAGTGGTTACAATTTAGATTAAAGGGAAGGAAATTTCTCTATATGAAACAAAAAGCAGGGTGACTGCGCTTAAAATGTTCTTACATTCTCTGCCCTTTGATCACTGTATTTTCACACCCCTTTAGGTAATTTTGAATTTCACTGGGGGCTCATCAGGCAACATGAATGCCAGTTCATAAGAAATGTTAAAGAGATTAACAAGCAGAAAAAGACCAATGGTATAATTCACTCTGTTTGAAAGAGACCACTTGCAAAGACTGCATTTCCATACCTGTATGGGTACGGATGTGAGCTAGGAAGGCCATGGAATTGCTACTTCTACACATCTTCCCACAATACTTGCAGACATTGCCTTGGTTCTCTTCCCTCTCCCTGTTTATTTGCTCAGTGTCTTCCACAATGTACTTATTCACTTCCCGCAAGAGCTCTTCGTGTTGCTCTTTGATGTGGAGAAACAAGCTCTGCTCTGAATCAAAGGGCTCCGTGCACTTCACACACTTAAAGGTAGCACCTCCTTCAGGCAGCTCCTCCACGCTTGCCTGCTCATTGCGCATGTGCCCGGCACTGGCCAAGTGCTGGTGAAGGTTGCTCTCTGTGTAAAATGATTTTCCACAGAGTAAACAATGAAAATGTTTTTCTTTTGAAGGATGTTTCATGGCTATGTGAACATTTAGTCCGCTCAAACCATCTGCTAGAAAACCACAGTCATCGCAGCGAATACGTGTCGACTCCCCAAGGGAAATTCCTTCTGACTTCTTCTTTTTCCCACCACTTGGGGAAAGCTCTGCTTTCATGGTAAGCTCACTAGCTTTCACTCCACCTGACATCTGTCCTTCAGCAGAATGGTCAGTGGCCTCCCCATCTTGATGGCTTTTTAACCTCACTATAGAAGAATCAAACTTGCCAAAATTTTGCATTGCCTTTCCTTTATCATCAGCACTGATAACTGTTCCTAAAGCCTCATCACTACTTCCTTCCATGCCCTCAGCTGTTGAGCCATCTGCCTCCCAAACACTGTTATTTATAGTTACTTCTACTTCATGTTGTGCTTCCACAAGGGCTTCTTCCTCCTCCCCAGTAGGATCCTCTTTCAAACTTCTGTCACCCTCTAAACTATGTATATTTTGTACCGTTTCTCCAATGTTTCCAGTAAAATTCGATTGCTCTACTGCACTACTTGTTTCTGGAAGAGTTAGCACAAGTGGGTTATTTTTTTTCAGTGATATTTTTTTGAAAATAGATGTGTTTCTGCACTCTACTTCGGGGTTTTCTCTATTTGCATCCAAGTTTTCCTCGCCTTTTCCTGAATTCAGGTTTGTGTTGCTTGATCTATTTTGATTTTCTGCAGTGCAATCATCAGCCGAGTTGAGCAGCTCCTGCCCATGCCTACTTTGCTGCAACTTGTAAGTACCTGTTTCTTTAACTGATGCTTCCTTGTCAAGTTTAACACCTTTATCTTTCTGAAGAGTTTGCTGGAATCCTTCACAAAAAAAGTTTTCTCCTCCATTTTTAGACTCCTCTTCAAGTTCACCTTCTACTGCATTTTGGCAACTGCTGCTTTTAGGCATTCCTGGAGATGCAGTTTCATCTAATACAGTACACTCAGTTAAGCTTTTACTCATATGATCACCTTCTGCTGCATCATTGGCACATTTTGTTTCACCCAAACCAGTTTTCAATTCTCCTGCACTGGGATGGTGCTCCTCTCCAGAAAAAGCAGTGCCTTCTTTAGTGGTATTTGCTGTGCTTGCTTCCTCTCCAGAAGAAGAATAAACATAAGATTCTCTTCTAATTTTATGCTTCTCTGTCGCTGCATGCCTAATCATCTCTCTGCGAGTAACAGCATAGTAGTCACAAGCCATGCAGTAGTATTCAAATTGTTTTGTATGTTTTCGTTTCACATGCAGCTCTAAAGAAGATGAAGAATGAGCAATGAAGCTGCAGTGTATGCACTTGTTGTCATTTGCACCCATTGCTCTTCTCTGGAAACATGGGTCACCATCTGGAGTAACCCTTGCTGGTTCCAGAAATATATGTTGGTTTATATTTAATGGATTGCTAGTATGCTCTAAATCTGGCAGCCTATTGGCATTTACAATTTTTAGTTCTGCATCTCCTTGCTCAACTTCCTGATTGTCTAAGACAGAGTTTTCCAAATCTGATGACTGGCTACCATCCTCAACATGTTCACAGAAGGCAGTCATGGGGCTATTAACCTTCTTGTTCATGGATTCAGAATTACCTCCTTCAGAGCTAACGATGATCTCCGAGTTCTGTTTTCCCCGTCCTTCTATTTCAACACGACTTTTGTGTTTTTTGGTTGCACAATGGCGTTCCATATCTCCTTTGGTTACAGTGTAGTAATTGCAAATCTTACACAAATAGCTGTACTGATGACTGTGCTTTCGTCTGATGTGAACAGTCAAATTTGTGACACTGGAGGCCAAAAGACCACAATGAGTACATGTCCTAGAAATAGTGCCTTTGGGTTTTCCTCTTTTGGGTGCATTAGCTAAAACCAATTCATTTTCACCAATCCTTTGATCAAGTGGAACAAATTCCTTATTTCTCGGTATGTTTTCCACAGAAGAGGATGAAACTTGTATAATTTCTTTATCTAATTCTATATTCCCACTCCCAGAAACTGAAGGATCCACCACTGTTTTAATACCACCAACACCAACACAAACCTTTTCAATACATTCTTCAAAACGTAGTCCAATGTTGTTTTTCCTGGCATTTTCTAGGTGCTTGCTTCTTTTGATATGCTTCTCCATTCCTTCCTTACTCAATGAGTAGAGATTACATGCTTTGCAAAGGAAGTGATACTCCTGTGCATGTCGGAGTTTTATGTGCCTTGTAAGAACTGTGGAAGATCTCGTCTTATAAAAACACTTTTTACATTGAAACTGGGTTTTATTCAGAACAGAATGCTTTAGCTCATTTCTGTGATTTATGAATGAAGATTCTGGAGTTTTTGCTTTCATTGGTGCTTCCACTTCCTTCTCAAGATTTTGACTATTGTTTGATACTGGGTCAGCATAAGTTATCACTTGCAACGTCTGATCACAGTTACTCAATGGAGTAGCTTGCTGAAATAATGAACCATCATGTTTCTCATTTTTTTGATGATTTATCAGGTCTTCTTCTACATGAAAAAAGAGAATGCAAGTTGGACAGCTATGGGACATATTATGTACTTCACTCATATGACTTCGAAGGCCAATCACATTCAGGCTGGCAAATGAACAGAGCTGACAATTAAAGCTACAACCACCCATCTGGTGTTTACTGTCCTGACAGTGTTGCTTCATGTCTTCCCTGACTCCAGAGGAATAACTACACATCTGACAATGAAACTGGATCCTTTTTGTATGAAGCTTTGCAACATGAATTTCCAAACTTCTTCTGTTCTGAAAAACATAACCACAGTTAATGCAAGTATGAAGAAGACCATGATCAGCAGTAAGTTTAACATCAGAATCTTTAGTATCTGTAGTGCTTGAAGAAAGGGTATTTGGCTTATCTTCAGTAAGATCTTGAATTTCTGAAGGAGTATTATAATTACTTTCAGCATCTGCTTCTAATTCTGTATGTGACATAGGGCTTGAATCAACAGGTTCAAGCTGTGTGCTGGAGATATGCTTCATGTGTACTCTCAGAATTTCAGACTTGCCTCTCTTACCCAACAAGCTGTACCTTCTTTTAACCTGCCTTTTTAATCTAAAAGACCTACTTTGTCCAAATGAAGATCTTAACAAGACAACATTTCTTTTATGTTCTCGTCTATCAAATCTCCTTGTCGTGTTTAAACTTCTAACTAGCTTTTTGGTAGTTGGAGGTAGTTCTGTTTTCTTCAAGATATTTTCTGAGGGTCCTGGTATTTCTAGTTTTTCAGTACAAACTTCACAATTTCCTTGTACACTGGAAGAAAGCAACGCTTCTTCGGTCACAGTATCGTCTTTTTGAGTGGGAACATTTGAAGATGGTATCTTTTCAACAAGTTCAGTGCAATCGTTTTGTTTAGACAAGCTTACTTTTGAGCCTTTTGGTGCACTGCAAACACTTAATTCTTTTGCATCAACAGTTCTTGCCCTTAATTTGCTGGTCGCAGGTTTTGCTCTGACATTCCTTTCTTTGGTTGCAGTAGATTGTTGGGTTTTAAATGATTTTTTTGTCAATATCTGTACAAGTCCTCCCCGTGCAGCAAGATTTTGGCGTCGAAGGTGCGTCTTGCCAAGGAAATGAGAATTTAGGAGATTTTCTTCAGCACTCTGAAAACCACAAAGATCACAAGAAAATATCTTGGATTTCTCATGGTCTTGTTTAACATGTGTATGTAATGTTGAACTACATTCAGCTGTGCAACTACAGTGAGGGCATGTTTGCTCTTTGGATTGTTTAGAGGGGCTTTCTCGTTTATGTTTTTCTATATCAGAGCAGGAAGGTAAACAGAGATCACTTATTTTGCCTTTAAGGTCTTTCTCTGTGTTTCCAACTGTATAGCCAACACTGCTTTCTTCTGAAGATGGTAAGTTATCAGGAACAGCAGCTGGCTCCTCTTGTGAATGTTTATTTTCCTTGTGAATTTTCAATATGGCACCATCAGCACATTTGAAATCACAATGTAGGCACAGGAAATTTGCATTAAATATATCATCATCAAGACAACCAGCAAATCCTTCCTTCTTTACAGCTCCAGCTATCACACTACTTGCTTCTTCAGCTATGATTTTGTGCAATTTCCTTTCAGTATCTTTCATGTCTTCTGAAGAACTCCACTTTCTTTTTCTGGAGACATTTTCAGGCTTGCCTACTTCAACAGCATCCAGGTTTGGTGATTCATTTTCAGGCTTGCCTACTTCAACAGCATCCAGGTTTGGTGATTCTGACAGTGCTCTTTTGTTCGTGTCATTCTCTTTTCTTTTCTTTTCAAGGCCCTTGACCACTTCATCTGACATAAGCCTTGTTTTCTGCTGAAATGAAGAGTCACATCCAGCATTTTCTCCTGCTGTGTTTCTCTGGCAATCTTCTGTCAACTCAGTTTGTAAACTCTCATCAACATCATCCCTCTTCTTATTTTCCGCCCCATCCATGCTTAACATTGATATTATCAATTGTAGGTCATTTGGCTTAGTACCTATAAAAGAAAAGAGTTATTATTAGTCTTTTACACACAAGTTAAAAGACTCAAGTAAAAAAAAGAAGCAATACAGCAAATTAAAATCACAGCAGAAAGACAGACACAATGAAAGATACGAGGCTACATTTTCAGCATGGCGTCTAAACTTAAGACGTCTAAAACTCAAACCAACTGCTAGGTACTTGGTTACAGAGCTCTCTCTGTGATAAGCACCGAGTGAGTGAGCACTAGCTTCCATATTTTTCATGTAATCAAGTCATTTACTACATGCTTGAACTTGGGCAGAGAAGCCTAACCTTTGTTTCTGGAAGCGTATTTAGAACATGAAACACTAACAGCTTTCAGGGAACCAGCCATGAGATGTTCAACTCTTCCTGAACTAGAATCCTGGTTCTCAAATTTAAAAGCTCCAAGGAGGAAATGGTCATGACCACAACAACAAGGTTAAACATTGTAAGTATGAAGCTTTTTTTCCTTCCTCTGCTTAAGATTACCTGCTGAAGAGAAAGAGGGAAAACACAGATAGAGCCATGTACTAAAAGAATATGCCTCAAATATAATTCCCCATCATTATTAAAATATCCTCTAAAACTTCATTTCCCAGGTGGAGGAGGGGGGTAATGAAACAGCCACCCAGAGAAGGGCAGCATCTTTGAACCTCAGCACAAACTCTAACCATCCAAATCCAGTTACGAAAAGCTTTTGCTCAACTGCCCAGTGTGACCTTCCTGCTCCCAAAAAGATGTCACCACTAGAAAACCAATGCTCCCAACACAGTTTATAAGAGGGATGGGGGTAGGAAATCAGATCTTGACATTTATTACCTTTTCATTTTGATATGAAGCGATTGAGAATTGAGAATGCATTTCATTTTAACAGATGATTAAATACTAAATGTTTATCTATGTGCTTTAGACTATGATTTAAACATCAATTTGCTGCAGACCCAAGTATCCAGTTTTTTGTTCAGTTACCCATTGAATGAGGCCATGACCACAATTGTAAGTACTTTCTGACAAGATTAAGTAATTGCAGTGTTGATACAGACAACACAGGGTACAAAAAACTATTCAAGTACATGCTAAAAAAAAATGCTTATTTTTGAGGACAAAGTAAGAAAATATTAAATTGAGGAAATACACTCAAATCAGTTGGACTTATTACCTATGGAAGTAAAAAAAAATGCTTTTCTGCTTAATAATTTATGGAAGGCCTATAAGGAATTGAGTGCACAGTTGTTGTATATATTGAACAGTTTTTCAACTGTAGGGCTACTCATAGAGCTAAAGTACTGACCAAACTTATACCAAGCTAGCTATACCTACATAACAAGAGAATAACCACCTCCAGATCACAACAGCCCTTTGGAGGACCCAGATATTGCTTCTCTAACTGTGGTTTTCTGATTCTTATACACTACTGTTTTTCTTTGTTCACTAAACATGATAGAAACTATCACCATTAGTCAGATGTAAAACAATCGGGTCTATATTCTCAGATTGTTTAAGTCAGCATATTGTCAGTATTTTCAAAAATGCTACAGCAATTAATATCAGTGGAAGATGAAGCCTTTGAAGTGCAAGCTTACCCTGAAAAGGTTTATGAGCACTGTTTGGGATACAGAAAGAAAGATCAGATGAAAATTATGTTGTTAAAGTGCAGTACAGCCTTTTTTTATATAACTTGGAAAATATCAATAAATTACTTCTGTGATGAGTGCTATAAGTCCATCCTTAACCGACTGTGTGCAGCAGCTGTGCGTCCTTTGCCTTGCTGCACCTCCCCAGCAGGTTCCCAGCCCACCACGGAGACCTGACCACACTTCCCTTGCATGGCCTGGGGAAGAACAGCAGTTTTTTTCTTTGCTGTACAAGACAATTTTCAATCTCAAACCAGTTCTCCATCTTCTTTATAGGACACTTTCCTCTCAGGCCATCTGATTTATAAGAGAACCTGTCCAGCAGTGAACTAATACCTGCTCTGGAAATTTCCGCTATCAAAGGTTGTATCAGGATAATTAGGGGGTTTTGCATTGATAAAAATTCATACATTCAAGACATATTTATAAGTAGGGGACTGGTGGCTCCACACTATACCCTCTTCTGCCACACTTCATGCCATCCTGTCATTTGATTTAAATGTTAAAGTGCTGTCACACCTAGATCAATCTCTGACAGAAATCACAGGCTACTTCCAGCCAAAGATAAAGTACTCATAGGAGGTGGATGCTCCCCAGCTCTGAGAGGCAGGTATCAGCAGTCTCTGCCACACAAGTGCAGATTCAGCTAATCTCTGCTAGCCTTCCACACACCTCAAAAAAACATGGCTGATTATTTGCGTACAGTATCTGCAGGTTAGCCTTACTTCTCAGCATTTATTCACTAACTCTCCAATAGAAGTTCCTCCTGTTCTGTGCTCCACCAAAAATCTAGGATCACAATCTCAGCTGTGGCATCCAACCTTGTCTTCAACTCAACTGTATTGCACCAATTAGGGTTTTTTTCAAGTGCTTAGAAAAAAAAAAAAAAACTATTTCCCTTACTTTATCTTTGTAAACCATTTGTAGTCACAACTACAAGCTAGTTGCCAGGCAAGTGAAAAATACAAAACACAAATCTCATAGGTGCTGCCAATAATTTCAGTATGAAATTAAAATAGTGATACATGTAATACAAATATGCAAAGAGACCTTATGGCTCAACCTTCTAGACTAATTCCTCCAGCTCTCCAAGTCAACAGTAAATGGAGATACCTATCTCGGTCTTCATTTCATGATAAACTCCTAGCATGCAGACTGAGGATGCACTCCACTTCATTTACAGGCAGTACTCCTAATGAAGTCAACAGCCTCACATCTATCCCCACAACTGATAACAAGTATTACCAAAGCAATGGCTCCTCGGCTGCACAATGTAAGTTAGCTGTAGCAACAATTAACTATACACCTTTATAAGATTCATCTCTACCTCACACCTGAATTTTCATGAAAATCATCTCCCCCTGCAAACCCTTCCTACAGTTAGATTTGCCTCTGTCCCACCTCCATACAAACTGTCAAAATGTCACTACATGGGAGTATGCACCTTCATGAAACCATCACCCAGAAAGAATTTTCTATGCAAGAAAACAACTATGAGTCAGTTCCTGTTGTTTCTCTAAAATTATCCCTATATTAATTAATCTAAGGAATTAAATTGCCTTCAATTTCTTTTAGTTCTCTCTTGAAGTTGCCTTTAGGACAAGAGCAAATCTTCTGAGGTAAGACACTTAATGGCAACTGTCACTACTTTTTGCTGGGACCATGGTCAGCAATTTGCTGAGCTGTGGTCCATTGTCCACATCTCAGACAAGATCTAGACTGCAACATTGAACCACGTCTCTGTTTCTCCCCACTATGGTCTTTGCTCAGGTAACACAGCTGTGTCTCTAACACAATTTCAGTAGCACATGCCTCAGCTTCCTTGATGGGAGAGTACTGCCTCACACCCAAAGGGAGCTGTGGGCAGGCCTCTTCTCAGCTTCCTTGCATGGATTATTGCACAAATGACTATCACTACTTGAAGAACGCATTCAGCATACCATAAGCCTCCTCTAGGAAAAAGGAGCCTCTAGTGCTTTCTCTGCTGTAAGCCCCTTCTCAGATTTGCTATCGGACAGGAGGGCAATGGTAAAGCAACAATCTAGTCACAAATCTGGATGGTCCTAATCCTCAGCCTACATGAGCCAACTCGCCTCTGTTCTCATCAAAGCCACTAGTACTGATTAAGGGCTAGCCTACAGTTGGTATTAATACAGGAACCAATGCTTCAGAGAAGGCATCAACAGCACTCTGAGTTTGCACAGTCCCAGTGACCGCATGACACACAAAGTTAAATGAGTTCCTTTTTGCAAAATTAATCTCGGATCAAACCTTAGTCTGGCACAGGGATTGTCATCAGGAGCAAAGAATCAGCATCTGGAATTTGATTAAATCAACTGGTAACCAAAACCACATTCTAGATGCAACAAGCAACCTTCTGCAGCCACGGCAGCTTAAGCACACACTTAAGTTCAATTCCTATGTATTAGTGTGACTGAGTAAGCCTTTTGATACCAATGTAACGCTGGCAAACTCATACAGCAGCAGCAGCAGGGAAGAAGCTCTTAAACTACCGTAGTCATGGACCAACAGGACTAAAAACGATGTAAGATGCAAGCTCTCATGCCTTTTCTTGTACCTTCACCTTTTAAAGATACCGGTTACATCTTTATAACTAATATCTAAAGTGCAACAAAACCTAACCACTTAATGTATTGCGTAAATAAACACAAACAGATTTATACAGGCTCCAAGGCTTCACTGATGGTATTGCCAGGTACAACACAACAGAATGGCAGAGCCCAGGATCAAGCCCGAGCTAAGCAGACAGCCGTCAAATCTTCAGTATTTCCATAGTTTAAAACCCAATTCTGTCAAACAGCACTCTCTTAACATCATATTTGATGTTCAAAATGAAGCTGTTCTAATTCAAAAGTGGGTTGACTTTTTGTAACATAAATCTTTTGTTAATGTTCATATAAATCAAGTATAGCTGAACAGATTCTTAAAGGATATGACCAAAAATTAATTTGCCACATTAGCTTCAGGTTAACAAATTCTTCTGCTTGGAGACAGTCATACATTACCTAATGCATTTTAAGGTTCTTTGCAGCACACTGCTGTTCCTGAGTTTTGGAAAGAAACCTGTTGTGGCCTCAACATTTTTGCACAGAAAAAGCTAAGCTCAGTAATTCTACTGGAAATAGGAGCTAAGTCTTTAACATAATGCCTTTTTCTTCAATGATTTTCCAAGTATCCAAGAGGTGGAACATGTTTTTAAGATCTTTGAAAGCAAAATGTTTGTCACACGTTACATCTGCATAGGCCAAAATTAAAAATCTTTACAGAATATATGAGGAGATACACACATTTTTAAATCACAAGTGCATAATACACAATACTTCAGCTGTGTCACAGATACAAATATAACTAAAGATTCTCCTCTCTCATTCATTGGGATTTGCAAAGTTAGAATCGTGGAGCTTTTGTTTCAACATTTAATCAAATTTAAAAGATGTTCCACAGTCACAATTCAACACCATCTCACTACCTAGAAAGAAGAAAATGAATACAAAAAATGGGGAAAACACCACTTTTTGAGCTGCTACCACCAATTTTTGAATTCTTCCTGCAAAGCTTTTTTTGTACATTGATATAGTATCTGCTACAGTTCTATACAAAACATCAGTCATTTGTGGACAGATGTTTTCTTTGATGGAAAGAGAAAACATTTTAGTTTAACTTTTTTCAAGTTTTTTTCCTCTGGTCCAAAAAATAGCATAGAATTTCTCTATGCCAAAAGGTGGAGACAGTGCAGTTAAGACATTCAAAGTAAGACGTGTATTGCCCTAATCCTCAGATGAAATTTAGAAAGTAGTAATCATAAATTAAGATCAAAAGGACAAGCAGTTCAGTGATGATCCATAAACCTGTAACGAACTGCAAAGTTCCTTAACTTGATGCTCAATACAATTTTATTTACTTCTCGTTTTGTTCATACGCCAGCTCGCTAAGGGAAGGGGTAGGAATGTGTACAGAAGAACACAAAGAAAGTATATTTTCAAGTACTAAATTCTACCTTGTTTTTTATTTTTTATGCTAATTCTGGCATTAGAATTCTCAAAGTACTTCTCAGTAAGAGTAATATAGTATCCAAGTAATCAATACCTAACCTGCAGTGTTTGTAAAGGGTATGACACATGGAAAACAGAGTTTCTTCTTTTTTTCCAGTAAAAATTCCTCTTTTTCAGACAACTAATTCTTTCAGTGAAATCATGGATACAGTGAGGCAAAATAATTTTAATGAGCCCCTTAAATAGCCTGCACAAAACTGAATGTGAACAACCCATCTCAACATACGACCTTTGTGTCAAATAAACATCTTCTCATTTTCAACGGCATAACATCCTTCCTAAATCAAATCATATGTCTGTCTTATGGCCTTAGGAAGTTACCTCACTTCCTCCACAGAGACCAATCCAAGAGAACAGTCTCCTCAGCAACGGAATACAGAAGACAATACAATTATTTCTTCAAATAGAACAAAGTTAACCTTTATTTTGAGGAGTATTTGATGCTATCCATTACAAACATGTATTTTTCCCTTGCAGCTCAAGAATGCTGGAACTTCAAGCTTTGCATTGTGAGCCTGTTCTTCATACAAAACCACTCATTTTTGTAAAGCACCAGAACCTCCTTGGGAGACTTCTGAACAAGCTATAGGCTTTCAAAGACTAAAGACTGAAATTTCCATATTGATGCTTCTACAATAGTTAAAGTAACAAAATAAAAAGCCCACTGATAAGCCATCACTTGTATAACCCTGAAAACAAGTTATCTACACCCATTAACTTCATTTTCTCGCAAACAGCCAAAAGAACTGTTAACAACATCACAGGAAAACGCATTCTGCCATACTACTAACATGCTTCTTGCTTCTGCTTCCAAACCACTGAAAGTCCTTCTGGATGGGCAGAAATTGCCAACATAAAGGAAGTTCTTACGAATTCCTGATAAAGAATATATTCTTTAATTCACACCAGAAAAATGGCAAGAAGAAGGGTAGGCTCCATAGCTCATCATCCACTCACTTGACAAAGAGCCAAATTCTGCTAAATGCAGCAGTGACCACTGATTTCTTCAGCTTTGAAGAGGAAGTCAAAACGGAAAGACATGGATGCACGCTCATTTCAAGTGCTGTCAGAATCAATAGGTACATCTGTCCAAGATAGTGAATAGGAGGAAATGCACTAGTATCTCCTAAAAATTGTTGAATAACCAATCCTCAATTTTTAAAAATTTAAAAACATCCATATATTTTGAATTGTAAGTTCAAGGAATTTTGACTATTTCCAGAGCTAGCCATACATATAATAGCAATAAAAATATTCAATAGAAACTTCTGAGGATCCAAGAAAGATCGTATTCATATTAGACTGTGACATTTATGATGAAAAGCACTGTTTAAGTATTCTCAAAACACTTTAGAGTTTATCAGGTCCATGAAATAAACTTTCAGGAAAGAAAATGTTCATTTTTCACATACAGTAATGAGTCCCACAGTTTGTGGGAATTCTCAGAATGACATGGTTTCATGCAAGAAGCAATTCTCACCAACTTCACCAATTAAAATAGCGAGAAGCAAAAAGTAAATGCAATTTGAATCTCTTTTCTGCCATAGGCTGTAATACGCTCTTATGTACAGTGGACCACACTGGAGCTCATCAGAAGTACACAGGGACTATCACTGACACCTGAAAAAAAATGTTGGAAGTCTTAACTTGTTCCTGCACTTTGGCAGCAAAAGATAAAACTAAGTTGAAACTGCTGCTACTTACAAACTGGCTCTCAGGAATTTTACCCTAGAAAACCAGTCCTAGAAGTCCTGACTCTTTTCTCCTTTAAAATATAAGGAGTATGAATTTCCTAAGTGGCTATTCTGGTGTTTAACACTTGCCAGGATTTACTAAATTTCCATTAACCTGTGTTCAAAATGAAACCTAAAAGACAAAAAAAGATGGCTTTGTTGGCCCCTTGTTTTAAACTACCATATCATACAAAAAGCAACAAGAGGCCTCCATCATCACAGCCTAGGATGCATTTGTCTACTGACACTGCTTGAGAAGGCTTAAAAGCCAACACAAACAGCTAGCTCTCTGCTGGCTGGGAATCAAGAACCCATTCTTTGAGTTACTTGAACCAAGATGCAGAAGGGAAGTAGAACTAGAAAAAACTGCAATATTTTTCTTGCAGGGAAGAAGGGGGGTAAAAAAAAAGAGATTTTTAATCATTGAAATATTCTCTTCATTTCTTATAAAATAAAAAAAATTAAAATAAGATATTGAGCATTTTTCAGATAATTATTACCCAGGTATTCACTGAGCCATAGCTCACTGAATATAAGAAAAGAACCTAACCTATATCATTTTAAATTGAAGGTAGGCTGCTAAGAGATGGAATGTATTTTATCCACAATTAATGCAAGTATGCCAAAAAATTACAGCTAAATGAAATAATTAAAGTTTTATTTAAAACAACAAGAACATACACATTAAGTGTAAAATCAGGACACCAAAACTCGAGAAAAGGCATTAAGGAGGGAAGATGGTAGGAAGTAGAAAGGGAAATTTAACATATTTTAAATACTAGTATTTTCTGAGTAATCATTTTAATTGCCTTGCCTGTAGCTCTTTAATGACATCCTACTAACGTAAATCAGGCCTACATGGTTTGGTTTACTGTATATATCACCATCTTTTAACTTACTGAGGCAAAGAATGCATGTAGTGGTGCGTGTACGTATGCACATGCTTCTCAGTGTTGCACATCCTGTTTTCCTCTTGTCAGCTGCCCATCCAAGCAGCTCAGCTGAAAGGAGTTGCACGAGTTTTTGGCTGAACAGGTAACATAAGCACTTAAGATTGTGCGGTGGGTTAACAAAGTTTCCAGAGAAAAGTACAAAGTGTACACATGCTTCTACAGAAAAGGAGAAATTAATAAAAATTAAAGTATTCTGATGACACCTGGTGGCCACTTCACACAAGGAAGTAATTGCATTTCATCTGAGAAAAGCAGATCAAACAGAAAAGTGTTACATGTTCTTTTGGTAAGCATATCAACAGAAATGACAGCTGATATTATTATCAATTAGAACATAATCTCATTGGAATATACATGTTTACGTGTCTGTGTATATCAAATTATTGTATTACTGGTATAGACATAATCAAAAATTTAACTATTAAAGACAAAACCTGTTTTTCTGCACAATGAAATAGAAGAAAGCACACTGGAGGTATTTCAGCTCAATCCTACAAGACGTATGAAATCAACTTTCTTTTCAGTTTTGATTTTCCAGCTGGGTTGCTAAAATAAAGCAGAGGGTGATGGTGGAGAAGCATCCTCCTGGTGATGGTGGAACGGGAAGGCTCCTTTGCACCAGGGTGCGTTCAGAAGGGCTCTGTGTGATAGATGCTGCCCCAAATCCCTGCCACAACATGTCAGCCCTCCAGCACACTTCAGCAAAGCCTAAGAACCAGCTTTCAGTTCTTTGCATCACCAGATCTCTAACAAACAGAAATGAATATCCATCACTAGAAATTAAAAAAAGAAAAACAGTACAAAAAGGCGGTATCTGTACACAGATCTCAGCTACAGAGGATAAAGGATAAACGCTTAATATGCAGCAATAAAGCTGCATGTCAAATCACACCTTCTTTCCTTAATGGTTTCTTTTCAGATGTGCAAGCAAATCACAACAGCGCTGCCATCTCCTCCACAACACGTAGGGGGATATTTTTCCCCAATAACCTTAGGTGATCATCACTATGACTTAAAACATGCATGGCTGTGCAAAGCTTGGCTTCCTTCATAATAACTGTTATTTGCTTTCAGGTAAGCAAACCCATGCTTCAGCTGAAGTCACAGAACACCCTTTAAAGCTACATACTTCTGCACTCTGAACAGTTCAGGGGGCTAGCATTGAATTTTATTCTAATTTCTATCAATATCCATGTCAACAGATGGAAACTAATAAAAGACAGCAATGGCATCGTGAGTCCAAGCACCAGCAATATGAGGGGTGATTTCTGTGGTGGCTGATACCACTCAAGAACTACTGTTACAGCACAACATAGACCTTCTTCCCTTCCCCATCCTCAAGCCCTTCACCACACCTAAGCCATGTAGCTACAAAAGGTGCCTTCACTCCAGCCAAAGACAGAAGAGAGGCTGAAGGCTGAGCAGGCTCCCACTTCTCCCCAGCAAAACACATTTTTGGTCAGCAGATGGACAGCGGAGGTGAATGAGGAAGGAGGCAGTGCTATAGCAAAGGGCTCTGTACACCTGGGAGAGAAGGACCAGAGCATGCCACAGCAGCATCTACTTTGTACCACAGCCTGTACAGTGAAACCACATCTCCCCAGAACGGGTCCTAGCCAGCCAGAATTCAAGAGGGGAAGGAACTGAGAAGGGACAGTCCCTTGCTGATACCACTATCACCTATAAAAACCCCATTTACCTCTTGTCCAAAGCATTCACAGTACTGATACTTCGGGAGCAAATACCATGAAGGTTTCAAATGCCACTGCTTATCAATAGCATCCACCTCCCCCCATGTCTATTTGTTTCAATGCAAAAAATGTTGTGCCTACCTAAATCAGTTCTTGAAATTCAGCTACCTTCCAGAACTAGCAATATGCTTAAGCATGTGCACAGTGTCAGCAGGATTCCTCTTAGGCTTGACATGAGACACCTGTCTTCAAGTGCACTCCCAAACAAGGACTCATCTGGCAATTACAATTTTCGTTTTTCCTGCAGGAATGGTTGCAGCAGTGCAACATCAGGAGCAGTTGTACTGTGGGGCTGACCACTCCCATAATACCAACAAAAATTATGCAGCTTCATTCTGTTATAGCTAAGCTTACTAGTTATATCTTGCTTACTAGTTTTCTGTTACTTGGGTATCTAGTGTGCAAAATCCTGTCATTATTTGGAAGCACACCGTGTAGCAGATACATAACGCTACAGTGTATTTCCTTCAGCTGTTGTTTATCACAAACTCAGATTTCTGGTCAGCACCCACACTATCAAACATCTCCCTGGCAAATACCAGCGACAGAGCCCAAGGTGAGGGGAGTCTCCTCCTCCCCTTGGAACCCAGCAGTCACACAGAGCCACTGCTAACCTGGCTGTTGGCTGGTGTGATCAGGGTGGCACCACAGCCCTCCTCGCCCTCCTCCTCCTCCTCCTCCGCAGGCAGGGAAGACATGTGCTGGCCAGCTTGGTGGCCCCAGGTGTTGCCTCCCGCTCCCCAAATCCCTCCTGGGCAGGGAGTGCAGCATGCCGCCAGACCCTTCCCAGATGCAGCTCCTGACATCTAAGAGGGTGGCAGCAGGACCACGTGGCACCTCCTCAGGTGAGGGGACCTCGGGATTTGGGTCAGGGCTGCAACTTGTGCTCGTGTCCTCTGTGTCTCCTCAATACATCACGCTCTCTTGGGAGCACGTTAGGAGAGTGTTATTGCTAAAAGTACTGCTAATTCCCTGAAAAGCACTGAGTTATAATCAATCCCACAAACTTTCCTGAGATCAATAGGTTTTAATGAACACAGAAAACATACTCAGTGGCAACCACGGGCAGGTACCCGGAGACCAAGCTAGAGTAAGAAATTACACCTGCTCCAATGCTTTCCTGGTGGAAAAATTGACATATTACTAAGTAGGCTGCTATTCAGCTCAAACACCCCGAGGATCTGAGGGACCGCAAGCTTACTCTTACGGGTGACCTGCATGGTGATTTCCCCACTCTGGACAGGACAGTTTTGGCACTGCACTCTCAGCTGACCAAGCAACCCAAATCACAGATGCAGCCCACTCTGATGGAGCAATGCGGGCATGGAAAGAGGACTGCAAGCCAAATGGGCTGCTTCCTACAGAAAAGGGTGCAAGCATAGCTTGTTTTACTCTCAGGTGGTAAAAAGATTTAGTGCTGTGTTTCAGTCATCGATAGTCATTTTCCTGGTATTCATCCTGGGAAAACACTTTTAACAAGTGCTACGGGACTTCTTTTCCTAGTTGTAATCATCAATGGAAAAGAGACAATGGTCTAAAATTAAAGCTTACAGATAACAGGAGCAAAAATGTTGTTTTATATCTTTTACAGTGAAACCTAATATTAAGTGTGCTGTGCCATCTTGTATTTTCCGGAAGACTCGAGCATTACATTCTATTTTTCCCAAGCACTATTATTCAGATTTTCACTTTCCAGTAAATTCCATCAGTATTTGATAATCAAATGCAACTTCTGTTTTGTCAGCTCTGCAGTCTTCCTTATTCTAAAGCACAAAATTCTTTTGCTTTTTATGTGAAGCAGGAAAGGAATTCACTTCTAACACAGGCCCTGTAATTCCATTTTGCAATTTAAAATATTGTTTTCTAGTATATGCACCATTTTTCCTGAATCCAATATCTGATATTATTTCTATAAACTAAACAATACAGAAGATTTTACTGGTTAAACCCCTGTAACAGCACAAATCACATATAAATATGCAAAGGTTCTTATTACAACCATTACACTATTCTCATCAAACTCATTCTGAGCTACTGTGCTAAGGAGATCTAAGTATTCTTAGATGTATGTACAATGGAAAAAGTAAATAAACAACCCTTTAATGGCTATGAATTCCTCAAAAAATCCTCTTCCTCCTCCAAATAATAGACCAATAGAATTGTTTAGGTTGGAAAAGACCCTTAGGATCATTGAGTTCAACCATTAACTGCCAAGTCCAGCACCAAGCTATGTCCCTAAGCACCACATCTTTTAAGTATCTCCAGGGATGGTGACTCAATCACCGCCCTGGGCAGCTTCTTCCAATGCTTGACAACCCTTTCAGTGAAGAAAGTTTTTCTAACTTGCAATATAAACCTCCCCTGGTACAACTTGAGGCCATTTCCTCTTGTCCTGTCACTAGTTACCTGGGAGAAGAGACTGACTGCCACCTGCCTACACCCTCCTTTCAGGCAGCTGTAGGCAGCAATAAGGTCCCCCCTGAGCCTCCCTTTCTCCAGGCTGAACAACTCCAGTTCCCTCAGCCGCTTCTCATAAGACTTGTGCTCCAGACCATTCACCAGCCTCATTGCCCTACCGTGGACACACTCCAGCCCCTCAGTGTCCCTCTTGCAGTGAGGGGCCCAGAACTGAACACAGGATACGAAGTGGAGCCTCACCAGTGCCCAGTACAGGGGGACGATCACTGCCCTTGCCCTGCTGGCCACACTGTTTTGGATACAAGCCAGGGTGCTATCGGCCACCTTGGCCACCCGGGCACTCTGCTGGCTCAATTCAGCTGGCTGTCAACTATCAACACCCCCAGGTCCTTTCCCCCCAGGCAGCTTTCCAGCCACCCTTCCCCAAGCCCATAGTGCTGTGCGGGGTTGCTGTGACCCAAGTGCAGGACCCAGCACTTCTTGTTGAACCTCACACAACTGGTCTTGGCCCATTGGTCCAGCCTGTCCAGATCCCTCTGCAGAGCCTTCACGCCCTCCAGCAGATCAGCACTCCTGCCCAACTTGGTGTCACCTGCAAACTTACTGAAGGTGCGTTCGATCCCCTCGTCCAGGTCATTGATAAAGATACTAGACACAACTGGCCCCAGTACTGAGCCCCGGTGAACACCACTTGTGACCAGCTGTCAGCTGGGTTTAACTCCATTCACCACCACTCTTTGGGCCCAGCCAGCCAGGCAGCCAGTTTTTTACCCAAACATTCTAATGCCACTATCTGTATTTTAAATTACTCAAATACCTACAAACATCTAAATCCAACTGAAGTCACTGGGAACAGGGCATTTGAAAGTCAAGATATTTCCTTAGGTGCTTAAAAAGGATTTGGAAAGTAATATCAGATATACAGATTTCACTATTTTATGCCCAAAATTTGTTATTCAGAATTGAATAAAATGACATAAAAACACATTTTTGTAGTTAAAATTAGGGGGTTTTATTTTGAAAGCTCAACAATTAAGAACAGTTAGCTCTATCAATAACACCTTCTCCAGAATGCTTCAAAAGGAAAATTAATTTATATTTGACTATTTTTAATAACTTGTAGATTTTAAAAGTGCTTAATTATAAATGAAAAAAGGGCTACAGAATAAAGGTAGCAAATGCACAAATTCAATGCCATTAAAAGGCAGACACATGAGATCTCATGTATCTTGTGCCATTTGTAAAAAGGTTGTTTTATTATCAGTGTAACTAATCACAATGAAGCCATCTCTTACAATCAAAGACATTATAATGAATTTTCTTTACAGCTACAGAGAAATGGGATTTGCTGTTCCATATCAAACCAGAACAGGCTGTATAAATTCTTCTTCATATTTATTGTTAAATGTAATTTTTATCTATAAAATCAGCCATGAAATATTAAAAACTGAAACAACAGAATTTATATCCTTTACTTAATTTGGTTTAAACGGTCTATTCACTAAAGAGGGGGGAAAAAAGGTTACATATGTATTATAGCACGCCCTCCCCTCTCCCCCCTAACTGTTTCCATTATAAAGCCCCTGGTTTTTGGAATTTATAACTTGGCTGTAAAAATTCACTTCATACTTAGAGTTGGTATACTTTTCCTTTTACAAAAAAAAAAAAATCTGTTCCAGGAGGATGGCAAGAAAGAATGTGAGAAAAGGAGAAAAGCAATCAAACTAAAAACTTAACATAGACACTTAATTCGGTAAACAAGGACCATGCACTGTAACTCAGATCCATCTTCCTCCCCAAGGAATGGGTGGGAGATAGTCAGCTGGCTGCACCGCAGCCCCGGGGCCGATGGGCATCAGGTACTGACCTCCAGCTGCTGCTGACCTGGGCCAAGTCCATGCTGGCCAACTGGGGAAGAAAACCTCCCTATCCTGCTGCTGTTTCCTGGAGTAATCGGTACAACTGGGAATTGGACGAACTGAAAATGAGTAACGGCAAAAAGCATTGAAATCACCTGCATCAGAGAAAAGACAAGACAAAAGAAACCAGCACATCTTAGAAATTAACAACAGACAAAACAACATGTAAAAAAGGGCTTCTCCCAATTAAAAGACCTAAGACTTGAGAGTTCAGGAACTGGAGACTGGACGACAGATAGTGAAATGAAAAATGCAACAGAAAGATAAAGGCAGCCAAAAAACCATCATAAGTTCACAGAAGCCAAAGGATTAAAGGTTATAAAAAGAGCTTTATTTAATACAGCATGGAAAACAATTTATACATAAAAAGGTAAATTCCAAAATGAAGCAAGAAATAAGGCAACAAGACAAGCAACCTATGACCTTAAGGTGCAGGCCACAACCTAGGCTACTGCCTACTACCAATATTTTATTTTCAGCTTTCCCCTAAAGCACAAAAAAAAGCACAAAAGCAAAATGTACCTTAATTTTCAGTGTGTCCATTTTATGGTCTGAAAACAAGAGAAAGAAGTCACAAGGGAGCAAAACCCTGCTTTGGTTCTCATAGTGCAGCTGGTGAGCTGGTGTGGGTGGCAGAAGCAACAACCAAGCTATATTGCATGGCTGCCTGCAGTCACTGTCTCAGGGGTGCAAGGGAAGCTGGCAAAGACCTGAAGTCCAGAGATGCTCACAGCTGCCCCAGGTGATACTGCACTCCTTCGTTTAGAGGAAACCACCATGGCTATGTGTTCAAACAGAGCCTTTATTTACTCTGTAACTATTCATCAGAAAAGGCGCTCTCAGCAATTCTTTAACTGCAGTCCATGAGGCCAACGTACATAGTTTGCAACCCATTCCCAGAACAATACAAATGAGTAGTGTTTACAAATTCATTCATTCTCTACAGTGATTCAGGTTTGGAAGTTGTCATTGTTGAAAAAACAGCCATGAAGATCTCTTGCTGAACTAAATTAATCTGGCATACACAGACAGCGGAGGATACTGATGAAATACACATAAACAAAAAACATGGTAGAAAGATATTCTACACACCCTCCTGCCACACACTCAAAAAAGGTATGTGAGCAAAAAGAACTACAAAGTACAAAAGTTAAGGATCTAGTAGATATTGATTTCATAATTATATCGATATCATAATTTGATTTGCAGCAGAGATGAACAGTGAGGAACAAGAGAAAGAATGAGGAAGGCAGTCCTCTATGAAAAACATATCCTTAAAACAACCATACTCAACATCAAAGGCTGCAACTGTAAAAGAAGTTACCAGTTTAGAAAATTTATGCCAGATCACAAACAGGAAAAAGATGAAGGGGAAGGGAAGGCTGAACCAGGCAACAAGTATGCTCTAAGGGTTTGGGTGGTCCCATGAAACAAAAATCTACACTCTATTCTCAAAACTCAACAGTTCAAAATCACTTAAGCCTGTATCTACCAAGGATGTCGGGCACTACTGAACTGCTCAAAGCCAGGCTTTAAAATGTCTGGATCAGAAAGTGAGATCTGGAGTCCTCGGTTAGGTACTGGTATCTCAGACACAATACACAGACAGGAGGAAAAACCACCAGCTCCTGCTCAACCCACGTGGGACAGCCTCCTCAGTTAAAGGAGAAAGACAAGCAAGCACAAGTCCCAGAAAAGTAGAGCTGCTACACCTAGCAACCTGGAGAAAAGAAAGACGATTCCGACTCCGCAGAGCTCCGACTGTACCATTTACCTCTCACAAATCTGAGAAGGCTTGTTCTTGCACCTACAGCATACCAGCTGTCCCAGCATCCTGAAGCAACCACCTAAGTGCCAGACCCACTGGAACCACTTGATAATGTCATGTCCCCTACTTCTGAAAACAGAGCAGAGCTTCAAGGCTGCATATCTCTTGCGGGGATTAGTAAATTTTCACAATTCAGTAAAATCCTCATTCACTCTAAGAATATTTTTATTTTTCATTTTTAAAAGTGCATACACAATAAGATTATTTCTATTTGAATTCACTATATTTATTAGAAATTATGGTTAAAATATATGAGTTACAAAAACACATACTGAACAAACATGAGCAAACATTTACTAGTTGTTCTAATGGAAGGACACAGAAGTATTCAAACAAGTATCTAAAAGCAAAACCTCAACAATATGGCATTTAATAATAAAGCATATTTTACAAAGTACTGAAATTTGAGGCAGTACTAGTTTTGAAAATGTGCCTTTAAATTACCCCTATTTGGAATGACCAGCATGACTGCATACATTTTTACATTGGCTTTATCCAGCCAGCTCACTAAATCATTAAAAATATACACAGCTGAGCTTCAGTTTGACCTGCAGTGACTCCTATATGTATTCTCAAAATTAACACAAGCACTGAATGCTACTAATCTTCAACTTGTAATAACTGATCAAAGAATACTGCCCTGTAATTCACTACAAGCTAAAATCATAGTGCTGAACTGTGCATTTTCAAACAAGTGGTTTATAGCTCTAGATTTAAAATGCAAAGTTTCCATTATATTTAATAATTAAAATGCATGCTGTGTTATGGTTACATTTGGTGACTGGATTAGTAGTACCCCAACCGAGTTAAACAATGCCTTTTTCCTATTAGAGTTCATATTACCATATTATCTATTTGTTTAAGAAAAGGGAGAAAAAAAGCACAGCAAGGAAGAAGGAATAAAAAAGAAATATGAATATCAAACATACAAGCCAGTGAGGACCAAGACAGTAAGAACACCTGGTATCAGCAAAATCTATGCTAACTGAAAGCAGAAAAACTGAAGTATCTGTGCATTTAAAGTATGAAAACTTTTTAAAGAAGTATATTCTCCCTTTGTCAGGTTCTCGTTCAGAGTCAAGGGTTTAAAGCTCAGTTTGTTTTCCTAGATACAGTCTCTACAAATTTAGGGAATACAGGCATCACTCTCAAAGAGCAGGCTCTCTCAGGCTGTCAACTTCTTAATCAAGGTCTGACTTCACTAGAAAGTGTGAAATTATGTAATTATTTATGCTTGGCAATTCTGGTGGTTTAGACAATTACAGCACTATGAACATCATCTTTTATAAAGCAAAATTCCTACTGCTATTTTATTTTACGGAATATACCATTCTTCTGTGCTTTCTAAGTGGTTTATTCAAACAAATTAAGTATTATGTTAAGTATTTCTCTCCTCCCAAAACAGATACCACTGAGCTTAGAAACATAACTTACAAGGATGAAAAATAATTGAAAAATAGAATCAAAATTAAACTATGGCCAAGGTGACATCAACTGAAGTTTTCTCAGCACTGTCAGTTAGATTTGGTGTCACACCAAACTCTGTAATTACCAGTCTAATGACCTTGGAGTAATATAATATTAGACCCCATAAAAAGACACACTCCTTACATTCCTGCACTTCCATGCAACATTTAAGTATGAACTTCAGAGATTAACTTTGTTTTCATTCCTAGTGTATTTTAATTATCTTGGCATCAGTAGCAGATTTGAAGACAGGCTTGTGTGCCTTAATGCTTGCCTACTGCATCTGTGGTAGCTGGAATGTATCAGCTCTGCCTGTATGCCACCTCCTCAGGTATCTATCACCCGATAGGTTATATACCCTTTGCATACAAAATACAAAGGTACCCATTCTCTGACAAAAAAACAGTTCATTCAGCACTGCACCTCAAAATACAATTTATTGCACACAGCAACACCGAAAATCATGATGATGTCAATGAAGAAAGAGAGAAGGCAACCTCCACATGCAAAGCTCAGCATGCTTCTTACCTAGAAACAGAAACTGAGCAGCCCGCACAGAGCTAGCAAAATGCATTGTCAGGTTTTCACTTGCCCTCTCCAAACAACCTCTACTGCACCTAATAACCTTGTGCCCTGGAAGGATTCTTGGGTTTTGAGAAAAGGAGCTCTTTATATCTCATCAGATGTCCAAGGACGCGCAAAAGGGACACCTCCAACATCAGACCTACATCAGCTTTCTCTTCAGTCTCTTCCTCTCCTTCCTTCCTCAAGTTGCCATCCCTATTGCAAACCCCTTGGGCAACACAAAGAAAATCAGACAGGCAACAGAGCCTACATACACCGTCTGCAGCTATCATCAAAGGCACACACAAAGAAGTAAAAGAAATACTTGTCAAGAATTTTCAAGCTACCCAGATTTAGAATGGCTCTCAAATTCACAAGTCAGTAGTTTTGACAATTAAAATCCAATCAGAAACAACAACAACAAAAGTATGCTTTTTCATACAGCTCACTGCAAAGTTCCTCGTACCAACAACACTGTATTACAAAACTTCTGCTCCTAAACCAACCTCTGTTTTGGGGGGTAAGGTTTGGAAAAAAAATATTAAAAATCTGATTTTATTTCTTTGGGTTTATATGCACAAATTATGAGATGGAGAGCTTGTGTCAGGTTCTGATTTTGATCATTTTGACACAAATTGCAAAAATTCTGTTAAACGAAATGGAGATATTCCAATTTATAGTCAGATAAACAACATCAAATCCTACTCCCAGGTTTTCTTTCCTTCCTGATTAAATTACATTAATGTACACTCAAAACAAAGCAACTACTGCTAGTCCTACTATTCTTTTTTTCAGCAGAATAACTTAACTGTTAGCGAAACACCACATAGACACATACATAAAGTCATAGGGGTTCTTTCATGTGTCTGCCATCTATCTGAAGCCTCACAGCAATGGGGCTTATAGAAACATTACAGTATGTGGGCACCAGCTTACCATCCTACATGTAGGACAGAAGAGAACCTGCTTCCTGTAAGGACCTATAGGCCGCTGGTTTTCCCTGAAATATTTCTTATTAATTTGGTAAGTGTATGAGATATTAAAACCACAACACTCTGTATTCTTACATGGAATGCACCAAGAAAAGATCCAAAAACTAAATATTGTGTCTTCTCATTGTTAAAAGGTTTGACATAGTATTTATTGCCATATTACCCCTAATTAGCTGTTTAAGCTTGTTAACAAAACCAGTTCATTTAAGGTAAACAGGAATTATCCTCCCATTGTATAGGTAAAACTTGTAAACAGGACAGCTCATAAATTCTATGATGAGAGTAACTAGGAAACTATTCATTAAGTCTTGGGTTATAAATTCAAAACATGAAGGATAACATGCTTAAAGAAGGTTTTATTTTTAAAAGCATTCATTAGGCTCTCATCTCCAAGCCTCAGACTTGTGAATAATTTAAAATGAAAATGCGAACAACAGGGAGAAAAGAAACAAATGCAATTCAAATCAGTCCATTGTTGTACAATAAAACTCAAAACAATAGCGAAGAAGTTGGCAGATTTTGAAGACAACATCCAGAAAACATTTTTATGTATAGTATCTTTGAACTTAGACATAATGCTAGCGCTGGATCCAATCCAAAAAAAATTAGCTCTGACTTACAACAATCAGGCTGTGCCCAGTAAAGGATACACATACTAAACTAGTAATTTCTAGTATTCATTGCACTTTATTCTGGAGCTGTCAAAACAAAAACAACAAAAAAAAAAAAAACACAAAAAAAACCCCACAAAAACCAACAAGCTGCAGCTTATTGATGCTTTTAGAATTTTTATTTTTCCATTTTGACTTTTCAGAAATGTAATCCTATTAACAATTTATATGGCATAGGTGAGCACCCTCTTTCCTTTAAAATGTAAGATAAATCTAGGTTTGCCTCACATGGGGACCATGACAAAAACAGCCTTTACTTCACCAGCACTGAAAAACAGCAAGTGAAGAAGACAAAAGTGAAAAATCGAACAAAAAAACAAAACACAAGGATCACTGCTGTCCTTGCTGCATATCCAGTGTCCCAAATCCAGTGTCAATACACCCCTGCAGAACGTGTGTTACACAGCAAGGAACTGGGAGAGAGCAACATTTTGCCTTTGTTGAATTTCTGGAGTTTGCTGTCCTTTTCCCAAGCATTGGAACAATCCAACTTTAACACAAGTCATGATTTCACTTAAACTTTCAGTTGAAGGCAAGCACACAACAGGCATTTCTTTCCCTCTGTTACAACAGACCACATGGAACTGCAAAATGCAGAAGTGCTTTATTTCTATGCCATGGTTCTTTGGAAGATGGGCATGTATGCTGAACATCACATTAATGTCTAGACGTGCTCCTCAGAAGCTTTGAGCTTACCGTCCATCCCCCACATACCAGGAAATACGACACCTTGAGCCACACAGAATTTCCTTTGTGAGTGCAGAATGTGAGCAGTAAACCTGGCAGTTCCAGCGAGCTCTGAGCATACAGCAGGCGTGAGATTCGGCTGCAGCACACACATTACAGCCAGTGAAGTGCTTTCCACAGCCACCAACCCCCCGAGGCAGTACAAGAGCAGCAAAACTGATGTTTCCTCATGTGAACTAGGTCACCCCGGTTCACGGTCCTCCCTCAAGCACGGAAGTGGGTGATGCCAATACGCTACATACCACTGGTACAGGTAAAGTAAGCAAGCCGCCTCCTGCTAATGCATGTCTTAAAACCAGCTCTGGGTGGACTCTCTCATATGTTTATAGCAAATGTTTCTAGCAAACGTGTTCTACTAACTTACCAAAACCACACAAACCATCCACCAACCCACCAAATTGGAAACAGGCACAGGCCACAAGCTCTTCCAGAGCAAGCCCAAGCTTGAAAACCTGCCCTATGAGAGAACTCACAGTACAGAAGTATAAAGCTATACCAGAGCTCTTAAGGCCATCCAAATGGCACCAGAACAGTCTGTTTCTGTCTTTGTTTAAATTAGAATTCTTGTCAGGACCTTCACGCTTGTCATGGTTTAACCCTGGCCAGTAACTAAGCCCCACACAGCCGCTCACTCACTCCCCCAACAGTGGGATAGGGGAGCGAACTGGAAGAGTGAAAGTGAGAAAACTCACTGCAAAAGCTGTGCATGCAAGTAAAGCAAAACAAGGAATTCACCCACCACTTCCCATCGGCAGGGAGGTGTTCAGCCACTCCAGGAAGGCAGGGCTCCATTACACGTAACGATTACTTGGGAAGACAAATGCTGTATCACCGAACATCCCCCCACCCCTTCTTCTTCCCCCAGCTTTATACTCAGTATGCCGTTCAATGGTATGGAATATCCTCCTGGATAGTTTGGATCAGCTGTCCTAGCTGTGTGTTGTCCCCCAGATTCCCACACCTTTCCATTCCTCCCACTGGCAGGGCACGAGAAACCAAGAAGTCCTTGACCTAATAAAAACATTCCCCAGCAACAACCAAACCCATCAGTGTGCTGTCAATATTGTTCTCACACCAAATCCAAAACACAGTGCTGCACCAGCTACTAAGAACAAAACCAACTATATCCCAGCCAAACCAGGACAACACTTTTCAAACTTTTTACTGGAATGTTTTCTACAGAAATATTTGTATACCACACAACTGTATGGATTCCATCATAAAAATATTACATGAAACAATGATTTTCTATAAAATGATGACTTAGTATTTGGGTGAGTTTTGTTATACCTTGTAATTGCAGTGAATTTTAACATTTATATGTATTTTTTACATCTTTGTACCTTTATTTCCAAGACTTTTGAAACACCAAAGATTGAGCTAAGGACAGCAAGAAACTTCAACTACAATGAGACAAATAAATACCAGACAGGAAAGCATCTATGCATGTTCGTAGCAAAACAGTAATCTATAGAGATACATACATCCCGATCTAGACACTGAAATATGCATACCCTAACTACTCTGAATGCCTCCTCCCTGGCTATGACGTGCCACACACACATACAACAGCTTGAATTTGTAGACTCAGGAGAGCAGAGGCATTTAAAATTTATGCCTGTACCACAAAGGACCAACAAAAACTAAGAACATTCACAGCCTCCCAGCCCAGTTAAATATAACCCACACTGTTATTGACAGTAGTTCAGTAGTAGGCCAGGCTACTCAGAAGAAAGGTCAGCCTGCTGTTTAACAAGCAAACAAACCAAAGCAAAGCAAAACATCAGCAATCAACAACTCTGTTAATGCAGGACTGGAAAGCAATCATGAGTCATGCAAACAAGCATTTTACTTTTGGATCACTATTGCCTGTTTCTAAATGGCACTCAGGTTATTTCTTTGCAAAGAAGCATGTGAATTGGCTAGCACTTACTGTAATTTTCCTTTTCATGTAGAGGAAAGAAAGCAACTAGACTTCTTTCTGCTCTAAAGCTATAGATTGCCGCTGGTTTAAGTTTGGGACACAACCTTCTTTCATCTTCACATGTTGAAGTACTGAAATTAAGTAAAATAAGAAAACTTCCACATATATTTAACATAAACGCCCAGAATGTGCTATAGACTCATTTGTAACTACAAACCCTTCACTGGCAGATGGCAGAAACAGGTTCACCAGAATTCATAGCTGCAAGGCAGGAAGGTGGGTATGGTTCTCCTGGAATTTTTGCAGGTAAAAAATTAGAGATTACAAGAACGTCTTTACATTTTTTGCTTCTTCAGTTTTTGTACACATAGGCTAATAAACACTTTGAGCTTATGTCTTAGTACAGGCCAAATGCCAGAAAAAAAAACCAAACTACCCAGTTTAGAAGAAAAGTCAGTATAGGTATATTTCATTTAAACTTTCATACATCTTTGTGTAACATCATAAGAATGTCCACTGCAAAGGCAGACAGGCCAAAGATTAAACCACTCTTATGTTATGGGGGAAATCTTACATTAACTTTGATACCTGGGCCAGGCAACATTTCAGTAGTTTGCAATGCCACCTCCCATGCAGCCCTACGCCTCATTCATTCATTCCAAGACATCCATGGTTAATCCTGTGCCTCTTACTAGCATTAAGCATCAGCAGTGAGACATATTGCCCATTTCCTACAAGCATTTGTGTCTACCAAGAACTGCTATCATTCGTTCTGCTCACTCAAGTTGCTTCCTGGGGAGAAGTAGCACTTCCATGCCTGTGCTGCTGCCAGCCAGGCACTGTATGCAGCCACACCTTGGGCAGCAGTGGCAGCACTGGGCAGCTGTGCTACTACAAGTTAGCAATGCCAACACAAAACAGTACCTTTCTGGAGTAGAAGAATAATCAAGAGTGCTCTGCTAGCCAACTACCATTAATCTGTCAAAATGAAAGTACCGTTTCTGTTTGACTCCTTATATAACACAGAGCATAAAGAACAGAGACCACTACATCTAGTATCCAGTTTTGTGAACAGAGCAGCTATTCTTTCCCCATCACCACAACCTTCGTTAAAAAAAAAAAAAAGTCACTGAAAGAATAGCAGCCACTACATCTGTTAAACCATGTCATCTTGCCTTATGCCCCGCCAAGCCCCTTTTTTTCGTTGTGCTTTCAGAAGAATAATCCATCCTCCAGGATGTGCAATCTAAAAAGTGAACATGGTGATTTTAACATGCACTGGAATACTGCAGCATTAATTTGCATTAATTAGACCAGGCATATCTTAAACCAATGTTTTTATTTGAGTGATGAGATCAGCCATCTACCACAGCCTTTTTGTTTCCCCAATAAAGAGAATATTTAAATTGTAAACCATCTTAGGAAATTTAGATGTAGGATCCACTCAACAATTCCTGTTCAACCACATTTCATATGCCAATCTGTCTGTAAATTTTAGCTCATGCACAAAACCACAATTCTGTATACATTCAAAGGATTTAAAAAAAAATATTAGGCAAAGCAAAGCTATAGTTTTCTTAATGTTGTGCACACTAACACAACAATGCTGTTCTTCATTACAGAAGGGCGGTTTTAATGGAGTATTGTGACTGTCATCTGCTTCACACACATTTTTTCTCCAAGTAATGTACTTCTATAAAAGGAGACAACGCAGCTTAAGCTTTAAAAAAGTTTCTAACAAAGAAAACTTTTGTGCAAGTAAATTAGAAATCTGTGATGCAGTTACTACACAATACTTCCTACAGAAGAATGATAGTAAAGGATTTAACTCAGGTCGTTTGAATTACATTTCCCAAAATCCTAATAAAACTGACATGTTTAAACATACTGAAAAAGTCACAGTCCATCACCATGCTGTCACATCAGTGCATTTGACTTTTTTTAAAATGTATGGATTATACAATTACTGCCAGGCTCCATATTTTATATATAAAAGCTACAATCTGATGCTGAAATAATTTATGAAATAAGGATGGAATGACTGTAATGTTACTTCTATGATGAATGTAACTTGCTGTGAATAGGCTAGGAGATTGCAAGGGAGACCAAACTGAAGCCTGTAATTGTCTTCATCTTTCATGAAGAGGTGTGACATGGGAAAAATATACATCCCAACATCCAAAGCTCCAGCCACATGCAAACATCTTGATTACGATGTTCTGATATAGGTATGGAAAAAGAAAATCTATAGTCTTCATAGGCCACACCTTTAGATTATTAAAGTAAGAATCACAGCAAATTACATCCGATGTTTAAATTAGTTAGTCTGCTATTGTTTTGCACCATCAGGAATTCACTCCTGCCACTGTTACCCTTGCACTTTTGTATTCTCATTATTTATTACTCCTTAGATGTTACCATCATGCTTAGTGTATGATACACGACAAAATCAAGGCCTTGCAAGTCTGCATCAGGACAACTACACAAAGAAGAAAAGAGGGCACAGAAAAACAAGAATTAAAACTGTAACTATATAAATTCTGACATCACCAATAGCTACAGAATACAGATCACAAACTAAATGCTTTTCCCTCTTCTTTCTCCTTAACTAACACATTTAAGATGACAATTTAGTTCACAGGTCACATTATTTCAATGAGCAACAGCAAACTTGTCATAACAAGTCATACGAAACAAGATGATAACTTATCCCTCAAAGGCCACCTGAAAGAGTTATTTTGGTTTAATGATCTTTTCCACTGAAGATGCACACCTCTTGAAAAAAGTATTTTTAAATTGCTACACTATTTATAGGAGCTCGCTTTCCTCACTGCAACCTGGCAGGTCCCCCAAAATTCTGCTAAATCCCTGGAGACCACAAAACCACGCTGAAAATCACAAGATCGTGAGAGTGCACAAGTTGATGGTAACTCGGAGACGGCTATGTTCAGTGATTGAAGCAAAGGGCAAACGGCTACAATTGTTTCTTTACTTGTAAGAACTGGTTACAAAGGAGCTGCGGTCACACGCCTTGTCAGTGACAACGGCACAACTTCTCAAGCCCATCCACACTTACGCTAGTGACCTTCGGCAAAGGAGGGGAAAGTATGAAAAAGTGGCTTTTGAGCAGCAGAAAGCATTGAGGGCAGAACTGAATCACGCCGAAAGTTACGTATTCCGGGCCGCCCGGGGCCAGACCGAGCCCCGGCCCCGCGGGTACGGCACCGTCACACGACGGCGCCCCCGCCCCAGCTCGCCACCGCCCCCCCCCCCCCCCCCACCCCCCCGCTGCGCCTGCGCACATGCCGCAGTGGCGGCAGATCACGCACGCGCACGACTGCCGCGGCGCAGCGGTTAAGGGGCGCTGCCCGGTGCCGTCCCCGCGGGGCTCCGGTTGACCAGACCACTCTCCCCCGCCGCCGTCCCCTCATTGTCCCACCCGCTGAGGGAGGTGCGGGCGGCGGGCGGCGGGCGCCGCAGCCAGCCCCGCCCGGGCTCCCGCAGCGCATGCGCAGCGGCCCCGGCGAGCCCCGCTGGCGCGGGGGTGCCCACAGCACGCGCCAGCCGGAGCCGCAGCCGGCCGCTGTAGCGCGCCCGCGCCCCGCCCGGCCCGGCTCCCCCGGCCCGTCCCGCCGCTCTCCGCTCCTCCTTCCCCCCCCACCCACCCCCCCGGCCGCCTCCGGGAGAAACGGAAGGGAACAGCTGCGGCCCGGCCGGCTGAGGCAGCCAATGGGCGCGCGGGGCGTTCTTCCCGCCCTGGGCGCCCCGGCCACTCGGCGGGCAGCGGGGGAGGAACAAGGGACGGGATTGGCTCGGCGGAGCGCCGCTGGCCGCCCGCCCACCACGACCAAAAAAACGACGGTAGCACAGAGGCCCAAAAAGCCCGAGGGGAGCCGCCGGCCCGGCCGCCGGCGATCCGCGGCCCCGCGGCCCCAAAAGCCTCCCCCGCCAGGGCCCGAAGCGGCAGCCTGCCCCGCGCCGCTGAGAGCGGGGGCGAAGCGGCCGCGGCCCGTGCGGCAATGCTTACCGCGCGGGGGGAGCCGTCCGCCTCCGCTTGTGATGATCTTGGTCACAAGTGGCGCGCCGTAGATTTCGCCGTTTTGCGTCACGCCCGGCGCGGGGAGGGGGGCGGGCGAGGCCCCCTCACGTGACGCGACGCCGGGGCGGGAGCCGGTGAGGCGCTGCTGGAGCGCCCAGCCTCGCGTGCCGCCGCCGGCGCGAGGGGCAGCGCCCAACGGCCGCCGCGCGGGGCGGGCGTGCGCGCGCACGCGGCCGCCATTTTCCCGTGTCCGGGCCTGGCGGCGGCGCCAAAAACCCTGGCACCTCCGGGAGCACCTGTGCCCCGCTGCCGCCCGGTTCTTTCTTCGGGAGGGGCCCAGGGGACGGGCTTTGTGGTGATGAGGGGAGCCTGGAGCCCCGCGGGGTTACCCGGGGTTGGCGCTGACCCTCCCGGCTGAGGGTGAGGGGGCCGGTAAGGCCACAGCTCCGCGTCCCGGGCGGAGCAAGGGCAGCGGTGCTGGCAGGAGCATACACATGCAGTGTTCGATGTGCTCCAATTGCACCTGCCAAAGCCTCTGCCACGGTAGTTCCTGGTGCTGGGTTGCACTATTATAACTCGTGCCATGCAGGGGTGTACGTAAAATAAACTTGTGTTTTACAGTCCTGCTCGGCACGGGCAGTGTAGTGAGAATAGGCTCTAACTCACGGGATAGGTGTTTTGAAGGAGTGTGAAAGAAAGTGGGTGAGGTGAGACCCTGCACAGCACTTCACTAAGGCTGTCATTCGAAGGTGATACAAACTTTCCGAGCTGTGCTTAAAATACTCTTCAGACCATGCAGTTTGGAAGGGAGACTGCTGAACCATGCGAGGGGAGCCACTTTGTAAAACATCTTGTGTGTTACCTTGTGAAGAAACCACAAGTAAAAAAACACTTCCATGTTCTTTCCCCCTTTCTTGAGCTAAATCACATAATTACTATAATACCAGAGGCATAATCTAAAGTCCTTTGACATCTGTGGTGATTGTTAAAATGCAGGTTTACCATATATGTTCTGATTGCACAGTAATTTTTTAGTACACAGTATCTTAATTAAACAACATTTAGCATTCTTCAAGGCTGCTGTGTGGAGATGTTGGAAGAACACCTCATTGTGATTATCTTTGGAGTTCACTGACTGTTTTCCAGTCATACAATGTATATGAGGCAGTGTCAGGCTTCCTAATTACGCCCAACAACTTATGGTTTCATTTAGTCAATTAGTCATTGGCTAGTCTGTTAGCCTTATGTGGGAAAATCACTTTGGGGGCGAATTAGAGAAAACTGGGACATAATAGAAGCATAGTGTTACAGAAAGCTTTTTAGGGTAAAATACAGCTATCACCTTCACAGTGACTGACGTGCACAGAATCTGCCACGGCTCCCTAAGCAACACCCCCTGCCATCTCAGCACCTGCTGGTAGGAGTAACAGAGGGTGGAGCGGAGTGGAGACCCCACAGCCAGGCTCCGTTTTGCTCCCTGCAGGAATGGGAACTTGATGGTACCACACAGCTGGTAAGCCGCATAGCAGTTGTCACATGAAGAACATATGAGAAGATTGCTGCTGAGCCAAGCATTGTGGTGAAATTACTTCCCTCAGATTAAATAATCTCATAATAATACTGATGCACAACTCCATCCCAAAGTTACCTGCCTCCAAGGTGCTACTACACGTCACTGGGCACATGATACCAATCAGTAACAAAAATTGGTATGACTAGAGTCACCCAAGCTCCACCTAAATGCAGAGAAAACGGACTGCTCCTGGACTGAAATAAGTCCAAAGTGGTGGGGGGTAGGGGCAGGACTGTTATCTAAACTCCCGAGTTACCACACACAGATTTAGTGTATATGTGTGCATGAAGTTAGGTCAAGCTGACTCACTCTCTAAAGCTGTTATGAAGGGACTTCCAATCAAGGGAGTCAGCCTGGGAAGGATGAGTGACAAAGAACTGATGATGAAAAGAACACCGTTATCTAAGAAAGGAGTATTCAAGGGAGGAATTTCTGGCTGCAAGAGAAGACAAGCTGATAAGGTGGTGTAATTCCCATACATCAACAGAAAATTGAAATTAGGACAAATTGTGGTAGTGGGAGATCACAACCTCCAACTCAAATAGCCCCTCAAAAGAGGGCAAACCCCCACTTGGGGAGCATGTGTCCTTAGTGAAAAACTTCAGCAGTGCTATCTGAGGGCGCGTGCTCATTTACATTGGAAGCCAGAAACTGGTAACCTCTCCTGTGTATGATAAATGTGCAGTGTACTGTAAAGTATAAAAAGTGGACAACTGAGGGGAGAAGTTAGGGGAGACTCCATCGTAACTCCTGGGATCAGTGGAGGGGCTGAACCTGCCTTCTCCCCCACAGGGACACCTGTTGGGTGAGAACTTTATTCTGTGACTAATCCACGCTAGCTGTTACTAAGTGTAAGTTTGCTTTGCAATCAGTGTATTACCACTGGCAATCTTTGAACCTTACTCTGTCGCAAACCTGTATTTTGTATAATAAAACTCTTCAGCATTTTGTATAAGTCTCAGGAGATTTGAGTAGTTGTGATAAGGGATGTGACTCAGTGACGCTGTCAGCGGGGGTCCCTGGATCGGTCAGTGGAATCGCCCTCCGACACAGTGGGCTGTCAAAACGCACGTAGCGGACAGGCTGGTCAGACACGGGGGTCTCCTCTTTCTTGGTAAACTGACAGGCTGGTCAAATATAAAATGACACCTTATGACACCAAGTTGCGGATGCTGAAGTGGGTTGTAAAGACTAAGAATGTTTTGAGGGTGGAGCAGTCACTACAGCCTGAGCCATTCATTGAATGAAAATGGAGAACTCAGATGAACCAGACTAGAGTATTGGTAAAGACTGACATGAATGAACAATGTTTAAAACATATAAATGTTAGTAGATAAAGTACCACAGAACATAGGTAGGAGAAGAATATCTCTGTCTAGTACCTAAGGGTACTGGACATATTTCAATTGTTCTCTGTATAATAACAAATCTACACAGAGGAAGACTCCTTAATTTGTAGTAAAGATATCTTCACTTTTATATATGTTTACCTTTATAAGGACATTGAAGAACTTTAATAGCATATTGAAAGTCTACAGAAACCATTGGCAGTTTTAAGAACAATCTGATTAAGAACAATCTAATTGTTCTTGGTATTTTTCAGCATGGGAATATAGGTAAAAAAACCTTTTGATGCCTCTCAAGCTCGGTTTCTCTGAGGTTTACAAATGCCTTTCATTTGCCTAAAAATTTTTGTAATTGGGGCCTCAAGTACCACCTGTATTTGAATATTTGTAGTATCCAAGTTAGCATGCCTGGCCCATCAGTTATTTCATCATCTGCTAACTGGGGGGGTAAACATACTGAGGGAGAAGGCATGATCATGACAGCCTGGGTTTTGTGAATTGAAATATTTCTAACACAAAATGGTGAGGCAACATTTTTTAGGAATAGCCTGAAGAGGGAGCCATTGGTATAGGAGAAGCAACAACTGAGGCAGAATCGCCATTAATAGGAGAAAATGTATCTGTAACAAAAATAAATTTTGTAATTTAGCTGTATTTATTAAATGTTTACAGACATACCTACATTTGGTTTTCTGGTTTAGGTAATAATTCTAAAGTCATGCTGAAAAGTTAAATACTTGTTCTTTGTTCTGAAATATTTATACTGATCAAAATATATTAAAATGCAAACTAAATCAATGTTTAATTAGTAAAGCATTAATTAGTTAATAGAATCATTTGTAAAGGGATTGTAAATATGTAATATTTTTATTTTCTAACAGAATATGACATTGGGAATGATTCTGCAGTTGCTTCCACACCAAGATACTGATTTTACTAGAAATGTTGCTCATTTAAAGAGTAGTACCAGCTCTTTACTTAACTGTGTAACTTAAAACTCTGCCTACCTTTCCTAATTAATATTCCATGTTTGTTCACAGGTTTGTGATCATTATTACCAGAAATCAGTCATTTTGCAGGACAAGGGCAGTCACGATAGTCATACTTGCCAACTCTGAATTGCAGGTTTTATTGCACATTAAATTTGTTGAGAAAAATAACCCCATGACTTGCCGATGGTCATGTAGGTAATGTCTCTCACAGGCCCTCCAAAGGGCACTGCATAGCGTCTATAGGATAGTTAAGTAGTCAGCAGTATTGTCCATAGGAGTTTCTTAACTGCCATTATTTTTTCCCAGAGTAGCAAGCTTTTGAAGAAAAGCAGCATATATCTTTATTCTGACAATGCAACTACACCCATAAGAAAACATGAAACAGAATAATTAGGATATAAACACTGAGAACTTTTTTAATATCAATTACCCACGCATATATACAGACATATACCTTCCCATTTTAGTGCAAAATATTTTTTCCCCATTGAAAAGACAATTAACCTTTGAAAAGACTAATCAAGTGGTGGCTTTTCTTTCCATTGAAAAGTGGGACTAAATGTTTTCCTCTCTCTTTAAAAAAAAAAAATGCAGTGCATTAATTATTGGGTGAAATATGTGGTGTATATTGGTGACTCAACAAAAGGGCCTCACTCTTCCCTCCTGGTTCCTGTAAGCGAACACTCTAATAAGTTAATGAGTTAAATGTATGCATTCTTAGATAATCAAACTGAAGGACATGCTAGTCTGAACCACCTACTACTGTGTCACACAAAAAAATCACAGATAGGCCTTGAAAAGTAGAACACTGTTCTCAGGGGCTTTTTTTTTAGGTGCTTGGGCAATGACTGCTGGAAGTGTGGAGGTCTGTGATTTAGGGAGCAAAATGCAATATCCCAGTTTGATCTGCTCGTGCATACCAATGAAACTGATGCAATCTGCCACAGCCTTGTGATCCCGCTCCCTCGTGTACCACCAGCACACCGCTGGTGTGAGTCATGGCTGAGCCGATTCTGGCACTGCCTCGGCAGAAAGGCAACCTGGGGAAAAAAACGGGTGGCTTTGTGGCTGGTGGGGCAGACTCACAAGGGCCACAAAGCCACCAGCATCATTAAGAGTACTGTTTATAGCAGTTAAGTTTATGTGTAGAAGTATTTGAAAAAAATGAGGTAATGCCTCAAGTTCCACCCCTTATCATAAAGCTAATGCTTAGTCGTGAATTCTAACAAAAGAGGGTAGCAGTGCCCGCAAAACCTTTCCTTTGACCCACCAGACACACCACCAGGGCCTGCTCTTCCCAGTAATACCACAAGCTTTCTATTCAGCTCTTGAAGAAATGAAACAACTGGCATTGTTCCACCTTGGTGGATCATGCCAGCCTCTCTTCCAAATGCAAGGAACACAATGTGTGCCTTAGCAGAATTAAAGCCTTAACATTTATCCTTTCTGCTTTTATATTTGGATATCTGAAGACATAATTGTAGCTAAATAAAACATTTCCTATTTCAAAGCAAAGCCAATATTTATGTGGACTTCTCAAGGTCTTTTTTTTTTTCCTAGCAAAATTATGATCTGATGTTATGAGGCTTGGACTGACAACTTACGAAGTTACCAGTGGTGTGTAATTATCTTTGAAGTGCTGATCCTGCAAATGGCCACACAACAAATCCCTGAAGCCTGCAATACAGAAGCACAGGAGCCATGAATATCTACATGTGCACTCAGAGGTGTCTTCACAGAGGCGCTTGAGGAGTCAGACATGATTTTAATTAGATACTGAATAAACTTGAGTTATGTTTCTCTAAAGCCAAGTTACAGTATAGCTGAGAAATGGTAAGAGAAGTGTGTAACAACTGAGATGTAAAAGTCCAGATCAGTAGTCAACTGGCTATCTACTCAGTATCACAGTAGTCAATACCCCCAAAATAAATAGTAATAAATGGCCATATAAAGCAATTGTATACAAGCACAAACAATTAAAATGTTTTGTGTACACAATGCAAAACATGCAAATGAGTGACATCACTTATGTTTCTGTGCATACGGTTTTCTAGGTAAAAACATCAAAGTGTACCAATAAATCAGATCTCATCTTTTCTTTTTTTTTTTTCCCTTGTTGCCAAATATTGAGGTTACTTGAATCAGACAACTGGATTTTTGACCCGTGGACTGTGTCTTTTAAGTCTTCAGGCTGTTCTGTTATGAAAATCCCATTTAAAGATAGACCACTACCTAGAGAGAACTGCAGGGAAAGATCAGTTTATCTTTCCTGGGCCCAACAAGTGTCTGCACTTTATAGTGGCAACTTGGCAAAGGCACTACAGACTGTCATTGCTAGCATTTCACCAGTAATGAAGCTGGCACAACATCTCTTCACCATGGTTTTGTGTGTTTGTTTAAAATATATTTTCTTTCATTCCACTGTTTTTCAATAAAAACTGGTCTATATATAACTAACTTCCAGTATCCAGAACCCCCAAAAAACGTCTTGAGAAAGGATGTACTTGCCAGACCTTATTGGTCCTTCCACTGTGACTAAATGAAACTATCATTTGAAGCAGTCACGGGAATGTCAGGGTTGCTGCCAAAATGGTGGTTAACCCTGCGTACAGAATTTGGTGTCTTGTCAGGAAGGCAATAATGCACAGAAGACAAGTAAAGCACTACCAACACTTGAATTTCTGTAAATGTGAAAAGAGTGATACAAACTTACATGAAATTTGTATGAGAGCTCTGCTATCACTTCTTTCCTCACACCAGGAAGCCTGTGTGTCATGAACAGAAATATTTTCCAGTTTCTGTTATACAAATTACAATTTCAGTTCTAAGTTCAGAGGGAAAAATGTCCCCTTCAGCTCCACAAAAAAAAAAGACAAACCAACAAACAAAAAACACGGCTAACATGATCTTTGAATTATTCTTACAGATATCAAAAGATAATTTAAAAAATTAAAGAAAATTGTAAGTGCATCTAAAGAATGGGAAACATGCAAATGGAAGGCTCTTCATGTTATTTCACAAGAAGAGACCACTGAAATGATCCTGAGACAGGTAGCAACACCAGTATTATTCACACATATGTACAAAATGTCTGTTTTCTTTTAACTACAGCTATATGCAAGCCAGTCTGGAGGCTGACAATGACAAAACTCCAAGGATTTGGTTTTGTTGTACTGTGTTTTTTCAGTAAAAAGGTAATTCATTGCAGTAGAATGAGAGAGATTCATTTATTACCCTCTATTATCTGTTATCTGTGAAGATGTCCAGCTTGCCAGTATTTACAGCTGTGCCACTGTATAATGAATCTCTCACAAATAAAACAAGTTCGTGAAAGACATATATCTCAAATATAAACATCATCTGGTACATTAGTCATCAATACATTAACTTTACGATTTAATGTGGTATCATACCAAATCAGAAAAGAACTTGCAAAGAAAATCACGCTGCATGAAATACAGATTTAATCCTTATTTTTCATCTTCACTAAGTCAGCAGCTTATCCACCTGGCACATGCATCCAAGTCATGTTACAGCTACATCCACTGAAATAAGAACGTGTAAACTGTCAACTTTATGGGAAGAATTTCATAGTTATACACTGAAGTTCTCGATGCTCATTGGTTAAGGAACATGACCATTTTTCTTTGCTGTCAGGATGCACCTTGTACAGTGTGTACTTTGAAGCTGAAGCAAGGTGTTGTTTGGGTTTCCCCCCCCTCCCAAGGGTACAGTTTCTTAGCAAATAGAATCTAAATTCAATGCCCTGTTATGTTTTTGCAAGCACTTTTACTTTTTAATTTGGTTTACTATTTAATTTAAGTCCACAAAGAAGCACAGCCTGCCTTGAGGAGTAAGTGAACATGGCAAGTTTCATGCGAAGAACCTAAGAGGAATTATATAACAAAATGCAAGCATGCTTTCAAGTAGTATTTGCAATTTTTAAAACTCTGTGAGAGCAGATAAACTAGGAACCGCCTCCACCATCCTCCATCTCAAACAACTTATTCCATGCGGGTTGCAGAATCAGCTGAAAAGCTTTGCAGGAACTGCTGATCCTCAGGCAGGACTGGAAGGCCCCGTTACAAGTCAGTGGCTCTTTCGCTTACCTCCTTAGGCAGTAGTGGAGGTACCCTAATGACTTCTAAGTTACCTGAGAAAGAAGATTCACACATGGTGCAATCTCATACCTCAGCTGAAAAAAAGTCTGTAAAGAGCTTGCAAAACTGTATACCACCACATTGCATTGTTAGCAAGTCAGTTTTAATTTTCTGCTCTATTTTTATGTAATTTAATACAGCAGTATTACAGGAAAAACATTTACTACATATTTGTCAAAATGACCTGTAATGTGAAGACATTCTTCAGACATGTTTTCAAACAATGCAATCAAGAAGATCACTGAAATATTTAGCAGTAGAGCTAAGCAGACAAAAATTAACAAAGAACTGTTCATACTTTTATATTGATATATTTCTGTTTAAAATATTTATCTAATGATTTACCTCTTTAAGGACCTGCAGCTCAAAATACAGACATACATGGATGTGTAAGGATTTGGACTTGATGATCCATATGGGTCCCTTACAACTCTAAATATTCTACGATACAAGTTATATCAATTCAATTAATCAATTATCAATTGAAAATCAATTAAGCTTCACCTTGGGGCAATAAGTATTGGCAAAGAACCACACTTTTTCCCTGTAAGAAAGTAACTTGCACCAAAACTATGGTAACATCTGCAGTTCTGACCAATTTCAGTGACAGTATCTTTCTAAAGGAGGAGTCTTCTAAAAAAGGATGTATTGGAGAAAGCAAGTGAAAAGGAGTGAGAAGGGGTGAGAAACCACAAATGTTTTTTTAGGATCTTAGAAAATCCTGTGGTGGAAAATAGCTGGCAGTGAGCGTTTTGGTTAGCAGAGGGGACAGACTCTGGAGGTAGGTGAGGACAAGGGCACAGTTACATACACTTACCCATATGCGAGCTTTGCACACACAGGCACCCCCTCACACCCTAGCAATGAGCAACATGGAGATGAGCCAGGGACACTAAACAACATCCACAAAATGAGAAGATTGTGTTCAGGACTTTTACCATGCATCACTATTTTAACTATACGTGTTACTTGCAGGTGGAAGTTTACAGCAGAAACAAGGGGACTGTAGCTTCTCGCTGACACCAGCTACTGTGGCACAAGCTCCTGTGTCACTGGTAAAGGCACCGTTGCGCAATGCTCCCTGTCCAAACATGGACTATGGACATCCTTAACTAGCAAGGCATTTTATAACATTTTGCCAAACAAGCTAAATGCCGTATTCTGAGAGGAATAATTAGCAGGAGTCAAAGTCAAGCTTCTTGGAGAGTAATGTTACCAAAAAGGAAAACCGTAACTACATGAGTAAGTCCAATCTTCCACTTTCACAAGCTAAGCAGGTGGTGACCTGATTAGTTCTTAGTCTCAGGAGGCTGCTCATCTGTCTATGCTTTCAGGTCCTATTGTCAGCATCTTATTGTTTTACTCATTCTCCATGATTTCAGCTGACTGCCACATTTTTTAGTCTTCTGAGGTGTTACTTAAGGATGAAAAACTGTATTTATCTAATGTAAAAAAGCAACTTTCAGACTTAAGCCCACCGATTTTAAACAAAAATTACAATGGTCTGATTTCTTCTTTCACATTAAAAATCAGTAGGAAAATAGGATCCCACCCTTGAGCATTTGATTCCCCACAACATGGATGTGCAGCCTACAGGAGGGAAGACCTGGGACAATGCACCAGGGAGGCAGGCAGACCTTGAACTGCTATGTATAGGCACCTAGTGCTGTTCGAGGTGCTCTGGGCTGCTGCATTTGGCCAGCTGCCACTCCACTGGCAGTGTTTGTATAGAGCTTGAGCTGTGTATGCCATCCTTGAGGCATATTTCTCAGGAGCTGTTAGGACATCCCCAGTGACATTAAGCATCCAAGTCTTGATATCTGAATCAAGCTCTCACAGGTATAGATTTTGCTGTTAGACATCCCCATGAAGTTGTTTTCTTACTACCTGGGTAGGTTTAATCAGCAAAGAATCCTCTTGTATGATTATGCAGAATACGATATGTGAAACAAACAGTACTTTAGGTTTCACTGTGAAGAAGCACCCTGAAGTAAACACAAACTGACAACAGACATTTATCACAGTGTAAAAATTAGTTTAGAATAAAGTTTAACCCTTCCAATTGACACTGAAAAGTCACCTCTTTTTGGTGTCCCTTTTCAGTGTAAACTGATAATAAACATATTGTAGCATTTGTAGTTTTGCACATAAATTGGCCAAAACCAAACCCCATTTTTCAACTCTTCATAACAAAAACCTGAATCAGTATGAAAAAGAATTTTTTTTTAATAACAATGTCAGGATTAGATCTCGTAAGTGTACTTATATATATACATACCACACTCAAAGTGCACATAAGGTTTCTGCAGTTGCTTAGGATTTGAGAAGATCTAATATGCTCTGACATGGGATATGGCATATCTCAAATAAGGCTAACAGAAGCAAACTTTAATCCTATTTCTAACACTATTATTTTAGAGTTATCTCTAATTTACTGTGGCAACAAATAAGCTGTTAACACAACCAATAACTGACATTGCTAGAAATGGTGTATAACAGTACAGCCCTTAGAAAAATGCACACCTTTTTTTTTTCTTTTTTTTTTTTCCCAAAAGCCTGTTAAGATGCTGTACATAAAAAATGGAAAAGGCAGGGTGTCTGGTAGATACCCTGTCTTCATCTAAAAGCGAAAGGGTAGCTCTGGGTACACCTGTGGGTGGTAGTCACTTCCCTAGTGCTTGCTTTCATGGTCATGAGAATCTGAAATTGAAGTTTTCTGCTATTACTCTCTTCTGGAACTGAAGGAGATGTGAAGATGTTCTGCATAATTCATTGATCACACTGCTTCACACACATGGCTTTAACTTGACAGTAAGTGGCTATTTCAGAGCAGAACCCTATTTCAGTGCACTGCTCTGATAGTGCTTGTACTTATAAAATTATACTGTCCTTGTTGACCATATTCCATTCGGTGTTTCAGAGAACAAGAGAAAAAAATGTGTATAGCATAAGCCCACACTGAGTTGCACTTTTTAATATTGTAGAACCTATAGACAGCATGGATTATAGTGATAATCAGAGCAGTTATGTTTCTAGAAACACAGCCTCCATAGCCCCTTCACGAGGAATTCTGCCATCTTCACCATCTCACGAAGCTTTCTACTGCTCTCTTCTGCCAGCTGTCATAATCCAATCATGGATTAATCTGCCCCAAGTCCTGCGCAGGCGCTGGAGTGCTCATCCCTGTAGCGTTCCTTACCATGCTGATTCCTAAATGGTAGAAATGGGTGAAGGGAGATGACAGACTGCAGAAGACCTGTCAAGCAAGTTGGTGATGCGGAAACCAGAGTCTTCTGACCCTGAAGGCTTGGTCCTTGTCTTGGAGTCTTCTCTCTTGACACAGGTGCCAAAAGCTACACTGCAGCTTATGCAAGTCTGCAGAGCCAACACCAGTAAGAGACTGATCTGGATCTTCCTTTTCCCCTGGAATGCCATCAGCAGCTGTTCTCGTTTCAGCTGGGACAGAGTTAATTTTCTTCGTAGTAGTTGGTGCAGCACTGTGGTTTGGATTTGGTGTGAGAACAATGTTGACAGCACACTGATGGGTTTGGTTGTTGCTGGGTGATGTTTATACTAAATCAAGGACTTTTCGGTTTCTTGGGCCCTGCCAGCCAGAGGGCTGGGGGGGCACAGGAAATTGGGAGGGGACACAGCCAGGACAGCTGGCCTGAACTAGCCAAAGGGATATTCCATACCATGGGACATCATTCTGAGGATGTAAGCTGGAAGAAGAAGGAGGAGAGGGACATTTGGCTTTATGCTGTTTGGAGATGGCTGAACACCTGCCTGCCGACGGGAAGTGGTGGACAAATTCCTTGTTTTGCTTTGCTTGTGTGCACAGCTTTTGCTTTGCCTATTAAACTGTCTTTATTTCAGCCCACAAGTTTTCTTACTTTTACTTTTCTGATCCACTCCTCCATCCCGCTGTGGGGGGAGCAAGCAGGTGGCCACATGGGGCTTGGTTGCTGGCCGGGGTTAAACCACAACAGCAACCAGCATCCTTACTCAGTGAGCCTCACAGCCCTGGGCAAGTCTGAAAATGGGTGTTTGTTGCAAACCCAATTTGAAACCTAAGAATCCCAGATTATTACTATTCCCAGACCTCTTAAAAGGCCAGCTACTTTCATGTGAAGTTCCTAGGATTTTCAGAGGAGCTACTAAAAAGCAGAAGCTTATTTATTTATGTTTTTTTAATTCAGCTAAGGCTTTTATCCTGACAGCTTTCCACATCAGCTGTTCATACAAGCTATCTGTGATACAATATTCCTGCCTATAGACTCCTTAATCATCTTTATTCTTCCAGGTTTTTGCAGGCATGTAGCAGTAGAGAAAGGAAAGATACCAATTACTTTTTGTAATTTAATGTCATTTGGTTTAGGATACACTACTAAGTTTTTGTTTAAATCTGGTTCAGTTCTTTTGGTTGTGTGGGAATTAACTACATGTTATAGTAAAAAAAAATGAAATTAAATAAGGTATATATATTGTGTGATTTGTGCTGGGTGTTTTGCCTAAACAGCAAACAGAGGTCTCAACTATTGTTTTCATTTCAAAATTATCATTTGCCTTTGACTTAATTATCAATGTAAACTGATGCTTTAAAAGGAATTAAAAACAACCAGATGATAATTGGGTGGTAAAACGCCCTTCTGATGACAAATTTTGGCCAGAACGGAGGCCATTTTCTATTGTACAAAAAGAAAGGTACATGAAAAAATCTTTATATAGTGATTTTTGAAAGTGCACTCACAGTGCAATAAGAGGAAAATTGGATTAAATGAGGGGGAAAGGCAGAATCCAGACCTGGAAATGTTTATTTACTGTTGCAGTTCTATTATCTCAGTGATTATTCCCATAAATAGATGTTCATAGGCAAGTCTTCCCATCAAATTCACCAAGCTAATTGTATTGCATTTCCTATTTACAGCTTCTGTAAAGGAGTGGAAAGAGATTAACTTGGTAGTGGATCTTTCTTCAAACAGTTACATAATGAGATTTTGTATATCGTTAGGAGGAAATGACAGTATTGTGTATTGCTCATATTCAGAAACTGAATATGAGCTAGGCAGCATGGACATGGTGATACTACAAAACAGAAGTAAAGTAATTTTAATAAAATAAATGTAAAAATTCCCTTTGCCTTTAATTTTAAAAATGAAAATGGAACATACTCCGCTCAGCAAGAATGAATTACCCCAAACCCTATTTTGTAGCATTAGGAATAAGATCACTCGATTAACTGTATCACAAATGCATGCTATTTAGTAGCATTCCAAGTAATAGCATGTTATTTATTTTTCTCACCAATTCAGACCCACTAGATATGTTATTTATATGTTTTTCCAGATCAGGAAGTTAGAAGGCTCAAGAATAAAAAAGTGCTTTGTTGATTTTCTTGTGATGGTCTACCAGTTGTTAGTCTCCATGTTGGAGGTTTCATGTAAGTGCCGATGTAGCTTTGATATCTCCAGGAAAAAGGCTGCGAACACTTTGGTTCCTTCAATGTAGTTGTGTCTGTGAAGAAGAAAAGAAACTGAATGAAGCCCTGTCAGGCTGTTCTGCTCTTCAAATTAGCAGCATAGTCCAGTAAAGTTTTTAGACTCTTCAGAGGAATTTGAAAGATTGGTCACCCCAAAAAAAGGACCCAGTGCACAGAAATTCTGGACATCTTTCAATTGGCATTCCTCTGAAGGTTCAGTGGGAAAACTTTTCCTAGTGTTACATCGCCCAGTTACTGTTGTCTGTTACCATAAGGTCTGAGGCTATGCTGAGGAGAAACAAAAATAACTTGACAATTATTGTAGGGTTCTCCAGTTCCTTGAGCTCAGCATGAGCTGGCTCAGAACTTGCACAAGATGTTTGGGCAAAACATTGAACACTGTCTTGCCATGGCACCTCAAAATATGAACACAAGTGGCAAGTTTAAGCTGATTTTGATATAATTGCACTACTTTTGGTCCCGGTAGTATAAATGTACCTTTATATCCATTTATACTGAAAACCATAAAAATTTTTACTTAACCATTAGCCTGCATACCCCTGACTGGCATACTTCAAAATGGATGCTGTGACAGAAGGGTGCCCATCTACATCTGTCTTTCAGACCAGAGGCAAATTTCATTGGCAGTAAAATGAAAATTACCAGTGTGACATATTTAAAGACTGAGTTGACACTCCATGAAAAGTGTACAGCAGTATGTGGTAGATTGGGAATTTTGCTCTCTGCTTGGCCCCGGGTTTTCCGGACACAGTTGTTTAGGACTGTCCAGTGCAGAGCAAAGCTTCCCATCTGGCCATAGTTATTTGTGGATACCAAGGGGCTTCTCCCCGCTTCTTTTATAAAGCAAATGGACAAATAAAAGAAACCTGCTTATTTTCTCATTCTGAGAGTGTTCCCCATCATCAGCTGCTCCAATTGGAAACATTATCACACTTTTCTGTGTTATACTCTGAAACATTCTGGCAATGGGAACTGTTGAGCCATCCCGAATATAATCTGGATCTTCTCCAAAAACTGAAATACATAGGAAGAATGAATTTATTATTATGTGAAATAAACACGCACTCTTCTGCTACCATGTATTTAAGCAGGTAGCCTATATTAAGAGCTTCTGAGTAGAAAATGTTTTGAATGCATAGCCAATTGATTTCATGAATCAGCTGCACTCTACAAACCTCTGGCTTCACAGCAGTACACAAAGAAACTAAATCAGGTCTTCAGGCTCCTCCTATGAAGTATACCCCAATTCAACAAGGTATGGAAGAAGATGTGGCTGAGTTGTTCTATCAAAACCCATGAGATTCGCAGTAGTAAGTGGCTGTAGCGCTGAACTAGGAAATCCCTTTTGCTCTGTGGATGAGCATAATTCCCCTGCACACTTGCAGACACATTGAGAACTGAAAGAAAGAAGGAACTTACCTGTTTTAATTGCCCTCCTTGCTGCTTTATATAGTGGGTCATTAACATCAGCGAGCCAGGGCTTTGCACCCAAAGGCATGGACACTCTCAGTTTGTTTGGACTGTTCCTTTTGGAAAAGACACTCTCCAAGTGCTCCACCACCTGTGGGGGAAGCACTTTGCAGTCAGAAGCATTCATCTTGCAGCTCAAGCTTACACCCACATTCCCACTCCTGCTCTCAGGAACAAATAAATGCTAGAAACATGCAGTTTACTACTTCAGGTGTAAATTTGTGAGGTGCTAAGAGGGATTTAGTTTACACAGTAGAGGCCAAAGAAAAGGTTTACCTCTTACCTGTTTTTTCACAACCGAAAGGTCCATGTGAGGGACCTGGCGGATTGAGAATTTGCCAACGACTTTTGCTGGAATGACTGTTTTAATTCCTGGTTCATGAAAAGCTCCTTCAATCCCATGAATAGAGAGAGAAGGGTAACGCCACAGGTGTAGAAGTATTTCTTCCTTAAAAAAACAAACACCCAAACACTGAAAATATAAGGGATGACACTGGAGCCATTCACAATTGACATAAATTGATGTGAAGAAACAAGCTTTTTCCATCCTAAAATTTGAATTTGGAGACCTCTGTATTTTTAAGATGTTTGATTTGTAAATTAAACTCATGTGTATATCTCTGCATTTTAAAAAGTACTACTTCTTTCAGTCAAAATTTGTTTACCTTTAGAAGCATTTGGATGAGAACAGCTTTTCACGCACAACAGGAAAAGTGAAGCATTGTTTAAAAATGCCTTGGAAGTATATTTTTCTATTGCAAAGTAAAATCGGAACAATTTCTGATCTGACCATCGGTTGGAACTTCTCACAGGAGAAACTTGTGACCAGTTCAGCCAGAGCCCTCCAAGGTGATACAAGGGAAGAAATTATACTTATGAGCATAAAATAATAGAATAGATAAGATTATATTCAGTAACCAAGTTGATCTGTTTTTCTGGAAAAGAAGGGTAAAAAAAAGAGAGGGAAGAAATAAAAAAATAAAATGTTTATTCTGAGGGAGAAAGGAGAAAAATATAAATTGGTCTTCTTGCAGAACCCCAGGACGCTGCTCCTTTCCTTCTACTCCAGTTTTACGAGACTAGAGCTTTATGTACACATAAAATGTGCACTGTTTCATCTTCATAAAGGTAAAGCATCAAAACTTATATAGTGTAGTTACATTATGCTTCTGTTATTACTGATTATTACAGTCAAGCTTAGGCTAATTTGGAAGCTTTTTCATGGAAATAAAAGCATCCATGTTAGAGCCTATACCAGTATAATTACGTTAGTGATAGAGAAAAGAAATTACTCCTTTCCTTTCTCCCAGCTGCCACTCTTGTGCAGAGAGATCGTTTGGAGCCAGCCCTTACCTGCTCTTTTTTATTGAGGATATATTTTTTAAATGATGGCAAAGAGAGGCTTAATAGTTTTGGCTGTTTTTTTTGGCATACTCAACAAACATCAAAACCTGAATGAAAGAAATAAAAAACACCTGAAACACATCTGCCTAAAGCTGTCTTCCATTTTCCAGCGCTGAATACAACTTCTTTCCTGCTATGTAACCTGTATGCAGGGGTTGTAATGCTTATTTGGTTTGGCTGGTTAGGCATGGGGGGAGAGAAGGGGTAGTGCAAGGATGGGGGAGCAATACTGTTAGTTTTGCATTATTCATTTTTCATTGATTATTCATATTGTGGGTTACTTTCCCCAGATAAAGTAGCTTACATTTTCAGCAAATTAATTTTATTTACCTTTTAATGCTCTGTGCTCCTTTTTTTTTATTTTGAGTTTGCCATTAACTGAAAATATCTTTCAGTTTGGATTTAAATTCTTTCTGCTGACCATTTATACACATTTTATGTTACCTTGGTGCCATAGAGGAATTTTTTCACACCACTATTATTTTTATGTTCCTCTAGATCAAATGCAATCGATTCATATAACTTCCTCTCCTCCTCTGTCAGGGCAGCAACACTGTCGTAGATTCCAGGGATCTGAATATGACCTGTGGGATCCACAAGGCTGTCTACAAAATAAGACAGATGCATCAGTACAAGTGGGACCTATTTCTTTCACCTGGCAATCACACCACCTTTTCCCTTCTACCTCACTCTACTGAACAAGTAAGCCTAACAACTAACTACTAACGACGGTTTGCATCCATCAAGTTGTGGCACCTAACCTGATGTATTTTCATATTTATTAAGAAAACCATTGAGCTGCTGTTTGTGTGTAATGTGTGGTGTGTCAGCCCAGCTACTGACATCAAAACATCATCCTACTGAGATACAACTCTGCGTTAAAAAGTCAGATTTCACTACGTGTGTATGTATTCAAGTTGCCAGCAATCCTCACAAGTTCTTGATTGACGCATCACTGACATCAGCTTAACAGGCACATGTCTGAGGCCCTGGCCTTACTGGGGACATGCCCTCTCCTCAGCTGCTACCACCATAGCTGTGCTGAGATTTGGAAACGTGGGAATCTTGCTTTAATTAGACTTGCCTTAGTCTGGTCAATTAAACATGGCACTGATCTTTGTTAGGCTGATTGCTAGCCCTTGCTCCCCAGTTACTCCTGAGCAATGATGTGTGTTATTACCCAGCAGAGCTATCAGGTCCGTCAGCGGCTCATGAATGATGCCTCCAAAAGTTCCAGAGTGAAGGTCCTTCCCACCACATTCAACCTGTACCAAAACCACTGGTTACACATAAACACTCCCTTTATTCTTCTGCCAGTATTTCTCTTCCACAGCAACTGGTGGCTTCAGTTTTTTAAATGAGGCCACAAATGAACAGAAAATTATTATTTGTTTCTACTCACAAAATGGAAAACTTTGTGTCAGGAACAATCTGCTTTGGTAAAAAGAAGACAGGGCTCTGTTGTTAACCACTAGAGAGAAATTCAGCTGTCTATAGCACTTAGAGGCATTTCAGGGCAAGGGCCCCTCTCCATCTCCATTCCCTCTTTTGCTTCAGTAAGATTAAATACATTGTAAGTGAAACACTTGCATATTACTGTTTCTAACATGGCAGAATAAATTCTTCAAGTTCTCTATCTTTTTTATTTAATGCAAAACCTTCATAACAAAACCAAGAAAGAACCTTACTTGATTTGCATTGAGGAAATACTTGTCCAACCTTAATTCCAGGTTGCAATAAATAAGAATTTAGAGGTCTCTTGAATCATATGGCTTTAGAATAGAGGCATTTGGTTTATGAAATGGGTTCTTTTTCCAGACACATTTTCATACTCAGGTTTATCATGAACTATTTTCCTGCAACAGACTTGTTTATTCTTCTCAAAACCTCGTTACAGCCAACTGTCTGGTAGCAGGCAGAGATCATTTTTGATGTTTTAATAGCATCATTTTTCTTAACCAAGACTTAGAAGAATTGAATCAAGGCTGACGAGGCTCTTCTGTTTAAAAACAAATTTCATTCTTTTTCAGACATAAAGGTTAATGCAGATTTTTTTTTTTTTGTTTAGTTTGAGTTCTTTAATCTTCTCTGAATTCCTTTTATGCTTCATCAGGAAGTTTCCAGATGAGAAATTTCTGCTCTTCATTTCACAGTAGCTCATGTTGCCTGCTAAATATACTACAGTGCACTGTTACTTGCTTCTTCTGCCAATGGTTACAAATACTTTCTGTGGCTTTTAAACCCAGGGATCCAACTAAATTGTGTCCCTTTAGGCAGATACATTGTACTAAAAGCAGTATCTGCTGCAAAATGGCAGAGCAGCAGAAGAAATGGGTTTGGAGTGAGCGAGTTGCGGGGTATAGGGATGATGCTCCAAGGGAACGGAGCTGATGTGCGGAGGGTGCAGTAAGAAAAGACTGGGAGAGTGGCAGGAGAGTAATGGGATAGGAAAGGAATCAAGAGGAGAGGGGTAAGTGGAGAAAAGATGACTGAAGAGAAGTTAATGAAGGTAAATAAAGCTAATTGAACTGAAATGAGGAACAAAATCTCTACAAGCCAAAAAGGATAAGGAAGAAGGCTCTGTATTTGTAAATATTGAGCTTGCTCTCAGTCTTTCTCTGCATATAGATGTAGATTTGGTTACAGGTACATCATTGCTCTCTGGTCAGGGGCCCAGTTCAAATGAACCTTGTGTCTTTTACCTCCACAAAGAAGCAGGCATTTCCCCGACTCCCATACGTAAGGGCAGGCTTCTTGTTGCTGAGCCAGAGGTTGTCCGAAATCACAATATAATCAACATCAGAGAAAAAGCGCTGGTTTTCTTCTTCAAGTAACTTTTCTAGCCCCAAGGACCCTGCTTCTTCCATGCCTTCAATTACAAACTTGAAATTCACTGGCATGGCCTAAATGAACATTAGAGAAGTCTGAGTAAGGAACAAGCATTTTCAAAAATAAAACAGAATCTTTAAAATCAGAAGCAGGCTGGCTTGCAGTACACATTATGTTAAGAAAAGAAGGATGTAGCATATATGTCTTGCTTCAGTAGAAAGGGAAATGATAAACAGGGACATATAGTTTCCAAGAAAAATTTGGTTTTCCTCATGTTTTTATCTACTTATAATTTTTGAAAAAGAATAAGTGATATCTTTTTTCCGTCTTTGTGTTTTCAGAAAACTTGCTGGACTGTCTCATTGAATGGCCTTTCTCTCAGTGCTACTAAATATTCTAATTGCTTTAGAAATTCTAACTGTGTAATAACAGTTGCATCTTCACAGAAAATTTCCTGCCTCTCATATATCCACTGTTAGTGCCCATGCGGGAGCTGCCAGCAGAGGTCCACTGCTGTGGCTTTTCCCAACATGTTATCTGTCACCAGAGTTACTCACATGGTGGTAAAAGTGCTGCTGGTGATTCTACTATAACTGTCCTTTTAGCACTCATGAATTCGTTTGCCTGCTAGTTCATAAGGATGTATTTCCAAGGGTAATTAAGAGAACTTTTATTGTGGAATAATAGTGCAAGTTAGAAATGCTGACATATCCCATAGGAGAAATAACTTTGAGCTTGGTTTTCCATTCCAATTCATTTTCTCATTACAGGTTTTTAAGATGTGTTCTCTTTTGATTCAATGCTCAGATTAAATGCAAGAACAAATGTGTAGAATTAAATGAACTTGCATTATGGATGAGTTCACCAGTTGTTCATCAGGTGACCGCAAAAAATTTAGAAACAAACTGCTCATGAATATTGTTTGGTGGTATGTGCTGTTTTCTAGGGAAAGGCTTCAAATGACAAAGATTTCTATTTGCTTGCTTGTTAAAGTGCCAAAATAGCTATTAGTGATTTGAAAAACTGGAAAGATGCAGAAAGACAGCAGCATGACCATATCCAGTTACAACAGCTAATCTGTTGGCAAATAATGTGTGTGTTTCTAGCACTTAAGAGACACTGAGGTCAGTTAGTACTATTGATTGAAGGAAAACATCAGTTTTCCAGAAGGCTGCAAAAGGACTTTAGAAGTCAAGATTTAATGCTCAGTTTATGCCATAATGTAATAAAAGAGGCACAAAACTGTTTCTTATCAATCTAACAAAATATGTTTTGCAAATTCACTTTAAAGGCTGCTTGCTAACCAAGTTATAAACTTAGACTATATGTTCACTTATACAACTAGTCCAAAACTAGCAAATATGCAGGCTGATTTGAAGGTAACTGTGTTGGTCATTACAGTAATTTAGGCAAGGTTTGACACAGAGATATGTTGAGTGAGGATATTTGTACTTGGTTAATGCACCCATTCAAAGCATTTGGTTTGATACATCTAATATGTTGTTTAAGGGACAGCCCACTACATATGGCCATTTTAAGATACTTATTCTCATACATAACATACATAAATTGAAGGTAACTTGTAGGAATACAAAACCAAAGATCAGCAGAGTGTAACAGCAGAGATGAGTCTTCATGGCTAATCTGTGATGTATGTTACTTCATCATTTTAAAAGCTCTCAAGAGAATAGAGGTTCAAAGCTGTTTAATATATATAATTATATATACTTCTAATATATATTGAATGCTTCCCCCAGTGTGTCTTCCTCTGCAGGGCAATGGCTGCTATACCATATTTATACTGCATACAGACTGTTCAAAATAGAAATGCTCAAGGACAGATTCTTATTGGAGTGGGACTAGTGCCCAGGATAAAGCATTAGAAATAAGCTAATATTTCAAAATGTATGTAGTCTATTGGGTCTGAGACGATCATTTAACTCACAGGAATGTAAATACATCCCTCCAGAAATACAATAATAATAAGAATAGTAAAAATAGTAACGGTAATCCTATTACTACTACTGCTACTATTACTACTACTACTACTACTAATAATAATAAAGTCCTCATTGATACATACTAATTTCAAGGCTTTAAACGTTTCCACTGCATTTATCCAGGCTAGGACAGGTCCTTTATTATCTGTTGCTCCACGTCCATAGAGATTTCCTTAAAAAGAAAAGAGGAAAGTTTTTAAGTCATCTTTGAAACTTCTGTCGTCACTTGCCGCAGAAGCTGTAGTAGTGTGTCAACTAAAGTGTCAAGAGCCAGGATTTCATTGACTTCTTTTTCAATAAGGTGATGGGTGTTTCCCAATGTACTGGTACACTTTTTTTTCTGTCTTTCCTTTTATATGCATCATATTGTAGCATACATCTACTACAGGCTGATTTCTGAGCTTCATTTTTGTTCTTATGAGCTGTTTGTTCACACCAGAGATGCCTGAAGAGTTTGCACAGTATGCAGCTGCTGCACACATCAGCCAGCCCAGGTAACAAGCAGCAAAAACCCCACAGATAAATACCACAGTAGAAGCATGAAGCTGCAAGTCTAGGTACATAACTTTTTTTTTTTTTTTTTTTCCCAAGCATTCAACTGTACAGTTATATACAGGGGCAGATTTCATTCTCATGTACAATGCTAAATTTTGGTGGCAGTCCCCATGGGAGGTGGAAGAGTTACCCCAGTAAGAGTGTTTGGAACCAGTCCCAGCCGATGGAAAAGGACAACTTAATGCTTATAGCGCAGGTCTAGGAATCAGTATTTCTGGGTTCTTGGGGTCTTACTCATCTGCTGACCCTCCACCCATCGTTTTTGTTCCTTCAGTGAATGGAGCTTTTCATGCTCAGCTGGCTGTAGTGGAAGGATGGTTACATTAAGAAGTGGCCTCAAGTTCTTCCACCAAAAATGCTCCTTAGCTGCAGCACGGCAGGTGGAAGTAAGTGGAGGTACTAAAGGATCATAAAGCGACAACAGGAAGTGCTAGGGTGGATAATGGTTCATGCAACAACCCAAGAAGAATTTTAAAGCAGGAAAGGATTATCTGTTGAATAAAGCAGCATTAATCTCACGTGGCTTTTCCACACCGAATATTAGGCAATCACTGATGGGTCTCACTAGTCACAGCACTGTCATCAAGACTCAAAGCTGCTGGATTTGTGCCATAGATTTCCATGGAAGGAGTCCTCATGATTTAGTTATATATACAGGGAGCCTGCTTCCACTCAGAATCTCAGTCATCTATTCAAATAATGATACAGAACTCATGACCAGGCACATACCATCAATTTCAGTCAATGTGTAAGGGTCAGTTTTCCAGCCATCTTCCTTTTTGGCAGGCTGCACATCCGTGTGACCATAGAAACATACAGTGGGGTTTTGTGGATCCTTCCCCAGTTCCCCAAGAATCACAGGAGGCAGTGGGAGGTCCTGGCCATCAGGCAACTGTGGACAAATGTAAAAAAAAAAAAAAGGCAACTAAATAAAAACAAACCTTTGAAAACTTATAAATGTTATAAAAAACCCCCGGGAATTCTCAGTATTGAAAGTAGTTCTACATACTTAGCTGGCTCTGATTTGATCAGGTGCAAAATCTGACTTTGAATCCAGCTCTAACGTACCCAGAGAAACTAAGATTTTTCTCCCCACTTGCTTAGGTTCTTCGGGAACTTTACAGAGCTCTTCTAACATTTTACTGTCATAAACACCCTCATTACTAAACTCTTACTTCCCAGCACTGGAAAGGATGAAGCTGACTGTATGCTGTAGTGATAAAAGCATATGTTGTGACACTGAAATAGTCAAAAGCCACACAAACTAATTTGGGGTTTAATTTCTCCACAGACAGATGGCAGGAGGTCCGTAACCTCAAACACAGAAATAAAATAATTTTAGCTGGCAGGAGAAGCAGCAGCAGCTATTTCGGACTGTTTTGAAAACAGGTTAAAGCTCTGAACAAATCCTGTAACGTACCACTGTGCAGAACAGTGGCTAAGAGAGGCTGGATGTCTCACGGGAAAGAAAAATTGGTAGTAAAGGAATGTGTATTCTCCATTGCATGCACTAGTAATAGCGGTCTGCATTGCCCTGTTGCAACCCAAAAGTGCAGCTGCTTCTTGCCAGGCGATCAAAGGAAAACCCATGTTGTGAAACAATACTTTAGCCCTAGGCAGAGCAAAGTATCTCTGGTCTCTGCTCCAACAACAGGTAATCCATTCCCCACTGTCATCGACAGAGACTGTTGCTATATATTTTGGCAATCATAACTGCATGCCAAGTGCATGCTGTGTCTTTATTTTTAAATGCATTCATTACAACTATTAAGTGACATAACCTGAAATACTAAAGTGTTGCTGTGCTGCAGGGTTCTTGTGCTAAGGCTCTCACAATCCTTCCCAGAAGCCTCAGAAGGAAAAGGGAATCATTATTAATGAACCTTTGAATTCCTGTTAGAATAGAAATCTAACATCCCAGGGCAGGAAAGAGCCCCCGGCTACAGTAAGGTAAGTAAATTAGAAACAAAATTTTCTCAGATATTAACTCTTCCATGTTGCTTTCCAACTATCATTAAGAAAATGGCTTGGAACTTTTTGTCAGAAGGTCCCAAAACCAAATTGGACGCTCAAGATAGCTAGTCCTTTCTGTCTGGCAACATTGTAAAAGCTACCTCCCTCATGTCGAGGTTTTGGTGATGAATGATGCATTAACTATCATGCTTCATTACTCAAAAGAATGTAAAAACAAGCCCTGGTAAAAAACTCAGGCCTTTCACTTTTGCATACTGCTTCCCTCCAGTTAAAAGCACCAAACTGTCCCTGCTATGCAGAGAACGTCTATTTGCATTTGGATTGTCTGTGTGGTCTCCAAAGTCTGTTCTCAGACAGTCTGAGGAAGGACTGATTTCAGCAGGTATCACATAGCTATGGGACTATTGATAAATTGTTATCTAGCTATCAAAAATATATGCACATGCATAGTACTGAATGTAATAGGTAGACCACATATGCAAATATGATGTTTTACATGCAAGAATCAGACAAGCACCTGATGTGATCCCAGGCTTACTAAAGTAACAGTGGCTCCCAGCGCAGCGAGTCTGTCTGCTGCCAACGTCATCATTCGTATTACTTCTTTCCTCAGAACTGGTTGAACAGAGTCGCTTTTCACAGCCACCCATTCCTTAAGATCCTGTGCAGGAAGGAGAGAAGCGCAACTAAATCACCCGGGTTGCTGTGGTGTTTGGCCCTTGAACAGGAGAAGTGTCACAATGGAAGCTGATTTCATTTCTACCCCACCACAGCAATGTCTCAGATACTTAAGGCTTTGGAATTGAGAGCAATTGCTTAGATGAGTCCCCAGGGTTGAGAGTACTGATTTTCTGAACAGGGAGGGTGCCCACACTTAGGCATTCATGCTGTCACCCATGGATCTAAAATCTGATGGAAGTGGAGGTAGGCTAGATGCTGACCAGTCTGCACTACAGAAATTGCATTGTGTATGAATTACCTTGGTGATCCTCATGAGGATTCAGAAGTGCTCATAGATTTAAAGCATAACTGATACTGACTGGACTAATTATGTTTCTGCCTTTTCACATGGAACTGACAAAAACAAAAGCACAAACCAGCATGGGACCAAGATTCCTCTCCTCATCAAGAGCAAACCAGCAAAAATCCATTGTGATGTAAAGCAAGTGAGAGAGCATCCTATCTGGCTTGCTTCTCCCACGCAGGTACGTTTTGGCTCAGTGGAACCACTCTGCACACAAAGGATTCCAGCCACTTAGCTTGTGACAGTCCATGCTAATCCCTCTTCTACCTAACAGGTCCCCAGTACAGACTGTCCCCTTGCAGCCTTGCTTTGTCAAGCAGGTGGCACATCTGATGCCAGGCCTGGAACCCTGCTTGTCACCATAGTGGCAAACACTCTGGCACGTAGAGCACAGGCCTACGGGGCACCAGTTCTGAACTCGTCATTTCACTGCAGTACAGTTCCTACCTTGATGAAATCACTTTGATGTACATCAATGTACTGGAAGATCTCAGTCTCCAGTGCTGAAGAGGTTGAGGAGGACATTACTGGCTTAGGAAAGAGTAACACAGCGCTGAGATAGCATCTATCTGAAAGTTAAGGATAAAATTCAACAAGTTAGAGACATCCTGCAACATGAACTTACTTCTCAGTGCTAGAAAGCACAGACAATTGCAAAGTGCTGAGCCTGTTTAAGTCTCATTTAAGTTCTTCAAGCCAGGAGAAAGTATACCTGAATTATTTTATCACATAAAACCTTTAATCAATTACAGTCCAGTTTCTGAAAGACAAAAAGTGGGAAAAATGACCAAAGAGCGAGCAGCTTTACAATTTCTGCTTTATATGTAAATTGAAGTGTTTAATTTACATATAAAGCAGAAATATGTAAGCAAGCGTTTAATTGGGGAAGCATTTTCTGAAGAAACATTCATTGCATCAATTTGCAATGTACAAACCTCAAATTGTATGTTCTGGGAACTAGGGGGGTTCCCTGTTCTTTCCTGAACTCCAGGGGAAGATTTGCAAACACTAACACACACCAACAGCCCAGGGGACTTGTTCTTCTTCTTCGTTTCCAGAAGGAAGGACAAAAATGGATTCACTGACACACTTTGCCTATTTTACGTGAACAAGGGAGAACAATTCTGACATCGGAGAGTATTGGACAACAGGTAGCTTTTGTGGCTGAATAAGAACAGTGTCAATACTGAAACACCTCATAAATGCAGACGTCATTTAGTACCTGCAAACCTCTCTGACATCTTTTTTTTTTATAAGATAAGAGAAGATTTTAAAACCATAAGATTTTTAAAAGTGTGTATCTTCCTTCCTTCAGTTTTCCCTTCCTGTTTCCTTGAAGTTCTTGCTGCAGTCTTTTGAATTGGTGTTAGCAGAGTAATACTTGGATGTCTAAATACTTGGCTGGGCTACATTCAGCATACCTGCTGTATCAGGCTGTGTGACAGGGTGGACTCCAAGGTCAAACCCCAACACTTCAATTCTGAAAATATTTTATACTGATAACAAAATGTGCATTTGCAGGTCCATCCATAATTCCTTAACTTTAATGCATAGCTAAGGTGATAGGCTATGGTAATATTAATAATTTCAATTACGTTTCTCTGACAGAGGAGAAAGATTGAAAACCCAAGCATGATGAATAAGAGGAGGGAAACATTGTTCATTTCAGCTGAAGACCCTGGCTGTATGAAGAATGGGCCCCATTTTCCAACCTTCCCTTAGAAACAGGGTCGCATCTACATTGCCTGTGACACAGGTCACTCTCTGAAGTAAAGCTTTGAGAAAGCCTGTGACACTCATGTGATCCCCAGTGTCCAGTTCCTGACATCTGTTGACACTGGAAGCGACCAAATGTCAATTTTGCAGGACAGCGAAGCTGCAGAGCACTGCTATGGAGATGACTTGTTAACTGAGACAAGAAAATCCAAATTTGGGTGAGAATTGGAGGATGGAGAGATTAAATAGAAGCATATTATATAAATGTAGGAATATTATTTAAATGCTAATACTTGCTGGGAGAAAGCCTTAAGTGATGATCAAAGTACCATTTTCTCCTCACATTATTTTCTCCATGAAAAGGTAAACTCTGCCTCCAAGAGGTGGATCTAATCAATCATCACCTTCAAATATTCACATCACCAGTCACAGCAGTAGCAATTTGGCCTAAACCAGAAAGGATTATTATAGGAATTTTTGAAGAGAGCATGAAAAAAAATTCAGGAGGTTTCAGAAGAGACAAAGCAGCTTCTGGGATTTAGCAACAAAGCTGTGGCAGAGTATGAGGGCTCGGGTTTGGTAGCTTGGGTTATAGTCGTCTTTGGACAGAGCTTCAGCAGGTGAGGCTTCAGAACAGGACTTTTGCAACGCACACCCCAGACTTAAAATCCCCAGTCTGGCTATTCCTTCCAGCCTTGGACTCTACAAGTGGCTGTGAATATTTGGCAACCAAAGTCCATTTTACATAGCACGTAGGAGTGCAACCACAGACATGGTCAGGAGGGCCTCCCAGGCTGCACTGGGCAGGCAAGACTGGGAGTCCTGGGCTGGAGTGGTGGTACCTGTCCCCAATGAACAGAGTTTCCTGACACGGATGAGACACTTGCACTTGCTGGGGCAGTGCTTGTGCAGACACAGGAGGGCACCTGTGCTGAGACACTGCAGGCCATGTCCGAAAGGGGCCCAAGGTACAAGGAGATGATCAGTATTAGGTAAAAGCCAAACATGGTGGCCATTTATGTTGTTTTCTTCTCTTTTTTTTGTGTGGCTGTGTGCTTTTGGGGGACCAGGCAATGGCTCTGCTGGCATGATGTTGCTCGGTGTCACTTCAGCCAGCAGTGGGTCTCAGGAGAGCCAAGTTTACCTTCACACTGGCCTACAGGCATAGTGTCTTCCCCCTCCCCGCTGGGTATCACAGAGGGGAGCTGGTTCCCACACAGGCTGAGGAGAGGACAGGAGGCCCAGTGAGTACATTTGTGAGGGGCTCCAAGAAAGCGCAAGGCACTACACCTCCAGAAGAAAGTGATAGGAGCAGGCATTGTACAGCATGGTCATTCATTTAAAAGTAGGATAAATTCTAGTCTTGCCATGGGCATTGCCAACAGACAGGTTGAGAAATCCCAGCATATGAGGATCTTAATCAGATGTTCATTTAGAGAGACTTTAGGACTGTACGTTACGTTCATTTACCATGAAGCCTGCTAGGTGCCTCAGTTTCACACATGCTTCACTCATTCTTTCTACCTTACCATTTCCAAACCTTAATTTGGAAAATACTTGCAACAGAGGCTGCTGAATGTGCCCTCATTTAACCTTACCATAGAAAACCAGACAGGCTTCTCTGTCTTCAGTACTTAAAAAAAAATACCTTTGGGCTATGCCACGCTTGAGCAAGGAGGGTCGTAACACAGTCACAAACATGGCTGCTAAAGTAACCACGCTCAGGCGATGGGTCACTATCACTGCCTCCATCATATATGATTTTCCCTCTTTCTGAACAGAACTTTCAATGACACTGATTTCTATGCATTTTCACTCTAAAAAGAATGAGTATGTATTTAGCTAGCACCTTATGGTGACTTGAAGGAACACGTATCTTTTAGTATTACATGCAGGTCAGAACCACAAAAGGGCTGCCTATACAGGGGAGGTGTGCTGCCGTGATGGTATCTTCCTCTTTTTATCTGCATTACGCACAAATGACCTGGAAAGATGCAGACAAGAGACGTACATCTTCAAGTCATGTTTCATTAGCTTTTAATGGTTCAAGAAAATGAAACGAGGAAACTAAAATGCTGTGAAGGAAAAAAAGCAAAATCTGCATTCAAACAAGCAAAACATCCTAGAAATACTTGAGATAATTGTGTGATGTTTTCAAAACAGAGACAGACTTCAGGAAAAGTTTATAGAATATCACAAAAATAGTTGCATTCGCAAACAAAAGTAAGCATGAACAGTGGCAAAGTTGGGAAAATGAACACAAGGAGAGACTTACACAGTCCTGCAGATCTGCAGATTGCACCAATTTCCAGTAATTCAAACAAGAAATTAGGTAGCAGCTATGATGTGTGGTACTTGAGGTGGAGGAGTAGCAGACAGAACTTCATGTTATTGCACTACTAATATACAGACAATGTTGCTCAGAAGCATTTGGATCACGACTGGGAAAGCTTGTGTAGAAAAGGGAGTCAGTTTAATAAAGCAGTGGAAAGGTTTCAGGCAAGGCTAAAATAGCTCAGTGTTACGAGGAGGTGAAAAATTATTTGAAAGGATGATAAAGCCAGGGGGCGGGGAGGAGGGGGGCATATCAAACAAAGACTTCAGTGTTCAATTTCAAGTGTAGTTTATTTGATCTCATTTTAAAGAGCAGTTGCTGCTTTAAAGCAAATTGTAGTATGACTATTTTTAGAAATAATGCATGACAGTCATGCAGTTTCTCTTCCTTAGTTCCTTAGTAGTAAGAACATTTTGTGTCTCACTTCCTCCCATCTCGTTAAGTACTGTTAAAAGAAAACGTAGTGTTCCTAGGTGGTGATTTAACGAGCAGTCCAAGCTGATTCTTTAACTAGGATGACTCCCTGATAAAATATCAACTAAACTTACAAACATTTCAGAAGCAGCTCCTGAATGTTTTTCTGCTCTCTTCACTGTTTCTGAGGTGCTTGCGTCACATGTTTTTCTCACTGAGATGCAGCATTGGAGGGGGTGTGGGGGGTGATGCCAATGAAGACTGAACGTTTTGCAACCAACCCAGAGGAAAACACAGTCAGAGGTTGCCTGGTTTTCAAATAAACGAAGAACATTTGACATGAGAGAGATAAAGATGCATATGGCAGTAGGAGCTAATTTACCAAAACTACTGTGGGTCCATTGAAAGGAACATTCCCGTTAAGCAATTGCCAACAGAGAAGGTGACTCAGATAACAGGGGGATGGTTTAACTTCCTTGAACAACCTCCACTGATAAGTGGCCCACCTTTGGTGGAAAAGGCCTCTCCAGCTGACTAGGTGAGACACTTGGAGGAGGAGGACAATGATTTTTCACGTGGCAGTTCTTGAGCACAGCCCTGACCATGCGCAGCCACCGTCGCAATGCCCAGGAGCTGCAGAGATCCAGACACCTGCCGGGGGGTGAGCACCCACTCACAGAGCCTGGGTGCATTTGGAGATGATTAAAGAAATGGCATCAAATGCAATGAATGGTGTGACAGCAACAAGAACCTTTGGTGGAAAGCACGGGTGAGACCTGGCACTTGCTGGCAGGTGACGCTGCAATGCCCAGTGCTGTTTCCAGCAACCAGCTCTTAAAAAGTGTTGCAATATAAGCTGCCTTAAGGACGTTTCAGAGAATGGCAATGACTAGCCCTGGCCTTGCTCAAGCCAACCCCTTAGAGGAAAAAGTAAGACCTTGTCTGTCAGTTTTGCTTTGCTGTAACACAAATGATATTAAAAAATAAAGTTCTTACCTATTTGTGCTCTTGTTTTGCAGCTACCTTTATGGCCCGTGATGAAAGCTTGAACTGGAGAGATCTCCTCTTCCACCTGCTGAACAGGGACATTTTATCTCAGTTCACTGATACATCCTGCAGTTATTAAGGGTGACTTTTGAGTTACAGATTAACTTTTGGTTTAGATGCTTAAGTCTGTTTCTGTATCGTATAATAATCCAAGCAGGATATCCAAATCACTACCACAACAAGCAATGAGGAATTTTCCCATGTCCTTTTCCTTCTCCTTTTCTCCCTGGAAGTCCTGGATCCTAGCAGGAATCTCAACATCTGAAAGTACTTCAGCATTGCTGATAAGTGTTGCTGCTTTACGACAATATTTTGGAGGACTTAGAGAAAAGAGGTGGCTTTTGTTGCTGTGATTTGAAAACTGGAAAAGAAAAAATACATTTCTACTAAGGAAAATAATTTCTCCCAGAAAGTAGGAAGTAGTATTTCATGCTGTGCTCACTGAGAAGTAATCCACTCACTATTTAACTAAGAAAATTTTTGGCGCTTGACTGCTCATTCATTTGCAATCAGACAAACACTGGTATAAAAAGATCCTTCTTTTTATAAAAGACAGCTGTACTGTCTTTTGCTTTTTTCATAGCCAAAATGTTAATAGGAAAGAACTGTGGGCGGTACAGCTAAGTACCAAACTACGTGCACTAGCACGTAAGGCTGAGCTACTAATCTGGTTCGTAACGCCCTTAAAATGCAGTGAGCACCAAAAAGAAAATTAGAGTATACATTCAGAATATTTACCATATTCTAAATTGCTGGGATGGCATTTGACATCCACAGCTAAGTGTGTTGTACTCACTGGGACATAGATAGGCTCACTATCTTCTTGCTGCCAGTTCTTCCATTCCAGAAGGCCTCTGATCTTGTAGTACATTTTAGGTGCTTGTGTTTGCATACAAGTTCATATCCTTATGGTCCACTGTCCATTTTGAAAGAACCACTATTCACATGATCAGATTCAGTAACAAGCATCAGACTTCAAAGGGAGGTCAAGGTCCTGTCTCAGAGCCTTACATTTTCTTCTTTTAAGTACTTGTTCTTCATTTGATTAATATATAAAAACTCCTTTGCAAATAAAATGCAAAAGTTGGGGGGGGGGGGGATCAAATATTTCCATTTAGTTAAAACAATTCTATTTTTAGGTGAATCCTACCTTCCTTTATCCTAACTTTAAACGTTTCACATTTGAGTTACTCCTGAATGAAAATAGTACAAGTGAGATTAGAAATAGGTCTACTAAATTTAGTTGTTCAACTATTTGCTTATTTATCACTTTATACTACTGAGAAATATACCATTGTGGGGAAAAAAGAGCAATTATTACTTTGTAGCTTATTATTTCATTACTAATTGCTCCTTATTTTATAACCTATAACTTGGAACAAGGTTTAGAGTCCACAGTGTAAGAGTTTTATTTTTTTATGGTCATTATTCCATTTATGGAGTATCATAAACATTGCCAACATTGTTTAGGTTTATTAAATGCAGGCAGCTTTATCTCCTTAATTAAAAAAAAAAAAAACAAAAACCCAAAACCAACACTCTTTGATGGTAGCTTAGTAGCTACAAGAAATTAAAGAACCAGCTTGAATAGTTTGGCTGAGTGCTGGCATAGACAACTCTGCTTTGGAATACAGTAAGTTTTAAGCAGGAGGAAACAGATTAATTACAGGAAAATAAGAGCAGAACTAAAACAATAGGATAAAGAAAAAAAGCACCAATATCTCTGTTTCTCTTGTCCTTTGAAAATGTAAGCTATCCAGTGCAGACATGGTCTCCTACTTTGTGTTTCTATTACTACATGAGGGCAGCACGCTCAGTTGGTTACGAAGTAATGGTACAAACAGGAGTAACTTAATGTCATTGGCACTTCAGCAGAATTAACAGTCCTTAATTGTTGTCTTAATTTTTACCTTAATTAAAAAGCTGTCTTAAGGAAGTACAGTATTAATTTTAAGCAAGCAAATATATAAGAAATATGCTGTTAAGAGCCATGTTTCATTGACAGATAAATGACATGATGGTTTTCAACGCCACCTGTCACTATAAGCAGTTACCTCTAGTTCAAGCTGGCTGTTTTCATTTCTTGAAGGTCTGTTGTAGGAAAACAGGAAAGATACTGTAATGTCATAATCAGCGGTACCTGGTTATTATTGCAGCTCACTGTATTTTCTCAATAAACTGCCTTCATATAACTTAGGTTGTATGGAGAAGCCCCTTCACACAATTGCAGAAACATCTCTGCCCTACAAGGATTTCTACTTCTACTCTCTGTGCAGCCGCAGCAACAAGCCCTTCCACCTCCTCCCACTTCACACTGCAGTTCAGAAATTATTTCCCAGCCATCATCTTCCAAGATAATCATAGCTGATGCCAAAACCTGGAACCACAAGTTGAGCAACATTTCCTGCTGCGAGAACCTGTCAGATGGTGGAGATTGCTCTGGCAGAAAGGTAAAGACCCCCAAGACCCTGAATTAATAACTAGTTACCTGAGCATCAGTAATCACACCTGGATGTGTCAGTAGAAGGAGACTGATTTAGAAAAGACCCCCCTCACCCAGCCAAGAGATCACATGGTGCTTCACAAGGGCTAGTGGTTACAGACTGTCCTCTGGAGCAATGATACTCAGCACTTTCCAGCAGCAGGGCCACAAACATTAGATACTCTGTAAAGGAAGAGCAGTAACACAAAGGTTTCTCACAGGCTAGTGGCTAATTCCATGAGCTCTCTGTATGCAAATCTCTAAGCATGTATTCTCATCTTGATACCCTTCAGACAGCTTTGTTAAGCCAAATTTTAGTAGCATTCCCTTCAGGGTGATTAATGGTCTCCATGCAGGTGAGGTTTTTATCCACCTGATAACTCACAGTCATTCCCAAACAGACACTGGGGACTGGCTTCATGAGTTCACAGGGTGACATTGATGCTAACCATGCAGTGCTTTGTTTATTTAGCTCTTCATGCTGCCTCCTCCCAACTTGCTGTTGCCCAGGGAGCAGCAGCAGCAGGGCACAAGGCACTGAGGTGGTGGTATGCATGGTGTCCCTCAAGGCACACATCTGGAGTACCACAAGGTTAACTCAGTTTGACACTTCGCTGACTTCTGCATCTTGGCTGGGTGTCCCAGGAGCAACAGCCTCTGAAACAGCTTACAAGTATTTTTCCATTGCAGCCCTCCTCTCACCAAAGTGTATTTGGGAGAAGGCCAAGTCAAGCAGAGAGGTTCTTCTCTTGATAAATATGAATTGCTCTTAAATAGCTTAAAAATTAAGGAAACTGCTGTTTATACATATATGAATATGTATAAACTATATATATACACACACACACACAATACTGTCACACCTCATAGCAATGGGTGTTACTATTTCAAGGTCTTTGTGATTGTGACCTCCTTAAGGAGGGGGGAGAGATACTCCTTAGCACATCTCTTCTATCAAAGTGCCACTGACTCGATGATCAAGGGTAAAGCACATTCTGAAGAGCCCAGAGCAGATGCTCATTAAACTAAGGCTCTGCACCATTCCCGTGCTATGCAAGCCATGCCATCAACGGGTCACTGTGTGAAAGATACGGTAGCATCTCAATAAAAACAGAAAGGCAGATAATTACAAGACTGAGACCTTCGATTAGAAAACTAATTGATATCTGGACATCTTGCTAAATGCTTGCACGTAGGCATTAAGCCTGCTAAAATCTGAAGTGAACCTGTGACTAGTGGATCAGGCTCTTTGGCTGAGATGCTATACGTTTAATTACAACATCAGCGGAAAATAGTTCCCTACTCGTTGCACAAGGGTTTAGACTTTAAATACTTTCCCTACAGACAAGTATTTTTGCTCTCTTTGTTACAGTCTTTTCAAGCAGAGAAGTTTCTTGTATGTTCAAAGGCCCCTCAACAGAAGCATGTGCCTTGACATGGCTTAGAAGGCAATGATGGCTTCACAGTTTTTGTACCATAGGAACCTGAACATTTAGAACTAATGTTTTTATAGCTTTTAATTTCTAAGCAAATGACAGTTCTGCAAATCACTGGTTTGGATATAAGCCATTAATCCCACACGCCGAGTGCCTAAATCCTTATGCAAGTTATGAAATTTTGGTTGAAGTATTTGCGATAGCTCATGAAGATGCATAAAGGTTGTATCCCCTCACACACTGCACTTCAGAGGGAATTACGTTTCAGGGTGAACTGAAAAAGAGAAACAGGGGAAATGCCATGATAATGATATCATTTATAAATGCATTTAAGCCATTAGCTATGAAAGATCAAACGCAGACACAGCTGTTAGAGGATCAGTTCCACCACGTGCTCCTCTCCTCTTGCTTGGAAGCCACTCTAAGGGGATTGAGCAGGAAGGAAAGTACCTTCTCCCCATTTGCAATAAACTATGCACCCTTTCCTGCAGGATGGGAAATGGGAAGGCTGAGGAGGGAATCACATCTCAGATACACATTACCTGGATGCATGCTTGACCCACAAGACTCTTGCACTTCAGATGAGCAACACTATCACTGGCTTCGGTCTTCATCTGTTTTGAATGAGGTTTTCTTGCTGAGGCCCACAAACACAAGGTTATCGTCACCTACCTTTGAGAGGAGGTGCTGGGCTTTCCCTGCCATGCTGAGCTGAATGGTAAGGCAGCCTTCAGCTTGCTCCCAATAGCTTGCACAGCTGCCTGACAGCATGGATCCATGTCCAATGCATTGCTACCAGCACTGTTCCCCACCGCATGGCTCCAGGCTCATCCCAAACTGATCATCATCCAAACTCCCTAGCAGCAGAGTGCTGCTGGCAGCCTAACCAAACAGCTCCATGTTTTCAAAATCTGACTCCTAGTCACAAACCACACCAGTCTGACACACCAATAGCTTTGGTTTCACATCTATTTGCATGATCACATTCTATTCTTTGGTCCTGTCCTATACATTGGAACAGACATAGTCGATGGTACAGCTGCATATCCTTGAATCACAGAATCATTTAGGTCAGAAAAGACCTTTAAGATTGAATCAAACCATAAATCTCAATCCATGACATGCCATTACACAGAAACTACCCATAAAGAAAAAATCTGAAAATTCAGAGGTAGCATTTTTTTAACTTCTCTGCATGGAAACCCCACAGTACCTGTGCCTTTTGCTATGTCTTTATCAGAATACAAGCAAGCTTTTTTGTTTAGCTGGTTTTTTGTATTTCTCTACACCAGAGGTCAATAGCTTAAACTACAGAAAAGCACATAGGAACCAGAACACATATTCTGATGTCCCCTTACTTTCCCATCGTGCCTTCCCTCGTTAAGGCTATAGATGTTAGGATAGTTTGTTTTCATGTTGATACCTACAGGAAAACTGGGTAGGCAAGCAGATTCCCACAACAAAAAGCTACCTGAGGAGCTTACACAACAACATGTGCAGGTAATTTAGCATAAGAAAATGGGGACTGAAGATAATGGCATAGTGAAATGGACCCAGTTTTCCTGTCACATTTAGAGAAGTACATTTGTCACGTCAGCCTTAGTTTCTCTACTTGCCATGTCTGCTTTCGCCTGTCTGATCATTCACTGCTGGGGTAGAGGTGAAGTTATTAAAAGTATTGCTAGAGGCAGCACATACCTCCATTTCCAAAGCAGTAATTACATGAAGAACTCACATAGAAGAATCTGACTTGGGAATATGATGGACTTCAGGAGTCCAAACCACCCATTTAGTACCCTGTGAGTGATCTCAGCTGCATACGAAGGTGTCAGAAATGTCAGATCCTTCATCAGTGTGCAGCCTTCCCAGCCCAGAGTAAACATGTCTCATCTACCTACACTTGCTCTTTCTTAGCTGGGAGGAGAGAAAATGTTTTGTGGAAATATTAGAAAGATAATACAAATCAGTTCTGGCTTTAGGTGAATCCTGCAAGCAAAGGAGAAAAAAAAAGTGCTTTTTCTTCATAAATAGTCAGCTTTCGAAGAGCCACATCTCAAGAAAAAAAAAAAAAGAAAGCATCAGTTTGAAGTCGTGTCACTGATTCCTTTTGAATTATCTCAGCATGGTGTCATTTTATCTGGAGATTTCATTTATTCCTGTGACTAGTAATTGGGACTTAAACTGGCTAACAGATTTAGTAGGATCAAGCTATCAAATTCAGAGCACTGAAAACAGACAGAATTTTTGATCTTTCAACTGAAAGATAAATGGATTTTATCCAGGTGACATGTGCCAGTGAGTACTGAAATAAGGGATTTAGAGAGAGAGCTTCTTGGTGTTTGGTGTGTTCCTTTGCTAGTAGGAAAATCTTAAGTCACTGTGCTTCAGCCAGCCTTGAAAACTCTCTGAACATTGATAAAACTGTGAAAAATGAGTGACAGACCGAGCATATAAGTTTATGCATCATTTGCTAATATACTTGTCAACCTGAAGTAACCAATTCTCCCTAATCACAGACTACAAGAAAGAGGCTTTTATGCCATTTTGCTATTTGTCAGTTTTGAGTTGTAGAATAACTTAGTAGGTTTAAAGGACTCAGGATAACACATTAATTTATATCAACACAAAATTGTGTTTGGAACAGATTAATTACAATCCTTATTTTTGCATTATAATCTTACTCAAAGTATGGAGATTAAAATTCACTGTCTTGCTCTATTCTAAAGCAAACAAGCTTCTGAACATTTCACAGTTCAAAATCACAACATGCTCTACTTTTGATTTAGATCCGACTTAAAGCAGGCTTTCAGACTCATAGAGTGCTTTGTCATTTTGTCCCCCCAAATTCTTACATTCAGTAATCGAAAAACACTAACAAACTGTCCCAGAAGGTTAATTATTTTCATTGGTCATAGACTCTAGATACTCAAATTCAAAAGCGAACAGGTGCTTACACTAAGTTTATGAACAGATTACCATGCGCTCCTGGATATATTAGCCTTACTTCTGTATTAATGTCTGTGAATATAAGTGGATGAAAAGGCTATTGTATTGCAGACTGTGTGCTATTAAAGAAACCCAAAACATTTTCCTATTCCAGCTTCCTTTTTAATTCTAGTGAAAAGTAAAATTATTCTCAGAATCTTTCCTTTACATCCTTAACAACTACTTGTCTGTTAGTGGCAGGGATTGTGTCATTAAAACTTTCTTCCATATAAATCAAATTATTGGAGGGAGCTAAAGGAGCATTTATTACTGAGACACTCTCAGCTCCCTCTAATGAGGTCAGAGAAGCTGAACTTGTTTTACATTTGGAACAGATAACGCTAATCAGCTGTTACTGAGCAAGCTTCAAGGTGACTGCTGTGTCCCAGTAAATCTGTGTCATATTTGCACATAGATAGATGTGGAAGTACAAGGCATTAAGAAAATGGAATGTATCATCTTTAATATTAATATTTTATGTTGATGACTTAATTACCTGTCATATCCTATAGGAACATTTTCACAGAATGGGCAGCGTAATACAGCATAGTCTTCTATTAATTTAATAGCCAGTAAATCCAGTGTTTCCTTTTTCCATAAAAAAACCCCACCCAACCTTGAGATGTGTTTGCTACTTTTTAGTGTATTTCTATTTTAAACTAATCAATGCATGAATTTATCTGCAGTTACAGACAACATATTATTCTCCCATTTCTCAAATCCCTTCCTCAAAACTTCTAATAACTTTAAAATATAAGGACTTCTGAACTGGTCTCAAGGTATTTAAGTTTCATCTACAAGTCTCAGACAACTCCCAGATAGTTTCCAAAAACTATATGCAGCTCTACAAACTTACAGAAGTTCACAACCAGCCAAATTCCATTAATCATCATTTCCAGATCAATGCAAAGGAACATGAGCAGACTAAAGCCTGGAAGCTAAGAAACTTTGGCTTTCCATACTCTAGGAACATGTATTTATACATTAACTCACAGCTTTCTCATGAAGCCTTTTCTTTTGTTTCTGAAACCTGCTCTCTACCTGTCCTTCTCCCCAGTCTCTCCACATTCAAGCTATCTTTATTCACATATCTTTATTCACATATCTTTATATTTAAATTCTCTTGCCAGACAACAGAATTGGTAACCAATGCATGCCCAAGCTCCTGATGCAGTCTTCCCCCTTCTTGATTTGTACTTCTGAATCCATCCAGTCAGAATTTAAACTGCTTTAAAATAATCAAGAGCAGCACTGTGCCTTTTTGTACAAAACTTCAGAATACAGCTGACAATGCATTACAGGGTATTTCTGAAATGCAAACAAGATTCAAAGTTGTGCAGAAATAAATCTTTTATTTTCTTTTTATTAATTCTGTTTGACAACCGATTCCTGAAAACGATGACATGCAGCCTATACTGTGTTTTTTAATTTATATTGTATCCTTACAGCTTTGAGCTTGAGTCCTCCAGCTAAGTGTTCAACACATACAATAGAAAAACAAAGAGATTTGCCTGAAACCATTTCTGAGCCTATTTTGTCCAATGCCTGTAACTTCTGGCATTTCCACAAATTAAAAAGAAGTATGTTCCAGTGCACTTGCAGAAATAGCTGCCCTTCTGCCAGAATTTTTACAGGTTGCTATTCACTCCAGTAGTAAAGAGGTTAATGGAAAGGAATTTGGGAGAAAAAAAAAAAAGGTACCTTCCTTCATTCTGTTTAGTGTTGTTATACTGTTGTGCCAACTTCCAAAACCTGAGAAATACTACAGTGGCAGCTACAGAGTAAAGCTGAAATTAAAGGTCATTGCCTGCTAGAGTTTTCCACATTAGCGTCAGAAGAACTACAGTCTTAACAGAAAAAGTAGAAGACACTAAGTCCAGTCCACATATAACTATCACATTATAAAGTGAAAGCCTGGTTGCATTCCTGGGAAAGTCCGTGGGTCCCCCCCCGGTAGGATTAGCTCCCTGCATGTGAATGGTTGGAAAAAATAGCTGAGAGGGGGAGCAGAAAGAACAGCAGTAGCAGAGAACACGGGAGGCAAAGGCCAGATACACTGTACTCTGTGTGTACTAGTAAAAAGTCCATCAAAAGAAACACGATTTTTGCATTTAAAAGGTTTCTAATGAGGCACCAGTACACAGCTGATAATGGAAAATACGTCAGTCAACCCATTACTAATACAGCAAGACAGTCTAAACCAGCACTTTATCAAAGATATATTCATAAATAAACAAATACACAGCATTCTAGCTTGCAAAAGTCTTTTGCAGCTATTCTACTACTTTAACACTTTAGTTAGTTTAGTTGTATTGTTGCTTTCCAAGTTGCTGCAAGTCTAAGGAAGGGTTTAACAGGTTTTCTTGAAATTAAGCAGCAGCATCTCAGAATTGTCTCTACTAGCATTTAAAACAGTCCAAGAGCAAACAGCATTTATTCTGAAGTCTCTAACTCTCACTCCACTATTCACTACATGGCCATTAAATCCATTAAGTAGTTCCGAAACATGAAATTTAATTTCACCATATATCTTAACAGCTATCTTGCAATTCAGGAGTTGGCTACAATTTTGCATATTTTAACAGCTCAGTTTTGCAATTCCATTTATTTTGTACAAAAGAGCAAGGAAGCAGTCCTCCAAAGATCCACCTTCGTACCAAGACATTTAGCATTTTTATATACATGTATTTACATGTATAGGCAATAACAGCAGCCTTCAAAGGATCCTTCCTTAATTGCTGTTCATACAAATTCCTTACAAACACCTCAACTTAATGAAGGCCAGCCTTTCAGTACAGACCAGTGGACTGACACAACTGCAGGGCACACATATTCACAAGCAACAGCTAACACAGAAGAAATGTCTCTGTATGAAGGCTTTGAGTACCTAATAACTGAACATATTTCACCTGGTTGCTCCAGATTATAACTGCATAGCTACTCTTAAAGTTGTCTTGGTGGAGTTAGCTTTTAGTTTTTGTGATGAGACCACATCCTACGGGGATGCAACAGGTCCCATGAATCAGATGCACTGCCTACACGACAGCTGCTTTTCCAGAGGGCATAGCACAATAATGATGATAAAAGAAGCTGCTCAACTGTATTTGTTATCTCATCTTTCAGTCTAACAGCCAGAAATAGGAGAGGTCCGTGGGCTGCCTCCATGACTGAGAAGACCATTAGCTTGCCCAGATGGGAGGACACTGCATACCAATATGTCAGCATCAGCTAGCACATTTCATTGGTACACCTTTTAAGCAGTCTGAGAAATCTCAGAATCACTAAGGATATGCAAAATTAATAGCAAGATGAATATTTAAAAGTAGTAGAAAAACATGTCTTAGCAGTCAGGTTTGTCATAGCCTAACATCATAATGTAGAATGGTATGATCAAGCCAGCAAGGGACTAGAATCAAAATTATCCACTACTAAGCTTTCCTCTGTAGCCTAAGCAGATTCTCTGAAGAGTGATTTAAATCCCCTGCAGGACTTTATTAGTAGTCAGGAAGGTGATGTATTCAGATTGACTCCTCATAATGTGAAAGCATACTTAACACATTAATCTAGTCTATTTTAATTGAGTGAGTTCAGATAACACTGAAAAGTTTGTAATGTTGAAGCCAGTATATTGACAGAATGAACAAACTTGCATACTTCATCGAGACTAGCTTTGTGTTATCTCCACTCTTTGCATTGCTTCAAGGTCAAGATCATAAAGCTGAACTTCTTGAAGTTAAGACAGTCTATCGTGTAACCTTATGGAAAAATAAGTTTTGATTCAGTTAGTACATCCAAACTCATTATGCTAAACCCAAGTCTGCCTTGCAAGTTAAAAACAGTTTCAAATTAGGAACTTGTGCTCAATAAGCCTAAAATGGGTTGCCACATAGTTGAAAATCAGAGCTGTGTTGTTAATATGCATGCTATTGTTTCCCAGTATAGCAAAAAAAAAAAAAGTGACATTCTAAAAGGCAGTCAGGGTTCATTCATTTAGGGGTAATAGCTCGTAATAACTCCAGCTGCTCTTTTAAGTGCATATTATGTATCAAGATGCACCATCACGGATTTTGCTGAAACACAAGAAATCTTGTGAGTAGCAAGGTATTCCAAGCCAGAAGCCTGGATTCTCAGTTCTGCAGTAGTCTCACCCTGTGAACCAGTGATTGTAAAATGCACATTTTATATCTCCCTCCATTCTTGTAGTGGGAGAACTGGAAGTACACATCAGCTAGACTTGTGAATATCAGCACACCACTGACCAAGAGATTTCCCAATTTCCTATCAGGAATGAAGCTGTTATTCCATATTAGGAAACAGGATAGAATATGTTTTGGTTTCATGGTATATAGATACCTCCCCCGCCCCCCCGCCCCCCGCCCAGCTACCTATTTATGAAGTCACCTTTGCTTCTGCAAGTAATCCTCCCAGCTCCCCAGAATTAGTTTCCAGGAAACCACTGCTGCTGACTTAAGGTACTTAAGCAAGGGGGAAAATAGCTAAGTGAGGCTATACAAGCCGCCTCAGCATCTTTAATAAAATTCCAGCTTTCAAGTAGAGCAGAGCTATGCAGTTCCATCAGGTTCGACTGGAAAGGAATCTGGACAAAACCAGCAAAATTATCTTGGGTCAGGTGGCACAGAGAAGGTACAAAGGTGATCCAACTACTTCTGCTTCAGTATTTGAAGGAGTTTAGCATACTTGGGTATAACTTAAAGAGAAGTTTGCAAAGCAGATCTCACCAACTTACAGCCACACACCATTTGGGTCAACTGACAGTAAGCTGGGCTCCTACCTGGTTTACTCCTAAGAGGCAAGTGGTAAACAAGTAGAACCTGGGTGTGAAAAAGAAAAGACCATCTTGAAACAATAGCCTAAGCACTAAGTCTCAGCCAAGCAGGCATGTGTTGGTACACCTTACAGGCCCAGCCAAGATTCAGACCAGTTTAGAGAAGTTCACAACCACGTTCCCTTTGACAGTCTTGTTTATGCTGGCTTGTAAACAGAGCTGGCACATCTCTACTCAGGAAAGTTGAAGATTGTAGCTGCTGACATTTAATAAAGCTGTTGCAGGCATAACTCCGCCCCAGGCAGACTATGGTGGCTCCAGGCAGAGTCCATGAGAAAGAAACTGCAAAACCAGCAAGAACATTTTGCTGGTGCTTACCATCACATCAGAGTTACTTAGCAGAGTAAAACACGTAGCAGCTACCTAAGCTAACCAAAATCATTTGAAACGTCTGTGGTCTTGCCCTCCTCCTGGTGGTACTTCCTCCGAACCAGGCAAGAGCCTGGCAGTTGTGCCTGTTCACATTGAAGTCTTTTAATGAGCATCTACCGAGGGATTTTAGTTATACATGCTTTCATGTTATATATTAACTGGAGCTGGCCAAGCCTTCCAGTAAACTGTAACAGGTAAAAAAATAGCAATGCTTCTCTGTGGAAGATACTAGGCAGCCTTCGCACATCCAGGAGATGGTGCTGTGATTCACTGATGTATTTTGGTTTTCCCGTTCAGCTCCCACTTTGCCATGTTAGACACTTCTGTATTGTACCATAGTGCTGTTATTCAAACGAGTTGGGCTAAGCAAACTTCATACGGTGCACAAGTATTCAAAGATGCAGCAAACAAGATCTCTGCAATAGATACTGGCTTTCTAGAAGTTTTCAGTCAGGTCTGAAGTAGACAAGTTACAGAAATAAGCTGGCACTGTCAGTCCTTTTTGCCTGTATCGTTCACTCAAGCCAAGTGGTGTGGTCACCTTTGGCAGGGACAAGAGAGGTTACAGCTAGAGCAACCTCTACTGTAGCAAGGTAATGGATATTGATGATTTCCAACTTTAAAATCACATACCCAAACAAATCTGAAATCCCATTCAGTCTTATAAAGGACCAATTACTTCAGCAACTACCTCCTGTGTGCTTAAACAGGCCCCTGCATTTTGCTCAGGCCAAAATCCCATTTTAATCTCCTTTTCAAAGGGTTCTGGCACTTACCCCATGCCAAAATATTTCTGCTGCCTCTCCGACAGGATCTGCTTCCCAGCCTCTTCTATAAACCCCTTAACATCCTTGTGTTTTGGGCATCACTCACAACTGTCATGCTGTACTTCAGAAGTATGGGATCTTATGTCATGTCTTCAGTGCAGAACTTGAGCCAATTAGCTGATTCTCAATAAATTAGTTCCAAATGAAACAGGGCTACAGAAATATACTTTCTGAGCATAGTTTGTGACATTATCAGCTTTTCTCCTGCCCAAATAAACTTTTTCTTTGCATTGTGAGAAAATATTACCTCAGCCCAGGAACTGGATTTTAAGTTTTGACACTTTTCAAATGGGTAGGTGGAAAATAAGTAATATAAACTCACCAACAGCCAGGAAACTGTGTTTTTGTGCAAAGTTACCCCAATTAGAGAAGTTTGAGGTATCAATTCAGTAACTGAGAAACCTGCTTTAAACACACTGACTGCTAGGACTAGTTACCCTGTATAACTAATCATGTCAGTGATTTTCAGATGACTTTCAAATACTCAGGCAAGCCAATCTTGTCCTACATACATTGAATAGCAGAGTAGTTCCACTGTCACTGAAAGGTGAGAACACAGCAAAGTACTACCCAGTGTTTGCAGAGATGCTTGGTGCTATCAAGTCCTGACACTGGGACATGATGTCTCAGTGTAGCCCAGCTACACATGCAAATTTTAATGGTACCAGATTATCTGCAGCCATCAACTTCCATGACAAACCAAGCAGCACTAAAAGGCAGAGAGGCTTTAGAAGCTTCACAGCAAGAAGACATCCCTGCCTTCTGCCCCACAAGAAGCATCACATGCTGCTCACTTGTCAGGGCACAGGACTGCACCATGCTGCTCTCAAGCAGCTCTCAGGGCAAACCATTGTCACTTGAAATACTGACCTAGCTCAGCCCATTAGTGCTGGTCAGGTAATTCAGGAACAGTGAGCCAAATCCAGTTCAGATTAGCACACATTCAATAGGGCTTTTTTTTTTTTTACGTACCAGAAGTGTTGGGAGTTTGTCTCCAAAAGACACCTTGAAGTTGATGTCAGTAGTTGCCATGAATGATGCTCTTCTCTACTCACTTATGCCTACAAATCCCACTCACACCCCTACAATATTTGTGCTAGTGTGATGACCTGGCTTAGAGCCAAAATGGAAAATTTTCTGAGCTTTTCTCTCAGAAGAGCAGGATTTAGCAGCATCTGCTTCAAGTCAAGCTGTTACAGAGCCAGAGCCTACAGAATAAAAATGTGGTAGTCATGCAAGTGTAGCCACATTGCTCATCTGCCTCAGAAGAGCTCCTCCCACATTACCCAAAGTTGCTTTCCCTCCCAAGTCATCATTTAGTCCTTAGAGACCAAGAGCCAAGCTCTAAAGCATGATTATTTATTGTCCTTTTCAGAGAGTACAAAGGTAGCTTTACAAAAAGATGGCCAGTAGTCATTACCACAGTGAATTCTGTTATAACCTCATTCACTGTGAATTGAAACCTGCAGGCAGGTATAAACTGTGAGACAAAGTATTTTCCAAATCACTCAGTAAGACAGATGCCTCACTACAGTTTGAACACATTCCAGTATAACCCTGTAGTCTGTCACTGACTACTTCCAGGACATACGCAGGAACAAGTACCTTAACTTGGCTGCCAGTCCTGCAACTGATGTGGTTGCTTAAACAGGTGAGCAAACAATTCCTCTTGTTTTACAGGAAACTAATCATCATACAGCAAACCACAACTTTGAAGTGATACAGAGGGGACAAAGATGCAGTTCAGGACTGCTGACCAGATAAGAATAGTCTGTCACTTGAAGTAAGCATTTAAAGAAATTTTGGCACACAATGTTCTTTTAAGTGGAACCGCATGCTTCCCTCTCCCCCATCAAAGCAGTGGAGTGTTGATGGAAGAAAGAAGCCATGTAAGATTTGGTAACTGATGACATTTTATGGATCAGAAGTCTGATTTGTCTTATAAAAACCAGAAGGCAAAGTGTCTAACTTAGTCCTTCAGCTGGGAAACTTCATAGAGGTACGCACCAAGCATCTTCACCCCTTGGATGTAGTTGTACCTGGAAAGAACAGAACTTTCATTAGCATTGTCTGTCTTTGAGCTGTATTTCTAGCAGGTTTTCTTTTTGCAATATCAGTCCTATGCACACAGACATGACAGGCGATACTGTTGCAGGCAGCAGTCACTACTCCCAACCTCCCTAGATCTTCCCCAGCAAGAGAAATACCACCCTTGGGGTAGGGCAAGGGTCCTCAAACTTTTTAAACAGGGGGCTGGTGCGCAGATGAAGTGGCAGGCAGTCATCTGCGGCTGCTTGGTTCCCCTCCCCAACCCCCGGCAGGGTCGGTGTGCATGTCTGTAAATACCAGGGGAAGAACTGGGGACCCTGGGGGTCCGTATTCAGTCTGCAGGTCATAGTTTGAGGACCCCTGGGGTAGGGCACAGCAAAGCTTGGAGACCAAAGTATAAACACTGCTTTTGGTTTCAAGTATATAAAACCAGAAGCAGTAATGGGAGCAAGATTCAGCTACAGACTAGTTGCCCAACCAGTCACGCCTGCTAGGGAGAAATGGCACATTGCCTTCCAGAGAATTAAAGAAAAGCAAGAGCTCAGTTCTTGGTCCTTCTCATAATACGTGCCAAGGTCCAAAAACTCAGCCTGGTTCAGAGATAACTTCTTACCTGTTTAGCTTCTCATTTTGAGAGTGGGCACCATCATCTGCGGCTCCGACAGGAAGCAGCATGACATTCTTGCCTGTTGCTTCTTGAAAAGTCAGGGTAACAGGAATGCTTCCTCCCTCCCTTGTCAGGTCTGGTTCAACTCCAAAAACTAGAAAAGCGATACTCTAAGTCAGTTTAGAGTTGTATTTGTTTTTCCAACAAATCCTTACTTAAGCCATGAAGTATCAATCACACCTGTACCAGTGCCCACCAAATCTTGCTGGTTTAATCAGCCAGACTGCAGAGGCTGCAGAACTGTGGAGCTTCCTTCCCCTCAGTGTAGTGCTGGAGTTTTGTCCCTTTCAGAGATCGGTTCCAACAGTTACACAAATAACACTCCAGCTGAAAGCCTGTCTGTATTCCAACCCAAGCCAGATTTTCCCCTAGCTACCCTATGCAATCTAGTCACCCTAGCATAACCAGTTAGAGGGATGCTAGGATGACTAAGCTTTGAGGGCTTTGGCTAAGTCATCTGACCTGACAGTCTCATCCTTATGCCAAAGCAACACCATACCAATGGACTTGTTCCAGTATAATAGGAATGAGCTTGATACCAAGTTTGTTTCCTTCCTATACCTCAGACTTTAGTTTAAGTACCACGCATGACATGCTTCATTACTTAGCGAGCCAAGCTTATTAGGTAAGTGCAGAACACTAAACATTTTGCAGAGATGACCTCAGTATTTCTTGAGGTGCTGAACAAGAACTTTTTAGTCCTCCCAACGCCAAGTGAAAAACCCACTGACCTGTCTTCATGGCCCTCCTACCAGCCATGTAGTGGGGATGGTTGAAGTCTGACACCCAGGGTCGTCCACCATGGCCTAAGTATACTCTGAATTTGTTGGGGCTTTGCAGTTCTGCAAACTTTTTGCTCACATAGTCTTCAACCTATAGGAAAGATTGAAGAATTTTATCTGCTGTTAGCATTTGTATGAACACTGGTAAAGACTGTACTAAAAGCATCTTAGGGACTTGCAGGTCACTACTACTGTGCAGCAATACTTTTCTGTTGCTATTATTTCTTATTATTCCTATGTATCTTTGCCCCGAAGTCAGAATCTCTCCTTTAGGCAAGTTAACAGCATACTGTAGAACAGTCAATCAATATATCAAACTCTTACACTTTTGAATATGCACTTCTGGCAATCCAAGTGCCCTGCAATTAAATTAGCATTTACTCCTGAGCCCTTTGAGTTAGTTGAGAGAAATTACATAGCCAGGCCACAACGGTCCAGTGTAGGACCATATATAATGATTCCCTCCCTTATGCGAGTTGAGCTGTGGAACCAGGAAGATGGTAGCAAAGTAAATTAACAGAACTGCTTTAGAAACCAGAAATACTTTTCCCCCAAGCACGGGGAACAGGAGAAATTTAGTGACACTTGTTTTGATACCATCAATCCATCTCAACATACATGCTTTGTGACTTCTTCAGGAGTCATGTTCGGCACAAGCCTGATTGAGAACTTGCCAGTCACTTTCTTAGGAATCACAGTCTTTGCTCCAGAAGCTGAGAAGGCTCCTTCAATTCCATGCAGAGACAAGGAAGGATATCTCCACCTATGCATAAGGATATCTCTCTGCAGAAGCAGAGAGGAAGATGTAAGGTTACATTAAGTTTGACATAGTTCCCCAAAGTAACAGTTTTTGATCTAAAAGACTTTGCAAGAAACAGTGCTCTCTCCCATGGAGAAATGCAGCTCATTCAAGACCGCTCAATTATAAAGTGAAGCTGTTACTCCCATTAAGCACACATTTTGATACAACAGCTGGGTTTTCAGCACCTTAAAAGATTCATGTCTATTTTGGCTTTCTCCTAGTTCTACGGAACTTACAGGACATGACCAGTCTCCTTCTGACAAGGACACAAACACCCTTTACAAGGTGCTCAAGCACAGAGTGTAGGCACTGTATTGGAAGTTCTAGTCCCCACTGCCTCAAGCCAGACAGGTGGCTTCATCACCGAGTCACACGCTTATGAAGTTCACAGGTTTTCTAAAAGCCTCACCACTGTGCAGAATGAGACATACAGTGTGCTCCTATTGATACCATCAGTTGTATTAAACTGCCTGAACTCCAGGTTGATTAAAGTGAGCACTATTGCCTTTTTCAGATGCACTTCTGCATTTCCTCCTCCTTAACTTGGACACAGCTGCCCAGTACACTGGATACAGAGTTCAACTTACTTGGGGCCTGTATAGACAGCTACATATCTTAAACCTGAACTTCACTGCAGAAGTTCAGGAGACTTAAAAATTTATGAGAACAGTTCATTTTGTTCCAGGTACAACCTGCTTCTAATCTGCTCTCAAAGCAAATTTAACTGTCACAGTTTGAATCTCTGAAGCACATGGTTTCTCACCTGGAGATTACAGCCTTCTCTGCTCTCTCTCCTTAGCCCCAAGACCCCTACTGCATGCATGCAGCTAAGTTAAACCCCCCTTGTTAAGATTTCAATCTAGCTAAGGATGAACAGATTTAGAGTATCATACATGAAGAGCATCTTGCCAGCTCCTCCTTAAATACAAACCATTTAATACATTACTTTATAAAACAAGACTAAACAAGGAAGTCTGCATGCTCCCTGTTGATACAAACCTGAGCATGTAAAGAGAACATGAAGCATATGAAATTGTTACTTGTACCTATTTGAGTTGAGTCTGAAGTCTCCTCTGACAGTGCTAGGACACAAGACAGACCTGCACATGTAAAACTTTTCTTTTACAACACTTGTTTCTGCTTTTTATGATAGATGTATTTACATCTAGGGTTTGATGCTTTAAAATTAGTATGCAACACCTATACCTTACAAGATTCGATGCTGTTAAAAGCATTCATTTGGAGAGCTCCCAGGATGAAGATTTGAAAAGTTCAGACATGCGTTTATTGAGCTTGAGCCTGTTCAAAGATCTGGACAGCTGCCTAGTTCATGGCTACAAAACAGTCCTTGTTTGCCAAGTATAGGAAAATGTTCAGTACATCAACCTTAAGTCCATCACAGCTAGATCTCAAGCTGTTTTCTCACCTAATGAGAAGTCATCTCTGAGCAACTGCTTTATTTCCAATAACCCATTGAACTTCCTACAGATGTAAGAAATCAGATGCTTTCTGTAGATGTGGTATCTGACCTCTAGAAAAGTGCTAGAAGTTATTAATCTAGAATTAGGAGAACAGCATTAGACAAAATCCCGGTAGAAGTTTGAAATGCTACTGATACATAGGCTAAGGAACAAGTTTAAAGTTATCTAGACTGCTTACCTTAAACATAACCTAGACTAAATTTCCAAGCACCTAACACTTCACAGAGGAACAGCCACTTTTAAGTATGTGGGCATCTGTGCAGCAGGTGAAATTATCTTGAAGGCAATCACACCATTTTAAGGACATCAGCTGAATTTTAAACTACTGCATATACTTGGTAAACAAGTATCCACAGAAGCTTTGTTATCTATATTAGAAGACAAACAACTAACACAGCTAACCAGGGCAGAGATGGAGAAGTACAGTTTACCTTTGTATCATGCAATAGTTTTGTTGCTCCTACATCTTTTGCATACTCTCCAAGGTCAAAATCAATCTTCTCATATAGTGCCAGCTCCTCATCAGTAACAGGTGCCACTGCTTCATTAATGCCTGGGATAAGGATTTTCCCTTTCTTGTCTGTAAGAGAACCTGTAAACAAGGAGCACCTTCTATCAGGATTCACACAGAAGAAACAAGACTTCATTGCTGGGAACATTTTCCATGGGAAATACAAGTCTTCATCTGAAAACTTTGTAAACTTATGAAATGAAATTCTGACCTTTACTTCCCAGAGCCTGTACCACTAGACATGAAAGGCACTTAGGAAATTTGCAAGGAAGTGCACATTTTGGATAACCAACTGTGTTGAATTCTACTGCTATATGTTTGGCTGGCTGTTTGAAAGCATGGAGTTCAATATGGCATCCACAGAAGTGTCTGCAGAGAAGTGCTGCTTTAGTTACACAGGTTTGCAGCAAGATTTTAAGGGAAGTTAAATTAGACAGCTTCTTGGCAAGAGCATCAAATTTCATTGTGTAAGGCATCAGCCTTGCATACCTGAAAAGCACCATTTCATTGGTCATTGCTTTGTTAGTGTAAACAGTCATTAGAAACCTCCTTCACTGCAAACTCATTCATGCTTTAATGGCTCTTACTCCCATTTTAGATGCATTCAGTGAAACATGCTTTTTCTTACCCATTAGAGTAATAAGGTCTGTCATGGCCTCATGTACTGAACCACCATAAACTCCAGAGTGAAGGTCTTTGTCACTGCATTCCACCTGGTTTGAAGCGAATCAAGGTTCAGGTTAATTTTAGCATGAGATACTGTCAAACGCACAGAACAGACATTTACCTTAGCTTTCTGCTGCATATATTTTGAGAATGTATCTGGTTTTGAAACCAGACCACTCAGTTGTAGTACATTAAAGCTGATATGCTTTTTATTGCTCTGTGGAGTACAAGCCCTTTAGTACTGACTGTCCCAAGCTTGGGGACTTCAGTGGTGACATCTATTCCTGCACTCAAGGAAGTATCTGGATAAAGATACCTATACAATTTGATAATCCTCCAGTGAAGGTGCTGTCTCATCTCGCTTCATACACCTGAAAGCTATCCCTCCCACCCTATTATCATACAGGATAGTAAAAGGAAGATATTTAGACAATTAGTAGAAACCATTCTACTTAGTTTCACCTTTTCCAAAGAAAAGTTATTGGCATGAAAACATTCGAGCCACCACTCTTCTCCTGCAGAAAATTCAGTTTAATAGTACCAGGTTTGCATTGTATTTCAGCACTTACCTCTATGAAGTAGTAGCAGATACCCCTCAAGCCATAGGTGATACAAGGCTTCTTCTTGCCTAGCCAGTAGTTGTCAGAAATGCAAACATAATCTACATCTTTGAAGAAAGAATCTCGCTGAGCAAAAATCAGTTCATCAAGGCCTTCAGATCCTGATTCTTCCATACCCTCTAGGCAAAACTTAATATTTACTGGAAACCCCTTTGAAGAACAAGAACAGATTAAGTATGTGAAAACATTGGACTCCTTTAGCAGTCAGTAATTTTCATCTGTTACATACAAAGCATAAAAGTGGACATGTGTAAATTTGTTTTGTTACAGCAGAACTTGTTAATTATACACTAAGTATTACAAAGTTTGGACTGCACTGATGTTGAGATGTTGAGGGCATTTACACCACCCTTCATTTAATGGAATTCAAACTCTTCAAAAAAGTTTTACCTAAGCTCTAGAACTTCTTCCCAATCCCCTTAACTGTGGGAACACAGCAGAAATCTGTTGCCAAAAGGTAAGTCACAGGGCTAGCAAAACTAATATTAAGCACAGAAATTGCATGCCACAGTAGGAGTCAAGAGCCACCCTGTCTACCAAGGCTACCACACTATGCTCAGTTGATAATTGGTAATTCTTCTCACAAGTAATAGCAACTCATCTTTTAAGATAAAGCAGACACCTTGAGCTATTTCTGATTGCACATTTTCTTGAACAAAAACAGCAAAGCTCCTAGTTTAGTGTTACAAACTTAATCTCCTCTTAGAGCTCAGTGGCAGAGACATTAAGCTTTTTTTAGAGGCCAAGCTAATTTAACACTCTTACCTGAAGGGGTAAGATTTGATTATTCCTTCTGCTCCGGATGCCTGCATATGTATTTTCCTTCCTACACATTTTGTTAAGGCAGAAACATTTGAAGTGCAATCCAACTATCTGCAAGACTAACTTGTCAGCAAGTCAGCTCAACCCTATGGGAACACCAGGGAATTTACAGGACTACTGCATCACTTACCTGATGAGCTGAATAAGCAGGCTCACCTCAAGTGTCTGTGGCTTGGATAACATTTATTGTTAGACTCAGCTGTACATAGAAAAGCAGGACACATTTTGGGCACATACCTGGTTAGTTTGTTGATAAGCCTCCAAGGCATTCAGCCAGGCAAGCACAGGACCTTTGTCATCTGTTGATCCCCGCCCATAGAGTTTTCCTGTAGAAACAAGAAAAAAATTAACCAGTGTGGAGAAAGACTAGGATGAAGCTTCAACCATCTCTTGTCTGCAGGAGAGAACATCTTTTCGGATAAGCTTTTTAGTCCTGCTTATATTAACTTTCATTGCTGACTCTTCTGAAGTAGCAGTGTTACTTCCCACCTCATATACCCACGCAAGTGGGACAGTTAGAGGACTACAATGATTTTCCCATTTACAAAACTACCCCACCTATTCCCCCAGCTGCTCCCCAATAGAACCTAAACATATGTAACTGCCTTGGGCTATATGGTTCCCATATCCTCCACAGTAATGCCATTTCCTACAAGCACAACAGTAAGGGTACAGAAGCAAGCTACCTCCTTTTAATAGAAACCTATCCGGTATTAGCTTCAGTTCAATTATTCTTGGCTTGAAGAGTAAGAATTCATTAGCTAGTGACCAACCACTTCTCTGGATTCTCCAGATAAAAGTGAATCTCCCCAGAAAGGGCTTTAGATATCTAAGGCAAGTTTTACAGACTGTAGGGAACTCCCAGGAACTGTAGCATGTTGGATCACAGTAGGGGCAGATACTGTTGCAACTCAGAGCTGTGGCTACAACCCCTAAAGGCTACGTGTTAGCACAGCGACAGAACAGGCCAGACAGCTTGCATGGTAAGGAGCCACTGGTAAATACACTTCTTACACTGCCAGGGGCACAGAGACAAGCAACAGCAAGTCTAGTTCTTGCTATCAGACAAGATAATCCGATTTAGTAACTTGGACTCTGCTGCCTATGACCAAGTGCCCAAGTAGAAATACTAGTTACCACAGATGCTTTTCTTGGCAATCATTAATGATTATGCAACAGCAATGGTTAGTGTCCTTCTATTCATGTGACCTTTGTCACAACACTGTGCAAATGAAACAAGGAAGAGGTTGTTAGCACCAGCTTTAAACAGAAAAGGTTTTTAGCCTCCTCTTGGCTACTGGCAATGTTGACTCAACCGGAGTTCCTACAGGATTTCTTCACCCCCACTTATGGGAGGACACTTGTCTGCGCTCTGTAACCCAGCTTCTGCAGTACTCATCATAGCCCAGTATGCAAAGAAAAGGCAACCCAGGGAGGCTGCTGTACAGCTCCTTCCTCCAGGCATAAAACAGCTGTTTTCAGTGTTTGTCCCCTGTAGTGGTTCAGAATCCCTGCAGTCTGACATGACCTTGCAGGCTGCAAGTTGTGAACAGCCCAATAAACTAGTTCTAAAAAGCTTTCTGACAACAAACTGTTATCATGGAAGGCAGCAGTTAAGACTTTGCTGTAGCTACAAGAAAGAACATGCAAGCACAGCCTAGATGATCAGAACAGGAAACAAGCCGACGGCAGCTGAGATTTTGCAACTCTGCACGTGCCATGCCCCCTTCTGCCTATTTTATTTCGACAGTATTAAATACACACCCATGTCTCGTCTCACTCCTTCAAACAAGGGTACAACTTTAGAAAGCTGAGAAACACCCTACTTGTTAAAAGAAGTGTTCATCAGTTTGAAGTCTGCTGCTCTTACCTTCTCTTTCTACCAGTGTGAAGGGCTCACTATCCCAGCCATCTTCTAGTGCTGCTGGCTGAACATCCAGGTGACCATATACACACACGGTCTTTTTGCATGGATCTGAGCCAAGTGTTCCCAGAACAATTGGTGGTAGAGGAATAACTGATCCATCAGGCAGCTAGAAATAGAAGGCAAGAAGCTTTATTCAAGTGTGGAACATCAGTGGCATATTTTTATCAGATGAATGAATTTAACATTACAGAGGTTGTGAGATTAGGGGCATGGACAGCTAAACAAAACTAAGTTACTTAAACTGATTGCCAGCGGTGTGCCAATGAAGGCATGATGGCACCATGCCGGTAAGTTTCCTAATAAGTCCCAGTAATAGTAAAAATGTTCCAAGCCACTCAGAACTGCTAGCTTTAAGCTAATAATTCTGCATCAGATTTTAGCAGAGCAAGCTGTCTGCATGCCAAAATGCCACATCTAATGCTGAACTAAGCATAAGTAATAAACTCCATTCAATACCGCATTCTGTATTGCTTGTCACTGCACTTTCATCCTGTCCACAGTACAGCATCCTAGACAAAAATTTCCTGACAGCAGTGTCACTAACACATGCCCACACCCAGGTATAGACTGGAACAGAGAAATACAGCTGTTACACTGACCCCTTAAGGGCAGGGTAGTGCTGATGAACTTAGTTCAAGAGTGGAACTTGGCTTTGTCCTTTGAAACACCCCGTAAGCAATTATCACGTTATTAATTTCCCTTCCAGTGAACACCTACTCCTAGACACTGTTCAGCAGATCAAGATCAGATTTGACTTTTTGCTCATATGGACTCCAAGCTCTGATTTCTTTTTTATCAGCAGGTTACATGGTCCTTGGCCAGCTGCAGCTGTGATTAAAGTATTATTACAAGAATTTACACTTGAATAATCAGTACAAACTGCTGTGCAGCAAACAAAGTTAGATCAGACAAGTTCACCACTTGCTTTACATTGTCCTTCATTGATATAGCATTAACAATATACATAAACTGGCTAGTTTTGCCTGTACTCAATATAACATACTAAAGTTAACTTTAATCCAGCTACAAGAGTTTTCTGAATAGAAATGTTACTTGCAAAATTCTGTAAAATCAGTTCTTGCCCCTAAAAAGTTACACTGATGAAAGAAACAAGTTTGTCTCTGAACTAACTAATTTGATAGGATTTTAGGCCGTAGGTAGTAGCAGAGCTAGAATTACTCTACAGATTCCCTCCCAGGAGGACACATGAAGTTAGCTGCTCCCCTGCTGGGACATGTAGTGCTACAAGCAAGCATATCCTAGTTGCTAAAATCAAAACCTGCTCAGTGATTCCGATACATATATTTCACCTAGCAGTCATTAGCACCAATTACAGTGACAACTTTCTAAAACTAGCAAGCAGTCCAATGCAGCAGGGTTTTGAATGGCACTAAATCCTACTCTATAAATTTTGGTATTGGGCTTATCTTTGACATGTAGTGACCACTTCAAAGGAGGTTCATATGTGATTGATGGTTTCCTAGGATGAAATTATCATCATAAGCATAAACACATTTCCCAGGTGAAGAAACAGTGCAGATACCTAAAAATAAGGAGGGAAGTGATCTTATTAAGGATCCTTCTATATCTGTAAGGGAGCAGTGCAATTTTGTGACAAATGCAGCCTTCTGGAAGAGCCTAAAAGTCTTCTGGAAAACTTCTTGAAACTTTAGTCAGTATCTTTACAGCCTATGTGTCTATGACACCACACCAGACTGCTGTTAAAAATGGCTAACATTTTTGTTTTCAGGTGCTCTGTTCAGGTTCAGTTAAGTATTTAATACATAGCCCAAAATGTAATACACCACATTTAACTGATCTGGATCCCAAGGTTTATTATAAAGTTTTCAACAGGAAGCTTTGACTGTGTAGCAGGAAAGACATCCTACACCCCAACAGGTTACTGCCTTTCTAGGCCACTACCCACAAGACTCTTGCGTGGTGATCCTGACAAGACCATCAGACATCAAGGAATTAGTGATCCACACAGCCCGAGTACACCCAAGCCTGTGCTGTGTTATGCTGCACACACAGCTTCACCTTCCTGCCTGTATTGTGCTGTGCATATCCTTGAGCTGCAGGATAAGCTTAACCAGTTTGCTGTAGCTTGCAGAATTCCCACTTGGCACTGGTGATAATGCCACCTGCATGTCCTTGTCTTTATCTAAATGTGCACCAAGAAGTTCTCATGTGAATTTCCCTCTTGTATGGCAGTGGAATCAAACAGCTTTAATATAATGGAATAGTATTTCCATAAATGGGATCTGCACAGCATGCTGCCTGCTGATCGATGCCTGCTAGATGTTGCACAGCTTGGAGTTCCCAGTATCTGAAGGGCCATAAGATTATCTATACTATCCTCTTTTTATAGTGGTAGCTCTAATAAACAGCATTTTAAATGATACTTTATGAATTCTAAGTGCCTTTCTGACTGAGATCCTAAGCAGCCAGCACCTCCTAGTGCAAAACACCTTGCCTTCTACAGAGATTTTTTCTACTAAGCTAACATGGAGATGCTCACATACCTTTTGTTTCCCAATATCCATAAGCTGGGTTGTGCCTCCCAGTCGCTCGATATCCTTTGCAGCAACCTCCATCATGCGTCTGACTTCAGCCCTCTTCTCCGGCCATGCTGACACACTCTGGATTGCCACCCATTGAGCCAGCCGCTACAGAAAGAGAAAAGCTAAACATTTTGCTACACATGAATTATGGCATGGGAGGCACTACACAAATACAACACCTTGCAATTCAACTAATACTGTTTTGGTAGAGCTTAAACTTGCAAATCAGCTCTGTCCTCTGCTCAAAGGAGTACTTTGTTAGTATGACACTCAAAAGCTCTCTAAATCTTCACCTTCCTACAACTGCCCCTGCAGTATAGCACAAAATCTACAGATACGTAAGTGTAAACTTACGAGTATGGCAACTTGTACATATTGTGCCTTTCTGCTTGCTGTTCTTTAAGTATCCAGAACAAGCTAATGTCTTTCAGGCTTCTCAAAGGCCACATTAGCTTTTCCCCCCATCAGTGTGACATCAGTGAAAGCAACTGGCAGAAGTCAACCTGAACACCAGGCATAGTTCTTGCCTAAGAGTTTATGGTGCTGTACCATTGACTCCTTCACAGGTCAAGGGGATTGCAATACAATGTGCAATTAAATAGCGAAGTACAGAAGATAAACCCTCCTTCTGTACCCCAACATAAAGCTTTCGTGTATGAAACTGTTTATTCCAGCCTTGTTTATATCTTTCTTCTCCCATCTCAAAAGGGGAGAGACAGTATAAACCTAGTCTGGCATTCAGGAATCTGTGTCAGATTTGTTGAACCTCTAAGTAAGTCACTGCTTGCACCATACAGTAATAGAGCATTTCCTAAAACCCACCATAGAGATTTAGGTCTTTGAACAGAACTACATCTCAACTTAAGGGACAGTTTTCTTGCATGAGCCAAATCAGTCACACCTGCTGCCCACCCACCCCCACCCCCCATTACTTGGCATTACTCCATTATTGAGTATATTATATATGTGTAACAACAAGCTTGAAGCTGACCACCTAACTCCTAATATCCCATAGCCATCTGTGCTCCAGAAGAAAATTCAAAGGAAACTTACCTGAATATAGAGGTCCTGGTGTTCATCAATGTATTTAAAAAGGGTTTCAAGGGCAGCCATTTTCTGACCAGTGTTGCTGAAGATTCTGTCACAGAAAAATAATTCAGCCTTCACAGGTTTAAGCAGCACATCAGTCATCAAGCAACCACAGAAGACTTTTGCCTTTCAACTACTAATGCCACACACCAAGCTGTGCCAACATAAAACCTGAGGCTACTCCCTTTCAGTCACAGTGAAGTGGCTAAACAAAAACTTTTAATCTCAACACTGGTGTTCCTGCTTCTCACCCCAAAATGACTTGGAGAGTTAAACTGAGCAAGCTTGCCTACAGAGATATACTTCACTTTACTGCAGAATTACAGGCAAAGTGTTACTCCAGTAAAATGCAGCTTCAAGGAGATTTCAAGAGTTCAACTAGTAGGGTGCCATAGGCTTGAACACTAGTAACTAGGTCCAAGAAAGCACCACACTTTATGCTCTACAAACAAGGTTAAAAGCAGGCAGCTTAAGAACTGTATTTTGTTTTCGGCAGCTTTCAAGTCCCAACTTGCCACTGAGTCTTCCCAAAGGTCAGACTGAAGCCATGGAAACAGCAACCAGACCCAGCAGGCCATGAGCAAAGTGGTCAGTGACTAGTTCAGTGCTACCACTTCCTTGTTTTATTGTAGTTTCAACTGCAGTCCATGTGAGAAAATCCAAGACTCTCCCCTCCTCAGTTTTCTGTCTTCCTTAGCAGTCCAAAGTCCCTATTGAAGAGACACAATGTCCACTCAACCAACAAAACCAACAAGCTTAAACTTAGTTCTCAAGGTAGAACTAAAGATACAGCACCTCCTCTAAGCCAGGAAAATAATGAGCTTTACAAATACACTGAAATCCAAGTGCCTAGACTGCAAGAAAAAAGTGTCTGTGTAATACACTGAATAAGCACGCTCAGCAGCACCAACTACTGTGATTCACTATTTAGTGCAGTCAGCTTTACAGCAGGTCTTTTAAGTCTTTCTTCCACTTTCACATGGAAGTCACAAGACAAGTATGATAGTTGCTGAAGTACTTGTCTTCGGATTTCTTGAACAGCTGACTACGTAGTTGAAATGAATACTTTAAAGCTGCAGGTTTTCCAACACAACATACTGTGATATAAGCACATCCTACCACCCCACATCTACAAAAGACTCACAGAACACATTTTCTTCCAAGCAGGGTTGTACTTATATGGATCACTGATATCCGACATACCAAAAATCCATCCACTCACTGGAAACGGGTTCCGTTTAATTTACAGCATCCAGCAAGTTTAAGCTTGGATAATGAGTTTTAAGCACCAGTTAGAACAACACCAAGCCACCAGACAGCTCAAGCATTCTCTTCAACAGTCATGAATGGTGAAAACTGAACACCTTCAAAAGGACTATATAGACATAACCAAGTTAAAGCAATGCTTCTCACTGAAGCCTGCTTTCCATAACAAAGCCACCATCCTCACATGCAGTTACAGCTCAGGCATGATTCATCTGGACCTTTTCATGGAACCCAGCACACCGGCATCTGTCACGTGCATCTGACCCTCTCCTTCACATAACCAGTTCTTACAACAACATCAAGACCCTAGCTTCACAGCACAGACACAAAATACAGCTTACTACTTGGAGGCTGATATTCTGTTCAAAACAAACAAGGCCTGAACTTGAATCACTCAAGTCACACTGTAGAGCTGCAGAAGAGTCTGCCCCAGTAGACTTCAAACTTGGAAAAACAAATGTTGCTTTACTGCACAACCCAAGGCTGAACATTACTTTCCCTCCCCTCTCAAAAAGCAGGGCTAGAATTTCCTGTGGATCCCTCACATCACAGAACTGAATTCTTCCAAACTGCATGGAAGAAGCTCCACAGCTCTACCTTTTCACAGCACTGTAACAGCTGCACTTATGAAATAAGGTAACCCCAAGGGACTATCAGTGCACTGTGACAATTTTGCCCTCCTTATTCACAGGCAAGATCAGTACCCCACATGAGAGCATTTAATCGAGTTAGTCAGTGGCAGTCACAGAGCACTTGCCACCTTCCACAAGCCACTGCAAGCAGCAGCATACAGCCCCGTGCCCACCTCACAGGCCCTGCTCTCTGGATCGAGGCTGACTTAAGGTCAAATCTGGGGCTGTACGAGACTTTGCAGCAAAAGGGAAAGTCCAGCGGCGCCCCCAGAGAGGACACCCCGGAGGTGGGGGGGGGGGCACGGCGCAGGGCTCCTAAGGACAGGGAAGAGGCTCACAGCCAGCGAGAGCAGGCGCGGGGGCAGCGGCAGCTTCCCTCAGGGGGGCTGCCACCGCCAGGAGAGCCAGCCCGGCCGCGACGCGAGGCCGAGCAGGCGCTTCCTACAGCGGGACACCGGGCAAGGCCCGGCGGGGACGCCGCGCACCCGACGCCCGCCCGCAAGGCCGCGGCGCGGAGGCAGCCACCGGTGGGGCCGCGGGGAGGCAAGGGGCTGCCCTGCGCGCCGCGCCGCCACAACGCGAGGGGGCCGGGCCCGGCCCCTGCCGCCCCGCCACTCACTGTCCCGGCGCCGCACCGCTTCCCCGTCACAGGATGGCAGCGCCGTCGCGGCGGAGCTTTAAATACCCCCGCGCCAGCCCCGCCCCGCGCCGCACGCCGCGGCGGCCAATCCGCATGCAAGGAAAGGGCAGCGCGGCGGCCGCGCGGCCGCGGGGCGGGGTGCGCTGCGAGGCGGGGCGGGGCCGCCGGTGGAGGGGGGCGCCGCTCTGCAGCGCCTCCGAGCGGCCACACCGCGCTACGGCGCCCAGGGGCCCCGAGGCGGGGTGGAGCAGCGGCGCTGCATCCTGCTGCCCGCGGGCATCCCCGTGAGGAGGGGCGGCGGTGACGAACTACCCACCCTCCAGTGAAACGTGATCAGCAAGGACATAAATAATGCGAGAGAAAGATGAGTAAAAATAAAGAAGATAATAAAGGGGAATAGAATATGGGCGAATATAATGTGGGAGAAATTTGGCAGATCTTGCCAAAGCCTGTCTGGACAACTGAATTATTCCAGCCAAAACTGGGAGTATCCATATCACCTTCCTACATTTGTGGTTTAGCTAGATTAGACGGATTTAGGTAGATTTAGATGTGGTTTAGATAAGGCAGATAAGGCGAGTGCGTTATGAACAGGAAGGTGCAGAAGTGAAGTAAGACCACCTGGTGAGGAGTTTCCTATGCTCCTAACAGTGACGGAAAGGCATAAAGTCATTCCACATGCAGAAAGATAAAAATTCAGGTAAAGCTTGCTATTAATTGCACCTGACCTAAACAAAGCATGTCCTTATATAATGGGACCTGCTGAAGCTGCTTCTGTTCACGAGTAATTGAATAGCTCTGATGTGTATAGCTACTAACCACGTATGAGTGCAAGAATTTGGTAACGCATATTGTTTTATAGGCATTCTTAAAAGAACTGTAGAAATGGTGTTTGGCCCTAGGCTGTAGTAGAAGTATTTGTTACCTGAATTACTGAGGGAGGTTCACCACTCAGACATATGGGAGGTGCAGCTGCCAGCACCGCGCATATTAGGAATTGTGCTGGTAAAATTTCCTGAGAGCATAAAGCTTGGAGATGGATGCAGTAAAGAGGAGGAAAATGGAACAACTTGATGACCCTGAGGATTGCAAAAATAAAACCAGAGTGAAACTAGGCAACTGGGAGCTCATAAGTGGGAAATGAGTGAGGAGTGGGACATACTAGCAGGTCACAGCAGGTCCAGGAACTGCTGGGAGCCACTGTGGGACAGAACATGACTGGGGAACCTGGCGAGGGGTGGCTGGGGGGTGAGGTAAGTGCTAGGGCCTTGTGCACGGCTGTGGTCAGCGTTGTCCTGCGTGCGCTGCAGGGCACAGCTCCTGTCACCTCTGGGGGATGAGCTGAAACTACAACAGCAGGTGCCAGGGGGGCCGCTCCAATGGCCAGAGAAACAGAGCCTCTGAGCATAGGAATTCGGCTTCAGTAACCTACAGAAAAGACTGAGGAAAGACACAGTTGCAAGCATGCTTTAACGAGCAAGGGGGAGGAGTACAATTAGACAGTAGCAGTAGGGGCCTGTGGGCATCCCCTTCCCTGCAGGTTTGGCTGCCTGGGCCAGGAGCCAGCCAGGGATGGAGAAGCCAGGGCTGCCCCTCACACTTGTGCTGCTGGGAAGAGGCTCCCAGGCGGCAGCCAGGGCTGCCCCTGACCCGTGGGAGCTGCTTTTGGCTGGGCTGCCAGCGCTTGGCCCCACCTGAGCTCCAGGTGCCACTGTCACAGCTCTGCCTGGCCTGGCCAGGGGCCGTGCTGTGCTGGGCATTCACAGGCTGGTGCCTGGCCAGGCCTTGCCCCAGTCCCCGGGAAGGCGCGCGCTGCCCGGTGCCCCCCGGTGCCCCCCGGTGCTCCCCAGTGCCCGGCTCCGGGCTGGAGGTGGGACAGGCCCTGGCTGCCGGGCCCTGCCCTGACAGACCCCCACGGGTCCCCACACCCGACCCCAGGGAGCCCCTGGCATCGGGACAGCCGGCACTGCTCTGCCTTGGTGGAAGAGCTGACGGCCAAATCTACTGCACGCGGACAAATGGAGCTTTAGAAACTGGAATAAAGTTTCTATCTGCAATTATATGAGGAAAAACCTTGCCCAGGAGCAAAAGGAAAGATAAAAGACAGGAAAAAAAGAAAAGAAACTGCTTCTAAAAAGCAGTTTGCTGCATTTATGAAAGGTATTATGTGACATGATCTAGCATGATTCCCGGTGACCTCTTTCCATTCCCACGTTTTTACGTGAAAGTAATTTTTGATACTTTTGTCTCACATCCAAAACAAACCTCACAAACCAAAAATACAGATCAAGGACACCAGCTGAAAAAAAAATAATAATAAAGCATTAGGGAAGCATATAGTGAAAATATTGTGTACTGTGTTATCAGAGTTTTCTGCAAACCTGTATTGATCTCAAATCCACAAAGGATTATGTGAAGAACTAACAGGGAAACCACATAGTAGTTTACCCAAGTGAAAATAACAACAACTTTTTTGAAAGATAACAGGCCCAATTATCAGCTCTGAGGGCCTTGTAAATTGTCTTTAAGGGAACACAGTTTTGCTTTGCAAGGCTGGTAATTTGCAAGTGAAAAGAACATATGCATGCATAAAAATCCCTTGGGAACAGAGCAGAAAGGAAGAGTAGGAAAAGACATATTTATCAGAAATGCTTTAGGGACAGATGGTGACAAAGTGAGGTACTTTATAAAGAAAATATAAGGATGCTCGGCCTTCTCTGGTCCAGGTGAAGCTATCTAAACAGCAGCTATCTAAGCTGCTCTATTTCTGTTTTTAATATGTTGTCTTTGAAATAGTTTTGTTCTAAATAAGTCATTCATTGATACTTGTGCCATTGTGTTCAAATTACAGGAGTGTAGCATGTATGAGGCAGCTGAAGCAATAGCAGCTGAGTAGGTGAGGGGCCTGAAACCCAAGCACTGGGCTGAGGGGAGGACAACAGTGTGAATCAGCTTTGCAGGATGGCTGTGGACTGAGAGCCGTCACCGTGGGGGGCCAACAGAGACATCGTTGCCTTAATAGCTGTGGCCGCCGTCCTCACTGAAAATTCCCATGCAAACCCATAAAATGGGACCGAAAGCCTCTACAAATGCTACAGTAGATGTACAAAATCTAGCTCTCATTTCTTTTGAAATTAATTTCAAGCAGTGGTTGTGTCCCCGTATGTGGTTGTATGGCATCTAAAAATCTCACATTGCTCAGTTTCTTTGTCCTTTCTCCTGTGTGAGATAAATACACAACAGTTACTTTACTGCACTTCTGAGGGGAAAAAAAGAAAAAAATATTAAAAAACCATAAAAAGCTGTAAATTAGTTGTCTTCAGCCTCTTTACTGTATTGTGCTATTTCCTGCTCTGTCTTCCTCTTTTTGTCTTTATTTTGCATGGTTCTGCTTAGGTGGGTCACAAGCCCAACTTTCTAAACATCAGAGGCTCACACTACATTAGGTGGACTGCTAGATTGAAAGGAAAGGTTATGTATGCAGATTGGCAGAACAATGCATCTTCGCTGGATTTATTTGCTTTCCTGCACATTTTGACTCCATTAACATTGCTTGCCTTAAATACACGAATCTGGGTAATGACTTGAAGGCTTCAAGATAACATTTTTGGAAGGGTCTTCCTTCCATTCCTACTTTCAAATGCACAAGAAGGCAAAGTGTGTTCACTTCTGCAGATGGCACACGTCCCCTAGTCAAGCTGGCATGTCCCAGGGATTCACTGAGGTTTGGATTTTCTCTTTTTCCCAGGTGCTTCACAAGATAGGTGGGTGTTTCATACAACCAACCTGCATCACAGGCCTCATCAAAACAACTTAAGGTCCCAGAACACCTTTACGGATGAGGTAAAAGTACATGTTTACTCTCTTCTTTAGGACCCTAATCCCTGGGAATACCTCATTAGCACTGTGTTAAAAAACAGACTTCTCTTCCACTCCTCTGGAGTCTGAAAGCCATGAAGGTGTCACCAGGATCTGTTACTGAATACACAAGACTGGCTTGTTGTATTGGTAAGATTTATGATCATCAAAATCTTATACTAACCCTTGCTGGGTTTTGTATCTTCTCTGTGGATGTGCACATTAACATGTAGACTCTATGGGATGAAGCCCATAGCCATCTGAGACACATCAGGTTTTCCTCCAAATTAATTCCTGCCCTTCTCCTGATACGAGAGAGAGATTAGAGAAATTGACAAACTGGAACAAATTAGGTATGGACAAACTGGATTGGCTGGTGGCAGCAGGCCACCCTGATGGTTAGGCAAGCTGGAGAACATGGTATATGGAAATGGCCAAGAAACATGGGTTTGTTCAACCTGAAGCTGGGAAGGCCAAGTGGTATCAAATGTCTGTCTACTATTAACTAAAGGGAGAGTGCAGAGGAGGAGACCGATCACCCTCAGAGGCACACAGCAAAATGACAAGAGGCAGTGATCACAAGTTGCAGAAGGAGAAAGACTGAGTAGATATAAGGAAAAAAATTGTCAGGGAGGAAGTGGCTGAGCACTGGAACAAGTTATCCAAGAGCCTGTGGAGTTTCCACCCATGGAGATACTTTCCAAGGAGCAGCGGGGCCCAGGTGAGATGACCCAGCGAGGGTGACCCAACACAGGGGCATCCCACAGCATCTGAATGTGATGGGCAGAGCCAGGAGCAGATGACAGAGTCCATCAACAGCCCTAGACGTGGCAAGCCATAAGCCAGGTCCAGGGTGCAGCCAGAGTCCTGTCAGGAGCAAAAGGAGATGGAGCCAAAGGTTGGTTTGCAGGCAAAGGTGAAACATGGGTCCAAAGCCCATGCAGTGGGCAGGGATGGGGACAGGACTGGAAACAGCAGTGCTCTGAAGCGCTGCCAGCCCTGCCCATCCCATCCCATCCCATCCCATCCCATCCCATCCCATCCCATCCCATCCCATCCCATCCCATCCCATCCCATCCCATCCCATCCCACCCCCAGGTCTCCCCCCTGCCCATGGCCAGGGCAGCAGCCTGCCCCAGCAGGGCCAGTCTCCAGCTCCCCACAGCCCTGCCTTGCCCAGCCATGAGGTCCCCCAGGCCAACCCACCCTTGGGCCCATGTCCTGGCCCTGTCTCAGCCCACCCAGAGAGGTGGTGGGACAGGCCCTGGGTGGGGACACATGCCCTGAGAGACCACCTGAGGATTCCCCACTGCTCCTGGCCTTGGGCCCACAGGGAGCCCCTGGCCCACCCAGTACCCTGACAGTGGGGTCACCAAGGGTCAGCCTACCTACAAACGTAGGTCTGAGGTCCGTCTGGGAGGCAGGGCCGGAGCTCTGGGCAGGGTCCTGCACTAGGTGACCTCCAAAAATCCCTTCCAACCAAAAGCAATCTGTTATTCCTAGAATCTGCAGTCTGATCAATCTTGAACAGAGTCTTAGAAGGCTTAGAAGAGATACTAGTAAAAATTTACTATGTTTTTCAGCTTGTTTGCACTGATACTTGAAGGCAAGCTTCAGGTAAAGGGAGAATCCTAAGTGAAAGCATAAGACTAAAAAAAATGTTTTTAAACTTAAAGATAATTCATTTGAAATATTTAAAGAGCTGTTGCAGCAAACAAAAGGGATTGTTTCTCCAAAATGAACGGAACAAGAACAAGCTTACATCACACCAAAAAACTTGAAAGCTGGGAATCCAGAAGCATTTTCTAACATTAAGGATTACAAAGTATTGTGTACTAGGTCTGGCTGGGATGGATTTAATGTTCTTCATAGCACTGCTGTGTTTTAGACCGGTGACCAAAACAATGTTGTTAACACACCAGTGTTTTAGCTATTGCTGACCAGTGCTGCAGCGTCAGGGCTTTCTCTGTTTCTTACTCTGCCACCCCCAGTAGGCTGGGGGTGGGCAAGAGGCTGTGAAGGAACACAGCCAGGACAGCTGACCAAAGGGATATCCTATACCATATAATGTCATGCTCAGCAATAAGACTGGTGAGGAGTTCTTCCAAAGTAACTGTTGCTCTGAAAATGGCTGGATATCAGTCTGCTGGTGGGAGGCAGTGAAAGATTGCCTTTGCATCACTTGTTTGGGGTTGTGGTTTTTTTACCTTCACTTATTAAACTGCCTTTATGTTGACTCACAAGACTTTTTTTCTCATTTTTACTCTTACGATTCTCTTGCCCATCCTGCTGCAGTGGAGGGGTGGAGTAACTGGGTGGAGGCTTAGGTGCTAGCCAGAGTCAACCCACCGCACATTGAAATAGATTGCCTGGGGAAATTGTGGGGTTTCCAGTGTTGGAAGTATTGTAAATTAGACAATATTAGACAAGAAACCATCAGCGTAAAATAGATTTGATTAAGCCTGTCTTGGGTGTGGGCATGGATTAAATGAGCTCTTGAGGTCCCTTTGCATCATATTTTTCTACCTTTCAGTCTCTGCCTAGATGTCTTCTGAGATCAGTGGCAGTGGATCCGTTCACCTTTTCTAACTGTTTTGCAGCCATTAGCACTAGAAGCTGTCTGAGACAAGGGGGAGAAGATGTGAAACACAGTTCTGGCATTTAGGAGCTTCAAGAAAAACTCCTCATGTTACCAGACCTTGGATGAAACTCTTCCCAGGAGTTTACAAGATGGTAGTTTTCCTTTGTCAGGTTTTTCCTCTCTCAGTTTTAATGATAGGTTTGTTACGGAACATCCTTCTTTGTATTAAGGCTTCACTTTTCTTCCCCATTATTTTAGACAGATGCTCCACTCATGATGGCCACAGTTCTGAAATAAAACATGTGGAAGCAGTTTACTTTTCCAAGCAGAACCTTGTTGTGGATAGAGACGTGTGAAACTAAGCTTGATTCTTGCTCTGCTAGCCTTTTGTCAGTGAAATATGGCTATGCTTTTTGGGTGACTTCTCTCTCTGCCTTCTGATCACAACATCTATTTGTGGTCAAATATGAAAACTTCCCTGGGAACAGAGCAGGCTACTATTTTTGTTGGACCCAACAGAAGGAGGTAAAGTTTATGGGCCAAATCCAATGACGGAATTACACCCACTTCTGCTGTGTGTGACTTTGTTACTAAAGGTGAACAGAGCTGCTTACACCTGGAAATTGCCTTGCCATTGACATTACAGCAATGTAAGCCTCACCCGTTACCCCTGGCTTTTCAAAACCAAGCGGTAGGAAGAAGCAGCCTCAGAGCCCAAATGCATTTAGAGGAATAGCACTAAACTAAACCAAACCAAAGTATCATTTATTGTCCCTCTTCTCTACTCAGTGCTATGGCTCCATAAGTAACCTTGCTCTGGCCTCCAAAAAAGCAGGGCTGCTTATGTGATGTATGTAATTGTAGAGTGCTGAATATTTAGGTATGTTCATGGCCTTCCTACTCAGTATATGCATGTGTGCCATATAGTAATTAGTGAGTTTGATCCTCACAAGCTTCCTCCAGCAAAAGAAATACTGTTTTCTTTATTTAAACACATAATTAATCAAAGTACAGGGCAGATTACACTTAACCTATGTAGAAAAGTGTTGATATTTTTGTGAGAGAGCACTGTGTGGTGTGCCCATGTGACTGAATCCCTGGTTAGAATCATGGAGTGCACCAAGTCCCTACATTGGACTATGCACCCAGTTTTTGCTGTTGTGGACAAAGATGCAGACCCAGAGGAATGCTGCAATTGGGAAAAGAATCTAGGTCTATAGTCCTGGTCCTGTGATCCTTCTTCCCACCCTTGTATAATGGTGCACCAGTACAAAATGACACGTGTGTGGCTCAGCAGTGCAAGTAATAAATACTAAAGGACCCTTCTCCCTTTCCCTGCTCCTTCCTTTTCTCTGTCCCACCATTTATTGTCTGCTCCTTTTGCCATCTCCAGTGTCTTCTCACTATATTGACCCTGGCAAGTGAAGGATTTATATTCCCAGGGCACATACTGGCCTGTGGCTCCATCCAATCCAACTCAGAACAGAGACATCTGCATTGATCCCCCATGAGACTCCACAGGGTCAGGCCACTGTGCAGCAGACAGATAAGCCTGCCTGAACACAGCACTACAGCAGGGTGTGTCTGCAATGCTGTGCTAGGTTGGTTTACTGGCTTGGTTGTCACAAGCTTGAGGAGCTCTGCTCTGTGCCCTGCAATGGTGGCTTGGATGCTCAGGATGTCCAGGATGCTCAGTCTTCTTCTTCCTCACTGATTTCTACAAACATCTTCCTGTCCCCAGCCTCCTGGCTCAGTGGTTGATGCACCAAAACTTTCTGCAACTCTGGTAGCCCCTATATCAATGAGGTTGTAACTTTCCTGCTAAAAACCATACACACAAGCTTGTTGCAACTTCACATCCTCCAGTGTCTTCACAAAGCACCAAAACTTGATTACTCTAAACCTTCAGCAGTCACTAGTTGCCTAACTAAGCCACTTCAGAACACCATAGATCTTGAAGTCTCTCGCTAGGGAGACTAGATTTATCTGCAAACCGTGAGAGCACAGAGTAGAATACAAGAGTCTTGCTGTGCACTACTGGATAACTCTTGGCTCCTTTCCCCCCGGCTTTATACGAGGTGGTTTTGCCCCTCCCTGTAAGTGCTGTTTTGTTGAGTTTGTACACTATGCTACAATCTGCGTTTTCCATGTCCTTTTGTCATGATGCAGCAGTGACATGTCAGAAACATCATTGTTAGGAACACAAAATAAACCCAAAAACTGGCTAACCTGTCTAGAGGGCTGGAGAACCTGTCTCGGACAGAGTGGCAGAGACCAGACAAAAAAGCCTCCTCTTCTAAATTTACTGTGCACATTGCCCAAATATCAAGTTGCTTTTGACAGCACACCCCCCATTGCACTGCCCTAACATTGCCCAGGAACAGTTTATTTTGAGGATCTTAGGCTCATAGAGGGCTTTTTATTTTTATTCTTCCTTCTTCTGATTTTGAGGCACAGATGAAATAACAGTGGGTGAGGCTATTAGTAAATTGTTCTTCCCCAGCAACTTGGAGGACTGGCTTGCAAGCTACAGAGCCAACATATCTTGGAAAGTCATTGATTGGATATGCCAGATGATTCCTTATTTGTTAAAGTGTTAGTCCAGCTGTGCAAGTGGTCTAAAAGGAGTAAAAAAATGCACCTATGACCTTTGTTCAATGGTTGTTCCTCTGCCTAAGAGTCACTAAAGCACTCTGTGCTTCTGCCTGCTTGTCCTGATACTCCGCATTACTTTAACTCAGATGGGAATGGTGGGACGTGGGTCGTGCAACAAGCCAGTGTAACAGACAGGCAAGCAAAGGGTCAATAGCCCAGCTAGATGTGGTTTGACTGCAAATGAGAACCACAGCCCTTGGAGACTGCTTCAGTCCAGCACTTTTCTTTGGAATGACCACAGAGCCCAAATGCCAAAACCTTTACCCTTTTGCAACTTGATCTCAACTACCCTGTATTTCATCCCAGTGTTTCACCCCAACACCATACCCAGTTTATCCACCCTGAAAGTGCATGGAACATGCCATGTGTGTCAGTAGATGTCATTTTCAGTTTCTCCTTGAATATATTATTGAGTGTTGGGAGACTTTATTTCAGCCTTTTGTAAGTTGTTGATTTGCCAAAGTGAAAGAAATATGAAAAAGACTTGGCCAGCACTGCATGCTTTCCTCAATGAAATTGAGCTTAAGTGCTTCCCCAGCTGGAATTTTCCTCCAGGGTTGCAGCTCTGCAGGACTGCTCTTCAGTGTCTGTTGTGGTTTCACCATGGTTTGTTTCCCCATCCTTTGGTGGATCTCCCCTCTTCCCAGGATAGGTATCAGATCCAGAAAAATGCAATCCCTGTTTTTCACTTTGGGAATCTTGCTATGAGTTCTTTTGGTAAGAACTTATGTGTGTGCATCTGTACAGCATGGGCTGAAAACAATTTAGTTATCTGCAGGAAACAGGGAGTCGCAAAACCAGGAATATTAAATATTGTCTAATAATGACATCTCTGTGTATTCCTCCTTTTATGTACCTGAGTGCAAATCAGAAGTAATTCCACTGATACTGGGTCAGAATTAAGGCTTTTTTTTTTTTTTTTTTTCAGAAGCCTCTTGCTAAGGATGTGGAAGAGGGACTCCTTCTACAATACACAAAGTCTTCTGAGGAGAGAGATGACTGACAGATGCTTTTGGTATTATATAGATAATTAAAGGTTAATAGGGATAGAAAGTGTAAATCATTGAAGGATAAGGAGAAACGAAAAAATCTAAGTAGGGAAGAAAAATGGGATTGTACTGGAGAAAAATGGCAGAAAACAGAAGACAGGAAAAAGAAGACAACAGGTCACTTCAGAAAAAAAGAAAAGTAACGCCAATTTAATTATAAGAAATTCTAAGGCAAAAGCCTCATTACACAAAGGCATTTTCCAAGCCTTTATGAAGTTCTGCTTCATAATGAAAGGACAAACTTTTGATTACTCATTGCACAAATGTAGGCAGGGATGACTGGGTAGCTAACTTAAGTGGGGCTTTTTGTAATCACACATCCTTAACACTGAAAGATATTTATACTGCCAAAGACAACTGAAAACCATGGGATGACTCCCACTGACTGCAGTGGCCATTGGCTCCAGCCCATAGCAAATTAAGTTTGTTCAAAAGTTATGTTATTGCCTTATAAAGTATTTCTCAGTCAATTTAGTTTCTCATCAAAAGACAGCTCACAAAAACCAATGTAGGAAGAGCTGACTCAATGCCAGATTTTAAAATAGCATAGAGACAGAGGAATGTTACATCTCCTGAAAGACCCATCTACCGAGTAAACCGTACACACCAGCTTGGCTTTGATGAGAAGCAAATTCTCCTCTCTGTCTGTTCTTTTTGTGTGAGGGAATGCATTGCAAGTAGGGTACAAAGATTGTACCTGCAGAAGTAGCTATGGAAATCGGCTTCTGAAGCTTCTCAGCCACAGACAACTCTGCTCAAAGCAGGAAGCAGTGCTGTGGCAGTCCCAGTGTATTACATTGGCTATTCATGCCTGTGTGGCAATGACCCTCTCAGAGATAGGTCTGGCCACCAGAACCACTCAGGTTCTTGGAGGATGCTTCTATGTAACAGAAGGAACATCACAGAGCAGTGACACTGCTGCTGCTCAGGCAGCTGAACAGGATCCCACACACAGATTTCTTGCTCAGGAATAACATAGGGCAGTCACTTGTGCTAATGGATACTTAGCCTTGGTATAATTATGAGCTATTTGTTGTGAGCAGTACAGCAACTAAATTGTCTGCTCTTCCCTAAACAAATGTCATACAACAATGGATGCATGCAAACTAATACATTACCTAAAGAAAGGCTAATTACTTGTAAAGACTGATAGAAAATTGAATTTCAATAATGTATCATTTTGCAGTTTGCTCCGTGCCCTGCCATTCATCATTTGCAAAGAAACTGCAAAGAACAGCTTCAAGGGAATCGCTGAGGTAATTAAGTTTTACAGAATTGATACTGAAAGTCATCCACGATCTTGCTAAATTCTCCTTCCCCCCCCCCCCCCCCATTTAAGATTTGGATTTTTAGAAGAGAAATCAAGAAATGGGCATATCCACTTGTAAAGAGCTGTGATTTATCGTATGTCATGGCTACATTTAATTTGATTTTTAAACGTGGAGTGTTATAGTATACAGCCCTTGAGCCAAAAGAACAAAGCAAAACAATCAGAAAAATGCTATAAATTCAGATTTGCTTATGTGAATGGAGAAAAGCAGCACAGATTCTCTCTGGAAGGTAAATTTATAGTTTACAAAACTTTTCACGTGCAATATCGACAGTATCCACTTGGTGGTCACTTGTGCCTACAATGGAGATGGGTTTTTTTTCTGTATTAAAGAATCAGTTATTTTCTTTCCATTTCTCTTCTAGTAAGAGAGAGCACGCAGACCTCTGGAAACAGCTGGGCTGCATTTTAAAATCAACGGCATGACAAGATGCAAATGGATGATCCTTGGCTATCCTGGATCACTCTTGCCAGTGAAACAAATTTAAAACCAGCCTGGTGTAAATTCCTAACAAAAACTCATTACAGAAAATCTACAGGCATAGAGCTGGACCGATTTTAATCTATATGACAACATGGTAACTTCTGTGACAGTATCAGCCACAGAAACATATTCTTAATATACTGGAATGTATAGTCTAGTCATTGGACTAGAAAACATGGCACTTTCCTACTCTGTTGAGCTACCACTATCTAAATGATCCCAGCCCTGTGAATGCCATATGTGTATGGTATAAAATAATCTGCCTTTAAAAATTACTTTAGATCACTCAAATAAATAACAGCACAATGCAGGAGGCCACAGGGAATTAGTTAATTAGATGGTGGTTTTTTTCTTTCTACATAACCTTAGTGCAACTTCAAAATATTTCTGGAATTGCTTCAGACACTCATAAAGGGAGGCTACAAAGAGCCAGATTCAGTATTGGCATAATGAGATCACTTGGCCTGAACTCAGTGCAAAGACTAGAAACTGCATATAGAAAGACCCAAAAAGAATTGCAGGATTTTCCCTTCTTCGTTCTCCCTTTCACACAGTGTGGATAGACATACAACATGCCAAACAGTGGCAGATTCCACTGGAGAGCATCCACTTAGGCTAGAAAAGTTGCTCTCAGGTCACCTACTCCAATCCCAGGCAAAGAAAATTCCATTTATAAACTGATTAAGCTTCATCTTACAGCTAATTAGGCTAATTTTTTCCTGTTAGTGACTGGTAGCACAAATAGACAAATAATGTAGCAGAGAAGCAATAGGCAATGCTATGTTGGGCATCATTTTTTATATGTGGACAAAAATTCAAGCATATCTTTACATCTTGATTGTTCTATCTAATCCAAAGAATTAAAAGTGAACTGCAGTCTGCCACAGTCATTGCCAAGGTATGTCACCGGCTTCTTCAGGTGATACTGTTCCCAAATGCGAAGGAAAAGTTGGCATGAGGTTCATGAAAAGATTAATTGGAAGAGTATATATGAGAAGAGCAGGACAATTAAAATTTGTGATGTGGAATCTAGAAAGTAGTAAAAGGGAAGGAGAAAATAAGTATCTTTGGCTTTCATGGGCAACTATCCCTAGGAAATATCTGCTGACAGTAAAAAGCAAACAGGACAAAATATATTACAAATTCTTTATTCTATATATACATGGGAAGGCTTTTTCTGTCTAAACACTTTCCCTTGTTTAAATCAGTGAATTACTCTAGGCTTTTCGGTTATCCACAAAGCCATACTCTGTATGTTATATTGTGCCATTTTTCTGCCTCTGGTTTGCAGTGTGACCCAATAAACTTGCACACTGATGCAATAAAACTTCTGTGAGTAGTTTGCAGCATATTCTTTTTGATTAATGGCATAAATGAGAAAATACATTTGGATTCCTCTGGTAGACTCAGTGCTCTGCAGGGGAATTTCACTGCCTAAAGGACATGTTCAAACCTATGTCAGACCTTGTGATGTTTTTCAGTAACTCAGCTTTGCCACAGGAAATCAGAAAGAAATACGTTAAAATATATTTTCAAGGTAGATTTGAATAGCACTTGAAAGTTTCCTGAACTTCTAGCAGGAAAATAGGACATTCATGTGCACCCTGTGAAAGATTAGCTGAAACGTACCATATTTCCATAGACAACCTAGTGCTAATGACAGAAGGTGATGAAATCAATCAAACAGAACAATATTACCTAATGAACCAGTTTTACATTTCATTAACTGGACTGCCAAAGTAGTACTTAATGACTGAGGGTTGGTTTTTTTTTGTTGTTTTTCTTTTAACCTCTCATGAAGAATTAAGTAATTAGGAAAATAAGGACTAACAGCCCAATACAACTTGAGCCTGTGCAATGCAGTTTGTGTCTGAAGGCAATGAGGAACATGTGGGCTCAGCAGCTCCTCCGGCTGAGGACTGCTCCTGTTCCTGGCTTGAAGAGCTGCTGAGCCCACGCGCAGTAGACAGCATGGGTGAACACCATGCCAGACTCTTCCAGCTAGCTGTGCCTACCCATCTCACTCCTGGCCGCTGAAGCCTGTGGTTATTCCAGCTCTGAACTGCCATCAGTGACGTGCAATTTTGTGATGTGCCCAACACAGTGGTGAAGGGGAGACCAACTTGCTGTCACCATGCCCTAAGCAGTGATTCAAGTGTTTTGGCATTTTAATTGGGTAGGAACTAATGCAGGTAGTCCAGGATTATTTTACTGCCCTTGGTGTTGCTTGCTTTAATTCAGCTTCCACTAAATCATTTCCATAAAGCTGAATTCACAGTTGAAGTGAGAATAGGAATAAAGCGTCCTTTAGGAATATAGGAATGCGATATGAAATAGTTGCATTTTAATATAAACAGGAAGCAAAGTTTCTCTGATGCAAAGGGTTTTTTCAAAGAAAAATTGCTATGGGACAGAGAGACACTTAGATACATATTTTAGAGAGGATGGACTAGAAATAACCCTGTTAGTCTGAAGAACCTTGGAGTTTAGGGAAATCTAAAACTATCTTTGAATTTTGCAGCTAGCAATAGATTGTTATTAAAGGCTAAACCCCTGGATCCTAAAGCACCTAGGCTTTCAGCTTTAACTGAATCCAGGCTTTCTGCGTCAATTCTTTATCTGTTCTGAGGATGTATGTGTATATGTGTGTATGTATACAGGTACATACATGAAGGTATGTGTACACACACACATGCATTCACCAGACTTGTCCAGCTTTTCACTTCCACTAAATTCAGTGTGGGATTTGAAAATTCAGAGACTGAACATCTAGACACCACCCCCTTCCCCTGTCTGAATGCTATATTGAAATCTTTTGGGAAGACAAGGCTTTAGTCCCTGCAAATGCCTCCTGTGGTATTTGCCATAGAATGAAACTGGCGAATGAAACAGTCTAGTGTAAGTGTCGTGCAACCTGCATTTGCTCCATTAGGCTCCTTTCACCATGTACTTTTATTTTTTATTAAAATTGTTAAAAAAACTTTATTAAACGATATTAAAAAGTATTATTAGTTTCTTAGTCTATTTCTTCTTATTCCATGTTTTCAAAGCAGCAGACACCTGTACGTTATGTACTTGCTCCGTGTAGCAGCTGTTCCCAAACCAAAGAGAAGGATGTGGGCTCCTTACACACCCCAAATCCAGTGAATTTTAGCTGGTATCTTGGGAGGAAATGAAAAGTGCACTCACTCTGAAACCTGCAGGTGCTGCCTGCTGGGCTAACTACCCTGATGCTGCTGGCAAGGAAGCAGTGGAAGCATGTGGCTGGCATGAAAATGGGGACAGGGCTGTTCCTTTCAGCACCAATTTCCATTTAGATCACCTTATCCGTAACACTGTGTTGCAGGTTGTCTTCAAGGTGCAGACATCTAATAGAGTGGAACCAGCAGGACAGTTCTGCCTTCAGCGTCCCAGAGTGCCTGATCTGGCAATGAGCCTCCCTGTGACAGCTCTGCCCGTGTGCCTGGTGACATCCTCAGGACTTTCTAACCTGTCTGAAGGTCATATCAGCAAAGAAATGTACAGTTCTCTGCCCCGTCAGTGAGTTGAGAAAACTCACTGGGCAGGAAGGCGTATCTTTAACTGGGGGAAAGGGCTGGACGAGGCAGGCAAGACCAAGAGGAAAACAGGGAGGTGATGGCGGTGGTGGAGGAGAGAACATGCTTGTTTCTTTCAGTAGCAATTAGAACAGCTCAGCCATGACACCTAACCAGTTCTGAAGTCTCCGTGATTTGCTCCTGGCTCAAAGTCAGGAGTAATTAAGATTTGTTTTCAGAACTATTGTTAAAATGCAAACGATAAGACATACAGAATTTAATGGGCATGAAATAATAATACTTAATGTCCTTTGGGGAATGCTGACACACAGACAAATCAAGATCCACACTTTAAAAAATAAAGTGTAAAATAATGTATAACTTTGGTAGTGCCTAAACAGTTTAGGACTAAGCAGTAGGGAGAAAATCTGGTGCTTGAGTTTTCCCCATCACCCACATTCCTCTTCCATGTGGGACACATCTGCCTCCATCTCAGGATTGTTCCAGATGTCAGTATGGCAGGTCTGCAGGTTTTCAACCCAGGTGGCAGCTGCAGCTGGTGGCAGTTGGCTGTATCCAAGCCTGGCTGGTACTCCCTACAGAGGAATGGCTAAGCAACTCTCCTTCTTGCCCTTCCCCACTTATTGTCTTAGGGATTTCCAGATGAACACTCAAAACTGGTCAGAAACAGCTTCTGCAAGTATTTTGTGCCAGACTGAGAAATAGGATTACAAGTTTTCAGTTCCTGGTTGCCCGGTTGGTCTTTCCTGCTTGCTACATTCCCAGGAAACAGACTCTATCACCAGTGCCTCAAAAGGAAGCTTCCTACTGGTAAAAGGATCAGGGGGAAAAAAGCAAATATGGAAAGGATAGCCAAAGACAGCTTCTGCAGGTGAAGAAATGAGATGGCAGAGAGAGCAAAACACGCCAACGATAGATGTGGCTAGTGATAATGATTCTGCTTCTGAGACTCTTTGGAGATGAAAGTGGTTTTGCTTTTCTTGCACCCCCCTCCCCACTCCAATCTCTAGAAAGCTGTAGTACTTTCAGCAATATTTCTGTCTTTCCATTTTCTTTTCTGCCACAGTCTGCCATCTACTTAGCAGCTGTATTTCAAGCCCTGCCCTGCTGTGTAGGGAAGAACTGTACTGACCGTGCAAAAGGTGTGGATAGCACCAAGTTTGCTGCACCTGTGCTCTTCCCCTCGCTGTTTTGAGAGGTAAAATTCGATCGCGTCAATAGACGCATCTTTCTTTTTAACAACTTGTACAGAGAGGGGTTTTTCATGAAGTTGGACATGATGATACAGAACATATATCTCTGAACCCAGCTCTCCAACAGTGAACTTTCCTTTTTTAATATTAATTTACTAACAATGTGCACCAGCATAACTTACACGAGGTGCACACTAAAGTAAGTCTACTGAATTATTCTGCAGCTCTCCATCCATGGGCCAGATTCTGCTATTCTTACTCATTTGGGTAAATAATTTACCTTCTGAGTGGTTTCATTAACTGCAATTCATCTTCCTGCTATAGGATTGCCAGCAGCCTGAGGTAACCATCCATACAGGGGAAAGAAAATTAATCTGGTCCTTTTCCATCATATTCAACAGAAAACCTGCATCAGATACCCTTGTGACATTGGGCTGTACTTTAAAAGATGAATTTTCCCACTGAAAATTGTGGTGGTGAGATGCTGTCAAGTGGGAGCCAAGGGAGAAAAAAGTGAATGCAGTGGGCTAGACAGAGACAGTGAACATCTGCACCTGGACTGAGGAGAGGATGCCAGGACCTTGCTTGCTGCACAGGAACAAACATCTGGGTCTTTGACCCCTGAGAAACATCACTGAGGTCAAACATATTAAAAGTGTCCCATGGAGCTGGCCCCTCCCTCCTCACGGAGGGACATCGCAGCATATACTCCGGCTGCCAGCGGGCAGGGAGACAATTTATGGTCCCCAGCATCCCTGGACCCAGTACACCTGCCCTGTTGTGGCAGCGTGCGCAACGTGGCGGCTCCGCTGGCTTCTCCACTGGCTGCCGAGGGATCCGCGACATGGGGGTGCCGGGCAGGAGCCACCCCACACCCCCGCGGACGGGCGGGGGGGCTGTGGGAGCTGCTGGGGGGTCCAGGGGTGACCCACCATGGGGGGCCTGGGGGCGCGTTAGTGGACGGGCACCGAGTCGCTTCTCTCTCTTCCTCCTTTACCCCCTGGGCGCATAAAACCGGAGAAGTTGCTCCTGGGTTTTATTTACGGGAGGGGAAGGTTTCAGCAGACGGAGCCGCCCGCCGGAGCAGCAGCTGCCTCCCGCAGAGCGCCGGGCCGCCACCCGGAGGGGGGGACACGGGTCCGGCGGCCGCCCCCATCGCCCTTCATCACCCCTTTACTCTCGGGTGGGAAACTCAGGGGGAAGGAGGGGGGGCGCGGGTAGAAGCCGCCAAGTGGCGGCAGGGGCCGCTTGGCACCGGGGGAGCGGACAAAAGCCGGCGGAACTACGTGGCTTCCATTCAAAAGGGGCGCTGGGGGCTCCGCCAGGGCAGCGCCGGCCCGGGGAGGGGGCGGCGGCGGGGGCGGGGGCGGGAGGGGGCCGGTGCGGCGGCGGCGGGCAGCCCGGCGGCGGGGCGGGGGGAGGCGGCGGGCGTGTGGCGATGGGCGCCGGCGGGGAGCGGGACGGGCGTGCGGCGGGGGGAGCGCGGCGGCCCCGGTCGCCGCCGTTCGCTCGGGGCCGCAGCGGCTGAAGCGGCCGCGCCAGCCCAGCCCGGGCGCGACGATGAGGGGCATCGCGGGCTTCAAGCGGCTGCGGCTCAAAATCTGGCGGCGATGCACCGTGGCGCTCCTCCTCCTCTGGGCTGCCTGCTGGGTGGTGGTGAGCGCCCTGCTCTTCCTCCTCCACAGGAGCGTCTTCTCCGAGCGCTGCACGGACGAGAAAAGCCACCGGATCCTGGCGAGGCTGGTACGTGCCCCGGCGGGACGCGGGGCATCCCTCGGGGGCTGCCCGGCAGGACGAGGCGCCCGCAGTCCCTCAGGGCTGCAGTCCCCCGGGCAGCTCCGGCCCGGCCCGGCCCCGTCCGCCGGAGGTGCCGCATCCCCGGCGCGGTCCCGGAGCGCCCCGGCGGGCGGGGGGACGGGAGCTGCCCGCCCCGCTCCGCCGCTGCCCCGCTCCCTCCCCGGGCTCGGGCAGGTGCCGGCAGCGGGCGGTCCCGGCGTGGCGGCGGGGGCGCTTCCCCGGCGTTTGGGAAGGGGCAGCTCGGCATCCCGCACGCTCCGGAGCCGGGGGAAACCTTCCTCCGGCTTGTCTTTTTTGTTTGTTTATTTTTTTGTTTGTTTATTTTTCCGTTCTTGTTTTTGTTTTTATTTAGCCGAAAAGGTGTTTGTACCAAAGCCGTCTTTCAGAAATGCCACACAGCTTGTAACGCCTCCTTTACGGCTGGCAGGGGCTGGCATTTAGGATGTAGTTACTCAAAATTCAAGAAAGGATTTGCAAATACTCATTAAAATCTCCCTTTAAAAAAAAAAAAAAGAAGAAGAAACAGATTTAGAATTGTGTCGGAAACACTTCGAGAAGAGGAGCAGCGTGGGTTAATGCTTGAAGTTTAATTTTGCTTCTTCATTGAGGTGTTTGTAGTGCCAATGTTCAGGTGGGAAAGGAGGAGTGCTAATGGAAATTCGATAATCTATTACTGCAGCAAGCAAAAACTTACTGTAGATTTCCCCTAAATTCTGTATAATAAAGGAAGAGAAACTATAGGGCAGTGGTCCTGACACCCTGTTTTTAATGGCAGTGAGAGCTAGTTTCTTCACCCCAGCAGTCAGCTTGAGGTACAGCTGAGCTCAGGATTGCAGCTGGAGTGACGAGCCCTGCCTGCTCTGTATGGGGCTGGCAAGAGCACAGAGGTACAGAGGTGCAAGGAGCTGCCAAGCCGAGGGAGATCCAGGCCCTTGCCATCACACTCTACCAGTAAACAGACGGAGGGAGACTTCTTGTTGTTCATCAGTTTGGAGAGCACAGGGCATGACTTCAAACGCCCAGGCCGGGATCAGGTCTCAGACACAAGCTTGGAAAGTTGTCTCTGGTACTGTGTGGTAGCTCAGCTTTCAGATCCTCCTTCCAGAGGAAGAGTGGCTGAGATCGCTGTGCCCATCTGTTTCTGTAGGTGAGTCTGCAATAGTATCATTCAGGTTTGTAAGCGACAGTTTTCCCAGATGACATTAGAAAAAGATCGTCCTTTTAGTGGAACAATTAGAAAATAAGCTTATCTTCATCAGCCCTGAAATAAGTCTCCATACATCTTCTGAGAATGGCATGAGTTTTGCAGTTATGGAAAGTGCAATTGATCTACAAGACAAATAATCTGATACTTTGAGTCTCATGCCTTTTATTAAGCAAAATCCAACTTCTGATAAAAAAATATTTTACTAATCGTCTGTCATGTTTTCAGTAGGATATAATATGAGATATTTTAAGCAAGAGGGTAAAAATTACATGGTTGTATACCCTTGCAAGAGATATTTCTGAAGATTTCCTTCTTCTGCGTGAAATACACGTCTGTGCAGATGCGTGCAACTCTCAAAAAAGCCACTTACTCTTTCCTAATGCTGGTCTCATCTTCATTTACACTGAACACACCTACCTCATAGCAATCAATTTCTGTTTTCTCTGGATAAATCAATTAATTTTGATGCCTTCCAGAACCTTGCGCAGTATTGCATTTACATAGGAGAATTACGTGATAACAAGGCAGGACTCAGTCTCAGGCCTGATCTACACAAAAGTGGTGGTGGTACACAGTAAGTTATTTGAATTTATATAAATCCTTAGCGTGGTTTACATGACTTTAAACTTTTACATTAATTTAAATCCTGCTTTTTGAACTTATAAGTCTAGTAAGGATATAAAAAATTATGTAGCTAGTTTTAAACACACAAATGAGCAAGTCCAAATCATGCTTGTGTTTGCATTTTTGTGGCGTATGGCTGCTTTTCTACAAGGCTTTTGGCTTAGTATCACTTTCATATTTTACTTTTAAAAGGCTGGCACTTGGTGCCATTCAAAGGGCACTCACTAGATAGATTTAAAACTGTCTCATCGACAGATCTCAAAATGCAGTCATTAAGACAAGGATGGCGGTGTGGAGAACCATTTCTGGCAGATTTCTTTGGGGAATTGTTTCTTCTTTTTATTGGCAGTCATTGTATGATACAAAATCTTGTATGGTGAAGTTTGCAGTTAGTGCAAAGACTCCTTGGTTGGTAAATAATAAACAGACCATCTTTTCATGGCAGGGTAATCTGAATCACCTGGTTAAATGTTCAGTCCACCAAAATATGTTTTAATATGGTAAAATGCAAGCTAGTACACTGGGGAGCACAAGAGTACAAGCTATGCCAATAGGATGGAAGACTGTCTTGTAAAAGTCTATGACTTTGGAAAGTATGTAGGGATCAGATAATTGCTTCAGCATGAACTACCAGTGCAGACTGTACCTAAAATGTCTCCAAAAATTAGGATTTTTGGATCTAGATCCAAATCTAGATCCCTCCTAGAGTTAGAGAAGGGCTGTTGGCTGTCTTTGCAGCACTGGAAAACAGCATTCAGTTCTGATGTCTTGTCTTTCTAAGGCTGGTGGAGGGGAAGATGGAGAGGAGAAACAGAGAGGGAATAAAAACACAAATATCATCTGGGGGCTGAAAAAACTAAGGATTATAGTGGGAGGGCTGTGGAGCTAAGCTTACTTAGTGTACTATGCTTATGGCAAACGCAAAACACTAAAAGCTGGAATAATGGAGGGGGGGTGGCGAGGATGTGAAGGTGCAGTCACTCTTTGCTGACCTTCTAGGTCATAATGAACAGGAAACTGAGAAGATTTTTAAAGCCATGGAGTGACTCACAACTCACTACTTTCTGTGAGGAGAGAGAGACACCTTGAAAATTGTTCAAACTTCTTGATTGCTTACTTGAGGAAGCAGTTTTGAAATTCTTGCTTGCTTTAGTGACCAGCAGAGAAGGGTACTTCTGGAAGGCTGATCTGTGTTTCATTACGGAGAGACTGGGAACTCCTTGGTCAAGTCCTCTTTCACAGATCCCAGTTTGCAAATCACTGCGCAAATTCAGCATAAGAAGAATCCAATTCAGAGACCATTTGTCAGATACCAGGTTAATAATCACAGTTCTATGGGTTCCACTGGAACAGCGGACAAGTCCTAAACAGCAGCCAGGTTAAAAAGTGACTCACCTCCTATGTCTAGGAAATGTAAATAAGACTGCTTTTTCCACAACTACTTTTTCTCAATAATGCCATTAAGAATGACGTGATGGCAATACATGAAAATAAGCTCCATGTTTGACTACAGGTCTTCTGGGTGTGTGTTCTTCTAGATGCAGGAGGTCCATGTATGCAGACTGTCTAAGAGCAAACTTGATGGACCACAGTAGAATTGTCCACATGTGGACCCAATTACAGGATTAAGTTCTATATTCTCTTACTGTAGCAGAAGAAGAGCTAGGTTGTGGTCTTCTCAACAGGAGATCAATGATTTTAAATGTGACTAGGCTTACGCTCCAAAGAAACCCCCCAAAATTCCTTCTGTTTTTAATCATCTTTCTAAAATCGCTTAGAGTTCCAGATGCCAAGAACTGTTAAAATGCTTCTGTTAAGAAAATTAAAATTCCTACTTAGATAGGGAGAATAAATTTGTATTACATTCATAGGATTAGCTTTTCAAAAGCATTGATCTGCATGCTCTAAAGTCTGTGGACATCCCGGTGAGTCTGCTTGGCCATCCTGATGTGGCTGCGGTTGCAGTGTGCGTTTCACACGTGTACATCACCCTGGACTCAGGGTCAGAACGCTCATGCTAGAGTTTGCCCACCTGGCTCTCCTTGCTGGCATTGAATGTTCTCACGCGGGCTCTGAGAACATCAGAGTATAAATAAATTTTATGCCCGTCTGAACTGCCCTCAGTGGGCTATTTTAGTCAGTTTATCACTGTTCCTGGATTTTGGACTTAATCCTCCACCCATTCCCCAGTGTGCTGTTTAAGTTTGGACTCTGAATGTTGCCTGGCATCAGAAGATATTCCTCTGGTGCACACCTTAGACACTGTCCTAATAAAATATATCACCTGCATTTTATCATCGTGTTTCTTGTGTGTGTAACAGCAAGTCACAACTGAGGTGGGGCTCAGGCAGCCGTTGCAAGTACTCCACATGCAGGGGGAGCTGCCAACTTGATTAAATGAAGGTTCAAATGCCAGAAAGCAATGAAGAAGGCTGAGACCTCCTCCCAGATGTTTGGCTTTCAACACCAGCACAGTCTATTCCCCTTTCACCAGAGACCTCTGATCATCCCCTCTACTGATTCGCCCAAAGCAGTCCCTGCAGCTGCACTTCTGAATGCCCATAGGAATGTATTGATTGCCTACACTTTTGGAAGTGATGGTATGGAAACAATTACGGGTTGAGGGAAGGACTGATGGGGGAATCCTTGCAGTTCTTATACGAATTTGTAGTAACCACTTAACTATGAAGCAGCAGTTCCCATGTTTCCACAGGCTGTTTTTTTCCCCAATTAAAAAAAAATAATTAAGAAATTGATATTAAAATGTCATTTTTGATAATTATATATAAGAACTGAAAAGTCATTTTGTCTTACAGCATTTACATATTTTAAAATTCTGAAAGTTCTTGGTCCAAGAGGCATTGAGCACAACCTGTTTCCTGGTAGTGCAGAAGTAGATTCTTACAGCTCCATTCAGAGCGTGTGGAGTGCAAGGCTGAAACTTGCAGGCCTGTGGAAGGTCCCCGCAATCAATCTGCCCATGGGTTTTCCTGTAGCTTAAGTGGGGATGTCAAAGTTATGCTGCCCTGAACCTTCCAGAGATCCTGCATTACACTGCAAGTTATCTCCTGTGCCTCAGGGTGTTACAGCCCAGAATCTTAACACAGCACAGCCAACTGTGTTCAAAGCTTGTCTCACTGAATTCATATGTGTCAAGAATTTAAGAGTAGCAGGTCATCTAGTCCATTTCCTTGCCCCCCAAAAGCCTGTCCTTTACCATCCCAAGAATCCCAGTTTTGAGGCAAGACCCCGCCTAGTGAAAGTTCTCTAGAGACTTCTTCTGAAAAAAACATCTGATCAGTTGTACAAGGTGTGTGCTTGCAGTACCATGACTACTGCAGACCTCTCGAGCTTAGGACCGTTGCTGATTGCTTGCCTTTCTTCTGTGTGGTCTGTGGGTGTATGGTCCTGCTATGAATTTTCTACTCTTTCACTCCAGTGTCTTGACTACAGCAGCGGAGCCCTGACTGGCGACCTCTGTGAAGACCTGTGTGTGGCACAGAAGCTGGTGTACAAACACTGCCTTTACTATGACAGAGGTAAGAAGGTTATCCAGGCTGACTGGAGAGGCCAGCCCATCATCCTGAAATCCAAAAAGGAAATCTTCTCCAGCTACCAGCATCTCAGTATGCTAGAGGAGGTGGAAACAGAGGATTTTCCTGAAACAGAGCTTCTGCTGATGGTAGCCTTGGAGGTCAAAAATGTCCTGGGGCTGGAACTATCTAACAATACCATGGGGCCCCTCTGGATGAGGAAGAAGGGACCACGTTGGAAAGCACAGGTGGCCAGCATGTGGTCCTTGCTCCAGCAGGAAGAATATATCTACTTCAGCTTGCTGCAGGACTTCAGCAAACACGTGCTGCGAATTATTGGCTCTTGTGGACACTTTTATGCTGTGGAGTATCTCACAGCTGGACATGCCTGGCACAAAACTCTTTTTCCCTTGGAAAATGTGGTTGGTCTCTCCCTTGCTGGCCACAGAAGCAGGGTGAAAGCCATCACTGACATTGCACTCAGCTTTCTGGACATGGTGCAGCATTTTGACAATGACTTCTCTCACCGACTTCACCTGTGTGACATCAAACCAGAAAACTTCGCTATCAGGCACGATCTTACAGTAAGTTGGGTCTTTGGGGGGGGCGTTGCAGCAATTTGAGGTCAAATTCTAGTCTGAAAATGGCTGTGTAAAAACGACACTTCCCTCCTCGTACAACTTTTGGCTAAGTTTTTGCAAAACTGATGCATTTACAAGCGTTGGGAGATTCTCTGCTGTTTTTCCCCTTTGTAATATGTGCAGCCACATTTCAAAGCACTAATCCTGCTGCTCGTTTTGAGGACTGCTTGCTTAGTTCTGATTTATTTCACCTCCTTAAAGGCATCAGTACCGACAGGGTCCCCTGGATGTAGTGAGGGATACCTCCTGAAAGCAAGGAGATCTCAAAAGCTGTAAGTGAAGCTGCAATTTGAGTCACAGCAACTATTTCTGGTAGTGATGCTGAAAGGAAAACCTGTTTGAATTTCAAAACTGGATTGTCTGGCCTGACACAAGGGGAACTCGCCACATCCCAACACACACATTTATGCTGCAGTGTTCAGCTTATCTGGTCTGGAAGCCATCCAAGGACAGTGACATGAAACTCCCTGGTAGTGTTACGCTCTGACTTTTCATTGTACAGCTGTAACTCAGACCTGAATAGCTCTGCATGTTTTATAAGTAGTGACGTAGCCGAGCACCACATTGCTGCATGTATCTTGCATTCATTCTGCGGGCAGAAATTCCACTGGTTTTGGTGGTAATTGTGTGTACAGACTGGAGACACTGTGCAGTAGTGTTTAAACCAGGCTCACAATTTGCAGTGACATCAGTGGAGTTTCTGCACTCTGAGTAGATGTAAAGCATTTCCAGGGGCTTTAATGCGGTTTCCAGTACTCACTGAGTGTTAATATAACACTCACATCTTCAGAGTACTAGGCAAACATTGCCTAGACATTTAGCCATTAAAAGCAATTAGAGTGCTTCCCCTTCACCCTTCCCTTCCCTCCTGTTGTTTATTCAGGTGCAATACAGCAGCTGAACAGGGAATGGGTGAGGAGCTACAGCAAGAAACTAAAACAAACGTACCAGTATTTAGGCAGTGAGGTACGGCAGGGATTCCTGGAGGCAGGCGTTGCCCATCTTTTTCAGTTATGCAGAGCTGTGACTGCGTGGGGCTGAGCACACACCAGAGCATCTGTTTTACAGCCTACTTACAGGAAAAGAGTGTTCATTTAGGAAAAGAGAAAGAATATTGGCAACGTCTTCCCTTATGAGTCCTGGTGAGGCTTACCTCTCCGGGATCCTGTGACTTCTGGGGTCCAAAGAGACGACAGTCACCTTCTAGTAAAGGAAAGCAATTTAGTATTTTCTAGGAGAACTAATTAAGAAAAAGAAGTTGTTGCTTACACATGGACTTCCTAGTTGTATATTACTTACAGCTCATTGGTATCGCCTGTTATCACTGCACTGGGCTGGGAGGCAGGAGGTACACACAGTCAGAAAGCTGCAGGGTGGCAAGGATGTGGGCCAGGACAGGGATGGGACAGGGAGAGCTTCTGGTCGGTGAAGAAGGAAGGAGAGTAACAATCAGAAACTCTATGTGGTTTTACGAACCAGTGCCAGAACGGGGCACAGCAAGGCAGACTCTTTTTTGTCCATTATGTTTGTTTTAAGCAATTTTTTCACTTGCTTGTTTTTTGTGCTCTGTATAGGATAATATATATATAAGCACCCATAATAGTACCACTATTCCTCAGCCCAGTAACGAGACTGCTAATGCCCAAAGAAATGTGCTGGAGAACAACAGTTTTACTTTGAGGATTGTTTTCAAATGGTTGGGGTAAGCCTCCAGCTCTCACTCCAGCCTTCACATGGTGTTCCTGCAGCACAGAGGGGAGAGATCACTGCCTGGTAGATCATCCACGGGAATTTTAAGCTGTGATGGAGATACATAAGGTGCAGAGTGGGAAGGATGTCTGGGTAAATATACAGCGCTCTGGGACAACTTCCTCTTTTACCAGCACCTCAGAGAGAACTAGAAAGATTACAGCACCTTAAACATGACTCTAAATCAGGTCAGGAGCTAAGTCGGGTCCTTCCAGTGTTTCCTTAGGTACCCTCCTTTGTTACCATCATAACAAACCCCACCAAAATGTAGCTGTTCACAGGTAGAGTGTCACCCAGATCCATCATCACAGGATCTGGCTGGATGCCCACACATTTTTATAACAGATTAACTTCAGTGAAACCACTGAACCCTTTGGCAGCCACACATTTGGGAACCAGGGCTGCTTTTCCTAGCGGAGCAATCGATCAGGTTGTCAAAGGTGCTCAGCGCTGGCAGAGACCCTACCCGGGAGCTGATGCAGCAACCCTAGGACCAGGGAAACCCTGTACCACTTTTACTGTCTCTTCTGCAAAGAAGCAAACAGGAAAACTGCAGAAAGCTTAAAAAGAAGAAAAGAAAAAGAATTTGCCTGTCCAAACGTGTGAAATTCCTTAGGCTACGTCATCATCATCAAGCTCTCCAAGAAGCTTAAAAATACTTGAGTTTTTAAGCTATGCCTCATCTTTTAAAGATTTTTCCCTGGGGAAAAAGGAATAGAATAAAATGAAGATTAGACCATGTTCTTTCTTTTGACTGTGGAAGGTTTATTTGGCCTTCTACCAGACCAGACATCTTTAGTTCCTGGGGTTGATCCAGCTGCTGCTCCAGCCACACAGTTCAGCTTCCCTGTTATTTGGGAGGTCAGCTCTTAAAAATGAGACTATCATTTGAGCCCAAGTAACTCTGCTTTGCCCTGGTCCCAGATGTTTCCCTCTGTGGAAACGTGTGTCAGCCTCAAGGGAGCATCTCTGACCCTGGCTGTCAAGTGTTAAGTGCAGCTCTGAATGTACACTGATTGCTGCATCCATCACGCTGAAAGCAGGCTTCGTTCACTGTGGTCACCCACAGTCTGTCTCATGTCAACCAGCTGCCATCTCGTTGCTGGCTCCCTTTTTTCCCCTGTTTATTGCTGTGATTGTTTTAAGTGAAGTATTCATGGGTGGAGTGACGCTGGCAGAAACTGAGACTACAGCCCTTAGCTCCCAGAGCGGTCTCAAACCCAGCACAGGCAGCAGCTCTGCAGACCTCTTTGTGCTGCGTGGTCACTGTTTTGCAAGCCTTGTGTCAGGGTGAAAACTGACTGATCCCTTCAGTCCTTGCTTTTTCAGCTGAAACCAGCTGCTGGCTGGACTCTGTTACGGACCGTATTTCTGGACAGGCAGAACAAGAACCATGCACAATAAATGAGTCAAACCATAGCAAACAGGACAGTCCCAACTCTCAACAATCTCAAGGATCTCTTTCTACAGCTGAAAAGGCTCAAACCCTCTGAATGCGATGGCAGGTTTGCAGGAGCTGTACCAGGCGCAGGTAATTCTGCACATCCCACTGCTCCTCTCCATAGTGGTGAGGTTAGGGGTTTAGTCTGAATGGCAAATTGTGAAATGATACCATCTGGCTTGTGGATAATTTTGCACCATCATATAATTAAAAGGTTGGGGTGCCATCTGCATACGCTGCAACAGCAAGTAAATCAATCCTCAAGCTGGATAGTTCCGGTTTAAGGCAAGTCATTCCAGTTGACCTCAGGGACGCATCTTGTCCACAAATAATTTCCCCTTTCCTTGTGTAATAAGCATTGGCTGGTTTTGTTTAAAAAGTGGTGTTTATAAGACAAGTGCAGCTCAGTTAAGTGAAATAAAGCCCTTTCATTGTGATGCCAGTTCCCCACTGGCAGATGCTCTCAGCACAGCATTTCCAAAAGCGAGCAGCAAAGGACGCTTGCTCAGCCCTGTCCCACTGGCTGTGCTGTGCCAGATCTCATGGATTGTTTTGATCCACAGGTGGTGGCCATTGATGTGGATATGGCCTTTTTTGAACCCAAAATGAGGGACATCCTCGAACAGAACTGCACGGGAGATGAAGATTGTAATTTTTTTGATTGCTTTTCAAAATGCAATCTGAAAATCAGAAAATGTGGAGCACAGAGAGCGAATAACAACTTGCAAGTGAGTAGACACAGCTGCCTTATGCATCCATTTCTTGTAAAATCACATTGACTATAAAATGCATAGTATGTACTAGGAGTCTGTGAGATGAAGACAGACAGGTTTTTAAATGTGGCCACATTTCAGTGCCAGTTCCTGCTCAGAAGTCCCATCCTGGGGCACGCAAATCGATGTTTATATTCACTAGTGTTTCCTTGCCGTGTTTCTGTGCAGCTGTTAGCCCAATGCCTCAGACAGGAGAGTGTAGGAAGCAGGGGCAGGGGATCGGCATTACTGTCTCTACTAATGGTGAAGTCAGGGCTGTTCACGTGTGAGCAGCAAGGGGGGCTGTGGCTGCGGTGCTCCACTCTACAGACATAGTACGCGGATGTAGTGGAAAGGGGAGTCCCCGGGGTTCTTGTCCCTGGGATGCGGTGTCTTATAGCTCACCCGGCTTGTGCTGGTGGGAGGCACTAGTGCAGCAGAGAGCCTGGGGGAGTACAGCCTGATGGCCTTTTGCCTGCTTCTCCCACCCCCTCACCTTCATCACTTGTGCAGAAGTGCAAGAGCAGCCTGAGAAGGGAATTTCTCAGCTAGAGTGTGGCTTCTGTGGATGCTCCTTTTCTATACCGTCCTCTTTGGATGGCTAGAGGCATTTTGGGTTCCGATGACATTTCGATAGTCCTAGAGAAGCAGCAGGGCCTTAGCTGTACCTCCTGAAAGACAACAATCTGCTCTTTTTCCTTTCCTCAGGTAATTTGTGACAAAATATTCCGGCGCTGGTTTTCCCCAAATCTCAGAGGACCGTTGGTTTCCCTCCCCCTGCAGCTGCAGCTGCAGAAGGCTGTGCAGGAGTGTGCCGAGCCGGGGCACATGGATGCTGCCGGGCACCAGAGGACTCTGAAATCGCTCTCTGAGTTATACCACCTGCTTCAGGTCACTCAGCGAGAACTGCAAACGACAGAGTAGGTGCAAAAGGCAGAACTGCAAAGGCCATATCTAGCCACTGCTAAGGGATGCTGTACGTGAGGCAGCCTGTGTTTTCTTTCTCGCTCTTCCATCCCTCTTACCCATTGTATTACATTTACAGCAGAGAGATTGTTTTTCTTCTATGCAAATGAAATTCATAGCTGCAGCTGCAGCAGGTACTGTTAATATCCTTTCAAGTGTGAAATCGTTTTACATTACCTGGACGCTGTTCTTGCTTATTTTCCTGAGCTAGCGCTAGCCCTCTCCATCAGCATTCAGCGCATCATTTGCTTACCAAGAGCTGTAGTCACTGCTCAGGTAGCATCCGTCTGAGTGCAGTGATCAGAGTGAAGATGCATTTACAGAAGAAAAGTGTAAGTGCAGCAAAACTAACATCAATGATTAAAATAGTGGGTGAGTCGGTGTGGATAAGTACGTGCATGGAGTTTGTTTTAATTTCTCCGTAGAATGAGTTTTTTTTAAAGCAGGGACAGAATGCTCTGTGTGAAAAAACAGTCTCAAATATGTAAATGTATTGCCACATGAGTGAAGAGCTGCTGTACAAAGCGGTCCTGTCTGATGTCACCAAATGCATTTTCTCTGGTGTGTTGCATTACCTGTGCCGTAGCTAACTTTCTGGGGACAAATGATGTGAAGGTACTTAGGACTTTTCTAGAACAAAATAATTGTACCCTTGTTGAGTTCCCATGAGGGTACTCACATTCTGCAGTGGAGAGGTATGAATAGTGCTACTGAATTTTCCCATGTGAACAAGCCCTCAGGCACTGGTACATCAGAGCACTTTGTAAGAAACACTCTTTTGCCAGAGAGCAGAATTACCCAGGAATGCCAACAATCTGTTCTTTGCACTAAACAGAACAATATCCAGACTGGAGGTTTTTTACACGATATTTTTTTAATGGACAAAAGGAAATTTTTCCTAAGAATTCATTATCTTGCAATCACTTACATAAATAAAGATCCCTAGATTAAGTTAAAATCATTAACTTTGCATTTCAAATGTGTGTAGCTGTGGCTGGAGAATCTAACACATGGGTTCAGAAGAGATCACATGTGTTCAGGCCCAACCCTGAAGACATTAAAACCCCCTCAAACAGAAAAACTAGCAGCGTGTGCCAGCCCTCAGCTCAGAAGGACTCTTCAATATTAAGACTGACAATACTGGTTTGTGTGTGTGAAACACATAACAACACCTAATCTTTTTCGTCTTTATAGCCCTCAGCCTTATGACAGCCCTGAAGCCTGTGAGCACTAATTATACACAAACTTTCCATTTCTGGAGTGGTTCTTCAAAGTGATGTTGAAGACTGCCTGTGACCACAAAAATGTGAGCTGCTTAGGAGACCTTGACACATCCAAAACTAGCTCAGGTTTTCAGACTAGGCTAAGTTTTTTTAGTATTTCTTGCAATAAACTACTGTAATTTTAAGAATAACTCAAGCCCTCAAGAAGCTCATAGCAAGGCCAAGGTCAGCTGCCTTGGTTGGGGCTGTACTGAAGACAAGCTGGTGGCAAGATGGAGCTACAGCTTAGGAGCTCCTGGCTGGTAAAGCTGTGCTCAGTCCATGCTTCTCTGACCGGGGAGACAGACAATGTTTCAATACTTTAAGATCACCCTTTGCAAAAGCAGGAAGGCAAAGCAGAGTAAGAAGAGAGCCAAATTCCAGAGCTAGCCTTGTCACAAAGTTGTGAAATTTATAGAGGAAAAAGTAATTAAGGGTAGAATCACATAATGATAAAGTGTTGGGGACAGGTAAAATATCAGAGGAAAAAGAGATGAAGGAGAAATAGGAAAAATGAAGTAAAAAAGTATGGCCCATTTTGTGAAAACGAGATTTATGGTATAAGACTGAATAAACTGGTGTTTAGTCTGAGGAAGAAGAGACTGGAGCCAAACACTGGTGGAATGTCACTCTTCTCAGAAGGTCCTTCTCCTTGGCAGGATTTAGGAAGGGAAGCTGCCTTCGACACATTTCTCCAAACCCCTCAGGGCCTGGCTGCAGCCATCTCCACCTGGCAGGGACCTCCTTCCCCACACTACACACTTTTCCAGGTCATTAGGTTTCACTTCTTTTCAGGATACAGAAAACAATCCTCACAAACCTCTCAAGAGTGACACAAATGGGTTATTTGTACTTCGCTGGGCTGTGAGGTTGCGTATAAATGATGCAGCCAGCTTGGTACACCTTCACTGGTGAGTGAAAGGACAAGGAGAGCCTGACAGGCTGTGTGAACACAGGGCTTGATTCTTCACTACCCACCACGTGCTTTGTAAAATCACTCAAACATGGGAAATGGGAGAGAAAAGTGAAGTATTCTCATTTATTTAGCACAGGTACCAATGACCAGAACAGGAATGAAACAGTAGTTGTGCCTTTATCTCCCTGTGACAGAAAGAAAAGAAAATGGAGACATTGGTTTGTTGCCATTTACCTTAAGGAGGCAAGTGCAAAACTGCAATAATTTGAGCCTGTATTATTTTATGCTTATAGTTGGTTTTGGTGGAAATACCTATACAGGTGTTTGACAAGGAGAACCGGGCTCGCATGGCCTAGTGCTCCTTCCAACAAAGCCCTTTTCATACTGCCTTGGCAGTACTGCCACCAAAAATAGCTCTGGCACAGAGATACCCAGCTGGCACATACTGCAGGGGGCACGGCCAGGTCGGGCGGGTACTGAATGAGCACCCTGTGTGCTGCTGAACGTGGGCTGTTGGCACTGCTTGTTGCACCACAACAGCCAGCAATGATAGCTGGCAAATTCTGCAGGGAAGATTTTCTGGGCTATGGTCAGAAAATGAAAAGTTGTCCAAAATGATATCATGCACTACAAGAGTTGTTTGGTTGTTTTATTTGTAAACACCAAAACTCTCCATATAAGAAGCTCTAAAGTAATTTTTGAAAATGTCTAACCTACTCAGTTTTGACAGTTCCTATCTGGAAAAATTTGCAAATTATTATCTTAATTTTAGTTAATTCATATTGAGGTTTGCAAAGCAAAAAGAGAAAGGTTGAAATGGATCACAATTTAAAAACCAGTGTTCTGTCTGGTCTATGCAGTGAAGATTGTTAGTACCTTCAGTATTTTCTGATGTTTACTTTTCATCCTGATTCAGACAAAACTTTGTGTAAACTCAAAATCTTTTGCAGAGATTTTTTCATCTAGCCCCAGTGGTCAGATTCAGAAAACAGGAGGTCCAGATACAGTCTTAGAAGGCACCTTTGCTTCCCACTTAATTTCTGCATGCTGGTTGTGCTGTTAACTTGGGCTGCAGTGGTTTCTGCTTGGTTTCTCTCACTTCGAGGTATCTCCAAAGCACCTGCCTACTGGCATCCCTGTTTGGTATCTAGTTCACTGCAGCTCTGCAAAATCACAGGCTACATAAGATTCTTCACACTGTTCATCCCCTCCATATAAAAGATGACTCCTCTTATACAGGTTCACTAATAGCATTTGGCTGCCCTGGGAATGGCCAGTTAATCCAAGAATCTGTTCCCATTCAAATGGTCTCAGCCCCATCTGTTTGCTCAGTCAGTCTGTCCCTGAATCGTTTTTATAAAAGTGGCACTATCTCTTGATTCATTCTACCACTTGCTGCATTAGTGCCTTGCTCAGCAACTTTCTTCCCACATTTATGACTCTCTGTGAAGCAGGAACGGCACTAAGTTATTTTTTATTCCTTCTTCCCATCTTGGTTAGCAGCACATGCTTCAGCTCTGCAATAATCCAGATACACTGTCTGTTCCCACATTTTACAAGAGGTGAGTCCAGTTGGAGGTCTGCTTCATAATCTTTAGGAAAGATAAATTCAACTCTTTCCTCAAGATTTCCACAGAACAACTACTTCTGAAATGTAGATTTTTTTTCTCCAGTTGGCATTTTATACTCTGCAAAAACATCCGCAAGCAACAGTCCTGCACTAGGGTCATTGTGAAACAGAGCAAAACTCCATGCCCCAGAGGACTGACATGGTCTCCCTTGTGTTTTGAGGTTGGCTTCATGGTGGCTACCCTGGAACAGCAGGTCATTGCTATAGCCACAGTTTTTCATAGAGAGAGCAATACTCCCTAGTGTAAATTCATGGACCCCCCTCTACTGAGGGCATTCAGATTCATTGCTGGAGGCTGGATAACAACAGGTATTTGGGACTGGGAGAGAAGAGAGAGGAGGGTTTGCTTTCTTTTAGTTAGAAATGCTGACTGAACAAAACACTTCCTACAGGTGAAAAATGGGATCACAAACTTGAAGGAACTAGGGACTCCTCACTGTTTTGTTTTTTTTTTCCATTGTTAAAAAGTGTAGACCTAAGATGCCCTATTTATTTTTTATGTAGTTTTTAAAAAAATTAAAAATTAAAGAAGCCACATACCTTGTTGCCTGTCTTTCAGCAGATCATATTGTTGTATGTAATGGGCAGGAAGGTGATAAATTGCAGCTTTTAATTAGTACCAGCCTGTAACATTGGAGCCTTGTGGTTGTAATATCAGCTTACACGACTGGACAACCAACTGTAAGAACGCCTGCATCCGTGGAAGCACACTGTCAGGTTGGCCATCTCGGCAGATGCTCTCGGGAGCCTGGTGCAGGTGCACGAGGAAATCCCTCTGTCAGGGCTGACCTGCAGTGAGCCCAAGCAATAAGCAGATCACTCTGCAGGAGCCTTGGTCACTGCCACGGTCCTGGATCCTTGATGAAAACAGGAGAAAGGCTGCTAGGCTTTCAGTAGCAGGAAAAGGCAGCAACATGCAGACAGGGAAAGAATGAGTTGCTTGGAAGAATGAAAATCCAGGACAACTGAACTCAGAACTGAAGCTAGTAAGAAACCCTGTACTGAAAAATCAGAGACTGTCAATAAATTGATTGGGGGGGAAAAGTCCTGAACACTTCTGTTGTAGTTCTCTCAAATAAAGAAACCCCAAAAAACAGAACAGCAGCACGGGGGATATAGTGCAGGCATCTCCAAAGCCGTTTGTTGTATGTGCCTAAGGATCTGTTACGTAGACTGTGGAGCTGTGTAACAGCATCTGCAGCCTAAAGGGTAGACAGAATAACAGAATTTAGCAAAAGCTTTTAGAACTCCTATTTACATAAATGCAGAAAACTGCCCTAATTAGTAACAGCCCATGTCAACCCAGAAAAGGACAAAAGAGTGCTTTTCTCCGTAAAAATGTTATGTTTATAAATTAAAGTATGGCAAAATGTTGAAATCCCTGAAAGGCTACGATCCATAATCCTGTGGTTTGTTTAAAGTTTTGGTCCTGCAGGCTTGGGCCCCTCAGCAGCAGAGTGATTGCTGAGCCCCTTTAAACTCCGTGATTATTGATGCCTTCTGCAATATACTTTGAGCTCCTTTTTCTGCAAACTGGAGGGGCTTTTTCCTACACTACAAATGGGCCTAAGTGGTGACGGCAGCCAGAAGGATGTGCATATGATCCAGTGCATAATCACTTCCACAAGCATCTGCTGCTAGTGCTTTCAGGATGCACGTAATCCAAGCTGGAGAATATTCTGAATACCTCTCCTTTTCCCTTGCTGGTTCCTTAGCGGTTTGCTTGTAGCTAGTTAGAAACAGAATTTCCCATCCTGCTTAAATTGGTTATAATCTCTCTAAGATTCATGCTATGGCAGGAAAAGACCAAACTGCATCGAGTTCAGGATGGGTTCATTCTCTTAAAGCTACGACATGCAAAGCTGCAGGAAAGAACAGAGGTTAATTTTTGTTTCTAAAGAAGAGGTTCTTTGGCTAAATTTAAGCAGCTGAAAAAATCAATGTTTCCACCAATATCCCATGTACATTTGTGAATTAACATTTGTCTGTATTTGCATTATTTAAAGCCCTCTGCTTCTTTCCCATTCAAAAGAAAATAAAAAAAGCAGGTGTTTACTACTCCAAATTTCACAGGTATGTTAATTAATTCTTTCCCATTTCTAAGTCAGACATTTTGCGTTGTTATCTTTGTTATTAGGAAATAGATACTTTCCATTATCCCAAGAAAGTGAATGTCTGGAAAAATAGGTTTTTAAATTTTTCTCTTGTTCAAGGCTTATTAAGCACCATTCTAATCTTGCAGAGAGTTATCAGTGGCTAAGTATTTATTACATGATTCAGGGCTCAATTAATGGGCTCATGTCTAACAATAACTAAGTAAATATCCATGTAATTACAGAATTTCACTTTTAATGTAATGATACCAGTATTATCCTGTCTGATTCTAGACTACATATGTTCAAGTAAGTGCTTTGCCAAACCTATGTTCAGATATGCTGTCACATGGATTAAGATTACAACTGGCTCTTGGCAAAACCGTGTATCTGGACCAGAGCACAGAAGAACAAAAGCTAACCCTTACAAACGTACACCCATGGTCTGTCTTTTAGTTCAGTCATGTTCATCATGTTCAGTGGTTTGTGGAGTAAAGGCAGCGTGTGCGCACACAGATACTCACGCATCTGTTTGTTGAACTGTAACTTCATGTAACAAATGCGCAGTCCACAAATACCCGGTATTTTTATTTTTCTTGTTATAGTCTATATAAATTGGGAAAATGCAAGAGTAATTAGCAGCATGAATGAGCATCACACAGTGTACAAAAGTAATGAAAACTTAACAGAATGTTTAATCAAGTTCTGATCTTTTACCCATTGATTTCACTCAGCTTTCTTAAGTGACTAAAGAGTTAAATTTGTTGGATTAGATTCTAGTCTCCAACTCTTAGTGATACTGAGAAACTGTCAAAAAGAAAACCCTCTAGACTTCATTTTGTAAGTTTAGAAGGCAGGCATTCTTTATTGCAGTGCTGGGCACATGGAGATTAGCATCTCAAATCATGCACACCTACCTGACCAGCATTCCTCGATTTATTACAACAAAACATACATATTCATCATATTTCCCCAAAATCTACTATATATTATAACTACTTCCCCAAAAGGATTTACATATTCATAAAGCACTCGCATATATGTACTTCGCTCCTGGGGGGTCTTTCTTGGGGTCTTTTGAGACCCTTGGTGGATGATAAGTTGGTGAACTTCAGCTGAACTTTCTTGGGGAACATGCGCACTGCTTGATCTTATATAACTTCATTAGTTCTCTGTGTTACAAGATTTTGACCACAATGCCCCGTTATCCCACTTCTCTTGTCTATTCTTATAACCCAGGTGTCTCAGAAAGCTTGCTACCTCTTAGTGAGCTTATTCAATAGGTTGAGTTAATCATTGCTTTAGTTTCAGCCTCTGTTAGTAATTCTTTATGTCTTAATCATATCATTAGAAAATATCAGATAAACAGTATTATATTAACCAAAGCAATGTCACTGAAGAGGCATTAGATAATGCAAATATGTACTGCATGAATTTCCATTGCCGATTCAGTAAAGCAAAGAAACGAAGCCAGGAGTCAGGCAGGACAATGATAAGCACTACTAAAATGCCTGCAAATGGTCTCTGCAGGGACAGATCTTCAATACCACCTCATTCCCTTTGCATTCTTTTTACCTTGCAAATGTACTTACATGAATTCACATGTTGATACTAGCATGTTTTAAGGATCAAGTTGGATTTACACCAGCATAACTCACTGGCATTTTGGTGTGTGCTTGTGAATCATGTCAAGCAGGAGAGAAGGAGCTCCTTGCATTTTGGATGGGCAGAGGTGGGAGTAATACGAGCAATAAGCTCATTTAATGAACGTGAGAATACTGAAGTTTAACTATAGCCCAGAGCTGCTTTTCTTTCCCTAGCTGAAATCTCTGGAAAAGGGTGACGCACAGCTGTGCCACCTCAGAAGTGATCCAAGGATGCTTCCTGAGGACCATGGCGCAGTCATCGCTACCACTCCACACACGCTGGCTCAGTGATGGTGCCTGGCACACTGGCGGCGAGCCTGCGGCTCTGCTCACACCTTGGGCACCTCCTCTCAGCTCTAGGGCAGGGCAGGCAGCTCAGGGGCTCGGGTTCTTCCCTCCTGCACCTGAATGGTGAGTAGATAGGTCAAGCTGATCTGCTGGTTGAAGGCTGTAGCTCAGCCCTGCTCCTTCGATAGCACTGATCATTAGGCAACAAGTTACACGCGTTCACTCTCCCAGTCCTTGAGTGCGAGCTCACTGGGAAATAAAAGCTGCTTCTTTAATGGATCTTCATGGGGTGCTGGAGGCTGAGCCTCTAGCACCCTTCCCAGTGCTGAGGTGTCTCCTTCAGGAAAGTCTTTCTCGTAACTGGGGCCCTTCCCAGTCCCAGCACAACAGCGGGGTGCTGCTTAGGGAGCTCACCCCACCTCTCACCATCCTGCTCCTCTGGCACGGGCTGCAAGAGCCTTTCCCATGCCAAGACTGGTGCCTCAGAGGAATGCCGCATTCATGTCAAGAAGGGCAGTGAAGGAACACAGAACAAACGCAGCACCGTAGAAGTTCTTCGTCTATTGATTTCACCCTGTTCCCAAAGCTCCAGGATTTTGACAACCTCACATAAACTTTGCTGAGAAAAACCTACTCTCATAACGTAGCCTCCTGCAAAAAGATTGTAGGGGTGAATTTAATTCTATCTGCTTTTCCATGTGGGAAACAAATAAGAATTGTCTGAATAATCACTACAAAATAAGGCATTTTTTCTGGAAAGCATGAAGAAAAAGAATTTGCTCCATCCTTTCTTATTACAGACAGCAAAGCACAGCAAGGCTGTGTCTAATTTGTAGTCCAGGAGTTCACAGAGCTGTCAGACAGGTCGGATGCCATCTGTGGAAGCAACCAGGATTTCAGTGCAGTCACACACACCTGGTAGGGCATTTGAATAAAGGTCTGGTAGCTGCGGTATGCAACTACCTGGCTATAAATATTTAAACTAGCTGCTCAGAGTGCGTGCTCTCAAGATGCAATGGTGCTGGAGTGCAGGGCAGAGCTGGAGCAATGCCAGATCAATAGGTATGAGCTTTTAAAGGGTGCTTGTATCTATCTCTGTGGCCACTTCTGGTACTATGAAGCACTGTTAAAATCAGAAGATAATGGTGTCTTTTCATCAGAAGAAGAAAGCCATACCAAAAAAAATCACCTCTCTTTTGCATAGGAATAGGGAAGATTTTTATGAGAAAAAGCTGAGAGAACTGGACTTGTTTAGCCTTTAGAAGTGGCTGCTGTGTACAGCCAACAGGAGCATGTAAAGAAGCTGGCACCAGACTCTTCTTGGAGGTGCAAGGTGGCAGGACAAGAGGGAACACGTGCAAGCTGGAGCATGGGAAATTCCAACTCAGTATTAAGAAAAAGTTTTATACTGTGAAGAGGATCAAGCAGTGCAACAGGGTCCCAGTGAGGTTATGGAGTCTCTGTCCTTGGAGATATTCAAGCTTGACAGGACAAGGCCCTGAGAAATCTGGTCTAATTGAGCCTTCTTTGAGCAGGAGGTTGGACTAAGTGACCTCCATGTCTCAGTGCCAGCATGTAGCCTTTCAAAAATGCCAAGCACGGTTTAAAAATCAGAGAAACACACTGGCTTTCTTAACTATTATTACTCAAAATACCCAAGTGTTTCTTATAACTGCAGCTATTCTTTATGTGAAAGAGCCAAAAGCCCAAAAGCACATTTTTGGTCTCTGTCTAACAAGTGCCCCAACCAGTTGTTTGTAGGCATCTTCTGCTCTAAGTTGAAGCACAGGTTTCACACTCTGGCCGAGCCAAAGCCAACACAGGCTCTGAGGAAGCTGAGGAATGGGGAGAAGAAGAGTTTCATGAATGCCAAGGAACTACAAAGTTGCATTGCCAACAGGATGAATTCTCAGCAAAATTCTTGAATCCCAAAACTTAATCTCCATTTGAACTTCTAGGATAGTATGACTCTCCTTTAAACTCTTTGTTGTCTCTATTAGGCTGGGTAGATAAGGGCCCCACCACGCCAGGTGCTGGACAGGACCAGAGTAATAAACTATGCCTGAGTCTGCATTCACACTGTGACCCCTCTGGCCTGCTCTGTAAGAGACCTTCAGGGGCAAGAGTGGACGTCAGTATAATCTATGTCTGCCGTGAGACCTCAACATGAGAAAAAATTGGAATCAAGCCCAATAGTTTGGTGCCCTTTGGGATGACTTAGATTCTTCCTCCTAAACAGAACCTCAGTGCTGAGAAAACCCTACTGTTTCTCCTTTCTCTGAGGCACAACAGAAAGGATAAGGACAAAAAAAGACCAGCCAAGCACCGGAGGTAAAAAGATTTAAAAAAGAAGCTGTCATGTAACTAGCAGAGAATTACAAAATAAATTCTGCAGAAATACAAAAATAAATGTCTTTTAGGTGTTCAGATGAATAAGACATAGCAAGATTCTAAATAATGTATCACTGTTGTTAGAAGCTTGAATGTTACTGCCTTTTCTCCCCAAAGAAGTAGTATATGTGGCAGATACAAAAGGGTTGTTGTTTTGTCTTTAATGTTGGGTTTTTTTTCAAGAATTATGCCAAGTTGCTGTTTTCAAACACATGTCGATGCCGGAAAGAAATGGGCATGTATCCATCTTGCCTTCAGGCCAAAGCATTTAACCAGAACTGGGAATACTGACAAACTTTCCCAACCTCTCTCTCTCTCTCCAGTGCAATTGTATAAAGCAGCCTTTTGCAGATCTCGCTATGAAAATGACCGGTAAAAATATCAAGCTGTGTGCTTCTGTTTATCAAATGGAAAATTATTTTTAATGCACTTTTGAAGAAAGGTAACAGGTAAGTAGCAAACGTTCTCACGGTCATTATAAAGGGGTATGTGTCAGCCTCCAAATCAATAGCTGGCTCGATGCCATTTACTTCTGAATGGAAACCAACTATTTTTGCAGAGTTCTGCTCACAGCAGCTGAGCATCAATACTAAGTAGTCTGTAGCTATTAGGGAAAAACCGAGCATGACAACACAAATCATGGAGCTCCTGATGAACATCTCTGCACATGGCTGCTTCTTCTAATCACCAGCAGAATTTAATGAGACACCTGCAGTTTATAGACACTCTTGTTCCAACATAAATTGCCCTTAGAGCAAAAAGTCTTCTTTTAAAAAATATTCTCCAGTAAACCATAAACCACAAAGAGTTCATTGTCACTAATAACATCCTCCTCATTAATTTATAATTGTATGAAACCGTATTCCCCCATACATGACCTACAACAGCCCTGAAGATTGTCAAAGGCTGTTCAGATCTCCTAATTAGCACAGTTTTCAATCATTTTAGTGTTTGTTAAAACAGCCCTGGAGACCCTAAAACTAACCCCTTGCAATCCTGCAAAAAATAGTAATTCTTCATAAATCTGACCCATATCAGGTGAAGAAGAGAGCTGAATGCATTCCGTGGGTCTCTAGGAGGGAGGAACAAGCTCAGGCAGGTTGGGATTCCTTCTCTGCTTGAAGCTGCAATGGCACCCAGCTGATTGCAGCCATGGATTCTCCTGCCTTACCTTCCTTTTCCACTGCAGTGAGGGGGCAGCTTAGACTGTCAAAAAACACAGTCAGTTCATTAGAATGCCAGAAAGGATAAAGGTAACGTATACCTTGTCATACCTTATCGCATTTGCAGAGAGGAGGCAATAAAAACTTTTATTTTCTAATCAACAATGTATTCTTTGCTGCATGGCAGACGAAACAGCATGGCATCTGCGAAAAAGAAAACAAAACTGGCTTCTCCGAATCGGTGAGCTTAGAGAGAGAGAAAAGGCATGTTGCTGAGAATTAGGGATATTATCATCCACCCAGTAAGCAGCTGGAAATCACTGGCATGAATTGCTGTATCTATGGTGTGCCCCAGGGCTTTATTGTCTTGGACCAGAATATGCTGCTGCCACAGCAAAGAAGCCTCTCAAACTCTCTTCAGTAGGTGTGCAGGCTTCCCAGGGACTTGACTATGAGCTGTTTTGTTACCATTGATGACATCATTTTGACTTTTTAACATCTGGGATAAATACTTGAGGATCTTTGGTCTAATTTTGTTGCAACCTGCAAATATCTCAGAGTTACCTTGAGGCTTTCCTTAGAAGGCTCCTCAGAAATTGTTAGCCCATTATAAATTGTGGTCTGTGCTAACACAAGCCTGCTGCTTGTAGGAGGAAAGAGATTTGTGGCACTAGTTAGTGGAAGAGCATCTAATAGCAGTATTGAAAAAAGGAATGGAGATTTCATTCTGCTCCTCTTTTGTTGTCAAATATAATCTATTTTTCAGTGGCTGCCTCTCCAGCATTTCATATCCTCTTCCCTCCATGGACAATGGCTGCATTTCACACTATGCCAGCTGGTGTAAATAGACACATCCCCAGTGAAGTTAATGGAGCCGGGGCTTTTTACACAGTCTGAGGATCTGGCATTGAACATTTTAAGCTGGCTGTGCAGTCTCATCAGTTATCAAATGGGACATGTCAGAGAGCCACTGTGAGTCAGACAAAATAGTTGTCTAACAGCCCTGCTATCAGGAAAGCCACAAATGCTCTCACAAAAACAGTTCTGGTGTAGCTGGTATCTTGTACAATGTATTCCTTATGGAAATAAAAAGGCAGCACATTTTTATTCCTCGCACATTATTCAGAGGTTTTCTCATTATCAGAACAAGAAAACATCAGAATAAGTTTATTTAAAAAATGATTTTTTAATAAAGTAAATGGAATCCTCTCAGCTAACTGTAGTGAAAGAGAATAACGTTAATGGAATTTTCATTAAAGAAAACTTATTTTCAAAACAATGCAGACCATTGGGAGAGGAAAATTAGCAGTCAGATCCTCACTGGTTGCAATCTGGCATCGTTTTAGTGACAGACTAACATCTCGTCTAGCATTGCAAGTGAAATTACACAGCCAAGTTGTGCTCTGACATATGCATTTGTTATGCACTACCTCATATTTGTTACTTGTTACCTCAGGGCAGAGAAGTAAATTTATTTTTAATAATGAGAAATAAGCAGGTGACATCTAACAGCAAACTTCTTGAGGGTTTGTCCTTCTTTAAAAATAAAAAAAAGTAGCCTACAAAAAATCCACATTTCAGCCTTTAATCAAGCCTCCGTCATTCAAAACCTCATTCCTATGGCCTAGGGGAGTTTTTACATGCTCAGTTCTTACGAAGCACAGGGTCATTTCTGTATCATCTACATCCCCTTTACCACCACAACTGAGTCTAGAGCTGTACAAGGAGTTAGTTGTGTTACAGGCTTGGCTATCTTGACAAACAAGTTGACAGTCAGCTTCTAGAAGTTGCAATAATATCTTACCTCCAAATTACATTAAGGTAATCTATTGATTTGGATATCTTTTTTCCTCCATGTTTCAGTGTTTTCCCATACTTGAATTGTCTCTATCACTGTTACAGCCCCTAGGACACAGGGGCTAAGAACCCCACAAACATTGATGCATTTATCCTTGAGTGATACCTCTACAAAGCAGAGCTTTGTTACTATTAGATTTTCCAGGTATTTCAGACCTCCTGATTTTTTTCAGGTGGTGGGATTTCTGTGGAGATCTCTTTGCTTCTCTCCTTCAGTCCTCTCAGAAGGGAAAAGAGGAGTTACAGCAATGACTCCACTGCAGCTGCCGAGACTGGAGGTAAGGTAGACAGGTTAGCTCAGGCACCAAAGTCAGCCTCCCTGGGGTCAAAAGCGAGTTTGGTGCAAGTTCATGTACTTTCTGTTGCAGGCTGTAATGGTGAGGTGGCATTTGGCAGTGTTTCAGAGGAAAGCAGGTGATGAAGTGTGTTGAAACATATACACAGCAAGCATGAAAGGAGAATCAGGTGAACAAACATTAGATATGGAGTCCAGAGAACAGAAACCCTTTCTTCTATCAGTCAAATCACAGCCAGGGGGTCCAGACCAATTCGTTAAGAAACGCAGAATACCTGAGAAGCACAGGAAAAATCTGAAACTTAGCAGATCTGTTCATCATGAAGCCACTGAAAGAACTTGCGAGAGAAATTACTCGAAGGCATGGAGCAGAGCCAGGGAAAACAGGCAACGACTGACCAGACATTGCAGAAGATTCTGGGGATAAATTGCTCTAGAGAAGTGCAGTGCTTCTTAGGACTGGATTCAAGGGTACTGAAATGTTTCTTGTTCAAAGTCTCCACAGCCAGCTGCTTGGGAATTTTTTTAGCAACTTTTTAAAGAATGAGAAATAGCAATTAATCACAGTTAAACTTTTGGAAAAAAAAAAAAAAAAGAAAAAAAAGAAAAAGTATCTGCTTTGAGAAATATCCACAGGAACATAAAAATGGCACTGAACAAGTATTTTTGGTTTGGTTTTTTTTGCCAGGTTACCTACTAGGTTTAGCATCTGGGATCTGTCATGCTGTGGCTGCTCAGCAAAAGGAATGGTCCTGCAGATGCCAAAATATTCATACCTAGGAGCAGCCCTAATTTGTGAGCTGCCTCAAAGCATATAACCTGCAGTTTCCAGAACCCTTTTGCATAATGAGCATTGTAGAAGCCCCAACTCAAATGATGATTTTCAGAGAACAGACTCACCATTTGGAAACTTTGAGAAAAAGGGGACTTTGAGATACAGAACTCCCTGTAACATTTGAGATTCTTCTTGCTGTGAATGATGCTCAGTATGCTGCATAAAACAAACTCAGTTTTAGCATCACTCTTTATAGCACTTACAGCTGTGGGCATGCCCTCCATTAACAGAGAGTTTAATCGTTTTGAAGTATTTTTTAATAAACAAAATTTCACATTTTTCAGCACTGTGATCAAAGCATAAGTAATTCTTATAAACATTTTATTTGAACCAGCATTAGAAATCAATTTGGCATTTGTTGTATCATTTGCCCCATTCTTATGTAAAAGTCTCCTATTCTGTTTTGTCTATAATTTTATTTCGATTACTGTAATTTTGGTTGCAACTAATCACACACATTAAAAATCAGCTAGCCTTGAGTAAGTCTTTACAAAAAGCTTGGTACTGTGCTGCTCATTCTTAATAACTGATGCATTAATGCACACCTGATTTAAAATGCATGGTACAAATACAAAGTGCAAATTGCAGTGAACCGAACTGCAATCAAGGTTTTCATGGCTCTGCAGTGAGTGGTGTGGTATTCACCCGCTGTAGCCCAGGGGCCAGTAGGCTACATATCAGTCCTCATTCCTTGATTTATTCCCATTGACTGGCATCCCTGGGAGCGGGGCAGGAGCCTTAGTACATTCACTGGGCACAAATGGCACTGCAAGACTGTATGAACTCAAGAAGACTCAAATCCCGAGGTCTAGTTTCTCACCAACCCGATGCCCTAGAACCCCTCAAGACAAGCACACTCTCCCCTCCAAAACCTCATCTGGTCATTTTATTTTTAAATGATGTTAGATTCTTCTAAAACTGAGGTAGTAACATTTTTTTTTTCACAGTTACAATTAGATATGGGCCATATTTGCAGATTCAGAGTCTTTTTATTTCTCTGAGATGCTTGATCCCCAGCGTACCAGGGAAGCATTCTGCAGGCTTTGAATCAAGACTATGATTCCTCGCCGCAGCCGGCACAGCTCTGTAAGACTACGGTCAGAAGCAATTGCTGGATCAGATGCTTAATTTGTACTTGACAATGTTCAAGTCATATGCACAGTGGGTGGGTGGGGGAATTTGATGGCTTTCAGATTGTGCGGGGGAAAGGAAAAAACAGACTTTGTTCTGTATTAGGTGTGAAAATGATTAATCTTTTTTATATTCTTTTAAGTTACAACATGGATGTGGAGCGAGAGAGACTTAGATTTTAATCTTTTCACTGAAGTAAAATAATTAAAAGGCTTTCACAAACTCATTTATTCCCGCATGAAATATTCTATTTCAGGCATGTTTGGAAAAGTGCTTCAGAAGTTAGCGATTTAAAGCAAGCAGCTGCATACTGATAACAGGGCAAATATCTCACTGCAGCTTTAGATCACAGGAATCTACTCAGCAAAGGAAACAATTTTTCTCTCTAATTTCAAAAAAACCCCACTGGTTAGCCTGAAATTAAAACACTTATCTGCTTATTTTGCAAAAGAAACATTATGAAAATGGGTCAAAAGAGCTGCAGCTCTTTTAATATCTCACAAACAACAATTTACTGCAAAGAGAAAAGCTACTGAATTCTCCCTCCTCTAGTTATTATTCATTTGTTAGGTACTAACAGAAGATGTGCCACTGTTCATGTGGGTATTTTAAATACTGACTACGAACTCTATGCTTACTGTTGAAGTTATTGTCATAGAGGGGTGATTGCAGTGGGTTACACGTGCTCCCAGTGCTCGCTGCAGCACACCCCAAGCAGTCCCAACTGGTGTCTGCTGGCCTTGCAGTGGAGACTCTATCACCACAAACATCTAATGCAGTAAGTGCTTGTAATGATTTGTTTCCCATGTAATAGCCCGTTCTTGTACTAGCCCGTTCTTGTACCTTAACCCCAGACAGCTCAGTTTTATCAAATGATGAAACGTTTTATCACGAGTCAATGTTAGATGGAAAATGTTTTTTGGGAGAACTGGTGATGACTTACAAATCAGTTTGCTCAATCTGTTTTTCTGTCCTTGGACTTGTCAAACATGAAGACAATCAAATCCTGGCAGCATTTACATTTGACGTCCATCTAGAATAACTTACCAGGTCAAAGAATTATCTCAGTCTGACACTTGGGGTCACTGAGGAATTTTCTGGGACAAAAAGTGCCTGCCAGTGGTGGCAGACTGTCTCTCAGTCAGGCTCCTTGATGGCCCATCGGGGTAAAACCAGCTTCTCTCTGCTGTGAGAAGTTTCACCAACAGATGTCTACCGTAACATGTGGGCCCATGATTTTCTTGGCAACTATTTAAAACCATGTTTTTTCAAAATTATTTCCATACTCACTCAATAGTTGGACATTTGGAGTTTGGCAGACTTGGAGAAAAAGGTGTGCAAGGGAATGCAGGGTTCAGAAAGTCACACTCACGTTATCAGTATTTTAATTTGCCCTGAACTCAGACTTAAGCCCAGAAGGAATCATTAAACATTGTAATATTCTGTAGATCATTTCCTTTATACAGTTATCCTTTGTTGAGGCCTCAGAAATGTTTGTTTGATTACTCATTTCTTCCATGTGAGATTTGATTGTTGATTTGAAGACATCCAGACATGGAAAGCCCTCCAATTCTCTTTGTGGTTTGTTCCAATGGCTAATCACTCTCACTTGTTTCTCAATTAAATCTGTCTGATGCTGGCTTTCAGCCATCTATTCGTACAGTGTCTCCATGAAGTAAGACAGCTTTGGGTAAGTCAGGGCCAGGCACTGGCAAGCTACATCCACTCAAGAAAAATGCTCTGCAAGAATGGTTGTTAGCATATTTAATTATAAACTCCTCATATATTTATTTAAATGAATTGAAATAAAACCCCCACATTAGTGAATTAGTGTTTTATATAGCATTCTAAAAGGCATTGAGCACTAGATGAGCATATGGTTTTATTTTAATATTTCTCTAGGCAGGTATTATTGAGAATTGGCAAAATAAAAACCCCTATGTATGTATTCTTCTGCTTTGTATATCAAACATCTACATTCTTATCTACCTCAAGTGTCTGTTTATGAAATTAGAGAAATCCACTGCCTAGGGAGTAGGCCAGAACAGCACTGGAAACTCAAAAGAAATACCAGCTGACGGTCTGGCTGACTGAAGAGAATGAAATAAAACTCAAAGCTTCACCTGTCTCTAACAAAACTCATAGGGGGAAAACCTTAAAGAACCAACCATGGCATTCAATACCTGTATTTTCATTCGAAAGCTGTTTCTTCTCTGACAACTCTACCACCCTGAAATCATGACGGACAGAGGAACTGAGCCCTCAGATGCCCAGAAGAAACAGGAATTACTCAAAAATGCAGAAAACACAGCAGAGAGAAGAAAAAAAATCTGCGCCTGCATCCACTGAAATCTATGGAAGTTTTGCTCTCAATGCTAATGCATGCTTTACTGCTTAGACTGAAATATTTTTTCTACAGAGTCCCCTCAGATTCAAGAGCTGTTAATGTCACTCCCTGTGTCAATGTCACTGTGCTCAGGTGGGTCCACCTGCTGTCTGTTTACAGGCTGAGTTCAGAAGGATGGCACCATAAGGTCATACTGAAAACCTGAGACAATAATGCCTTGTAAATCCACAAACCTCAAAGCCCACAAAGATGTAAAATGAAGCAGGGAGCCCAGGGGCAAGGGCAGGAAAAGTAAAAATACTTTAAAAAAGCCTCAAACAACCTGCAAAGTACTGCTCTAGGTTACTGTCATCTTTTTGAGTTTCAAAGACCCCTACAAGACAAACTAGCCAAGATTTATTTTAATAATTGAGACAATGGTCTAGCTTGTTGTTGTTCTCCACCATTGAAAGACAACACTGCACACTTAACTAATTGTTGTGAATGAATCAATTACACAATTACCATTAGTGCAGTTATCCGATTATGCCTTTTCACACAGCTAAGGGAAATCAAAGACAATCTGTGTACGTTAATGTGCTGCACCTTTTCTGCAGGATACTCTGGCATCATATTAAGCAGTATTTCTAGAGACTGCCTGCAGCAGATTTAAATTCTGCTTGGGTTGAATAAAGGAAAGATAATGTTACTTCAGTCTCTTCGAGTCATCTGGGCTTTGTTTTGATCATATTTCAGGAATATTCACATGCTTCCCATACATACTGTAAGAATATTTTTGTAACATAAAGTTCTCCTTTCTAAGGTCATTTATTTTAGTCTCAACGTAGCCATGCTGATAAATGGGAGATGAAGGGGCATGGGAACTTACTTCCCCATTTAATCACAAACTCTAAGCAAAAAAAATGTACTCCCCAAGTACTAAGAATAATTTTGGGCCAAATCTTACATATGGAAAACTCCCACGACTTAATTATCAGAGTCAAGAACTACAGGATTCACCTCTAAGGCCACCTCTATCCCTTTTATAGGGGGTAGCTGAGGCTGAAGCGCTCCTGTAACCATACCACAGCCCTTTAGGGCACCCAGCAGACCCTGAGCATGGGGTCTACCTCCAAGCCCTTGCGGCTCTCCCCCAGTTTGTTTACATGATACGCATCCAGGGCCCTAATTACTTGCCCACCCATAGGTGGCTCTGCTTGGCTTATATCACTATTTACCACCACCATTAACACAAAAGGAAGGAGGTGGGGAAGCCCAGTCCTGAGCTCCCTGCATTAGCCACCAGCAGCCAGAAGCGGGTGTTGAATGGGGCAAGAAGCATGTGCACCCTTAGGTTTTCCTTGAGCATCTGCGCAAACATAGATTTTATTCCATTGGAAAGGTCAAAGTCCATTGGTATTGCCGCAAATAAAAACACTTTTGCTTTCCTCATTCACATGTTTTGCTCAGACCTAAGCAACAGGGCTACAAAGAAGTGTACTCTCATGGCCTCAGTGCCCTGTGAAATCTCAGTCCAGTGTGGGATATCCTGGAAGCTACCATGGAGCCAGGCCCGCCACAAAGGCTGTGAGACAACTTGCCATGGCAGAAGAAGCACAAACAAGACTATCTGCTTTTCTAAAAAAGCCAACGAAACCGTACTGAGCCCAACGAAACTCACTGCAGGACATTTTGTGATCAGGGCTGCCACTAAGGGTAAGTCTGAAGGATGGCCCCTACAAGAAGGCAAGGAATAATGGACTAAAAGCTTGCAAACACAGAAACGAGCTGCTTGTAGAGCTGTGCCAGGCTACTGGCTAGTGTCAGTCACAGATCCACCTCCTCTGTGTTTTCTTAGCTGTCATGTTTTCTATACATCTCCTCACTGGGTAGTTCCAGTAGTGCCTAATGGGAACCAAGCTGTGCGGTAGGCACAGCCACCATGAACTTTCTTCTTAGATGGCTTCTGTGTCAACACTAGCTCTGGAAGCTATGGTGTCATTTTGCTGGTATATCTGTCGCCCCATCCTGGGATGCTACAGGATCATTTTCCAGATATCTACACAACTGGAAGAATATACTTCTTGGCAGCAATCACTGATCATTGGGCGTAAATGTATGTAGGAGCCAGCAGAAAGGTGGCGGTGCAGTCAGGGGAAGAGCATCATCTCTCTGAAATCAGCAGCAAATTCCCTCAGCCTCTTACCCCAGAAAAGCCATTGCTGTAAGGGACAAGTCTCAAGGTCCCACTCTCAAAGGTCTCTTCATAACAAATCTTGGAAGAGTAGACAACTGGCAAACTTCTTGGTCCTCCCTGGATCTTTGCTTGGGCCGATACAAGTGTGGAAACCAAGGCAGGGCTAAGAAAACACTGATTAATGACAGAGTTCTGGCTGGGAAACTACGAAAACATCAGACTGGGGTAAGACTGTGGGAGAGAGTGAGCCTTGTGGGAGAGCCTGGTGCTGTCTGACTTTCTGGGGCACACCAGGCTGTTTGGAAACAGATTTCTGGCATGTACTCACAGACAGAATTAGCTGGTGCCTGGCCCAGGAGGGAATTGGTGTCACGCAACTCATGTAGCACTATCAACCAACCTGGATAAACACTGCAAGCCTGGGATGGGGAAATGGAGGCATTAGGGGAGGCAGCTGGCTGGGCAGGGCCTGGGTACCAAGCCAAATCAGCTCCTTAGAGCAAATAGTTTGCATTCAAACAAGGACCATCCCTGTTGAGATCTTTTCCGATGCTGTATAGAGTGGCTGTGGGAAGCACTGGCTTGCGCAAAAACAATATCGAGGCTGAGTCTGAGGATGGGAGTGTGACGGGTGCCTTCTGCAGCTGCAGGCACAGGAGCACGGGGCACACACAAGCCACATTGCCCTGCACCAACTTTTCCTGCTGCTGCTGATGGGGAAGATCCATGTTCAGTGGCTGTCTGCCCACTGGTACAGGAATGGGGAGCTATGTTTGAGTGTAGGGGGGAGGCAGAGGGACAGGAGAGATGGTCCTGCTGTCCAACCAAGGCTGCAGCCATATCGTCCTGCTGGGAGCCCTGCCACCATGAAGATGCCTGCCCACAGGCGAAGCTGGTGTTGGCACTCCTGGCCAGGGAGACGCTGCCAGGGACAGAGACACCCTGAGGCACGGACACCCCAAGGGTCTGTGGCTGTGGGTGACCTACTCAGGAACAGAACAGGCGGAAAAGCAGTAAGCAGCAAAGAGCAGAAAACATCATCATGAATGGGAGTGTGTAGCTTTGTGAGACAACACATTGCAAACACAACCAGGAAACAATAGAAATTGATGCAGAGAGGACAAGGATAAAGACATGAGCAAGCATATCAGCAGAATACCTATGCTCGCAGTTTTATTTTAAGTCAAAATATTTTTCCCTCTAAGAATAAAAGTTAGAAGGGAAAGGTAAAAGGAATCTAAAGTGCATGGCTATGAATGAAATACCTCAATCTCAAAAGACTGACCAACATGGGAAAAATAAAGCTTATTTCGATTCTCATTAGATTCCCTTTTAAAAAGACACCTGGCTCTGACATTCTGAATTAATTTAATCACATTTATCCTATTAAGCAAGAGTGAACAACCTAAACCGTATGAAAATTGTTGCTGGCCCAATATGACTCACTAGGAATGAAAGCCAGCCCCATTAATTAGTTTCTGTAGAGCATTCCCAAAAGTGCATTATTCACACTGAAGTTCTAAGTACATTGTAGTTCATGAGGCAGAGGTGGGAAGACCCTCATTCAGATGCAGGCAGAGAGGTGCTCCTTTGGCCTGAGCAGGTATATACTTGTGGGAGAGGGGAGTGACAAAAATAACACAGAATTCAGTAGGATTGATTAATTAGCTGCAACGTAAGTGCCACCATAATCATAAAGGGAGGCATGATTAAATGTGCAAAGAACTCAGTGGGAATCAGGTGACCCAGAATCAGTTATAAATTTTGATGCTTACCAGCTCTCTGTTCCTATCCATAGCCTGTGCCTCTGACTATGTGTCTCTTTTGTCTGTTGGAGCTCATCAGAAGTGTCATATCCAGTGATGCTGTAGGACTTCCAAATTTTCACAGACTTTCTGAGCTTACGTGACTGTTATATCAAAAAGTGATAATAAAAGATAATATATCTTAATGAAATAGTGAGTTGCTGCATAAATATTTTATCCTATGTTCACAAAAATATAAAAAATGGTGCATTCTGTGCTAATCCTTTTTTTGCAATGAACATGTTAAGAGGCTGCTGTGTTATTATTCTGAACTATTCTGAAAATAATCACCCTGATTATGCAGTAGTAGGCATGTACAGTTGATTTGAAGGAGCTAAACTTTGCATCAAATTTCCCCTGGGTACTGTCTGAAACTGCGCAATAAATGAGTGTTGCTGTAACTTAAACAGGTACTGACTCTTTGGAGACATGAAAATAAAAATGTTGTGGTGTTAAAACATAGCCCTGACAGGTCTATTACACTCTTCACAAAGTGTGATAGTTTTCTTCTAACAGTAGCTGTCATAAAAATTAATGACGCATACTTTCAATGTTAGCTCATTACTGATGCACAACTCAGTAGGCTCAGATGAGATTCCAGCTAGATGGGTATGACCTCGGCGTGTAGGGGAATGGGCTTAGTTCACCAAAAAGCTTTCCTTCTGTGTATCTTCATTTTTCTACTTAATTTACAGAGACTTCCTGTAAGATCTTCCACTCTGTGTTCTCCTTTCCAGCTGCCAATAACAGTGCTTCACATCTCCATCTTGGGCTGAAAACCCCATAGGATAGCATAAGAATAGAGTGGGTTTTTTAACTGAATTTTGGAGAACAATATAAATATTTTAAGCTGTGAAGCAGAAAAAAACCCTTTCTTCTACAGCACATTTTAAACTTTCTAGCAATATTTGAAAAGATTCAAGCAGATGAGAACTTTCTTCCGTAAAGATGCAAAGGTATACAGCCCTCAGAGTATTGAAACTCCCAGTTATTTACTGTTATCATAAATTCCCACTGGCTTATTATCACCAACTAACAATTCAGAAAGTACGTAGTTTCTAGCCTTTTAATTTGGACTCATTTAAAAGTAATTAATCTCTGTAGTTGTATGCCAAACGTGTAAACCAGCTTTCTAAATGTGTGTCTGTGATTTAACACGACTTCTTGCCCGCTCCCGACCAGTCCCTCCCTCCATCCCGGAGAAAGCCTGAGAAAGTAGGTAAAACTGGCATCCTGACCCAGGGGCCGGCAGCTTTGGCTCTGCCAAGGGAGCACAGGACAGGAGGGAGCCCAGTTCAGCTGGGGCCTCAGATCTCAGCAGACGCATGCACGCCGATAGCTAGTGGATATATGCACATCCAGTAATTCCCAGTACAGACGAAATCCTGAAACTGGTGCTACCTCTACATCTGAATGGCAGTTCACACGACTTGAGCTTACACAGCTAATGTCAATTGATTCACCTCTAAATGAGAATTAATGAAGATGTATGCTTAATACCAAGCTGGGCTGGCTGGGTGCCCAGGTATTGGGAGCTATGCGTTTTCCATTACTGGAATGCGTTTATTCTCACTGATGTGTAGAATTTGGATTTTATTGTTATTCTTTCTAAATTAAAAAAAAAAAACGAAACCACCACAACTGCAGAGGCAGAATGTCCAATTAATACTTTAAGACTGAAGAATAATAACCCAAGTGTGGTGAATGGAACAAAGTGCTCACTTGGTCTGGGTGGCATTTTAGTAAGGGCATTCCTAAAGGAGCTGTCAGATCCGATAAAAAATGAAATGCTTTCGTCAGCCTTCAAAGCATCTGATCTCCCAGAAAACAAAACCTCATGGAACAGTCTTACTTAAGTCTCTCTTTCATTAGAAAGAGCACTACAGAAAAATCCTGGTTAACAAATGTTTGAATTTACGCAGACTTCGGTTATTCACAATGCTGGTCACAGACGTTAAAAGTTGCACAGTAAGGAGCATTTCCATAATATGGAAAGAAGGAAAACAGACCCTCTGTGAAACAGATAGCGTTCTGCTTTACAGAGGGTCCGTTTTCTTTCTTTCCATATTATTTTCCATTATATGAATGCTTGAAGAAGACATGAAGTTAACTTTCTGACAATTTTTTCTTTTGAAGACTGAAAACTACACATTATCATTTTGAATTATGACTTATCACCCTTTCTTCCTTCCTCAGCAGTTTAATTTTGCTTCATTTACCTCAACTGCTTTGAAATATCCCAGACCCATTCAGCTCCAGTTGCAATAAAAATATTTCTACTTCTTAATATAATAAAAAATTTAGCATAAAAAGTTAAATAGGTATCTGCATTTATTTTGGACGTGTAGGCATAGGTATCTTTTGCTAGCGTCTCCCAGTGGAATAACCCTTCTTATTTTTATTCTGGAAAGCACTGCAGCACTGAGCAGTCTTAGCTGGTTTCCCTGGTACTGGTCACTGGTGGAACTGAGACAGGTGGCCAGCTGCTTAGTAAGATGAATATTTATTCTTCATAAAATCTGAGCTGCAACATTTTGCATAAGTAAGGGAAAAGCATTTTACTGGACTGCGGAAGCCAAAAAGCACATAACCAGACGCCTTATGTTTATTTATGTTAAGGTTCACCTTTGGATCATCTACTCAGGTGGCCCTGCCAACTACCAGGCAGGCCTACAGCATGCAGCCCTGATGCGTTGGAACCAGTAGGTCCTGGCATGTAGAAAAGAGTGAAAGTTTTACTTTCACTACTAAGTTGGCATCACCACAGATTTCATACCATAGCCACAGTGCAAGCTGCAACTACCCGCACACTTGGCTAACTGTTGATTTATTTAAATGGTAGTTGATGGTTTAATAGTATTTAATTAAGCTCTTATACCGATAGACAGCACAGTCCAAACCAGTTAAGCTTTGGAGCCTGTGCCTGTTGATGTACATGGAATTTTGTGTTGTGGACAAGGGAACTGGGATGACAAAATGAAAATTCTCTCTCGCACATCACCCCCTGGTACCTGGCACAAGAACTACCAAACACTGCTGCCCGATCTGGACTGCCTGTACTAGAAGAAGATTTTTCACGTTACACATACTCTGCATGAAACGTTTGTAATGAAAGATAGCTCTGTGTGTGTGTGTGTGTGTATGTGTATACACGTGTACATGCTCTAACGCACATGCATATGTGTGTGTGTCTGTATTTACACACATATTGGGCTGGTCTCACACTGGAACAAAACTGTGTCTGTTCCCAAAAGCGATTATTTGATCCCAGACAAGGAGTTTCATCCCGCAGGAAGATCAGAGGTATTATCTTTCAATACTTTTGAACTTCTCTTGCTGGAACAAGCTTAAATCCTTTTTATGTATTGGGTTTATTAAGAAATTTGTTGTCACTGTTTTGAACAATAAAAGAATCATTGCAAGAAGATATGTGTGTTCCTGGTGGAACTGTAAACTCTTTGGGAACAATTTTCACATCTTTTCCAGGAATGTTAGGCTGCTTTGCCCCAGATTCTAATGCTACCCTGGGGCGATTAAGCTCTTCAGAGGTTGCATGAAGTTCTGCACAGAACCCAGGGAAAACATACTTGCTCATCCTTGCTGACTGTGGGCCAGCAAAACTACACAGTTTTGTGAAGAAACAGAACACTCATCTCCAGAGCTGGCACAAAATTGTTTTCCTGAACTAGTAGAGATGCCACAATTCTTCAACACACTGTTCTCCATGAAACTAGGGTGAACATGTTGATGCAAATAAGCATGTGGCCCAAAGTCTTTACATCGCTGTATTTACTAAATTACTTTGTGATGTAGTGACATAGTACTTTCAGAAGTCTTAATCTGACTATTTACACCAAAGGAACTAAACAGCAAGCTTCCCTGCAGTTGTAAGCACCTATAAAATAGTTTTTAACTTCTAAGTTCAGATTTGACAGAGAACTTGAGCATATGCCAATTTAAAGTATGTAAAAAGTCCCTCTAGTTTACATCTGTGAAGACAATGGAGGATAAGAACGCTGTCAATTTATGAAAATATGTGAGAAAAGATCACTTTCTGGAAGTGCATATTTACTAAAAAATGTGAACTCATTATGAATAACTCAACTCAACAAATACTTTCTGAATCTGCTAATACAATGGCCAAAGAAAGCTTTCACAACTGCAAATCTGGATCGTCTTAGAGATCCAATCAGATGATTTAAAACTGGTGAAAAAGGTATAAACAGTATAAAAGCCAATAGGCATCAAAGGGCAGGTGATACCTTCTTCCAGCTGACCTCTTCCCAGTTTCTCACACTTGGGAATTGTTTTAATCTTTTACATTTCTACTGGTTCCTGATGTACATTTTTATATTTTGAGGCAGGTTGAGGGGTCTGTTCCTTTAATCTTGAGAAATCAAGCCTGCAGACATCACACATGGAGGCTCCACGTGATCCTAGACATCAAGGGCTCCTGTGCTTTGACAGCTTCATGTGCCTGCCAGAAGTGAGGTTATTCTGCACAGTCAGTAAAGAACTGATTAAAAGGACAAACTGAGACAGGCTCTTACAACCTCTCCATATAAACAGCGAAGGGTAAGGCAGCAACGAAGGTCCCTTCAGCATCGCCAAATCCTCTGAAGGCAACCACAGCACTGATCCTTCCTCCCCATTAGTGGCATTTCCATCACCACTCCTGCAACCAGTGTGTTTCCACTCACTGTCAACACCTTCCTATATATTTACAAGGAGTGGGTGGGTGGGGTAGAATATCAGGGTCCTCCTGTACAGCATAGCCTAGGAAGTATTTGGCAATTTAGCATGAATGAATAATTCAACATTTTATTTTAAATGGAAAAAATTATGCAATAATTATTTTTTTTCTCTGTTTTGAGTATTATAATAGATAACACAAAATGACGTAAACATTTGAAAGTGCAAGAATAATGAAAAATTACTTCTTTTATAATAGAAGGCAAATGTTGGCAATTGGCAGCATTTAAAAAGCAACAATTGGAAACAGATCAGATGAAGCCCTAATTTATATAGCATAGTAGAAATGCAACGGCTCTACAGGCATTTTCATACTGTAAAACAAGTAAAAGATCAATTATATATAGTCAGAGCTATGAAAGAATAACTAACCCACAGCATTTGACAAGTAGCCTTGTATACCAATTTCCAGACAGAATGTAAATATAATTTATTTCTTGCTGAGCATATTGCTCTAATTTCTGTAATATTTGTCTTGTTTTGTATTTTTTGTATTATGTATGGGAAAAAATCACATGTTGTTGAAGTGCCCACTTCCTTTTAAACACTGGCACCACCAAATTAGAGCTATGTTAGCAGTTACCATTCAAGACAAAAACAAAACAAAACAAAAGTTGTCATCATAGTAGGGCAAAATCCTGCTCTGAGAAATGAGGTAAATAAAAATACATCTATGGTAATACAAACCTAAAAAGGTTTTCATAAAGCACATAAAACCCCATTATACCAATTTCTTTAGGAAAAAATTTTTGCAAATGTATATCCAAAGCAAGTGTTAAACTACAGTTCTATACTGTTTGAGTTTATGAGCTAGAGTAACATTTGATTCTTGTTTTCCAGGTAAGACAATAATATTCCCTTAAAAACAGTGATTATGGGGCCATAATCATATATAGGTATATTTTTGCAACTACACTTTCAAGTAGTCATTGAAGTTACATTTATGCTGATAAAATTACTCAAAGGACAACTATACACATTCTGCATGAACTGCTGAAGAATGGTATTATCAATTAGACAAGAAAATCTTTGACAGAGCAGTTTTATTTCCGAAATTCATTTTCTAACCATTTGACATGACAAGGTATAGTTATTTAGGAATGTTTTACTGATGAAACAAAGAGGCCCAGACATTGTAGCAAAGAATTAAATGTTATTATATGATAAAAAGACAGACTTGAAACTTCAAAATAACTTGGAAGAATGATTAAGTGTGTAAGAAAGTACTAGGACAGATTTGATGTGATTCAAAAACTAATCCATTAGCTAAGTTTTCAAATTCATTGGAGGTTTATAAACCTGAACCATCTGGAGAAGTTGTTGATACATTGATTCACTTAACTGTAGGCAGTTAACCCTCAGTTCTTCATCGAGAAACAGGTACCAATAATGTGAAATAGACATAAAATAGAAATAAATGAAGATAAATGCAATAGAGATAAATTCAGAAAGCTCAGAGATCCTCAAGTATGTTAATGCCCTCTGGAGAACCTGAATGGAGGAAAACAGAAAAAGTTTAGATCACAGAAGAAACCCAAAGACAACTTAAAATCGTACAGTTAATAAGCAAAAAAAATGTACTGTATTTCCAGATTTGTATTTGCATTCTGTTTGCAAAGTTTAGATTTAGGACATTCAAGTTAAATATTTGCATTTTTATACAGAACAAGAAATAATTCTCTCTTTGATAAATCTATGGTACTATGCACAGCTTATCCTTCCTCTTAGGCTTAGGGTTTTAAATTTAAAGCCCTCAAAATATTACAATCAGTTGTGGTGCTGGAAGAAGGAACTTTGATTGCAGAAGTCTATTCACACCTTCTTAACTGAGATCAGGTAGCCAAACCATGTTCTTAACTCTACAAGAAAGTAAGAGCGAGAATCTTCAGAAACTATTATTTCGCATATTTAAATGGTTAACCATGCAGTAAATTAGATTACCCCTAACCTGGAAAAATCCTGCAGCAATGAAAGATGGATAGAATAATAGCAATATTATTATGATAGCACCTAGTTTTTGAGTATGTCTCAAGTATTTAGGTGCCAACAACCTACTAATGTACAAAGTCCAAAGGGTATTTCTGCTACTAGATTTGATTAGGGAATTAATTTTCTCCCATCATAAAAGAAATTGCATTTTCATTGAAAGACTAAACATTTTCAGAATCTTTTTTCAATGAAAATCCAAATATTTTCACTACATACAATTTCCATGCAAATATTTTCAAATTTAGGTTAAAACTGTTTCTTCATAAAACCAGCTCAAGCTATTATATTTACAGGATATCTTAAAAGTTATTATTTTAGTCTAATATTTCACATCAAGAAAGCATTTGAAAGATGGCTTTGTTGAAATTTCTGTACTATCTCCTTCTAATGAGAAAAGAAATTCATAAATGTTGACTTGGCGTAATCCACCTTTAGAACAAATAGTCCAATAGATCTCTAGCTCTTACATACAAAACTGCTGAGAATTTTCACTGCATTCCATTTTTGTGTAACCCCTGCCTTCATCTTGTCTTCATCCAATATCCTTACAGTAATGGCAGCATTTACTTTCATGTAAAATAACACTATTATTACTATATGTGATTAATTTGTAGCTTCTCATTTGCTAAATGAAATTCAGCAACTAAAACCAAAGGTCAGTATCATATGACAACACAGGAGCAGAGCAAAAGGAAGAGTTTTACAGATGAGTGGAAAAGGCTTCAGAACTTTAGTGGTGCTATTTTTTATACGTCTTTTCTAGCACCAGCATTTGTAATGATGCAAATCCTTCTTTCAAAACATCTTTCTGTACTAGTATGGACTCTCCTTCAGAAGCTCTGCTTTTCTGGTTGGTCTTAGAAGCCAAACTTCCCTTCCATGGTAGTTTTTAACCTTGAAAACGGTAGGATGATTTTCATTAATAAAGGACTAAGCATGGAGATATTTTATTTTCAATTTGAAAACAAATGTAAAATAGCTTAAAAAGAATCTATAAATCTCTTCTGAAAACTCTGTAATCATCCAAACTTTCATGTAAACTGAACAACTATTGAGGTCTGACTCTTGAGGTGGTTTTGAACTTCAGACGTACGCAACCTACATTTAGTTGTCTATGTATGTTAGATGTCAAACCTCCTATTAAATTCAATGGAAATCTAGTAGACATACCCAACAGGTTCTACAGAGCTCACCCAGCAACAGGTATTCGGCCCATACCCCGTGGGCTGGGCACCTCAGCAGCCTTGGAGGCTCCCCTGGCCCAGTCTGCCTGGCCTTGAAAAAGAACAATGTATCCAGCGTAGTCCAGACCCCTAAATATGGGGGCAGGAGGGGAGTATCTTAAACTCACGCTTAATATCTAGCTACTCTTTGTATGCCAAAGTAAAGCTTAAGTCCTTCCCCAGAGAGTGAGGGATTGTCTACATATCGGTAAAAACAGAATGAATGAGAATGATTTAGTAGTAGAATCAAATGTTCAACTTCTCTAAAATGTTAAATACTTCTCTCATGTTGCTTTATTAATATACCCACTATTTTCACCAGCAAAACACAGAAGAAAATTAGGATTATGCTGTGATTTCCTGGACAAGTTACGAGGCTGTGCAACTTGGCACATCAGTCATAAAACCTGACTCTTTTTGCAAGATAATTGTAAAAAAGTTTTTATTGTCATGAATTATGGATCCAAGTCCTTCCTGTAGACTACATCATTGAATTCCATTGTAAGACCTTCTCACTCATAAATCTTGCTACACAGCAAATTTGAAAACTTACAAGTAATTCTCAAGTGTTCAAATGAAAACATGCACTCTAAATGCATCTGTAGCAATATGTAATAAAGAAACTAAGAGCAAAGCTTTCCAGAATCAAAACTGTAGGCACAGATCCAATAGGAGAAATTATTTTAGCTCTCGTTTTCTTTTTAAATAATCAACACCAATGAAGAACCCATACCAATGGGATTCTTAGAAATAATATTTTAAACACTTTGTGGAAGACACTATTCCCTCCCCAGGGTTTAAGCACTGCCTACCATGAGCAACTGGATACTTTGGCATTTAACTAATAAATAAGAAAAAATAGATTTTTTTTTTTAATTTAAGTAAAAAAAAGTAAAGTTCTGACCATCCTCGGAGACACCATTTCTGTCCATTGGTCCTCAGTGAAAGTCACAGACTTTGGACCTACACATATCTATGCTGAATCACTAAAAGAGATCACCTCTGAAGAATGACCATGCCTGAACGGCCTGGCTTGAAGCAGGAGGAATGAAATGCTTGACCCAGGAACAGGATATGCTGAACACTGAAGTATGAATGCCCTATATAGAAAGCTTCCATCCATACAACAGACTTTCTTCAGGGAAAGCAAACAAGTGAAATGTATGTTCACTGGAGGAAATTTATCCATGCAAAGAAAGGAAGGACATAAAGCGCATCTCTGAGACAAAATGCACATTTGGCTACTTGCTATCATTTATGTTGAAGCCAAAGGCCAGCTTAAAGGATGCACAGTTTATATTTTGCTTCTCTATTGCTATGTTTTTCTATTTGTTTTGTATAACACACATTTTTGTGCCATTTTGTCTGTGTGACCATATTGCTTGCATCAATATTTTCTTTTTCATAAATATCCTTCTATTTATCTCTGGAAAAGTTAACTGTATAGATTACTCTTTCCTGCATATTTTACAACTGATTACTTGTGACAGGTATTAGGACAATAAAACTGGAAGGTTTCATATACTATACATATCCTTAATATTCAAAGGAATATTCAAAGGAAAAGTTTGTTCTATCCTGCAAGACTATTACCGACAACCACACATGATGTGGGTTGCAATATCTGGTCACAAAACTAAATTTATTAATTTTGTGTGACAGACCATTTTGTCTTTGAATTAATCTTAGCACCACAAAAGCATTTAGCCACCCAATTTCATGTCATGATATTAAATAATACATAGAGCTTCACTCTAATGTTTTATGGTTTTAACTTCAGCTCAGATTCAAACTCAGCAGCAAAAAACCCAGATTTATAATAGTCTGAAAGAAAAAGAGACAATCAAAATACAAATTTAAGACAAATTCTGTTTTACTAAGTACAAGATGCCTTTGTATTTAACGTTGCTTGCTAAACACACACACACAAAGCAAAGCTTTATTTGCTAGTGTCCAATAAAACCAAGAATATTAGCTTCTGTTATCTCATTATTTTGCTGTAGAAGCCATTTGTTCAGTAAAGTGATTCCTTTGGAGACAGCTGATATCATTGTCATGATCCAAAAGTGTAGAACAAGTGATATTATTTTGATAAAGAATAATATTTAAAATTTGTAATGTGCATACCTAGAGTTTTCTTTCAGTACTCCAGAACATCCTAAATAGAAGGCTTACTTCTTTTGGCTTTCTTTAACTTGGAATAACCTTCTTCTTTCTGTTAACAAAAAACGAAACCAAACAAAACAAAAAAAAAACCACCAAAAAAAAGCAAACAAAAAGAAGGCAAAAAACAGTAAAGGAAACAAAGCAGAAATACTAAGCTAACAGCTCAACTAAAAAGTTGTTCCTGAGTTAAATGCTTAGTTGAATGATATGAGAATTAATAAAAGTTTCTATTTTCCAACCTAAATATAATTTAAAGTATGTTTACATGTACAGTGGGTAAATAACTAAAACCAGAGCTATTTTGAAAGTATCCTTTTACATGCCAGCAGCCAAGATTTTCAAAATCAACTGATAATTTTTGGTGTCCAAACTTGAGATGATGACAAAGGCTTACTCTTCAGGGAAGTGTTTAACAGTGTCCCCAGTCAGCACTACTGTATTTTAATCTGGAGAGAGGAGGAATCAGACTAATGAACATTGGAGAGACCATCCCTACCCCAGTTAATAGACAAGTCCTTCTCCTATTCCTGAGACTCCAGCTGAAGCTTCCCTAGAGCTGTGCATCTCCCTCACTCAGCTCCAGCACTGGCAGCGTGGCCGGCAGACAGCGAGAACTTGCTGACTCCTGCCACTTCCTCAAAGTAGCTTGCAGGGCTCAGGCTGGTACCTGTGTTACTCACAGCCTGCCTGGAGAGAACGAAATGACACGGGGCACTTCTGAGTCATGACTAGGATAGGACAGTGTACCTTCCCCATCCCAGCACTGCTGCCAGACCGGGTACAAGCTTTCTGCTTGCCCAGTCAGCCCAAGCTGTAGAGCTAGATCCATGCTCACAAGCCCTAGTGTGGCTGAATTATTCCCAGTGGCAGGCAAAGGACTTCAGCACGTAATTCATATTATGGTGGAAGTCTCCCTTCAGTACTTGGACCCCTGGGGTTGTTACTCTTATAACCACAGTTATTTTTCTTTGCAGGTTGTATTTTCTTTGTGAGACTGACTCCTGACTCTCCTGCTGTAGCATTGCGATATTGGGCCAGTAACGCTAGTAAGACAGTGTGGAAGGGCCTTTTCCAGCTGCAGTTGGATGGGGCCAGCACAGAGCAGCTGGGCTGGTGTTTCCCACACCAGCTTCACTCTTCCCTGCTGCAGCCTGAGCTCCAAGGTATGAGTGTGTTCCTGCAGCAGGCCCCTGAGGCTGCTCTACAGGGCCTTTCTGAACTGCATGGATAGCACAGACTCTGTTCTTTTAACTACCATTAAAAGTTACAGAATTGTCTTGTATTTGGCTTTAAAAGCACAACAAAACAAAAAGATGACAGAAAATTTGTTAAGAAATGCAAATTAAATGGAGGAATCTGAATTACGGATACATACTCTTTAAATTCTTAATCAACAGTTAATAAGTATGTTGACAAGGTAAGTTTATATATTGCAACATGTGACTAGGCAAAGCCACTTCAGATCAAGCATGGGTAACAAGACCTCAAACGGACACGCTTGAAATTAAATATAAAAGGCAAGGGAACTGTAAGAGTCAGTCCAAAGGGAATGATATTGTCTCAACATTGCCAACAGAGACTTGGAGATGGAATGTGGTCCTCATGGACACCAAGACGCAAAGACCCTGGGAAGGAGAACTGCATGGTACGAGGAGTACTATGCTGCAACCTGGGACTGAAAGGAACAGCTACGAAAAGGCCACATAACCACTGTCCAGAAGATGGATCACAACCACTGTCGTAGCAACAAACCAAAAATCTTGAACTTCAGGTGAACTTTCTTCATTATAATATCACTATAATACAAAAAGACACCTCCTGGTCTGAAGCTACCTGCCTCTAAGGCAAACCACACCTCAGGCATTCCTCTTCAGATATGTGTGGTAACACAACAATGCATGGGCCAGAGGAGGAGCAAGGTGTGTTGCTTGGCATAAGAGATGTCTCAGCAACTGAACCTTGAAGATATTCCACACCAAGGATCACGACAATCGGAAGGACTGTCAGGACACTGCCTGGGCCATAGGGATGCCTTGGACCCGTGGTGGTAGCTATAATCCTCTTTTTTTTTTTTTTTTTTTTTTTTACTTTGCCTTTTCTTCCCTTCCTGTCATTTTATCTATTGCACGCTGCTTTACAGGCAAACAATAAAGTTGCACTGTTTGATCAAAGCATAATCCCTTGGCATGGTCACCTTGATATTTTTTTTCGCACTTTGAAATCATAGTAAATGAACCATCATGAGTCCACTGAGTGGACTGTGACAGGAACCTGGGTGAAAAGGAAGTTAAGTGCATGCTACTTTTCCTCCTGGCTTATTCTGAAGAGTTATTGGACAGTATTTTCAGCTGGCTATTAATAGAAATAATACATATATATCTACATAAGAAAATACAATTGTACTGAGCATGGGAGACCTGGGACCTGTTCCTGCTAATGGGTCTAATTTCTGTGTAGTAAAAGCATAGAGAACGTGGTTGTAAGAGAAGAAGGTAGAAGATACAACTGAGTTTTAAAGAACTGATATTTAGAAACAGAAGTGTAATCCAGTAGTAGGTAAAAGCAGTATTTAAGAATCATAAAAAAATATTTTGAAGAGGAATTTAAAAGTACACAGTACTATCATTACAGAAGCATCCAGAGGAAGAAGTATTTTTTAAAAAATCATATTAGGAACTTATCTAATTGTTGCTGCTGACCCCATCTAGTAATATAATAATAACTTAAATATATTAAATAATTAAGAGAATATAAAGAAACTGAGAATGAATTACAACTAACCTTTTGGTATGCATTTCTACAGAATGTTGCTGAATTCAAGCACTTGAGATGAGACAATTACAGAGATTTTTTTTACAGAGAATTTACCATTGAGAATGCCATAGCTATATTGGGCAGGGTAAAACTTTTCTGTAGAATCAGAAAATCTGCTTCAGAAACATATTTACATTAAGTAACATCAATAAAGGTTTTCATTTTAGTAGCATTTTTTGTAGGAGACAAACATTTTAAATGCATGCTTGAAGTAACAGTAACATAACCAATGGTTAAGGTTAATTTTATCCTAGTTAAGGTTAATTTTATCCAGAGCAGGCTCAGTAAGATTTCTTGGTTTCCCTGTCTTAACTGGAACATGATAAAATGAAAAAAAATGAAATTTCCTTTTTATCTTTTAATGCAGGTCCATATAAACTGGATTAAGGGGTGTATATGGGGGGGGTGGGGGGGTGGGGGGGGGGTGTTACCTGTCTTCTTCTTGCACAACCTTTCTTTACAGATGCTTCCATGTTGTTCTCCTTGATAGAGGAAGTTAGTTTTGAGGTCAGTGTTTCGCATGTCAGATATTCGTTCCCTGTAATCATCTTAAAAGTATAGAAGTTTATACCTTCATTAGCAAAAAAAACCCCACCCAGTATTTTTCTACTTGTTAAAATGACCTACTTTTTCAAAAGGTGCCCTCATTAACACAAAGTTGAAATAACCTACCATATTACATGTTATAGGTGAAAAACATGATAAGCACATTTCATCCGTGTGCCAAATCTGAGGGATGTCATCCTCACAAAGATTGCACTGAAATCAGCTCTGCCATTTATTTTATGGAAATACAGGCAGAATCATAGAAAAATTTGGTTGTAAAGTACCTCTACTGGTCATCTACTCATAACAGAGCTAACTTCAAAGTTAGATCACATTGCTTTAGGCCCCATCCAGTCAAGTTCTGAGAATCTGAAAGGATAACAACCTGTCTGTGCAACTTCTGCCAGTACTTAACCACTCTCTGTCTGAAGATTTTTTTTCCTTATGCCCAGTAGGAATTTTTCATGTTGAAACTTGTGCTTTTAGTGAAACTGTAATTAAACTTGTATTTGCAAAACTTCCATGTTTGTCTAACAGCACAATGCCCTACACACACGGCAGTCAGCACTACACAATTGATGAGGTTTGGGATTCCTTCCAGGAGCTGTTCATTAATATGGTCTCATATGAAGACATGTTAATCTCACAAAAATCTTGATGAACTGTCTTAAAGAAAGGAAAATTAATTATCCCACTCTAAAAGTCCCAAATAAAAAAATAGTATGTATCTCAGACAACATAGTAAATCATCTTCCCTTTCAGAAAAAAGGCAGCAGTGGCTGAAAACATCAACTTATATGGTAGAGATTTTAGAAAACTATACTGAGAATGATGGTAGAACATGATGAAAGTCATGCTCTTTATTGCTTAACATTGTTTTAGAATATACTGAATTTGTGAGAACCAGTAAGAATGAGCCCTGTTATCTACCATACCTGTTCAAAGTTAGATTTGCAAAGATGACTGGCTGTCTTAGTGACATAGTCCTTAGAATAGCATGCTGCTTTATTTTCTTCATTTTTGGCGATATGCGCTGTATCATTTAAGACAGATTCATGAATATTTAACCCTGCTCCTCCATTTGATCTCTTTGTTTGTTGCCGAGATAAACTGGAATTTGTCATTGCATTGTCTAATTTACAAATCTGCAAATGTACTTTCTTTGACTGCTGTTGTTCTTCAAGAACTTGCATGGTATTTTGACTTGCAAACTTCTTTCCCCTTCTTGCACTGGAAATAGGAGATGTAGATGTATCCAGACTCAGACAAATGTTTGATTTCTGAAGCACTAACCCAACATTCTTAAGAAAGGAAGGAGAATTTGCCATTTTGTAATTGCCTTCACTTGAATTCTCACCTGAAGCTGGGTTATTAGAAAAATCAGAATTAGTCATTTGTCCACCAGACTTTGTTTTCCATTGAAATTGAGGTTTTGTGTATCTTTTCGTGTTCATAGCTTGAAGTACATTGCTATGATTAGAATTTTTGACTGGCATATTTTGAACAGGTTTGCAAACCTGAGTTATGCTGGACTTGCGCACAGTCAGCATAGAAGATGAAACACTCATGATTTTTACTGGTGAATGTCTTTCAGCACTTCCTCTTTTCTTCCCATCTGTTCGGTTTGCAGTCTTTCCATTCATTTGCATCAACTTTCCTTTGAAAATTGGTATAACTCTGCTGACATTTCTGGGGGGAGGTTCAAAGGCTGAATTTACAGGCATTCCTAAAGATTTCATAGCTGGTAACTCTGGTACTCCAGGTATTTGCCGATTCCTCATTGAATTCTCTGTTGCTTCAATGCTAATCTTTCCTGTACCCTTACTGCTACTCGAAGAAGTCTGGCTTTCTGGCTCTTTGATCAAACGCTCCATCCAGTGGCTGTTTTCCATACTGCAAGGTGAAGAAATTCCAGGCAAAGTCTCTTTCCTTAGAGGAGACTGCGTTAGGGATACCACACAAACCATCTCACCCGCCAATTTCATATGCTTCGATTTCATTTCCTGCAACACAAGAGCTGCTAAATTGAATGAACTGGATTTAAAAGTCTGATAGTGCCACCTAATGCATCATTATATGATATCAACCTAATATAAATCACAATATATAACCATACATTTTCCTATTGTAAACTAGAATGAACTATATTCTTAAACAATAGTTTGTTATCACTATAAATGAAGATTTGTTTTCTTCTCCCCTCAGGTCTATGTCTATAAACTATGCTGGAATATCATATTTCTCAGAAGGAAAGACTTAAATTACAGTCATTATCTTGCTTTAGTGTTTCCAACTGGGTAATGCCTACCCCTTTTGAGGGGGTCTGCAGAGAGTTTGATTGACAGGGCTCCTGGTCTCTTAAGACTTCTAAGGGCATCTGTATTCTGAGCAAAAGACAGTTTGGATGTCTAGGAAAACTGCAGATGACGAAGAGGAGCCATTTTAGCTTTGATCACTGAAGAGACATAAACAGCAACTGCTTTCTGAAAGAGGATTATAGTATTTTAGAGTCTCTGCAACTTCTGTCACTATTCTTTGTTCAGAATTAATTACTTCATTTCTTATTTCACACACTACTACTAAAGAAATTTGAGTCAGTCTTTGTCACAACCTCAAATTACAGGAGTTTTAATTGCTTGCCTCCTTTCAATCATCAGCCATGGAGTAAATCTTACAGCTTGAGTGTTTTTAAATGTGTAAGTTCATAGAACTTTATATTTTCCTTGGTTTATCTTTTCAAAGATAAAATTAAGAATAATAATAGGTATTTTTGTTATTATTGTTATGGAAGAGGTGTGAGAAAGTTCTGGATATCCAACTGTAAAATAAGGTCTATAGAACTGCAAATATTGATAGCAACTAATTAACACTAAGTCCAATTTGTTTATGTATTTGTGATGTGAACAAAAATATAACAATGGAAAATAGCAATATAATATTTAGTTACACATTTAATTAAAAGTTACATCATTTATTGTTGTTTATTGTGAAAAGCATAATTTTATGCTTTTATTTGTGAATACGATAAATTTGTACCATGAACAAAATACCTGTCGTTAGTATGTTTATAAAACAATCTTACACGCACCAGAGCCCTGGAGAGTCCCTCTGTAGCATAAAGTGCTTTACTTGTCATCTTTACTGGAAATCCACATAGATGTGAAAGATTACACTTGATGTCAGAAAGAAAAGAGTTCAACACACTTTCTGAATCCGTTCTAGGGAAATACTGCACTGGCTGACTTCGAATACAACTTAAAGGGTACCTGAGTAAGTATTCAGGGATATATAACAAGTTTCTTTACATTTCCATAATCATGAATCATCTTTGTTGAGAAAAAAAACATGGACATGCCTAAAGCTTTTTGAAAAAGGTGAACAAAAGCACTTACTTTCTTAAGGAACTGAAGTTTATAAAGTTACAGGACTTCAACATGATTACATCATACTAACCTACCACAGTAAAGATTACTCAAAGTCAGTAATCATTAGCCTAGTCTTTCCTTGCAGGAAAATTCTCTTTAACACAAATCTTTGTTGGCTGTGTTTTAACAGGAATTTAACTCTTCCTTTTACATCTCCATTTAGAGCAGCATTATAATGTTTACAGTAGCTGTGAAGCAAACTTTTCTATTCAACTTACTATTATTCAATACTAGGACAAAGAGATTTGACTCAATATTTTGTTCCAATTTATCTAGTGAAACGATTCTCCACTGACTTCTGTGAAATTATGGAAGAAGAAAACGTGGCACATTCGAAAATGAAAATGTAGATCTTTGCTAGAAGTGTAGTAGAGGAAATGTAACAAAAATATTCTGAAAGGATACGTAAAGAACCTTTCCCCTATTGGTTTGAAGTAAACACTGAAGTATATTTTGGTCTTTTCAATATCCTCTGGAAGAATATATCCATACTTGAAAAAAAGAAACAAACCGCATAAGTGTATTATAAATACAAACTCAATAGGTACAAGAAAGGGAGGGAAAAATGAAAGCAGTGTATATTGTTTCTTACCAGATCCTTCCAATGCATCTGAAATTCTTTATATGAATGGAAAGGAGAATCTGGAGGAATTATGTGGCTGATGTTTATGATCTGACCCATTTTCATGCTGTGCATAGGTAAAAAAAGGATGCTTGGAAAGGGTGTCATAAAGCTCAGCTGAAAATATAATGGACTTTTGGGGAAAAGATGTAAAACTTATTTTTGTCATTGGAAGTATTTATGGATTATTTTTATGTTTTGAGGACTAACACCTTTAGCTTATAAGTTTATGCCAGAACTTTCCTGAAGTGTGGAAAAGAGCTTGGCACCTACAAATCCAATTTCTCATCTTGTAATATTCACTTACTAGTGAACGTAGAACAAAAGCAAATATACCATTGCTTCTCATATTTTTTTTATGAAAAGCGTAGGTGAAAATAGAGATATTTTGTGACAGAGGTTGAAATTGTTTTTTTCTTTAAATTGACACTTCCTGCTAAAATTGTATTTGAGAAAAATTAATGCTTTTGGATATCACAGAAGTAGCAGAAAGATTACTCCAACTGAAAAATTTAAATGTGTAATTTATGACTCGGTGATTAATTTTTCTCATATTCTATAACATCAAGACCATAAAAGTAAAAAAGAAAGATTCCTAGATGTAAAACAGACTATAAAACAGAAGCATCCTTATCACTAGTATGAAATTCACAATTTGTAGGGCAAACATTTGAGGAAATATTTGTTTCTGTTGAAACGTAAACAGACTCCTACCTTGGCAAAACATAGCACCAGTTACTTAATATGGAATGTTGGTGAATAACTATATTTTCATTGCTGTCAAATAGCTTTAAGGTGTTTGTCGAAATATCAAAATCTTCCAGCTTAAAACAGAAAAAAAATAAATTTGCAAATATTTCTACAGCAGCACAAAATTAAAATTTTCAAAAATAATTATGTATCACAATACAATGAAGCTTATAAATTATATCCTTTCATCAGTTCTCACAGACTGATTATTTCAGAAGATAGTTCCATTATAAAATTGCACACTATCTTATGTTAGAGCCTATGCTTCCAGAAGTTATGCATGTACAAGGTTTAAATTATTTAAATCAGTGAGATTTAAACTTTATTTGCAGTGTTTTAGTAAGTAAGAATACAGAAGATATTTTTCAAACTAAGAACTGTCTCACTTCCATGCACATTTTTAGAAGTTAAATCAGAAACCCATGTTTGATAGTCTAATAACGGTATATGCCACCTTGCCCAATCAAGTGCAAAGATCCAAGCAACAGAATTAATGGGACATATAGTTTCACCCTGTGAGAAGTCAAAAAAATCACACATTTTCACAATGTGAAAATATTTGACAGTAGGGGCCAATCAAACACTGAGATGAGAGAAACATTTTGTTTCTCTATGGTCTACCAGGGTTTGTGTTTCTTCACTGACAAGAAAATTTAGCTATTTCTGTTTTAGAAATGCATTACAATGATCAAACTGACAATGAAGCCACATCATGATCACTTCCATCATTGCTTTGTGTCACTTTGGAACTGGATTCCTATAGATAGCTTTAATGTTATGCTGTCCAACAAGGTCACAGAAGAAATCCTATTCTATTCTAAGAAAGAAGAGTTTGGAACAGAAACACTTACTTTAGCAGAAACCAGCAAGCCTGACAAATATGCCCCTGTATGTATGGACACATTCAACAAAGGTGTCATGGCTGTCACAAAGAATGGTAGTTTTTTAACCTCAGTCATGATTTCTTAAACAATTTATTAATTATGCTTACAAGTAGCATAGTACAGGCTGCTCTAGTATTTTGGAAGCTGCATTGAAAATAGAAGCAGATTCCAGAATAATTATATACAGGGATTTTAAACATAGCACTGACAACTTACCTGTAGCTTCACTTTTAAGATGCTACTCAAAACTGTCAATGTGTTACAGTGACACAGTGAATGCCTTCTAGAAAACACTGCTAGAAGGAAACCTAGAGTCATAAAGACACTTTACTGCATTCTGTCAGCATTTTTGGAAAGGTCTCTTAAATAGTCTAGGATCTCAACTTTACAATGCTTGCTAGTATGCATCAATATAGATGTAATATGGATGTTGTGCACATGCAACAGATGCAGATAGCAATGAATATGATTACTGTCTTAATGCGATTAGAAATAAGCACTTCTATTCCCATCATGTTAATTACAAGCCACCTAAAAGAAAAGAAGATGAAGATTAATGAGACAAACACAGTCATAGAAAATACAACTGTTTTATACCTGAGGGGGTGGCAACCGAATTGAGCAAGGCTCCACACTGATGCAAAGCTGTCTCTCTGATACACTGAGGTCTATAACTAAAATAAAAACAAAGCACCAAGCCCTATTTTGAACTACAGTTTATCTGTTAGATAGAAAGCTAAACCAAATGTTATTTAAAGTAATTGTTAGTCAAAATGTTGTGAGACTTTCTCAGCATGGAAATTAAAATCAACTGTGAAAAAGTTATGAATTACTATCCGTACAGTACACCTCCCTAGGAACTCATGGCTGCCCATGCAACTGGATGCTTGATACTGATATACCTGATACACAAACACCTATTTTCAAAGCAGACGTAGTTCTTATAACCATTGGCTGTACTGAGTCATCTAGCCCAGTATTATGCACCCCAAAGTGGTCAATAGGAAAGACTGTATAAGCAAGGCAAGCATCTATTGGCACATCTCCAGAACATTCACCCAGCTCTAAGCAAGCTGTAGCACAGGAACTGGGTGCATTATGTTCCCCAACATACGACCCTGTTACACATTTAGGCTCCAGTATCTCCAAATGTAACCTTTAACTTTCATACTGGAATAAAAATATTATTTTGTGACTTTTGCAATAGTTAAGCAGCAAGCTTTGTGACAACTTATGTGAACAGCAAACACAGTACATACAGGACAGCTGCTTTAGCTCATTTTCCTATCTATTATTATGGAACTTTCATATCAGTTGCAAGACTCATAATTTGAGGCAAGTGCATTTAATTGTAATAATCGTAACTTTTAAATGCAAATTTCAATCTATGGCTGTAGATTAACAGCAGAAAAATTACCTTTTTTGTGGGTAATTTGTCAAAGGTGCAGTTGAACTGGCAACTATTACATACAGAGCACCATCTGCCATCAAGTGTATTTTGGCAGAGGTTATTTCACAACGAAAACTGAAGAGACTGTTGGTAATAGCAAGATCAGGGCAGTATGAAAGCACATAAGAAAACTCTCACAAGTTTGTCATTAACAGAACATTGTACTTACCAACAGCATTTTGCCTTCCTGAATGAGACAAAAAATCTTTTCCTTAATAAATAAAATAGATAGACATTATTTTCTAAACCACGTGTCTAATGTCATAATGCAAACAAAAGGAAGAAATCACACAGTTTCATTTATGTGTCATGAATGCTGAAAGATTTGTTCCTTTTAAGGAGAGACAAACCCCTCTATCAATGAACTTTTCATTGATTCATTAACATCTTGTATCAAAACCAAAAGATCTATGAAAGCATTGAAGTGGACAGCAATTTATACATCAACTTTTCCTCCCAGTAAGGGATTTATACATAGAACTATTTTTAATTGACTAACAGTTAATAAAATTCTTAGGTTCAGAAGCAAATCTGTAGAGTATTACTACATATTTTACCATATATCATCTGTTTTGCACAGTTTTAGCAACATATGTGATTAGACAAGCTGCATGTACCAGCGTCACATTGCTGTTTGTCAATGTCTTTCACTGAAATCAGTTTTATATCAGCTACCATCTAGCCCTCTACTTCCTGCTACTCCTGAACAAGGTGATTTTATTCAGAGAGCTCTGCGTTTTGAAGATGCTGAAAACAAGATACTGATATTGTGGCTGGAAATAAGACAATAACATATACACTTTTCTCAATGTATATTTGGAATGACCTATAAAATTTCTCTACTTAAGAGCACACCACGGTATCTGAAACATATCTGGTTTTCCATACTTTGGTAATTCACATTTATCCCACACAGGAGTTGGTAGAGAGACGACAGGCAAAGGAACTACCATCTAAAAAGACGGAGCTTGGTAGATGGAGATGGTGTGACAGAAAAACCACTTCTGTATTAGAAAAGCATGCAAAATATGTGCAGAAATGCCACTGATGAAAGCATGAATCTGAAAAACAGGGCCAATTTTTAGAAGACATTTACCGTCCAACAATACTTGGTTTGGAAATTCTTAATCTGGTATGTTGCATTCAGCTGAAATAATTATTTGATCTATGACAAAGCTGAGGAGGAAGATGAAAAAGTGAATGGTATGTCCATTCAGATTGTTAACTTGAATCATTGAACTTAGATAACGGAACAATAAAAACTCAATCAAAGAAAAAATATCATAGGATAAATGAATGAAATAATATAACAACTGAAATAATGATGGGAATTAAATAATGGAAAATAAATGCAACGATAAAGAGCTGGAAACTAAATGCTCGATTCCCTGAACCTGGTGAGTCAAATACCTTGCACCAAGAGATGACCAGCCTTGTTCCATCTGGGTGCAAGTCTAGCTGTAAGTGTGTAGGAGAGACAGGTCTGGAGAATGGCTGGACTAACTGTTTGTGGTGCTTCCAGCTAATAACATCAGTGAGGGGAAAAAAATACATTATTAATAATTTAACAGATTTTTTAAAGGCTTCAGTCAAATTTTAATCAAAGGTAATCAAAGATCTTGGAGCCAAATCCTAGTACTTGTTATACATCTCTACTTTTCATCTACTGAGTTACAAGAGGAAGTTAGCGTAATATTTGATGTGGACATTTAGATGTCATGCATCATCAAAGTAAGCTGCCCTACAAGTCATGTAATGTTTTCACAGGGCTAATAATAGACTTGGGGAAAAGATTAATTGAACTGTATCGAGTACTTCACTCGATATGCATCTCTTTCCAGACAATAGGCTCAACATCCAAAATTTACATGTATTAACTCTACTGTCAAGCTCAAGACCAGAGACATTTCCCTACAATCAGAAAATAATAGATAAAAGTAGCTTTATTCACCCAGCAGTACTACTTGCCTGTCCTGCATAGCCTTCTGTTGACAGTTAGCATTAGTCAAGAAACAGAAACTAATTACAGTGGGTTAAAAAGACTTAACTAATATACCTCCAGGAGGATGTTTCTATTGAGATCCTGCAAGGATCTGCCTTCAGCTCATGGTGATTAAGTACACTTTGTACTGCTCATCTGCTGATGTTAGAAAATCTAACCATGACAGGTCAGTTACACACATCACCATAAAGCAGTTTTGTAAGGTAAGCATATTTGAACAGTATTTGTCTTACTAATCCAGACACGCATTTACACTTCTTGGAACAAAGAAAAATTCACCCAACAGGTTGTGCAAATGAGTCACGAGAGCTACTGGCTTGGATTACAGTCTTTTGACTCAGCAATTTCAGTGTGTCCACATATATATTCATAAAACCCACAGACTTTTCATACTAGAAGATAATAAAGCACATGGCATAATGGTCTAAAAATGTATCGGTTGTTATGTTCGTGGGTTCCATTTCTTCTTTTTGTTTTGTTTCTCTGAGATTGTCCTGTACAGGCTGGATAAACCTAGAACTTGACTGGGGAGACATTTCAGCTGTCTAAACATCCCCACCGGTGGAATCTACAGTGCACGCACAGAGGGGGTGACACCAGCAGGAGAGCTGCAGGTCTTTGGCCCAAAGGCTGGGTCTGTCATTGCCTTGAGGTCAAACCCCAGTGCCCCTAGCAGCACCAGGATCTCACTGCAGCAAAGAAAACTAGTGAAATTGCTCAGGAACTTCTTAAAACTTTTGACTCTTAGAAAGTATACTTACTATACCCAGATTTGTAAGAGACATTTTGTTTATGGGACAGACTTTTTTTACCCTGGAACTTGGCTTCTGTAGTGCAAATTGTATGCCTTATGAAAAATACTCATCTCTGGCAACAGGAATTGCAGACAAGCATAACAATCTTAAGAACTGTGACATCTTTCAGTACTTACAGTAGCTCCTTGTTTCTCTATGTAGGCTTGACATATTCCTGATTTGTAAAATGGTATCTAAAAATAAAAAAAATAAATACAAATTCAAGTGTCTGAAATTAAAGGGTGTTTTATCAAATGATAAATTAAATTCTGGTCCATCAGTGACTTTGCCTAAGAAAAACATGCTAAGGAATAGATAAAGCAAACAACATATCCTGTATTTTAAAGGAGAATGATAACTAAAATTAGTTCAGGGATTTGTCATAGTGTAATCTTACTTCCAGCGAAAGATACATTAAAAGATCGCCCAAAACGAAACTGGAGAACTATGCCCTGGCTGCTCTCATTGTAAATTGGATGGCATCTTACCAATTGAGTCCATTCTGTTCCGCAAAGGTTCACTATCTGAAAAGGCCATTTCATCAAAACATTAGAAGACATAAGCTGTAATTGATATTACTAACGCACAAAAATAGAAGTTTGCTTTAAATGAGATATTTTACCTATCCTTGATCCTCAAAGAAGCATGCATGTATGTGGGACAGATACACTTGACTCCTAGCCATACTTTAGCTCAGGCTGAGCAAGAAGCAACAGGCCTTATGTCCTTGGGGTGAACTTGTGAGCCGGAAAGCCCCTGGCTCATGTGCAAGGGAGTGAAGGTGTCCTGAAATATATTTTGAAAGGTCGTTTTGAACCCAAAATTACAAGATAACCAAAGTACAGAACAAGACATCAGAGCTAAACCGAAGACACCTGTCTTGTCTATACTATTGAGTAGCAGCCAACTACTTCACCCTGTAAATATTAAACTTGGGATGGGCTTAATTTGAGCTCTCCCTGAATGGCAGCTGGCCGGCACACCAGGTGACTCTCCCCTTGAGCAGGGACACTTCTCAAGGTTAGAAATTCCTTACCTGAGATTAAGTGAGCCTTCCTTACTCAAGGCGGAGAGGTCCCTTACCCATAACAGAACCTTGGTGACTGAAATCAGCTGAATTAACACTATGAAGCATTACCAATCTATGTAGCTACACAAATATTACCAACTTTATATGGATAATTCCATTAGACATGAACCATTGACCAAGTCCAAACTAAGACTGGATCCAGTCACATCTAGGCTCCAACAAGGAGTTTAGAAAGAAAGGGCGTCCATTCTGAACCTCATGACTCAGCAGAAGGATCCTCTTTACTCTTTACACCTCTGGTCTCTATATGAGTTACTCTTATTTAATTTTCCCTTGCATGCTTCTTCCATGCCTTATAGGTGAACCTTGCCATCAAACTTATTAAACCTTTTCAAACCACTGTTAAAACTTTGTTAAATTCCATTAAACTTACTGAGCACTCTCAAAGTAATATTTTACCTCAATAAAATATATTGCTACTTCTGTCTTTTGAGTGAGGTGCACTATGCTCATCTGCAACAGTATGTAACTACATATACTTATTTACACAGCGATACTGACCGCCATTACAACTGAAATTTGATTTAGTGTTCCAATAACAGGTGCAGAAAGGATGTCTTGATGCAGGAATAATAACCGTCTATAAAAAAAAATAAATTATTTTTGTACTTCATTTTCTCAGCTGAAATTTATTTTCCTCAGCTTCTGCAAACATAATACATTCCACTTTCACTTTGTTCCCAGTGGTTCAGTATAATATATTGGACAAGTTTAAGTTACTTGCTCTCAACCCACCCACAGTGGTCTAAGACAAAGACAAAGGCCTTTGGCACACAGACAGAACTCTCCAAAAGTTTTCCTTTTGGCAGAATTCCTCATTTATCCCCTTTCCTATTAAAGGGAATGACATAATATTTGGTGAGCACTAAGGAGTGTACATACGCTTTCCGAATATTCTTTTCACTCAGTCTCAACCCACAGAAAGCATTTCAACTTTGCAAGTGAACACAAATTAATTTTAACTTTTTATTGATTTGGAGTAGGCAGCCTTGTTAGTTTCAGCTGATGACATTTAAAACATAATGGAAATGTGAGGGTTCTCCCCAGCAGCCAGCAAGTCCCCCTCAAAATAACCCTTCAGTTTTGAACAATTTTGTACTGTTTGCTGCTGATCAGAATTTTGCTGGTTTTATTAAGCTTAATTCTATTACTGCTAATAAAATATTTCAATAACAACCACCAAAAGCTTCTGAAAATAATAACCCTCAAAACTCTTTACCTGCAAATCTTTATCTGTGTACTCCTTGTCTCAGTTTCTGGTATATGAGAACTCAGTGTTACTGTAGAGGCACAGAGATTTTGTAGATCTGGCAGACTGACAAAGAACAAAGACTGGTGCCTGGTGTCATTCATGATATATTGTTGATTGCTCCAAAGTGGCACCTGGGTCTTAAAATGAAAAAAATATTTCATTTTCATAAGGCAGATATTTGTTTACAGAACTTTGTAAGTATATGGTATCAAGTAAATGAATAATCAACTACCTTCTGATTAAGATTAGGTAGGCAATATACCATAACTTGGTCAACTGAAACAGACAGCTCAATATACTTTTGCTATAGATAATGCATTAAACTTGAAAAAAATACTATTTACAAGAGTCAAAATATTCAGAGTAAAGACAAGGACAAAAGCATTCTTTCCATCTTCTTCTCAGGCTTTTCCATCATCTTCTCAGATTCCAGGTGGGGCTATCTAGGATCTAGAATCTATCTAGGATCCAAGACTGTGATGTTAGTCACCTCCTGTGTGGCAAGAAAGTTTAATGCCCAGGAGCTCAACAGAGATCTCACTAGTCATACAAAAAACTGTGGCTGGCTTGTGAGAGAGAATGAAAACCACAGAAACATGGAGGCACACTGGAAATCTTTTCCTTTTTCCCCACAGCAGGCTCCCTTCCTAGTGATACAGGGAACTTGGGTGCTCCCTGCTTAAATCCATCTCTCTTCTCAAGCAACAGTATGTTGAATAATTCAGTGAACACTGTATTCTAACCTATAAAGAACTGAGTCTTACAGTGGACTGAAATCTGTACTAATCCAGAATCTCATTCAGCTATATGATTAATAAAGAACACAGACAATTTTCTCTCCCATTCTTGCTCTCAAATGAGAAATGTATAAAGAACAGCATTTTGTCTTGGTGGGAATTTTTAGTAAGTACACTCCTACATATCATGAGATGAAAACGTAGCTGGTATTTGGAGTGGAATGTGATTAGACATATAATGGTTCTACCAAAGCTGACTCTCACATTCTAAGCTTTCCTTTATAATAGAAATTATTATTTACATTTTGTGTTCAAGAGTATAAGGCAGTTTTGAGCTCATACCACAGCTGTTATCTTGAAATGCACATAACCTGATATTTCAAGTGAAGTTAGAATACACAGTATATGTTCATTGCCATACCACTAAGCAGACGTGCTGCAACTCTGTCATTTCTGGAACTTCCTAAAAAGCACCAAAAAGACGAACCAAGAGAACCAGAATTTCAGACTGAGAACGTGATCCTTTGGTGCAGTACTAACAAATTTAATATGAGTGGAAGTAATATGAAGTTATGGCTGTTACCTGCCCTGTTAGATGCCTGTTGTATGCTCCTATGTACTGCCAGGCTCAGCATAAAGGAACTAGAATATTTATGAGAAGAACACCTAACATTTAATTATTTAAGGAAAATACACCTTTTAACTATAGCACCTTCTTTGAAGTCTTTCAAAGAAAAACAGGCAGGTGGAAAGTCTGCTTATTGTGAAAATCCAGGAACAAACACTGCACACCAGAAAAAAGCTGTTTTAATAGTTCTCCCTGCTCCAAACCCTAAAACCCTTCTGGGAAATGGTCTTACCAGCACAGTGAAGACAGCAATAAATACTTTGTTTCCAAACTTTATGAAGTCACCAGGTATTCACCTGAAAAGCACTTTTGAAAATCATGATTAAAAAGACAATGAACTGGAAACATTTTTTGAGGAACAATGTGAAGGATATTTTGCTGTTCTGATTTTGCTTTCCCCTACTTACAGTGTAACACATTAAAAAGATTAACCTCAGTCATATTCTAGAAAAATCACAAGGTCAGTGTTTTATAACTGTGATTTAAAAGAAAATAATGTTTCCTGGTTTCTTACGCTTAAAGGAAAATACATTTCAAGTTTTATCTAGCAGTCATGAAAAGTACATTTTTTTAAAATGCCAGCCAAGACTACCACTTCATCAGAGAATTCCAAAAGCTACAGCTTAAGGGAAAAGACCATTTTAAACAAATGAGAAAAAAGTCTTGTCCGTTTGCAAACACAGAAAAGAAAAAAGTCTGCGTCCTCAGCTTTCATAATGTTGAAAAGAATCCTCAATGGCCAACTGGGGATTTTTGTGGTGAAGATGTTGTAAAACCCATGTGGCAATGCTCCAGCGATTGGCTTGCTATTTGAGGCCAACTCCCCTGTGGGAACCACTCTGCATTCAGTGTAAGTTAAATCTTCCCAGTCATCTTAAAAGCTAATGGGATAGAGTGCTTGAAAATGGCTTCTCCCTTCAGGGGAGAGGATAAAGAGATTAAGTACCAGTTAAGATAGAACTAGCAGTTATAAATCATAGGAAATAAACCAAACTGCCTTCTGTACAACTAGGAGAACTTAACATGTGTGGGAGAAACTACATCTTTAGATGCTAATAATCACAAGACGTGAACTTGAAACCACTACAGAGTTCCTGCTGAGCTGAACAGGACATCAGTCAGAGAATGGCTATCACAGGTTTTCTGTCAAAACAGACAAGTAAGTCACAGAGCTTGGCAGAGGTATTTCTTATTTTCAGTAATGACCTGGAAGATGGAATGAAGAGCCTCCTTATTAAAGCTGAGAATGACACCAAGCTGTGAGGGACAGTAGCTACTCCTCCCATTTGGCTGACTGTAATGAACTAGAGATGGTATCTCAAGATTTTGGTGGCATTCAGCAAGGAAGTATGAAGCCCTGCTGCACACAGATAAGCAATAGCACATGCACGGGGTACGGAACAACTACCTAAGCACCAGCTTTGAGGAAAGGTTCCTCAACAGATCATGCCGGGTAAATTGTAGTATGCTGCTGAAGTCATGCTGTAAACAAAGCCCACAAAAAAAGCCCCAGCCTGTAATCACGCTGGAGCACGTTCACAGGGCTGTTGCTGCTGAGGCACCCAAGCAGGGTACAGGTGTGCCACGGACACCCATACTGATTCAAGTAGCAAACAAAGCCATCAAGCACATCTGAGGCCAGAGAGAAGGAACCTGGTTTTAGCTTAAACAAAACTGAGGGAAAATAGGGTGGTGAGTGGGTGAAAGGGCATCACCAAGAGAAAGGGAAAGCCCTGCTCCCTGTGCCCTCAGTTCACCAGGTAGCAAGGCAGGTGAGGCATCGCAGGGAAGCCTCGGCTCAACGCCCGCGGGAGAGCTCTCCCAAGGCAGTGCGAGGGGCTCCTGCGACAGCCGGGAGGTTTTGAGGAGCTACTGTAAGGAAGCACCTCGGGCACCGACGCGCCGCAGGCCGCTGCCGCCGGGCTCCCTCAGGGGCTACGAAGGGAGTCGCGCGTACCCAGCCTTCCGCGCGAGCAACCGCCGCGCGCCTCCCGCCTTCGGCGCGTGCAACCGCTGCGCGCGGGCTGCGCGGAAGGCGGCTCCGGGACCATCCGCCCGCCAGCGGCCGCTCCAGCGCCTGGGGCCCTGCCGGCGGCAGTTCAGGGTCACTGAGGGTGCGGGTGTGACTGCCCCGGCCGGCCCCTGGCCTGCTGCAAAACCGGGCAGGAGAGAGCGACCTGCTCCCTGCCGGCACGGGAGGTGGGCGCCCGCACCTGCCACCGCCTCTGCGGGGAGAACCGGCAGCAATCGCGGGGAAGCAAAGGCGGCGGAAGGTACCCGCCGGGCAGCGTGCCCCAGCCGCGGCTTGGTAGGGCTGGGTCGCTGCGGGCCGCCCAGGAGAGCGGGAGGCGCTGGTAGCCGTAAGGCCCTGCGCGTGCTGGGGAGCTCGTCCCCTTGCCTGAGGCGGGACGCGACGCGAGACGTGACCGGACCGACGGTCTTCACAACAAAGCGGGCGGTCACGGCACCGCTCAGCTCCTGACAACACCCGCGTTTTGTTTCCATTGTAACAGCTGCTTGTTCCTAACATTAAAATGTGCCGACTGCAACGACGCGATCGCCGGTAAACGAGCAGCACGTTGCCAGAGCGGGGCGTCAGCCTGTTTTGGTGTAAGCAACGCCGCGACTGAACGGCCAGCTGGCTGCCAGGCGGCCCGCCGCTCACTGCCGCCGAAGGCAACAGCACACACCGCCCCCCGCGGCAACGCCCTTCGCCCACTGCCGGCGGGGCGGGGGGGAACCTCGGGGCCGGATTCCAGCGGCGGCCGCGAAAGGAACACGGCGGGGTCGCTGCCCGGGCACCACTGCCCCCATTGCCGCTGTGGCCCGTGACCGGCGCTGGGTCATGTGGAAGGCGCCTCCCACCCCGCGACGGGGGGAGGAGGCGGAGCACACGAGTGCCTCTCTCCCGGCCGCCAGCCCGACGCCGTCTTTGAAAAGCATTCCGCTCCGCCAATGAGAAGCCGGGGGAGGGCGGGGAGGCGGGGCCGTGGCGGGCGGTGATAGGCTTGCGGCTCGGCTGCCGTAGGCGTGCGCCGGTGGGAGCGGGGCTGCAGCCTGTTGCGGAGCCGGCGCGGCTGCGGGTGGTGGCGGTGCTGTGTCGTGCCTGGGGGACATGGTGGGCTCCAGCGAGGCCGGGGACGAGCCGTGGCGCGGCCGCTACTACCGGCTGGAGGAGGTGCAGAAGCACAACAACAGCCAGAGCACCTGGATCATCCTGCACCACCGTATCTACGATGTCACCAAGTTTCTAGATGAGGTGGGTGCCCGGGGAGGGCGGGGAAGCCCCGCGCCATGCCGCCGGGACGCTGCGGGTACCGGCGCGCCCCGAGCCCGGCGGTGTGGTGCGGACTCGCCGGCTGGCCCCGCGGGCTCCCCGCGCCGCGGCCGGGGGCAGCCCCTTGCGGGCTTTCGTCGGCCTCCCCCGGGCGGGGGCGGGCGCTGTGGGTGCCGCCCTCGGCCGGCCCGCGGTAGCGCTCTGCAGGCACGGACGTGTGGCGGCCCCGGGCCTCGGCTGCGGCGCCGGCGGGGCAGGGGCCGCCGCTGGGGCAGGAGGCGGCCGGGTGTGCCACCCCCCGGCGGCGTGTGACCTGCTGCTGCAGCCGCGCCCCGCCTGCCCCTGCCCTCGCTGCCGCTGCAGGGACCGAGGCTCCCGCAGGGCTTCGCTCGTACGGCGCTGCCCGGGCGCAGGGGGGAGCAGCGGCCCGGCTGAGCGCCCTGCCTGTGCTGTTGTGCTTTGGCTACCCCCGCCCCACGGTTAACGATCGATGGTTTTGATCGCAGGCTGATGGTTAGCAGTTGATGTAATCGGTGATACTCGTGGCTAATAAGCGTTTTCATTACTGAACTAAAACCTTCTTCTGTTGCAACTACGGGGCAGATTTTGTTAGTATTAAACGTAGCTAGGATTCATTAGCCATATTTTGAATTTTCTCCCTTGCGGCCGTTCTTCCCAATCTGCAAATATCTAGCATCCAATTAAAAAGTTATGGTAGACTTACATTAGTTTCTTTAAGAATATAGCACAGATTGGTAGAGATGTGACACAATTCAAGCCTCAGTAGTTCTTTGGCCCTATCTTGACTTTTGTAGCAATAAACACTTGACTTTCAAAGTACAAATTGTGCGTTTTGCAAATAAGAAGTTGGCATGCAGTATTTCAAAGGCAGCATTCACACAGGTAATATTTCATTCTTAAGCTGTGTGCCAGCACAAATTGGCTTTTCATTGTAAAACTGATCTACTGACTCTTCCTTAATTCTTTTTCATCTAGCCCTATCCCTGGTCTGGCTTATCTGCAGTTACGGAAATATTTGTTTGGTTATGTGGTCAGGGTAAGGTCAATTTCATTACAGAAGCCCTGGAGGAGAATGCACTCTCTCATGCAGCCCGAGAAATTGAAGTAGCTGTTCTTGGAAACTTGATCAGTTTTGATTGATACAGAATTGTAGAAGCGCTTCCAGGATGGGGGCCAAAAAACCCCCAAACCTAACACAACACAAGAAGAAAAACACACTTGACAAAAAAACCAGAAAAACCACCAAAACCCAGGGTCTAATGAGCTTGTGGATGTAATTAGTTACACAGACAAGCTGACAGCCTCTTCCTTCAGTACTTGTGATTAAATAGGTAAATATTAAGAGGCACTATGTTGTGCAGATTTCTTCAAGAACATCTTCATTTCAGACTTAAGGGTAATGTTGCCAATTCGGCAGCATATCAAAAGAATTCAGTTTGTCTGTAAGGAGTTAAATAGTTGTTTCTTGGACAACTGTGTGATGTCTTGCACACTGTGGTACATATGGGTCAAACTGTAGCCTCATGCTAAACAATTTTCAATAGAATACGGCTGGTTTGGGAGCTGAAATTTCTGGGTCATATTCTGAGATTATTCAAATTAATGAGATTGCACAACACATTTTCAACAAAGTATCTAAATGAAGCTCCTAAGGAAAACTCTTGGATATCTCATCATGTGTACTGTGTTGGTGACTTTTGGGATGGAACCTTTGGATTGAAGAATATTTCACAGGACACTTTCTTACCTTGCTTTTTTTTTTCTTTTTGAGTGCTTTTGACACCCAGTTACTTTATCAAGTGATATGCTAATTCTTCCGATGCTGTCAGACACCCTGAGACTTTTACACCTGACAGGAGGAATTGGAGCTAGCCTCTTGCTGATTCCTTCAGTAAGCACTTCTCAGTGAAGTGGATATTAAGTTAGCTGTTTCAATGGCATTGTTGCTAAAACTAGATTTTACTTCTTGCAGGAGTAGAAAAGCTTAAAATATTTCAAGAATTAAATGTAGGCTACTAAAGTAAGTCCAGTAATACTAAAGAGGATGCACTGCTAAAGCATCATCTCACTCCTGCTCTTTCCAAGTGTAAACAGGTAAAAGTATCAGTTTACTAGGGAGCGAAGAACTGGGAACAGAGGCTGGCTTCACCAGTTTCATTTCTTAATTCAACAAGCGATCTTTCCAGCCAATGCCTTAACCTGTGGAAATAGTTTCTTAATGATTATGAAGTTGTAAACTGTACAGTGCTTCAGTGTTAAAGACACTCTGGATGCTCTCATACCTAATAAGTGAAAGTATGCTGCTGCTTTTCACTCCATTATAGTGCTTAAAGGGTGTATTTCCTCTGTCTAGCTGTTGTCTCTTCATAAAGCTTGTAGATTTTAGTGAAACTTGTTTGTTTTGGGGAACCATAATCCTCTCTGAACACTTCATTGAAGTTAGCTAGTAAGTGGACAGGGGGGTGATGATGTGTATGTGTTGGGAGTGGTGAGGCTAAACAGGAGTGGAGGCATTGCACAGTGTGACCACTTTAGCTTGGTTTTCTAAGGGCAAGACTTAAGAGAATTTGAAATACAGATGAAGTGCTGGAGAAGGAAAGGATTGTGTACTTTTGGCACCTTGTCCTAGGGGTTACTGAAGGTGAAGATTCCAGCCACTGCACTTTTATTTTTAAATGCAGATCTTAGGGAAACTTTATAACTTGACTATGTATTTCTGAATTTTCTTTGAGTATCAAAGTATATCCTCTAGGAGAAAGAATCAAGAGATACCAGCTTCTGCAGTGTGGTATATGAAAGCTCTTAGCAAGACAGACTATTCTTGAGACCAGAAACTTGTATGCTACCATTTTCATCCAAAGGCTGTTGGACCCATACAGAAAATATGGGAAACCTTTTCATAGTTTCAGGTCCTACATAATTTAAGGGAAAATAGCTACTAGAAATGCACTTGTAATCACAGCAGTATCTTATGGCTGTATCTGCATTGCAGATAATTACATGTATAAATAATATTAAATGTCAATTAATGGATTAAGTATGTTGGTAATGCTTGATGATATTTCTTCATAGTTCAATCTGACTAGTCAGGCTTTGACATCATTCTAATGAGCTAAACAAGAGTAGCTGAGCCTATAAAAACAAGAATTAAATGATCAGTGTCTCGATCTACTTGCCATTGCAGTGGGAGTCCTCTCTATGGCTTTTGTAGGAACTTGTTTGATCCCTTAAGCTAGGCAGAGAAGCAAGAATAGAAACATCTCCGCCTGAGAGAAATATGTTGTCCTGGGAGCTAACTATGGTATGTATTTAATATTAATCTAATAGAGGCTTTTGTTTAGGTTACATCAACTGTTGCTGGTCTCAAAATTTAGTGAAAACATTCATGGCCAGTGAACATAGGAGTTTTTTAATAGAGTATGAACTTATTTTCTAAACAAAAGGGACAACTCCCACGAAATTTGTTTTGTAACGCTGATCAAATAAAGTGGAGAAAAACAAATACTGTTTTACTTTTGTCAGAATGAAAAAAGTTCTCTCCGCTATGTGGCAATAAGTTACATTCGTTCAGTGTGATAGTATTGTGGAGGAGTATCATAGCACTTTCTCTGTTTAAAGTAATAAATAGCTAACACGAAAAGGTGCAGGTACTGGCACATTTTGAAGTCTGTCAACTGACCATGTGAATTTGTATTGCAGAATTTTGCAATCTAAGGATTAAAAACAGTGTTATTACTTCCTTAAGTTCTGATGAACCTTGCAGGAGGCTTTGAAAATGCTTTGAAGGATAACACTTCTTAGCACTCTTCTATGCAAGACACTGCAAGCTGTAACTGTTTGAGTGTGAGTAGCACCCAGGTAGTGGAAATTTCTTTTGCCCTTTGTCTAAAAAAACCCTGATGATGGCTTTCAAAAAGACACTCTTATAAAGAGGTCTACTCTCCTAAGCTCCTCAAGTTTTACGTGAGTGCAGAAGTTCTGTCCTCTAACTTGAATTGGTGGTAGAAGTAATTTGGAGGGCTCTTTTCAGACTACATGAAAGTACCCTTAAAACAAACAAGTATTAGTCTATCACAATGAAGCTGAGGTTCTCTGGGTGTTTCTGGCTCCTTCGCTGCCCCTTTCTGGTTCTTGTTCCCTGTAGTGCAGAAAGCAAAACTTGAATTTATAAGGCTGCCACTGGTGGAGGCCTTTGCTGATCACCCCAAAGTTAAACCGGACCTTAGATCTGACTTTCCCAGAAGTGGGAGGGAGCAGAAATTGTGAATTAGGGTAGTTACACTTCAGTAGTGTCTTAAACTAGGGAACACTGAGAAAATTGCATGACACTACCAAGGGGGAGAAGAGGTGGTAGGTGTTGAGGATGAAATAATCTGGGTCAGAAGTGTGTGATGAGAGCAATGAGTTCAACTCTTTATTTGCTTTATCTAAAACTTTCCAATGTGCCGCTGTTACGAATTAGTCTATGCTATGTACTAGTGCTGGCTCTCTGCAGACTTCTGTTAGGTATGTAACTTAAATATCAATGCTTCTATATGGGGAATGTCCTAGGGATGAGCTAGACCAGCTTAGTTTATCAGTAAAAGCTTTTTCATTTCCCTTGAACTACAACTTCACCTGCAAAAACACTTCAGTTACTTGTATCAGCAGGATTTCAGTTTAGCAGTCACTGTCTCTGTAGGCCTTGGGAGCTTTCCAGTTCCAGGGTGTATCCAGAGGCTTTTCATTAAAGTAGAAAATCTGGTAGCAAGTTTTGTTTACCAGGCAGAAGTGTGAACAAAGGCCCTGTGTAAACAACCTTTTGAGAAACTCATCGAACCATGGAAAATGCTCAGCTTTTGATAGGAAAGTAATTTCTTGCCCTTTGTGAGATATTACAGTTGCTCCCTTTCGTTAGGGGAGGTGAAGTCTTTTCATTAATTGCTTGTATTACAAGCCCTCTGCAAACAACTATAATGTAACTTTGCATCTTTAAGCAGAGGTGCCATGTAAAAGGAAAGTGTTTATAGTTTTCAAGTACTTTGTCTAGTAGGTTAGTAGCAACATCATCTGCTAGATGGCTTAGATTGGGAACTCCGTGTGATTCTCTCGACCTTAGTCTTGCTGTCATGAGGAAAAAATACTACCGGTTTTCCAGTTGTGGTGGCAGAGGTCTGGGTGGCTTTTCCCTTTCCTGTCATGTGTGATAAGGGGGTTTGTCATAGTCACTTTGTTGACACTAATATTATGGGTTTGTAGACAGAGGGATAAGTTACTAATTAGCTCAAAACCTAATTCTACAGAGAAAAAAAGCTGACCGTGTAGCTACAGGGTTGCTTTGTAGTGGCACAAGGGAGGGATTTGGGAACAAATTAGTGTATGTTCTGTAACCAGCAACCTGAGAGTAGTTTAAGTACTCTGTGAAGTAGTTTTAATGTAGATGCAGTTATACTAGTAGATATCCATTTAGATGGTTGGTGAAGTTTTTGGAGGAACTAGTGCAGACTACATGATCTTGACAACTTGCTGGAGCAGCTGGTGTTTTAACTACTTGTAGGAGTAGGGTTTGGTTTCATTGCAATGCATGAGTGTGTGCCTATATGCTGCTCATGCTACTGGTGCTTTGTGGGTAGTTTAACTGTGGTGCCTTTTGCTACTTGTTGATGTAGTCTTCGTTAAGCATGTTTTGCAGCTCTTTCTGCAGAAGAGGGTATATATAGTCTATTTTGGGCAGCACAATTCTTTAGCATGATACTAAAAAACAAACACAACCTCCCAAAACCCCATGCTGCTGAAGGAATTAGAGGACTTAGTTGTGGCATATCTGGGAGACCCTGTTAGACCCACGTTCAGCTTCTTAGATGTGCTGTATATTTCAAGGCACTGAACTTGTGTGAGCCTTCAACTTTTGTCCAGTTGAATACTTATCAGAATGCATTCAAGGGCAGGATTTCTGTGAGCATGCCATATTTGCACATCTGCTTGCGTAATCTTAACTCTGCATGTACCCTTTTAACCTTTTTTTGGCTCAGTTGCTGTGCCTAGTCTTTTTTATCAATTGCTTAATCTTGCTTTTGCTTAGTCATTGTAGGGATCCCTTACCCTTGTAGCTGTGATATCTTGGCTCTTTAAAAAAAAAAAAAGTGTTCTTTTTTGTTTCTTTTTTTTTTAAAGCAACTTTCTTAATCTATTAAAATAACTGCCTTTAATGCAAAGATTCTAGTTTTGGAGTTCTGGTACTGCTGGAAACTGGTAGTAATAGTGTCTTCCTGATCCATATGAACAAGTCTTATTTTTTTGGAAGAGAAGGATTGATGGGAGATTAGTATGGTGGATTTGAAGTAAATGCAAACCTGAATTCCCTAAACTAACCTAAATGTTTATGCCATTTCTTTAATATACTGTCTAAGCATACCCTTTCCGTTCCGCTATGTTCCAGGCAAGTTGACCCTAAATAGTAGAATTTTTTCCTATTTTTGTAACTTCAGATGCTGTAGTCAGAAACATTAAGAACAGAATTGAGGCTCCAAAGACTTATTTCTTCTGTCACTGGTAAAGTGTTAGAACTTACTTCATGGTCACCTTAATCCAAGGCAGTAGTACTAAAATGTTTTCAACTTGCTTACCTAATCATTCCTGGTGTTTATGTAGTAGTTTCCTACTTAAAAGTTGAGTGGTGAATTTTTATGGCATGTTACTTACCTGTTGTATGGAAGAGTAAGTTGAAGCTGGAAAAATTCTGAACTAGAACATGTGATATATCTTGCAGTATGTACAGAGTTATTTGATAGATGAAGATGTGGAACTGCATACAGTCCCAAAAGGGCATCCTGGGGAGGAATAAAAGTCAATGGAGAACAGGGATTTCTGTTAAGGGAGTGGTGATGGGTTGAGGCATTAGGATATACTGGGAGACAGCTTGTTTACATTGTGAGGTTTTTATCAGCAATGTAGTTCTGGGTTTCCTTAGTCTGCTAAAACCAAATTGCTTTTCTAGTGACTTGTAACTGTTTAAGCACAACTGAAAGCTCATACGTAGTGTCTTACTAAATAACCTTTAAGGGTCCTTTCCAAAAGAAATTATTGTATGATTATCTGGTGTGACCCCCCCCAGCTCAAATTGGAACTAAGTTCAGGTTCCTTAGTGCCTTGTGCAGGCAACCTCAAAGGCTGGAGATTCTGCACGCTCCCTTGCCAACTTGTTTTAGTGCTTGGTTGCTCTTATTAATAGCTTTTTTAGTTAGATCTACCTGGAATATTCTTGCTGCAACTTAAACTTTTTTGCCTTTATCCTTTTGTTATAGAAAGCATTTGGGTAAAAATGTAAATTTCTTGCAGAAATGAGAACATGGACTGTATCTTTAGGTAACAGTGGGGCTAATAAGAGTGACTGATTCCCATAATGTTCTAAATGCTTTAGTCTCTAGGAGTACAAACTTAGTTTCCTTGGTTTTGGCTTCAGAGAGTACATAAAGCTCTCTAGTTGAACAGAGAGTCATGTTTGCTTTTAGAAGTCTAGCAGCTGATTTTGCAAGGAAACTTTATTTTTAGAAATGTAGAAATGAAGAATTTACGTTTTTAGAGTGTGGAGTGGCTTTTAGTAACAAATTCAAACTCATTAAATTACAGCACCCAGGTGGTGAAGAGGTCCTTAGGGAGCAAGCTGGGGGAGATGCTACTGAGAACTTTGAAGATGTTGGCCATTCTACAGATGCAAGAAAACTGTCAGAAACCTTTATTGTTGGGGAACTTCATCCGGTGAGTATGAGAGTACCAGTACTTGCTGTTACTGTAGAGCAGGGGTCCTCAAACTTTTTAAGCAGGGGGCCGGCACACAGATGAAGTGGCAGGCAGCCATCTGCGGCTGCTTGGTTTCCCTCCCTAACCGCCAGTGGAGGGGGAGGGGTAGGGGGGTTCTGTAAGTACCGGGGCCAGATTGGGGACCCTGGGTGGCCATCTCCAGCCCGCGGGCCATAGTTTGGGGACCCCTGCTGTAGTGTCTTTGCATCTAGTTACTTCTCTGTAATTCACTTCAGAATAAAGGAGGGCTGCTACACTGGTTAGATGCTAGCCCTGCAGCTGTGTAAGGGTAGACCTAGGCTGCAGATAGATTGTACACCCTGCAATGTGAAGAGATTTGATGAGTGTAGCGTCAGGATGGTCACACTTGAAAGTTTGCTGCTTTGAAATATTTTACAGCATAGTTCTTGAATAAGATGAATACAGAATCATGCCACTTCTAGTGTACCCTGTGAGCTCTATGAGACTTAATAACCCCTGAAGGTCCTATGTCAGAATGTCTAGACCTTTTCTTTGTCAATATGCAAAGTGATTGCTAACAGCTGCTTTCATCATTGTAAATACATATGCCAGGCTTCCATCTGGATCTAAAAGTATAATCCTGGCTCTTCATATGTATGTTTAGACAACAGCAGTTTACTTCTGGTTTGATACTGTCTCCCCCCTTGTCTGGCTCTCCCTGTTTTGAGCTGTATCAGTGTTCCCTACTCATAGTTGTCAGGGTTCTTTATGATCTCTTCCCACTGGATCATCTGTCACTTCTTCACTGTCCTTATCATTTTCTGTACTTTTAACAAACGTCTTCCTGTTGCCTCACGTTTTAAAGGATTTATTTCTAGCTACAGAGCTGATGCCTTGACTTCCTTCAGATAAACCCTATTTAAGCTCTCCTGCATCTTAATGTTTAAAAACCACTTGTTAGAGATTTAGGCTGCTCGCGCCAATCTGCTCTACTTCACTGCCTGTTCCTGCCTCTTCTCTTTTCCTCTTCTGTTTTGTCTTACATTTGGGATAAACATCACTGTCTTGAGTAGCATGTTTCAGAGTAGGATTCCTGACCTTGTTTGTCTTGGGTCCTCTCATGATAAATATTAATAGTGTAGCTTCTAATACTAAATAATTAATCCCTCATGCACATTTTTAACCTTGCAGGCTTGTCTTCTATTTCAAATGGCAGCTGATGCCAGTGAAGTTGTTCTTAACATGGCTATGTCTTTGGTTCTTCCTTGTTGGACAAGTGTGCTTTCATTGGATATGAAACAAACAGCTTGATAGTTCAATGTACAAATACAGTACTGTCAAGAAAATATACTGTTGAGCTTTTTTGTAATGAATGTGACTGTTCAAGTAAAACATGAGTTTTCGAATTTGGGACATTTTCACTGGATGTTGGACCAAAACTATTTAGGTGACTTTGCCCGATTAAAATGAGTAGACTAGGCTGAAGTAAACCGATACAACTGCAATCAGTATATAAGCTAAGGTTATGTACTGTTCAGAGACAGTGAATAATCTTAGAAAATACAGTACATCAGTAAATACAAAACCATGGACATGAGAAACAATGAAATATGTTGGAGACTCAGGTTTCCCTTCTTTATTGTACTGGGAAGTTATTATTTAAGGAAGTGATCTTGTGTAGCTCAAAATCATACACTGACATCTACTTTTTGCGAGTCTGTGTCCTAGGTAAAAATAGGTACACATTAACAGAATAAATTGCAAACTGAATTTAGTGGTGTATAGGTTTTTTTAATGACTTGGGACTCCGTCTGAATGTTGTTTTCTTGTTTTCCTGCAGGATGATAGAGGGAAGCTTCAGAAACCAACAGTAAGTGCGTTTCTTGAAATGCAGTGGTTTCTTCTGGGCATTAGGAGGGGTAGTGTCCACCTGTAAATGGTATATCCCCAGAGGCAAAAATAATTCAGCTTGATTTAAGTGGTGTTTCAGGTCATAAATCTCCTAAATCTGTTGATCTGACTTGGAATTATTCTTCCTGTTAGCTGTTCGGGTTTTTTTAAATTTGTGTGGTTTTGAACCAAGAGGTTACTAAGTGTGAGGCATTACACCATAGCAGAAACATGACTCTAGAATCAGTCAATGGTTTTCTAATATTTAGTTTAAGAAAAAAATATCCATTTATTAACAGAGTGGATTAAATGAATAAGTGTTTGTAGGGAAAAAATGTGATGCTGAACAATATATTGGTAACAGTAGCAGATGGAGAATGTAGAGGCATTTGATTGCTGTATTATATATCAGTTGATTTGCAATTGTGAACCCTTTCAAGGTGAAAATGCTGTTTGCTTCCTGTTTTGGTAGATTTTGCTGAGTGTCCTGTCAATGCAGCATTGCACATACTTTATAGGGTTTTTTTCTCCTGTCTCTAGTAGAATGAAGTTGTGTTGGCACTGGACTATCAAACTCAAAAAACTCAGATGCCCCTTAAAAGGAGCACGTGCTTCGGAGATTACTGTGTACAGCTGCCGCTGCTGTGTGTGTCTAGAGGATGCTTGTTTGGGGCTGGCTTAACAGTACAGCAGTGTGCTTAGGAAATAGTTGAAGATTATTTTTAAATGAAGTGGAGTAGGATCTTATGAGAGATTATCTTAAACAATCACTTTTGTAAGATCTTATAATATGAATAGGTTAAAGGAAAGAAAAAAATTAAATATATATGCTAAAATGTTCAATATAGCAATTCTGAATTTTATTATTAATTAAGGACTGGAACTAGTCCACCATTAAGAGTCATTACTGCAGTTCAGAACTTCTTCCCACCAAGAATAACATCTGCTATTCAGATTTCTTTTGAAATTCAGGACAGTTTAAACTTAAGTTGGAAGAGCAGCAGCCATAAATGCAACCGAGAAACACAGCCCAGTGTAAGCTGCAGTATACAATCCCTCGATTAAGCTTACAGGGACTTAATAAACTGAAGTACTTATTCTGAGTTTGGCCAAAGCGTGGTCCATTGGGAGTTAAGATGTATCCAAATGACTTTTTACTACACTCCTATCTGGTTTATTCCCTTGTTTTAGTGCTGCTCATAATTATCTACACTGACATGCGTGTGTTCTGTGATTCCAGAAGGAAGCTGGAGCACTTTCCTCCAGCAGGACATGTGGGTGCAGCTGATAAGACAGTTTCACTTTACTGTGCAGTCTGGGTGGGTAACATGACAGGTTAGGCCCTGTGCCGTGGCTCTCGAGGAGCTGTCAGGAGGCCTTGTGCTTTCAAATGTCCTTCTTGTCCTTCCACTGTATTTAAAGTACCCTCAGTGTACATGTCCAGTGGCACAGTGTTTAAAAACAGGTTTGATGCCCTGGGCTGTATTGCTCTTACTGGCTTGGTATGTGGGGAACCATCCCCTGGTGCTGGATGTGGGGAGCCTGTTGTGGAAGGTGTTAGCCTTGATAATGTGGGTGCAAGCTGTGCTGTGCTGTCAGGTTTGGGACTAGTTTTTCATAGGTAGGTTAACAAAACTCATGTAGATGTAATCACCGAGTCTTATTCTTGTGAACATGGTATTTGTCACAGGTAAATCTATGATGATTTGGGTGCTTGTAGTCTGTTTGAACCTATGAGAGGATGTTAGGAATCTTTCATTTTGTAAATGAATTGCAAATATTCTGATACTGAAGCAATTCATTTATGAATGATGGACCTTGTATCACTAAACTTAAGTACAGTTTTAATGCTTAGATCTTTTAAGTGCGCTTAGGGACATGTGCATTTAGTAGTATTCAAACTAATTAAGTCTTCATGTAAATTGTGTGTGTGTACCCAGCTGTGATTTGATCTTGTAGTGCTTCTTTTTCTACGCAAACTGAACAAGAAGTCCATATCAGTATTAGAAACAACTGTAACTGATTCTTACGGGGTTTGAAATACCATGCTAAAATACTGAATTTTATATCCACAAGGGTTATTAATTAGTAGCTTTCTGTATGTAGGTTTGATATAAGAAATAACTTCATGAAAAACTTGCAGCAAAATTCCTTGTGATCATATTTTTTTTAAGTTCTGATGTGGTGTTGACTACAGAAACTGCTGCTAGCTTCTAATACAATAGCCTGTTACAGGAATTCTGAGAAAATGCTTTCCCAATGCCATGTACTGAGTTGTTTTTACATTAGTCCCACTTAATGAGTTTTGAGAAATTGAGGAGCTAGTTAAGATGGAGAAGGGGTGTCTGCCTAATGTAAGTATCTTTTTGTGCTTTGCTTTCCAGGAAACTCTTATTACCACTACTCAGTCCAATTCCAGGTATAGTATGACACCTGAAGTCAAACTTGAAGTTCCTCATGTTTATGTTTCTGAAGCTTAGAAAGCTGAACAGCTTCTACCTGCTGTCAGAAGATGGTGTATGAAAATTCTGTTCTACATAAAGGCCATGTTGGCATCTCTATGAGCATGTTAGCTTACTAGCTAATTTTTTTTCCCCTCATTGATGTGTATCAGTATCTACCAAATGGTTTCTGTTGCACAAGCCTTTATTTCTGGAGGCTACCAGATGAATAGAAGGTATATGATGCCATTGCTAACTTTTTTACTGACACGGACACAACACTTTAAAATTTGTTGTAACTGTTGCATCTAAGGGAAGTAAGAGGATTGTTTGTCTGTAAGGAGGAAAATCTGTCAGAACTGGGAGACCACTTTGGAATACCACTTTAAGGAATTAAACCTTTTATAGGTACATGCTGCTGACAACTGTCTGTTGCTGAAAGCTCAAGGGAGTTGTTCCATCCATGCCTCTCTAGGTGGGGAGCGTGGGTGCCTGAAAGTGTCATTTGATGCTGCTATTTAAATGGCTTTTGAATCAATGATGTTTTGGGCAGCACGCCATGACTTTAAACCTGTCTGCAGTCTTACTCTTCTCTAGTAAGCAACTGGTAAGGTCTAGTATAAACTATAATGGTACAAGCTTTTTTACTTGACTAGGGTATTACTGGCCAGCCCAGGTGTTCTGTTGCCCTAACTTTGAAATATTTGTTGGAGTGGGGAGAAAGGACTTCTTTAAATAATGACTTTTTAAACTTGTTGGTTGTCGCTTCCTAAACTTCTGTTTCAAAAACTTCCTTCTAGTTCATGGTCCAACTGGGTGATCCCGGCAATAGCAGCAATTATTGTGGCCCTGATGTATCGTTCCTACATGTCGGAGTAAGCACCTTACAGAGAACTAATGCAAGAAGAGACTGATCTGGGAGAGAATATAAGCAATCCTAACCCAGTATGTTCCCAGACAAAAGCCTGATGTCTGAAGAAAAATTCAACTTTTTCAGAAAACTGAACAATTCTTTTCTGCTGTGCACTTTTCTTAATGTTGCCTTCTTATTTGCTGTTCTGAAGGGATAAAGAGGCAGCATTTCTTTTTGTATAACAATTTTATTCTCCAATGAATTATTTGATTACTGTATGGGTTTCTGTGTTAGAATATTGGTTTGTATGTAACACTCTGATTCTGTTTCTCTTTAACCTGTAAAGAGAGTCCTATGGACCCCATTACTTATAAATTTTACAGCTTTAAATGACTACCAAAACTGTGTACATGTATTTGTCCATGTACACAACTTCAATTAACTTAAAAATTATGTTGTCTTAAATGTAGTATGTTTGAATGAAATGCTAATTAAATGTAATAAAGAAAAAAGCAGAGTTGGAGTAGTAGGTACTGGTGCCCATAAGTGATTGGTCCCTACCAATCAGGCTATAATGAGCTGACTTTTTTTCCCCTTTCCTCTTGACATCTTCTCTTATAGTTGTTGTAGATGCTGCTACTAGCAAACTGTTCTCTTGTCTTGGCTCACATTGAAAATTTCAGGTGATACATGAAACCCAATGTTTGGCTCAATTATGTCTGTCTCAGTTTTGTGAAGAGTAGCTGTTTTTTGCAAAAAAAAAAAAAAAGGGCAGAAAAAGGTAACTGCTATGAAATAATACTGTTCCTGCCAAGCACTCAGGTGACTAAATTTTTTCTGGAACTTTTAGACTTTTATAAAATCTTCACCTTTTGTCATTGTACATTGTGAGGGGGGAAAACATGGAATCTGTTTCTGACTGTTCTATGATGTGCTCCTTGGTGCTTTACTATGAAGAGATGACTATTTTCACTGCTAAATACAAGATAACTAAAAGTTTGCATTTTGTGGTGAACATTTTTAGTCATATGTAAATGATCATGAATAAAAGTTTAATTGCTTATTCTTGCTGGCTCAAACACATTCATTTCAAACTTTCTGGAAGGGATCCTATTGTGTATTGGGATGCTTATCAAAGTACCTCTTTGGTGCATGCTGAAAGTCCTTTATGCAGGGAAGTTGCATGTAACAAGTGAGAAAGTGTATTATGGAGCAGTTAGCATAGAAAAATGTTTTCATTGGTGTGATCTCAACATCAACTAGTGACTTTAGCAGTGGTTTGACCCTGAGGCTGTGCCTCCCTGACATTCATCAGGACTTGAAACACTATTCTAAAGGGTGCCTCTTGGCAGCACTAGGGAGGATGTATGTAGTTCATGTCCTGTATCACATCAAATCAAATTGAAAGATAGTATACAGTAAACATGAGATTTAAAAAAGGAAAAAAATAATACTTGGTGGGGGGAGGAGTGCTCTGACTTCAGGAGATTGTCTTGTGCATGTGTAGGAATATGTCAGTACAGGAATTCTTTAAGAATTTGTTAATTGTGGGAATTCCTTTACTGTTACAGCAAATAAGGTTATCTCGTATAATTTCAACTGTGAAAGTGTTTAGTTTCTGTTACACTTGTACTCATGTGTTCTGTCAGACTTGGTTTACAGAAGGTACATGTACACTTACAGTAGATCCCATCAATTTCTTTACCTTGGAAATTTTATCCTGCAGTATAAATGGAGGTATTTGCGATTGTGTCTAGGAAAAGCCCTAGCTTTTCCTCTGAATGTGGTGAAGTAGAGTTTAAAAACTCAGGTTTTGCTGGCTTTGTTTTTTTACAGATAACCTTTAAAAGGTATATATTAACTCTGAGTTGGTATTTAAACTCACAAATCAAGTCTGAAGTGTGGAATTTTCTGTTACTTTTTAAAGTAACATCTGTGTTCACATATCTAGGTGAAGGGAAAAGCCCAGCAACTTCAGAATGTTTAACCTTTCTTCCCCCTGCTACACCCACCCCCCCTCACCCTGAGAATGTCAGACTGATAATTATGACCCCAGCAGCGGACAGGGCAGTGCAATCAGAGTGGGTCATGAAGAGAAAACACTTGCTGCGAAAGGCCTTTTTTTCTACAATGTGTATGTTTGGGGAGTTTTAGTATGGTATAGGTGTGTGGGTCCCACATACTGGGTGTTTATTTATGCAGTCTCATGGAGTACCTGTGCAAGCTCAGTCCCACCTAAAAGCAGTTGAGCTGACCCATGCAGGGAACTTCCACAACGTGAACCAAAAGCACGCTGAGAGGGGATGAGTAGGCCGTGCTTCAAAAACTCATGCAACTTAAAATGCCGATGTAGATAGATGTACACTGCTCGTTCCCTGTGGCTGGTCTGTCGATATTCCCTTCACCAGTGCTGATGTCAGTTGCTCCTCAGATATGGATGTGGCTGTTTCAGATTTTTGAATGTAAACTGATAAAACTGTAAACTAAAAATGTTATCAGGCTTATGATTTTCCTTTTTAATACCCTAAGGTTAGAGCTGTTTTCCATAGGGGGTCACACAGGAGGTTTTGTGTGATGAGTTTTTGTGTGACTAGCTTTTGGTTATGAATATAAGAGGAAGAGAAAAGGTATATGGGTGTGCAGTGAGTGAGTATGCTATTGAAAAAGGAGTCAAGTGAATTAAGGATAGTCAATGTTTTTACCGTCTGACAGCAAAAAAGAAAAGAATAGTTTGCTTTCTTCTTAGAACAAAATCTTTTGTGGCCAGATCTGATCTGAAGGCATTTGCCCTAACTGTCTGGCAATTAACTTTAATACTAATTTTTATTTGGAGAGGCTGCTTTTGGTGGTTAATGCTTTAAATCAGATGTCATGTCTACTTGTACAATCTCACAGTGCTTATACTGCCTTAAATTATTTGAGCACTACGTTTTTGGCCTTCATTTCCTTATCCTCTGTTGTTCACAAGGATGCAATAGTGGCAGAGAGTTCCCTCAAATGGAGACAGCCTCGGCTTCCTCATGGTGTCTCTGGAGTAAAGCCAGCACAACTTGTTCACTTGCTCCCTGGGCTACAATGAGGAGAAAATTGTGCGCTGTCCGTTTCTCTTGCTCACTTGCTTTGGCACACTGGTCCAATGCCTGTCTCTTGTTCCAAGTGCTGTGCTGCAGCCAGGATTTTGCAGAATGCTGGAGAGGAACAGGCAAGGGGGTAAAAGCTAGGGAAATGGAAGCTGATCATAAGTTTTCTTCAGAGGCAAAAAAAATGGGAAGGTGCTATTGTTTTTATTTTCTGAATGTTTGACTACCGAGGGTAGATGAATGCTTATAAATTCTTTGCCATTTTGAGCAAAATTGTTACTGTATTTTCTGCAAAACTGACAATGATGGTTATTAACTGAAGCTCAGAGTGCCATACAAAACACGTAGAACATAACAGTATTACGGCATTTTCTCCTGAATGTAGAAAGGGATTTCAGAAACAGCATGTAAGGAACAAGGAGCGGCAGGAAGCTTATCCTCTTGTATGCTGAGCTCTGGTGCCTGACCAGATCTGAGGTGAAGCTAGTAACTAATGGATCATATATTTGTGTTGTACTTTCTTTGCATACTATATTACATTCCTTGTCATGATCAATTAATTATGTGTTGAAACATTTCGAGTTTTGAATGACCTAGTTTATAAATAGGTGGGCAGACAAGCACATGAATTAATGAGAAATGTTGGAACATTGGATCTCGGTAGATGATTAATGCTGGATTTTCTCCTTTCTGTGTAAACTAGTTAGACTTGTTCTTAATCTCCTTACATGTAAGAGTGAGAAGAGTGAGCATAAAACAATCCTTGACATTTTCTCTGCCAGCTTTCTAAAACTGGGAATGTACAATGCAATTACTGGTCTATGTGGATAGCTGGTAGAACAGACTGGACTGTGCTGCAGTCTCGTGTATAAGGAATAGATTTTTACCTTTACCCTGTGTAGTATAATTTCTGTCCCTGTGTCTTTCACTTTGCTGCACTTAGGCAGAGAGCAGACTGCCAAGAGCTGTCAGTTCTGTTCAGTGAGGGGAAAGTAGCACTATCAGGCAAGACAGAGGAAAACCTTAGCGAAGGCTTTTTGGTATCTTTGGACAGAACTCACTTGGACACTCAGAGCCCAAGAACTGGACCCAGTGGCACAGTTACCACAGCACCTTGCTTTTTTCCTTAGGCCCTGGTCTATGGTTAAAACTGACCAACTGATCCTCTTGCAGGGTGAGAGCACTCCACTGTTATCTGTGGAGTGCTACCAGCTTAGGTCCTGGATGAATGTGGCCTTGTATTGTTTGAAATGAAAAGGTTTTAACCTGGTAGCTGTGGGAAAATGTCCCTGGTAACTGCTTCAAGGTCTAGGAAGGGGTGGTTAGAGAAAAACAGGTAAGTCAAGCAAGGGGAGTGCTTTCCTAAATGACTTACTGAAAATAAGGAAAGGTCATTCTTCTGTCACATTCAGTTATCACAGATTTCTGAGGCCAGTTGATGCTTTTAGTGTCACTTGTCTGGTCTTAACGTGACTTGCAGAGATATCCTTAAGAGCATAAGAAATACATTGTCTACATAGGTGTTGAGGGTGGACATGAAAGCAGAGCTTAGCCTGCTGCTTGGAGGTCTGCAGGTTGGTGGGCTGGTAACTGGAAACAAGCATGTCCTTTCATTTGTAAACAGAATTGATTCCCAACTTATATTTATTCAGATCCATTTCCAGAGTAGTAGTCAGTGGGTAATGTTCTCTGCATCCATCAGAGGAGGACAAGCAATTTATGAATAATAAAGGAAGGTTGGTATTTGAGCAGTCACGGCTTCAGGGATTAGAATAAGAAGACCTTGTTATTGTTATGATTCTGTAGAACTACTTTTTGACCCTATCAAGTAACAAAGACATTTGAGTAAAAAAGGTCATTATATACTTTGTTATCATGGTGAGATCTTCAGGCCTGAGGATATGGGGTAAACAAGTTGCTAGAATACAAGGTAGGGTGTGTATATTTAAACCTATCTAGCTACTCCCAGGCAGCTCCTGGTGGCGGGCGGCTCTTGGTCTTGGTTGCATGCAAGATAATTTATTGCATCTTTGCTGAAGGGTATATGATCACATGCCTGAGAAGCTCAACGTCTAGTAGATGTGCAAGTCTGACCAAACAAGACCTTCCTGCCTGAAGTTCCCCTGAGCTTCTTGATCCAGGCTGGTGTCTTAGATCACATATAACACCTATCAACAGGATCAGACTCTTAACAAATTACGCTTTCTCATACAGTAAGTTGGTGTCTGCAAGTAAGTGTCAGCAGGTGAGAGAGAGTAGGAACAGTCACTGAAGAAAAGAGAAATAGCTTGTGAAGCAAGGACTGTCGCCCGGGATTTTCCTTCCGAGCTCTGTGCCCTAACTGCTAAGCTGCAGAGAGTTTCACTCTCTTCTCTCTGCTATGAATCCAGCGTTGTTTTTTCTACTGGAACAGATGAACTTGGAACATTTACCCTGGTTCCTGGGACAAAGTTTTACAGCCTGGGTGAACTCTAGCCTAGTTTAGAGCAAGCTTGGATGAGTCTGCATCATTCCCGTAGGCGTAACCTTACTGGTTTCCACTGTGCCTTGCTACTGGTTTGCATGAAGCACGAGCATGCAGCTCCAGACTTGTCGTGCACTTCCATGTGGGAACCGATCGGTTTGTTCTTGAAGCTGGCACAAGCTCATTATGAATCGCTTAAAGATAGCTGGCCTTCTTGCTCCCAACTGCTAATATGAACTCAAAAAAAAAAAAAAAAAAAGGCTTAACATTATTAACAAGTCACCAAACTACATTCTTTTTGTACTTTAAAAAATCCACATATTTTAAACCTATTAGTGCAGGGGCTTCAGTCTCATGTAAAATCTCTAGTGCAAGCAGATTCTGACGTTGTTTGGAGTTCTCAGTAGTTCCAATAACACTGCCAAAAAGGGTATCAGTAACAGGGCTTGCAGGCAAGCAGATGAGTCTAAATTCCCTTATAAATACAGATTTGTACATGTCAGCGTTAAATTTTTTTGTTCACTATGTAAACTACGAGAACAATTAAGAAATCTGAAGTATGGAATGAATTAAGGCTACAAACTTTGTCTTGAAACTAATCACAAAATGAAACACCATGTGTGAATGTTGTGATGAACTGTGACTGTGTGCCATGCTATGGAGTGTTAGTTAAAAGCAAGCAAGGGGAGTAGCTATGCCACTCAGTATGCTATTTCTGCTGGCAAACTCTGCACTCTAGTCATCCTGCCTTCTGGGTAAACCTTCCCTTAATAATCTCATTCTGTGTCCATTCATACAATGCTATTAGAAGAAGGCTAAATTCACTTTAATACTTTTCTTTATTAACACAATGAAAAAGAAATTCTATGTTTTTAAAGCATCATATGAATGTTACAAGTTCTACTGTTCATTGATTGTATCCTGGCTGTGACATTACCTTTGTTACCTTTGGAGATCAGTGACCAGGAATATCGTGAAGAAAACAGGATTTCCACAGAAAGTAGATTGTTATATCATAAAAATTATTTTTTAATTTAAAACTTTAAATAAACTGAGGCAACAGTGTTCATTTTAGAGGGATCAATCCAGTCTATGCAACAAAGTGCTGCCAAAATGCTCTGAAATAAGGATGGCCTTTCTCCAGAAACATGTTTGCTTAGGCATACACATTTTTTTAGCATCTTGTTGCATAAATCAGCTCTGTGTAGACCACAAATCCATTCGAGTAGCTGCTCAGCATCTGACAAATTTTGTCTCCTACGAGTAGAACAAAACAGGCGTCATCTTGATCAATGTGTTGCACTATAAACCATATAAATAGAAGGTAGTATAAAAACAAGTTTTAGTGGCTTTTTTTTTAAGTGGCTAAGGCATTAGCAAAAGATACACTGTGTACCCTGGTTATCATCCTCCTCCTCATTTCTCCATTTCATGAAACAGTTTGAGTCTTAGTGGCCAAGTCAGAGTGCAGGCATTTCGTATCTTTGCCCTAGTAATAGAAGCTTCACAGGGTACATTCAATGACTTCACAAGGTCAGAACTTGATTTGATTTCCACTCTAAAAGACAAGTGAAAAGTTTGCAAGCATATTACTTTTTATTTTTTTAACTGTAGTATTTCAAATATTGAAGCTTGCATCCAAAAGTTTCTCCAGTTTCTAATGATATTGTGAGTCACCATGTCAACAAGCAGTTCAGAGATTAGAAGTATTGTAGTAAAATTGAAATAGTGTATGGGACCCATCAGGTCCCCTTAAATTGCTGGCAGTAGAAAAGAATAAGGAAGTGCAAGTCTAACAAGTTTTAATTGGTAAAATAAAAGTAAGGTTTGCTCCAGGCACTGGGCATCAAAGACAAAGCACATGGATTTGAAAACTCTGAGAAATTCTTCTCAATAAGAGTTACATTTCTTATGCCACCATCTGAGTGTCCTGTAACCCATTGCTGGTGCCCATTTTCAAAAGGAGAATTTCCAGAGTTATCTTTGGGTCGTGACAGTCTTCCTGCCCCAGTCCTCACACGCTGCAGCTCCTGTACCCTGCTAACCACCACGTTCCAGCTGCCAAAGCATCCTCAGGTGTCAGAGGGCATCTGTGCTCCAGAGCATTTTGGTGGTGCTTTGTTGCATTGACCAGGCTGATCCCTCTAAAACGGGTACCACTGCCTCAGTTTAAAGTTGTTCTGTACCAGTGAAGCTGCATTCATGGGAGGCCTTGTGCTGGTAAAACAAGGCCACCTTCACCCACTTGTTCCACCTATACCCTGAGGCTCTTGCAACCTAGTGCTGAGGTGGCTGTGCTCAGAGGAACAGCCATGGAGGCATGGCATTTAGTAGAAACACTTGAGCAAAGTAAACAGATTTACTGAGCTAGGTAAATCTTAATGTTGCTTAACGCTGAAAACCAGTTGGATTATAGTTTCATGCTGCTGAAAGGACCTAGATGTCTTCCTTATTGTTTATCTCGGTGCTTATGTGTAGATATATGTTAACAACTGGAAAAAGAAAAACTCTCATAAAAAAAAATAAATCAGTTCTCAGGCTTATCTGCTCATCCATGAGAGCTGAGCACTGAAAACGCCTTTTCTTTCTGAAAACTAATGTTCAGATTTTTACTTAAGAATGAAGACCTCTCTTCCACCTTCTCTCCTGAGTCCTTAATGCCTACTTCTGTGGAGCAAAACCCATGTCTGGATTTTGTAGCTGTGCCAAAATCCAGCCAAGACGCAGGTCTCAGCCCAAACGCAGAGCTGCTCTGCTGCCAGACATCACCAGTGAGGAACAAAAGGTTTTCAAAAAGGTTGAGATGAGCTATTAATTTTTCCCTTTGTCAAGATAACGTTACAAAAATATGTACCTTATGGGGTTACCTGGCTTTTGTAAGTGCTGCTGCTGTGTTTTCTTCCTTCAAAGCTTTTTCCTTCCCCAGCGTGGGTGATGCAGAACATGCCACAGGCAGGGGCAGCTGGAGGATTGGTATAAATACCCTGCTCAGTCCCACTCCCCCAGTTTTACTATGCCTTTAACTGAAAGTTAGGCAGAGGCAGAAGAAATCTCAGTGTGTTTAAAAAAACAGTTCAGCCAAATGCTGCTTGACCGTAAGTTCAGGCTGACTCCCACTGACCTTGCTGAAATAACAGCTCTGGGAGGTGGAGGGGCTTGGTCTGCACTCAAGGGGATTTTTGGATGATTCATTCATTCTTAGTGGAGTTTAATTTTTAAGCACTCCAGGTTCAGAGGAGGAACAAATGCTGAACACCCACCACAGAAGAGGAGATTTTGTATTCATGTGTGTTTTTGCAATGTTTGCCAGTGTTGGCTTGTTGGTGTAAAGCACTTACTGACTCCCTCGGTGGCCAAGGGTTTAACTAGCTACAGCTGAGGGGTTTTAAACAAATGCCTCGCTGTGGAGGATTGGACCATAAAGGTGATGTTTTAGGGCTGCCTATTGTGTTTCCGTAATTCTTTTTCTTCTGTTAGTATGGCTGCTTTCACAGATACCTTGGAAGATTGCCAAGTTCTCAGAGCGAACTGGGGGGCCGTGAGAGGCTGTTGGGGTGTTTCTTTTGAAGGTGTGTCAGGATTAGCTGTGTTATGCAACTTCATGTTAATGAAAAGAAATTCAGCGACCTTAGAAGTAAGGCATCATAAAGTCGTGCTAAGGGAACAGCATATGCTGGAATCCTTGCAGTAATCTTGTTGATTAACCATCAAAAAGGTCTTCTGTGGCGATGAGGAATATAGTTATGTCAGGCTGTGGACCTAAGTGGAGAGACGTAACGAAGCTGACATCTTAAATGACAGCACTATTGTCTTTTCTGCAGTAAAAAATACCATTTACTAAAACTTCCAAAGATGAAAGAAGGTGGAAAGTCCCTTAAGATCTATTTTTTCCCCAATGTATTGATAGGTTAAAATAGTTTTTAGCCTTAGTCTTAAATTATTTGTGTATGAACAGAAAAGAATATAAGGTGATTAATTTTTTTTTTCCAAGTAAGCAGAGTCTTTACATCTGGTTTTGATTCCTTTTAAAAGAGTGGAAAAATGATAAAAAGCTTTTCCTTCCTACTCATTCAATAATTTTTTTAACTCAGTGTCTATGAATAATTTTCATGTAAACATAAGTGGGAAAGGCTTTGCTCTTGATGTCTTTGCTTTTTTCAGTGCAAAACTTGGATAAACCTCTTTTCATGTCTCTATCCTTGCCGTGCAACAATCAATCTTTTTACGGTTATCCAGGCAGTTTATCTTTCCTCTTCCTCCCAGTTGCCCAAGCAGACCAATAATGTTTTGTTTACTTGAACTTTGACTGTGTCCTTCTGGACTGTGTGGAGGCAACAGTCCTGGGACAGAGTCCAAGGCAAAAGAGTTAAACTGATCCTGTTGCATGAACACCCCATTCAGAGGTTCGCTGCTTAACTATTTCTGGTTCCTAAGAACCATTGTCATGGTCCAGTATCCAAACTGGAAGAAAAAGCATTCAGAGTAATGCATTCCCCGAGACCAAGACAAGTCCAGAGACACCAGAAAGCAGGAAGCAAGGGAAAGGTGAGACTGTCCTGGGGAGAGTGAACTGATTTGGGCTCTCCATGGGCAGCCTCTTTCCTTTTCCCTGCCTGTTGGCCCAGCATGACCCTTTGCCAAGCAAGCTTCAAGCTCTCAGACTTAGGCAACAGCCACAGAGGAGATGTGAAGCTGCTGGAGTGCTGGCAATATCAGGTAGGCTCACCTCCAGCCTACTCCTGTTCACATGTGCGTGCAAGCCCAAGCCATCATCCTCACTTGCAGCCTGGCCACAGTTTGGATTTGGGATGCACCAAGGCAACTGATAGGTTAAAAAAGGTGGTGGCAGGTTAAACTGTCAGCTGGTGCCTGCATGGGTCACTGAGCTCTGCCTTTGCACAGGGTCACCGAACAAGGATTGATGCTTTTGCTAGAGTTAGGGATGCCTGCAAAAATACAGCTACAGATGTGAAGGGATTGCAGTGAATGACATTGGTGTAGCTCAGCCCCACCTAACAGACCTTCTGGAGGCCAAGTTCTATGCTTTCTGGAAGAGCCCTTCAAACCCGCGCTATGAACCCAACTTTAAACCAAACTCTGACTCCAGTTCATAGCCAGAGTCTAGCAGCCCTTGCCACTCTTGGCCTAAATACATCCATGTTTGTACAAGCCTTGTGACGTTCAATATCTTCTTATGGGGGGAAGGCAGGGGATGCCAAGAGGTTAGTGTTAGTGTAACTGAAGTCTTAGCAGTCTAATAAAAAAAAATAATTCTGCAGATTATTTTTTTTGTTTGTTTTTCAAAACAGTAAGCAGGAAGGAAAAATTTAGGGATATTATTATTTATGGAAAGCCTCAGTAATAATAATAGTCAAAACTCTTACTCATGTGCTGTCTAGGCTCTACCCCTTGCCGCTGGTGTCCCACTCACCCTTCTGCTGCTCCTCTGGGTCAATGGCTTCAGCCTGGGGGGAGCAGGTATGGTGAGGCAACAGCGAGAGAGCCCTTCTCTGGGATGAGTCTGGTGGTGGTGATTTCTTCCTCCTCCTCTAGGATCCACTTAAGGTCATATTTATGTTTCCCAACACTTTTTATGTTTTGTTCTTTCTTCATCAGTCTACGATTCTATGTTATGTGTGAATTTACTATAAATGGTGCATTTTACCTATGTTAGAAACTTGTTCTTTAGTCTTTTTATAACTCTTTTTTACTCCTAAGACAGGTTTCATTCATCTCCCAGATCTGTACTTTGTTGGAGGAAAATGCTACTGTAGGCTGTGTACCTCAGCTTTTGTCCCCTGTATAGCCCCAGACCAGGACTGTAAGTGCGGTCGGTAAATAGATGCTAGACAATGAAAGTTTAATATTAGTAAGACTGTACCCGACAGTTCAAAGAAGTTTCTAAGAACAGAAGACCCTGACCTCTAGGAGGCTGAGATGGTGGAGATTGTCTATTGTGATTACTCAGAACTGAGACGTGCAGAACCTGAAGCGATCATCCTTGAAAGAAAAAGTAAAAAAGCGAAGTGGTCAAGATATAGAACAACTTGTGAAACCGACTGTCAAGATAATGACTAATAAAAGACTTGTTTGAAACCAATAGATTAGGTAATGCTTTGTAGAGACTATAAATGTAGAGCTGAAAATCTTGTAAGCTTGTCACTGTCTGCGGAGGTGACCCAACGCTGCTGGACCGATTAAAACTGCAAACCTAGAGTAACCCATAAGAGTTCGAGCCTCTTCTTTTACAACTTCCTTTGCTGACCTTGTGTGTGGGTTATAACCCTCCAGCCCTCAGCATTAGCCCATGTGCCATCTCCATCATCCTGTTCCTGTACTCCTCTACACCACCTCTTGGGAGCCCACCTTTAGGGACTCTTCTCTCATGCCAGGCCTGCATTACATCATTCTGCTAAAGTCTTAAATATTTCATGTTGCACAGAACAGCTGCATGTTACTACTATCTGTATAAAAGCTATGGTTATGCTGTATGAAGATAAAACAAGTTACGCATAGCTACCTAGTCATTAGAAAAATAGCTGTTACGGTAACAAATCAAACCACATAAAAGGAAAGCCTTGAACAGGTCTAGGCAAATTCAGTCAAAGCAAGACTGATAAACCTCCAACCTGAGGCTCTGCAAAGTCAGAGCAAAGCCTATGTCCCGTTACCTGCAACAGCTGTGCTGTCTTTACAAGGCTGCAGCCGGCAGTGTGTCCTGGAGAACCCATTTTATATACCTGGGTGCTCATGCTGTCCTGAAAAGTTATCCCAGACCTAATCCTGGTCTAGGCATCCCATGTAGCCTCAAGTGCTGAAATGTCATGGTGTGGAACATGGAGAGTAGCTCTCAGTTCAGCCCAGCGAAACCTTGCCAGCTCAGTCCCCTTCCTGCATTGGGCTTCACAGGGTCTGAAACCCCACCTTGAGCCCATGGCCCCACGTGCACATAGCCTCAGAATTCTTACTGGACCTCCACCTTACTCTCAGAATGAGCCCATGACCCAGCATGCCTGTCCCCCATGGGACAGGGTACTAGTGCAGGAGTCCTTGCAAGAAAGCAAGTTCAGGCTTGTCCAGAGACCTGTGAGGTGTCAGCCTGCTGGTAGACCCCTGGTGCCTCCCTTGGGTTATGGCACTGTACCCCCACCCCTTGCCTTGTCCTTGGCAGTGGGGCAGTGGACTTCCATGGTGGTGGGGACCTTGTCTGAAGCCAGACTGTCACCTTGGCCTGAGGTCCATGCCTGAAACCCCAGTGCTTTCAGCTCTCCGGTGTCAGGAGTCACCATGGTGGCCTCAAAGAGAGGCAGAGAGGGCTGGAAACGTTTGGGAAAATGCTGGTCTAGGTCAGAGGTGGCAAGGTAAATTTTGTTTTGGCAATACCAGAGGATGTTCTTTTCTCTCTGTTTCGGCTTAATTTCACCATGGGTTGTGCTGGGATACCCTTGCCATGTCAACTTTGCAAAGAAGCATGTGATCCTTTATGGGTTCGGTGGCCAAGGTTTTGCAGACACTAATTTTTAATACTGTTGGGCAGGAAGGGAGGATGATTCAGACAAGATGACCTGTTGAAGCAATTCCAGAGAAGGGCCACAAAGACGATCAGAGGGTTGGAGCACCTCTCCTGTGAAGACAGGCTGAGAGAGTTGGGGTTCTTCAGCCAGGAGAAGAGAAGGCTCCAGGGAGACCTTATAGCCACCTTCCAGGGCCTAAAGGGGGCCTGCAAGAAAGTTGGAGAGTGTCTTTGCAAGGGCATGTAGCGATAGGACAAGGGGCAATGGCTTCAAACTGGAAGAGGGTAGATTTAGATGAGATATAAGGAAGAGATTCTTTACTGTGAGGGTGGTGAGACACTGGAACAGATTCCCTAGGGAAGTGTTCAGGGCCAGGCTGGATGGTGCTTTGAGCAACCTGGTGTAGTGGAAGGTGTCCCTGCCCATGGCAGGTGGTTGGAACTAGGTGATCTTTAAGGTCCCTTTCAACCCAAACCATTCTATAATTCTATGATTCTATTCTATGATTCATTCATTTCATAATGAACATACAACAGTCTTGGCTATTGTTTCAGTAACTTGTTTTCCTAACTTTATCCACAGTCTCATTTGTTGATCAGCCTGATTTCTAAGTGGGGGATACTTTGGAGGGCATTTATGGTTTTGAGCTGTTTAGAATGAATACAATTTCTTTGTGGGTTTGGAAGGGATTTGACAATTTGGAAGGGGGGTGATGCAGGTAGAGCTAGTTTTTATGTTGGGTCGAGGTCTGAGGAAGCTTTGAATTTATTGCTGTATGTTTCAGACTCCATGTTTTCTGAAATGGGGTTTGATAGGGCGCTTCTGACACTCTTTGGTTGCTTTTAAAAAAAGTTGCTATCTTGGGCTACAATTTCAGGCTAACTTATAACTATAACTATAACTATAACTATAACTATATATATATTAGAACAAGGCCTTGTTGAAGGATCGATTTAGGATCATGCTTCTCAACCTACTGATGGGTTGATGTGCTGGATACTCTGCCTGGAAGTGAGGACAGGAGGAACTGATGGCAACCTAAATTTACAAGAGGCCCAGGCTAGCAGAGAGAAGTCAGCTGGGGTTATAACAAGTGACTTTCCTGGTTGGTGGTCACCTCTGCATGATGCTGTCTCACGTGCCTGCTGCTCCAGGGAGAAGTGGTGCTGTGTCAGCAAGCAGGGACCATCCTCCTCGGACATGCTAATCCTTTGTGGGTTGTCTGCCTGCTGCATGTTGTGTCATCCATGACCCCTTAGCTGTGTAGAGCTACCTGTGCAGTGGGGACCTGTGCCTTGACCCTGTTTTATTTCCTATTGTTGATGTACTGTTGCTGATGTTGTCAGAAGCTGGGTGAAAGTGTCGCCCAATATCCAAAACTAAAGGTCCTTAAAACCATGCCTGGGTGTTGCTTAACCCTGGAGTCTCTTAATATCTGGAAAAGAATCTTTCTGTCTAACTTAAGTTTCCCCAATGACTACGGTAGCATCTGTATGTGTATCCAGAGATGTCCCAGTATTAACCAGGCTGAGAAAATTGATGATTTGATCATGTGAACCATAAAATAGATGTCCTGCTTAAAGTCCTGAGGGCTTGATCTGGGAGGAATGGCTTTGGTATCCTTTGAGAACATGGAGAGGCTGAGGCTTAGCATGCTACACAGGTGGGGCTAAACTTTTCTTCTAAGAGATGAGGGGCAGGTAAAGGGAGAAGGAATCTGAAGTTTCTTCCTTATTTAAGGACAAATGCTCTTATGTTGTGTGCTGCTGAGCCCAATAGCTCTGACAGACATGTACTGGTGGATCTAGCCCCATTCTGCTGGAAGTGTCAGCTCTGTACTAATATGCTGATTTACAAATCAGCATATTAGTACAAGCCCATCTTCATAAGTGGGAAGTTTGCAGTAGCCATGACTGTGATGGGTGAAGAATGGAGACAGTGATGGGCTTAGCAACCTTCAGCGGTGAAGACAGATCTTCAGCAGGATCAAAAACATCTGGCTTAAGCTATGGCAGCCCTTGTTTTCTAGTCTGGTCCTGTATTTCACCTGGGTCCTACTTACCTGAAAAACTTAATGTAGCTATTCAATTATTTTGTGTATTTAAAACATTGCCTGTGCTACTTTTTCCAAAACAATTCCTATTTTTAAGTAATTATACTTTATAATGCAAAATATCAATATTTTGCATAGTCTTTCAAAATAAATGTGGAGCACATCAAATGCCACAACAACATTTTTAAACTTATGAACCTATATTTTCACAAATTGATTTTATTAGTTTACTTACTGACAACTCTCAGCTAGTGAAAAGGATTTCCCGCCCCGCCCCCCCCCCCCCCCCCCCCCGCCCCCGGTAATGTATTAAAAAGCCTAATTACTTTTACTTTTACTGCTCTTTGAAAATGCTCATCATTGATAAAGAGCAAAAGAGTTCAGTCCTGCCAGTAAAACTTTGGACTGTTTGATTGCCAGAAGTCTATTAATCAGTAAAAGAAGTTTTTCACAGTCTGTGCGTGAGAGAGAACCTAAAAGGAAACATCTTGATACAATTTAAATTTAGGCCTTAAATTGCATACCTTTATATAATACAATTAAATTTTTTCCCTCAGGGAAAAAATACCCATGTTTTTTATGATATTAGGGTGAAAGTAAAACACTGGAACTGGAAAAGCAAAATTAATCACAAAACATCAGATTATAATCCAAACCCAGATTTGAGTCTAGTGAATGGGATGAAGCGTCTTTGGTTTCACCTCATCCCCTCCATTAGTGTTCTTAATTCATTTTGCAAACTCCAAAAGGTTAAGTCCTTGCACTGCCTGTACTCTGGATCTAGGCCATTTGTTTATTATGGAAAGAGCATGTAGCTCCATCCTTGGAGATAATCAGAACTTGACTAGACGTGACCCTGAACAATCTGATCTGATGTTAACATTGAGTCTTAACTTCAAGGCTGGCCCTGCTTTAAGCAGGGATCGGGCTAAATGAGATCAGGACGATCCTTCCAACAGAGGTTTTTCTATGAGTTTCTCTGTACGTGTGTATATATGTGTATGCAAACCAGTGCTGAAAGAAGGTTACTCCTTGGCTCCACACTAAGGATATAATTTTCCCTGAAAACATCAGTATGAAATTTGCCATAAGACATTCTAGCTGAATCAGTGAGTAAAGGTGACAGCTGGGACTCTGCCCCTGGGGTGCCGGGTGCCCCGGGGTGTGCGGCAGAAGCTGGAGCGAGTGGCTGCCCCAGGCAGCAGTGCTGGCAGCCAGCAGGCTCAGGGTCAGCAAGGCAAGGATGTACACAGCCAGCGTGTTCATGTCCCCAAAGCTTGCAGTGCGTGTAGCAGACAGGGAGCAAGTACAGGAATACATCAGGTGACATCAAGGCTATGAGGCAGAATGCAATAAATTTGCCTTCACAACACCCCAGCTCTCTGCTTGCCATGGTTTTGATTTATGACAGTTAACGAAACTGGCTTTTTGGTCCAAGGCCTTTAAAACTGGACAGAACAAGATGTCTTCAATGTCTTGTTTGATGGTCAACAGCAACATGGGCTCTGGTGTAAGATGGAGACTAGCTAGGGAAAGAGCAGCTGGAGAGGGTTTTTACAAGTGTCTCAAAATGCTGCTGTTCCTTCCAAACATCCATGGTTTGAAGGCTGGTGGTGCAAATAGGCTTCACTGTCTCCTTCCCAGTGTCCTCATAGGGGTGATAGCTTTCTATCCTGGTTTTGGCTTGGAGACTCTGCTGCAGGATGGTTGGACTGCTGAGGCTGGCCCAGTCTGGGGTTTGCTCTTTCCCAGCAACACTTATGCTCCAGCCTCTCCTTTCTTATTTTCTGGTGGAATGTGATGAAACTAGAGACAATTCTCCTGGGCACCCTTCTGAGAAAAGGAAAAACAGTCCTCTCAACTTGGTGGCTACAAGTTTTGCATCCAAATTTAAGCCTGTTGCAAATTTTGCAGCTTTGGAGAACAGTGTGCCTACCAGCACTACTGAGAAGAGCACTCTCATGGATTTCCCTCTAGTGATGAAATATGTCAATTACAGGTTATTCTACATATCTAAAGTACTGGCACAGTAAGAGTAGTTGTTTCTCCCTTCCTTTCAATCAGCTGCTTCGAGAGCATAAGAAAAGAGAATCAGAAGTTTATTGGATCTGGAATGAAGTCAAAGTGCAAATAACAGGACTCTCTACCATAAAAAAAACCAAAACAAAAGCAACTTTTTCAAATCAGAAACAAAGCTGTGCACTAAATACACCTTCACACCAGGTTTGTTATTCTGGATAAAAAACCACTACCCCTTCAAGCATGATTAGTACCATAATGTATTTTCTGGTGAATCAGGTAACTCTTTCATCAGTTCTTTTCTCAGTGTTAAGAAAATATTGCATCTTCTCCAGGCCTGAGACTCTCACTATTTTAAGAATTGCCATCCTATTCCAGGATTTTAGAATTATAGCACAGATAGGTGCTTCAGGGCTGAAAATGTTTCATTTTATGAAAATGAAAATAGATTCAGGTGTGGATTCATCTAATTTTGCTCAGCCAATGAAGAAATTATTTACTTAACGTGAGTGCAAAATGCATTAACCCATCTTTTGCTCTTATGATTTTCTAAGCAACTGTAACTTTTGGAATCAAAAGTGTGTATTATTTCCCCTAAATATCTTTCAAATTATTGGCTACTGTCAAATACTTTTGGCAGCAGGAAAAAGGTTTTGACACTACTTGTAAAAATAGGTGGCCAAAAAAAAAGCCATAAATGCATGCCCTGAAGGACAGCAGCGTAAAAGCAGAGTCTGTGTGGACACAGAGTGCCTGTGGGAGGCTGACATGGGGAGTACCCAGCCACACCTTCACTTGTGGCTCATGCCAGATTAGGGAGCAGGTAATTTTCCCCTATCTTGAGGCGTCTCTTGTGCAGATTTTCTTCGATACAAGAAGGTGCGAACACAGGAGGACAATGGTAGAATTCAAAAATTTTGAGAAACTTGAGATAGGGATCTCTTTTATTATGGTGGTAAAAGAAGGATGGTACAGCTGGGCAGGAGTCACTGAGTATCGTCACTGCACGGGAGATCAGAGGACATTTGGGGACTGCAAGTCCAACAATGCTGCAATAACATACCAAGGGTACGAAGCAATGGCAGAGGCTGCGTGAGTGGTTGTGGAGCTGCCACAGCCAAAGGTCTTTAGGTTAGAGAGTTTATTTTTAGGTGTGATTTTCCCTGGCCTTGAAGCAGGGAAGTAGCCGACCTCTTGTGGTCTTTTACTGCCTTGTGGCTACATGAATGATGATTTTTCCTGTGGTTAAATCATAATGTCTGCTGCCTGAGGAAGAGGTATTGGCATTGTGGTCCCACAGTGATGCATGTGAATAGTCAATCAAAAATGAAATGTAAGGAAATGGGGCCTCTCTAGTCCTGGTTAATTTGACTAGTGCAGTGAACTAAGTGATTAAATGATTAGGTGCCAAAATCTTTAATGAATTAAGAATTAGTCACAAGTTACTAAATGTTGAAACACTGGATAGGCAGCCTGATTTGCATAAATGGCTTGTATCCTGATTAAAACCACTTTTGTGTATCTACTATCCTTAGTTCTGTAGGTAAGACTTCATGCAAAGTGCTAACGTGGGGTTAGCTGTGAACAAATTTTTGCTTGACCCTGACTTGCACAGTCACTCACCACTGGCTAAACCCTGCCCGTGTCCATTAGACGACCTGAGAGAGCGTGCGAGATGGGGCAGAAGGGATAACAAGCCTTCAGACAGCCATGGGGGACATACCAAGCACAGATTTGGAGGCTTGCATTGCTGTCATTTGCAGCTTTGGTAAAGGAGGTTCATGTTTGATGTGTCACCTGGGACCACCTGCTGCTTGAGGGGGGAAAGCATCCCACTGCCTCGAGCCTCTGGTCTGTGGCAGCAGGGCCCAGAGGCAGTGTGGGCAAGACAACTGGTGCTGTTTAAGCATCCTTGTTTTGGCAATCCTTGGAGCTTTTCAAGACCAGTTGGATTAAGTCCTCAGCAACCAGGTCTGACCTCAGAGCTGTGAGCAGGAGGTTGGGCTGAGACCTCCTGAGCTCCCTTCCAGCCTGAACGGTCCTGCGAGGCAGTGACCAAGTGCTGTGCTGCTCTGCAAGTACCTTCAGACCACCCAGATCACATAGTTTCTTTACCTTATCTTCCTTTTTCCTGTTGTTTCCATTTTCGTTTCTTGATCATCTTTTTAGCTGGGCTTTTTTATCCCTTTCTCTACCTCCCCCTATCTCCACCCAGATAAACAGCTTGCCCCTAACACTTTTCCCTCATTGCTCCCAGTTTTGCAGCATCCCACCTCATCACCTTTGTGATGCCTTCAGCCTTGGAGGGCATTACTGAAGCGGATCCCCAGGCCTTGTTGGTCTTGCAAGGTGCAATGCACCCAAAAGTCCCTGGCACAGCCTTCAGCTGTCACGTTTGGCCCTTGCTCACACACCTTCCCCTTAGCCCCCTGTGAAATCCAGCCATCTGCCCAGGCACTCCCCCTAACTTTTGCCAGTTTCTCCCACTGTCACCTGTAACCTCTAGCAATTTCTCATGTCACCTCCAGCAGTTTCTCCATGTCCTGCTGAGACAGATAGTGTCAGTGCGGGCCAGGGACCTGCTCTCTACCTGCAGCCACGGTACATCATCTTGTTTCTTCTTTCCAGTTTGTTCCTTCAGTGATCTGCCACTCCTTCAGTCCCCATCTCTCTCCCCACACATTATTCTCTTATTATTTAATGTGGTTTTATCCACAGAATACTGAGCATGTGCAAAAAGACAGGTTAACAAGTATTTAAAGAGCTTCCACTTATTTTATGTATTTTAAAAAGCCGCATTTTCTGCAAACTCAGTAAGGGGAAGTGGGAGAAGGAGGCACATTATGGTTGCCAGATACTGTGCCCATCCTGTGCACTGTGGTCGTTACAATTTGGAAAAAAACTCACCACCAATTTTAAATTTCAGTCTCAGTGGTCATGAGATATTTATGCAAACACATAACGCTCACAGCAAAAACATCTCCCAAAGCTGGAAGGGTGCAGAATCTGAAAAATAATCAGCATCACTTTAGGAAGACCTGAAAACCCTTAAATATTTAAACTAGTCTCTCTGAGGGTTTTAATTATATTTAAAGAGCAATTCTTCTTTTGCACATGACAAGAACGGTGTCTTCTGTGTCAGTAAATTTGCATCCAGACTGTATGTGAAGCCAATTATGCATATTTTAGAAATTAAAATAAATTATTTCTTTCTTTTAGAGTGGTTAGCGTCAAATACTGATGTAAAAAGACCCATCTGTAATTAGATATTTTTTGTCCCCTCTGGTGAGATCACATCTCCAAATGTTAATTTTGTATATACTACCATACAAAACTTAAGGGCACCTGATTTTTTTTCAGGAGCACATTAAGTGTGTATCTTCTGAGCTTTATTTGCAATAACAGGGGATTCTTGTGTAAAAACTTCCTAATGTAGGCAAGACCCATGAGCTAAGAGCTCACATCAAATTATTTTTCTCCTGCAGGTGCACTTGGGACCAGAATTAATGTTATTTACACTCAGGAAACCGGTCAAAAACTCTCAAGCCACTTCACAGTTTTCAGCGCAGTTTAAATAGCTTAACCAAGAGCAGGATACAATTGCTTCTGCTGGATGGAGCATGGAAACATTCTGTCCTGTGAGACCTTAACTAATGAAGATGAGGGAGGAAAAAAAAAAAGAAAAAAGCCCTAATCTGACAGCTGTCAGGCAGGCTTTGCAAGGCTATGTAAGAACAGTTTGACCTTGTTAACTCAGCAGATTCAGAATGCGTCTGAGAGACAGTGCAGGTACGCGGCCTCATTCCCACACTTGCTTAAAACCAGTCTGTTCAAAACAAACTTAGATCTTCAGGTATATATAAACCTTCATTGAAAAAAATGTATCAGAGGTTTTATTCGAGTAGATTTTGACCAAATTAATTTCATTTACTGAATTGTGTCCAAAATACTTACTGTGTGTTGGTACCTTTCTTTAACTGTGTCTATGTAATGCTGTATGATTTCAGTTTCTTTGAAGCAAGAATTATTCTCTTATAACGATTTTGACTTCAGGCATGCAGTCGCATTCCTTAAATCAGCAAAGTCAGACCAACTTCTAAGTGCATTACATTTTAGCAGTAAGATGCCAAAAGCAGCTTTGCTTGATGCATCGATAACTCCAGTGTCAGGGAACAAGAACAGATCACAAAAGCTTTAGATAAATACAAGGAAAAGAAAGCTGTTAAATGCGTTTCAGTGGATATTTACATGTGTCAGAGTACTATAAGGCAAAGTGTACAAAACTGTAAAAATAAGCAGCTCTCAGACATGAGTGGCATGTCCCTGCATATGTTTTGGAGAAGGGTGTAAAACACAACCGAGCTGAAATGTCCCAGAAGAATTAATCGTGATTTATTCAACTGAAGAATAGGATCCAAAATGGTCCTCATCTAAATTCATTCCTGATAAATAAGCTGAGAAACAGGACAGATTCCATTAGGCAAGCAGCTATCACTGTTGCCACTGCTGGCAAAAAAATGGGGCTATTAATTTTCTGCTAGTAACATACAAAGGAATAGTATGTTTCTATGCCCTGAACTATCAAATCAATCACGTATAAGAACAGGCCAGCAATTCTTTTTCCTTGGGATTTATTCTCCCGTTATTTGCAGGTAGCAGACTACCATCCTGGGCCCTGGGGGGAGCCAGGAGTGAACCAAAGCAGCCCGTCAGCTCCAAGGGACACAGCTGAGAAAAATGCTATCAAACTTTCTTTACAATATGGCAGTAGGTATGGCAGCAGTTCAGTCTCACAAGTGGCCCATCTATAAGCTGCTGATCAATATGAGTTAATGGCGATTTTGAGAAAGCATTTTCTCTCAAACCCGGAGGGAAAAAAGTCTGTACCTGCAGCTGAAAAATATATGAGGTAACAGCAATACAAATATATGGATTTTTCAGCCAGAATGATTTACCCTAAATTTTGGGACTTAATTTTCATAAATAAAAAGCTTTTTTTTTAAACATTTTTACTGCATCAGAAGTTGGCATCTTGCATGAAGTTAAGACAAGCAGAGTGAGCCTGCTGATGTTTGCACAAGGCAGATTCTGAGATGTCTGTTCCACACTGTGTATGTCCTAGAGAAGGTACCGAACAGCACAGTTGTTGTACAGTTCCCTGAGGGTTTCTGGGGGAATTCTCTCTTGTGGCCTTCAAAAGTGATTATTTTACAACATTGCTAGGGGCCTTTGTTATAGCAGTTGAGGATCTACTGATTAATTTTAAATTAGTAGCATTTTTAAGCTAGAAGTTCCCCTTTCCCTGTTCAACATGGCAGTTAACATTTTTCTGGAGGACCAAATTTAGTATAAAATCATGTAAAGCTTCTGTAGTATGAATGTTTATTCATTTCTAGAATTTTATCATTTGGAAAAAGAAATAATTATTTGATATGTTCCTTAAATACGTCATATTAGAGTTTGTATCTTGCTAGACCTGTGTTATTTTCTGTTAGGCAATTTTAATCTGGTCATGTTTCATTATGTCCTTTCTGTCATATTTGAAATCTAAAAGCTTAGACACCAGGTACCATTGGTCTATAGGCTCATTACTGTACATTTTTTAATTAAACAAAAGAAGGATGGAACAATCCAGGAAAGTGAAGGAGGAAGTTCTGGTGTTGTAGCTCCTTAGCAGTATAAACCCAGGGTTGGTACTAGGTGAGAGAGGGACTGACCACCCTCCAGTGCAGCACTGGGGCACCAGGTGAAGCTGCCTGGCACCACGCGCAAAGGACATGAATAAAGGCAGCTTTTGATGACCTAGCTGGTGAAGCATCACTGGAGATGAGATCCTGGCCTAGGTGGTTCCTCAGTTTGAATTAGTACAGCTTCTCCTGATCTTTTTCTCTTTCCCTTATTTGAAAGGGGAAGAAAATCCATTGTGGTACGAAGTGGATGAAGTGGATAAAACCCTACGCAACCTGGTCTGACCTCAGAGCTGGCCCTGCTGCGAGCAGGTTTGACTGAGGTGACTTGAGCTCCCATCCAGCTGGAATTATCCTGCGATCCCAAATGGCCTTTTTTTTTTTTTTTTTTAATGTGAAAATACTGTTCAGCCATTTATTCAAAGTTATGGTATGTGATGCAAAATTTTGTAAGGGCAATTTAGATGAAAGATAAATCACCAGTATTCAGTGGTTGTTTAAGCACTTTCTCACTGCTTATGAAAATTAATTTTTCTTTAAATTCTAATTAAATAACTTCTGGTGACCTTCTGCTGTATAAGGATCTTATAAGGATAAGCCTTTATCTGCCCTTGTTTGTTAGTTTCTTCAGGATCTAAGATGATCCTGGTTTACATACCTGGGAAGTCCCTAGCTGTTGTTGATAAACATGCTGCAGATATTTTGGTTACAACATACTTTCAATTTCATTTGCATTTAATTTATTTCCATTTGCCATGTGTTTGGATATTGGGAGTGCTGGCTGTGGATGTGGGATTGTTAGCTTCAGATTACTTTTACAAGAATAGTCTCTCTTCCATGACTTCTCAGACCCAAAAACACAGCTTACAATTTCAGGACACAGTTAAAGCTGAAACTGTGGGTGTGCACGCACTGGCTTTCTGCAACAAACGTTGTTGTGCAAGTACAGCAAAAGGTCTTTGGATTTTAAGTTCTTGGCAACTTGTGAAGGTAAATAGATGCTGAGAACAGCTGCTTGGAAGAGGCTGAGTAACTACCATGGCTGGTGCCTGCAAAGCAGAGGGGAAGCGTTAGTGAGGAGGCAGGGGCAAGGGCATCACTGTTACCTCCCTGTGGCACCAAGCAGTATAGGGTAACTTGATGTGTGCATGGGTAGGATGCATATGTTTCCAGATTTTGTTGTGGAGTGACGCATCCTGCTGAGTGCAAAGATGTGCTGGGTAGATCTGCATATATTGTTCTGAGACTGATTGCACTGACCTTGTGGTGTCCTATGGGTACTTTACCTACAATGGTGAGTTTAGCAAATAGAGGTCTAAGCATTAAGATCAAAAGCAGTAAGAACATCAGAGTCCAGCAGAAGCCTTCAATGAAACAGAGACAGGTTGTACCTGTGGGGGATCCAAATTGTGGACATGCAGGTTGTGTGGCCTGTGGCTTCAGAAAACACTGCTAGGTGTCCTCCCTGCCCCATACAAAAGTGACAGATCCCACCAGGGTCTGCATGGGCTTTGTGGCAAAGCTGCAGGGAAAGCTGTCGAGCATAGTTTCTGTGGGTACTGATGACTTCATTTTGATTTTACCTGAGCTTTTGTCTATACAGTACAAAGTGTTTGTGGGCTGAGAGAGTGTGATATCTGGTCTGAGCCACAGTATGTATCAACACTGGCATGGCATGTTGCTGACATGCTGCTTCAGCTGTCTCGGCTATTGCAGCTACCTCTCCAGTACTATGTTGTGCAGTGTAGACATACCCTTAGTTTGACATACTGCCACAATACTCCTGGAGGTATATGCCTATACATGCCCTGTGTTCTTTTTAACCCTATTTGGGTAAACAGAAGTGGGGCTGGCTGGTTTCGGTACTTGCTTGTTGCAACTTTCTGCATAAACGTGCTTCAGTGAAACACCGATTTAGATTTGCCAGACTGTACTGGGTCTAGCTGAGATGGGGTTAATTTTCCTCATAGCAGCCCTCACAGTGCTGTGCTTTGTACTGGTAGCTAGAAAGGTGGTGTTATCACAGCAATGTTTGGGCTACTGCTGAGCAGCGCTCCCATGGCATCAAGGCTGCCTCTCCAACCTGCCCCCCACCTCTCACCAGTAGGCTGGGGGTGGGCAGTATCTTGAGAGGGGACACAGCCTCCCAAGATAAAGTGACCAACTGGAAATTCCATACCATATGATGTCTTCTCAGATATAAAAGGTAAGAGCAAGGAGGAGGAAAGGGGGGCATTTGTTATTTACAACACTTGTCTTCCGGAGCAACTGCTAAGTGTACTGAATCCCTGCTTCTTGGGAAGTGGCTGAACATCACCTGCTGATGGGAAGTAGAGAATAATATCTTTTGTTTTCCTTTGATTCTGCATGCAGCCTTTGCTTTTGCTTTATTAAATTGCCTTTATCTTTACCCATGAGTATTTTTCATCTTATTTTCTCCTCTCCATCCTGCTGAGAAGGGGAATGATAGAGCAGCTTGGTAGGCACCCTGCATCCAGCCAAGGCCTAACCATCACAAAAACATTCCTCTCCCATGTTCTAGTATCAAAGCTAAGGAATTCTTGCAAGTATTTAATCATAAAGGGCTAGGGTATTCCCAGCTACTGCTTTTGGAAAATAGGCATAACACATCAGGTGCAATTGTAAATAATGCATTGAACCTTATGGTATAAAAGTAAAAAGATGCTTGTTCAGTAATTGGTAGCATAGAACTTTCATTTATTATGACAGCCAGGCAGGAGTTGGGGTGAAAATCTTAATGAGAGTGAGCCCCTTAGTAATGAACCCTCATTAAAAAACCACTTTTTCATATAAGGCTGCCATCTACTAACCTTCAATCTCTGTGTATTTATACAATGCCTATCCAAAGACTCAAGGGACAAGAGGAGTTTGAGTATTTTTCCTTTGTTCTTCTTTATGAAAGAGGGCAGAGCATGGAGCTGTACTCCCAGGTCTGGCCCACAGTGACCCCTGTGTCTGGGGCAGTGTGAACAGCAGCAGGAGACCCAGAGCTTCACCCGCCTGTGTGCAAACTCCCTCTTCTCTGAGCTGTGCAGATACACAGCGTCACAGATAATGGCAAGCGGCTGCTGCCAGTGTGGCTTCATTATGGAAAACAATAACACTAAAAGTTGCAGAATTGTGTGGTTGAAAATACTCTAGCTTTAATAAGGTATTTACTAGTTGAAGAAAATGGATAACTGCATTTAAGGAAATTTGAAGAGGACTGTAAAAGTGCTAAAAGCAACGGTGATTTCATTTCATAGTCAATTTTTTCTCTTTACTGACTAAGAATTGCATTAAGAAATATTGCATAGGTTGTATATTCAGTATACACTCAAACTAGTGTGCACTTTCTCTTAAACTTTGCCATGATATGCTAAAATATTTTACATCTACACTAGAAAAGAGGTACATGTTTTGAACTAATAGGCTACTTCTGCTTTGATAGAAGCACAATGGAGAAGGATTCAAAATTATTGTCTCTCAATATTTACTGGGGCTTCATGTGTATGTTCTTGATGGTTATTGTGTGATGCAACACATTTTGATTATGTTTGTAGTATGTAACATGTACTGCATAGCCAATGTAGCTATTTAAAATTCTTTCTTCCTGTGCTACTCAGGATCAGTGCCTGTAGGCTGACCTGCCAGGATGAATTCCAGGCAAGTCTGCAGTTAAATATCTGGGAAGATCCACCCAGTCAGAGGCAGTTCAGCTAAGTCAGTAGGAGTTATGCCATTGACTTACTGACTCTAAGGTGCTGCCCATCATCTCTGAAAGACATTTCTTTAGTTCTCAGAAATGGTTAGGCGTATTCAACTCAACAGCTCATTCCTTTGCCTGCTGTGGCCCCTTCGTAGCTATGCTAATCTCAGTTATAACAGGATTTGTGCTGAATGCGTTTCCTGTTCACACACAAAAACTTTCTTTAGACAGAGTTAATATTATCCTCTTAGGGGTTATGTGACTTTGGTATGAGTCATAGTTTGTTGACATACAGCACGGAAAGAAAAATGCTAAAGGTCTACCCAAGTCTGCTGGTCATCAGGAAAAGTTTGTAAAATTGTCAGCCTTGTTTGGAAGCTGTTTTCCTTTTTTATAGTATGTAACTGTAGCTATGTAAAAAGTGATGCATGATGTAGAAAAAGCACTGTGAAATCCTATACCTGTTTTTTGTAAAGATCAGCTGAACAAGTTAGGTTATGAACAGAGAAAAAATATTGGTCTTGTTCAGAAAAAAACAAACAAACTACACTTCCAGCTACCTTTCATCTGTTTTTTGTTCAGGCTAAAATGCCTGTCATTGCAACACTGCTATGTAGTGTGAAGCATCAGACAACCACAAAACAGTTTCGAGCAAAGGCACAATTCACAGGTCTGATTTTTATGTGGTGATGAATCCTCCAGAAAAATAGAGCATCAGCAGATCTGAGGCAGCAGACATCACCATGTAGAGTCAGTGGATGTGAACCCTCCTTCTGACAATAAACTTCAAGCCTTCTACATGTCATTAATTTTGAAGAAACCACCAAAGTAAAGAGATTTTTCCATTTCTAGAGAAGAAATTAACTTAGAAATTTTCTGTACTTCTGTAAGAATGGAGCAGCCTAGCTCTACTTCTTTAGGAATTGCCATGTGATTTTCATTGCTCTGTGCAGTCCCGAAGACACCCACGTTCCGTGGCCCACACATCTGATTAAGCATCTTATTGGAACCAAAACAATGAAGATTAGAAATTATACTTTCAGTTGTAAATAATCCTCATCTTGTACCAAGTGTTCTTACATCAAAAGGAAAGACTTAAAGTATTTGATCTACTTTTCCTACTTTATTCTCTTGTCTACTTGAATTTGATTAAAATTGGGTAATAAAAATTAACATTTTTTTCCTTTTGCTTGTAGACTTTTACTTGCAATGCTACTAGACTTGCAGTGCTACTCCTATTCTGAAGAGAGGTGCAGAAATCTTCTCTTTCTGGAGTTAAGTGATTTATCCAAGATATTCAGTTTACAAATTTGTAGGCTCCATGACTGTGATGAAAATTGGAGCATATTAAAATCTAATTCAAAGCCTAGGGAGATAAATAAGAAATAAGAATAGAAAATGTTTTTGAAGAGGTTTAATTCATGACTTGTGAATAGGCAGTGTTTGGTTGTGCCAAATCAAAACAATCACTTCATAAAAGCTAAGGTTGATAAAATTCCATTTTCTGAAAAACGTAGTTTTTTCAAAATCATGATCTCTGGGCTTGCAAAACCTATAAATGTCCATTAAAACATAACATTTGTTCCTTATGGAGAATCTTCTTTTTCAGACTTTCAGTGAAATGACTGAAAACAAGAAGAGTCTTTATGTGGATCATAAGGAACTTAAAGAGACATCAGGGCCCCAAATAAGATGGAATGACCTACAGAGACACACGGATTTTTGGAACAGATGAGGCTGGACCTGAGAATTCTACTGGTACTTTCAGAGTCTGAGGATAGCAGATAATGAGAGATCCTGAAACCATTTACTTTTTCAATCAGGCTGCTGAATTACTGGTCTTCCAGAGTAGGTAGACAGTAGTGAAGTTCAGAAGTGTTACGTCTCATATCTCTTCACTAAGCTCTGGAGTGCTAGAGATAACAACTGTAAAAATAACAATGTAATGATTAATAATTTTAATAACTGTTAGGAATATTATTTATAGAAGTCTGAAAATAAGTTGTCATAGGCCACAGGAGTTCAGGTATAGCAGGCAGGCAGACAGTTATACCGCTGAAATCATTAATGAGCACACATGTGGTTTCATCAGGTGCTGAATATTGCCATCGACTATGCAGGTGGGGAAATTGGGCTCCTTCCAGTTCTGCATCCAAGTGGTAACAGGGCAAGTTGGAGCAGAAGACAGAAAAGTAGGAAAACCAGTTTCTCAGGGTGTGTGGTAGCATATTTCGAATTTACAGAGAAAAATGTTCTCTGTTTTCAGCATTGGTGGGAGAAGGAATCAGTAATAGACACAGCATATAACTGCTGCTGCTCATGAGGGATAAATGCTGAGTATGGCTGGACCTGTTTCCAGTAAAGCAATTAACTGTAATTTTTGTTCATTGCTCAGTTGCAGACTTGGCACCAGGAGGACCAAAAAGACATAGAGCTTGACAGAATATGACACGTGGGATAAAAAATCTCCTTTACTCTTCAGTAACTCCTCTCTAATATCTGTACTTGTGCATCTCACTGCTGCTGGCTCCTCTCTGGTGGATGTAATTTCCTGATGCTTGCTTTAGAGCTGTTCAGCACTTTTATTGCTCTACCATCTGTTCTAAATAGTTAAAGACATTTCTATTCTCAATTTTTCTTCAGGGATGTAGAAGAGGCATCTGTCTCCAAAAGCTTAAAATCTCCAATATACATTCACAAATTATTTATGCAAAATAACTCAGACACATTTTCAGTAGGATTTACAGATGTCTGACAAAAATATAATTTCCTTACCCCTTTAAATAAAATGTTGAAATGTGGCATACATGCCACCATAAAAAATTGCTCATTTTGTGTAAGAAATTAATAAAGTTAATTAGTGAAATTAGTGGCGTTCTTCACCCAGATCCTTAGCTTTAAACATGCTCTTAAGTATTTTGCTGAATAAGGACCCTTAAATAACTTTATATTGCAATTTTTTGGATCTGTGGTCTGAACAGGGCTAAACCTGAAGAACATATTTTACCAAGGCTTTCCATCACAAAGCTTTGTGTAACCGATTAATCCCACATTGGGAAATCTGCAGTAGAAAAAGACACTTGTTAAAGTTTGAGCTGGGCTTAGAATTAAGGAGTTTCAGTCATTAGGCCACGGAAGTAAATCCTCTCCTGACCAAAGTATATCAAGGGAAGAGATGATGGAGCCCAGTGAGTCTTCACTGCTGTCTGGCAGCCTCCTCCCCAGCATACCCACGGAGCACAATTTGTACGGGTTAAACTGTTTATACAGGTGACCTAAGACAGTTTGGTCATTTTTTCAAATTTTTCAATTGCTAAGAGTGCATGGTTGTTTGCAAACATTTGATAACACCCGTTGCTAAATACCTTGGGAAAAACATCCTCTTCCATTGCTACAGACCTGTGCTCCAGCCTCTGTTTATTACCTTTCCTATGGCAATAGGAAAAACCTAAGGGTTTAGGGACATGACTGAGTGTGACTGAGACATTGTGGCTGAGGAAGCCACCTGTCCCCAGGGTGAGGTGGGATGTGTTAATTAAGCCAGATCTGCCAGTCCCTGCCCCTGCCAGGGATGTCTGCTGGCACTGCTACAATTATGGAGAATCAGTGGCTGATGCTTTAAATGTGTACAAGAGGATAAAAAAGAATAAAACCATGTCAGAAACTTTCTAAAATAAGTTTTTTTAGTTATTGATATTCTTCTCTATAGCAGAATCTCACAGCTCTGCTTTAATAAGAAGTCATCCCTTGGATGCCCAGGTAGAGGTCCCTGACAGCTGCATTGGGTCTGCCGAATGGATTGGGCAGCCGTACAGCTCTGATTCAGAGGCGAGCTGCTCTGCTGGCTTCACCTTCCTGAGCATGAAAGATGCAAGGATTTGTCAGCATACAGGAAAGTTTCAGTCAAGAATAAGTAAGATGTTACCTTTTAAAAATATGATGAAGTTTTTCAAGAAAGCTATTCCCTGCTGCTTGCCATAAATCCTGTAGGAAAGAGTGAGATCCTGGGAAAAGGTGGTTTGCGAGGCTTTGGGGAATTTCCTGCTGCCCAGTGGGATCTCTGCATGGATACGACCCAGCAGCCATGGCAAGGTGGGATATGGTCACACCGGGATGCCAGGGCCTGGGTGCCCCAAGGCATTTGATGGTGCCATGACCCAGGGAGAGCTGCCCGGTCCCGGTTACTGAGGGGTGACCACAGGCAGAGGGCATTGGCCTTGGTCTGTGGGAAGCAGGGAAGTGTAACTATCACTTTTTTGTGTGTTGGCAAAGCTTGCCTGGATTTTCATGGGAATAAAAGGCCTCATTTCTGCCCCAGAAGCTGTCTGCAGGCAAATCTGAAATCCCTGCTTCAAATTGGAAGCTATTGGATCTGCCAGAAGAGGGTCTTAGTATCTTGCATCAGGTAGAGGAGAAATGGAGACATGTTTTTTGTTCAGCCTTGGCCCCAGAAACAGGCAAACTTTTTTTGGCTGAAGCTTCTGGTAAAGTGTGAAGGAAAATTGACTGATACCAGATGCTCATTGAGTAAAATTTAATTCCAAGAACTGTAAGCAGGACTTTTCTAGCTTTTATAGTTGGTGCTTCACTTTGTATTCATCAAACAATAATTGCTAATACTGTGTGCCTTCTGTTCTCTCTGTATGCCCTTCGTTCTCTTCAAGTTTCTAACAACACAGCAATGCCATCAAATTTGAAGTGCAGCAGCAGCTGCAGACAAGGAGAGCATCCTTAACGGCACCATTTTCATGCAAATACCATGCTCCAGGAGATAATTGCGAAGTTGCTTACCTGAAAGATGGAAAACAGCTTGGCAAACAAAGGTCTTCACCAGGCCAGTACATTCAAAGTAGAAATATCTTACAACACGTTTACTTATTAGTCATTCATGAGGGAAGATGGATTACAGTGAGGAAAAGCATTAAATCAAAGTGGTTGAGTCTGTAACTCTGGCTTGTGGGCAGCCCACAGACTCTTCTCCAGGCCCCTCTTTCACAGGACCCAAAAGTCCCCCGGTGCTGCTTTCCCCTTGGTGTGGACAGCCAGGCCATGGCCTCTGCTGCTGTCAGCAGTGCCAGGGGTGATGGAAAGGAAGATGGAGAATCTCCACCAGCCTGGTACAGGAGCCCGCTCAGCAGGCTGCGCTTTCTGGGACCTTGGCTATTGATGGGCCAGAGATGTAAAGGGCTTGCTCTATCCAGTGTTAAAACACCTCTGAGATACCTGCTGGCTCATCTGCAGGGTAATGTTTTACAAAGGGAAGTCAGAGCCTGCCCAAATCCATTTAATGAACTGGGGATGTAAACATTATGACTGGAAAATGCCATGAAGCTTGAGTCCTACCCATGGCTTTCCTAACTGTCCCACACTGTAGCTGGTCTGGATCTGATACTGAGGAATATGAAATGGGCTTTAGAGGTAACGGTTGGTGTCTGAGAAGGGCTAGAGAGCCAAGAGAAGTACAGACACCTAAAAATAGTTTCCTTGCTAAGTAATCTGTTTAAACTGCACACATCTGTATGAAACCCAGTAATTTCTGCAAGTGTAAATGTCATATAGTGTTGAAGGAATTCTCTGATATAATACATTTTCTATGCAAACTCCAGGTGCAATTAAAGTTAAATTCAAATTTTAACAGAAGCATCAAAAATTTGTGCCATATGAGCATGCAGATTGGTTTATGCAGTTGCCTCTATTGAGTAGCAATGTCTATGGAAATATTTATATGCTCCATTCATTGGGACAAGAAAATAATAAATATCTGTTTAACATCGCACACTATCATGACATTGTTCAAACAGTAATGCATTTGGTGTTGCCTTCTCAGCAACACACTGCAAGTGCCATCCAAACTGTCCTGGTTTCAGCTGGGATTGAGTTAATTGTCTTCTTAGTGGCTGCTGCAGCGCTGTGTTTTGGATTTGGTGTGAGAACAAGGTTGATAGGACACGGATGATTTTAGTTGTTGCTGGGTGATGTTTATACTAAGCCAAGGACTTCTCAGTATACTTCTCATATACTTCTCAGTATCTCCAGCCCTGCTAGCAAGAGGGCTGGGGGGGGGGGGGGGGGGGGGGTGGCGGGAGGGAAGCGGAGCACAGGAAATTGTGAGGGGACACAACCAGGAGAGGTGACCCAAACTAGCCAAACGGATATTCCATACCATATGACATCATGCTGAGGATGTAAACTGGGGGAAGAAGAAGGAGGAGAGAGACATCTGGCATTATGGCATTTGTCTTCCCAAGTAACTGTTATGTGTGATGGAGCCCTGCTCTCCTGGAGATGGCTGAACACCTGAAGTGGTGGATGAATTCCATGTTTTGCTTTGCTCGCATGTGCAGCTTCTGCTTTGCCTATGAAACTGTCTTTATCTCAACCCACAAGTTTTCTCACTTTTACCCTTCTGATTCTCTCCCCCATCCTGCTGTGGGGGGGAGCAAGTGAGTGGCTGCGTGGGACTTAGTTGCCAGCTGGGGTTAAACCACGACACAAACAAACAAATTAAAGATGTGAATTGAAAAGGCTTTACACAGTATTATGTGGACATTCTTAGCCAGAATTACACTGTCCGTAATCCAATCTGCTTTATTACTCCTTGGAATAAATAAAAAAAAAAATTAAGCCACTTCACATTTTTTAATTCTGAATATCCACACAAAAGTGTAAAGAAATTAAACTAATCCACCTTAAAAGACTCATTCACATGCATTTTCTTGAGGCTGCCTTCAGAAACCATACCTGATTCACATGTGGAGTTCAGGGAGGATTTTAAAGGCTGACACCTACAGCTCTTCTCATTTATCATCTTCTCTCTGTGTTGTTGCCCAGAGTCAGCAGACATAAGCACGTGTCCATTCCTTAGCTCACTGCCATAACTAAAACCACTGCCAGGTTGCCACTGGGGATCTGATCTTGGAAAATTATGTGATAGAAGGGTGGAGACCTAGCAAGGGAAATGTGATAGTTGCCTAATACGCAATATCACTTTTTTTCTCTTCCCCCAAAGAGACAAAATGAGGGGTTGCTTTATAATCACAGCAAGATTACACTTGAGTAATTGTATAGGCAAAGAAATTAAGACACAAAATGACTGAGAGGTTTGCCCCACATTAAAAGTGTTTTCTAGGTGGAGAATAATTTTACAACCAGAGAGGGAAGCAAAGGTTTAAGTGGGGATGCAGCTTCAGCATCCAACATGGCAGTGAGTGGCTTAGCCACTGAGCTGTCCTGAAACACAGGCAGGACGGCCACAACTTGTCACTCATAATTTTGCGACCACCTCTTGGGGAGTACCTCCTGTGAGTCTCTGATACAGCGCTCTGATGGAAAGCACCAAGCCAAGCAAAAGTACACAGACCTCTTGATTTATTTTTTTTTTGAGCTATAAGTATGTGAGACTTTTGTAAAACAGGTCACGTCATGGTGGGTATATGCAGTTTCTGGGTCACAAGATAAGCAGCTCAGCCTAGAAGGAGGTTTTAAAGAGGGTGACTGTAAGATAATTTTGCGATTAAGCTTATTCTTGGTTAGGTGATCCTGGACATGCCCCATGCAAGTAAGGGCATGCTGGGGAACATGCAGAAGGGGAAAACTGAAGAATGCATGAAAAGAAAAAAAATATCTGTGTGCTTCACTTGAATTTTCTTTGAGGTATGGACTTGTCTTTGGTGCCAAGGCAGGTCAGCTACCCCTACATCTGTCACCTTTACTGCTTTTCTTATCATCTCCTTGGATTATGGAAGAAAGTATTTATATTGTGGACTATGAAGCTACCAGCTACCATTCCCAGTTCTTTTTTTTTTTCAAGGAATCATTGAAACTCTGCCCTTTATGGTTATTTATAATGAAGTGCAGAAAGCAGGTAGAAACTCGTTGCCTAGAATGTTAAGCAAATATACTATGTTCAGATCAGGCACCCACATGCTCCTTTTTAACACTAAAATCTCCTATATCCAGCATAAACTGCAGTTTACATTAGAAACTTCTGTTGTCATGGCTTGGAAACACAAGCGGCCCTGAAACCGTGACGGTGCAGGTCCACAGCTATCAATAATGCTGCCATAACTGAAGTGCTACAGGGAACACTACTCTGTGGGATAGTTTCTAAAAAAATGATGAGCTCTTAAAATTGCTGAGGATGGAGAACTCTGTCTCATTATTAAAAATGTCTAGTCATGAAAACAATGAGAAATACCACTCTTCTTTGCACTTTCTTTTTTGTATGAAGGCTTCAAGCCAAAAGATCTGGCAGTGAGAAGCTGCCATCCTTGGGTGTCTAGGAAGGTGGTGCTCAACTAGAAATTATAGCAAAAGCCGAGGGAGCATGCGCTCTACGCAGAGAAAGGACCTACTGATCGTAGTTATGTTTCCTGAAATCTGGAAAGACTGTAGAAGGAATGTTGCAGGGACTTGAAAAGGAAGGTGAATGTGCTTAGGGTAATATTATGTATCTTCTCCTAATAAAGTTCCTAGTTCAATGTTAGGAAAGCTCAGGCCTTTCTGCAGCATCTGTTACTTTTGTTGTGTGCAAAGAATCCAGACCTGCTTTCAGCTTTGTGGCTTTTAGTCAGGCAGCCCATTATATTGTGTGGCAACATGTGTGCTCCCACTCATGGTACGCAATGCTGTGGCTCCAGTTTGCACCAGAAAAAAGCTGCATCCAGCTCAGAGAAATGTATTTTATTCTTTATATGCATAAAGAGGTTCATACTGTCCTTGAGTGACAGGTTTCAGATATGTGTAAAACTCTTTGGTTTCCTGTTTTTTAATCTGAATTTAAAAGTGATCTTTTGCTTCTTGTCACAGTCTTTTTCAAATCTGAAGAGCTTTTCACTAGAACCAGAGATCAACTGCAGTGTAGGTATGTGGGATGTCCAGCAATACCAGGTTTAAGCTACTAGATACTTTGGCCCTTCATTATCAGTGCTAATATTATTAGTTTCCCATGAAACTTCCTGTATAATCATGGATTTCTTGAGGTATGGCCTAAGAAAAAAGTTGATAACGTGGGGTTTTTTTGAATGTCATGACTTATCATATAGTAATTTCTTTACTCATCACTTTAATACACAGAAGTGATGGCAGCTTCCTCCTGGAAAAATGCTTTTGAGTAACTCACTTGAAATGTGTTTAAGAAATGTGCTCTAGAGTTTCTGCAAACCCATCCCTCTGGGTTTCTCAAACTCGTTGCTGTGCTCTGAGGGCTCCTGCCTACCCGCCCAGGCTTTCTGCAGCTGCAGTTCCTTACCCGATTCTTGCAACCCCCATTTGGAACAGGTGATTGTTAACAGCAGAGAGAAAGACTGAAACACTCACTCCAGGCCCACAGAAGGGATAAGTGAGAGAGTCTGGTTTAGAATCAGTATTTCCTGAGTCCCAGCCCAGCACTCATTACTGGTTTATGTGATGCAGAAAATACCTGTATCGTTACTGACAAGTGCTTATTTCTGCTAAGTAAATTACTTTAGTGTGAAAGTGTGCTTCTCGTGTAACCCTGCATGTTGCAGCAGTGATGTATAGGCAGTTCCAAAAATATCCACATTATTTCTTGAGTTTAAAATCCCAGTGAGATCTGCACAGAGTCACTGCAGAAAGCATGGCCTGAGGAACGTGCATGGTACACAGCGGTCTGAAAGACCAGCTTGCAGCTGGCCTCCAGCAAACCACTTCTTATTCCCAGGGAAGAGACGAATGACCCTTGAATTAGAGAGAGGAACCTTCCCCGGGGCTCCAAGACTGAACAGCATCTAATTTTTAGAAAGCCATCAAATGTCTGCCATTTTAAAGGTGGAGACTCCCACAAGTATGACACCGGTGGGCACAGTAGCAAACCCCTTTATAAGTCATCACAGTGGCCTCAACATGGACGCCTATGTGCCAGTTGCTCCTGAAGTCTATTGCAAGGTACAGCAATGTAACCACATCAGACTGGGCCCACTGCAAAAGTATTTAATGCTCTCACACAGCAAGTTTGATTATAGCCTTGCCTGACAATATTCAGAGAGCTGTGTTAATTCTAAGAACACAGACTTCACTCCATGGAATAAATACTCTTTTTCCTGACATAATGACGGTTTCAAAGTTTTAGAGTGTTTTTCTTTGATCTTGAGTGTGTATGTGTTGATATTTATGTTGTGGTAGATAATTATTTTGGAGACATCATGTAGGAACTCTTTGCTTAGGAAGTGCAGGGCCATGAAAAGGAGTCACTATGTCACATCCCTCTTGTGGGTGGTATGGCACAATGGCCAGCCTGTGGGCAAATGATGATGACTGTGACATCAGCAGTTGGTTTAGAATTAATAGTTTCAAGATGAAAAGCACATGATTTTACAAAACCACAACACCCAGATCCATATACTTTCATTTTGGTATTCCTTCCCAAAGGCTGACAACCACCGGTGAATGCAGCACTGTTTTCCTGGCCTTTATCAGATGCAGGATGGAATGAAGGATTATCAAGGAGAAACTGCCATCATGTTTCACTCAGTGCAGGAGAGAAGATTAAAGTTGACTGGCTCTAATCTTAGCATAAGTCACATCCTCGTGCTTATCTGATTTCTTCTTTTTGATTCCCCTTTGCAGTATTTGCCACTAAGAGATGTCTGGAGCTTTTGTAGATGTCAACCATTGAAGGTTTGGATGAGTTGCTGGCCATTACTTAAAAAATTGAACAGATCAATCTGAGCCACCATCCAGAATTCACCACTTGTGAGTTCCATGTGGCTTACAGACATCACAGGGATCTCAGAAACATCACTGGAGACCTGCTCTCTCATATGACTTGGTCAGTAATGGTAGGTGTCTGGTTTTGAATGGTCTCAGAAGCTGCTTTACTTTTAGGTTACATGAAAAGCTTACCAAGGTGAGGTCAAGAACATATGTATACCTATATATATATATATATATATGTAGGTAGGTAGCTATTTCTATTATGTATACATAATATACATTATATAACATCTACACTCTACATTATATATTTATGTATGTTTTTATGCATATACATATATGCATATTTATGTAGAGGCATTTGCCATATCAAAGTACAAATAGTTGCAGAATGTGGCAGAGGGCTGGTTTGGATGACATTGTGCTTTGTGATTAAATGTTCTGCTGCGGGCATTCTGGGCGAGCGGGAGTCAGATTCAAATACTCATAGAGTTCAAGATCTGATTCGTTTATTGTACAAACCAAGTAACTTTTATAAGGCACTCTATAAGCGTGTGATAATATGATTGGCTATTTTACAGGCGTATAATAATATGATTGGTTAACAATTGTTTATTGGCAAGATTTCTGTTTCTACTTTTTCAGGCACGTAGGCTCTTTTCTGTTGTTTCCCAGCTCCTCTTATCGCGTCCTGCTGGCCCTGTTTTTGTGCAAGCACCTGCAGTTTGTTCCCCCCTCTTCATTCCACTGTTCTGATCGTGCCCTCGTCTTATTTCTTCAGTATTTTTCCACTTGCTTCAAAGTTCAGTATAATCATTCAATACAGCAAAAGGCCCCAACACCTCCCCCTTTCTTTTTAAATACAGCATTAATACTGCGTTCCATACAGCTTTGGAAACATTGTAAAAGACAAGGCACTAAAAGTAACAAAAGAATAACAAACAACAATATACTATGCAAAGCAGAAGCAAAAGCAATATTCATTAGGCCTATTCCTAAAAATAATGCCATCGTTCACATTTACAATGATGTTGTATTATATGATATTCAAAACTTTTTCTGATAATGCGAACCCAGAAGATGAGTTCGTTTCGATGTTCTGCTAAAAATATCTGTCCGAAGGCTTCATAAGATTGTAAGGCCTCATTTATACCTGAAAAGTAGGGGCATGTGTCCCAGTAAGAAGGGAAAAACCGCCGGAACTGAAACGTAGGAAAACCTTCCGCCTATATGCTCCAACCCTTTTACAATATCCACAATATAGAGTAACTGTTGAATTACAAGAAGTAGCACATATAGGACAAGAATTTTCTGTTTCTATCGGTCCTTGCCCAAAAAGATCCTGCAACGCACGCACGATACGGTCACAGTGTAACAAAGACAATTCACCGGAGGGTAATTGACATTGTATCTCCCGAGGTAACTGCTGCAAGATGGGCAGAATAATGTATGTTAACTTATCTACAAGCCGCTTTTCTTCATTTGGTCGTGGCGGTCGGAATAACCTTTCTCGATGCTGTGCCCACTGAGCCCACTGATCCCTCCTATTCATTTAGGAGTCAATCCTGTCGTAGTCACCCTGCTTTTTCTTTTCAGTGGGTTGGTTTTCAATCCATGGGCGAACCCATTTTGCCGGAATCCACTTGGTCACTGCCCCTGTGGAGATACATGCATAACCCCGACCCCACGTTAATAAATTATGAGGTCCTGACCAACAATTTGAGACAGGGTCAAATACCTGGACAGCTATGTCACGATTCGAAAAATCGTTGGGATTGTTAGAAAAGTGATAGAAAATCGGCTGTTCAGTACATTCCGTTCTGGGATTCAACCAGTTCAGTACATAGCATGCTTTTGCCACTATTACATGAGGACTCCTCTCCCCCTCTTTTCGAAAAACAGACAGGTAATGTTTCAATGATTGATGGGCACGTTCAATAATTGCCTGACCACCAGAATTATTCGGAATTCCGGTAACGTGCTTCACCTGCCATTGCAGCAAAAAGGTCTTTGTTCTGGCACTAAGATATGCAGGGGCATTATCTGTTTTTACCATATCTGGGCGGCCCAGCACAGCCATGGCTGACGTCCAATGCTGAATACAGGCAACAGCATTGGTAGATTTATGAGCAGTCGCCCAAATAGCTTTCGAGCAGGTATCAATTGTGACATGGACATATTTAAGTACTCCAAATGGGGTGAATTCTGTAACATCAGTTTGCCAGATTTGTCGAGGTTGTAAGCCTCTAGGATTTGTACCTTCCTGTTGAAGAGGTGTTAACCTGGCACAATCAGGACAGGCCGCTATGACAGTCCTAGCGTCTTGACGAGACAGACCAAACTGTTTTTGGAGAGACCGGGCAGATTGGTGAAAAAAGGCATGTGACTCTGTTGCTTGTTTTAGAGGAGAATTTTGTAATACTGGGGATGCCACCTGAGTGTCTATATAAGCATTACCTTCTGATAAGACACCAGGTAAATCCAGATGACTTCTGATATGCGTAATCCACCAAGGGAATTGTCTAAAATTTATTTCATTCCACATCTGAATAACTAGGGCCATAAGTCTGTCATTCGTAAAAGACCCTAAAAGGGAACGCGAAAGACGCGAAACTATTCCAACAACATATTTAGAATCACTTACAACATTAAGGGGGACATTGCGAAATTCCTGAAACACCATTAACACTGCTCTTAATTCCAAAACTTGAACTGAACCTTCCATTTGTTCTATATGAGAAATCCAATTGTTCCTGTCATCCCTATAGGCATAGCCACACTTTTGAGTTTTGCTACTAGCGTCGGTAAAAACCGTAAGTGCATTTTTTATAGGATTTTGTTGCTGTAAAGATTTTTCCTCCAATACTAAGGAAGTTAATGCCAATAAAGGAGCCAAATCCATATTGGTAATTCCACAGAAAGTTCTTAACCATTGAATGTCTCCGACTAGTTTCTGGACATCGTTGATGTTTTTTATATTTGGGACACTAATAATTTTTTGTGGCTGGATTCTTGTTTCTGAGATGCGCAGACCAAGATAATTCCAGGGCGCTAGTTTTTGTACCTTTTCTTTTGCTATAACCAATCCAAAGGTATGCAGACTCTGTATAAGTTCCTGTTCTTTTTCAGGGGCTAGTGTGTGAGGGCTGGCTATTAAGAGATCATCCATATAATGATAGGTAATAAGGTTAGGATTATTCTCTCTCCAAGATTGTAGAGCTAAATCCACAAACCACTGACATATTGTTGGGGAGTTTTTCATACCCTGAGGTAGTACAACCCACTCATACCTTTTTGCTGGAGCGGCACGGTTTATAGCTGGTACTGTAAATGCAAATTTTTCACAATCATCCTCATGCAGAGGAATAGTGAAAAAAAAATCTTTTAAATCAATAATTAATAGGTCCCAATTTTGTGGTAACATAGTGGGAGAAGGCAGTCCAGGCTGAAGGGCACCCATGTCAACCATTTTTTCATTTATTGCTCTTAAATCATGTAATAATCTCCATTTTCCTGATTTCTTTTGAATTGTAAAAATGGGTGTATTCCATGGGCTAACAGAAGGTCTGATGTGGCCTAAATCCAATTGTTCTTGGACTAATTCTTGAATGTGTTGCAGCTTCTCTTGAGGTAAGGGCCATTGATCAACCCATACGGGAGTTTCTGATTTCCATTTTAATTTTAAGGTTGGGCGAGAGCTGCTATCAATGGCCCCAATCAAAAAACTGTAGAGATTCTCATTCCCCATTGGGAAAGTACATCTCTACCTAACAAGGACAAGGATGTGTGTAGGACATAAGGTTTTACCCATGCTTGATGTCCTTCTTGATCCGTGAAAAGGATGAAGTTTTTACTGACCTGTGTCAGACGACTTCCCCAATGCCTGAAATGGTTGAACCCGCACTATCTAATTCCCACATGGTAGGCCAAACTGAAAAAGGAAGAACAGTAACATCAGCACCAGTATCAATCATCATTGAAACATTAGGAAGATTTACACCTTGTGGACCAGATATCTTAACATTACATTTTGGCCGCTCGGCACCAATAAGTTGACAAAAGGCAATGTTAGGCATACCCGTTGAGCCAAATGCACCTTGACCCCTGTCCTTTTCTCCTTTTTGAGGGACAGTAGCTTGGAATGGAATGAGCTGTGCAATAGTGCTTCCTGCTGGAATATAAACAGGTGGAGAAAAAACTTTTACCATAATTCCAATAGGTCCGGTATAATCGGCATCAATACAACCAGGAAGAACAAAAATCCCCTTTTTTGACGCAGAAGAGCGTCCTATAAGGAGTGCAGATAAACCATAACCCAAAGGACCACTAACTGTAGAAGGAAGTACATGTACCTTTTCATCAGTGATATTTACAGGTTCTGCCACGGCCAAATCGACTCCTGCGCTTCCTCTGGTGGCTGAATACAGCTCGCCGAGGCAGCCATGAATTTTGTTGGGTTCTGGGGATATTTCTTGGCCGCGTCCCTCAGAACGCGGCTGTTCCCGTTTCCCGGAACAAAGAGGGGTGTACCATCTTTTCTAAATTTTGAGCGACAATCGGCCGCTTTATGACCAAATTTTTGACAACGCAAACAATTTCCCTTCAACAGAGACTTTCCTCCTAGATTCTTTTTGCAGTCACGTTTAAAGTGACCTTCCTGTCCACATTGATAACATTTTGGCTTAGGACCCTGGTCCCCTCGGCCTTGTACCTTGTTGTTGTTTAGAGCTACTGCTAGAGCATTGGCATGTATTTTTGCCTTTTCCTCTTCCTCAGAAACAACATTAATTGCAGGAGAGTGTTATGAAACCCAAGGGCGATATTTCACAGGGCTTACTCCTTCCATTTCCCATTTTACAATTTTAATTACTTTTTCTCCGGTCGCCTTAGCCACCCAAGGTCGGAAACACGGATAGAGCTCCTTGCTCATATTGCACTCAAACACATGTCTCAAGCACTCTTGCACTCACACTCAGTCAAAATAATTAAGCTATACACTGAAAATCAAAATGCGCATCTCAATCACACCATTCACACTCTCCGGGCAGCCCTCAGTCACACAAGCAGTATGTTATACGGTACCGTGCACTTATGTACAACTTTTAGGAACACTGACAGTTCACAAAGCATGCATTTCAATGAACAATTGCCAAAAAACAAACAACAAACAAAAAAACCCACATTTTTCCTGGTCTTAAGCAGAGTGTTAAGTTTTCCGCTATTTGCTACGAATTACCAGAATATTATTATTTTTCAACATACATCTCATAACTCCAAGTTTTGAACATGTAACAAGACAACACATAGAACAAACAAGACACAGAGCGCTATTTCAGTTGTTACATTCTAGGAATTCCCCAATTCTTAAGACAACCTAAAGGAAGTTTTTAGCTTCCCCTTTTTTTTTTTTTTTTTTTTTTTTTTTTTTCTCTTGGGGACTGAGCTGCGCGCCGGACGTCTCCGTGCGTCTCACCAGCCGCCCCGTTACTAAACATACCATTTTATCCGCGGATCCAGGGGTTTCTCTTCTGCTCCCGGGTGAACAGCTGAGAAGAGGAGGCTCCTCCGAGAAAATCTCCCGGGGCGCGCCTAGGAGCGTCCGCTCCGCAGCTGGTCCCTCAGCCGAGCAGAAATCCTCCTGCCTGGCTTGTCAAAACTGACGTGCGGAATTTGACTCTATAACTCGAAAGTTATAAAGTAGGTATGTTTATTGCGCGCAGATGCACGGGGGATCGCTCCTCCACAAGCGTGCATACCCAAAGTGACGAACCATCCCACATTTATACAATGAAACAAATGAATATTCAATTAACGCCTATACATATTCGTTACCTAAACCCCGCTTCCTATGTTAATTAGCTTATCAGTCCGTTTCCTGGAATGTGGTGGTCTTGCAGGTTTGTACAACTTGATTTCAGCATTGCTCCTACCAGGTTTTGTCCAAAGTCACACAATCATCTTAAAGTAGCCAGAGGCCATGGTGCATTTTAACACTGGTCAGGAAGTCAGATCTCAACTTTCACCTTTGCAAAGACAAACATGCTTCAAAAAAAAATGCAGTCTGTTATTTAGGAGCTGGTGGAGCTGTGCCGTTCCCACCCCAGCAGTTTTACATCCAGTACTCGCAATTGCCGGTATTAATGTCTGTCTGCCGCTTGCCGTTTGTTCCTTATCAGGACACCAGGGTGGTAATTCATCATCTAATCCCCACGCTATTCGTTCAGCAGTAGTCATTACTGGATAAGCTTTAGATGTATAATCGGGGGGGGGGTTTGCACGGAGGCTGCCCCTCTGGCTCTTCCTCCGACTGAGCGGTAGGATCGCCGGGAGGCCGCACTGCAGCTTTAACAGCTGCAGCGACTTGCGCCTCGCCGTGTAACTGCGCGACCATACCCCGTACAGCCCGATACGTGCGAGCCAAATCTTTACCCCCTTAGTCCCGACTTGCACAGATTCCCACAAGTCCTCTCCCACTTTCTTCCATGTTTCATTATTATATACATCTTGCGTAGAAGCAAGGAAACCACGGCGGCGACTCCAACATAGCAGATCAATTACTGCCTGCCGTGAGACTGACGTTTCAGTTTTCTCTGCCAGTTTCATTAAACTGTCTACGATTTCTTTCTCCACCGCTGATGCAGTGATCCCCATCCTGCTTAAGTTTCCTGACTCACCGGTCAGCCGTGCACGTTCCGCCTTTCTTCGGGCGCCCAGCTCTCTCTCCGCTGGCAGCAGGATCCTCGCCGGCTCCGCAGCTTGTAACACGATCCTTAACGAATCCTCCTGACTTTTCTGACCGATCCACACGTCGGGGTCACCAGATGCTGCGGGCATTCTGGGCGAGCGGGAGTCAGATTCAAATACTCATAGAGTTCAAGATCTGATTCGTTTATTGTACAAACCAAGTAACTTTTATAAGGCACTCTATAAGCGTGTGATAATATGATTGGCTATTTTACAGGCGTATAATAATATGATTGGTTAACAATTGTTTATTGGCAAGATTTCTGTTTCTACTTTTTCAGGCACGTAGGCTCTTTTCTGTTGTTTCCCAGCTCCTCTTATCGCGTCCTGCTGGCCCTGTTTTTGTGCAAGCACCTGCAGTTTGTTCCCCCCTCTTCATTCCACTGTTCTGATCGTGCCCTCGTCTTATTTCTTCAGTATTTTTCCACTTGCTTCAAAGTTCAGTATAATCATTCAATACAGCAAAAGGCCCCAACAATGTTCAGTTTTCAATGGGGCAGGGATGAATTCTTTGACTTTTATTTTGGATATAAACCATAGTGTATCATATGGTATATTGATATAATCCAGATTTTCATAGGCAATACATTGAATGTTATAGCGACACTGTTTCATGTAGAAATCAGACACACAGTAAGATTAAAATGATTTCTCTGAAATCATTTCACTTTATTTACTTTAACATATGCTGAAATATTTGGTAGCTATAAGATTACTTAGCATTCAGATGATGCTGAATTACAAGCTGTAGACATTGACTTCATACCACCTTTTAAGTGAGTCAGCATGATGGAGAAATTGGAAAAAGCCACAGGAGAAAAGCTACCAGCTGTAGAAACTTGGGAGACTGAAGGTGTAATATTGCTTTCTCAGCTTTCATTCTGCTGAATTAAATATAAGTAAAAAGAAATACAGACACGGAAGTTAAGAATAATATTTTGAAGGAAAAGAGAAATATATGTAGAGGCTGGCAGGACTCCCCAAAAAGTGTTAAAAATTGAAAATCAGGGAAAAGAAGTGGGAAGAACACAAAAAATTAGTAAAGTAGAACATCTTTCACATGTTTTCAGGGAAAAATAGTTGTGGCTTCTTATGAGGCTTTTATGTTCAAGATAGTTGATAGAAAGCTACTTGCTCTTTTAAATCTTGGGATTTCTCAGCTGTTTTTCTCCACCACTTTTATACTTACCAGTGTCATATACTTGAATATGGTGGCTTTGTGGCCACATGGAGGAGGAGGGGGCACTTGGACCTTGCCAGGTATAACACCAAAACCCAACTGGTGGCATTCTGCAAATCTGCACTCTGCCATTGGGATTTGGCTTCATGTTATTAAACACAGGGTAATGCACGGCCCCAGACAGAATGCAAAAAAGCAATTCACTTCCAGCTCCTCTATGGATGTTGTAGCGCTAATGAAGCAAATCATACATCAGGGAATATAGCCATGTATTTAGTCTGTGTATAAAACAGCTGTAATAAGATATTGTTATGGCTGAGATTGTTATGCTTTTAGTGGAAAAAAAGAATTAGGATTGAAATTGCAAAACAACCCCATTCCTATAAAAAGTGAAAACGTGCTTGGATAAATGAAGGTTAATAGAGTTAATTGCGGGAGTAATACAAGGTGGCAACTTATGCTAGAGAACATAATTGTGATTCAGATAAAGGGGAATTATAATTAAATGGAGGCTGGATAAACATGGTTATCCTGGAAAGATTTCCCAGCACAGTACCAGGAAGTTTTAAGATGGGGAGGGAGATGTGTGCATGTGATCTGGAAGCCGAGATGCCACTGCCATCAGCCCCACTGGGTGCTCCACCACTGCGGCAGATTGCCCATGCTGCCACACTGTGTGGCAACAATGGCAATAACAGGGAATAAATCGAGTTAATTTTGAAGTCTGTTTTGCCTGTGACTGTAATTGGCAAGGGATCTCCCTGTCTTCATCCCAAGCCCCAAGATCTCTCGATTTTGCTGTTTCCCAGTCTCACCCCCATCCTGCTGTGGGAGGAGCAGCCAGGTGGGAGTCTGGGCTGGCCAAGGCTAACCTGCTGCAGGATGGGGCTGGGATGGAGAAGGCAAGGGCACCACATCCCCAGCCAGAGGGACAGGGGTGCATCTGCTCTCCCCATGCCACCACCTCAGGCAAAAAGCCTGTACCAAAGCAAACTTTTACACAGGCAAGTGAATATTTGTACTTGCCATATATGACAACTAAAATGGGCATTTTCTGTTAGTTTAAAATTCCTGATACTTTCTTTTAGATATACTGTGTCATCTCCTTTATGTAGATAACTATAAGTTTACTTGCAACATTTTTTCCGTAACTGGTATTATTTTTTATGTAGACATTTTAAACAAAATGCAATAGTTAGATACTCAACACTGAAAAGCAGACAGAGGCTTTCCAGACTGAACTGCTTTACCGAAACAGGTACTTGTACTTATTTCTTTTATTTGTGAAGTTACAAATATTCCTGATGACCTATACGAGATGAAGGGAATCGCACGTATTCCACCTAAGACTACCACAAGACTTCCAAACAAGCTTGGTTTTAAATTTTTTTTCTTTTTCTTTCCTTTTATTTGCAAAATATTACTGTGACATTTTCAACTTTTAAATATACTGAATTTGAATACGGGATGGTATTAATTCACATTCTTCTATAATTTCTATAGATTATTTTACATAAGACATACAGAATAAAGAAACCCTGACAACTTCCTAAGAAAAACTATCAAATACTTCTGCTGTTCAGTAATTTACAGTGCGGTTTGGAATCATTGTTTCATAATTCTCGGTATATTATAATGATATACATTCCCAGCTGCCTAAAGAGAATTTGCACTATTATTCTTTATTCTGAGCAAGTGATCATCTCCCTAGGGACTAAGCCTTTTTTTTTCCCAAAAAAAAGAGGTGGGGGCAGATCTTTTCGCTTTCAAATTTCTCTGTATTTCCAGTGCCACACGTATTCTAGCCCTTCAAGAAGACTTCATAACCCCATATACAGAGGCTAGTTATGAGCCCTTACTGTCATCTTTAAGCTTGCTCCTTGAAAATGTTTATCCTTTATTATTTTTTCTACTTTTAAAAAATCCTTGTGCTTTCCTTATGTATTTCCATCAGCTTACAGGCTGCAATGAATCCTTAAAGTGGGCTTTGACTCAAAATGTGCCCCTAATGTTTTTTGGACCTAATCTTTAACAGATTAGGTTGCTGATAATTTACACATTGGAATAATCCCATGAGTATTAGGATGGATGGCATCCCTTGTGATAGTGAGATGAGGCTGAGAATAAAAAGTTAATTTAAATTAATTGTGAAAACCCCTAGCACATCTTCTTTACCTTTTTATTTCTGCAGTTGGCATGTGATACAATAATTGTCTTATTCACATTCCTGTCTTCTCTGCTTTTTCAGTGACTTTGTATCAGACATGCATTTATTTGCAGCCATTCCTAAGATCATAACTCCATTGCCTAAATCGGTTGTTCAAACTTGATTTCCATGCTGGAATTATTTATGTATCAAGGTCATTTTTATACTCAATCAGTCATGCACAACATTTTTCCTTCCCAGTTTAAAATTCCATTTTCTTTGCAAGACCTTCTGTTTACTGAAGCTTAGTAAAAAAGTGATATTTTTTTTGCTATTTTAAAGCTTTCATAAAATTAATTTCCTGAAGATGTATTTCTTTTTGTCATGATACAGCAAGTATACACAGGACCTAGATTCAAATAGAGGTCACACAGATGACAGAGTAACATTATTATTCCTGCAAACCAGCTCTAAGGATATTGGCTGCCTATACTGTATACACAACTTTTGGCATACACAAAAATGAAGGCAGAGATGGGAAAGTAAAGACCAAGTTGCTCACCTACCTCAAATACATTTTGAGTTGTCTGCCACACAAGGTTTCTGGAAAAACAGCACTTCACTGGTGACTGATGTATTTTCATTTCCTGAAGGAGAAGGGGGTTTTGTATTTTCATTAATTCTGCAACAATCAAAACTTATCTCTGGAAAATGTGTTTAGTTTCCATGAAAATGTCATTGTTTTGGCTCTGACTGCCTGGAAGTGATTTTTTCATACAGCTTTTCTAATAACATGACAGTTTTACATTAGAAAGTAACTGGCATGTGCTGTATTTTTGTGCTTTCCCAAAGAAAAAGAGGAAAGAGCTTTAAAAAAGGAAACACTGAAATGTTTACTGATTGTGTTTACCAAAAAGCGAAGCTGACCCTTCCAGCTACTTTGCTTTCTCCCCAGTCAAGCATCATCCAGTGAGAGGATGGAGCACTCTGAGCAGCTTGCCATGCAGAAGGAGCTCTGCATGGCTTACTGGTAGCACAACAATCCAGTGAAGCAGGGACAGCTTTTTAAGGAACAACCTAGGCTAACAATCTTCAAAATTACCACAGGGGTGTTCTAAAACATTATGTTTAAACTCAGTGAATGCTGCTGTTCTCCTCCAGTGCAAAACTACCACCAGGTAAAGTGATACTACAGGAGATGTGCTTTATACCATATGTCTTGCTGGACTAATCTTGCTCACCAAATGAAGGTGTCCCCATATATTTGCTTATATTAAACAGGATTTGAAAAAATAATTTTTTTAAACATGGATCCCAGCTTGGTCCATAGGGACCAACAAAACATCAGCCTTGCAAGGAATACGGGAAGAAGTATTATACGTTAGAAAGAGTCTAAGTTATTTTTCTGCAGCCAAACTACATACATATAAAACTAGTACCCTTGAAATCTCATATGGTTTAAATAATCTCACTGGTGATAGGTATCTAACCAGGAGGAGGATGACGAATCAAGCTGTGAAGTTCCTTTTTTCCCCTTCACTGAAGAGATTTTACTAGAAAAAGGATTCACAAAAGCTTTCCTCCAGAGATTTGAAAGCATGTGACCCTTGCATTTGTCATTTGTCCAGATTAGGAACGCTAATGTACCTAAGCCCACGTAAAGGTTGATTTCTTCTGCTACATTTTATTTTGCCTTCATTTTTTCAAGTATATTGTCAGCTTTTTCATAAAGCAGGCAAAGTGATTTGCTTTACAGTTGTGTCTCCCTGTTCGAGAAATATGAAGAAAAATATCCTTGTATAACTGTTTAGCTAGCAAGGTGATGTAGGCTGTAAAAAAAATCATGAGGACCACTTTAGGGACTAAGGGCACATCCTGATAAACACTGCTTCTAGACATTGTGTTTGTCAGAACATTTTGAAGGCAATGATACTTAAGGCTAGATAGTTTTCTTAAAGAGACATCAGTGAAGAGATCACTACCATTTAGCACATAAACATTTTGTATGTGTATGCCCATCTCTCTTACTGTTGCATTCAGCTAGGATTTTGGTATTGGGGCTTGAAAACAAAGTATACTGATGGAGTACACTACTTCCTGGGCATTTTAGTTATTCCACAGAAAAGTCAGCTTTAAAGGAAATACCTAATGTTCTCGTGAAATTACAGAACTTTTCTAGAATTAACCCCCCCCTCCATTTATGTGGCCTTTTGCCAATGGACAGTATCTAGCACTGCATGGTAAAGAGACCACACACTTCAGCCAAGGGCACAGCCCATGTCACCGATACAAATACGTGAATGTCAGAAGCTAATTACAGATACTGAGCTCTTCCTTCCTTTTCCCCGTGGGGGTGATGTGGTTGAGGGAGGTGGCCAAGAGGAAAGGAGATTGTCAGATATAGGGCTGCAAGTATTATAGCCATGATATATAGATAGATAGATAGATAGATAGATAGATAGATAGATAGATAGATATATAGATAACCATGATAGGATGTGCAATGCAACTTCAGCAGAGGGTTGACTGCAGGCACCCTGAAAGGGCTCTGTACCCCCTCCCACCAGGCGGAAGACTGACTCACTTGCTATGTTCCTTGGACTCTAACAAAGGAAAAGTGGGTGAAACTTTAGTTAGAAAAGCGCAGTTTGCAGTTCCTGGAGAGAACTATTTTTCATTTATAATGGCAATTTTATTTTCCCAATTTTTAGAAGCAAAATATTATCCTGTGCCTCTAGTATTCTGCTATTTAAAAAGCAGGATGCTATACAAAGATTATTTACATATGATACACTCCACTGCAGCTTCTTCCCAGCCTGTGAGATGGGCTGTTAAAAGCATATGGAGGATGCCAGGATGGCTGCTACCCTGCTGCTTTGAGCAAGTGCGCTCACCCACCTGCTTTCTTACAACTCCCCAGGAGAAAGATGAGTTTTGAAAATGACTAACAGTGCATCCCATGTAAGTACAGAATGAGAAACATTTTATTTATAACCCTGTCATATTTGGGGCTACCCTGACAAAATACAAGCTTGAAAGTAACTCCCTGAGTTGTTTCTCTGGATTCTCTGGTTTCTTGAAATGCAATGCATAAACCAGAGGTTTGTACTTTGCTTTTAGACAGTCATGGCATCATGGAGAAATTGTGAAGGCCAGTTGCATTGTGGACAACCACATCCATCTGTGCTTTTCAAATTGTACTCGTGTCTCTTCCTTATTGCCAGTTTTGGTCTGTCTCCATTTTTCTCATATGGGTCTGGACTGGTTGCCAAAGGGCCAGACAGACTCATTATGTTGACTTTGCTAAGACTTCTTCTGACACCTGTAATTGTACCATTTATTTCCAGCTAGGGGGCACGACAGTGATGCTTGACAAAAATGCCAAAGTTTGACATGGGCACTTAGTGCAAGAACTTGCAGTACTGACAGCTTTACAAACAGTGTTCTACTCTGGTGTCTCAAAGGGACTGACCAACCAGGAATCCAGCTTCCAAAGAGGCAGTTCTTCCACACAACCCTTGAAATACATAATATTTCTGTGTATGTTAGGGAAGTCCTTGCTACTGAAAAAAATCTGTGAATAAATTTGGTTGCAAGTAATCAAATTCTTTGCCTTCTTAAACTGGAGCCAAACATACACATAAACCCCAATGGCCAATTCTTGCTGTTTTACCACAAGCCTGACGTAGAATTTCATGTACCTGCACTGCTGGAAAAACATCATTGTGAGGTCATCTTCTCCTTCCCATAAAGTTTCTAGTCCTGACAGTTTCTTCCTTCAGTGCAAACAAGACAAAAGTAGATCTAACAGCTGGCCTACATAATTTACTGCTGTGTCTATAATACCATTTACTACTGTACCTATACCATTTAAATAAACATATGTTTTTTACATCTTGCTTTAGGAAGTAGTCCTTTCTCCAGCAGTGAAGCCCACTGAAAACAAGGCACAGCTGGATTAAGAAAGCAGATGGGATGCAGAGTTACAGGAAAAAACCTAGCCTGTCAGTTCTGTTGTTGACATGGAGGTTTACAATGGTTTTCAGGCAGCTTGATATGGTAGAAATTCCTAAAGGAAGGGCAAAACCAGTATTACTATTTTCTAGTTTAAACTGTGTATTTTTATATATTCTTGCTTTATAAAAGGTGAAGAATGATTACATTTGTTATCAAGGTATAGTGTGGGCTCAAGGCTGGTAATGTTAGTATTATAAACTTACAGAGCTTGCCGTGTTTATGATGTGCTCTGACAAACATGATCCCTCCTGCACTCATGACAGAACTCTTGCAGGGGTGGTTTTCAGTAACCACTACGGTATGGCACATACTAGTGGTGGACTTGGCGGTGCTAGGTGAATGGTTGGACTTTATCGTCTTGAAGGTCTTTTCCAAACTAAATGACTCTATGATCCTATTCTTACAGCAACTGGACATAAGCGGTGGCAGGTAAATGTGGTATGTAATGCTACCAGTCAGTACTGCAGCAGGTTGCAATGAAACAATGAGGGCCTCAGATACTTTCTTCTTTTATTTTACTGAGGTAAAAATCCATTAGGTTGGTTTGAAAAGTTATTCTGAAACAAAAGTTTTGGCAAGTGTAACACTAGGAATTGGGAAAAGTCATAAGCATTAAGTCAAAAGGTGTTATTTCCTACTGCTTTCAAGAAAACAATATGAACAATGGGAGTCAATTGCTTTCATTATTTAAAGACACCTTTTCAGATGGACATTGATGATGTCAGTAACTGTAGGTAAAAGTTGATCAGTTACTTAATGGTACTATCACGTATTACAACAATTTCTCATACTTACAATAGGGAGCCACTAACACAGACCTCCACTGCTTCTGACTACGTGTAAAACTGTGGCCTTGTTAGTCTTAACAAGCCTCCATTCAGGGATGAAAGCGAGCAGACAAATTTATATCACTGCTGAAATTAATGGATATAATACCACTTTGGTCAATCACAACTGATGTTCGAAGTTTGTAAAAATCCCTTTGGCCTACGCAGTAGAAGTTGGGTTTATTGTAATGCTTTGCAGTTTGACACAGATTGTCATTGGTGGGTCCTCTGCTCACAGAACTGGGATGTTATGTGGGATTCCTCTTCATTAAATACTTTCAAACAATGGAAGAATCTGACTGAAGTCAAGGTTGTAGTGGTTAACACAGAGCAAAGTTATCCAGGCCTAACAAAACACTATGTGTAGTTGTTACGATTATGCAAATGAGATTACTGGTATACAGAAAAGGATGGCGGAAGTCCAGTAAGATGTTACTAAAGGTCTTACATATGGCATTTGTGGTATTTTATGAGGGAATATTGTATGAGTTTTAGAACAGTCCAAATGTACCTTTAAATGAACTCATAATTAAGGCTTGATAACTGAACATCAGTGTATGCTTAAAGTAGGGATAATTCACTAGTAAACTAATATAAAAAGCTCATAATATATGATAGGTAACTACAGAAAAATGCATTAGTTGGTTTTTAAGAAAATGGTTAAGTGTAAGAAGCTAAAGCTTGAGATTTTTTGACTGGTGCTGCTCGACAGATCAGCATGGCTGAGCCTGATTATTATTAATACACAGGCTTATGCTTGCTATCTGCCCTGTTGCACTAAGGAAGAAACCCAGGTGAGAAATCTGGTCAGGAGTTGAGCTTTTGAGTTTGGGTAAATCTACATGAATGTGATTCCCAGAAGATTTACATTAGTTAATGGAAATTCTGTGGGCAGTGCCAAGCAGCTACACCACTGCAGAGCAGCATTGCTCGCAGGAGTAGACAGTATTGCTGTTAATTTATTTAAAGAAAACAATAATGAAGTCCTTCTCTTCAGCCATCTGTCATGGATGTGTGTCTCCCCAATTCCTATCCTTACATGCCTTTGGGCTAGATCTCCTCTGCATCACTACCATACATTCTTATTTTACCTTCTTATCTACAAAGGCATCCAGAATAAAAACAGTGAGTTTGGCTACACTTAAAATACCATTTTCTTTATTGCAGGGCTAGTGGGAAATCCAAAGGAAGACAAAAAAATTCCCACCCAAACATAACATCTTGGAAGACTGAGTTTTTAGGTGTGCAGAAGTACCATCCAGCATTAAACTGTTTTTAATGAGCCATTATTTTCCTGTGTCGAAAGTATTTGCCCAAAGTGATGGCTCTAATACATTTCATTTGCTTAACTTCAGATCCTGTATCTGTAATTATGAAAGACCTTATCAGAGGCCCTGAGAGGCTACTTCCTGCAACACAACCCCAAAGTTGCAAGATACAGTTGAGAACACCAAACAATTCATGTGTAGACTGGCTACACCAGTATCATCCAATACTCAATGAGATCAGGCAGCAACTTTGATCACTGGCTATCTGTTGTCTTCTATGACAATGGTTCTTCTAGGATAGGTGTCAACATCCACAAATATGTAGCGGACCTCAAATTTTCCTCTCTCAGGATTCTGTAAGGAAAACAATTTCAAGCTGTTTTTTTCTTTTCGGTAGTTTAAATTCAAGACTAATCTTGTCAGCTATATCAAGCAATTGTAAATACCTCTTTGACTTCCACATGGACTGTTCCCTGCTTCCCTGATTCAGAGCCCTCAATATAGAACTTCAAACGCATGTGTTTCAGTCCATCCTTTACGTATTCAATGTGACTAAAAACAGCAAAACGAAATAAAAACACAATTCACCCAGACAGGATACATATTACATGCTAGTTAAACTTCAAATTCAAACTTCTTATTTAGAGGAGCTGCTTAACTATTTTTGTGAGAAAGTGTGTTCTAGTGCAGCCCTTATGTGTTCCTTCTTCTACTGCTGTTCCCAAGCTTTACTGTGACTGTAGAAGGACTAGTGGAGTTAAACTAATTAGCAGTTGAGGATTAATAGATGAAGTGCTTAAACATCCTCATCCCAGTTCTCCCCTCAAAACTCAATAACCATCCCATGGCTGAGGATTCTGGAATTTCCTTGTATTTATTCTAAAGAACTGCCAGATTCAGAACCTGACATCTAGAAAGGAATGCCCGCATCACCAAGAATGCCAGGGGTTTTTTTTAAGGCACTTAAAGTAAGTTACCAAGCCAAAACACACGAAGAATGTTTTGTCGACTTAATTGTCAGGTTGATTAAATCATATGAAAGCAAACAGTCTACTATATACTTTATCTGTTTTGGCAGTAATTTTGTTTCTACTGAAGTTGTGTAACTTTGGCACTGATGGCAGATCTCCAACCTAAATGCTGATATTTAGACTGCAGTTAGGTTATGCTCAAGGATTAAATAAATAGAAAGGTCATGTCACTTTCAAGGTGACCAGTTCCAGAAACTAGTGGTCAAGCTAGAGTTCTGGTGCCAGTTCATGTTTCTGACTGAAATTACTAAATGCTGCATACTACCAAGCTCTTATTTCCATCAGTTATGCCCAGATACAAACTATGAATTAAACTTCCAATACAATTTAAGGTGACATGATGGGTTACAGAAAACAAAGATAAATGAAGAGCCTTACTGCAGTAAATTCACATTCAAGGTGTTCATACACACACACACAGAGGAAAATGTACATTTTTGAGACATTTAAGGTCATCCTTATACTGCAGACACAAACTCTACAATCTTACAAAGTCCTCAGCTCAAAAATTTATTTAAAATACTAGACTTTCAAAATTATGGAAATTAAATACTAGGAAAGCTGATAGTACATTTACTTATTCAGATAGTTTGTTTTACAGACAGATGCTTAAAATATTTTTGCAGAACCTCTTCTTTTGGCAGCTCCACTTTAAATACTTTTTCAGAGTCTGGTGAAAAGATAAACTACTACCAGTAAATATCAACTTCCTCCAGAAAAAAAAAATAATTCTCAGATTTCATGGTTCAAGTTGTGCATCTGGGCTTGTGCCCCATTCTGTATGAAACCTCCTTGAATAAATTCATGTCCAAGAACCCAGTAAAGACAAAGCCCCTATTAGGTTATAGTGCAGGGAAGATTGTATTTTGTGGGAATTAGTTCTGTTGCTTCTCTCAAGAGAAGAATAATAAGTAGACACACTCACGAAAGGTTTAGGTGAACAGATGTTCTGTTAACGCAGTGAAGATGTGGCCTCAAGTACCCAAAAGGCAATATAAGAAATGGACAGTCAATACTGCCTACCAGCTCAGGGCAAAATTGTCACTGCAGTACATGCAACCTGTACAGTCAGACCCAGCCAAGCTTTAAATAGAGCAAGCTGTATTCTTGAAAGCCTGAAAGTTAGTACCTGCTGCTCTTTCTGACCTGATAAAAAAAATCCTCAATCAGAGAAAAAACTCCCAAAGAACTATTTTTCAAAGAACAATTTTACTCTATTTGAGAGTTTCAGACTGTAAACTTCAGTCAGATGCCTGCTCCCCAGAGGCATGCCCAGGCCTCTGCACTACTCTCTTCACACTCATTCTATTTTTTAGAGACCACTTTTATGTTTACTGTGCCAACCACTGCTTGTTTTGAGGCACTGAGAATTGGCATTTTATATTGTATGTTCACTGTATTTAGTGGTATGTGCCACACAAGAGGTACTGCAAAAACCTGCCTTCATTTTCACTCAGAAGTGACAGGCTACGTCACATACAGTTCATTAATCTAGATCTAACTTCCTATGATGTGACCGAAAATGTCTTTTGCTGTGCAATAATTAGCGTCTGTATGGGGCAAACACCAAAGGGCACCTGACAAGCTGTCGTCTTCCTCTTCTTGTTGCCTCCCCATAGCCTTTAATAGATTCACCAAAAACACCAATTATCTAAAAGAGAAAGAGTTTTGAGTTGTTAGAAGGTATCACATTCAGATATTCCAGTATCAGCTCATGACCCTGCTGTGAATGCATTTTCTTTCAACAAAATGCCTCTTTTGAGTCTGATGTGTCAAGACTAGAAAAGCTTATGAAAGAAAAGCGTAAGGAAGATTCCTCTGTATTTCAGTGCTTTTCTTTACATCACATAATAAATGTCTAAAATAAATCCTACTAATATCTTCCATTTGGATTGTCTTCTGAGATTATGACATTTTAATCCCTCTTCTTACTATTTTATACTTTACTGACATTTTGTGTAAAAAGGAAAAAAAACAGCATAAAGGATTTGCTCATGTCTCCTCCAAGAGAGTATGCTTCAAAGCTTAAAATGCAAATGCACTCCCCTTCACATTATCTAACAAACACTACTGTTTAAGAAATTGAATTTTTCTTTTTTTCCAGATCTATAAAGCCAAACCAAATTAACCTAGTTTTAAACTTAAAAGGTGGTTACAAAGGAAAGGTGATTTTCATTGTGTAAGTACTGGATATGAGTTTTAATTCTACAAACGTGTTCCAAAGCAGTCTTCATTTTTTTTTCTAGTGACAACTTGTTACTTCATTGTTAGTTTATATTCAGTGGCACCTGTGGCAACCTTGTTTGAAAGCTGTTCCATGTACTTTTTGTTTTGCCTGAAGCAGTGGTTTTCAGAATCTAGTTTTAGATTGATTTTTGTTTGTATCTAGCTATCTTATGTGACTGTGTGATCATATGACTGTTCTTTGTCTCTTTTCCTGTTAGCCACAGGAATGCCAACTGGGTTTCAAATGGAGAGTTTAAATTCCTGGATACATACGCAGTGCTTTACAGAATGACAGAACCCTAGTGAACTGTCACAACAGAAACTGTGGTGAGGAAAGGCAGCTGGCTAGATCTACAAAACTTAAGTGGGACAACTTGCGTCCCTGACCCACAGAACTGCTTAAGTACTACATTTAGTAGATACTCAGGTACAAGACTTTCTGTATGGGGACACAAGCACATGCTCTGAAGGGCAGATACTGTATGTGCATGAGTTGTTGTGCTGTGGTACATTCACTAAACTTGGCTTTTAGCAGGCTAATTCACTCAGGCTCAGTGCTTGAATTAACTTCTTCCTAATGTAGGCTCCAATTTGGAGCTGACCTATCTCTGGCCAGCTAAGAGCACAGACAGATCTGCTGGTGTTCACGTCGTAAGCACCACATGGGTCTTCCTGTAGCTTAGTTTGTAAGATTCCTTGTGGAAACTTTTGACTCCAAGAGAGACAGTAACTACTGAGAAACGTAAACTTATGACTAAGTTTCACAACCAACCTCAGGGTGAGATCTGCATTTCTCCAAGGCATCTCCGTAGATCTTACTTGGACTAGAAGAAGAGAAGAGCTCTTTAAAAATCACATAGAACAAACCACCTGTAATAGAAACAGCAGCAAAAGGAATTAAAACTAATCAAACCAGATGGAATTAATGAAAAGCATATTCTGATAAAGAATATGATTTTTAAAAATAACCTGTAACACCAATTCCAACAAGAACCACAATGAAATAGGTAAAGTCTCTTCCGGCTTCTTTCACTAAAATAGAAAACAACACAGGAGTTACAATCTTGGACAGCAAGACTTGCATAGCTTTCTTATAATAGATGCTCTTCTATTAAGTCTGCAGCTCAAATAACATTTTGGCAGAAGAAAAAAATCCAATAACAGGTTCCATAATGCCTCATCACTAAAAGGGACAGAACATGGAATGTATCTTATGCTGTACGGGGCATGTTTGTATCTCTGTATTAAGCCTTATTATTTTCTGTTTTCCTACTAGATGTTTTCAAGACTCAGATTAGAACTTACTGCTACTTTTTGTGTACGAGACTTAGTTTTTTTAAGAACTAATGAGGTATTTAGTACTGCAGTAATTCAAGCTACCATGTAAACCCACAATCACTGCGGTCCTTACACAGAGAAAGGGACAAGTAAAAATAAAAAGCATAAGCTTATAAATTGCACACAGACTGAAAATAACTGATTTTATGAATTTTCAATCAAGTGAACAATAAAAATGAGGGTTATTAGACCAAAATAGGTGTTTTATTTATTGAGATTGGTAACTGCAGCTTATCTGATTAGTTTTTATCTGTTTTGAACAAAAGCGCTAGTAAAAGTGTCAGTATACACTCCCAAAAAAATATACTCGAAAGATTGTCTGTTACAACATATTTTTTGATAAGCTGGAGAGACTACTGATCTGTTTAAGCGATAAGGTGTGCCTTTCGGTGAAGTAAACTTTAATAACCATTTTTCCTGCAATCTTTTAATCCGTTGAAGGTGTTTTTCAGAAACCTTTTCAAAAGCACTTAGCATTTCTGAGGCTAATGATGTAGTAGCCACTTTTAACCGATGTGAATGAGACCAACCAAAGTGACTAGCGTCCTATGAAGAAACTAGTACTACATGTTAAGCTTTGACAGTTTTGCTGGAGATAGCCTTGTTTTGACAGGATTAAGGCAGGTCGCATGTGACAGGTTTTTCTTTTGAAACATGAGGGGCTACTACATCTTATCCCTGATGTGCCTTAAACACTAAACAAGCTGTTAGGAAGGAGCCGCCTAATTTCTGTTCAGCTTGTGCAATACATACACGAAACGTTATCAACCGCTGCAAACGGTACGATGCGCAAGGGAAAGGGCTTGCTGGTTTTTCAGTTCCTGAGTTTCGGGACTCTAAAATCTCCGCTGCAGCGGTAGCTTTCTCCGCGGCGGCCTCTCTGGGCAGCCCGGCGCTCCCGCTGCGGGGCCCCTGCGGCCCGCCTTACCTCTCTGCGCGGCGGACAGCAGCGGTTCCTCCCTCCGAGCCCTCTGCACGGACACCTGTTTGGCGCTACCGCCGGGTTTCTCAGCTCTGAGCCCCCCCGCCTGCGCCCCGATGCTCCGCCGGGCGGCCCGCAGCAGCAGGGCGGGCTCGCTGCGGGGGGCCTGGTGCCGCCACCTCAGGCAGGGGCAGGGCCCCGGCCCCAGCGGCGCCCAGCCGGGGGGAGCCCGCAGCCACCCGCCCAGGCAGCCCCGCAGCCCCGCCCGCACCAGGGAGGCGGGCAGCATGCCGCCGCACAGCGCCCGCGCTCCCTCGCAGAGACGCGGCGGAGGCAGCCGAGCTAAACGGAAAGTTCGTCCCGCTCTCCACCGCTCTCCCGGGGGACCCCTCGGGAAAGACTCAGGGCCGCCGCCCGCCCTCAGCGCGGCTCTGCGGCCGGCGCTCCAGGACAGCGGCCCCCGCTACCCTTTACCCGCCGACCGCCATTGCCCCGGCGGAAACGTTGGCGGCGGAGGGAAGGAGAGCGGCAGCCGGCCCTGGGAGCGGTAGTTTGGGCGGGCTCCCTCTTGCGCCCGCCGCTAGCAGCGGCTCCCCGAAAGGCCACTACAGCGCCCGCCATGCCGAGCGCCGCCGCAGCCCGCCCTCAGGGGGCAGGACCCGCCGGCCGTTGAGCGGGGCGGGGCGGGCGGCCCCCGTCACCCTTTTTAAAGCTGTTTTTTGATCTGGCACATACAGGTGCGCAAGAGCGAGGCAGGTGACGCTTCCGGGAGTGGAGGCCAGAACACCTGAGAAGACCCTGCCCCGGCTTCCCGGGGACGGCGCACCAGCGCGGAGCTCGCCGTGGGGCGAGGAGGGGCGGAAGCTGACGGGGCTCCTGGCGGGAGCCGCTGCGGTGCCCCCGTGTAGTAACGCTTTCCGTGTGCCCCGCACCGGGGCTGCTGCGGAGCGCAACGCCGCGGCGGCGGGCAGGGCCGGGGCGGTGCTCGCCCCCTGAGGGCTGCCCTGCCCCGCCCCGCGCCCGCCCCGCTGGCAGCTCTCAGGGGAGGCGCTGTCCTTTCACCTACAAATAAACTTCCCCGGGGCGAACGCAGAGCCCGGCAGGTTGCTCTTCCGTCGGGCGGCGACGCAGCTACGAGGAAGGGGGTGGGGGTGGGGGCGGCGGCTCCCCCGCGCCGCCCTTCCCGGGCCGGGTACCCCCCGCGCGGCACGAAGCCGCCGTCCCGCGGTAGGGCCGGCCATGGCGGCGGGCGGCGGCGGGGCTTTCCCTGGCGCCGCCGAGGTCGGGCCGTGGCGGCGTTTTGCCCCTGCTGCTGTCGCCGCCGCCCCTCGGCCCGGCCGTGCTGCCGAGCCCAGGTAATGGTCTCCCTGCCTGGCTTGAGGAGAGGCCGACGGCGGGCATCGAGCGCGTAGCTGGGCTCTGCCCCCCGCAGCTGCCTGCCTGGCCTTTCTCGCCCTGTCCGTGGTGGGTGGTTTATTGTTTGTCCTTCTCCCGAGGTTCCTTTGGGAGACCTCTTCCACCCGCCCCGACGGCTCCGTTTTCCAGCTGTAACCTTGCCGCAGCTGTGGCCCAGGCCCTCCTGGCCCTGGCCCTGTGGCGGGGGGATGCCTGTAGCGGTGACAGGCCTGGTGACGGGGACCGCGGGCCTTTCCTGCTGTGGGGAAGGTTAAATGCCCTGTTTCCTGTCTGGGTAGTGGGGCTTAAACTTGGGTAGGTGCTTGAGCTTAGAGGAGCTAGTGTAATAAGCAGTAGCCTGTCTACAAATCACTAGCTAGCTTAGTGGCTAATGTATATGTATGTTCAGGGTAGTTAGGCCTTTGTAATGAATGGGAGGATTTCATTGTGGAAGGTGTGATTAGCTTAGTTCCTAGAGTACAGGTTCAGTTTCCAAAAATGTGAAGCACCAGTCTTGGAAGCAAAATTGAGGAAGTATTTTTTTTTTTTCTTCCTGCTAACCCATTTGTACAACCTTGAGTTTCATAGCTGTTTCATTCCCCCTGTTTTTTTAGCTTGTAAATGGAATGGATAATACCCACCTTTTAAAAAGACTTTGGAATTGTTAGCAGAGGGAAAGAAAAACAGACTTCAAAATGTTACTGTCATTTCTGTTTATCTCCCAGCTGTGCTTTCACTTTTGGAGGAGTAGACATGTTTTGTTACTACTTAAAACTTTCTCTATATTCTTTGAAATTGATTTGTTCCCTGACCAGCAAAAAAACAGTAGTCACGTTGTGAGTGCTACAGGGTATGAAGGTGAAAATACTGGTACAAAACTCAGTCCAGCAAGTTGAAAGCTAATGAAATAGCAATTGAGGTTGCGTTTCTAAGCAAGAGCATCTCAGTTCTTACTAGAAGCCTAAAAAGGGGAGTAAATGCCATCATTGATTTTTAACTCAGCCAGGCAAGGTTTGTCAAGGTGGTGTAAAAGCATATTGTCAATACTAATTTCAAGTCTTAGTACACACAATACCTGAAAAATAGTTTATGCAATGGGTTTGCTGCTTGAGAATATTTCTGTTTTGGAAGATGCAAAAACTTAGTACTTTTTTTGAATTGAAGCTTATATAGGTTACAATAGATACTAAGTCAAAGTTTTCAAGGGGTGTGTAGGCAACATGTCACTTCAGAAATTCCTTCCCGGGATGAAGAGGGCAAGGAGCAGTTAAAAAACAGAGCAAGGAATGAATACAGGCAATGCAAGTTATGCTTGGACCAGGTGAAGTGTGTTGTAAAACTCCAGGATCCAGCTCCTGATCTGAATTATTCCTGTACCTGGAATCTGTGTAGTCATGACACTATAGGGTATGGCCAAACTAGGTATCTTTTGTGCTTTCAGCATAGGTACAGAACAGAATAGCCTGGGACGTGCTGCCCAGAAAGATACAGAAGGGGTAGTTCTGCTGCTGTTGAACATGATTTGTGCCTCTAAATCCCTTTAATAGCTTCTAGAAAATGCAGTTTGTTACAGCCTCATCTAATCATCTAAGTGTGCTTCTTAATAAGAGTAAAACATTTGCTTGACCTCCAGGACGTATTTGATATACAGTTACTTTTTTTGTGATTGTTAATTTTATTAGTCTTTCAGTGACTGGTACCCAAGCTGAAACGTGCATGTCTTTTTGTGTTATGTTTATAACAATTCCCAGTAAAACTTTAGGGATTTTTTTTTTTTTTTTTTACATAGCACAGTTGATAATGTATGGCAGAGTTGTTATTTTCTTCTGATTTTTATTTTTGAGTATAAATCAATGTTAAATCAAGAGCAGTGTGTGTTAAATGTGCATGGTACCGGTGTACTTAAATATCAGATTATTATTATTTTTTCCCTCAGCAGGGTTGGTTCGTTGATTAGAAACCCAGAGTTGGATTGGCCAGGTGTTGGAAAGTCAGCTGGCAATACAAACTCTCACTAATAGAGTATATGGGGAGCTCTGCCTGTTTGGTGGTATCAGTGGATGTGAAGTATAAGGATTTGATTAAGACTGAAACTCCATGTGAATATTTCTATGTGGTTTAATGATAGTATTTGTAATTACATCTTACAAAGTTCTTACTATCAGAAAACTTGGAAAAAATGTGTGGCCAGTTGGATTGCAAGATTTTGTGTTAGAAATATGCAAAGTTGCTTTCTTTAGTAAAAGTAATTTTGGTCCAAATTGTTATGTGTTAATGAGCAATAAAAACATTGATGCCCATCTTGCCTGTTGAACTAACACTTGTGGATTTATGAGTAAATTTAGCAGGGGAAAATCTGAAATGATACTATACATTTGTTTCAAATATGATGCTGTTGTGTAGTTAAGGGAATTCTTTTTGAGCCTTGTCAGTTTTGAGGAAGTTTCAAGGTATTGTTTTATTTGATATCTTTTAATAGCTTAGCAAAGTTGGATGGATCAAAAATGTCTCTGGAGTGATGCTGCAAAACAGGAGATTAATCAGTGAGTTTGACTTACTGCAGGGGCCTATCTGGAGCTTGATTATGGTGGCTGCAGTGGTGCAGCTGTCTAATGTTGATAGATCTCTGTTGGATTCAAGCTGATGTGGTGATGCAACACTATTCCCCTGTGACTACTGCAAGAGATTAATTATAGGAGAGACACCTGTGAGTTTAAATCTGATAACTTCCTGATGTCAGGTATTTTAACTTGGAGATAATTGTTCAAATTTGTGAACTGATAATAGTAAGTTACCATATGATGTGTTCCTTGAATCTTGGCTCAGTTGAGACATGGCGTCTCGGTGTGCCGAATATGCATATTTATTCATTTTGTGATGATATGACTCCTAACAGCTTTTTATTTTTAGAAGTAGGTCAAGGAGCTTTTCTGCCAGACCTGGGGAATGTTCTGGAACAGTAAATTCTGGAATTAAAAGTCTGTATTTGACACCTTCCATAAAACCAAGACCTAATACGTGTATTGAGAGGTGAGTATGTCTTTAGTTTAGGAATAAGAGTGGAAGACCCGTTGAAGACTATAAGCCATCTTTTGGCTGCTTACAATTACTGTGTTCGTACCTTGGAGGTTTCAATTTCAGATGTTCTGTGTTGAAAAATTTGCTTTCCTGGCCTACTTGGTGACTCTGTGTTGACCTAATGTTTTCTGGCATGGTTCTCCCTTGCCTCCTTTCCTAAGTTCACATGAAGTATGTAGGTTTTACAAGTCATATGAAGCCTTCAACAATTGCTTTGCAAATCATGAGCTGGGTTGAGAATAACAATTTTTATTCTATTACTTCAATAAAAATCAGTTTGGAATTAAGCTTTGGATGTTTCTCTTCATGCTTGTTGCTTTGTATAGAGAGGCTTAGGATGGTGGAGTGGAATGAGGGGGTTGGAATAAAGTGGCTGCTGCATATTTGCTGTGAGGTAAATGTTTCCATTTGGTAGTGAAAGGGTACTTTTGATATAATCATGAGTTGGTTTTTTGTTGAAAATTAGTTAATGCTTCTACAAGAAAATCTAAGAATACGTTACATGAAAGATTAACTTATTTTGTTTTCAACATTTTGTGGCTTCCTGTGTAATCGTTTCTCTGTTCTCCATTGGAAGGCCAGTTCAATACCTAATACTGTTAGTTTATTGTGAAAGACAAGAGAAAAAAGAAAAAACAACTCCTTTCAGCTTCATTCAAGGAAAATTAATATGGTCTGTTGAGAATTCTGAATCAAGCATATAATTTTAGCTAATATGCAGATTATAAAGGGATCATTTCCAAATTCTTGCTGGAATAAATGTACTAACTGCTTCGGGCTTACTGTGTTTCAGTTATTTTACATAATAACCATACAAGTTTTTGCATGGTTGCTTCTATGTTAGTGCAACTAAATTTCTGCATTTTAATACAAACCTGGGAGTGTTGGCATTGTTACAATTCTATGCTTGAAAGCTATATGCTTCTGGAATAAAGTATTGTAAATCAGCAAGTGTTGTAAATGACACAGTAGTAAATGGACAAGAGGCACAGTTGAGGTATTGACTTTCACAGCACCATATATTTTCAGTGGTGATTTTGATGTTACCATACTCTCATGCTCCAAAATGTTAGTGCATAAAAAGCATGTTTCTTAATTTCTGTGCACTTACCAGATCCTACTTGAAGGGTATGAGGTTTCTGTCTGTTAATACAAAAATCACGGTGGCCTATCTCCAGGTTATGTTGTGCTTGTTGTACTTAGGCTAGCACCTGTATTTCAGGCAGCCTTACAGATGCACAGAAACATTAATGTTCTCAAGATGCCACTTAGCCCTTATTTTGAAATTCACTACATCTTTCTGTTGTAAATGAAAACCATATGACACCCCTAAACACACATAGTTTGAAGATTTTGATGAGGTAGGGTGTGATCTCAATGTTTTACCAGGACATTTCTGTCCTGGTGCATCCTGAGACCTGACACTACACTCAGGAGAGTGACTATACATGGTTTTGGCGAATGCTGGTGGTTATGAACTAAAAGTTAAAGTCATGGTACAAGCAGTGAGAAACTGAAGTTGAATGAGGTAGTTTCATGTCAAACTGGGTTAAAGTTAACAAAGTTTAATGAAAATGCAAATCTGTAACTTTTCATGTAATTGTGCTGTGCCACTTGAATAGCTTGGTTTGAATTGCTTTAATTAATGTCTTCTATCGGAGACACAAATCAGAAACCAAACTGCGTATTTACAAGCTGAGAGAAGTTTTGTTTTGCTCTGGTTTGGAATAAAAATTCTTTGCCATTGTCATTTCTGGAGTTTTCAGGCAAGTCTAACAGTATTTCTTTCTCTTGTTTTCCAGCATGCCATCAGAAATGCTGACGAAGATATTTTCCTATTTGGATGCTGTGTCCCTGTTGTCTGTTGGTTGTGTGAATAAGCACTTCTATCATCTAGCCAATGACAAGTAAGGAAGAGGGAAGCACGGGTACTAGTCTTAATCATGCAGCAGTTCAGTGTACCTGAGTTATGAGTCTTTCTAATTTAGTTTCACTGATGCCAGAGCAGTGATGCATGCACCTACTGGCAGTTACTGTGTTGGAAGCATACTGCGTAGCTCCCAGTGCAACGTGTTGTATGAATTCTAACTGTGCAAGCCCTGTTAAGTTTAATGGGGGTTACAAGGTGAAAACTCAATAGTGTGTTTTGAAATGTTGCTATTAACATTTATTTTGTTGTAAAATTTGCATATATTCGTTTGTATTCACATGCACCTGCACAAGCTTTTTTGATTTGGGCAATCCTTAGTGGTGTGTAGCTGATAGCTTTGTAGAATTGTTGTAGCTTTCATAATTTTGAAGTCCTGCTTGCTTAGCTCTTTCATCAGGTTTTTGCAGTGGGCTTGATTTAGTCAAGGAGTTTAATAATGGGTTTTATTTGCTGCTCTTTCTGTTGGATTTTGGTGGCTTCTAAATGGAAACAAAAGGGGCAAAGATAAATACTGACGTGGTTTTTTATAAGTGATTGCTTATACAGAGTTCACAAATTGCTCCTACCAGTATCATGACAATTTTGTGGAAGGATCAAGAGGAGAGACCTTGGTTGGTATGCAATAACTAGGATGTCTGTGTACCCTTTTATCCTAGGATTCTACTGCATTAGTGTTTTTTAAATGAGAAAATGTCTTCCTATGTAGGAAGTAGCTGCATCTGGTATTCATCCATTTCTTATTTATTTGACAGAGCTTGTACACTGAATCAATTAACACTGGCATTGACACCTTTAGAACTGATGAATTTAAAGGGAAGGCCACAATGAAAATTTTATTTTTTGAGGCTGTCAGCAAGTGCATGTAAATAAAAACTGTGTAGTTGACACAAATTATGTATCTTAATATGTGTTTTCCACTTAAGGATAGTAATGTAGGATAAAATTGTGGCTGTTCAAGGGAAGCTGATTTGTCTGTCCCAGTCTCAACAATGTCTGTTTTTATTTTCTAATCTCAACAGAGATTACTGTATGTGCACAAATGGGATTTGAAGAAGAGATACTATCCCTTATCTAGGAGATTGACTGGTTCAGTGGGACCAGGTCAGTGCTCCCTGCTGGATTTCCATGGACCTTTTCGAGACTCTGAATCTTGCAGTGAATTAATAGAAGTTTTTAAGTGAAGTCCCTGCGTATCTCTGACAAATCTGATCTTTGTTTGTTAGGCGGAGTGTCTTTTTGGGGATATTTCTGTTGTTCTGGATTTACAGGATGCTATCCTTGATGCAACAGGGCTATCAGCCTTTCATTGTGATATATCTGTGCTGTCTAATGCAGTGCTTTGTTTTTGGACTCTTCACAGAATGTCTGCACTTTAGCAATTCCTTGGCACTGATGTCTTCAATGTAACTGTTGAAGGCAGGGAAATTTTTCTGACCCACCTTTTTGCACCCTCCTTGCCCCAGTGTGTATTACTCCAGCCTTCCTGTCATGCAGTAGGGGAAGCTCGCATAGGTGGTCTGTCTGAAAGCATGAGTATTTTGATCACCAGCAGAAAATGCCTGTATAGGAGGAAATGAGAAGCCAGAACACAGGGGAAGATCTTTTTGCCTGGCCCAGATGTTTTTGCTGTTGTGGTGAAGTGATGATTGACAGTGGTGCTTGTGTGATTCTGGCATTTGAGTTAGCAGTAAAAGCTTGGGTTGGCTTCTTGTAACAACATCTAATAGGCCTTGAGATTAACATTATACTTAACGCTTTGAAGCATGAATGGTGCATATTCTATGGAAGGGGCAAATGGTTCCCTGTTGGATGCCTTTTTGATTTGTCTGCCCTGAATTTTTTGAAAGTTTAGGGTGAAGGGGCAGTGATACCTCCCTAAATATTTGTTATTCCAAGTCACCCTAGTTTTTCTCGTCTGTCTCCCTGCCCTGACTGAATTTTTGAGCTTCTGGAACTGATTTCTCATCTGGTTGCCTAATGTTGTTTTGGGAGAGGAAGAAGCAATATGTAACAGAATGAGGAAAAGGGTGGTGGATATTGGTGGCAAGTCTGTCTTCATTCAGCTTACATTGCCTGAGACTGTACCTTCAACACGCAGGAAATGCCTACTACTAACCCCTGTCTTTTCAGCGTCTTGCAGCCAGACACTGAGTACCTGCCCTTGAAAGAAAGGATGTCTGTCTTGGGAAGGGATTTCTAGTTAACAGGAGAGGGTTATAGGAGGACATCTTACTGGACTTTTTAGGCTGAATAGGACCAGTTGGATGATGTGCAACTCAGTTTCCCCTAAAGATGGTGTATCAAGGACATCTCTGCTTTTATCATCCTGCAATTCTTAGCTGCTTTGGAGTTAAATGAGAAATTCTTCCCTCCATCAGAAATGTTCTATACTATCTGATAACTGGGTTGTCTTTTCTGGTCTCAAAATTCAAGTGTCGTAAGTCTTTGTTTTACTTGTGGGATTGTTCTTCATGTTTCCCCCACCTCAGTTTTGGTGGAAGGAAAGTCAGGAGCTCATGTTGACTATGAATCCCCCTTTACTAGTCATAGAGGCATATGGGTCTGTGTGTTTTTAAACAGCTTTGACTCGGAAAATATCAGTGGGAGATTGTATATATATCTGCAGAGCAGCGGGCTAGAAGGTTTTTGCAGAATTCCTGAGTATGTTTCTATCGGTAACAAAGAGCTTGGCTCTCAGTATGTGGGGATTTATTCTCAGCAGCTGATGAAGTAAGAGTATTTTTCATGGCTAGGAGGCAGTGTGGGATGGATTCAGTCCTTGAATGCTTTAATGCTTTAAGGGGGAGAAAAATGCATTACAAAGCATGTTAGCGTAAGTTTGCCTGGAGATGAGTGAGGACTGGTAAAGGTAGTCTTGCTGATAAATGGTAGAGAATTTCTTTTGAGAATTTGTTTCTGTTGCTATTAATTTTCTTCAGCACAGTTACGTAGACTGTGGTTAGCACTTTAAAATTGGTAAACGTACTGGAAACCTTTATTTACAGATTGTTGTTTGAATTCTTGTAACCTCTTGTACTCAGTATTCCGTGAACTGTCCTAGAGGTACTGGAGTGTGGGAGGCAGAAAGGTGACCTCATATTTTTCCTAACAGGAAAGAGTTGAACCTATCATTCCTGTTGTGTGTTTCTTTGATGTCTTCAAAAAGACATGTCGTCTTCAAGCTCTTCAAAAGAGAGTGCAGAAGAGATTGATATGGCAGTGGTACTACCACTAAACGTAGGTAGTTGTCCTCCACCCTGCTTTGAGCTGCATCTGTGTGAGAAACTTGGAGTCCAGTTTGTCTCTGTTGAGTAAGAGGTATTAAAGAACTTTCCACTAGCTGATTTAGTGTGAGGAGAATGCATCATTGTTTTGGGGTGGAATTTTCAAAACTCACTGCTTAGCCTTAAGCAGTTTTCACTTAAGTCACTGAGTATGGCTGTGCTGGCTCAGAGCTTCAACCTGGATCCTGTATTTTCAGGAAGACAGGCAAGAACCTTTTCTTTGTTTCCTCACAATAGCTTTCTCTCAGATATCTACTGTTTTGTTTTGTTGTGTTTTAATCTGCTTCAGTGAGTGTCTGTGAAGGAAGTAATACCATATGGGGAAGGAGAGCTTTTTGAAAAGTGCATACTCTAGGCTGCTGTTGAGAGGTGTAAAACGGCGGGAAGTTCCCGATATCTGATGATCTTACCTTTTGGAGCACTAGTCGAACATCTTGTGTATATGTAATTGAGATGCTTATCAACCTTACTAGCATATTGTAAAAACTGACTGAATAACTTTTTCCCCCTCCTGTAGTAAAGCAGGAAGTCATTAAGTGGATCTTATTTGGTATGTATAATCCAGAACAAGAAATGTGTTCAGAGATTCCATATTCTTTGAGATAACCTAGTAAGCCCATGAGAAATGCTGGCATCTAGCATCTGTTGGTTCCTGAGCCTTCATGTTTGCACCAGGGAAACTGACCTCATACGACTTGTTGGAAGGTCAAAATGGGGAAAGTGTACAACTGCACCTTAGCATTTTTTGGACTAGTACCTAGGTGGCTATAATTTCTGGTCTTCTATAAACTTAGATTTAGATCGAGCCCAGTTTGCAGATAATCTAGGACTTTTTATTTTTCTGCTAACATGCTCAGGTAGCTGAGACATGCATATAATTAATATTTATTTATAATAAATATTTATATTTAATATAATTAATATTAACATGCATATAGTTAAGTAACTATTCTTGCAATTTATATGATTTTCCTCTTTAAATTTATTTTCAGTGGAATCTGGCTGAAAATCTATTCAAGTTGTTTTCAACCAAAAAGGACAATTCGGGAAATGAAGTCTGAACAGACAGAAACTGTTTCCTTGGGCTGTACTGTTCTACATGATAGAAAACCTGGGTACTGGAAGAAAGAATACATCTTCAAACAAGTAGCTGCTGTCAAAACTAGAGTAATGCAACTTGTTAAACCTGTAGATTCTTATACAGGTGTTCCATGTAAAGCCAAAGAAGCTATAAAGTAAGAAATACCTTGTCACAGATTATGTTTACTTGAGAACAATGTACAGAGTATGAACAGCTTTGGAAATGCTGGGAGGGATATGGAAATGTGTATCATAATGAGAAGAAACAATGATAGTTTATAATAACCTAGCCTGAGAAACATAAATAGCAGGTAATAGAAATTTAAAAATTCTGTTGGAAGCATGTAAGTTTTGTCACTTGGAGAATTTTTTTTTTAAACATTTCTCTCCCCTCTCAATTTCTAAATAACAGAGCTTCTGGCTTGAGTTGGATAATTGTTCTAAAGGACAAAAATGGAAAGGAACATGTAATGGAGAAGGCAGACCTATCATTTAAAGACACATCTGTTGCTATACTTTGGTATGGTACAAATTGGCCATGCTTAGACATCCTGTCAACCCTAAAACTATTCGGACTTATGCCATTGCTTCCTGACCAAAGCAGAGCTCCCAGGAAGAATGGGTGAGTTTTTTACAGAGGATTTTTGAGGGTTTTTTGGTGTAACTGGTTGATTATGTGGCTGTAGGAGCTATCTAACCTTGGTTTGACTTAACAAGTTTCTCCATTCTTAGAAAGCCTCTCTGTAGTGTTTCTTCCAAAGTATATGTCCTTCTCTTCATTGGTAGAATTTTTAAGCAAGAAATAGTTATAATCCAGCAAGCTATGATGTTAATTCATAAGTTAATGTCACTTCTAGCATGCAAGACACAGACTGATAGGTCCTGCTTTGGAAAGTTGAATCTGAGGCATAGATACAAATAAACAAAACAAACATGTAAATCTAGCAGAATTTAATGTGAGACATTTAGATTGGAACAGTTAATCAATGTTTAGATGGCTGCAATTGGGTAATCTATGTTACTAATGTTTATTTTTTCCTGTCTGATAGGTGTGTATGTGAATTTAGGGAACTTGGTGTTTGTGTGAACAATAGAAGTATGTGCATATAAAAAAAAAAAAATTAGTCCACAGCACAATGTGTGATAGCTGTTGTTCTGTAAATTAAGTACATACAATATTTTTCTGGCATTATATTCTGAGAAAAGATGTTTAATTTAGAAGTGTGTATTTGAGGTGTGTATGTATTTTGTTGCTGTCAAGGGATTTTCCATATGCCTGTGTCCTATGAGTCATTTTAGTATATGCAGTATCACCTACATGCTTCTTACACAAAACCCCTTGCAGCAGAGCTCTGAAAAGAGAGAATTGTTTTTCACTTACAAAATGGTGGTTCCTCAAGCAGAAGTGAATTATTTGCCTAAAAAACCCCCAACAAACCAAAACCGAAATCAAGAGAAGCCTTTTGTGTAAAGTCAGCTGAACAAGTCTTGCAGTTAAATTATGTGGGAAATGTAGTTGTTTTACCAAGATAATGATTCATATATAGAAAATAGTAAAAGAAAACTTGCAGGCAGTTAGTGTATTTGTTTCACAGAATTGTTAGTTGTTAGAGCTTGTGAATACACATGAATGTAATGATTTCACTAATACCAGAATGTTAAGACTATAAGGAGCTAGTGGAGGGACTTTGGGAAAGTCCCTTGGTTTGTACCAGCTTGATTTACTTAAAGATGGAAAGGGTTGATGTCCCATCCCTGCCCCAAATCTTACAGTTCAAGGTAATGCATCAGTTGCTGTCTTACTAGTAGTGTATAATGGTAGGTGATACTACTGTGATACTATTGGGGTATCTAGGAACAGTTTTGAATACAGTAAGAGCTTAAAGTCTGCAAAGGGTTTTAGAAAGCATTATTTCTCCATTCTGAAAAGGTAACGCAGACACTGCTTTCTGCTCTTCTTTATGCATCATTAGCCAGTAAGAACACCTGTGAACTATGCACTTCTTGTTAAAGGGTATTATGTAGCTAAATTGTTTTAATTACAGGCAAAATCTAGAAATAATTTTCTAAAAGCTTCTGTTGGAGGAAGCTTTCTGGTTTTAATTTATTATATGTACAGTTTGACCCTTTCCTTGGAATTTTGCTTCTGTGGAGGAAGAATTTACCTTCTTAATAGCTTGCTTCATACTGAAAACTGTTCAGTGATCCAATCTAGTACCAACATAGTATTAAAAGAAAAAATGAAATGCTTGCCCAATATTTCCAAAATAGCCACAGAATTGCTTTATAATTTGCTTTTAAGTGGTATATCAAGCCACCCTGTGGTGGCTTTTGTTTCTTTTCTTGTTAGGTGTTGAGATCCTGCTAGTATGCCGTATTTGGAAGTAAAGTTTACGACTGTGTGTGCTGTGCTGAATGCTTTCAAAGCAGTTTTCATCATGTGTTGTTGGTCAGACTAAAGAGTTAAAGATGAAATTAGGCTGAACTTTCACAAAAATAAGGAGACATAGTCTTGTTGCTGTATTTCGTATGTTCTTTTCAAAGACCTCGTCGACGTTCCTTCATTGCTGAGTACCATCTTGCTAACCTGACTGAAAGTAGTGTAGCAATTGGTGCTGATAAACTTGTCCAGCTCTTCAGCCTGAATCCAGGACTCCTAGTAGGAGTTTGGAAGGTAAGATAACATTTTCTTTCAGTACTTTAGTATGACTTGAAGAATCAGATTCTTTTGCCTTGTAGTTTGGAGTTTTTGGAGTGTTTGGGGCTTTGGGGATTTTTTTTTCATCTTAATTTAGTCTTTGGATTTTGAAAGAACTTGTTCACATTAACAACAGAAAAATCCAGGTGGGGACAGCTAGTTGATGAATGATTATATTCTCAAGAGCTGTGGCAGGAGTGTCTGTAATTTTCAAAAAATCCACTTAAAAGAACAGTTATGTGACAGATACCGTACTGATCTTTTTTGTTTGTTCTGTTGTATTTATTTTACAGTCTTCACATGCCAAAGTTTGATATCCTAAAGACGTTTTAAATAGAACAGTTTGAGGAGAGGTGTGCTTCTTCCCCCAACTCATGCCTTGCCCGGTTGCCATTGCTCGAAGTGATGAATTCCCACAAGGCAGCTTTGCTAGTAGTTTCCTTTAATTTACACCACTAGATAGTCATATCCTGCTGCAGCTGTAGGAATGCTGTAAATGGGGCCCTTTCAGGGATATTCAGTTCTTGGTATTAAGTGTCTAAGTGAAGTGGCTAGCTTCTGTATGCTGTGTGTAGCGATGAATGTCTTTCAAGAGCAGTGTGGAACACTGGAAGTAGGCTTCCAGAGCACCTAACCATATGCAACTTCAGACAGACACCAAGGTCGCAGTGTGTATTGAAGTACAAGGATCTAGATTCCTTTAGAGCAGAAGTCTACTTCAGATGTTCTGCTTTTGGGCTGAATTCAGAGGTGGCAGCCCTTTCTTCCTCCCCCAGCTATGTTAATGACATAGACCTACATTGGCACTGGCAAGGGACTTCCCTCAGGGACTCTGGGAACAGTTGCTCTAAGCTGCATCTCATTTTCAGCTGGAAACTTTGGCTACCCCAGTGTGCACAATCACCAGAATTGTTTAAACGACAGAAGGGATATATGTTTCACCCTTTAGTTAAAAGGGTCCATTTTCTAGAAATCTTGAGACTGGCAGACCTACATGAGCCTATTGGTTGTCTCAATCTATGAAAAGCTCCAATAAGTGAGTAGCCATTTCATTTTTATCTTCAGAAGTTCAGTAGATTGGTGTTCCAGTGTTGTTGTATCTGGTCTTGCTAGCACATTACCCCTTACCATGCTTGGAAGGAAAACTCTTTCAGCACCTGGAAATGGTTCAATTGTAACTACGTTTCACAGAGTTTTGAAGCATAGTGTGCCTCAGTCTACTGTATTTTTCCTGCTTAATTTTTTCTGAACAGCTGTTCTTATTGTCTCTGTGGGCAGAGTAATGTTAGGCAGTTATCCGTAGATGGGTGTAATATTGCAGATGCTACACACCTTGTTTTTTCACACATAGCTCAGCTGTGTAACAGAAATTGTTGATGCTAGTAGTTTTGACAACCAAGGACAGATTATGTGGGCCTTCTGGTATTTGAATAGAGAAAGACTGTATGTGATTCGTAAATTTTTGTCATTGTATTTTTTATAGCTGTAATTTTGCACTACAAAAGTACAGGCATAGCTAAAAGAAAAATATTAAATATCAAGTAGAAGTTACAACTTTGTTTGGTAACCCAGAGAGATGAAAACAATAGTTGCCTGCTTTTAAGGACAGTAATAAACTGCTGGCAGTGAGTAATGTTGCTATTGACTTCCATGTTTGCAAATGTAGGACTTAAATGCATTTTTCTTGGGGAGGTGAGGAGCTCAAATCCTAGCAGTTTGTCTTCTTGAAGTAAATAGATACCGTTACCTCTGTCTAATTCTCACACTGAGCTCTGAAATTTTCTTTGAGCTATATAGGCCTATAGAAAGAGTGGCTTATCAGTACGTGATCTGGTGAAGACATATGGCGTTTTACTTTGAAATTCAGTGTTTCTTTTGAATAGCTCTGTATTCCTCACTGATGTTAGTCCTCTTTGCTGGTAGTTCCTTAAATATGAGCGTAAGCTTGCTGTTTAGGTGTTTAGTTGCTGGGAGTAAGCTGACCCTTTGTAGATGTCCATTTTAAAGTGGTAGGTAGAAGCTAGAGAAGCATGGATTGCGGCGGATAACTTTTGCCCTGGCATAGCTATTTTCCTTTCCCTTTCCCCATAATATAGAGATGCTGTGATCTTTTACAAACGTTCTGTACTCTTGTGAAAAGACAGTGGCAGTTATAGGAGTCTTAAGTGTTAAAGTAAACCATTATTAACATTATTACGGTAACTGCCAGAGTAATAAGCACCAGCATTTGTCTATCAGTTTTAATGCTCAGGAAGACCTTGTGGGGAAAAAATATTCTAGATGAAAACACATCTACTTTAATTAAATTTTCAGGACAAAAATGAAATTGCTTTTGTTCTGGTGAGTCTTCATTATCATCAACTTCTTGAGAGAAGCACTTTGGGTTCTGCTACTGTGTAAGTGTTGGTTTCTCCTTTGTGGTTAATAAAGGTAACCTTTTGAATAAAGTCTGTGAGTTTTATAGTTAAAATTGGCTTCTGGTTAGAAGTTTATATTTAGGCAGTAATTATTTTTGTTTAATATAAACAATAGTAACTTTATACAAAGTTGTAGAAGTTTTTTCATACTAAAATGTTGCCATTGTTATGATATTAAGGAGACAATTTAGTCACAAGTGTACTAGTGCTTGATGTATTGAGCAAGTTCAAAGTGTAGTGCCCATATGTTCTTCCTTTTCACAAGTACTTTTTAATTCCTTCTTCCTATCTGAAAGACCTAGAAAAGAGGGAGACATTTGAGGCAGTAGGAAAATAATCTTCAGCTGTGTAAGAGGGGAGAGAAAAATTCTAGTCAACTGGTAAGGTGCCTGCATTTATCTTTCAGTCCTATTGAAAAACTAGGTGAATTTCCTGTGAAGTGTCTGTGTATATTGCAGTGTATAATATAATATCTGTTTATACACTGTAAATTGTTTTAATTTTAGCTTTAGAGGATGATTCTGGGGATTTATTTTCCCTCCAGCTTACCTCCTCAGCTTTCTGCTCAGATACTGTTGTATCTACTGCTAGTCTTATGTGCCTTCTATAACTCGGTATAGCTCTTTTCACACAGAAGGTGAAGCTTAACACTGTCTCTCTTGCTACCAAATAGGATGCTACGTAGAAGCTGCTCAGTTGCCTCAGGGGTTTGGGCTCTTATGCTCATTTGTGTGTGGTAGTTTATCTTCTACGTTAAACACAGACACAATTATTCATTAACTGCTATTCCAGATAAGTCCGTAGCTAGTTGGCTTTTAGATTTATTTTTTTGTATGTATATGTGTGTATGTGTAAACAAGTCCTTATTTTTGAGTTTAACAGATGTACCTTTTAAAGTTGACTGCCATATTCTCTGCGTTTGGCTAGGCTGGCTAGCTGATTAGAGGTATTAGACAGCTGAAAAGAAATATGATGAACTAGAGATGTTTGATTTTCAAAAACATTAGTAAACAAGAGAAGTTGTGTCTTCTAATAATTTTTTTCCCCTTCTTACAACCTCTCCTAAGATGATAGTCTCAGTGTAAGGCTATTGAGCATATCTCTTTCTATTAAGTAATTCCCACTTGCTTAATTCTGTTGTTGTTTTTTTTTAAGTCAATATGACCCTCCACCTAGTGAACCTGTATTGGATGATGTGGATCCAGAATATGGACTGCATGGCTACAATATGCATCTAGATATCCATGGTGGAAGCTGCACCTACCTGTGTGAAACATTCAGGAGCCTCTTCTGCAGAAGAGGTAGAATTGACAGAACAGTAACGTCTGTTTTTAAAATGATCCCTGCTGTTATGTTTTCTCTATTATATCCAATATCTCTGTTTTAAAAATCCATTTCAATTTCTCTCCTTAAGAGTAAGCTATCTTTTTGTTCGTTGTGTGGTTTTTTAATATCTGCATGGTGTGTTGTACGGTGTCATAAGCTTGCTCTATATGAAAGTCTATCTGCTGTTACATTGACACAGTGTCAGGCCTGAGATAGTAAATTCTGCAGATTGTCAGGATATTTTTGTTTAGCTCAGTGCTGAGTTAGTAATGCAGTGGCACAGTTCTTGGTGCAGGTTGATACTCATTCCACTTGTATACTATAAGAGAGAGTGATTTTGTCCTCATAAAGTTTGGAGATCTTTTCCAGTAAAATTCTTCTCAAATATACTTTAGGTGCATTGGCATATTAATTATTTAAATATACTTGTAAAAGATACTGTGAAGTTTAAGATTTATAGCTTATGTTTAGGCTAACTTAAGGTTGCCTATTCTGACATTCTTTCATTGTGTAATAAAAAAATTTGGTGACTGTTTTTAACTGCTAGTTTTTTTCAGTTCTTAGCATTTCTTTTAATGAGACATGATTGACTGTCCTTGCTGTTCATGTACAGCCCGATTTCATAATTGTAGTAGAGTTTTGCAAAATATATGGGCAATCTCTCTTGACTTAACTTCACGCAACCTGGCCTACAGCTACACAGCTGTCTTTCTGTCAGCAGAGACAGATTTAAAACATTAAACTTCAAATTAAACAATTAAAATCAAACACTGCAGTATTTTTCTGGTAACAGTACTGATGAGCTTTCTGTTGATTTCAGAAAATACTGTTTTTGAAGACAGTAGAGGGCACTGTTATCAGGCTTCAGTGCTTTTACAGTGTTAGAACAAATTCCCCTAGGACAATTTTTTTTCTTTTAATTTGTCTTTGATGACTTCAGGAACTGTCATTTGGACTGTAGCCTTGTGCACAGTGTAGAGTGTTTTAGTCCTCTGAATTAGGAACATGCATGTTTCCAGATTCCCAAAAAGCTCCAAGTTTAAAATAGAGTAATAGGGTAAAACTTCCGTGAAATTCTATCCGTGTAGAAACTCTCCTGAGGTATTTGTTCAATACAGAAGTCCTCTTTATATCATCTTTTTTTTTTTCCCGCTGCAAATTGGCCAGAGGGTTGGGGTTTTGGGTGTTTCGTTTTTTGAATTTTTTTTTTTCAGTTGGATGTCCTGCTTTGTGTTCTAAAATGGTAATTGTATGCTCCTAGCAATACACTTGTACAAGAGAAAGCAGTATGTGGCACACTTTCTTTGTTGATACCCCTTTTTTGCCACTTAGAAGCTACTTCTGTTAAAGATTAAGCTGATGTTTATGCAAATTGTAGCAAACGTCCAGGAGCTACAGTCACGATGCCATCTCCCTTTGCTAGTTAGAGAATCTGTTTTATGGTCACGAGTGTTTTCTGAAATGTTTTGTTTTTATGTCCTTTAGCAGTATGACAGCAGCTAGATTCTGCTCTCACAGGACATCAGCCAGCTGAAGCCATGGTTGTGCAGGCAATAAGCTCATTTGTCATCTAGTCTCTTCCATGTACTTGAACAATAATTCCTTCCTGAAAATGCTTGATTTCTTCTATAATTGGTGTTCAAAAATGATGTAGTGAGACAGCTTATGGCTGTCTGCTGTCACACATCTTTGCGGTAATTTGTTGTTCACTCTGCTTTTGCTGCTAAACATGATGTTTCTGAATGTGGCCAAAAGTGTAGTTTTATCCAAGCTGGTTGTATTTAATGGTTTGCACTTTGGTTTTAGGCTCTGTTCTAATGATACTGTTTGTCCCATTTTTCTGGGAGGGCTCTGAAGCATCAGACATAGTAAGAAGTCTTGCTATTTGTTAAAATTCTCTACTGATCCAAATTTATTTTAAATTATGGATGTGACATGACAATGACGCTTTTCACGACCTGAGACACAGATCAGTTGTCTGCTGTTATCCTGGGGTTTTATATATTTGTTTCTATTAGGAAGCTGTAGACACTGCTAGGTTAACAATGCCCATTTGTTAATCTGCAGAATAACCAAATTATTTGTTCACATTTATTTTTATTTTTGTCTCCTTTTATTAGTGTTTATTAATGTTGTCTTTCATTTTGCTGCTTTATTTTTAATTCTTTCTGCAAAATTCTTAACATTAGATTACAGATGTTACATTGCAGTTCATTGAACCAAGTGGATGGACTATATATGGCTTCAGATCTTTTTTTTTTTCCCTGTTAATACTTGCACTGCAGTAACTAACTGTTTTGCCACTCTGTTTTGGTTGCTTTTTAGCATTTTATTTTATACTTCCTTCCATTTAAACAGAATTGGTAATATGGTCTTGTTGACAGATACTGTAGGGTGAATACGCTAAATACTTTCAAATTTAATTTGAAAGTATTAGAAAACTTTTCTTGTTTTCAGGAAGTTGTGACAGGCTTTTCATATGACTCATAGAAGCCATGAATAGTACATCTAGCTTTTTAATAAACATTCTTGAAATATGTTTACCTAAGTTATCAATTTTTTAAAGCATAGCTTTGTAGCCATGTGGTGGTCTAAGCTTTGACTTCTCAGCGTTACTCCTTGCTGATGTGTTGGCCTGGCAAAATATTAAGGGTCATTTTTGTGTGTTTAGAACTTTTTCAAGATTTGTTTGTAAACATGGCATCATGTATTTGACATGGTTTTGCTTGACCTTGATGATGAATTTGTGAGTTTAAATGACTGTTTCGGCATGGTAAGGGTAGTTGTTGCCACCAGAATTAGTGTTAAGCACAGTCTTCCCTGTCAAAATAACAATCAAATTACAACTTGCAACAAAGGCTTGGTTAGCAAGGCAGACTTGCTTGGCTTTTAGCTAAAACAAGTGCCTTTGAACTATTAAGCTATTTGTTTGTTTCCTCTGAGATCTGTCTAAATGATATATGTTCTCTATGTTGGTACTCCCTTTATTTGGAAATACTTGTTCCCTGTAACCTATACTGATTAAAAGGCTGCTTTGCTGCTATACGTGTTGTGCATAAACTCTGGGCTAGATACTATAAGGGAATAATGAAAAAATTCTAGATGAGACTGTAGAAAGCCCTGTCCAGTTTGCTCCCTCTGTGGTTCCCTTGGTATGTTTAACATAGCTTGCTCTGCCCTTTAATTTTCTTTTGTCATGTGATTGGGATGAGGAAGATGAGATTTCAGTACTTAGCACTTTGTGCTTCTTGGTAATTTCTAGGCATACTTCTTTCTTCTGGATATGAGGACTGCAACAGAGCTTTTATATTTAAAAAAAAAATATAAAGACTGGATTAACTAACCCATGAATAATAAACTTTGAGATTACTGATCTGTGTCACTTATTTCCATTCTGGTTTAAAGTTAAGAAATAACTGCAATAGGGGATTTATAACTTCTACCTTAGCTAGGTGACCCATCTGGTAGTGCACCAGTTCATGTTATTAATGCCATGCAATACCAGTGGTGTCCTGGGCTTCAGTAATTTATTACCAGTATGCTTTTTTCAGTCTGTTTTTATTCCATTTCTTTTGAATGAGTGAAAGGAATAACTCCTTCCATTCAAATCTGAATTGCAGGTAACTGAGTGGTCCTTTGGAAAAAATACTTGTTGACTGATGTTGTTTAAAGTAAAGCTTGACTGTTTATCTGAAATACTTCTGTTTTGAATGAAATCTTGTAATTGGCTTTGATTTACTGAGGTTTGTAACTGAACTGTTCGGGTAGGTATCAACTTAATAGCCTTTTTTTGCAGTTTGAGCTGGATCCTGAAATTGAATTCTGCTTACATTTTCCTCTGTGAGTTCTCTGGGACTTCACTGGAAGGACAGTGGGTGTCACTGTCTGGAGTGATGCATTTTCTTTCAACCATATAAAGTATTTCCTGGGCATAGTTGTGTTGGTTTCTCTGTATTCGCACTTCTGTTCCAGATTGTGTCTGTACTGAAAAAACCTGCTGCTTCTGTCCTCTGTCATGTGTTGGGCTGCTTCCTCCACACAGTAAGCGTTCTTTCACTCCCTGCTTGTGAGTGATGTCTTTCCAGCATTGATTTATGGCCAGGCATCTCTTGAGAGTTGCTTGGCCCCATGGTACCAATTTGGAGGTTTCTGGCTTCTCTGGTAGACTGTGGGCTCTCTTTCTGTCACTTTGCCTCCAGCTGTCTGCTTTCAGCAGCCACCAGGCAAAGGCTTTTGCTTCTCCTGCACACAAGCTTTAGCTTTTTAACCTAAAGCTAGCCTTTCTCATGTTGCTTTTTCTGTCTGCAGTCTCATGCTGCTGCTACTTGGGATTGATTGAAGAACCACAGGCAAAACACTTCTCTTCTTTCACTTTTGCCATTTGCATCTTAAACCTTTACAAGCCCCTTCAGTTATCAGCTTACCACCCAGGCCCTGCTACTGGATTGGGACAGTATTTTCCAGGGAATTCTTTCTCTCCCTTCCGGTCTGTCTCTTCAAAGTGCTAGGTACTTAATTCTGTTCTGGGTGTTTTTGTTTGTTTGCCGTTTTTGTTTTGGTTTCTTTTCTTCTTTTGAGGTCTCTAGCGCTTCTGTTTGGTTATTTTTTCTTTTTTAAGAGAGTATCCCTTGTTCAAGGGTATTTGTTTAAGGGAAGTCCTAGTAAGAAATCTGCTTGTGTCACAATGTGGTGCACTTCTTTACTTCTTTTTTTTTTGTGTGTGTGTAGTCAGAGATCCTGTTTGTTATAATATCCCCCAATTATAATTAGACTTCTGGGCTCCCTGGTTAACTTTAGCCTTCTGATAGTAAGGGAAAAAGGAACAACTAAAGGGAACAATTAAAATATGTTTATCTTTTCTGGGGGGAGAGGAAGACATACCAAAGATATAGGGTTGTGTGTAATAATAAGATAACACCCACTCCCCCACCCCCCAACAAACAAACAACCCCAAACCTCCCCCACACCCCCCCCCCCCCCCCCCCCCCCCCCAAACCCCAAACCAAAACACCCCACCCCCCCACTCCCCACCTTAATAATTCTGTCAAAAAAATGAAAGTGAGCTTTGGTAAACTAGTTATAAAATTAACAAATCCATAACGTAAAAACTTGATTCAAATCAAGGAATAATGCTTGTCAGTTTAAATGCTGCGATATCCTTTTCGGGGAGGACTGACAGTTATCCCTGTACCCTGTTGTGTAAGATTGAGTTACCTCAATGTGGGTGTGTGTGTGGGTATCTCATAATTTATTTCATGTGTTATGTGCTGAGCTTGACTTTTGGGGAGTGGGCAGTGATGGAGGCACTGGTGGCATGAAACAAATATTGAACGTGAAATTTAGTCCTGCATCCTTGCTTAAGTCTTTTAGGTGCAATTCAGATTTTTATACTCAAATATACCAAATTTTTTTTAGCTGCTGCTTCTACTGTGGATCACAGAATCAAAGTCCTGCACTACAACTTAAATTCTCTATAATGTGCTTGATACCTAGCTTTTGTCAAGGTTCCTTATTGGAGAGTGGAAGGAAACTAAAGACATGGAGAGAAGCAGGGAGCATCTTTACAGTGTACTTGGGCTTAGTTTCATTTGTAGTAATGTTATATATTATTAATATCTTCAGGTGACGTTGCAAATGGATATTTGAGGCTCACAGTCATAAGTTTCAAGGATAATACGAAGCACTTGCCTCTTATTGGGATACTTGGCTTATCCTGGGAAACAGATGTATTTAAAGGCAATGTAAAGGTCAGTCAAAATATTGTTTCCAGAAATGCTTATCTCAAAATAGGATTATATTTATACATCCTAAATATACTAATTTAAATGTTTTTGTTGCAAATATGATGTGAATTATGAGAAAAAAAAGTTTTGTCCTTTCTGTCTTAGAGTCTAGATTGCATGATAGAGCCATTATGCATGTGTGATGACTCTAGTGCTTTCTACTTAGCAAAGATGCTGTGACAAACCAGCAGTGTTTGGAAATGCTGGGCAAAAAATTTGGTGCAGATGTGCTGTTTGTGGGGGCTTTTGATTTTGTATTTTCTACAGACAATAAGTCTTGAACTCCTGGGGAAATACTGTGCAGTTTTGTTGTAGCATATGTGTGCAATGAAAGTTAGAAACTCTTGGAGAATATTAAAATGTCAATGGGCACAGGCAGTAATTACAGTCTGCATTCATGCAATCAGCACCTAGCTCGAGTCATGTACATGGGTCAGCTGGATTAACTGTGTTTTAGAGGAATTCTCACTTGTTCTCTTACGTAAAACTCCTAAAATAATTATTTTAAAGTTTGAGAGTGGTTCTGTAGATTTTGCAATAGGGTGAAGGCACATATTTTTAAATGTACATCAGCTACATGAATATTTGAGAGGTACCAAAAATTCTGATAAATGTAACTTAAGCACTACTGAAAAATGATCTGGTTCAACACTTGATTTCAATTTTGGCACTTACTTTGGAAAAAATAAATAATGAAACTAGTTTTTTCTGCTAATCCTGCATAAGTGTGGAGTGGAATACAGAGTGGTAACATACTGTTTTGCTCATAGACATTCATGTACTTGTTGTATAGTTTGCACTGTCAGTCAGCTTTCCTATGCAATGAGAAATATAAAATATATCTTAAAACTTAGTAATCTACTAGTTTCTTTTGGGAACATCAACTACGCTTGAGCTTGGATTATAGTTTCCTTTCATAGCAATTTTTTTTCTTCAAATTCCTTGTTTGCATAGTGACAAGTTTGCTCATTGCCTTTTTTTTCTGTACGAAGCTTTTTTGAGTTGGGTGTTTGTTTTCAAAAGAACAACAAATCCTTCCCTTATGTCTTTTATTAAAAGTATTATATGTTGGGTAATAAGGAATACAAGCTAACAAGAAAATGTTATTGAGGCAGTTGTTTGGTGTCTTTATTAATTGCCATGAATGTTCATTGAGAACCACAATGACTAATAGTTGCTTTTTTGAGGCTTCTGAAAAGTTTTAGACTTATATTGTGTATCCCATTAATTTTGTTAGAACTGTTTGCATGCTTAAAGTTAGTGGGATCTTAGCACATCATTACAGAATATGCTTCATTTGTGTGAAAAGCATACAATAGGAGGTAGGAAATCTTGCTGTTGAGTTAGGCAGCTATCAGAAAATTAAGACTCCAGGGAGACCTTATTGCAGCCTTTCCATATATAAAGGGGGTTTATAAGAAAGACTGAGGGATACTTTTTACCAAGGCCTGTAGTGACAAGACAAGGCACAACAGTTTCAAACTGAAAGAGGGTACATTTAAATTGGACATGAGGAAGAATTTTGGTTTTTTACCATGAGGGTGGTGAGGCACTGGAACATGTTGCCCAGAGAAGTTGTGGATGCCCCACCACTGGAAATGTTCAAGGTCAGGTTGGATGAAGCTGTGAGCAACCTAATCTAGTGGAAGGTAGGGATGGACTAGATGATCTTTAAAGGTCCCTTCCAGTCCAAACCAATCCATGATTCTATATGATTTATGGCTGCTTGGCAGGATTTTTCTTCCATGAAAATAATCATGAGTAACAAATAAAAAATCCGGGAAATTAACTGTCAGAGGGAAGAGAGCTATGGCTGTAGTCTTTAGTTTAGCTCTGTCCTATGTGCTTACAGCATAAGTTATAGTGAATATTTGTTTCTAGGAAAAAATAAATAATGTCAATTATTTATTTATTTATTTTAAACCCTTGTTTTGTGGTGAGAGATTGCACGTGTCAACACATAGCTCTGGGTAGAATTCAATTTGGCTTTTAACATAAATCTCTCAAACTCTTAAAGCAAGTGAAGGCCAAATAAAATCAGCCACAGCAGCAGAACATGCCACTGCCTTGATTTTATTTGAATTTTGTCCAATACTCTAAGGAAAAAAAAAACCAAAACAACCCAAAACTTTTTTTGGCACTTCTGGGTATTTTTTTTTTAAAAATTAATTGCTGAAGTACAGATAGTTAGAAGTACATGGGAACTGCACCCCAACGCTCTAGGCCACCCTGCTTTACTTTTCATAATTGGCCTTTGATATGCAAAACGTCAAACCAGAAAATGGCAATTCTTTCTTGTTTCAAGTAAATTTATAGCTCATATGTTACTAAATGATAATCAGATTTGGTTTGAATTTTGTGTTTTCATCACAGACTACAGTAACAAACTTAGGAAAACTCTATGTATCACATTACCTCATGTTTGTGCCATCTGTTCTGCATTGTTTGGCAGAAGTACAGTAATAGTGAAAGAAATGTTAAAACAACAGAAGTACAACTATGTAGTGCAGTGAAATAAAGCATTTCAAATTATTTTTTTGGCATGAAATATGTGATGTTGGTTTGTTTATGCTTTTGGAGCATAGTGTACTCCTGGAAGTAATGCACATATACAGCATAATTAAGATAATATGATTCATTTAGTGATTCAGAACTCATGAGCATAGGTAACAGCTGATATTAATGACAGCAAACAGCCCATATGCTTTTAAGGCTTGTATGAAACCACCAGTTTGCAAGTGCCCAAGAATTGGCATCCTGACTTTAGCATTATAAAATGATGTAATTGTGTAGTGTTCTAAAGAAATATTTTCAAGAATTTTTAAAAGGAAGACTTATTTGGAAGGTAGAAAGATCTATTAATATTACCTTTTTGGAAACTGAAGCTCGCAGCCATTCAAAAAGTGCTGTACAACTTTCATTCACAGCTGGCATATAAGGGTAACTGTTGTGTGTGCACACTGCCTTGAGGGTGGTCTTTTTGAATATCTTTGCAAACATTGCTGCTTTCATACAAGTTTAGCACTGGAGTTTAAACTTAACTTTCTCTCATATTGAAAGGACTATCATAATTTGAATGGTAAGGTCAGTAATAATAGAGAAACACAGCTGTTAAAGGCTTAAAAAACTGAAGAAACAATGCCTGATTTAGATTGGTAGTGCTATGTTCTGTAGAACAGTTTTTGATGTCTGTAGGAAACCAGCTGTATTTGTTGTAGTAAGTATTTGTTGCTTTGTAGTAATCAGTGGAGCACTACCAATTGAATTTTGAGTTTTTAACCTTCATACCAAAAATGGCTCTCTGAACCCTTGATATTTCTCCTAAAATTAGGGACAGATCTATTTACTGTGCCATAGCATACAGAAGGAATCTGTTCTGCTTGTGTTTGTAGGACTGCTGTGTGATGGATGTTACTCTCTTGGATGAAATTGGAAGGCCCTTCTGGTGTTTCAGTGCCGCAGTCTGCATGGAACTGTCTTCCAAGGCATCCAGCCTTTTTGACTACATGGGTCATATCTATACCATAGACTATGCAGATTCAGAGGGTAAAGTCTGTGTTGAATTGGTGTGGTTGGAAGAAACCAAGGAGTATTTTATAGTCAATTTGGTGCTTTATATAAGCACCAAAAAGGTAAATAACTGGTATGGAACAAATTACTGACTGACTTGGGTCGCTGATTTCCTTGCTCTAAAAAAACCCCACCAACCAACACCTAAACCCCACACTAAACTTTTTGTGCTTAAATTTGATGCCAATGGGCAAGACTGTTTCTGCAAGTTTTTCAGTAACAAGTGCAATTGTATAATTATTTGGCATTGGAGAGATTGAAGAGATGTTTTGATATAAATGAGAGTTTTTTTCTTCTGTTGAACATCACATGGTTAGTCTGTTTCTGGTACTGGTATATTAAAATTATTTTTAGGAATCTCTTTCTTTATAGATACTACTTTACTGTGGTTAACAAATAGCCTCTTGTGGGAGCCATACTGTGAAGACACCTTACCTTATGCAAGCTACGTTGTTTTTGAGAACATTGACTTTTATGCCTAGTATTAAAACAGCATGTGTGCCGTTTCCTTCTGATTTGTTAATGTTATTGGTAAATAAAAGGTTTTGACAGGTTTTGTTAAATGCATAAATACTTCACTTAAATATATGCTAGTAGAGGATTTAAAAGGTAGATGGGGAAGTCGCAGACCTGAACAATATGGTAATTAAGGCATTTGCTGGAAAATATCATCATTTCTATTATGAAATTTCTTTAAACTCCTGTTTGTTCTGTTTTCCCATGTTCTAACCTTCTGTCTGATAGACCTATGAATAAGTGTCCCAATTACCAGCACAGCTGAGCTGGTGTCTTTCTGTTGTTTTGGAAACAATACATATCTGAGACTGTATATTTAACAATAAGCGTTCATATAAAAATTGAGTGTATGTCTCTGGTCTTCCAGGTTCCTTGAAGTAACTTTAGGACCAAATCTTTTACTCTCTCTATAAAAAAATATAATAAAATGACATGATGTTGGGACACCGGTGTCATCACATAGCAATGTTACAAACTACAGCAAATTTGTGTAGTTTCACATTACTCTTAAGAAAAAAGCACAACTATATTGTTGACCTCTGTGACTTTATTATGATAGTGATTTCCTTAAAAATAACTGCTCTCTGTTCTTTAAGTACATTAATTGATTAATGCAAGCAATGTTTATATGTAAGCACTTGCGGTATAGTAAATACAGTAGGAGATCTGTACTACAGCGATAGGGTTGTTTCTTAATGTAACTTTCAAAGATAATAAAGTCAAGGCTGATTCAGTTCTAGTTTAACTTGTATAACCTTACCTAATGAAGGAATGGAAACATTTCTGGGTTTGGTGGTTAGCCACTGTAACAAGCATGATCGGCTGCATTTTGTCTCCTTTTATATTCACTGCTGATGGTGACTGGGATCCCTTGAAGTAATATAAATGTTTTATCAAGTGGACTGGGTGTGATGAGTGCCAGAACAACAAGCGCTGACATTCTTGCCGCACAGAAAAGCGGCCAGGCAAGATTATATTTTGCTTGAAGTTAGACGTAAGTGGTGGCTCAGTCCCAAAGTTCTCTTAGTTGCCCTCACTGCTAAGCCTGTAAATGAAGATGTAGAATTATTCTGGCTGCCTTGATCCTTTGAGATGTGCAAGTATGTTCTTTGATCTGCTTTGAATCTGCCAGTCAGTGGGCACTCAGCAGCCATAAAATTGTAGAAGTTCTGTCCCTGCTCATTCTAGCTGAATTTTTGCTGCATTTCCAATGTTGGTTGGTTGTACTTCCTTTTCTTTAAAAAGAAATTTCAATTTCTAAAGCATTTGACTGTTTTATACAATTGAATGTTTTATAGAAAGTTCTGGTGTCGCCATTAGAAATGAAACAAGAGAACATGCTGTCCCTACCCCCAGTACACAAATCTAGTAGCCTGGAAGTTTACTAACTCAGTGAGGGAGAAGGTAAGTCTTTAGCAGCACTGTCAACCTAAGAAGTGATACAGTTTCCTCAGGTTGTTGCTAACTTATTTCTGCTGTTCATGAAACAAGAATGTGTAAATGCAGCAGACTCAAACACACAGCGGTTCTGAGATCTTCAGAAGGGTCATAACTGTTGTAGAGCTGTTCTCGCACATCTTTGCTGAAGTAACAGGACCATAGTCTTGTCCTTTCAGAAGATACAAAGACTAAGGATTCATTTTTACCTCTTTAGATAGGCCTAAACCTGCTGTAGTATTATGCCATGTGTATACTGCTTTAATTTCAGTTTACAGTTGCTTTTGACTTGCACAGCAGAAGCAAATTCAGTAGTTACCACTTCTGTGATCAAACCTGGAAAGTTCTATGTGGCTTCACTCGGAACTTCCATTTCTTCAACTCCCATCTTCTTTTCTTTGTGGAGTTTCAGTGTATATCCTCACTTATACAAAGAAAAAGGCTGACAATAGGTACCTGCACTGGCCCTTTTCATGAAAGAAAATGTCATCTGTTCCAAAAAACTATGTGCTTTGATAGAATCTTCAGCTAATCCCTTTTCATATACCTGGTGCAAAAGGTGGTAGGATGAGTTGCATGTCCCAATCTGTGATAAAAAATTCTTGCTCTATAGAAGACAATTGTGAAAACAAACAGGAAAAATGGAGTCACCAGCTGAAATCTGATAACCAAAATACACAACTAGTTGTGACACTAAGCCTTACATCACATTTTTCTTTTAGTGCCTCAGGATTTCTTACAGCTGCTTTTAATGATTTTGTTAGTGTTCCGTACTGAAGACAGGTCAATGTCTTTGTTGTAATTGCATCATTTATCCAAGCAGTAGGAAAATTTATCTGAGAGAGAGTATTAGCATTTATAAGTGGAAAAAAATACAGAAGTTAAACATTGTACTTTTATTTGTGTGTGCTTCAGGGACCGACTTATACATTTAGAAGTTAAGAGTTGGTTACTCTCTTTACTTGGATAAGTACTCTGTAACAGATAGAACTCCAATATTTTTGAAAGGGTGATTAACCTGGTAGGCAAGCATAAAAACACTATTTATGTTTATCTTATTGCAAATAAGAGTGCTCATTTAACATAATGAGTTTAAATTGCATTAAAAAGGAATCAGCATGAAAGTGATTTAATGAAAGGGTTTTTATAAGATTATTGCAACAGTGGAGGAATCATCTTTTTAATGGAACTTCATCTAAATTTAATCTTGTCATTTGTCATCATTTTAACAGATGTTTGCTGTGTTCCTGAATGCTTCCCTAGTCTGTTACTGATTTTTTTTTTTTTTGAAAGAGGTACTTGTAAATGGAAAATGTCTTCAATGAACAACTCATTAAGTGCCCAAGAATATTAATGTAATCTTCCATTGATACAAGCTTCTGTGTTTTATCATCTGAACAATTGTCTTTAACACGGCTACTCTGGAATCATTCCTCTTTACTGCGGTTGGCTTACTTCAGTGGGAAACTAATAGCAGCTATGTATTTCTGAAGTCTTTGTGGTGTAAGCTAGTAATCACAGTTGGTTGCTTTTTTTCAAACTGGCCTTTTAGTTGTTTTGGCTTTTCTTCCCATTTTCTTGTAATTGCTATTAAAGAACCAGTTCTGCTTTCCTAAAGCACTTCTGTTCCATTGTGCTTTTGACACGTGACTGAATACAGAATGCAGTTGTGTGATGGATAGCCTCATCAAAATTTTATTTTATTTTTCCCCTGCCTGGTGCCTCTCTCCCTGTTTAGCGGTCATGTTTTGATTTGCATTCATCCATTAGATATTTAGGTATGGTCTTGATTTCATTGAAACTGTTCTCATTGTCATATACTTGCTTCTTGAGAATAGGACGGCTCCCCCCCCCCCCCCCCCCCCCCCCCAGCTATATGTCTAACTGATGCTTGTGATTGAGTACTTGAGAACAATATATGTATAGTAATAAGGATACCGTGAGCTGAAATGGATTAATACTGTTTCAGATTAAGAATCTAGACAAGTGATCAAGTTGTATATCTTAGTGAGTGACTGTCTAGCAACAAAAAATGTTTGTTTTTATTTAAACAAAATAACTTTTGTTTAAATAAAACAAAAACTTGTATTTACGAGGTGTTCCAACACATTCAAACAGTTGGAAGGAAGTTTAGGTAAAAGCATTTGTTCTTCTGCCTATCTGGCATACTACTACATGCACTTACTCACTAAGGTGTGATAACCGAATCTCAGTGTAAATGTAAGTGCATTAGAACTGTACAGATGAAACAGTGTTTTGAGAAATTAAAATAAGAAGTAGTTGATGGGTTTCAATTTCTGTTTGTAGTGGCTTGGAAGGACATTAATGTAAAAAGTTAAATCCTGTCACTGTTTCCTGTCTCATGCTTCCACTATAAATCAGAATGGGAAGCAGTGGCAACAAGGGTAACTAGTTAGTTGTGTGTGGTGAGGAAAGATTTAGTGTACTTAATGTCAAAACTTTGCTTATTCTGTTCTTAGTTCGAATTTTAAACCATTTAGGAGTCTTTCTCATGCTGTGCCTCTTTTGAAGTATTTGTGAAAAAGGAGTAATACTACTTTGTATTAATGCTATTACATTGTAAAAATATAATAAAGTTGAATACTGTAAGGCTTTTAAACACACTGAAGAAGAGTAAAATGGGAGTTATTCTTTCTAGGTTTAAGCTGTTTATCTCCTTTTGAAGGGAAATTAACCTTTTGAAGGAAAACGTACTTACAAGTCAGATACTGATCATGTATTAGTAGGTAGAATTACTTTTGTTCTGCATACAGGCAACTTGTAATGCACGTTACATTTTTTTTTTAATCTCCTGAATCAGACGTGCACAAAGTTAAAATCAGCTGTCTTGATGAAATCTTATCCAAAAAATGCAAGGTAGGGAAAAATGTGTAATAGCTAGGTAATGTCCTGTTTATTCACTGAAAAACCGTAGATCAGTTTATTCTGCAGGGATTGGAAAGTATTTTAACTATTAAACACAAAACCACCACCACTAAACCCCTCAAGCTAAGGTAAATGCTTTAGCTTATCAGAGTTCAGTATCATCCATACTTCTTCTGCGCCAAAGATAAACCCCACATTTTTACAAATATGCTGGAATAGACCTCTTGATGTTCAGAAAAATCTGGAAATGAGTAAAGATAAATACATATTTTGAAATATACTGAAAACTCAATGTTTGGAAAAATCTGAAAATAATGAATAAAGTCAGTATTCTTATTTGTGATTATTAGCAGTTCTTTTTCATTATTATCTCATTTGTTTTATAACTTTGATTTATAACTTCCCTTTATATATTTTTCTGTTATAATGTGCAAAGAGAGGTGTCTGTGTATATGTAGGGAAAACATTTAACAAAAACCTTGAGAGAGGTAAGGTACTCTGAAACTAAATAATTCTATTCCGAATTTGCTACCTGTATGATATGGTAAGTAAAAGGATGTTTTTGAAGGAAAAAAGCCCCCATCATAGTAATTATACTACATGTTCACCATGTTTTGCTCTAATTTTTACACACATATAAGGATCTTAAAATTTCAGTTTTCATTCTGTTGTAGATATGCAAGACTGAAATATTTGTGCATGAGGAAAGACAGAACTTTGTAATGTTAATGTTACTCTATTGTAACTGTCTGAAAAGACATTTAATGAATAAGTAATGGCATATTACAATTAGTTCTTTATTTCAAGTTTTGCATCTGCTTTTACATATTGTAGGACTTACGGTAAATGCTGAATTCGAAATACACTTTTTAGGAAGTAGTAGAAATAACTGACATCCTGCTTCTTTTTTTAATCTCAGCATTTCAGTTTTACAGCTTATATACATTCTTAAAAATCCTGTCACAAATGTACTTGTGTGGACAAGCCATCAAGTTACTGAACATGATCTGTGTTTTGCTCTGGGACCACCAGAGTTATGTTTGAATCCTACCTCCTGTTGTGTCTTAAACAGGTGATATTCTAGTGTTAACAATCCATTTTCTGCTTCACTTCTCCCTCCATGGTATCTTGAAGAAATAAATTATATACATATTTTTAAAGTCCCAAGCCAAATTAAAGATTTGCAACACTTTGCAGATTCATCTGATATGAAATGATTGGTTCAGCTAATTGGAAATTAGGCATGCGAGCAGTCTGAGACTGCTGGAAGTGAAGCTTGAGTTTGGAATAGTGTAACAAATCTCGCAAGGTTGTGGGACTCGGGGGGTGGGGATGGGGGGGAGTGACAAAGTCATAGTTTCTGACAAATAAATTTATGTAAACAGACTTTCATATGTACAGAGCATGAGGAGAAGGCAGTTATTTTGGCCTTCAATTTTCACTAGGTTTTGTATCTATGTAGGAATTTGTGGAGCACAAGTATTCATGCCCAGTTTCCTCAGTATTCTGGAAGGATCAAAGCTCAAATACTGGATTCCAGGTTTATGCAGCTGGAAACCTCTACATGTTGGTTGCTTTAGGATACTCTTCAGAACTGAAGTGCTAGTTAACCTGTCTGTTGTTGAACTGTATATGAAAAGCTTTGGGTTGCTTCATGCAGCTCTGTTCCATTAAAAACCAGCCTACAACAGAAGGTTCTTTCTCAAAAACAAGAATTGAGAAATTTATCCATTACTCGTGAGTGCCTTCATACGTTACCTCATTCTCAATAGCCAGCAAACAAAACTGGAAAACCCTCAGTGCCACAAAGTTTATTGCGTTTGAGAGAGGCTTTTTTTCCTTGCAGCTCCCCACAATGACTGCAAGTACAGCATGATCTTTACTGTACTAGGGGCCTTCCATTTAAGTTGTGAAATACACTTACATGTGGAATTTTAATGTGCTGTCACTGAGCACTTTGAGATGCTTCTGCAGTGCCTTGTTCCCTCATTCTGCACCTGCAGTGATTTTGTGGAAATTGTGTATAGTAATGTTTCAGTGCAAAGAGAAAGATTCTGCAAATGTTGAAGTCCAGAGAGAGGCCCATCTGCAAGTCAGACCGCACATCCATATTTGTGTTCCATGGGGCATTTATTCCAGGATTTATTAAAATTGGAGTTTCAGTCAGTGCTTTAGCTCAGTTCTTTGTTTATTCCTAGTAATTCAGTAAGGATTTCCAGTGTATATGTCCTTTATAAAGTCATATCTCTCTGAGAGCTGAAATACATTATTTAGCAGTGAAACTGGGCAGAATTACATTCACTAAGAGGAAGAAGACTTAAGTTTTCTGATTTGTGTTGACAGTTTTGCCTATTAAAAGTCTGATTTAAGCAAATGACCTTTTTCCAACTAATACTTGGGTCTTAGCACAAAACCAGTCTTGATTGTTGCCGTTTTGTTTTGTTTTGTTTTGCCAGAATTTATGTAGAAACTAATTCTGGGACATTAGCAGACTGCCCCAAACATATGACTGCCTGATCCAACTGAAAATAATGCACACGATTTGACTATTGTAGTAGCTGCTTGTTTCTCTGAGATTCTTCTCTGAAAAAATAATTTCTTCCCTTTCAGAGATAAGAATAATGCAAGTTGATTTACCCTTTTAGTCCTTCGTTAATAATTTTCCCAAGCTCTCATGAAATTATGTTCTCATAGTGTAGACATACTTACATAGGTAGAGAGTACATGCATGTCTGTGTGTGAAAACTTACTTACTCCAAATAATCATAATACACTTTCTAGCTGTGAATAATTTGTTGCCTCCTCTAAGTCAGCAATTTAAATAATTTTTCAAGGACTGAGGTTTTGGAAAGTTGTATTTCAAGACCCAGAGATGATTTTAAGACACTGGATGTTTCCGTCTCTCTTCAATCTCCCCATCTTCCTTTAATCTCTCCTCCCAGTTCTCTCTGGCACTCTCATTCTTGTGTTCTCTCTGTCTCTCACTCCCTCTGTATCCCCTGTGTGTGCTCTCCTGGTCTCCCCTGTGCACCTGCATGCTCTCTTGTGCTGCCTCTTGAGTGCATTTGCTCTCTTGGTTGGTCGTGTTTGTGTCTGTCTCTCGGCATATGCAACTTGTATCTTGAGCACTCTCGCGGGCTTTTCTCCCTTGCGTGCTTGTCTCCCTCATGCTCTTTTCCTGTGATTTCTGTCTTGTGCACTTCTGTGCTCTTGCTTGTTTGCAAATTTCAGACAGGGCACTTTCTCATTTTACTCCACTTACTGATATTTTTTTTTCCTAGCCCTATAGAAGCACTCACCACCTTTTACTAACCTTGCTGTGCATTTGGTATTCCAGGCAGCTTCTGTGTGGAGCAATCTCATTTCTTTTCCTCACTCCAAAGTGATATTTCTGAAGTAACACACACTAACTTGTGCACAGTCTTGTTCATAGAGAATGGCCTATGACAATTCACTTGGATTTTCACAACGGCAGCAGCTGATATCTGTGCAAGATCACCTGTTTGCATTCATTTTTTTTCCTACTTTTAGGGCTCTGCTTCTCAAAGCACCAAAATAGTTGGTAGTCTGACTGTCTTTGTTACCTGTTCTCATTGAATGATTCTGTGTTGCATATGCTTACCTGCTGTCTCCTTTCCTCTACTGCTCTATGTATTTCTTGTAAAGACGTTCATATGAGGAAGCAAAGAACTTCTTTACTACTAAGGGGTATAGAGGCGGCAACAACAACTGATAACTTACAGGCACTGGTCACTACTGCTGTTTGCCATGTAGCAGCTTAAGACTTGAACTGGAAAGCAGCACAGAATTCTGCTGTATTAAAGAAAAATGAATGCTCCCCTCTCTTGGTTTCCCCAATGTATGTCTGCCTTTCCCATGAAGGTAACCTAAGACTGTAGTAACAGGATTTCAACCCTATGTAACTTGCCAAGTTGCATAGAGGCAGGTGAGATAAATCTAAGCCCCTCGAGTCCATGAAATTTCTTGCAACAAGGCAGAACAAAGAGCTTGTCAAAGAGCCTCTCATGAGACAAGTCCCAAAAGAGAAGCAGAGTTTGGGTGGAAGCAGAAAGTCTATGTGGGTGGCCCATGGAACCCATTGGTTTGTTGTGGTCCTTATGGAGAGGTGAATTTCTTTTATTTGCAAGATGTTTCTCAGAATGCAAAATGTACCCATGAGCAATTTACTGAGCAGCAATTTACTGAGTTTTGGACTAGACCTGTGATTTAATTGTTACTGATGATACCAGTCTCCTGTGCTGTGGACCACTGTTGAGGGCTCAGGAGATGCAACGTAAGGCTGATACAACTGTAGCCAACAAATAGTGATCTTTGCTGTTTGTCCTTGGAAACTGCAGCAGGAGACTGCAAGAAAAGGTCACTGTATATGATGGCACATGCAAGGGTTGCAGCTGAAGGTTGAAAAAGGTTCTGTACTTTAGGCTTCAGACCTCTACCTCTTTTTTCTTATTTTTTGTCCTGTTGCTTTTGTGTGTTACCTGTTTCTTCTCACACTACTTTACAACAGATAACTATCTCTGTCTTATCTTAATCCAAGTGATATCCAGAGGGGATCAGGGGAATGTCCTTTGTTCATTTATCTGCTGATGGTGTGCTCATGTGGTGACAACAATAAATCTTGATCTCTTCTTGCAGGTATGGAACAGAGTATCTTACAAAAGTGTGAGGCAATTCCTTATGTCCTTGATGAAAACAACAGTAGCTGTCAAGTGGTGTAAAGCAACCGAGAGACAGAAGATTTCAGTATAATATAACTTTGTAAAACAGCAAAGTTTATACAGAATATGTCACACTGCTAGCATCTGATAACTGCTGACAGAATTGGACAGGTTATAGAACAGGTTTCAGGCATTTGTAAGGAAAATGTGAACCGAAGCATGAATTTATGCTTGGTATGGTAGCTGCAATCTGGCAACAGGGACTTGCTGAACTTTCTAGCCACCTATTCTGTAAAGGACATAAATCATAAACCAGCACTTTTCCCTGCCACTTTCACTAATGCTTATTTTTGCATTACACTCCCATAACTTTGTGATAGGCAATGAGAAAAGTCACACAGGCATGTGAGATTTGTCTCTGCTAGTAGAATTTTCACGGTGTAAAACAGGGAGTGAGGGAAAAGAGAGGGTCCTTTTGTGAAAACATTTAGCTTAAATTCTGTGGCGGCTTACTGATTCAGTAGAAGAAATCACATACTAATTGTTTAACCTTGAGGACGTTAGCATGTAAGGGCGTTTAATGAGTTAGTTTCAACTGAAAGGAATTCTGTAATTTGCACTGAAATTGGTTAATCTTGTTCATTAGGTTTTAAAAAAAACTCCTGTTGATATTACAGGCAATGCTTTTCCTAGTTTGCATTTAAAGTGAATTTGAGGCTGTAGAAAGTGCTTCCTTTAGGCAGAGGTATTCTAAGTAGATCAAGAATGGTGTAGCGTGGATGGCGCCTAAGGTTTATCAGCAACTTCACCCTAGGAATGTCACCTCTGGACATACACAAGTAGCTCAGCAGTCATGTCCTTTCAGCTTTGCTGCCTCTAGAGATATTACAGATGATGTAGCAAGTTAAGCATCATCATTATACAGAAATTACATCTTGCAGTAGCATAAGCCTGCAGTTTCACTGCAATCTTCAGTTAACTGTGGGAAGAAATAGGTTTTGACATGCAAGCAGTTTGTATCTGTTACCCTTTTCAGTTAGTTATGTGGCCGATCTTATCCTGCTACTTAGAAATAACTATAAGGGAGCATATCTTACCTGAGGATGAAAGAAGGCTATGTTGAATTTCTTTGGTCAAATTTTAACCAGTGACTTGAAAATTACTTTCTACTATAAACTCTCACTTTGAGTATCTATGTGTACATCTAGTTTGGTGCTTTGGGAATAAAATCACCACCTGTTTCTCCCATAGTCCCAGATTTTTTTCAGTGAGAATATTGGTAGAAGCAGATCTGCGGGAAAGGGTTTGATCTCAGCAGGATTTATGTGATAAGCATAGTTTTAAACATGTGAGCATACATTTCAAAAGTCTAAAGTTCTCTTAATGTATAATTTGCCTTTTGTATTCACATTTCCCTCATTGCCTTTATGAGAATGTGTATTCCTGTGCTCATCTGAAATTTTGTCTTTCCAGCATTACAGAAGCACTGTTCTTGTGTCGAAGCACCTGCAGTCATGTAATGTAATGGTAAAACACTTCTCCTTGTAGTGGTTCCTAATCAGGTTACTGCGAGAAAGATACTTTTATAAGGTCTCTCTCAAAATCCCCAACTTCTTTCTGAGAAGTGAAGGTTGATGATTGGAAATAGGTGCTGAAAAGAACTCTAAAAGTTGCTGAACTGCTGGGCCAGTTTTTTTGGGTTATCTGAGCAAAGTGAAGTTCATGTCCTTTCCCTTTTCCCTCTTCCAGCCAATGTGTCTTGAAACTGCAGCAGTAGATCGGGGGGTAGTCATGCAATTATCCTTTCGAAGTAACTGCTCTCCCTATGTGGTTATACTGATTAGCAATCTTTAGTTTGTAAGTCAGGGTTCATTTGATTATATGTGCTTCTTTATCACTGCCCTAGAGTCACTCATTTAAGAAGTAGTTACAGAGTGTGCAGTTCTAGTTCATACTCATTGTTGACCTTTGGGCTTCTGCACATTTTGTCTTGGATAATGTTTTTCCAGTAGCAGTCTAGCTGCCATCTAGCAGTTCCTGTCTCCTTGGTGAATTCTGTTGCAGGCCTCTTGTTTTCATTGTGCCTGGATCAATCTCAGTGTTTCTATAGCCTGCTGCATTCATTTCTGTAGTATATATAAAGTCACTTTGGGTGGAAGAGTCAGTGTGGTTTCAGCGTGAAATGTGCAAGTGGGGTCAGCATTGGACTTTGCTGCTAAGGCTTGCGTAGAAAATGGGTTATATTTCACTTCCTCTTAGTTAATTTGTGTGGTTAAAACAAGAGATTGCTTTGAAATGTGTCTTACGCCAGCAGACCTTTGATCAATGAACCAAGAATCAACAGCTTGTATAAATTTTAAAGCTGTTTACTGTCCATGCTCTGGCAAAGGACTTATGTATTTGTCTTTGCTATGATAACAACATTTTTGTCTAGTGCTCCCTTAGAGCTGCTCAGTTTTCCGCACATAGATTCAGAAAATGTTCGCTTCACCTAAAAACCTCAAAAAGCAAAGTTTTTAGGGAGTAACCCGAAGTATTATTTTTATTATAGCATTTGGAGGATCTGGTAGTTGGTATTATGCCTTTGGCAGTGCAGCCTTTGATAATGTGGTTCCTTAGTGTAGATTTGTACATCTGCATGCAGGTTCAAAGAATAGTATAGCTATGGCAACACAGGGTTAATGTGTTCATATAGGACTGTGTGGATACATTTCTGGAACTGGAAAGCATAGTGTTAGCTTGGATATCCTTCTGAGTTCTTCTGCATAACACACAAGAAAATGGTAAATGATATGATCTTTTTTTTTTTAAAAAAAAAAGCAGCCCTAAGGCTGAAAAACTGTTAAGCATTCTGAGTTATTAGAAAGTCCTCCTCTTGATTATAAAAAAATAAACAATCTACAGACTACACTGCTGCTGGAATTGATGTGCACATGTGAAGGTAGCCAAGAGCCAGTCTATGTGATGAGGTTAAATGAGACACAACTGTAATGTGACACAACTGTACAGTATTTCTTATACCTGATGGACAAGGGTAGTTCAGCTTGTGTTGAAGCCCAGTAATATGGCTGTTGTGGATGTTGTTTGCAGTAAGTAGATTCACTATAAGTAGTATGCAATGCCAGATTGCAATGTCACTGTGACAGCTGTCAATGTCACAGTGACAGCTGAAAGAGAATTCTAGCAGGTAACAAGGAATAAATACTTTTCTGAGAGGGGAAACAAGATAGGTAATTGTAAACAGCAAACTTCTAATAAGACGGAAACCGAGGATAATTATGGTGCTATGGAAAATGCTGTGGTTGCTGCACAGCTTATAAACTTTGTTGTTGTTGTTATTCTAATAATAAAACTATGGTAACTGTTTGGCTGCAGTGCTTCCAAAAAAAGGGCATATTCGATGTTCTAGTGTTAGGGACTTGTTGCATGCTGTATATTACACTTAGTGTCGGAGGTTTTAATTGGGTGTTTGCATGACATGATTTGTTTCAAAAGTTTTCTGTCCTGTGTGTGAGAGTAATTTGTTTTAGCAGCTGCAAAGTGCACTTGAGTCTGCGGTGTACATTGATATGTAATTTTCTGTTTTCTTGCATGCTGATGGCATTTAAAGGCTTTGAATTTTTCAGAGCAATAGATGTTCCTTCTAGGGAAGATAATACAACGTTCTTCTTGTAGACTCAGTTGGATCTCTTTCGTGCACCCTACTGGTTTTGGTATTATTTGAATAAATGGATAGATAGAAGCAATGCAGACTTCTGCAAACTCATAATTATCTGTACTACCTGAGACATTGTAAACAATATTGTCTCAGAACCCACTGTCAGACACATGGGAATAAAGATAAACAAAGCCAACTGCCTTTGACCCACACGGAAAAGATGTATTTTCAGAGAACAAAAAATTGCATCAGAGATAGGGGGATGACTTGGTGGAAATACAATCATCTGTCCATCAAAATGACTGCTATAAAGGGGGTAATCTAATAATGTAATTCTCTTATGCAGTCTTTGTATTTCTTTAGTATGTGAATGCATAGTGTGTCTTCCCCAGTGTCCTTTTCTCCACCTGGCAAAAACTAGGGAGAGGAAGAGGAACAGCCTTCTTATTTTAGACTAGTAATATATACCATTTCCACTTTTTGGAAGGCTTGATGTCTGTAAGTAGCCATGTTTAGTAATGTTTACTTCCAAGAGAATAGTGGACGTGCTGTTATCTCACACATTTGATACAGGTAATACTTCATTTTGCCCCTTGCCTGTGAACTATCTCTGTTCTGGGACCCATGGGAGGAAAGTATTGCCTGGAGAGGAATGATGAAACCAGAGGTGAACGGAAGCTGATCTGCAGTAAATTCTTAAGAAGGCAGTAATGCGTGGTTATGGAAAGCAGGTGGTTCAAGGTGCTGATAGCTGCAGTGTTTAAATCTGATCACTGTATCAAGTGGCCAGGCTCTGTTGTAGGCAAACTCTTCCTGAGTTACAGTGCTTCTGATACTGATGCCTTCAAGATATTCTGGTGTCCTCACATAAAAGACTGAGTTACTGTAAAACTTTAAAATAGGTAGCTTTGTGAAGAGTAGTTGGTGGTAGTGGTTGCCACTTTTCAAAATTTACCGTTTCCTGAAATGTCAAGACAGAAGTTTATTTTTCAGAATTCATTTTAATGTATTTCAACGCTTCCTTTTTGTTTTTGCAAAGTGTTTTACAATAAAATGACTAAAACAATTGCTCCCTCACCCATCCAAAAAAAGAAAGCTTTTGTCAAGCGGGTACTTTTGAATACTTTCTGGCCATCCATATTTGATGGCTTTATATGCTACAGAATAGAAAAATACTTTGATATAAGTAGATCAGCTTAATTAAAGTTTTCAGATATTTCAGCTATTAAAAACTGCCCCAGTAAAATGAATTGGTTCTAAGGAGTCTGACTTGGAGGGGAAAAAAATAATCTGTGATATAATCCATGTCTAGTACAACGTACATGACATCAACACGATCAATCTTTTCTTACAGTTTGTATTTGTTACCTTCTATTTGCATTGCCAATATTTCTCTCCAATTAAAATGAGTATTTTAGCAGAGTCAGGGAGTGAAGTCTTTAAATTGAGATAGATTCTCTTAGTGATGAATACCTTTTGGGGTATAATTGCAAGAGTGGTACACTGATAGAGGCCAGCAGCAGATGTATTCTGTTTGTTATTCTCATGTCATAATAGTTGAGATGAAAGAGTGAACTTGTGGAAATGCTCACGGATAGGAGTTTTATGTTTCAGTCCAGTTTTTTGTGTGAAGCCTTTTAGAATGCAAATGTATTAAAGTAACCGCAAGGATTAAAGTTTGTACAAATTCTCTTCCTCTTTATGGCAATTACCTTTTCAGAATGACTTTCATTACTTTCACCTCAGCATTAATACTTTAGCTGAGGGATGTTTTATACTACATTTCCCAGAACACTTATGTAGCTGACATCTGAATATTCTCAAAATAAATCACAATCTGTCATTTTGATGCCAGATTGATGGCTTGTGGCTTTCTCATGTAGCAGGATTGATTATGACAATACAAAGTACCTTATTGTACAAAACTGCATAATAAGGTATAAAACTGTGTATTATTTATTATTTCCATCTTGAGGCCTTATTTCATTAACTCTCTGACCTTTTCTGTCAGATGTTATTGTTTCAGTAGAATCTTTCTGTAGAATTGGAAGTTTGTTCTCAATATTAAATGTGTCCCTGGATTTTCTTATTATATGCAAATGGAGTAGTCTTCAGTATTTTCAGTAAGGATTGGGGTTTTTTTTTTGCAGTTCTTTCAATTTCTGGTGACATTACTCTGCTCGCTTATCCCACCAAGACCTACAGAAACTTGGGTGTTTTAACAAAACTCCTTGCTAAGAATCAGCAAGAAGTGAAGGTCTGCTTGAAGTTACCCCTTTAAAAGGGCAAACAAATTAAAATGAAATTATTATAGTTTAGGAATCAATTCCTTCTAGTGCAAAACACAGTTTTAGTGTTAAAAACTGCTGTTCTAATTGTAGAAGTTATGCTTTCTGTAGCAGGTTCATTATTTATGCGACATGACTTTTCCCATCAATAATTCTTAGATTATGCTAATCAACAATATATAATTTACATGCAAAAGATGTAAGGTGGCACTGATAGATCATTACTTAGGGCGACGTAGATTATACTGATGAAGAGTACAAAAGAGTTTTCTGTCTCAGTGCATCAGGAAAATAAAATGCTAATCACTCTATTCTTGAGTTCATATACTGCACAAAGGTATTGATGTTACATGTGCTAAATTATCCTTCTGATTTAAATTATAGCAATGATCTGCTCCATTCATTGAATGAGTGCTTCAAATAGCTGCTTGTCTATGTTGTATTCTTCTCTTTGCAGCCACTTCTGGATGTGTTTGAAAGCCTTAAGCTGGACTTGAAGTTCATGGTTTGTGAAAAGTGACACGTGTTTATTGTGAACCTACAGAATGAAGAAAAATGCTATGTGGTCCTTGTGTTGTGCTGCTCTTCTCCCTGCTTGATTTCCCTCTCTTTTTTCATCCTTCTGTATGTCTCCCTCCTGATAGTACTGTTTCCCAGTCTCATATCTCTTGGTATAACAGCTTGTCCCATCTTTCTTGGTTACTTTCTTGGATGCTAACAGGGATTTGCATCAGGACTGTTACAATTTCAGTTAAGAAATGTGAGAGCTAAAGGAAGGCTTTATTGTGTTTTTTGTTCCTTTTAGTTTAGTGTCAAATTTTCTGTCCCTTGTTTGGTGATTCTCCCATTGTTCTTCCCAATTCCCTTCTCTGTTGTTATTCCAGCCCTGAAAGGGTGTTGATTTCCCATGACTTCATGAGGACTGTTTTTTTTTTTTCTGGTTTCAGACCTTTCACAGCCACTGGTTTTGCTGAACATTTGGAGTTAGTTTTTTCCTCATCTGTGTCCTCCCTCCACAATGTCCTCTCTTCCTCAAATTTTTCCGTGCTCTTGCTGCTTCAAAATTCAAATGTTTATAAATAACTGGACAAAATTTGACAAAACTGGAACATATCCCAGTCACGTATAGCTGTTCTGGGTTTTTTTTGGGTTAAGAAGTCGTGCATTTTACTCCTTTCCAGCCCTGCGTGTTTTAGAGCCACTTCGCTTTTTTTTTTCTGTTTAAAGGCCTATCTGTGCTTGTGAATAGTCAGCTCTAAGGTCTTACCTGAGAAACATCTGATACATCTATTTGTAAGTGAAACAGTGTTGCAGGTGAGACCAGAGTTTCATCCGTCCTTTTTTCTGCCTGAGACTGTTATAGCAGATGCCTAGGTAAGATTTTTAAATCTAAGGCCAAATACATGAGGATACTTCTTGCCAGGCAGTCTTCTAAGAGGTCTTCTACTAAGAAGTGCCAGGTCCTGCCCTTGGGTCACAATAACCCCACACAGCACTACAGGCTTGGGGCAGAGTGGCTGGAAAGCTGCCTGGGGGGAAAGGACCTGGGGGGGGGTGGGTGGACAGCCAGATGAACATGAGCCAGCAGTGTGCCCAGGTGGCCAAGAAGGCCAACAGCATCCTGGCTTGTATCCCCCACAGTGTGGCCAGCAGGACAAGGGCAGTGATTGTCCTCCTGTGCTGGGCACTGGTGAGGCCCCACCTCGAATCCTGTGTTCAGTTCTGGACCCCTCACTGCAAGAGGGACACTGAGGTGCCGGAGCGTGTCCAGAGAAGGGCAGCGAAGCTGGTGAAGGGTCTGGAGCACAAGTCTTGTGAGGAGCAGCTGAGGGAACTGGGGTTGTTCAGTCTGAAGAGGAAGTGACTCAGGGTGGGGACCATATTGCTCTCTACAGCTACCTGAATGGAGGTTGTGGAGGGGTGGGGGTGAGTCTCTTCTCCCAGATAACAAGTGACAGCACAAGAGGAAAGGGCCTCAAGTTACACCACGGGAGGTTTAGACTGGATATTAGGAAAGATTTCACTGGAATGGTGGTGAAGCATTGGAGCAAGCTGCCCAAGGAGGTGGTGGAATCGCCGTCCCTGGACGTGTTTAAAAAACATGTATATTTGGAGCTTAGGGACATGAGGATGGACTCGGGAGTCCTGGGTTAACAGCTGGACTTGGTGATGTCAAAGGTCTTTTCCAACCTAAGTGATTCTATTATGTTGTTTTCTGTATCAGGTGAGGACATGTTTTAGAAGAGATTATTTGAAACTTCTAAAGCTTAGAAATATTCTACATGCTCAGCAATATGCTGGCTGCTTAGACATGCATGTGTTTTTCTTCTGTGAACTTGACCAGTTGAGTTTCTCTTGGCTTTGCTTGGTTTGGTTTTTTTTTTTCCCCAGAGTAAAATAAATTACAAGTGAAAGTGTTCTGAGTGACAATTAACTTGGGCTTGCCAGGATGCTGGAGATGTAGAGGTGATGGAAATGTACTATTTATATCCTTTGTTTATTCCAAAGTCTCAAAATGCAAATTTGTCACGAGCTCTCATGAGAGGTCAGTCGTGGAATCTCTTAGGGAGATATTTTCGAAATTATCAAAGCTGAATTTAAAGAATGAAAGTCAAAATAATAGCCTGCAGGATATGTGTGTGTGGGTTGGTAAAAAACCTTTTTGTCTATATTGATCTACTAAGGTTTTAATCATAGGAATGTAGTATAACACTTCTTATAAGTTAAAAGAACTTAGAAAAAATCCTGGCCTTCTGAAATGAACCTCTACTGAACTGCAAAGAGCAGACTGGACTTAGACTTACAAAAAAGGGTGAAGTTTTTTCATAGCACAAAGTATTTGTCTTGCAAATCTATTTAAGTATTAGGAAATAGGAGAGCAGGCATTAAGTTGGAATGGAAAGAATGTATATAGGATGGTTTGTGTGCTGTAGCTGTACTAGTGAGTTTGTAATTCCTGTCAAATTCTCACAGTTGGAAGTAGTTTGTGAAAGAAGAAACAATTTTCTGCAGGATGTTTTTTTTCTTTTAAAACACTATTAAAAAAAAGGCATGGCTGTTTTGGAAGTACAGGAGCATTCAGTTAAGAAAGTGTTTGCTTGGAAAGTGCCATGGCTCAGCATGTAGCTACGATTGCCTACTGGAGCTAAATGTAAAATAATCAATTAATGGTCTTGTGTATCCTGAATAATTACTTCCTGTAGCCCTTGTACTCACTGTGATGGCAGCATTTCTGCTGCGTTTAGGGTCCTCAAGCACTGTTCCAATGCAAGAGAACCACCAGAGTGAAAGGGATATGTAGGCGGACAGACAGATAGCTCTGAAGGTTGTTTGACGGTGTGGTAGGACTTCCTTCAGAAGTTGAAAAGGACTGCAGAAATGCCTTTATAAAGTTGTAGGTGAGACTGTCAGTGGCTTTCACCAATAAAATCTGGCTTTGGAAGTGCAGATCTTGGCTGCAAAACCTTACTTGGGGCTGCATTTTAGTCTGCATCTGACCTGATCTTAGAGTCTATAAATAATTATTTTCTGCTGGTTTCTCAGACCTGCATAAACTGCATTGCTGCTTCTTGATTTTATTCCATTCCTGTTCAGTTTGGTTTTTTTCCATCAACTTGTGTAAACTTGAACTAAAGAGTCATGTGTGAGATTTGTGTTTTTTAAATAGTTTAAGGCAAAAATCCTTTATCCAGTATCTAGAATTTCTGATCTTGCAATTGTGATGCATGAACAAGATGTGAATGTTGTATTTTGTAGTACCTGTGTACCCTGTGCTAGGGTAACTTGTTTATTCAGCTTTTCTGTGACACCTGTTAAATTGCAGTAGCAAACTCTTTGAGGTAACTTAGCATTCTCTCTTTCAATAAACTTGTGCCATGATATTTAAGGCCTGAGTCTAATGTCTTAGAAGGTGGCAGCAAAAGGCAGAATTTTTATTCCTGCACAGTATTTATTACAGAAAAAGACATAATTTCTGATACTAAGAAAATGAAAATAATTAATGTGACATTTAAAGATATTAGGGTGGTGGTCGTGGGGGGAATTGTTTGAGTACAGTCCAAGTCTTTTTCAGCAGGCTGTCTTTAAGAAGTCTTTTTCTTTTCTCTTCCCTGCCCAACAGTGGCTGAAAGAGTGAGCTCTGGGGAGAGCAAAAGGCTAGAGCAACCCTGTAATGATTATTTGACAGAATATTCTCCCACTTGCTAACCATTTTCACTGTAGTACTTATGCAGCTGAATTTGGTTTCTATTCATTTAATAGATCATCTTGTTGTCAGAGAAGTGTCTGTGAAGCAGAAGACTGCTGTAACCGTGCCTTCTGTTGCAGATTTCTTTGAGTCTTTTGCTGCAGCACAACCTGAGAGTAATTGCTCAAGCAGTGCTTCCCACCACCTCTGGTTTCAGGGTGTCCCTGAGGAAAAAGGCACTGAACTGATTTCCTCTGGTATTTAAAGCCTCTCTTGTAAGTCCTCTGATATCAGTACATACACCAATGAATGGATGAAAAGAAAGAGATAACAATAAACATGCTCAAAAACATCTTTCCGGTGAATGAACAGTGAAACAATAAATTATGCAGTGTGTGCAGCACGGTAGAGTATTCTTGCTCGTGTTCTGTTGTTTTTTATTGTAGTAGTTAATTGTCTGCATGTGCAAGTACAGCAAGGTTGAAATAACTGGTATACCTTATTGCGTGCATTTGCAAGGAGAATCCTGTGTTGAGTTACTGAACTTATGTCTGTTTCTGGAGGAAAAAGAATGACAAAAATGCTTTAATTTAGGAAGATGAACAGGTACATGAATTTCTTTGGTCCTGAAGTCTACCATTTTTTCTAAGTAATAAGTGCCACAAATATGTTCACTGATGCAGTGGGTTGGGTTGTTTGTTTTTTTTTTTTTTTTCTTTCCCTTGTGAGGATGCTTATAAACTTTTAAATGATAGTAGTAAACTAGTGATCTGATTTTTTCAACATGTGCATACCCATGTCTAAGCACACAGGTTGCCTGTTAAAGTTAAGGGTGCTACTCATTTTCTTCAGTTACATGGGTGCTCTTTGCTGGATGTTTGGATGGTAGCCTATATCCTTCTGCTCAGTGGAACGAGGGAGGTGTTGTGGTGGGGTGAGAGGGACAGCCACAGTCTGGCTTTGCGTAGCACCATAGGCAGGCCTTATCATTAGGGTTAAACAACAAAATGGAAATCTTTCTTGTAAAAAGCTTAAAGTAGAAAAAGAGATAACTTAAAAAGTACTTAGCATCTTTTGAAAGCAGTTGTAGATAACCTCACTTGGAAGTTAGCAATAATTTACAATTTTCCTGTCTTCTCTGAGCACCGGATTTTCCGAGCCTTAAGAATCAAGCTGTGAGAGAGAGAGGAAAGAAGCATGAGAAATATCGGTACATTGTTTTAAAGACAGTGTTGTATTTTTAAATTTAGTTAAACTCAGAATTTCATGTTGCTGTTCTGCTAGAAACAATGTAAGAACAACTAATATGTGTACCAGGTTAATGGGATTTCCTTTAAAAACTATTTTGTGTGAGCTCAAGGCAACCGTGGGTTTTGCCGGTCAAGAAATAAATGAACTGTCTTTCACTCGAATTCATTATCCTTCAGATCACTGCAATTGGTAGGGAAGATACAAGGCACCAATGCACTTTCTAACTGACCAAAAAAACCTCTGAATCAATTTTTTTAGACTAGGCTTTGGTGAATTTCTCTTTATCAGTGGCATGCTAGGATGCTGTGTTTATTTAAGTTAACACACAAATGTTACTTAAAGTAGTTTGAGTTCAAATAGCTCAAAGAACAACATCCATTGTAGTGAACTCTAGCTAGTCTTTGTTCAGGCCCTTCCATAAAGAAAACAGCATGCACCCCTGTGTGCTGACACGTTTTATTTGAGAGGAATTAATGGTTACTAGATCTTCTTTGTTTGAAAAAAGTAAAACCCCTTTCCCAAAGGCTACACAGCTGCTTACTTGCTTACTGATTTGGGGGAAGAAATGTCAATGGAATGGGTATTAAAATATTTATTAAAACTCTTGTTGTTGTTTACCGAAGTATTTTTGGACTATTTTTTCTCTTTAGAACACAGTTGGTTTAAATGTTTCAAACAAGTGTTTTAGTTCAGAAAGATCTGATATTGGCCTCAACTGTTTCTTTCCTTGATTGCCACTAAGAGGATCACACAGCTGTTTTCTTTGCAAATTAACTGTTGAGTAAATATAAATAAATAGGATTGCTACTTTGCTGTTTGTGTGGTGTTTTTTTTTTTTTTTTTTTTTTTTAACCTGGATATGCTTTTTATCAGAACTTAGATTGCTAACTTGCACCTACTATTTTTCTTGCCTTCTAAAGAAAAAGTATTTGGTAGTCCTAGAAGCTGAATTAACCAATTAATCCTGGAAACTAATTAACAAAGCACAAACATTCGTGGCAGTGGCAGTTGTATATTTCTCCACAACAGCCCACCTCTGCCTTTAGCCTTACCACTGTTTGGAGGAGAAGGTAGTTGTCCCTTTGGCCTTCTCATTTGTGGCTTCTTTAGCAAATTTATCAGCTGATTTGTCAATTATTTCCAAGTTTGATGATGATACTTGGTGATGATTCTTTTGATGTTGGCACTTGTACATGAGGATTAATTGTAGCGATTTCAGAAATCCTGTTAGAAATAGCAGGAGAGCTTGAAAACCTGACCCGTACAGATGCTTGGGAACCTGTGGCATGGGCTCAGTTTAAACTATCCATTTATATATCCCCCACGGGTTGAAAGAAAGCAACAAGGGTACCTCTCAAAGGAATCAAACATGGAACCAGCAGACTGCGTATGGTTGCACTGCTGTTTCGAGAATAGCTAGGCACTGCAAACAGCCTTTTCCACTGAGCACGGTGTTGGCTGAAACACAGGTTAGGGAACTGAACAGGCAATTTGCAATAAATGGAAAAAAAGTAGGATACTAAGCTTCAGTGAGCACTGGGTGATTATGGATCAATTGTGCAGAGAAAATTTGAGGAAACTTAAAACTGCTTTTAGTACGTGGACTGTTTACACAGAGTTTAATGCAGTGGATAAGCTGTTGATGACTTTTGCAGATTGCATTAGGCCTTGTATCCATCCAAATCTTCTTTGCATTACTGGAAGGATCAACAGAGATGTTTGTGTCTTCTGTAGCACTAATCTTAAAACTGGCAGGGTGTGTGTAATGAAGGGAGTGGGTGGGCTGCTGCCCTCATACAGGATGGGGCAAGCCTTAGCTGGCAGGTCTGTTGCAAATGGGTGTGGCCAGAGCAGTGCTGTGAATACATACCCTTTGCGCTACCCAGTAGATGCTGGTTCTTTGAGAGATGGGGAGGGAAGGTAAGTGCTACTACTGTTGTAATTGGGTTTGTTTTTTTTCTTCAGCCTTTGATTTAAGACGTCAGTGACCTGAGCCTTGTATTAGAAATATCTGATCTATTGCAGTAAGGCTTAATTTACACCTTATAATTTTATTAGCGTGTGACTATAAACTCACTTAAATCAGGAGTTTATTTCTTCACAAAATGTATGAGAAACCACAACCCCTTCCTGGAACCTTATGGAGGATTAATTTCCTAAATTGCATAATCTTACTAATGCTTTTCAGTGAAGACCCTCTACTACCAACAGCAACATAGTGTTTCTTCTGAAAATATGCATGATGTTACAGACTGGAAGGGGTGTTGGTTGGTTGGTTGGTTGGTTTTTAGCTGCTGTTGTGTTACTGTTCATTGCTTTTCTCAGTGTTCTTGTGCTGTGACAGCTTTGTTTGGATAAGTCACAATTGTGGGGTTGTGTGGGATTTTTTTGTGTGAAGTAGCAGGATTTTTTTTGGTCAAAATGCTAACGTGCCAGAATACATCCATACTTCTGCTTGCAGGGCTTTTGGCCTATCATGAACCCTCAACTCTGTGTTATTGGGAATGACAGTGCACATAACTGGCAGTTAAAACCTTCTGAAAAAGGAGAGACAAAACATCCCCCAAACACTCTTTGTATTAAACATCATTCTCATAGGAAACACATTATTTTTTGTTGCCTTTTTAATATGCGTAGACTTAGTCTAGAATTTGGACTTTTTCTGCTGAGCTGGACTATAAAGGTTTACTTTTGTATGATCAGTAACAGCATATAGCTTCGTGTTGGTGATCACAGTGATGATGGTCAGGGAGGTTTTTTTTGAAGAGACATTTTGTCCTGCTGTGGATTTAGTAGCCTATGCGACACAAATGGCTAATATGTTCACCTGCTCTTCTTCCTGGCAGAGTGTCCCCACAGCCCAGCCAGTTTTTCCTACCATTGAAAAGTTCCTGCCTGCATTTGATTTCTGTTACAATTATGTTGTAAAACAACATCAGCGAGCCTAGAGAACAGTGAAATATATTAATTGTGGGGAAACTCTTACTCAGTACCCCAGGATTTAAACTGTGAAATCAGTTTAAACTTTCAATATTATTTTTTACTGTCGAATTCTGATTGTCTTCTTACTGGCACTGAAGAGTGATGGTCACTGTTCATTTGAGGCTGTTAAATTTCCAAATGTACTTCAGGCTTGTTTTTAATATTGTTTGTAACATCTAAGAGTGAGGATCTAAATAACCCCTTCTGCCTGGATTACAATAGCTAGCAATGTGGACAAAATACATTTGTACATATATACAGATACACACACACATATTTAAGTAGTTGCACACATATATATAAGTAGTTGATGATTTCCAGTGAATCTTATGTGCCTGGATTATATTGTGAAGTTTTTTTTAGTTCATGGAAGTTTATGAATAGTACTGTTCTTCATGTGAGCAAATATCCCATGGATTCACTCTGTTTTAAGACATAGTACTTGCTTCTCGACTGCCTTGCACTTTACATTTTTTTATACTTGCATAGGATGGGTGTCAAATGGTATCAGTGCAAAACAGTATAAGCAATGGCAGAAGAATGGACAAAAGCAATATTCAAGACGAGCATGTCCCTAATTGTTTCTTGCAATATTATCATGGTCATAAATAAATGTAATAAATCTATGCCATCTGCTAAACGAGCAGAGGGATTCATTTATTTCTTGGGATGTAGATGTGATGGAACACATCTTGAGGCTTCTGATGCTGCAACAAGCTAGTGATTTATAGTTTATAATCTATAATTAAGAGTTGCAAGTTAGAGGTGTTTATTGCTCTCACATAGCACCATGGCAGGTAAAGGAATACCTGTACAAAGTGGTTGCGCAAATATATGACTGAGATTCCAAGTTAGCACAAATGAATTGAAAATCTAGCTGATAACTCTTGACATTTTTATTGCCATCAGATTGAGCTTGTTTTCTTTGACTGTAGCATGCAAAGATCAAGTTAGTGCCCTTATCTTGCTTGGTTCTAAAAGTATTGACACAAACCCACTTTTCTTGTTTGTATTTTGTTGTTTTTTTTTTTTTTTTAATATTGATTGTATTGGAAAACCTTCTAGTAAATTGTGGAAATGCTTTAGAAATTCAGGTTTCTGTAAGATCGAGTTTTCATAACTCTAAAGGTACAGACTAAAGATATGTCTGTGATTTTCTTACTTGACTGCCTTTCCACAAGTACCTAGGTGAACTAGGTAAAGTTGATTTGTATTGGTACACTGCTCTCTGCAGCTACAAATCCAACTTAAGCGAATGAATTTAAAAATCAGAGTATTTTATTGTTTTTATTTGTTTGGCATTTTTTTATAAATACCTTAAATCTTGCAATGTTTTTTTTTTTAATCAAGTATCAGCCTTCTTAAATCCTATGTGACTAATTATAATAATAATGTAAAAAGATAGTTAGCAGCTAGAAAATTACATCCTTGTCTGTTGATCCTTCAATTAAAAGCCTTCAGGTACCTCACTAAACAGTTTGTAGGTTTTCATGGCGTTCTTGATTTTCTTTTTTTTTGGTCTTGTATTCTTTTGTTTCTTAAGATCACACAAAAAAGAATTTGACTTAAAGTAGGAAAATACTGGGGTCAGGAAGGAAAAAGGTATGAGGAAAATGCTAAGTAATGGAAGTGTTTTAAATGAGTGATGGTGTTGTTTGGGAGTGAAACTAATTTCCAGATTAGTAAAATAGCATACTGTTACTCTGATTTAATTATGTCTTCACAGCTTGCTACTATTCTTTATTCAGAGTAAATATTTTAAACTCCACTGTTTCAAAATGTTCACATTTGCCCTTGCATTCAGCATAAAATTAAATAAATGCTTTTCATGCCTAACAAAATGGATTGATCTTTTCCTTTGATTGTATAAGTATTTGTCAGTGGAATTAAGTATAAATATGAATTTATGACTAAGGAAAGATCTAATGTGATTTCTGGAAATACTAAATTTTCACTTTCTAGGAAGAATCAATTATTAATCTCTCATTAATAATTGCTCATCAGTGGTAAATGGATTTGTTTGGACTGTATGTGGCATTCACCCATGATTGTTCAGATTGGTTTCCACTCCTAGCTTGTTTTCTGCTCTTAGAGAGCAGACAGAATTGAGGATTTAAGAACAGAATTAAGTAATACTTTTAAGGGAGAATTCCTACATTATTCCTACTACATGTTTACATTTTTTGAAATACTATTGTCATACAAAATACCCAAGACTTCACCCTGAGACTTTGTAAAAGATTTCTTATTTTTCCTGTGCCATCAGTAACTAATATTATTGTGCAGCACAGGAGAGATCACTTACGCCGTCTTGCTGGAGAGGTAAAAGCCAATGTTTTTTTCTCTTTTTAAAGTGGGGTGGTAGGGTGGGAGTGTAGAGCTTATGCAGACCATGAGATTAAAAAAGCTTAGTTTTGCTTCTGTTGTTTTAAGTAATGCAATGTTGTAGACAAAATGGCAAAATTAGCTTGCAAACACTGACTCTGCTCTTCATTTATATATAGTGCAAAGTGGGTATGTTTTTTGTTGGGTTTTTTTGTGTATGAGTGTGTGTGTGTTCTCCTTTCACCCCCTAGACTCCTCTTCATTGTACCTACTGGACTAGAATTGTAAATGTTAACATCATACAAGTGCAGAATGACAGAATGGTAGAGGCTAGAAAGCACTCTGGAGATGCTCTGGAGGTCATCTGGCCCAGGTCTCTCCTGTGCAAGCAGGGCCACCTAGAGCCAGTTGCCTAGAACCGTGTCCAGACAGCTTTTGAATGTCTTCAAGGGTGGAGACTCCACAATTTCTCTGGGTGACCTCTGCCAGTGCTTGGTCACCCTCACAGCAAAGTAGTGCTTCCTCATCTTCAGATGGAGCCACCTGTGCTTCAGTTTATGCCCATTGCCTTTTGTCCTGTCACTGGGCACCACTGAGAAGAGCTTGGCTCCATCCTCCTTGTACTCGCCCTTCAGGTATTTTTGCACATGAGGTTCCCTCAGAGCCTGCTCTTGTCTAGGCTGAACAGTCCGAGCTCCCTCAGCCTTTCCTCATAGGAGAGATGCTTCTGTTCCTGCATCTCCGTGGCCCTTTGCTGGACTCTCTCCAGTATGTCCACATCTCTCTTTTACTGGGGAGCCCAGAACTGGACCCAACACTCTAGGTGTGGCCTTGCCAGTGCTGAGAGGAAGGATTGCCTCCCTTGACCTGCTGGCAGGACTTTTCCAATGCCTTTTAATAATCTGCTCCCTTACCTGCAGAAGGCCCCTGTCTCGTCTTAAGCCACATAAAGCAAAGTTCTCTGATTCACAAATAATTTTGATTAATTCAATCTAGCCTTGAAGACCCCTCTAGGTTCTGATTTCACATCAAAGCCATATAAACTACCTTGGCATTCTCAAGCAGGAAAACTCAAGGAGGAATTCAAGCGTGCAGGTCCCTGTGATGACACTTACTGGACCCCAGCCTGACTTTCCAGCTTCCCAGGAATACAGAGGGCACCTCTCAGAGAGAGCTTCTACTTTGCATCATGGAGAGACTCCTCAACAAGTTTTATCAACCAAAGGATTTACCTGGCAAATAAACTCCTTCGGAGTATGGCCGGAGCTTGGTTCCGTTTGCATTGACAACTCCAAAATGCAAACAGTTTTTATTTTACGCCCAGTGCTGTTATTTTGAATGGTCTTTGGTAGGGCTTGTGGAAGGTGCAGGAGCAAGAATAGCCAAAATGTCTACAAGTGAGCTGAGCAAAGTCAGGGAGCAGAGAACATCAGGATTGTTGTGAGAGAAATTGAAGTCAGAGTGCTTTTAATGTCTCAGAACACTTTTCTGTGGAGAAGTGCTTATTCAAGTTCAGCTTGAAATATTTTGGTAGCTAACAGTCATTGCATTAGCATTGATATATAATAACAGTTTGTGTCTAAAATACATATACCAGAAAGTGACTGTTGGATTCAATATATTAAAAAGGCCTTTCACTAGGATTTGGGACAGAACCAAGTGTCAGCATTTTGCAGTGATTAAAAGTGCATTTATATATTTGCTGTCTCTTGGGGGCTGTTACAACTCTCAGCACTGACTGTTACCACATAAACTGAAATTTTTCACTCCCAAAGAAGTCTATTTTTTGCTTGGTACTCTTGAATAATTTTATGTACTAGTTACTCTCAGTGGCTAAGACAAATGCAGCTGTTGTATGCCTCTGCCCTGTTCATATGTCTCTGCTCATTGTGCTGTTCTGAGACTCCTGCAAGTTTTTTGGGCTTCCATTTTTATTAGTTATTATTAGACTGAAAAGCTATAAAATGATAGAGGCCTGTGTTATGGCCAGGTGCAGAATACAAACTGGATAGTGACAGTTTCTTGAAAAGGCAACATTATAAAGGGTCAGGACCATCCTAATTTATTTACTAGCCTTTCTATAACCAAAATGACACTTGAGGATTGCTGTGTTGGATCAGGATGGACCCTGGCTATTCCAGGGGCTGTTTCTATGAGGAGACAGGTATTGGTCGTTTTTGGAGGAAAACTCTGCGTTAAGGAAACTGTGTAAATTTTTAAGCAGTTAGAGACTGGCCAAACTGCTGAAGATGGTGCAGGTCTGCTCAGTGGCTGCCACTGTGTGGTGCTGCCCTGCAGGGCAGGGTCTCTGTCCCAGCAGCTCCCCTGAGAGAGTGTGAGCCTTCAGCAGAGCCCTGGAACTTGGGGTGGGGCTGGGGAAATCCGTGTAGCACTAGGAAAGGTGGAAAATAGATTGATGTGTCTGTGTAGACACCCAGCTAGAGCTGGTGTTGTAGACAGAAAGCTGGCTTTTACAGCTGCAGGACCTTCTTTGAAGATCAAGGATTGCCAGAGAGAGGAGGGTCTACCTGACTAAATGGGGTGAGAGCATCTTTGCTAACAGGCTGGCCAGCCTGATGAGGAGAGCTTAAATAAGGTACAACATGGAAAGTAAGGATACTGTAGGTGAGGATGCAGTGACAGGTAAAAGAGAAACATCAGGAATGATAAAACGGGAAAAGACACCTGTAAAAAATGTATATACATGAATGCATGCAGCTTGAGGGAAAAAGAAACAATAGGGAGAGACAGCTGTGCTTGTGGTCACAAGACCTACAGTTAAGCTGCATTAACTACGGAACAAGGGGAGTTATCCCCTTTACTTGTCGCTTAGGCCATATCTAGACTAGTACCTGCAGCTTTGGACAGCCCCCCTCTCCAATGCAAGAAAGACATTCAGCAGAGCCCCCCCAGGATGGCAGGGCGGGAGCCATTGTCCTGTGGGAAGCTGCTGAGGGACCAGGGCTGGTTCAGCCTGGAGCAGGGACAGCTTGGGGGGCACCTAGGAGCAGCCCTGCATGCTTGCAGGGGTATTACCAAGGCGAAGGACCAGCCATGTGTGATCAGGAGGCAAAAGTTGTGATCAACTTGCAAAAGTTGAAATGAGAGGTTCAGACTGCATGTGAAGAACAAATTTTTCCCCATGAGGGCAGCCCAGCAGTGGGACAGGCTGCTCTGGCTTTGGTATATTTGACTGCAAAAATTGGAGTAGCAGCGATTTATCACAGTTCTACCTTGGTAATCTAAAGGAGAGCAAGGAAAGACTGCAGTGTACCTAGCCGCTCCTATCTTCATGTGCAGTGTCTTCTTATAGGCTTTGAGGGATAATGTCACAAATGCTTTATGCTTGCTGTTTACTTTCTTATTCATGTGCAGAATTTCCATGGAACATGATGCTGGTCTTTCTGAGGCCACGTCATTTCCATTCACAAATCCAGTGGATGTGCTGGCCTCTGTTAATTCTTTAGAAGTATTCCAGTTTTCTGTTTTAGAAGGAGGACTATAAGTGTCCATAGGCTAGTAGAAGTCCATGGAAGCTGGTTCAGCATAGGGCTCCCTGCAATTAAAATTTGGTTACTAAAGCTGGTCTTTCTTATTTGTTAACTGTAACAAACCATAGAATCTAGAAATTCATTTGGCTCAAATAATAGCTGAAATAAAGCATATGCAGAGACTTTACCTTTCAAAATAAAATATTTTGATTTTTCAGTAAGTGACACCTATATTCCTGTTCTGGAAACAGTACCTTGATCACGTACTTCACACATTTAGCATGTTGTAAATTATTTAAATAATTCCATTTTAATATTAGAGATGTGACAGTTCTAACCAGAACAAAACTTCAATACAGACAGACCCTGTCAGCCTCTCTTGAGGCCTCTGCCTAAAGCTGCAGTTTAAGAGCTTATGATGTTTCAGCCCAATTTATAGAAGCTATGTAAGGCATTCAAAATAAGAGATTATAGAATGGTAATTGCAGGCTGCTCCAACCATATCCAGTGTTTCCACAGTACTTTTTGCTTTTCTCAAGTAGAAATCCAAATTAATTTTCTCCTTTCAGAGAAATAGACTTCAGAAACAGATTCTACCTAGCTTATAAATAACAAATAAAATTTACTGCTGCTGTGCACGTGCTGATGAATCCACCTGAGATGTTTTGAGTTACACCAGCCAGTGAGCCAGGGGTTGCAATCAAGGTTCATCTGTTTCTTTGTAGGAAAGTTAGTGTAACAAAATGCTGATTCAATTCATCTCCAAAAGATGGTATGTTGTTTTGCTGTTGAATAATTTTCTACATAGTCTAATGTATTTCCCTGCAGCACAACATCAGTTGTTGCAGTGTCACAGATGGAGTGATGCACTTCACTCATAGGAGAGAAGTGGCAATATGTTTAGTGATATAAAACAGCAATTTAACAAAGTTTGATAGTAAATGCGACAGTGGTTTAACAAGACTCGATGGCAAGGTACACTTGATTATTTACTACATAGAGCATAGGGTCAGACAAAACTGTCAGGGAGACCCTCCTGTGCGAGTCATGAGGTTCAGAAAGGACCCCCTTGAGTTCTCAACTCCTTCTCAGAGGAGAGTTTAGAGGTGGCTGGGTCCAGACATAGTCTCAGACTCGGTCAGTGTTTTATAGCTAAAGGATTATATGTGCCCAATCAATCCTTTGTATTACTTCACTAAGGTTTCAGCATGTTATTAATCACTTACCAAGAATCTGTTGCAGCAAGGGATCCCTCAGCGGTGAGCAGTAACCTTGAAAGGCATCCCTACTGGAGGGGAGATCCTGGCATGCAGCCTGCTGCTGTGCAGGAGAGCTCAGTGGGCCCTGGGCTGTCCAGTATTTATGGAGTAAGACAATTCATAGTCATATTTGTGTACTGAATACTTAAGTTATTCTTCCAAACATGGCTTGAGTCAGACAGACCTTGACCACCTCTGTGTTTAGATGGATGTGTTGCTTAAATTAGCCCTTGGCTATCGTGTTGTGTGTTTACTTGCCTCCCCCAAATCCACTTTGAGTTGGATGCAGCCATCATGAGCAGACACCTATGCCTTGAAGTCCTTGCTAGTCTGAATTGGCCTTGGGATGTTTTCTTGGCCTGTGTTACTTTTCCTTGATCACTTCTTCCAGAGATTTACTTGCTAATTGCCTGCTTGACAATAGAGTTAAGTATTTTATACTGCAAAAAAATCTGAGGCAGACTTACAGAATACTTCAGCCCTCTTATTATATAGCTTGCACTTGACTGTATGCTTTTCCCCATTTGTTGGAAGAATTTGTTCTGCGTTTTTTTTTCATCCCCTGTGGTTGTCTTTAAGTCACATCTTATATATGGTAACTGTTGCTGTACTCTGTCTAGAGTTGCATATAGGTGAGTACTGTTTTAATTTAAAGGATTCACACAGTGGTTCACACACCATTTCTTTTATAAATCCATTTGGGGTTTAGACTGGGTTTGTATTTTTCATTTTGGTATGAAAGCTGCCTGTCCATGCATAGGCAGTTTATTTACATATATGCTTTACTTAGTTTAGCAAAAAGGGCCCTGGTTACCAGCTTATGATAGTCAGCTTTCTACTGTACTGGAACGTAGGAAATGTCACACGCAGTAAGGTCACTGATTTACCTGTGAGATGGTCTCTCCATTAACCTGCGACACATGGCTAAGGAATTAAAAACTGGAGCACAGAGAGGCTTAAGAGCTGAAGCTCCAGTGAACATGCTGGGCAAAATGCTGAAGAGCTGTTTTGGCCTCCTTTCACCCTGCACAGAACCCCCGGCAACCAAAAAGTTTTGTCAGATCTTCAATAATTCTGGCTTTAATGTTTCAGCCTTGTATGTGTTAAATGTAACTTACAGGCTTTGGAGGACAAAAAGAGCTGGTGATGTAATGAGAATGTTAGAAGACTCAATGAAAAGTAAACCCAACCTTTCTGCAATCAAAGTGCTATAAAAACTTTATTCCCCAAAACAATTTGAAACTCTTTGAGCGTATTTTGGCTTCATGTGTTTAAACATGTATGCTGTTCTGATTTGAATGGGCAATTGCCTAAGACTGTTTTGCGTAATAGATTTTGGTTGGGTTTTTTTCTATGTAAAGCTTGATGCATATTTAGTTTAAATGTTTGAATCAATATCTAATCAGTCTTTTGCAGGAGTTTGCCATCTCATTTTGATTGTTCAGCCATCTTGGTATTTTAATTAGTGGGCTGAAGATGTTTTCAATCTGAACATAATTATGGGTATGTACCTTGCTGAACTGGGTGGGCATATGGGTGTCTTCATTTTGTTAGGACTTCTGACAGGTTAAACGCATTCTTGAATAACTTCTGCAATTGTCACAAAATGTGGACCAACTTTTGGTCCTTGATCAATTTTTTTTTTTTTTTTTTTTTTTACCTGCACAGTTAGACAGAGCAAAGATCATCTTCAGTTTCTAAGGCTATAGCAGCTTGCCTGCTAAAGAAAGTGAGGAAAATGAAATCTGTCATATTGGGGCATATAGAGACCTCTAGATAACCAGCTTTGGATGGTAAAATGCAGTATTTATTACGTGGGAATAGCCTGATGGCTTTGGCATAGGTCACCAAACACTTTGCTTTTCAGATTTGCAGATGGAGCCCTGAGAGCGTGAGCACTGCTCAGACTGTGGCCAGACAAGGTAAATCTAGTGCTGTGTTTTAAGTCATCTGGAATATTCGTGTATGAAGTGAGAATAGCTGGGTTAGTTGTACTGATGTGTGGCTGAGTTATTTAGCTATTGATATAATATGTTGTTGGCAAGTAGCACACCTTGCATTGCAGAATTATATGCCTGTTGATTAGCTCTGTTCGACACTACTGACTGATTAATTTTTTCCTTTCCAATGGAAACTAAATCCCTAGCTGGCAATGGCTGAAAAAATATTTCTGTTGCTACCTCTAAGTTTCTGTTAATGCTGATGTGATGCTTGCCACTGGCCTGGTTCTTGCTGTGCAGCTGCACACCAGGAGGCAGCACAGTTGCCACAAGTTTCACTTGGCTGGCAAAGTTTAGAATAGTTTAGAAACTTCAGAATCTTCTTCTGAGTGAAAGGTTGCCCTTCAGACTAGCTGTGTGCTACACAGCTGCTCCATCCACCTGGCCCTCATCTGGTGAAGTGCGATGCTTTCGGATAGACAAGGAGGCAGAGCACGTGCCCCAGGGCTGCCTGCAGGTTGCCTGTCTCTGGGTAGATGCTTCAGGGATGCTCCCTCTGCAGCTGGGCTGGAGTGTGTGGCAGCTTTTTTCCTGACCTATATGGTTGGATAATAAAATGCATGCAAAAGACAGAACAGATGTATTATCTTAAAGCAGCGTTGTGCTATATTTGCTCAGCTACTCCCATAGGACTTCTTTTATACTTTGTTTTTAAGCAGGAAGCTAAAGGGGCAGCCTCCCGCTGAGTCTGTGTGAGTGGCATGGAAGAGAACAGGGATCTCAGCCACAAGGCAGGGATAAAACTTTCCTGTAGTGCTTTTCTAGGTCACTTTGTCTTAAATTTCTGGTCCCTCTTAATGAACTTTTTGTTGTTTTGGTTTTTTATGCTGGTACTTTTTTCATGTTTTGCAATAATTTAGCTGTTATAAAAATAGCTCAGTGTTCTGTACTATTGTGTTCAAAGGCTGACTTAGAGAAGCTGTGAGACACCTCACTTCTGGTTCCTGTACCAGGGCTTTACTGAAACTTTTTCAGCATTCAGAAAAGTTTTCTCTGCGGGAAGGAACTTGCCCTCAATCACTGTTTGGCTTTCCCAAAGGCTATTAAGCTGCTAATGCCACATTGAGAGATCAGGGGACAAATCACAGTACGTTACCGCAGGCATGTTGCTCTCCTTTTGAATATAGGAAAGCTGCTGCGTCAGGAAAGTACTAAAGTCTTTTAAATAAAATGCTGTATTAGGGGTGCAATACTAACCTTGAGCTTGTTTGAGTCTCGGTGGTTCTGTACTGAGTTACAGTTTTAACAATTGCCCTTGTGTGTTTCAAGTTACCACAAAGTGGACATAAAATAAGGCATTTTTAAAAATTATAAACCCAGTTACCTATTTTTAAGGAAGCAAGATGTGTTTAGGAAACTATAGAGTTTGGAACTGGAGGCATTTTGGTTCAGTGAAGGCCTTGTAAAACATGGGTGTGTTTTTTGAAGGACAAGGTTGGCTTTTTCTTCCCTGTTTTAGAAACTTAAGATGGATATTTGATTCAAATAGCAGGACTTCTAGACATGAGGCAAAGAGGATTTTTATTATAAACATAATTTTAAAAATGCAATGTTGTCCTATTTTGAGAATATATGTAAGTATGGAATGGTTCAAAGATCTAAGTTTAGTTCAAGGTACATGTTCTAACTAAAATTAAGTTGAATTAGTAACTGGTGGGTATGCAATTGCAATCTGAAGCGGGTTTTGACTGTTTCATGTAAATATTTAATTCTGAATTAGTTCTCCTCCAGCTGTGACAAAAATGTGAATTGCTGAGCAGCAATTACTGCAGTTGACATAAAATTAATCATTAATATAGGATGGGCAAAGTGCAAATTGCACTTTCAGCACTTTCTCTCTAGATACCCTTCAATTTCTGCTGCTGTCAGTTAACTATGTTCCCCTTTGCCGCGCTGGATTTTCCAGTGGCTTGAAACAACAGGCACAAGCTATAGAGCTGCTGATCATTGGTGAGGGATGCAGAGCTCATGAAGGATTCAGCTTGGCTTTTAGAGCAGGACTGGGTGGTTAACCTTTTTTTTGCCTCTGGCAGAGAGGCAAGAAGAATGAGTGCAGATCTCTACTACTGAAAATAAAACATATATAGCTATTCTTTGTAATAATAACTATCCAGGGCAGTTGGTTCTGACCTTATTGATTTATAGAACTAGGAAGAATGAAATTCTCCAGTGAGACCATTTCAAAAATTTCATTTATGTTGGTGGTTGAGCACACACACACACACACACACATAACTTGCCTCTGGGGGAACCCTTACTGCCTGTGTATATGTTGGGAAGTAGTGGAGCTGATTTTCAGCAGATCTTGAAGGCTAAACATTTCATGTGGAGGATCTACTGCCCATGCTGCACGTGTACTGAGTTTATCTGAGACTACTGTAGTCTTACCCTGTGGACTGAGCATCCGTAAGCAGTTGTTGCACCTGTGGTTTGACTCTCCTGCAAGGAATCCAGTTCATGTACTCTATGACCACTTCAGGAACTGAACCAAAGCATAGAAAGTGGGCATGACTGGGCTACCCTGTTCAAAAGTGAATTTCTAGTATGCACTCAGTGGCGACATTGACTCGCTGTAGTGCAGTGTTGTCTAGCACTATGTATGTAGACTGCTGTCTGAAAACTTCATCTGGAGAGAGAGATGGAAAGCAAGCAGGTATTTCTATGAGTGCTTTGTTTTCACAGAGTCTTTCCTGGGACATTGCATGAGTTTAACCCACTCACCCTCCTTATTTTTATACTTTTATTTGAGCATTTCTTAAAAATTGGGTTGGTGTACATGGAATGGTCAGGGGTTTCCAGAGGTCATTTAGGGCTTCTTGCAATGGGATAGCACTGAAGCCTCTGAGGTTGAATGGTCTGGAAAGATCTGCTCTGGTGAATAATTTTTTTAAACTTGAACAATCTCAGCACAACTTGAAAGCATTTGTTTTTTGAATCCATGTTTTTGCATTGCAGCATTTTTATGTAGAGTCATTTTCAATTGAAGCCAAGTGCGGACTTCAGAATGAAAAAAGTTACAGTAGAGCTGACTTGGTGGGAGGAATAACTGAAAAAATTAAATCTTTGCATGAAAATGAAAATTCTGTCAAATAGCTGACTGGTTGTTTTGGTTACAGTTTTTTGGGAAAAAGTGGCTGGGAAGGGGTAGTGACCAGAGAGAAGTTTCTGCTAATCCTGCATTTGAAAGTCCCTAACTCCTTCTGCAAAAGGAAGAAAGCTGCTGCGCTGGATGTTCTAAGGTTTGCCTGACAGGAGGTGAGAAGTCTTTGATGATCAGAGAGTTGCTTTTGAAGTGCAAGAATCTGACTGATGAATAGCTAGGAGCATTTTTGGTGATGTGTAACTTCACTGAGGTGTAACAAGGATAAGTATTTCGTAACTGGGTGATGTCTCAAATCTGTATTTCTTGGTTTTAAAACTGCTATCCCATCCACCAAGCAATCATTTTAACTGATGTTCTTTAAGAACTGCTTGCTGAGAAATCTTTGTGCAAGTGTTTACTTTTAATCTGTTTTACCTGAAGCAGCCTGGAGGAAGTTGGCAGATACTAATAGAGTGACTGTGTTCCTTTCCGTTTTGCTTGGTGCTGGGAAAAGAGCAGGCTTAGGTGTAGTGTTTCCTAAATGAAACAGTTTATATAAATTCATGAGAGCTGGAGAAGAGATATGTGATGAAAACAAAAGTGAAAATAAAGGGCAATGGTAAACTGTGGAACTAGAATTATTAATATGCTTATTTATTTTAGCTAATCTTAGACGAATGCACTGTTATCTTGTATACTTTATACTTTTGTGATGATGTTGCTTAAGGTTAGTGATGGCCTTTCACACTACAAAAGGAACTGACAAGTTAACTGCAAGTCTTGACTATTTCTGAGCTGACTATCTCCACATCTGATGGATGAAAGCATAAAGCATGTGTCCAATTAGCTAATATTGTGGGGTTTGTTTGGGGGATTATTTTTTTTTAAATAATTTTATTTTACAGGATGCTGCTTATCACATTGCATGACAGAATTGTCTGCTTCAGATGTCTGGAAGATACAGATGCAGTCATGCAGTGAGTCAGGATCATTTTCCCTGTCCTTGGTTATGCCTTCAAAGAGCATTTGGCAGTTGACAATGTCTACTGATTATTCAGAATAGTTTTGAGAAAAAAAAAATCATAAAATATACATCTTTGCAATCAGTAATTACAACCTATTTAAGATGTAACAGAACTGGGAAAATAGCACTTTTTTTTTTATTTTCAGTCTTGCACTTTAGAAGGGTACAGTACTGGATTAAATGACGTTCACCATCCCACATAATGCACTTGATTAAAAGCTTCCTGTGTAATTCTGCTTGTTTATGAATTAGGAACCACCAAGAGGATGACCCAATACACCGATGACCTTGAAGTTTGATTGTTAGCCAGAACGCTCCTATGCAGTGAAATCAAATTCTTAAGTGCCAAAATTTTAGCTATTTCTCCGTAGTTTTAGAGATAGTCTTGCTCTGTACACCAGTGCTTTCAGAGGTTTTCAAGAATGTTTCTTTATTTCCCTGTTGTATGGGATATTTGGAGAAAAGATGTTGATTTTTTTCTTTGTGAGGGCAGGTTGTGGATTATATGGGTCTACTTGGAACAGCGTTTAGCTAGGGAGAGAGGAGCAGCCACAGCAAATAGCAGGAAAACTGTTTTTCTCTCTGCTTTGTCACCTGGGCTACACTGGCTGACTATACAGTTCCTCGCTTCATGCTGATGTTTGGGTAGAGGTTTCTGAGAGATGGGAGAGATAAGGATAAAAATAGAATAGAGCAAACAGAAACTGAAACCACTGCATGCACGTATGTCTAAGTAGAAACAACCTTGCCTTTTTTTTTTTTTAAAAAAAAGTGGAAGGTATATACTGGGGAAGCCTCCCATATCTCTTTACTCTTATTGGCCAAGTAGTGATGTTTAAGTCTCTGAAACAGCTGCTTCCTGGCACAGGAGTTGCAATACTGTATGTATCTTGGAAGCAGTAATTTTATTTAGCATTACCTTATAAAAGCCAAATACATAGCAATATTTTGTCAGTTTTCTTACTTTATAAGTTATAGCCTCTTGCAAAGCTTTAAAAACCAAAATTGATGCTTTTAATCAGGTTGGCAGATTAATTGTTTTTATTGCTCTTCAGGAGATTGGTTTTTTTACCCCTCTCCACACCCTGAGTGTGTCATTTGGAAACAAAATAAGAAAATCTTCAGGTCATTGATTGTTTCTTTTCCTTTGAATCTTGGCTGCTCAGCCTGCAGAAGCTGTTCTGCATCAGTGAACTTGGGGGGGGGGGGGGGGGGGAGGGGTGTGTGTGTGTATGTGTGTGGGTAAAATAGTTCCAAAATCCCAAAAAACTGATTTAGCAGTGATTAAAAACAATTTGCAGACTTAGTACTGGTCCCTTGGCAGCACCCACTGCCATTGCACCGTGCCGGGTTGCGTCTGCTTTACGTGGGAGAGCTTGCTGCCCGTGTCTTATCTGACCTTTCAGTTTTGCTTATGTAAAGTCTAAGAGCGACTAACTTAATTGTTCTATTCAGATCTCACCCTTTATTAACAATATTTATATAGCAATTTATTTCATATTCAAACTGTATTTTCCTTTTCTTCACCAGCAGGTTTCTCAGTTTTTGTTCAATTTGTGACCTGGCTGAATACGTGAGAGTGTGAGCTTTGGTAGAATGCATAACATCAGTAAATCCTTGCATTGCAAATGCTTTTGCAAGATCTGCAGGTGCACTTCTGGATTTCTTCTCTCCCTCCTTAACTTCTGGGAAGTGTGGGAATCAACTTCTTTCCTGCCTGCTTCATATGGAAGATGGGGTTGTGTGATTTTGTTAACTGTAAGATGAATGAGAGGTTTGGGCTGTCTTTTGATCCATCATTCTTTAGAATTGTTTTGTCATTTATTAGATCAAGCTCCATGTTATTCTTTTCATTGTGTAATATAAAGGGATGGAGGGAAGAGGAAACCTTCTAAGTAGTTTACGATTTTAAAAATTCCACAAGAATTTATAGATTGCTTGAAGTCAGTGGCTCAAGCTTTTTGGCTTTCAGCCCATCGGTCCTGCATCTTTCTAACTGCAGAAGTTAAACATGAAACAATTATACATTCCTTGAAATCATAGCGCTCTTAGGGGGAAAAAACCCCAACTGTGTGTGTTTTTGGTGGTATATTTAAACTGAATTAAACATGTTTGAATCACAACATTGTTTTTCCTGTTGGGAGGAATAATTCATACATGAGCCTCTATACTGTTTTCATTTTAAGATATGAGGTTCTAAACAATTAGATATGCAAAGATCTGTTTGTTTTATTCAGCTCAGCAGCATGCTGGTCTGCAGGCAGCTCTGCTGATTTAAATGGAGTTGTTACTGAATAATATTAGTAGAGTTAGAGCATATTTAGAAGGTCATATTTGATTCTGATGAGGCTACAGCTGCAGGAAGGTGTTCAAAACATACAAGTTGCAGAACATGGACTTATTACAAATGGACAGTTATGCAAATTTGAATGTGGTCTTCCATGTCTGGAGATGTCTTCCTTCAGTAGTGAAACTATACATTTCAGTGTATAGCACCTTAGATCAAGGTGTTGTGCAGAGCATTTCACCACCTATTGTCTGTCTGAGCAGTGTACTGTTCCTGCATTTATTTAAAAATTCTATTCTATCGGTTTGTACATAAAATTCCAGTAGAAGTGAGATTGTTTTTCTTGGTTATCTTTTATGGACCTTTTACAAGTAGCTCATAAGTATTACCCCAGAGCACAAAATGAGCGGCCTAGGGTATAAAACACTCATTGCTTGTCACTGATGTAAAAGTACCTCTGGAGAGGAAGTTGATGGGTTTGTGCTGAACTGGACACCAACACCATTGTTGTAGTTTTTTTTAGGAGTAAAGTTGTCTTAGCCAATTGAACGTGCTAGTAGGATGTTAAAGGTGCAGAGTCAAATTGATCATATTCATTGACTGAATAATATCACTGAAGTTAGTGTATCTTTTGTAAAATCAAAAACTTGATGAAGTCTCTGATGACAAGAACTTGGGAAGCCTGCATCTTTCCCAGAGGCCTTTGTTTTTGTGTGTGGTTAAACCATGTAGCAGGGTCACTGGCCCAACCATGCTTTTGGCCTAATCCAGACAGATACCTGTGCATGTTATTAATGTTAAGCACAAAAAAGTTTTTGTTACCATGTATAGAAGCATGGAACCTCTGCAAAAAATAAGTGACAGCTATTGAATATGTACTACTCTTTCCCCAAAAGGAAAGATCCCCTGAATGTTTTCTTCTGAAATCTCATTGTTCATTGGTGTGGAGACACTAGGAAGTCTGTCTTGGGAAATTATATCATATCAAATGTAGGGGAGTCTATAGATGATGACGCTGAACACAGACTCTGCAATGTGACTACTTTAAATATGCTGGATAACCATGGTGTGATACAATGCTTGGGAGGTCATAGTAAATTTCTATTTGCTTTACATTGTGTCTGTGTCCCTTTGTGGAGTAAGATGAAGGCATACATATTTTTGGACTAGACTTGATCAGTGCCTGCAATACTGAGTTTGGTCCACTGACTAAATGGTCAGACTGTGTGGTTCATGGTCTTCAATAAAACTGTGGCAGAAGATGTCAGTACTGTGCTGTTTTGCATGGTATCACCATCACTTGGTTCAGTCAACAGTTGTGAAAAAAAGCTGTAAGAACTAAAACTGGTGTAGTTCTGTCTACTGTATGTGACTACAGAAGTTGTAAAGGAACACCAAATAATTATTTAATCCAAAATATCAAATTATATAGAAGAAAAACTTGTCAAGACTTACTTGCTGTAGCATCCTTGCTAAGCTGAATTACAATATCAGAATAATCACTGCATTTACTTGGTAATTCTGAATGTGAGGATATGTGGCTACATGTGGTACTCCTTTGTACTCACCCCGTTTAATTTTAATCACCATTTAAAAACCACATTAAAGGGGATTTTTTGAAATAGAAAAGTAGATTCTATAAAATAGGCAAAAATCACATTTGAAGCATTGCATCCAAAGGACACAACAAAGAATATTATGCATCTGAAAAGTAGAATTCTTCCAGTATAAAAATACATATGGGTAGAAAAACTTACATTAGCCACAAGTATTTAATTAAATCCATGAATCTGATGAAGCTGTGCTTGGCCCTTTTGCATGGGCACTTCTGTGAAGTTCCTATTCCAAAATGCAGCATATGGTTGAGGGTTCTTTTGAAAATGGCTCCTGTATGAGGAAAGATATCCAAGCACCCTTGTACTTCATGATATGCAACCTTTTAACAATTATATTTATGTACACACAACGTATTTGTTACCAAATTATGATAGGAGAAGGCTTAGATATTCATTTTTTTGCAGCTGTTTGATTCCTATGAAAATAGGATGAATTTTGCTTATGACTGTAACAGCTGGTATTGCATGGTGTCTGATTAGTGAGGATATGACTTCAGTTCCTCTCTCTTTAAGCAGATGTGGCAGGGAAGAGCCTGCAGAGGAAGTGAGAACAATAAACAAGATTCTGTAGTATACCAAAGAGTATCCCTGAGCGCAGCCATAATACAGCTATATAGGAAATAACACTTGCCTTGCCTTGCTGCTAAGGGAAAAGTATTGGGAATAACAACTAATTACTACTTAGATCTTACACACACACACCCCCTCAAATCCAAAAATCAAACAAACAAACAAACAAAAAAAAAACACCCAAAAAAAGAGAGTTATGCATGTCTCTTCTAAGGCAAACTGGGCAAGCTCTCTATTTCAGTGTTTGTTGTTTGATTGAAGAATGCTTTGCTTGATTAAGAGGATGAACGTTAATGAATTGTAGAGAAACCTGGAAGTGCAGCATTTGGTATATATGTGTGTGTTTGGAAATGAGGATTAGAAGTCATTAGGAAGAATGCCTCTGTCTGTTCACTGCCCTGTTACTGGCCAATGAAGTGTTTGCTGAACGACAGCAGTGAGCACCTGATGGCCACCAGCAGCTGATTTTCCATGAAGATGATGACACTTTCACAAAAGTAAGTATTGATTTCATTTTCCTTCTGCCTTGGGGAATCATATGGTGCTGCTTATCCCTTTGGCTAACGTGAGTTGGTGGTGGAAGCACTGACACAGACATTCTCGAGTCTGTCTGGAGCCTGATGAGATGCTGTTGGATGAGCCTTCCCAAGACTGACAGCCTCTGAGTGTGGGAAGCAGTGCTCTGGCAGTTGGGTTTTGGGGGTGTTTTTCCTCTCTGTGGAGAAACATTGCAAACCTGAATGATGAACTCTCTTAATCCTGACTGGACAAGGAACATTGGTCCTACTGCAGTAAACTTTCTTTTGAGGAGTCTTTGGCTACTGTGAAATGGTCAGATTGGTCTGTAATATTATTGGTTCTGCAGCTATATATGAAAAAGAGATCAGGATCCAAATTACATGGCTTTTTGATACTTAAATAAGAACAAGACAATCCTTTCCTTTCCCATCTCTCCAGTATTCAGCCCAAACCATTCTGAGCCAGTTGCTTTTCTCTGCATCTTGACTTTGTGACCTGAACTCCATAAATTTACTTTTGTTTTATAGCTCTCCATGGCAGCATCTGCCCTAAGGTGAAGATCTTGCCTCCCTCTGGTTCCTCTGGGAGCTCAACAGTAGGTCCTGTGCATAGCAGGTTATTTCTACAAAAGTTCGGTCTTATATTATACCTGTTGTACCTGGACAGATTTGGATTTGTATGTCAAAAATATTTGGAAAAATATGGTTTGTAATACCATTTTTTGTTTACCTCACACAGGAGAAGGCATGCTTCCTGTCAGCTGCAGAGGGTGTTGAACAGTCTTCATCTCTCTAGATGAATAAATAATGAATTATTGCATAGAGTTGAGGGACAATATTTTCTTCTTCATTTGGACCTTTAGCATGTTGCTGTGATTGTGGGCGCAGAGCAAGATGAATGTCAGCTGATTTTTGGTGAGCTGTTGGACATGCAGCAAGGGGCAGGGAGCGGGGGTGGTGTGTAACAACCGAAACAAGGACATCTGGAGAGCACAGACTGGGGCTCTGGCTTCCCTTTTAGAGGTCACTTGATCTTGAGACTGCAGAACTGGTCTGCTAGTTCATTATTTCCAGATGATTTGTGTACCAAGGGCTGGTGTTTTGTTTTTCTCCTGGTAGAGTTCTGTCAGAACATTTCCTTAATCAGGTGAAGGACAGGAAGAAAACTGTGAGGCAGCCCCAGGGGTTCTTGGGGGAGAAGTTGCTGTGACTGCTCGGTATGCATTACCTCCTAATGAGACAAGAAATACATTGAAAGGCGTAGGTTTTCACAAGAAGTAAATTGATCTAGTGGGCAGGAAGAGAGGCAGTTATATTTCCATAAATAATTTTCTAACAGTAAATGTGTTTTTCTTCATAGGAGTGAAGAGGAAGTATGAGCCAATGCCATGTTAAACAGGGTAAATGTTAGCTGGGTGCAAACACAAACTTAAGTTGGTGGGTTCTTTTTTTAATACTCCATAGAAACACTGGATTAATGTTTAATCCTGATGACTAAATCCGTTAATACATATATTTATTACTATCTTAGATAAATGAGTCTTTCAGGCAATTTTGTTACTCCCTCGGGGCATGATTTCCACTTGCCTGAGTATTGCTTTAATTAGTTGATGACACAGTATCCCAACAGCGATTTTTTTAAGATATGGTACCCCTGTCACTAGACAGTAAGTTTAGTTTGGCTTCTTTGGTTTTAATTAATGAAAAGGGAGGCTTTTGTTTGAAAGAATCAGATGATGCTCCTTGGGGATGTGAAGTATTTATATCATACAAGGCAGGGTAGAACAGATAGACTGAATTTAGAAGGTATGGAAGATCTTTGCTGCAAAAGGCAGTTCCCCCAAGTTCTTCTATGTCCTCCATTTTCTTGGCTCTTGAAATGATTAAATTGTTGTTTTGCCGAAATAGGAACCACCATATTCTCTAATTGGCTTTCCAACAAAAGTTACTGTTTGAAGTTATGTCACAGAAATCAAGTGGCACGGGGAAGATCAGCTTCTCTGTTAAAAGACTTTGGAATGTGCAGGTAATTGAAAAATACAGGATGGCCGAGTTGATGGTGCAGTCTGTTTCTGTGTGATAAGTCATGATGGCAATGTGTACTACTAATGCACGGCTGACATTGGAGGACACAGTCTGGCTGTAGATAACAAATCTGAAACAAACAAAAATATTCTTTTTAATTCGGCTACAAAGCTGCGGCTACAATGACTGAATGTGATTTCCAATAACTGTTTACGTAAAGCTTTTTTTGCCTGGCATGAGACATTGCTCTGTTTCTTCCTTTTTTGTGTGACAGTTATCATTACTATCATCTATATCACTCTAGTTCATGAGCACACCAGAGTGTGAGTCCTTGGGTGGGAAGTACCTTAATGTCCTTCATACCTGCTGGATGCTTGACTTGTGTAGAATCATTCTTAGCACCTGACAACATGAAAGAGTAACTTGGCTAGTTTTGTCTAGAGTATAATACTGGGCAACCATATTTAAAAACGAAGGCTGGAAATCCTGGAATTATACAACCTTATCAGGTTGGAAGGAACCAATGAAGATCATCTAGCCCTAGCTGAAAGCCAGACTGAACTAGCTTCAAAGTTAAGCCAGGGTAATTATGGCCTTGTCCTGCTGAATTTTAAGTAGCTTCAAGAAGGTAGAACCCCAGACCTCTCAGAGCAATCTGTTCCAGTGCTTGTCCGTGAACCTTTTTTCCCTTTTACATCTACCAGTAATTTGAGATTTTTTTAGCTAGTGACTGTTACTCTTGTCCTTTCACTATGGTCACCTGAGAAAATTGTGGCTCCATCTCCTTTGTAATCACCGTGAGGTAGAAGACAGTAATTTGCTCCCATTAGCCGCCTTGTCTTCAGGCTAAAGACACCCATCTCCCTCAGCCTCTCCTTGTACATGCCTGTGCTCCATTCCCCAGCCGTGGTACTGTCCCTCCACTAACCACCTCCAGTTTGTCAGTGTCTGTCTTACAATGAGAAGCCCCAAAGTTGACACTGTTCCAGGCGAGTGTTTTAGGTGCTGCACAGAGGGAAGTAGTCGCTCACTACTAACCCACTGTTAGGTGGGTCACTGTTAGCCCTTGTCATGCACGGCCTTGTGTTCAGCTGGTCTGCTGGTCCTTTTCTGCAAGAAGAAATATAAAGAGATTTTTCTTTTCCTCCTGCTTCAGATACCATTAACGTGGTTCTCAGATGCTTGGGATTTTTCTTCTAAGTCTTTGCTCGTTCATTCCCTCATCATTAAGGAGGGAGCTATTGGTGACAATTCCCTATGACCAGCTGTGAAGAGCCTGCCTTGGGCTGAGATTTAGCTCTCACGTTTGTTCTTTCATTCACTAAGATATAATAAATAAGATGCTAATACAATTAAAAATATGCTATTTTTTTCATGCATATGCTTCAGTTACTGTTTAATTGGAGATGGAGGATAAACAAACCTTACTTCTCTCCTTGTTACCAAGTTCATCTTGACTAATACCAGTTTAATATGCAGGTGGCTGGTGCTCAGCTGTGTTCTCAGTTTTCAATAAGCCACTTCATCAAAGTGCAAGGTTTGCAGTGCTTCTCAACCTGCATCCGTTTCTTTCATTCTTCATTCTTTTTATTTCTGTCAGTCACCACTTTCTTTTGAAACCAGTGAGATGGTGTTGATGGTCATGAGTTCAGCTGTGAGCAGTATGAACATCTGAATGTATTTTGCTTTTCAGTATAACAGTTTGCAGATGTTCAGAAGAAATAAAGAATGGCTAAAATAGCTAAAAACATCAGAGGTGTAAACCTCATTGTTTTCATTGAAGGCAATAGAAAAATATTAATGCTTTTAACTGTGTTGGAAAAGAGAGTGTGCCTTGAGGTTTCTTTAAAACGTTTATCTGATATGCAGTGTCTTCATTAAGAAACAGACAGCATAGTCCATCTTCAATAAAAGTTGATATTCTAACAAATGCAGACATACACTGATTAGAGGAAATAAAGATACTTTGTTCCTTAACTACTTAATAGATTTTATTGCAACTCCATACTAAGTTGCTTCTTGGCACAAATCAGTGTTGCATTAGAAGAAATTCTCATAGTTTTCCTACGGTGGGAAACCATAGTTTCCTAAAGCACAGGAAACCAAGTTTAGGAAACTGTAGGAGTTGGTGGGGGAAATGTTTAAGTGTTGGATTAACTGTAGGAAAGATTGAAAGCTTACATAAAATTTTTCTTCTTTCTGTATGAGTTTATCCCTTTCAAAACTTCACCTCCAAAGTAGATATCCTGTATTTTAAAAACCGAAACACATTTAAAATACAATTTGTTTCCAACAAAGAGTTTTCACTACATCTTGAATTTTAGGTAGTGCTTCTGTTTCCCAAAGACCACTGTGTTAACAGATTGGAAAAATACTATGCAATTGGAACTATAGTGATGTGCCAGAACTATATGACCATTATCCTCAGCAGGCTGATACCAGGGAGAATCATGCTGAAAAATTTTTGTGTGCTTTGTGGGCTGACTGTAGTTAGGGCCTGATGAAAGAACATGGGGTTTCACAGTTATGGGTGGCTGCTGATTAGACAGAAATTAAGTGCTATGCTCTCAGAAAGGCTCTTCAGCAGTATTTGTTTTGTTTACATCAGGATTTGATGTTCTAGTTCTCAGTTTAGGTCCCTGCTCATGACATTTAGTGTCACATTTTGGGATTTTCCTTCTGTGTCTAGCATACTCCCACGTGCTTATATACAGTTACTTTTATGCACAGTTCTGTTAAAGGAGTGTTGTGTAAAACAGATGCTAAGAAATTATATTTACCTTGAGATCTTGAAGTTAGGCTTGATCTGAGTAGAATTATAGTAGTTACTATTGGGAAGACATGAAGAGTAGACATCTCGATAAATAGAGATGGAAACAGAAGTCTGGTGGTTGGATATTGTGATTTGTGATACACAGGCTCAGGCTCTTCCTCAGGTTGAGTCATGGGGTTTTAGTGTAGATTTTTCTGCCTCTGGCAAAGAGATGTTGTTTGAACTTGAGTTTCTCATAGACCAGGGCAGGATTTCAGCACTCATGCAAGTTTACAAAATCTCTCCAGTGCCAGTATAGGACAAAACCCGACTTTAAGGACTGCCATGAAACCAAATGACTTTTAATCAGTTTTCGTGAGCAATGGTAGTAAGCATGATATTAATAACTACTTACTTCCATGAAATGCATGACTGACAGGAATGTTGATATGAGGTTTGACTTATCAAAATCATATGTGAAAATCATAACCCAAGAAGTTTAAAAGCAGAGAAATAGTCTTGACATTTTGAGAATCAGCTCCTTTTCCATCTTCTTTTTCTTCAGTCAGTCAAAATAATTTTTGTTTTAATTCCATTTTCCCTAAATGAAACAACCCTTTTTCATTCTCATTTTGAAAGAATACAAATGAAGTCCAGCAAATGAGTTGTATAAATGTGTGAATTGGACACAAAATGTCAATACACAATTGGCCTTTTTTGCATTTCAGTTGTCATTGCCAAGGAGGTAAGTGATATTCACCCTTGGCTTCAATGTTATATCATAGCCTGCCCCTATGGCAGTATCCCAATGAGGCAGACAGTTTCAGAGTGAGAAGTGCAGAAGCAAATATCTCTTTTTCTCCCCCCCCCCTTTTTTTTTTAAAATGAGTGGTGTCATGATGTTTTCCTTTTGAAGATAACACTTTGAAACAGCGTGATCTAAGGCAAGTAAATTAACTGCTAATGAAAGACTTTCTTCTAGGGCTAAAGTTTTCAGCAGAGAGGAATATAGAGAGGGAAGATGCCTCAGTGGCTAGAGTGGTGGCGTGAGTCTTGGAGACTGAGATTCATTCAGCATCTTTCTCTGAGAGATTTCTTATTAAATTGGTCTTTCCTCTCTACCCCTGCTATTTGAAGGGCATTGAAAAAAGAAAGCTGAAAGGCCTGTGAAGAGCTCAGATGGTTTGCTATTGAAAGCTGTGTTGACACTTTTACAATTGAAATTCTGATTTCTAGTCCTAGCATTCTGGTGGAGTTCAGAATGTGGTGTAGCAACCCTCCCAGTGTTCAGTGGTGGGGTGTTTTGGGCAAAATAGCCTTTACACAAAGGAATGGTGCCACCTATCACTGTCTAGATACAGAAGTACCTTGAAAGCAGGCTAAAGCAGGAAAGGTCATACAGTCTTGGACAAATGTGATTCCAAGGTGTGTTTCTTTGAGCAGTGAGTAGGATCATGCAATCCCACCAGTCTTTCAAAATCAGTAGTAGGTGCTAAAGTGAAATGCTCCTGAGCAGTGCTGAATTCTGACAAACCTGTGAATGCCATGTTGTGTTCAGACTTATACCGGACCAAGATATACTGTGCTGCCTTACCTTGAACTTCACTTCAAAACACTAAAGCAAAAATGAGGTTGTTTTCTGAAAGTGGATCTGTGGTTTAAAAAAAAAAAAAAAAAAAAAAAGAATGGTTGGGAAGGCTGGTTTTTATGCTTTTGAGCAGGAGAATTTGTTTTTGCTGTATCTCAATTGTAAGACTGATGCGTCTCCTACAAGAAACTGCTTTTCTGGCAGAGCTGGTGTGCTGTCACCTTTTTTGTCTGGAATACCTGTGATTCCACCTGAGGTACCTATGGAATACATGTGCTCTTTATTTCCTGGCAAGCAAGGGAGGTGTGCTTCATATTAGCTATGTTGATGAATCGACTGGAGGCCATTGGAAGAATATGAAATTTACTTTAAAGAACAGTTAGGTGGTGTACAGCCTTTGACCTTGGGGTTTCCCAAGTGTTGGTTGCATCTGTCATCCATTTTATGACCCTAGAATCTGTTTTGCTGAATACATTTGTCAATTAATTCTTACTTTAAGGAAGAATAACCTGTCACTTGACTGCAACAGAATTATTCTTGAATACAGCTCAGCTCAACTACAGATTGTCTCTACAGCTCAGCTTTCTCATTTAGGATATATATATTTAATGGAATCAGCCCTCCTCTTCAGTGAGGTTTTTTGTCAGGTGTGTTTTTGATGCATAATAGTGAATGAACGTTACAGAGGAAGCAAGAGGGTTGACCTACAGCACACTGGGGCATGCTGTCATATGTTGTGTCATCCAGTCTCTACCATGAGTAAATGCATAGTTAGAGTGACTTAACATTACCCCCTTTTGTCTAGTACATAATAAAGATATTTGGCTGTTTAGGAAAGAGTATCTTATTTGTATGCCGAGAACATCTTTGATTATTATTTTTCTTTTTAAAGCTCAAAAATCTACTTTTTTATTGACTTGTATCTGACCTTACTATATTACAGTGGTTTTGTTTATTTGAATGTAAAACTATCTGCTTTTGCGCCTAAGTTTATGCCTTATCTACTTTTGTGTATTTTCAGTCCTTTTACGAGCATAGATTGAAACTTCTGTACACCTTTAGCCTGGATTTCAATAAATTTTATGTATTGATTTGCAGCAAGGAAGGTATTTATTTTTGCCAGCTAGTCCTTTCTTAAGATTTTTCTTAAAAAAAAAGATAATAGAAGTTTTATGCAGTGTTAGCCTCTCATGAAAGAAAGAGAACAACATAACTGGAATTAACTGAGTTCAGGAGAACATTTTGGTTGCTACTTTTGGTTTATTCTGACTGCTCAGAGAGCAGAGATCTGACAACACATCTTTGATTAGGTGTCCTACACTTGATAAATTTTTCCAATACGTCTATTTCCATTACAGAAAATTTTATCAGCCCTGGAATGGTAAGATCTCTTGCAGAACTTGTTCTTCCCCCTAGTATGCAGTCGCACCTCTTGATGTCTTGAAGTGGACGTGCTTCAGGGGAGAGCTTAGTCTTTTATTAACATTTGTAGATTATTTCATCTATTAATCCTGACTTGTAGTAATCTGTTTTTGATATATATTTTTTTTTTACAGTGTCATGTTCACTGAGTTCTTTTTCATTGTTTCTTCTTGTAGGTCCAGTTTTCAAATGTCAGAAGTCCTTGGCTAAATATCTAAATATACTCACAAGCTTTGAATTATACACAGATGCGCTGAAACTTGACCTTATCTGACTTGCTCAAAGCCATATGGGAGACTTTTGAAGTGTTAAACCACTGCATTTGTGATACTTCTATGGGGAAAGAAAGGAACTGTATCTAATTTAGAGCAAAGAACTGAGAAGACTTGAATGTAGCCATGTTCTAGACAGGTAAGGTTAAATTAGACCTTTAGAGGGCGGCTAGTACAGTAAGCACATGCCTTACTTTGCTGACTTTCATAGCTACATGTGAGCATTAGAGATAGCAGGGCTCTCCCAGTGTCAGAGAGGATGGTGCTACTCAGTGGACCTATCTCTTCTTGGTTTTTCTGTATCTCCCCACAGATGGAATGAATTGAATATGGTAAATACCAATTAGTATGGCTTCTTGATGCAGATAATTTGTTGGCTAAGACTTGGGAGATGCCTGGCCCATCTCTTGCTGAAATTTGGGAATGAGCCTGGTGCTATTTCTTGAAGCAGAACTGGACAGATTCCTTTCTGACTCACTCAAACCCATTTAAACAGCAAGGTTCACATCCTGCTGAGTGAACATGGGGTGAATCTGGCAGCTGTTTAAGAGAGCCTTTGCATTCACTATGCAGGAAAAGTGTGCTATTAAGCACTTGCTGCACTGGTGACTGCTTCAGCCAAAGATTCCCTTGCCTCTTCCAGACAGATGGGTCCCACCCCTCCCTAACAGGCTATAATCAAAGAATGTCCCATTGTCATAGAAGCCAAACCCCTCACAACAGCACCAGCTGTGAAGCCAGAAGTTGATGTGCATTATACATCTATTTCTGGCTGCACCCTTTCCTCTTACTGGTAACATGGAAGGAAAATAACTAGGGCACCAAATTTTTTCACTTGTGCTCCCAGGGCTTGTTAGGCTTCCTTGATTCTGCCCAGATTCTGGCTTGCGGTGCCATTTGTGCCCATGTGAAAGAGTAGCAGAGGATTGTAGTCCACGCACTTGACAAATTGTGGCACCCTCTCAGAAATATCTTGGATCTTGGCTCCAGGAAGGCAGCATACCTCATGTGCTTCCCTGTCAGGTTGGCAGGTGGACACCTCAGTGCCTCTTAACAGGGAGTCACCCACTACAAGCACCCAACATTTCTGTCTGCAGTAACCATGGTGTGCTGCTTAGGTACAGTTTCTCCACGCAGTCCTTGTTTGTGGATGTCTAGAGCTGTGAAAGCTTCATATCTGTTTCTGTTTGTAAAGCAGAGTCCCACTTTTGTCACTAGGGTCCAGGGTGCATCGTTCTCTGTGGTGTCCGCTACAGGAGCATGATTCAGAAACCACCTATCTACCTCTGTCTCAAGACCCTCTAATACTATGCAGCCTTTTAACAGTTTCCTGCAATTCTGTAACCTGTTGTAACGGATCATCAACCAGCATGTACCATAAGTGGGTACTTTTATCCAGGAGAAGAGTCTGGGCACTCGTGGCCACTACTGCCTGTACCAAAGTCTCCTTTACCCATTCCGTCTGGGTGGAGGCATCAGACATCACAGGGGCTTTCTCTGTAGAAACACTGGCTTTAAGTCTGGGGCGAGCATCCACCATTATGGCAGAGACAGGACAGTTACTTCTTGCAGACAGAATACTTCAACCTCAAAGGAAAACCACTAAATAAGCTTCTCAGCCTGTAATGTGAATTCTTGAGAGACTTAAAATTACTACTAACCGCTGCTCCAGCCTCGTTTTACAGGCTGGATAGGGATCACTTGTGTTACAACATTTGTGGATCATAAGTAAAATGAGTTACTGCTTTATTCCTCTGGATTTAAAATAGGCTAAGATGGCAGAGAGCAAGCAGGCTTAGGGATGGGAGGATGAGGACATGAGACTACATGTTAGAAGTGTCAGTGCTTGCAGTTCACGTGATTAATTCTGTTTCTGCTGTAAAATCACTTAACAGGGCACAGGAGACTTTTTTTTTTCTTTGGAGATATTTGAGCTCAAGGTTGAGCTGGTTATCACTGAAAACATGTATCAGTTATGGCTGTTTGAAATTTCTGTACGAACTAAAAATTGAAGGAGCTGTTTTTATAATAGTCCCACTGGAAAGTGCTTCTCTGCTAGTGTGTTTACTAATTGAAGAGTATGGTAGAAATATATGGACAGCTCTGCATATGATAGGAGCAATGTTAAATTAGATTGCTGACTTTAAAACTTGTATAGAAGTTTTTTATTATTTTACTATCCACTTGTTTAAAAAACTAGCTGGCTACTGGGATATCTGTAGGTGGTAAATAACGTCGAGTCTTCTTTGAAGTGCTCACAATAAATGGATCCTTACACCTATACAGGATAATACAAACACACACAGAGATATGTATTCAAACAAAATTGAAGCTGAATACAAATGGCAATCGAGTAGAGTTCCACACCCCAACCCCCATTGGTATGCCTTGTTTAAGTTAATTTCTGTTTTACTTCAGTAGGGAGAGGAAAGACAGTCAGGTGTGAAGTTTTCAAAACTTAAGTACTAGCTTAAATAACTATAAAGTTAAGGATTTTATTTTGTGAACAGGCTCCAGTTTTGTGAAGTAGGCCCTACAGTTTAGGAAACATCTAAAGTAAAGCTGTCTCTGCAGCCTTTAGTGCTTTCATATGCTCTGTTTGTGCAACTCTTTCCAGTTGGAACTTTGCCTTGGTTAGATGGACTGGCGAGTGATGGAGGCAGCTGTTCATGTTTATTTTCATCCTTGTCCTTAAACAAATGGACTTTCTAATTCTCAGTATGCTTGTTTCACAGCCTGTGGTCCATTTGACTACTGAAGGCCCAAACTACTTTCAAACTAGTAAAAATCTGTATCATGTTCATTAACTTTACTGGATTTATTCCAGATTTACATGGCTGTTACAGTTAGGGTTGGGGTCAAAATAAAGTACAGATGCTGAATAGGACAAAGAAGTGTATGGGAATCATACAGTTGGCAGGGCTGTGTTAATCTCCCTGAACATCAGCTCATTTTGATATACACCAAATAATTATTCCGCACCATGAAATAAGAGTTCTTAAAATGCTTTTTAGTATTGTGAAATAACAGTTCTGGGCAGTCTCGTTTCCGTATACTTGTTAGAACGTGCTTGATCTAAATGATAGCCGTGGGTTTGAATTCAGAAAACTAAATTGGTGGGTGAAGAAGTTGCTTTTTATGCCCTTGAATTCGCAGCTAACTTTTGCTTTTAGATCCTTATACCATGTGATCCTCCACTTGTCAATGAGATAAATATTGGGTAGGTGTTGTTTAAACAGGCTTTTGTTCAAATTTCTTGGACATCAGGAAGTCAAATATCAGTTCAAAACCCAAAGAACTCCTTTATTCCCCCTCTTGATATGTTTAAAATGCTTTGATGTATTTGTCAGACTGTGCTGGCATTGTATACAAAGCACATGCATTCACGAGTTTGTTCGATTGCACAGTACTTGCCTCCTGGGTCCTCTCATTTGGAAACTCCTTAGTTGAGCTGGGAAGTATCTAAAGCAGCTGCAAATACCTCTGCTCACCTTCATCAACTATAAATCCCATTTTAACAAATAGAAAATAGTTGTGCCTAATAGACTGGAAGTACATCACTTTGCTTTCACAAAGTATTTTTTGATACTGCTATTATGACAGATAGGTGAAGTATTTAAAAAAAACAACAGTAAAAATGACTAATGTCAAGGAATTTTTTATAAGCCCACTAGAAGAAGTGTTTCCCTTTGAAGTGTCTTTCACTTGTCCTTTGTGTTTCTGGATTCAGTATAGATGGTATTATTTAAATACAAATTGATGTTAAGTATTCTGGAACATACAATATTTCTTGCTCTATATATGTGTAAATGTGAATTTTAAGAAAAAAGATACCTTCCTTATGCTCTTCCTGTACTGTAGAATGGAGATTGCATCACTCTGCTTGATGTTGGTGAGGGTCAAGGCAGTTTTGGGGATGTCTTTCCAGAATTTGCGAAGGCAGCTAGCCCTGCAAAAATAGCTGTCTGGCTGCTGTCCTATAGCTTTGCAGCTTGGTCAGAGCAGAAGGTATCAGTAAGATCATAGGATAGAGAAGAAACTGGTGACTAATCACAACAGACCGTCACTAATTGTTATGCCTTGATTATTTTGATAGCTAAGGAAGAAAAGAGAGTCCTGCAACTGAGGTTGAAATAAGGTGTCCTTATTTTTCCACATATTCCAGTGATGAGCACAAGCTATTCATTCCAGAAGAGGCAAACAGATAGTTGTGTGACAGATGTTCCTTTCTTGTAGGAGAATTGAAAAGAGTTTGAGTAAACAACAGCTGGCACGTATATCTGAGTAAAGAGACAAGGCTAACCAAGGCACTTGTACTGAGAAAGGAAAAGTAGAACCTCAGAAAACAAACAAACAAAAACTATAAGCTTTGGTTGTGGTCATGGCATCATGCCAATGCAGTGAGTACCTATTATCATGGCCCAGAGAGCACTAGGAGCCTTAATTGGTTGATGGCCTTAACTGCCCTGCCCAGCCTCACCTGGAACCTCCATCCATGGCAAGGAGCGATAGCCAGAGCTCAGGCCAGACAGGCAGCCCAGTCTCCAGCAGTCCTGACTTGCAGTTTGAGCATCCCAGAGTGCCCCTGGAGCTGACCCTGCCTCACCTTGTGTGATGGTCCCCAGCCCCTAGCACTGTCCCCACCCTGGCTCTGCTCAGATTCTGTGGGGCTGCTTCTGTTTGGTGGGATGATGTCCTGCCTAGCTCATGGCCGTAGCCTGGCTTCCCTTGTGGAGCAGCCGCTGCTCCCTGACAGCTATGTTCAGTCCTTGCTCTGGCTGCTGAGCTAACAAGAGCTTTCTAAGCCTGAGGAGAAAGACTTGGGGGTGTTAGTGGACAAGAAGCTCAACATGACCTGGCAATATGCGCTTGCAGCCCAGAAAGCCAACTGTATCCTGGGCTGCATCAAAAGAAGTGTGGCCAGCAGGCTGAGAGAGGTGATTCTGCCCCTCTACTCTGCTCTCGTGAGACCCCACCCGGAGCACTGCATTCAGCTCTGGGGGCCCCAACATAGGAAGGACCTGGACCTGTTACAGGAGAGAGTCCAGAGGAGGGCCACAAAGATGATCAGCAGGCTGGAGCACCTCTGCTGTGAAGACAGCCTGAGAGAGTTGGGGTTCTTCAGCCTGGAGAAGAGAAGGCTCTGGAGAGATCTTATAGCTGCCTTCCTGTACCTAAAGTGGGCCTGCAAGAAGGCTGGAGAGGTAGTATTTACAAGGGCATGTAGCGGTAGGGCAAGGGGCAATGGCTTCAAACTGAAAGAGGGTAGATTTAGAGATGAGCTATGAGAAAGAAATTCTTTACTGTGAGGTTGCTGAGACACTGGGGCAGGTTTCCCAGAGAAGCTGTGGATGCCCCATCCCTGGAAGTGCTCAAGGCCAGGCTGGATGTGGCTTTGAGCAACCTGGTGTAGTGGAAGGTGTCCCTGCCCACGGCAGGTGGTTGGAACTAGGTGATCTTTAAGGTCCTTTCCAATCCAAACCATTCTATGAATAACAAGTGGCTGCTAATGTATTAGTGTAACTTAAGTCCAGACAGGCCTACTATTTTTTTTTTATCTATAACTTTCCATATTTCTGGATTTTTAAGTGGAGGCAGATTAACTATCTGCTTCCTGAGACCAGTGGAGTTTAGATGAGACCATGCACATGTTAAGTGTCTCTTGTACTTGGCAATGAACTTTACAAAATGTTATCTTCTTTCAAGACCAGGAAAAAACACATTCTTCCAGTTCTTAATTTCCAAACATGTACAGAGTTGCATGTGGAACTAATTAAAAAAGTTAGAGGGTGTTATCTTTGTATAACAATATTGTGTCAGGGACCATTGAGATAAAAGCTCTTTCTTTCTGCTCAAGCCTAGCAAGCCAAGCCTCTGAATTTCTAGTGAAATCAGTCCTAACCTGTGGCATAACTGCATTGTGAAAAAGCTATTTTATTTTAACATTGTAGTGAGATACTCCTACATCACAGGAATTGCCATAAATATTTTTTCCTTCTCTTCTCCCATTCTATCTTTTATTCTATTTATCTTTTATTCTTAAATAATCTTTGATTATTTGCTAGCTGCACAATGTTTGCTGGGTGGTATATTTTGTTTAACAATCTTACTGCAGTATCAGTAATATGATTAACTTTTCTACAGTATTCAAGGTGTAGTACCAATAGAAAGAAGGATGAAAATCTTTTTAATTTGCATTTGTTTGTTTTCAAAATTCTGTGCAATTTCTTGAGAAGCAAAGAGGTGAATTATTTTTGTAATGTCGTTTTGCAGGTACTATAATCACCTGCTTTCCAAATGAGAATATTTGAACGTTTGCAGATGCCAGACAGAGAAAATTTCCACTTTCCGTAATCCTTGACTTCTGTTGATCATCTGATTTTTTTCACATTCAAGTTAGCTTTGATATGCTCTAGGCAGGTGTACTTTGTAGGGGCGTGAAGAGCTCTGGCAGTATGAAAGGCTGGAGATGCAGGAAGGCAGTTGAAGACCCCAGGTGAAAGAAAGACCAGTTGCTGTTGGTGCAGCTGTAGAGCTGACACCAGAAAGAGACTGGTACTGGAGCCTTTAAGATAATAGTTCCCAAGTCAGTACTGCTGAAGAGCTGAGTGTCTCTTCGCTCTGAAGGTTTGCTACTCCTTAAGAAGAGCCTTTGCAGGGTAGTAAGAGCTGCAAGGCTGTGACCAGGGTGGAACAGCCTCTTTGCTCCTAGTATGGATAACTTTGGAAAGTCTGGGAAAGGTGGGCAGAAGTTACAAAGCCAAATTTTGAGCTGCACTGCTGGGGCACCTGGAGTCATCTAATGGATGTGTGCTTGGTCACATAATTTCAAGAATCCTTAAAGACAGCATTACGTTTTGTGGGGGACAAATTACTGAGCTGTACAGATCGGAGGGAGGCACAGAAACACATAAAAAAATCGGTACATAGCACAAATACTATTCAGCCACTGAGTCTTTCAAACCAAAGGAGCATCAGAAATAATCTCTAACAGCAAGAATTAAAAATGGAGAGGTATGTGGCACTTCTTTTCCTTCTCTGCAGCGTTCTAAATTCATAAGACAGCATTTTTTTGACAATGATTCCTGCCTCTCTGCGGGTCAGCAGGGTGTTCTTCTGAAGTGATGGGAGGCTACAGGCTATACCCATGCTTATGTCTGCAATTATCTGCATTTTGAAACTGTCTTGAACAAAAGGTCATCACTTTACTTTCAACTAACAAATGGACAGTGAGTGTTTGCAAGCTGCTGAATTTGAATAAAAGTCATTTGGAGTAAATAGCATGGCTGATGTGGTGAGTCTGCTGCAGGTTTTGAACATTTTCTATTCTCTGGTGTATTGTTGCAAACTACCAGAAAGACGGGTAAAAGGGAGGAGATGGTTCTCCTAGAACATAATAGAACAGCAAAGTGTTCTAATATGGCTGACAGGTTTGCTTATCTAATAATATTTTAAGCTAATGAAATATGAAAGCAATATTTCATCTTTGGATCAAGGTTTATACGTATTCTTACAGTTGTAAGGATTATCAAAATAATTGATGTACTGCCAAAACTGCAGTGAGGATACAAATAGATTCTGTGGGCTGGAGTAGATCTCATGGTAAATTAGTGGCAACTGGTGTGTGTAGGAAGACTTTTTAGTCCCTTGTTCTGAGGTAAAAACAGTCCCTTGGTAATGTAGATCTTGAGGAACATAGATGTTGCCTTTCTGAATAGGGCCAGTAATTTATCAAACCTTATATTTTGCTTAAACAGTGGTCAAAACTTCAGAGGAAGATGCAACCATTTTTTAATTTGAGCTCTTACGGATAGGCTGGACTAGCTTCTCTTTACTTCTGCGTATGATGGTTATGTTTTGGCCCTTTAACATGAGCAAAGGTATGGTCCCTGTGATCAACTGCTGGTATGGACACTTTGTGGGAGAGTGAGGAAAGTATTCACAGTACCTAGCAAGGATGTGATGCAGCACACTGACCTTCAGAAGCCAGCATTGCTTTTATGTCGGCAAATGGCTGGGTAATTTTTCTGGGTGGGTGATTTAAGTTCTCCATTCTCCTCCCTGCACATCCCCGTGCTACAGTGTAGCTGCACGATGCCCTTGTCCCTGCGGTCTGCTCTGTCATCTCTGGTCCAGACTCCTCCAGATCAAGGGGTTGGCCAGAGCATGTGGTAGCTCTTATTCCTGCTTCTTGTGTTAAGAAAAATGAAGCTCAAAGGAGCAGTGAACCCCCCAGGTCTTGTTCTGTTCCAGACTTAGGCAGTTATGGTATGGATTTTTAGTGGAAGCTCAGAAGTGTTTCTAGGTCCCTCACTTTAGATACGGGAAAGTGGCTTTATGTACTTGATAGAGCCATTTTGTATGAATTTATACTGGCCAAAGGTGCTTCTTGTTAGGGAGTTAGTGAAGACTACCCAAGATGTTGAATATAACCATCCGTTTCACTGAATCAACAAATCCTTATGGTTCTTCTAATACCAGAAGAATTAATGTCTCATGACATTATTCAGTTGAACCACTACTTTTGCTTTCTTGAAATTAGAAAACAAACCCTTACATATGTGCAAGAGATGCTTGAGGGCTTTCTAATAATGTATCTTAAATTGTATGCTGAGTTGTTTTTATTTTGAGAAGCTTTACCTTATGTTTTCAAAGGAGTCCCTTTTGGATAAACGTCCCTTCCAAGTAGAAGTGATCACATCTTGAGATGTGTCAGAGAGGAACGGGCAGAGAACTGGTCCAGCGTTCTGTTTTCTTTCTAGTGAAGAATGGCAGGGGCACTGTAGGCAAGAGTAGGACAAGACTTTGAGCTCAGTAAAATATAGCCAAGGACAGAAGTGGGTGTAAATGACCTGATAAAAATGGAAGGAGAGGCTTACTGTGTTCAGTGACTGTTTCTGAAGATGAACTGTATATTTTTTGCTGTTCCTGTTGCTGTAATTTAAGACAGATCCAGTCTGCTTTACAGAACTTTTTAAAAAAGTTGCAAAGTAATGGGAAATAAATAACATTTTGTTTGGGGAAAGCCTACCAGTGATCTGTTACTGCTATGATACTGGTGTTAGTGATGTAATGTACGTACTGGTTGATGTTTATAGGGTAGGTGGTACACGGATGACTGGCTTATTTTCAGTTTGCCTGCTTTGGCATAAGTATGAGTCGTAAGCTTTTAATACATGAAAAAGTAAAAACAAGAATGGTAATACTTTTCTTGGATATCCCAGTTACCATGCACACCATGTTTTTTCATACAGTTCTCTTTCAGTGTTTAGTTACTCTGCTCCTTTTTTTTTTCTTTTTTTTGGGGGGGGGGTCTGTGCCATGTGTCCACCCAACATAGTACACTAACCACATCTATAGAGATATCTGTGGAGATATTTAGGTGTCTAATGGATCCTTTTATTTTTTTTTTATTTGTTCTGCTTTCTTTTTTTGGGGAAGTTGACGTGTGGCTAGGGATAAGAAGTGCTACTGTTTTAATATTTGAACTAAGAGTGATTTCAGTTTTCTTTGATTTAGGTACCCTTTATCCAGTTGAGATGAAAGCACACTAAAAGTTAATGTAAGTCTTAAAGTGAATTTGCATTTATTTTTGCCTTTTATAAGCTTCACAGAAATTGTCTGTGAAATTTCAGGGGTTGTTAGATGATTGAGAATCCCTGAAATATCAAAATTTGTGTGCAGAGGGAATCGTCTGAAAGCAGTTCTAAGACTCTGTCAGTAGATGGTGCAGTTAGTAAAAATATACTGTGGAGACCTTAGCACGCATGAACAAATTTTGGGATTTGTGACTTCTAACAAGGTCTTTGGCTCATGAGGCACATTAACTAGTTGGTTTGATTTAGTATTTTCTTCTGTTACAGCAAATGTTGCAACCTAGTAATTTCAATATAGATTTTAGAGGAAACTATAACAGCTACAGTACTCAAAGCGGTGAGTTTGGAAGTAATTTTGCAGTTATTCTGCTCAATAGTTGAATATGCTGTTAGGCAAAATCTTCTCTACCCTATGTAGTGCAGACTAATACTATGACAGACCTCGTCTTTCATGCTTGGACAAAACATTTTTGAGCTTTCTAAGGTCGCCTGCAGCTGGACCTTTTTGAGACAGCAATATGCTGCAGCTTGGTTGTCTCTTAAATTGGAGGTTCCCATATTGTAAAGATTTAATAGACTATGGTTAATTTGAATGTTTTCTGACAAATGTTATGTTCCTTGGAGATACTGGGAAAAATTGTTATAAAAATATTCTTCGGCATGGCCAAATTGATAAGCTACAAATTTTAAATGCAGCTTCTAGAGGCTATGCTTGGAAATGCTTGGTGTGAAGGATCAGTTTCTGCAATGTATTTCAAAAATATTAGGGGGCACTATGAAGAGCTAAAACTCTTTCAGTATTCCAGAATCTGAGCTTGTCATTAATGGTAATGAACATTATTAAATTGAAGTTGGAAGGATTCTCTTTAAAGTTTTAAGTTGAAAGAAGTAAAGGAAGAATGTATACCTCTGAGTCTGTATAAAACTGGCAGTGTAGTTCCTGGGTATGAATTGATCGTTTATTCAAACAGGTATGTACTTAGATTAATGACTTTGTGATAACACAATTAAAAAAAAAATCACAGTATTTCAGAAATTCAAAGAAATGTTTTATCATGACCTGCATCAGTTCTTTAGCTTGTGAAGCGTGCTATTGGCCATGGAGCAATCAAAGTAAAATCTATTTTTCGGTTCTTGAGCACAATCTAAAAATTATAGAGATGGGATCGATAGCTGTCCCACTACTGTGGTTTTGTTTGTTTGAATTCTCTGTGGGTAGTGTTGGCTATATATTTTGGAAGGGCTGCAGACCAGATGAGAAGAAATTGGGAATAGTAGGAGGTAAAATGAGGGGAATTTTTTTAAGTTTGGCTAAAAGAACATGTGCAATTGTCCTGATAGGTTGCTTATTTTGCTCAACACTGAGGCCAGTACTTTCAAAAGCAATTAGACCAGTTGCATGTGTAAGTTTTGTGCACCAAGGCACCTCTATTGCACTCTGCTCTCTAGAAATGCTCAGTTACTGCTTTGCCTTTCAAAAGCAATCTGTTCTTTTAAGATGCTGCTAACTGAACACCCAAAAATTAAGCCATTCAATATCACTAGTAGAATATGGTGAATTAGGCCAAGTTTGAGAAGTAAACTGGTATTCATAATTTTGTCACAAAGTGGATAGGAGTATAGTACTTATAAAACTGCTGATCCCTGTCTTATTTTTTAGAAAGTTGAGCTACTTTAGAAGAGTCATCCCACTTTTTGATCCACTTACACTGCTAGAAGTTCAAACCAGAAAACTTTTCACACTTCCTCTGCATGGCATTTTCGTACACAGCTCTCCAGTTAATAAATGCTGTGTTTAAAGTCCAAGCAGTGCACCAAGTTCTGCTGTCATTTTCTATTTGCGAACTAATCTTGCTGCTAGGTTTCTTGGCCTCTGCTGCCTGTTGAGAGCACTGCCTGCACCCCAAGCCTATCAGCAAATTAAGATATCCCAAGACTTCCCTGACAGTAGTTTACAAGCTGCTAAGTAAAGCTTGCATCTGTATGCTGACACTCTGAATCATGGCATGGAACATCTAAAATGACAGATGAATTGCCTGTTTCCCCATGAAATGTTAGCTCCTCTCATCTTACTCTGGGATTGTAAACTTTGCCTTTCACTGTAGGTGGCATTTGCTTGATGTTCTGAGGCTGCGGGTAATTCACGGGTGCTCTTTTTGTCAGCAGGTTGGGAACTTGATGTTGTTGGAGAACTTGGGACTTTTAAACAAAAACATGTGACTTTTGCTAATTTTGCTTCTGTCATTATTCCAAAGGTGGCAAGAGACCATACATTCTTAATCTTCAGTCTTCTCAGCTCTCCACAAGAAGTAGATGTGCTGTTAATATCACACAGCTCCTTTAATTAGATAATTAGCAGTGGAATGACAATGCTAAGAAATCAGGAGTGGAAAAAAAATAATAGACTTGCCAGGCCTTAACAGTCCATCAGTTACTACAGTAATCTTTGTCGCATTCCTTTATGATCTAAAATCCTCAGTGGTATTGTCATGTCTATAATTCTATTCCTATCAATGAAGCTGCACAGCCTAATAGATCTGTCCCAGGTAAGTAGTTTTCACTCTGCAGAACATAGATGCTTTGCCTACTCAATGGTCCATTGTCAGCTGTTAAGTACTGATGATGGTTTTCTCTGAACAGCCTTTTAGCAAACAGCTTATTTCAGTTAGCTTGCATAGTGCAACTGTAATGTCATAGGGTGAGGGGGTTTTTGGTTGCTGGTTGGAGTTCTTGATTATTTTTACTTTCAAAAAAATGCTTTTCAGTATTCAGTATCAGTTCAAGAAATAGTGGTATCTGTGCAAGTGTATTGGGTCAAAAAAATGTCTTTACTCAACATGGCTTTTAAAGGAATTTGTGCACAAACTGTGACTTGCCATTAGCAGTTAATCCTTCTATTTAACAAACACATTTATTGATCATCCAGTGTGTTTTGCCGGTTGGGAAAGGCTTTGAAGATGCATTGTTTCAGAGTTCCAGTTTGGTGTTTCTTTTTTGGTTTTTTTTTTTTTTTTTTTTTTTTTTTTTTTAAGCTTTTTTTTTTCTTCCTAAGGAGAGAAACAGTAAAATATAGGATTTGCTTTTATGAAGTGCATTCTTTGACTTTTTCCACAGTCTGCTGTTACTAAGATGATTAATTGCTCAGGCTAGAAGATAGGATTCTTCAGAGAGCCTTCTTTATCTGATAGAGGCTAAATTCACTGGGGGTGAGGAGAGGAAAAGATATTGGTTTTGGCTTACAAAATGTTTTGTATGTTTTAGAAGTAACATTTTAAAAAAAACCTCCCAACATTTCTGAGAGAAGAGAGGCATGAGAGAAAAAGAAAGGAAGCTCTGGTACTGGTACTGTGCAGTTTTGAAAAGACTCAGACTAATTTCAAATGAACTTTAAAAGTGCTCAGTTACAGGAGCAATGTGTTGTTTCCACAAACATGTGTAAAGTAGCTTGGCTAGTTTGTAGCTTCAAAGACAAGCTAAACCAAAAGGTGGAATTAATTCCTATTTCTTTAGGAGCTATTAGACTGAGCTGCCTGGCAATGGGAAGAGTTAATTCAATGTGTGTTTACAGGAGACCTAGTTACGCTTTTATAGCAGTGCATTCATCTGCAAACTAAACTTCTGGACCCCCTGCATGACACCTTGTGCAAATTCATTCACTGTTGTGTGAAGTAGCGTCTTCAGGAACATCATTTCCCAGGAAAGCCATTGGGGTTTGTCTTACTGGGGAAGCATACTCAATGTCACCTTTCTAGAGGAAAGGTTGGACTGTCGTCCTGTGGACCCAGCTGGCTCCTCAGAGTTCTCTGAGAATGGGGTCACCTCTGTGGGGATGTTCACTGGATACCTCAGGGGACTTGCTGAATGGTGGCCGGAGCCTAAAGGAGGAACCAAGGTTTAAGGCCGCTCGGGTCCCAGAGCTCTGAGTGGATTTCCACAGATAGTACTTAAAGTGAATGAAGGACCCTGCTGATCCTAGTGAGAGGTACGTATAGTCTTGGGAAAGCAAATGCAGACAAACCTGTTTGCACTTGCTGTGTTCTATTCCAAGCTTAGATGCTGTCGGGACCTCGGATAACAAGTGCCATTTGTTGAGGATTTGCTCTGTCTGGGGATGTGTGGACAGCAAAATCTCTCAAAGAACATAATGACCTGTATGACAGTAGTGATAAGTAAAGGATTAAAGTGAATTCTGACTTGCTTTATGGCTTAAAGACATACAAAAGTCTTTATCTTACCCTCTGTTCTTCAGGGATGACCTGCATGGATCCCCTGATTTTACCTCTCCATATTTCTGCAGTGAGTGTTGAACAGACAGGCTGGACTGGCATAGGCTGAGTTTCAGCAGGTGGTTCTTCTGTAACACAAAATGAGGAGGGATCCATCCTCTTTAGTAGTCAAGAGAATGCCTCTTTCACGGTGCTGACAAAATTGGGTTCATGTGCAGGACCCCATCTCTGTAGGAATGTTCCCGATGGTTTGATTCTTCTCCAAAACCAGCCCCGCTTTCCATTTGTGCTGCGATGAACGGTGTGACAGCTATATGCTACTGAAGAAAGCTATGGTGGCTTAATGTGTACTCTAAGCTCATGTGAACCAAGCCTCTTACATGGTTGCATGTAGCAGTGTTAGAACTGATCTCAATCCAGGTGGCTTTGCTGGCTGTAGAGTTTTTAACTGGGATGAGAAAAAATTAAGGAAAATCTTGTAAGGAGAGGAAACCTTTTCCTTCTGCCTCTTTTACTTGGTGCCTTTCCCTACCAGCTTTATGAGAGAAAACTTTTAGCTTTCAGGCCTGTATATGTTACAAAAATCTTTGCATTCTATATATAGTAGACTGTTTCTTATAAATGAAAAATGAAAAGACTTTGGGGTCTAGTGTAAATAGATTTTCTGGTTTTCCTTGAGAATTTTCATTTCTACAAAAATAAAGCAAGGTTTGTGCATAGATGTCTGTGTTTTAACAGAACTTTTAATATTTTTATACCCAGATAGCTACCCTGGTTGCCTTATTACCATCCCAAGCTGCTCCTCCCACTCTAGATAAAAGGCTAAGAGGAGACTGGAGTGAGTGAAGTGTCCTTAGGGGTCAGACTGCACCTCTTAATCATCTCATAAAGGCAAATTCTGTTTTTCAAGGACTAGGTAGAGGAAAAAAAAACAACCAAACTCCAAAAAAACCAAACCAGCACTGGAGGGGGAAAAAACTGGGGGCTATTTTGGAATGAAAAATACCTCTCATCTCTAGAAGCTCTCTTGTTCAGCCTTCAGAAATGCAAGCATCAGTCTTGTCCCAGAATTACAATATCAAGCCCCTGTTTCTGTTGGGGCTTTCCTGCCTCCTCTTGGTATCACTTACATGGTATAACTAAATTCTGAATTGTGTGAAATGATTACTCATAATAAGTAGGTTGAATAGCCATACATACTGTTTTAGGTATAAATAATCTGGCTTTGGGACAGAATAGATGATCTCTGGAAACATTTCTGGCACTTTGATTCTGTTATGGGCATGGTGAGACAGTGACAAGTTTTTGTTTACCCAATGTGGCTGACAAGTTTTCCCTTTGAAAAAAATGAAAGCTTGTTTTTGACAACAGTTACTTCTGCCCTAAACTTCCTTGCTCCTGCTATGTTACCTTGTCCGTGGAAGATGAAAGACACTTTTGCTGTGTGCTGTAACTGGCTGAGGGATGATTTGCAGAAAAAAATAAGAATTCAGTGGGAAAGATGGAGGTGAAAATAATGTAAGGGCAATGTATATCTTTATCTGAAAAGGTCTTAAATATATTTTTCTTATATGCAGTACTGGTGTGTTTACAATGATATCTATATAAAGATGCCATTTTTTGCCCCCATCTGACTACAATAAGGTAGGAGCTTTTGTAACTAAGCCACTTGTTAGTAATTACAGCACAGATTTATCAAACTAACAGTTATATCTAGGAGGAAAGAAACAGCGATAGCACAAAAGATGCTTCAATAACAAACTGTATAACAGAAAAGCTGAAATCCTCCATCAATTTTTTATTCAGGTTGAGCAGTTGGATCAAAGAAGTCAATGGCACGTTGTACACATGACAAAGTACAGGAGCATCACTGTCTGTGGAGCCCAGCTGAAGGTAACATGATGGCACATTTCTTCCTGCCAGCAGTGTCTCCTTGTCAGCAGAATTGTCAACATTAATCCTCTTCTTCCAGGTTGCAAAGCAGCTGTGAGACTAGATGGTTGGACCCATTGTCATGGTGGTACAATACTGCTCAACTGAAGTTTTCCAGCGGCGAAGGCTCTGCATATTGTGATGGTTCTGAAAATAAGATTGTGCAAATATGTTTTGTGACATGTTAGCACTTTTAAACAGTACAGCAGCTTTTGTCCTGCTTACTTATAAATGGTGTCCACCACAGCTCTAGGCGGTGGCTGGAAGGGTTCTTGTTGTTTGCGCTGTGAACAGTAATGCGGTGACATATACAGCAATGGCTCCTTCTAGGATGTTAGGAAAACTTGAGATTAGTCCATAAACAGTTTTATCAGATTTATTTTCATTATTTTCATTATAATTCATCACTGAGAGCATAATTGACTATGCTTAGAATTTGTCACATAATTTGGTATTGAGAGCAGCCCTGAGGAGAAAGACTTGAGGGTGTTGGTGGACAAGAAGATCAAAATGGCCCAACAATGTATGTGACAAGCAGGTCAAGGGGGGTGATTCTGCCCCTCTACTCTGCTCTCGTGAGACCCCACCCGGAGCACTGCATTCAGCTCTGGGGGTCCCAACATAGGAAGGACCTGGACCTGTTGGAGCGAGTCCAGAGGAGGACCACAAAGATGATCAGAGGGCTGGAGCACCTCTGCTGTGAAGACAGCCTGAGAGAGTTGGGGTTCTTCAGCCTGGAGAAGAGAAGGCTCTGGAGAGATCTTATAGCTGCCTCCCTGTACCTAAAGTGGGCCTGCAAGAAGGCTGGAGAGGTAGTATTTACAAGGGCATGTAGCGGTAGGGCAAGGGGCAATGGCTTCAAACTGAAAGAGGGTAGATTTAGAGATGAGCTATGAGAAAGAAATTCTTTACTGTGAGGTTGCTGAGACACTGGGGCAGGTTTCCCAGAGAAGCTGTGGATGCCCCATTCCTGGAAGTGTTCAGGGCCAGGCTGGATGGTGCTTTGAGCAAAGTGGGTCTAGTGGAAGGTGTCCCTGCCCACGGCAGGTGGTTGGAACTAGGTGATCTTTAAGGTCCCTTCCAACCCAAACCATTCTATGTTTTTACGATTTATTTAAATATCTAGTTCTTTAAGATGCACAAAGATGTGCATGTGGTGGATGTTTCATGCAAACAAACTACCTCAAGGCCTGTAAAATAGTGAGTTTCTGTTTTTGTTGTATTTTTTTTTCAGTGGGATTTTTTTGTTTGTTTTTTTTGTTGAGTCTTTGGCACTGGAAAAAGAACTGGAGTACTGCTCAGATATATCTGGGACTTTTTTCCATTACAAAAGATACTCACTTTTGCTGTTTTTTTGTTTTTGTGTTTTTTTTTTTTTTTTTTCTTAGTAATAGAGGACTTGATTTTCTTTCTTTCCCTCTCAGCAAATAATTTTAATTATTTATAAGAAATTTTAATATTTTTAATCTACAATCCCCACTAGATATTTCTTGAGCATCTTAAGCTGATGCTGAAAATAAATCATTTCATGATGGTAGAGACACAAGTTTTGGGGTCCTTTGCCTCCCGTCTAGAGCTGTTTGAGGAAAATCACCTTTTTATTTGCTGGATTAGAAGGATTCTGAACTTGTAGTCTCGTTGCACTTGGAGGATTCATTGGCACTGTTGTAAAAATGAGTTAGGTGGTGCCTAGAGTGTATTCAGGAGTTTAACTGCATAATATTTTAATCTGTACTGAAGGCAGGAAAAGAAGAAAAGTTGGACTATTAGGTTTATAATGGGGTTTAGAACGTGTTAAGTTTTAATGAGTTATCTGGAGCGTAAAAAGGAACAAGCACAGAATCAAAGTAAGGTTTGACAATTGTAGCAAAAAATAGGAGCACTACTGCCTAATTTTTGATCCTAAAGAAGGATGGCAGGATGTTGTTTTGATGTTATTGGAAGTTGAAACAACGCAGTCCTTGATGGAAGATGTAGTAATGTCTGAGGAGCTAAATGCTGATCTCAAAGATGCTTGTGTTGGGAGAGATGAGCATGCATAAGCAAACGTGATGAAGGATATACCTGATATTATACTTGCAAAATAGCATGATGAAGAAGGTATTAGCCTTGACTACTTTGTGCTTACAGCATGCCATTAAGTGTATCTTTAAGACTTACATATTTTGTCTGCTTCAGTGGTTGAGCAAGATTTGTAACAATTTATAGTTAAGTAGTATTCATTATTATTTGAAAAGCACTGGGGGGTGGGGAATGTGTGAGAAGAGAAGCTATGGACTTGGAATTGATAAAGCACTTGTCTAATCAGCAATGCAGTTACACTAACTTTTCTGAGAAGACCTGATTTTTGCAGCAAAGTTTACCTACTTCGCAGATTACTCTTCTCTTTCTCATACTAACAGGTCAAGAGAAAGGAGATAGTCAAGATACAGCATCAGGAATAAGAGAGTCGAGACATCTTGTCTAACTATTTTTCCATGATGTCCCTTGACTGTGGCACTTACTCCCCACATAACTTAAAGAAGGCCAAACTGTGTGCAGCAAAGTCTCTCTTGACAGGAAACTTAATGGAGGTGATACACTGACAGCTAATGAACGTTAGTTTTGGCTGCAGTGTGCTTGAATAAGAACATCTTGACTTCTCCCCCCCCCCCCCCCCCCTAATTTTGATCTTGTATGTGCTAATCTGTATGAGACACCTGTCAGAGTTCTGCCAGTCAGTTGACACAGTTAGACATTGTTCTGTCTCTGCTTGAGAAATGTCTTTTTTTCTCTGTGCCCTATGAGAGCTTGAAAAGGAAACACTGATGACAAAAAGACTGAACTTGATAACTCATAAAGAGGCCATGCAGATAGAAATGGGTGCCTTTATACAGCCTTTAAACTTGTGCTTTGTTTCGGAAAAAAAGTTACTGCTTGAACTTGTTTGTTTGTTTTGGTTTTTTTGGGGGGTTTTGTTTTTGCTGTTTGCTTTTGCTTTTTTTAAAAATAAATGCAGTACAAAAAGTCTTGGGATTAATGATGAGTACTTCCAATTCTGGCAGTTTTTAAAAGAGTTCAGTGTAGAATTTAGACCTTACCTGTGACTATGTAGGTGGCTTTTCTCCTCAGATGGACACATCTGATGAGGGGCCTGCGAGCAGCATCATAACAAGTTCTTGATTTGTCACTTCTATTAGACCTGTTCTTAAATCTTGCAGGGTCATTTAAGGGACCTGAGGGTGCACTTAGGTATCTTCCTGAAGGAGTTTGCTCTGAAACCAGGGCTAAAAACTTAAAAGAATATTTTTGGTTGGTTTTTTTTTTGGTATTTCCACCCCTCCCATCCCCCCACCCCCGCCTTCATCTGCTAACAGGCTGGTGAACCTTGATCTTTCCAAGCTTTATTCTCTAGAGTTTTGGCAAGCTTCCTTACTTCAAGCTTCATTGCGACTGCACATCCAATGAACAAAAAAGTGCTACTTGACCAGTCACGAATAAACAATATAGTCCACTTGGCCATGAATAAATATTTCACAGAAAGATCTGTGTGAATAAAGATATGAAAAGATAAAAAGATTAAACCATTGTTTAAATAGTTTCCAATGAGATGTGAAAAGAAATCATGAGCAGTGCTATCACTGAAGAGAGACTGAACCGGCTCTGTTCAATTATTGGTTAAAGATTGTTTTTGTTCATGTCCTGATATTTGTTTCAGTAATGTTCTGTCCCTGTGAATGTATTTGCTTGCCATCCTGTAGAAAGCAGCTTAAATCGTGTGCAGAGAGGTGCAGTCCAAGACTCCTGATGGAGCACTTAAGGATTGCAGAGATTTGTATTCTGAATAAGGAGATCCTCATTTGTATGTATAGACTAATATCACGGTACACTTGGCTACTGCAGAGATTATCAGTGTTGGTTGGGTTGTTTGTTTCGGGTTTTTTTGTGTTGTTGTTTTGTTTTGATGGGTCCAGTGATAGAAATAAAAGTTGTATTTAAGCAAGCATTGCAGTATTTGATTCAGGAATAGAAATGTGGTAGTTCATTGCTAGCCCTGGTGTGTAGCTGTGATTAGTAGTAGGTAGGGTGTTGATGCTGCCCATAGAAAATATGTTGTAATGAAGTTTGTGGTAATAGCAGAAAACCACACATCTCTTACACCAGGTTCAAGAACAGCTACAGTTTGTCCTCTTTTTTCTATTAGGATGTTGTCTTTGATGCAGACACTGCAGAATGAAAAGCTGCTTTGGACCCTTTCCAGAAAGTTATTGAAATCAGTCTTCAGTAACTGTATTGGCTTTTACTGTGTACCAAGGTCACTGAGCTGCATGAGCACACAGCCCTGTTAAAAACAGGATTTGAGTATTTTAAAAGGTGTCTTTTTACAGTTTGAATAAATAAGCAGAAGCCTTATAAAAATATGCTATAGGTATAGTATTTGCTACTTGTGTCCTGATCTACCTGTTTTTTTTTTCTCTCCAGCTGTGGTCCTGCTGATCAGTTTTGATATCAGTAGCAGCCTTCCAACATTTGTCACAACAAAGCTCTGAAGAGAAGGAAGACGGCAGTTGCCCCACAGTTTTTGGACTGATAATTAAAAATACAAGTGTCTATCTTTTGGGCGGGCTGGTGTTTTGCCTTTTTATTCAAAGGAGGTGGTAGTTTTGGATAAAGGTGGTTGTTACTTTCCTGGTGAAGTGTTATTCTTACCAGAAACAAAATCAGTATGTAAAAAATGGACTCCTCTCTGTCTAAAGCTTTGTGATAGCTGTGTGTTGTGCTGAGCTTTTTCAGCTCTTGAGTAAACTGGAATTTCTGGGTTAAAAAGGAGGTTCAGGTGCCAAAGTGGCTTTTACTATGCCCACTGCAGTATTCTCTCCACCATAGTGTTAGGCTTGGACTTAAGTTAATCTTCTACCTGCATCAGATCAGTCACCTGAACAAGGTGAGTGTTAGGACACTAATATAAGAAATGTTTGGAGGTAGATCTCTTTATTCTCTCAAAGCATTTTACTTCATGCTCACAGTGATGTGCACATTCAGTAACTGAGCCTGGGTGGAGGCAGGAATGAAGAAGCAGAATTAGTTGCCTCGTGGCTGGTTTTGTTTCATGTTTTAGGAGTAGGTCTTGGATGTCTAGAACAGTAGTGTCAGGATTGCTTGCTGAATCTCAAGCCTGTAGGAAAAGCAATTCTTGCAGAGTGCTTTAGGCTTTTCACTGGGATCAGGATATGTCTTTAATTTACTTACACTACATATGTGTAACAGAGAAGGACAAAGCTCTATAGGAAATGGCTTATAACTAAAATTGGCTAGGATTAAAAAAAAAATAAAAATCATTGTGTGAATGCCTGGAAGGGACTGCAGCCTATGGAGAATGTATGGCTTGCAACTGAATTTCTCATGACCAAAGGCCAAATATTTACTTTTTCAGTTGGCCTTTTGTTTTTTCATGCTTTTATTGAATATCGCTAAGGACAGATTAGCTGGCCAAAGCAGCTTCAAAGCTGTAGTTATCCCTTATCAAGGGTGAAGACATTCAGCCATTATTGTAGGATTTATGTGAACTATATCTGAGTATGTGCAGTTTGTTTTATGCCTAGAAATCCATAGAGCTGACCCCTGCCTTCCTCGCAGTATCTTTTTGTAAGGGAAATTTTTTCAGATGTACTCAGCTGACTGGGTGCCTTCAACACAACAGACTTATTAACCACTAAGCCAGCATAAAAATTGTAAGTGCAGCTGCTGCAGAAATGGACAGTGAGGAAACACGAAAACTGTGCCTGAAGACAGAAGAATAAATAACAATATGGTGGTAATTACCTCCTGTAGGTCTTGCATCGTGGTAGTCATCAGAAACTTATTTGCTCTGTCTGTCTTTCCCTCTGTCAGTGATGAGTTTCCTTCGTGCCTCCATACTGCCTGCAACCTTTTAGAGAAGTTCTGAGGATTGTAGCTGAAATGTTAAGAGTAATTTGATAAAACATTGCTGTAAATTCCTGTGGAAAGAAATACATTTATTAATTAGCTTAGTTGAGTTCTGGCCAAATATATCTTCTTCTGTATGTAAATAACTGGATGAACAGATAAACAGTTGGGCAATTTCTCTTTACCTTTCTCCAGATAGGACAAAAGGTAACAAGCTGAAATGGCTAAGGAATTGGAAAACTGTTGCTCCAGCATTTACTTTTTTTTACCATGGTCAAATACCTCACGCTCTGCGTAAACTGCTCAACACTTGCTTCTTGTGCCTGACCTTGTCAGGCTGAGCAGCCCTCCTAGAGAAAGGTCAGGCTTTTGAGGCAATGGTAGGTTGTTGCTGGCATGAGTCAGGGTGGGATGAAGTTCTAATGCCTGTACCTTCAGTGTCAGCTGGCATTCTCTGTAGATGTTCAAGGAGTGGGAGATCAGCAGTTCCAAATCAGACCGACGCGCACTGTGGCATATTGGCCTCTTGGGTTTGGCAAATGACATGCCTTGTGTCTGAAGTTTGGGTTCTGACAGGATTAGTGGAGTCTTGCAAAAATTCAGCCTAGAGAGTTGTATAAGACTTATACAACTGAATATATATTGTAAGCAAAAATAAGAAATCAGAAATCAAAGTTTTGGAATTGAGTGAATCATAGGAATTATGGTAAGCTCAAATGACTAAGCAAAGCTATTGAATTTGATGCTCCATCAAGATGTAAGAGTGTATTCGGTGTGATTGTGACTCAGCATTTGTGGGTGAGTCATGCCTCATCACTGGGACCTCAGTGCTGTTGGTTTTCTGGCTGAAGAAGAAAAGAGGAGGTGGGAAGAGATTTAAACCTACAGAGAAAGTTTAAACTTTGTGAATACGAAAGAGCGGGGGAAGTTTTATACCCACTTATATATTTTTCTTGACTCTTTATTTTTAACTTTTGAATATGGGATTTTCAGTGGAATAAGACAACTTTTCACAGAAACTTAATTTATAGTGGAGGTTTTTGTATTTTATTTTGCAGAAAATTAATTTGTGACTATATTTGAACTGTTAAAAGAAACCTTTAAAGCAATGCAGTTTTCTTTGTCTGTGGCTGTCTTTCACACACACGAGTTTAAAATACTTCCCACCAATAACTCGGTTGTGGGAAGACAATAATAATGGAGTGGGATTGAAATCAGTAAGTGCGAAGAGGAGAATAAAGGTCTGAGGATATACAAACATTTAATGAAATATGCGTAGTAGAAACTGCAAAACAAGAGGGTCTTGCCAGCAGTGACAATATTCTGGGAAGGTGAGGCAAGCAAGGGAAATGAGAGGTCAGAAGCAGTGTGAAATCCCACCTTAACTCCGATGTGTCTACGTGTTCATCATGGAACAGGGCAGTAATGGAATGAAGGTGTCATGGTATGGGTCCTAATGCTGTATCCAGCCAGAGTGAGGGTCCCTTGCCTTCAGGCATAGCGATGGTAGCGATGATAGTGTTAATCTTTTTGTGAAGCTTCAGGCTTCTTAGTAGAGATGGGTTTGCTTGGGAGGCTGACTGGTGTGTGTTGGTGTGTTAACCTGTTGTACCAGATCTGGGGATCAGAAGGGAAGGTCCTTTTTCCTTACCTGTTCTATTTGCCAAGTCTGGCAGAGTCCATGGGGAAGTTTGGTTTGTGTTGTAATGTACAGCATGGTTAGCTGCTTGGGAGCACCTGGGGAGCCCAAGTAATGAGTCCTTTGCAGTCCCGTGGGGCTTAGGTATTGGCAATGCTAAGGATTTTTCTTCTTCTTGCTGTGTCAAATTGCGGTTGTGTCTTTGGCCCTTGTATTGCAAGTTTCAAGTACATTGCAAGGTTTGAGAAAATTCTTTTGTGGCTGTTCTGTGCAAGGCTGCGTAGTGTAGGCAAGCAACCTGCTGGACTGTGTGGCTGTTGCACCTTATTATCTGAATAAAGTGGTTAGATGTCATAACCCGTTCCCATCCATGTATATGGTATTAGCTATATGTACAGATTCAGCCTAAAATAAAGAAATTCCAGAAGCAGCATCAGTTAAAAAAAATTGTGAAATCTGTGGGGTTTTTCTAAGTGCAGCTCTGTAGACCATTTACTGCTTGTCATGTGTTGTAAAATACCTGCAGTGTCAGTGTACACAGTCCTTTTTTTAAAATCACAGAACATGATAAAATCACTGAATGTGGCAAAGACACTGTCATATGTGCTCATTGCTTATTTTGATCTCGAGACTCTGAGTTTGGTTTTCAAATGTAAGTGCCTCCATAGGATTTGGGAATCTGTGATGGGAACGTGGTTTGGTACGTTAGGTACAAAGGCACTCAAGTGTCCCTACTGTAAGCTGTGGAGGAAGCTTTGACTGTCTGACAATGATACATTGAGGAACATAAAAAAGGAGGTGATTAGAGATAGACAAGGTCTGTGAAATAGGTCTGGAGGATTTAATAAATGAAGACAGTAATTTTAAAGGAATGTGTCATTCTTTTCTTACACTTTCAGTACTATGGGGACTTATTGCTGGCATTTGATTTTTGTTTAGAATTACATAATATTTCTAATGGTTGTGCATTTATTGCATATAGCTGATACTCTTGTAGATCATTAGGTAATGGTGTTTAAGTGGTGACTGAACTAATGTGGAGCTAGGCTTAGTCTGGTGAAATAGATACATGGCAAAGCCCCCAAAAACAGATTCAAAACCTTTTATTTCAAAAAGCCCATAATGAGTTTTATTCAAATTATAAAGGAGGATATCTTGGTAAAGCAGGAAGAAATTAATACTTCCTTTTATCCTTGTTTCGTCACAGCACATGAATCTGGTGATGCCTCTGGCATAAGAACATCTGTGTGCCCGTGTGAGCCCATCTCCTTCTACCTCTTTGGAACATGCTGGTGTCATACTTTCAGATGAGATCATGTAATGTAGGCCTGGAGGTTCTACTTCAAAATGTTATCTAAGGTTTTAGAATTTAAGAGCTATTGAAAGCAACTTTCAATTTCTATACTTGTAGTGAAAAATAAGTGGCAAAGTAATAATTTAGTAGGTTCCTTCATTTGACTCCCCACGAATCATGATTACAAGCAGCTCAATTTCATACACTACAGGGTGCTGAGTATCTGGAGTATTTTATGAGGTGACCAGAGAAAATAGTTCTGTGTCTCATTGGTGTTTGGAGGTTTCAGGCTTTGGCTTTTTTTCCACATTAGAACAAAACTGGACTGTTTTGATGATAATGCACAACAAAATTGCACAGAAGTTGTGCATTTTCAGTTCAGAAAGGCCAAGATTTTAATTTCAGCTACTTTAGCTGGAAACTGATCCCACTGCATCTTGGATATCTTCCCGGTGAAAACTTTGACCTGTTTCACTGGAAACATTGTAATTAGCTCTCATTCCAGCCTCAGAATCTTTTAAAATGAGAACAAAGCAGCAAACTGCTAGCAAATCTGAGCCAATAAAGACACAGTGTGCAAAGGATTAGACCCAAGGTCGCTAAGGAGCAAGACTGTAATCAGGGCTTTAAGACCAGAACCAGCTTAGACTAGAAGTCCTGTTGGTTTGACCAAGGCATTTGTCAGTTCTTCTCAGTTGCTTGTCTAGGAACACCCCCAAACTAAAACCACTGAGATATTAGTAACTGGATACTTTTCCATTTATACTATTCTGCATGACATTATACTATTTCTGCTGACCTGAAGCCAGTGTGAAAATATTTCCACAGCTGGTTTGCTTAATGTGGTTTTATTCAGGTTTCAATGGGATGGAAGCTATTGCAGTATTAGATACAAAGCATTACAAAATAAAAATGAAATGGTGAGTTTTCTTGTCAAATAATGGCTTTGTTCTTCCAAGAGGCACCAGCCTCAAAAATAACCTTTTCAATGTCTTTGTCTCTGTTTGCAAAACAATGACTGCTTCTTTAGTAAGGAGTTTCTGTTACTGTTTGGGAGGCAGATGTTAGGAGTAAGGTGAGGGTGTATTTGTCCCCTCAACCCCTTACCTTTAATCAAATATTTACTCTTTTATTAGTGTGAGCTTTCAAGTATTCTACATTTGAAAGAAATAGGAAGAGCATGGGTGATACTTGATAAAAGCACAGTTTGGGTTTTTTTTGTCTGCATTCTCCTGGTTTGTTGTCTTCACCTCTCTGCTGAGGTTGCCCTTGTAAGACTAAGATTGAAGGCAAGAGATGCCATTTAGACTGCAGACATTTCTGTTTGAAACTCTTTCCTCTAAGCAGGAGTAGATATGCTGGAAAAGAGGGACTATTTTTCCATATTTTTTTTTAGGATGGAGAAGCTTTTTGATTGGGAAGAGGCCATATAGGTGCTAATATTCCCTTTCCACCATTTACCAGCTGAACCAGTCTAGCTATGCACTTCTGCAATGCCTGAACTGGTGGTGTTTGGAGGCTCTAGGAATACCTCTGTTTTTTATTATATGCTGTTATATAAATTATACGCTGTGAATGAGCTTTCTTATGCCATTATTCATTTTTTCCTGGAGATCTTGCAGCATTATTTTTTGTGGTGTCCTCCCTCACATTACTGCAGCAATAAATGGATGTAAAAGACAAGTGTATGTTATTTGTCTATGTCCCATATATAGCATGTTAGGGTGCCACTGTTCTCTTTGCTTCTGAGAAGTGGTGACAATATAGTAAAGGTGGAAGTTGTTGCCATCAAATGCAATACAGTCCAGTTACGTGAAGATCTTTGTCACTTTAATTTTCTGTGTTCTTTGCTCATAAAGAGATACTGGAAACTTTTTCTTTGCTCTTGAAATATTAATGTCCATAGTTGTTACTTTATATTGTATATGTACCCAGGCAGTTAGTGTTGCTTTTCATTGTTACTAGCCACTAAAAGAAAGGGTCCAAAGTATTCATGGAAGCCTTTTGTACTCCTGACTTTGAAGAGTACTTTTGTTTGTGTCTGCAGTTAAACCTGTGCATATAATCAAGTAACCATGCTTTTAATTGATTCTCACTCCTTGCTTACCCCCCCCCCCCCCCCCCCCCCAGTTTGTAGTCAGCATAATTAATAGCTTTTTTGCATGGAAATTGAATTCACTTTATTGTTCATACATGTTGGATTTAGCATGGTATGCTACATACCAATAGTCAACAATAAAGTGCAATGCTATTCACAAGTATTTCTGTAGCTGTTCTACAGTCTTTGATAGGGACACATTAAATAGGTTTTGTTAATCTTGGTTTAGGCCTTGAGACATGAGGTATAAAGCAGGAAAACTGAGACATGATGGCAGAGACTGACCAAATGAGAATGATCTTGCCTTCTTTTTTTTTATTTTTTTATTTTATTTTTTTCCCCGCAACTCCTTTTCTGATACCTCACTTCAAAGGAACATCACTTTCAAACTAACATTGCTCATGTCATCAGTTTTTCTCAACAATAGTTGCATGTTTGCTGTTTAAATAGTTTCAAACCCACTTATTTCTTTTCCATGAGCACTTTGCAATAATGCCTATCTCTTCCTGTAAGGATCTTTAGCTATTGAAATACAGGTATTAGTTTTTAACTGGTTTTAAGGTTGGTGTGTGGAACTGGGAGATAACAGGTTACTTGCAGGTATGAAGGTGGAAGGCCTGGGATTTCAAAGCATTTTAAGACTTGCCTTCAATTAGTGTTAACTCAATAGTTGGTGCATTCTGCTTAGGTATGGGCAGGGTGTTCTTTTCCCTCTGTGTTTGCTTGTATATGCATGGAAATTGGTGACTCCTTCCTTACACTCTGCCTATCAAATTTGCAAGGTCAGAAGAGTAAGGTGGCCACTGGGACTCAAGATCTCGCCTGGTTACCTTGGTGCCTTATCAGTAAAGAAGGGTGGTGTCCCTGGCCATGGGGATGTAGGGCAGAAGCAGGCTTATCACCAGGGAAGCTTTGTTTCCCAGTGTAGTGGGGTCTGTTGGAGCTGGGGCCTCATTTATGTAATTGTTTAAACAGAATTATTGCTGCATGGGTACTTCTGGAATACTAAGCAGTTGTACTGCAAAAGCCTTGTCTATATAAAAGAACAGTTTCCTGAAACTGTACAGTAGTTCTTTATACTATTCTAAATATTGATCAGTTTATAATCAGCAAGAGAAGTTGATCAGCTTGCACCAAAACTGGAGGGTGATATTGGTGCCCTCAATAGAAATAAATTATTTTTCTCATTTATTATTTGTTGTAAAATAAACCCTCAAAGCTCAATATTTGGAAAGCATTTTATCTATATGTATGTATCAAATCAAATTAACTCCTTGTTTCAGATATTTGCTTGGGTTTTGTTCTGAGGTTTTGATAAGTTACCTTTGTTACCAAGATCAGCTTGGAATTGGAGGTGGCCTGTTTTCAACTGGAGAAGCTATGCAGGGAATTGTTCTTGCTAGATCAGTGAATGAAATGCACAGGAAGCAAGGGAGATAGTCGACTACAGAAAATACTTACAAAGAGCAATGTGGTGGGTTGACCCCAGCCAGCACCAAAACACCTGCCCTACCTCTCCCTCATTCCCCTCTCAAATATGCGTAATGATTTCTTGGGAAGACAAATGCCATAACAAACATCCCTGTGTTCTGCCCATTTTTCTGAGCTTTTATTTCTGAGCATAGTGTCGTATGGTATGGAATATCCCTTTGGTCAGCTGGAGTCAGCCATCCCAGCTGTGTCCCCCCCAAGCCTCTTGCCCACCCCCAGCCAGCCGGCCTCTGTGTGTGTGAGGTTGGAGGGAAAGCCTCGGTGCTGTGTGAGAACTGCTCAGCAACAGTGAAAACTGGTCTGTTACCAACACTGCTTTAGCCACAAAGGTAAAGCAGAGCACTCTGCAGACTGCTTTGAAGAAGGTTAACTCCATCCCAGGCAGACCCAGTAAAAACAGATTTTAGGAAATGGTTTTATTAATGTACCTGTATTTACATCTTAACAGTACAAAAGATCACCATCAGAGATTAAGTAAGTGAAAAGAAGAAAGAAATCTACTAGGTCATCTCCCAATTCCATGCTGACTTTAATTAGTATACTGCTGGCCATAAATGAATGAAAAGATACATTAATGACTGGAATATTTCCTAGAAAGCATATGCTTTTGCATGATGGAAAGTGTTCGTCCTTTAATTACAAGATTAAAAATAGGGTGATAGGTTTCTCAGGACAATATGTGCCTTTGCCTATTAATTTCTAATTATTACTGATGGTAGCTCAGACAAAAGTATTACCCAAAGTACAGCAGGATACCATCTGGGATCTCATTTCCATGTAAGAAGTGCTCAGTGAGGCTTCTCACTCAGTGGCATTAAAATATATTGTTCAGTAAATGCGGAAGAAAGGTCAAAAGGTCTGAAAGCCAAAAATCTGTTCATGACTCTGGGAAAGCTTTTAATTTCTGTTTCAGGAGCAGCTGATTCTGTTTTGATACAGTTGTAGAATTAAACTTGGATCAAGAATAGTGTGTATAATTGGATGTTTACTCGTCTGGTTCATTGTGACTGGTCACAGTTGTACATGCTACTTCTAATAACTTATGTTCTGCCAGAGCTCCAGCGCTGACTTCCCTGGTCTCCTGGAGAAGCTGGAAAAGGTGGAAAGTACAAAAGAGATTCAGGATGTTCTCCACAAATTTGTTCTGTTTGCAGAAATGCATTGCTAAAAACATAAAGCTTTGCTCAGAGATGGAGAGTACATGGTGAGGAGCTTGGCAGTTTGCCCTTCCTGAAGCAAGCCCTGCCTCACAGAAAAAGTGATCCTTTGCAGACTCTGAAGCGCTCTCTGTGCACATCAGTTGCTGCATGGGAACCCACCTCAGAGGTGGTAGGCCATGGCAGTCGCTGGAATACCACCTTGTTTTATCCTGATCTGTTGCCCCTTGGAAAACAATCCACAACTGTTGGTTTTGCTTAAATCCATGTTGGGTTGTGGGCTCTTTAATGTAACTTCACTATGTAACTCTAACTGAGGTCAAATTTCTATTTAGACATTTATAAACAGTTACAAATGAGGCAAATGTAAGATGCAGTCTTCCAGTTACGCTTGAGCAAAAAGGTGCCTTCCAATTTGTTTTGGTATTTCGTGTCTAGATTTCTTTCTCCTGAGTTTGAAGTACCTGTGGTCCTTACAGAGAGATTTCCCTTAAGTCCTGGATGCCTCTGATAAAAACCTCTCCCTATCTGTCTTTTTGTTGTTAGGACCTTTCTACAAACGTAAGTGCCATAGATGATTCTGTTTACAGCCAGATATCTTTGTACCGTGGTGAGGATTTCTCATTCTGAAGTGATGCCTAAATAACTGAAGGGCACAGGAGTGATGTAACTAGCTCTGAGTGTTTGGGAAATTAAGGCTATTTCCCTTTTGTTCCTGGTTAACAGCTGATAAACGACCCTTTCTTCAGTTTGTGCTGTTGAAGCAGAGTCTGCTAGTATAGTCATGTTGAATATTGGACCAAATACTTATATGCACATTTTGATGAGCTCTTGATGTCTTTTGCATTGTCGGTTCTTGATAATTCAGTATTAATGAAGATGGTGCAATTAGTAATAAGCCACTTTTTCTTGGATACATCCTCCCTGTTTATGTGTCAATGCCAACGAAGGGAGAAGTGACAGAAGGTTGAAGTGGTTGACTGGATTTTGGCTCATCCGTCTCTGCATGAGGGCCAGACTAGCTCTTTTTAGGCTCTGGAGTTTCATGAATATGGCTTAATAAATGGAAAGGAGCAACAAAATATACTTCTTTATATAGGTTGTGCATTTAGCTGACTTATTTACTGCATACATTTGTTCAGTATGTGCACACATGTATATGCATAAAACATGCATTGCACGTATATGATCTCTAGACATGTAGAGGTGTTAAGTATCAGCTCCTTTGGATTCAAGTAGGATATTGGGTTTTTAAAGTCTTCAAGGATTTCTTTCTAGTTTCCTAGGCAGGAATCTAGAATAGATATTGCATGTTTAATTTGAAACCCACAGAGTATGATCTACTAACTGGAGACCAGGAAGACTAATTTAATGTAAGTGCCCCTGTATCAATGCTTTGGATAGAGGTTTAGGATTTTGGAAAAAAAAGTTTTGCAAAATATGTTAAGGTTATAAAACTGAGAAGCATATACCCACCCAGTCACTCAGAAATTACTGGGAGCTGAAATACAGTCAAGAATTTGATGAATTTATATGAGTTAGCAAAAGCAATGTCAATGCTAGATGCACCTTGATGCTTGCATCACATCTCATGAATTCTATTAATTCATACTTTATTTCAGGTAGAAAATCTTTCTGGCTGTGGCAGTGCCTTTATCAAGTACTTCAGTGTGCCATAGGTAGGTATAATGTATAGGTAAGGGACTGATGGTTTATCAGTGTTACTGTAACTGTTTTGTGTCTTCATTTTTATAAAATTTTCCATGGTAACTATCGTGCTGTCAGCAGACAGGCAGCCACTCTGTGATCAGCTCATTGTAGACAACTGTAAGAGACGTGACCTACAATGATTCCTCTCGGAGTTCTTACTGTGATTTTGTTTTACCTTCCTTAATCTAAAACGGCCTCTGTGGCTATGCACATATTTCTGCCTTTCACATGGGGAAATCTGATGCTTGACATGGAATAAATAACATGCTGTTCAATACTGAAAATGCAGATGGGTGCAAGAATGCCTTGCAGTCCTTCCCTGTGCCAGAAATAGCAGAAGGCATTTAGATTTCCCTCAGCTGGCTTTTTCTTGGCAGAGAATTAGATGGCATTAGAAGCACAGCAAGATGCAGTGGGTTTCCCAGGGCCAGCTGTAACTCAGCTTTGTGGACCAGCCATGCCTGGATGACCAGCAAGGCAGAGCCAGTACCTTGCTTTTGCAGGCCTTGGTAAACGTTGAGCTGACCTGCATGTCTAAGATCTTGAACAGGTTGGCTAAAACGCTAAATGTGAAGAGCACAAGATGAAATGTGATAATAGCCCACTGGATTTTTTCACAGCTTCTAACTCCCTTTAGTGAAGGCAATCCTTGAAACTAGATACCAGTGCCTAGTGCCTGTAAAAAGAATTTGAGCAAAGCAAATCCTCCGCTCTCCAAGTGAAGGATTCTTCCTCGTGTGTACTGTTGGTTAACATTCTTTTGTGTGCAGAATGCTGGAGTAATACGTAAGTTGTACGAAATACCCCATGTGTACTGAACCTTAGAAAAGGGATGTACTCTGGTTTTTTCCCTCTCAATGTAAATATAAACAACCCCCCAACCCCCCAAACATTTTAATACTAAGTCTTTATTGTGGAACAACACTTCTTTTTGTTACTGCATTGAAAAAGATTTTGTACTTCAGCACTGTACAGATGTGCTCTTTTTCACTCAGGCAGACTGAAACTTATAGCGTGAATGACTTCAATAAAAGTGAATGCTGGTTTTAAGTACGGTTCTGTAAAACACATCCTGAAGTAAAACCAGACCCTTCTGTGTGCTACCTTTGAGTTATAAACCAGCAGGATCTAAGCTGAACTAGAAAACAGCAGGATCTAAGTGGGAGCCTTTTAAGGGAAAACTAACCTAGGCGATGTACAGTGGGGCAATCAAGACTAATTCCTGCTGAGTCAGCACTAGGCTATGCCCCTAGGATGGTGCAAGTGATAACTGATTGTGAGGATGCTTGGGGAGAAAGAGAGTAAAAAAATGCGTGTAACAGCACATTAACAAAGTGTGTCTACTCTTGGAAACACTGCCATGTGTTGCCATGTGGAAACACATACATAGGAATGCCATAGTAAGCATTCAAAACTTCAGTTCATGCAATAATCTCCTGCACCCTGGTCTCCCCCTTACAGTGTTGCATGGTGCTTGCTGCAGTGCTAGTGCTCAGGTGATGGTAATGCCTGCCTACCATTTATTGCGGTAGCATCATTATACTCGGGCAGTCTTTTATCCAAGTACTTCAGCCTGAAACTGCCTCAGAGCAAAGAAACTCAAAGAATGAGGTGGGTGACTGGTCTACAAGATAAAGCACAACTGCTTCAAGGTAGAGTGGTGCTTTATTGTTTAAAAGGACAGTGTTAATCACTGTTTTGAATAGAAATGCTTTGTGTAAAGGGAATAAAGAGGGATGTTCTATGAAAATCTTTGAAATAAAAGTTACTGTAGTGGAAGGAAGTTGGGATGAATATACTTTTCCAAAAGCTGGAACCACTGCACAGAGTTTAAAGTGTTGGGCAGACTTGCAACAGTTCATGCTCTGAACGCTTCCATAGGTTTTAAATCTGTTTTTGTTCCATAGTGGAGTTAGAAAGGGCTTTCAGGAGTTCTGTGGATTGTATTGGAAAGTTTAGATTTTAATGTGTTTAAGAGTCAGTGCACGGTGATTCTCTTCCCATGAACTTGGTTGGAATCTGCACTCGTAAAAAAGCTCCAGCTTTGACAAGGGTCCATTTCCTTGCAGGAACAATGGGCTTCATCAGGTTTTTGGTACTTTTTCAGCATTCCTAACAACTTGTTAGGAATGACGACCACTGAGCCAACTTGTGCTCAGTGTCAATGAAGAGAAATTTGAATCCTTTTGGCCTTGTCAAAACTGACACTGAATCCTACGCAGCCTGTCACCCTCTCAGTTAATTGGGTAGGATCAAGAGTGAAAGTGGACTGTCCTCTTTGCTCTGACAAAATGTGAAGGCAAATATGACTTAATTAGCTCATCGCATCTCTGCTTTTCCTTTTCCAGATACGGTTGATGGACGCATAAAAAAAATCAAGTTGAGACTGTGCTGACACCTGTGCAGTTTCACGACAGCATCTGTATTGCCTGTTCATCGACAGTATGCAGCTCCTTGGTCTCCCTGTGGATGCTGAGGAGATCAGAGTGGTTTTCATCCATTTCACCTCTTTCATGTCTGACCAAAACATTTTGAGTTCAACGGTCACAGAATACTCCCTGTGGTGTGCTAGCCCTGACCTGCCTGCATGCTCAAAGGAGGACAGCAGTTATAATGATGACTGGCTCCCTGGGGTGGCGCACAAGGGTGAGAGGTTACCGAGCAAGCTCATCCACAGCCTGTTTGTAATCCTTCCTGCGTGACAGACTTGAAAAGCTCTCTTATGTAACTGTATTTCTTAAAATTATTCAAAATCTATTCTTTCATTTGTGGAGCTCAATAGAGAGAGATGCATAAAGATGTATTTAAAGTGCCACACTATTTCTGATTTAATAACACCTTAATTTTAGTAAAACCCCATTATTTTTAGTTAAATCAGTTAGTGGAAGAATCACAAGGAAATAGCAGCCCAACTTGCTGTAAGACCTATATATTCTGCTAAGTTTCTTTAACCGTAAAGAGTGTTACTGTATAATTCTCCCTTTGGCAAGGTGTATGCATCACCATGATGCATCTATAAACAGAATATGAGGCGGCTGTGCTTCGTTAGATGAAGCCAGTAATTCACTAGGCACTCAGACTGGCACTGAACTCTCCTTCAGGATGGGGACTGGGTGCCACTGGTGTTCAGGTCAGGGGAGGCAGAGGGCATTTGGTACCCCAATGAATATATGCTGCCATGCGCACCAGTGTCCTACAAAGAAAAAAATATAATCTAGCAGTAATACATGCTGATTTGCGTAAGTGGATGTGGCTACTCTCCACGAGTATTGCACTCTAGTGTATTTTCAGCATGCTTGTTGTAAAATACTTGTATTGCTCAGCAGATGCTCTGTGCTCTGTCCTCTTGAAAAGTGTGAACAAATTGCTGTGGTTAATGATTATAGCTGCTAAATGTTTGTTTCTGATCATTTCTGCAATATGTTGAGTGCTTGCACAATATATATACACTTAAAAAAAAAAAATCACCTCCTGTTCAAAAGCAATTTTAATTTGTCAAAATTTTTATCTTAGGCTTAACTTTGCTTCAGGCTGGACACGGCTTATAGGGGATAAAACTTAGGCAGGCAAGCATCTGAACAATCAGTTTCTATTGAAGTAATCTTCCCAACCTTAGGTACCTTTGAAAAATGATAGTCTGATGATTTCAGCCAGGAGAGATCTTTTTAGATAACATTTTTTGAATGAGGTGACTGTAAAAAAACACACACAGTGTTCTTTATACTCTTAAAACTTTAAAATCTTGTTTAATACACAGAAAAAGTACAAAAGTATATACTAATACTTTGTAAAGGTAGAGTGGAGCCTAATGAAGAAGGATTCCTCTTCAGAACAAGAATGCTGTAGCACCCAGGTTCATTTAAAAACTGCTAGTGAAATTGTTCTTGGAAATCACAGGAAGTTTTCTTGGCACAGTTAGCACACATACTTATTAGCGCATTTCCATGCTTGAAAGGGTTACAATATTACTGTAACTTTTTTTTTTAGAAGAAAAAAAACCCCAACAACCCGCTATCTTTCTTTTAGCAGGACTATTTCAGAATCTGAAATAATGACATAATGAAAAACACTGCTTTTTTTCCCCCTTAATTCTCTCCTTTATTCGCTATAAAAAAGCAGTATGTGCCTTATCTATTGTCTAGTTTCTTACACACTTTCATAATCCAAAGCTTAATCTCATTCTACATCCACCTCTCTTCTCGTTTTTATTTTTGTTGCAAAATATTGGAATTCACGTTTCTTTTTTTAAGGGGGAAACACGCTGTGTATTTTTAATGTTACTCCTATGATGTGTTCCTCAGTTAACTGAGCCCCTAGTTTAGATTTACATGCCTGATAATGTCACATATTTTCTCTATTTTAAGGCAAGAGGGCAAAAAGCAATATTTATAATCCATTTCTTTATTCATGTTATTATGGCATTTCCTATTTTGCATGAAAACATTAGCCCACAGTTTATTAACTTTTTGATTACATCAGTGTGAAAACCTTGAAAACAACTTTGACTGGAGGGAGAGGTTACCATCTTGCCTAGAGTGTATCATGTTATTAACCTGTCCTTTATTTAGCAGACATCAATAATGACTGTTCGGTGAGACTGTAAGTGAAGTTTCCTGTGTAAGTCACTAGCCATCATCTCACTGTGACCCACTATCTGCTGGTGAACTGCAGTTCACTGCACGACATCTTCTGTTTCAGGTGAATTTTTCTAAAATTTAAAAAATGATGGAGTTTTCTAAAAAAGTGTGTAAATTTGCACACAACTTAGTTTACCTTGTGTAAATTGTCAACCCTAGATTAAATTTACATCCATGAAGGATCTTCTTATTTCTGTCAGGTGTAGAGGATTAACTATAGCCATTTACAAATTTTTATTGATCATAAACTTGCTGCTTTGCATTAGAACGTTTGAATACCTTTTGTCATAAAATTGAAAGAATATTACTAACTTTGTTTAAATACCTTACATCATTAGTGTGTACAGGTTTTCTACCTCTACCTCTGCCTTTCTTTTGAAGAGTCTCCAGAGCATGTTCCGAACAGTACACAAACATGACTAGACTCCCTCAAAGTCAAAAGCAATACTTTTAATTGGCATAAGTGGAGCCACATTGACAAAGGATTGTTTCTCCCACCAGTGGCCCCTCAGGAAGGTAGGATCAGTCTGTTTCACCAATTTTCTGGCTGTGTAACTTCATTGATTCCCATTGCACAACCATGACACATGGAGTGGAGAATTGGGCCCTAGGCAGGGTGGCTGCATGGTCAGCTCTGTGTCATGCTTCAGGATGAGAAGTGTAGAAGGAACTATGTGCTCTTCTCATGAGCACCTCTGCAAGCTGGGCGCTGTCATGACTGGATGTATCTCCTCTCATCTGGTATTCACTTCGAAAAGGGTACAACACAGGAGAGAACTGGCCACCTGGTATGGAAATGCAACCAGAGGGGCAGGGGAGTGGGTCAAGGCTTAGTATATAGCCATGCTCAGGAAAGCTTGTTTAAGCTTGCTTCTGTAGTCAGAAAAAATCAATACACTTCAACTAAACTTCACTTGGCTAGGAGCATATCATCTCACAGAGGGTGTTTTTTGCATCATACCTTATGTCTATAGCCACATCCTATAAGTAATGCAGAAAAAAGTCTTCATTGATGTATTATAAGATATAGTAATCAAATAAAATTGCAAATTTTTGTCTTGGAGATTTGTTGCTGAGTTAAATAAAGATAGAATAATCTTGCCTATAGAAAATATCTCATCCTGGAAAAGATCTGTTTATTGTTTCATTGCCCATTTAATTTTCTAAATAATGTATTTCATCAATATGTACTATAATATAGACAACAATTGTTTGCCTAGAAAGATTTGGTTTTACTGTTGACAGTGCACAATGAATGATGAGAACATCCTCAATATATCTTGAAATATATGGCAGCATGTAGCAGGAAATCCTACTTGAAAAATTCAAATTGGCTTGAACAGGAGAGTAGCATCAGATGGGATTTGGGCTGTGTTACATCTTCTATAAAAAGATACTGGAATGCAGGCAAGATTGCTAAGTTGAAAGGTCAAGTTCCTTCTGCAGATGCGTGCCAGAATTAATGTTAACTTCAGTCTTCCTGGTTCTTTTGTTTGGCAAGAGCTGAAAGTGAGCTCATTATTTATGAAGTCAGAGAACACTTGTAGGCCTAATCCAGATGTAGCTTGCCCAGGGCCAACAAGCAAATGCCACTAAAGGAACTGGACTGGGGCGAGAATTTTGTCTGGAGCCTGCACTGATTGCTTTGTGCCACCATTCTTAGGCTGCAACTGCTGTCGATCATTTTGTAATCAAATAATGATCGTGTAGTGTTTTGCAGCAGTAGAGCTCTGGTTACTAAGATCTCAAGTTCATGAGCTGAAGTTCCTAAGCTTGAAGGTTCTGAGTGTTTATGCGTCTGGTTCTGTGAAAGAAGACAGATGTAGAGGCATGGGAATCAAGAGGACTGTGAAAGTGGTCTGAGCTGATTCAGCATGTACTGGGTTTGGCTGCAGATAGAAAATTTGGCTAATTTGCTTCATAACAGCCCATACAGTGCCGTGGTTTAGACTCGTGACCAAGACAACACTGCTAACACGCTGATGTTTTAGCTATTGCTGAACAGTTCTTGGACAGCATTGAGGCTTTCTTTGCTTCTCTTTTCCCCCTCAGAGAGCAGATTGGGGGTAAGCAAAAGGCTGGTAGGGGGCACAGCCAGGACAGCTGACCCAAACTTGCCAAATGGATATCCCACAGCATATAATGCAGTAAAAACTGGGTAGCTGTTGCTTAGGGACTGGATGGGCATTGGTCTGCTGGTGGTGAGTGATTACTTTTTTTCTTGCTTTTTCATCACTTCTTAAACTGTCATCTTGACCCATGAGTTTACTCATTTTTTGCCTTTCCAGTTCTCTCCTTCGTCCTGCTGGGTGTATGTGTATGTGAGCGTGAGTGACTGAGTGGAGGCTTACCTGCCAGCTGGGGTGAATCTGCCACAAGCACTGTGGTTTTGGAATGAGAATTACACTAGTGAGGATTCTTTTACATTTAATGCTCAGTGAGCAGTATCACCTTATGAATTACTTCCTGCATTTTTCTTTCTCATAACTGTATTATTAGCTGTAGCATCACAGACTCAGCTTATATTTTGGCTAGTAAGGTCAAGCTTAGCTAGTTCTTGGTGTCATAGAGGCCAAAGTAAGGTCAAGTATCAGTTGCCAGCAGACCATCATATGTTTTTTCAATTGATTGAGATTCTGCAGATAGTCTGGGTGAAGGGGCTGAGGTGTTCTCCCAAGAAAACATCTTTATTCCCAGAGGAGAGGGTCATACTCATACAGTGAGTCAGTCCTCTTCCTGGTCCAGCAAATCATGAATCACAGTGTATTAAGTGGCATAGCTTCAACAGGAAGGTAAATTATCTCAGACCAGACAGCCTGTGTATGCTGAGGATGTTCTTTCTGCGAGAAAAATATATAGATTTCAACCTTCTCAGGCAGAAGAGGCTATGTTGCATAGTGCTTTCCCAAACAAGTGATTTAGCCACTGAGCTATTGGATAAAAGCAGTACTCCAGCAACTGAACAGCAGCAATATTTGTGGCAGTAACGTTTTAAAATGCCTAATTCTAGAAATCTGTGGGAAGTGTGTGCTGTGCATGCCTCTCAGATTAAATCCTTTTAGGGAGCTGTGAAGAACATTTAGTCCTGTATGAACGCTGGAACTGTGTGGTCCCAAACCAAAGGGTTCATGCTCGTGTTTCTCAGTGTCACCTGAGAAACATTAAAAATAGGATGATATGCTTTAATTTACATGGGAATATAATCTATAAGGTTCTTTATTACATTTCTGTAAACTGTGGGATTAACTCAGGTAATGAGTTACTACCAACTTGATTCTTTCATTTATTGGTTAGGAAGTTTACACAGAAGTAAGGATCCAGATCCCCACTTCCTTAGGAAACCAGACAGGACTTAACCAGTAAGACCAAGGAAATTAGTTTAAATATGAGGGTAAAAATTAAAGAATAAGCTGGGAGACAGAGCTTTGTGTAAAGGGTTTGTCTTAAATTGAACTAGTAAATGTGAAACACATCAACCTTTCACAGATATGTTTGTATTTTCTTTGTAATTTTCCAGCTTGGAAAATATAAAGCAGACCTTATTTTGTTTTGCATTTTTGCAACAAAATGAATATTTATTTCAATACATTAAAAAAGAATCTTTTAACATGTCAGATTATTTTATTGAGAAATTTTCCATTTTTGAGATTTGCCTGTATTGGAACACTTTTCCATTTTGAATACATGATTTTAGGAACTGGGTTGCTTCCTATGCTTCATACAGTACTAAAGGTTTGAAATTCTGGCATTGCCTAGGAAAAAGGAATGACCATTATTAGTGACTTTATTCTTTAAGTCAACACTCTTTTCGCCCGGCAGTATTAGCAAATAAATATATTACTTATTCCTTCACATAGCTTTATCTGTAACAAATACTGGACTGTTGTAGAATTAAAATAGACTTGCTATGTCTTTTTCATCTTATTAAGTTGGTATCTTGTATTAGTCATAATTTCAGTGTACAAGATACAGCTCTACAGTAGTCCTTGTTATCAAGTATGCCATGGTTGAATGTGGTGTGACGTTTAAATTAGTTGCAGGAAAAGAAAACTCTGAAAAAGCTTCCAAATGCAAAGATAAATATGTACATACACAATTACCTCACACTCCTGAGCATACTTAAATGTGGAAACTTGAACATATTTTGCATAGGTAGTTGCTTTTTCAAATGACTTTTCTTGTGATTCAGACAAGGGAATTTTGTACATTAGGTAACTTTTATCTTTGCTTACTAAACAATTTGTTCTTGTTGCTCACCTAAGTGTGCTCAAATATTTTTGTGTGCTGTCAGCAGGGATATATGTGTGTATGGGAGAGAAGGAACATTTGTTCTCAAGATTGCATTCACTAGGAATGAGTTAGATGAATTCAATTTTATCTTTTTGTGTTGATGGTGTCTAAAAGCGTGAGATATCTTTCTTCACTGACAAATTTAGGAAAAGCAAAAGGAGATTCAAACACCCATGGAGATTTTCCCTTCAAGAGTCTGCTGGTAAATATCAATACTGTCTATCAAACTGGCTGTTCCATCATCACTGGGTCAACAACTAAAAGAGCAGGCTTGCTTTCTTATGGCAGTGTAGGTAAAAATGATCTTACCCTCCTTTTTGGCTTAGCTTTCTGCTTTTGGCTTCTGTTCCTTTGTTCTTTACTCCATCCCATTACCTTGTTTCAGCAATAAGTCTATGTATTAACTTTTGCCTTGCAAGCATGTTGGTAGTTAATACACAATTTTCTCAATTAGAAATCTTGCTAGACTATTTACGTGTTACCTGGGACATACTACTGTATGATGAATTTAAAAGTTCACAGAAATAGTTGCTTTTTCCTAATGCATAATAGGAATTTTATTATGCAAAACAGCACCTTATACCAATCCTAAATATTTTTAGTTTGTGGCAGTACTGCTGCTTTATCTTTCACAACTTTCCTTCATTGCCTTTTGCGGTAAGACTTTAAAGAAATATATTTCTGTTTCCTCCACCTCCATAAAGCAGAAATGAGCATAATAGTGATAGAAACAGATGTTTTAAGCTGTCATCATACCAAACTAGTCATCTGAAGCCTTGAAGACATATTTCTTTAACATTTTATTTTGACAAATCCTAAAAGCAAAAACTTAATGGCTGAAAAGACCATAATTTCAAAGGCAGTATGGGCCAGGCAGGGATTACTGTGTCCATAATTAAATGAAAATAATCTTTTTGTTTTAGAAAACTTACTCAGGGATCAGTGTGCAAGTGCAAATGCACATGGATTGTTGAAACAGATGCTTGCTCTGCAGTGTGTCGGTCTCCTTCATGTGAAAGCCCCAGGTAACAAAAAGAAGGATAAAAGTTTTAAGGGCAGTGGCTGAAAGACTTGGAGCCAAGCTGATGAAGCAAAAAGCAAAATCCCTGTCTTTGACCCTCCCCAAGAACTGTAAAGGGAGTGGTGCTGGAAGATGCAGTTTGCCGATGTGTGTCTGGTGGAGAGGAGACATAGAGAAAAAGGATTGGCAAACACACCTGAAACGTGGTTGCGTGGCTCAAGGCGTGGTGGTATGTTTAAGATGCATATCTAATAAAAACGAGAGTAAAAATTGTAGACCACTTATCTAAACATGGAAAGGAAACATTGTAGAAAAGAGGGAAGAAAGGCAGAGGGGACTGTGCGTCTCTTCTGGACCGTGTGAGACACAAGGTGTTGCTGAGGTTTCTGGTGAGCTGGGAGACTGTTTCTTTCTCAGCACAGTAAACATGTTTCTATGATCCCAAATAGCAAAATAATTGTTGGTGAAGATAAACATTAGAGGAGCTTTGGATGTAAGCCATGGTTGGTGGAAGCTGCTGATGGGAACGGCAGTGAGGCATGGCTTGCAAGACCGATGGGCACCTGGCTGAGACAGTTTGCACCAACAGATCAGTGCAGCCTACACCAGGCCTTGAGATCTAGAAGGCTTAAGCCTCAAACTCTGAGTGGTGGTTACTGGAGTGAAGTGAAAGCAACCAGCTGGCTGAACAGTTGCTTCCCCAGAGGGAAAGATTCAGAAATTTTATGGCTTTAATTACAATTTAGGAATTAATTTTTGTTTTTCTGTTTACTTACCTTGTTTTCTCCTTTTTAATGAAAATGTTAAGCTGTTTTACTTAAATTTGTAGATGGGCAGAAGTGGTTGCTCTGAGTATAATTAGTATAATTTTCCCACGTCTCTGCATAGGTCTTTAAACAAGTGTCTATCTAGGAAGTCACATAAAAGTGAACGCAGCTCTGTACTTGTCAGCTGATTTGTGGTGGGAAGGTTACACTGAGAAGTGGCTTGGATGCTTGGCTAGCTGAAGCAGTGACATATTGATTCCTGGGAAAAGGGAATATAAATGGTGCATATAAATGCATCAAATCCAATGCTGAATTAAGGCTTGATTTCTACTTGTGATGTTGCAGGAAGGAGACATAATCTCGATTTCAAAGACATAAGTATCTCCATGTGCATTTCTAATAATGAGATGAACTGAGACTCCTGTATGTTTATATTCTGTTTTAGGGTAAGTTAACAGTAGTTATACGTGGAGTAAAAGAGGTTTTAATTATTTTTTTTTCTTTCTCCTGGCAAATCTGTTAGTGATCTTTTCTGCCCTGAGATGACAAGTGATTGCAAGACCCTTTCAAGAGCAGGTATCTGAAGAACCATGTGCTTTCAATGTGTACAGCCCTTACCCTTATATGTAAGCAAGTACTGCCTGTGAGAACAAATCTGTCACGCTAGCTAGGAATTTGGGAGATGTTTTATGTGTTGCTGCACTCAGAAAAGCTCCTTTCAGTAGAGTGGATTAGAAAACTACTTGCTGAAGAACCTTGTCTATGACATATTTTAGGTGATGGCATTTTGATTGTTTTAATGTACTTAAGTTTGTGTTTCTCAGCAGAGTAACAGCTCCGGTTCTGTTGTCATCTCAATTTTATTACGCCTATACCCAAAAAGCCATAGGGATAGAGGTTTTTAATTTCTGTTTTTCTGCTTATGTTTATGATTGCCCTCTGATTAACTGCTGAGAAATTGATTTAAATCTGTCATGTTTAAAGTTTTCCTTCTTAATTTCTTTTTACCTCTCTGATCCTGAAGTGCCACTCATGTTGCTCTTACTGTTGCTTGCTCTTAAAGAACCCTGCTCGTTTTCTTTTGGAAAGCTTTAGAAATTCTTGTGATTTGGCTGACAAAAGTAGTATTTCTCTGAAAGATTTCTGAAGTTGTCAGCTTGGTTCTCTTAGGGCTGTGAATCATTTAGCAGCAGATACTACAGATCTGTCAAATCTCATGCGTTATGCATAGGACTCATTCATTTGGTCCCTGTCTCTGCCTCATGTATTTTCAACAGCTCTGCAGCTTCTCTTCTACTCTTTGGGCACTGACGTTAAGGCAATTGCTGACCGTACAGTGAGTCAGAGGAAAGCTGGGATTCTGCAGTGATAATGACAAAAATATTGTTTTCCTTAAAGCTGATGATGCTACCTATAGTGGGGAGAAGTAGTTGTCTTTCCCTTCTTGATTGATGTTCTTTAGGCTTGCAGTTATTTCTTTCACAACAGAGAGGATCATACACAATGTAAAGACAGACAAATGCATACATATGGACACAGAATACTCTAGAGCATTATTGAATTGGCTTTGTTGCACCCTTTCTTTCCACCCTGTCCCCTCCACTTACCCTGTTGTGCCTATTATTTACTTGAGCCTTAATATTCTGTGCAGTCTATACTTGTGCTCCTCTCTGAAGGCTGTCTCGGTAGAGGGTTATATGATCATATTCACTATCTCCTACTTCACTCAGCTGGAGAATTGCTTGATAAGAATGGCTCAGTTCTCTGCTGGTGTTATTTTGAGATCAAATGTAATATGCTGCTCTCTAAATATGGTGCTTTGTAGCAGGAAAAATCTTGGGCTATTCCTAATTCCCTACAATGGCATCTTGTTCTTCAGGACTTCTTGGTTGGAAATGCATACACATCCGTATTTTTATGTTTCACAGTGATACCGTCACATATCAGACACACCAGACATGTCCTGTACATGTAGCATACGAAGTAGAAGTATCCAAGTGGGAAAAGGAGATACACCCAGGAAAGTATAAGTATGTGGCAGTGCCTCCTGAAGAGTGACAGTAGGCTTTAAGGCTGTTGAATAAATCAATAAAAAATAGAGGGCAAAGGCAACTCCATCCATAGCTGTATTGGGTAGGTAGGGGAGGGAGAAATTACTGTATTAGTATCTGAGGAACAGAACATGAACTGGCTAATCACTGTCTATTGATGTAACAGAAAATATAAGGTGAGTGTTGTAGTGTTATTTTGTGTTGGGTGTTTTTTTTTTTGTTTGGGATTTTTGTTGTTGTTCGTAATGACTTTCATTTTATAAGTACATTACCCAGATTGCTAGCTGAAAATCTTGAGGACTTAAACATTAGATGTTCCAAATAAAGGCTAAAATAGATGTTTCTCTGACCTCTTAGGGCACTACTATAATTTCCATTGCTTTTTTCATTGCTAGTGATGTCTGTATTCTTCCTGCAACCCAGTCCTTGAGATACCTCTTTGATGTCCTGAATAGCAGCTGATCATGAGGTTGCATACAAAAGAAGTTGCTAAAAAGGAGTCAAAATAACATTTTGAGTAATTTGAGGCATTGCTGGATGGAAAGTTAGTTTGATGTTTTACACCTGAGTCATGGATATAATAGATTTTGTCAGGTGTTTATCTTTTAGTCTTACAGTAGTAGTTGAGTATTATTTGGGTTAAAATTGCATGCAATGAAACCTGATATGGCATCTGAATCCCATAAATGAACATAATCTCTGGATTTTTTTCTTGAAACTTCTAATTTTGTCATAGTTGTGATACACTTTCCCAAAACATTAAAACTGGATTCAGCTGAACTATTAGGACTGTGGTTATAAATCCAGCCATTGCCCATACTATGTAGTGATTAACTAGTTCCTGCAACTGCATAGATCTCTACTGATAGCTATAGCCTGCAAGGTGAAGTGATTGCTCATAACTACTGAGCAAATATCCCCATACATCAGTGCATGAAGACATCAATCCTTTTCAAGGTTAAAAGGATATTTCTCAAAAGCAGGCACTGCTGCAATTCACAAAGGCAATAATACAGCAGGTTTTGTATTTTGAGCATTTTCATTGCTGTTAGAACTTCTTAAGTTCAGGAGGATAAGTATCTTAAGTGTGCCAGTTAGCAGAAAAAAAAAATGTGGCATAGCTGCAGTGTACATTATCTTCTGGGCTTGTCTTCTCTTAATTTCCGAAGTTTTCAACAGCAGAAGGCTGTATTTGATGAGACATGTGCAGACCTGGCTGCCCCTTCCATCTACTTTTCTTCTTTTGGGCTAATCCTTTATTTCAAATGGAAGTAAAACATCTTTCTTGTATATATCCCTTAGTTATTTCTGGTCAAATTATACTGCAAAATGCATAAATGTAGTCAGTATGTAAATGCCTTTCTGATCACAGATGCAAGTTCAGGGAGTTTGCTTCCAGTTCTACTGGTGATGTAAGTGCCTGGCAGGGTGTGGATTAGATCCCTTTTAGGGCTATTCCTTTCCTATCACTGAGACTTAAAGCATGTAAAGCGTTCATTATTACGTGAGGTACCGTCACATCCAGCCTTACTAGGAAGGAAAGCTGACTTCATCAATGAGACGTGTACATCTGAATGTGAGTTTGGTTTCCAGTGTTTTCCAAAGTATTTTTGTGTGGTTTTGGGTGAAGGAAGCATTATTCGTATTCTCTGTAAAGTGACAGGTTATATTTCTGTCTCAGAGCTATTTGGAGAGAACAAAGCCATTAGTATATGTAAGAAGGTCAGAAAATGCATTGACAAGAACCATAAAAATCTAGACAAATAGCAAAAACTTCTGTGGATGAAAGAAATTGGAAAGTTATAGGATTTGATCACTTCTTTCCTCTCTTCTGCTTTTTTTTTTTTTTTTTTTTTTTTTAATTCTCTGTTATCTAAATAAATTCTGTAATTTCACAATGGAACCTGGCATCAGGGAGAAAATCACGTAAAACCAAAATTATTTCATTCATAGTATTGTAATGAAGTACTCCAACTCCCTTCAAACAGAATTCAGTTCTTTTATTTTCCAAGAATGTACTATTTCCTACCCAAGATCACATAATGCACTCTTAGATGCATAAGGAGCTTTCCTAGAATGTACAAGAAAAGCCATTTATTATTTTGACTTAAAATCAATTTAGACACAGTCCCTTTTGGAACATTAGTATTTGTCAGACCATTTTCATGTCCCTAGTGATCTTAATGGAGTATCAGAAACTCTTAAAACCTGCTAGGTCTTTGTTCAGCTACATTTGCAAATGATTACTTTTTTATATAGAAAAAAATAAATCTTTTAAAAATTGTTCTCCATAACTCAGGAATTGGCCTTGATAGAGAAAGAGAGTTCTCTTTCATGGAGAATTTCAGAAGTAGATGATATAATGTTGTAGAGGCACATTTACAATAAATTTTCACAACTAACATATCAAGAATCCAGCAGACTTAGCACTTGTTTACAGAGACTTAACTAATACTCTGAAAAATACCTTATTCAATATGTCCACTTAATATCAATTGTAACACAGTTTTGATTTGGAAGTGTATTTAGGTTTGTAGTGGCAATAGTGCATTTGGGTCTGTTCTAGCAATTTTTGGTACGTCTGTAAAAGCTGTGTGAAATATTTAATGTAAACCATGTGCTAGTTTGTAATGGGTTAATGTAAAGCCTTCAAAACTAAAACGAAGCATTCTTCATAGGGCTGTAGATCATGTGCTAAATGACCAAGTTAAATGAAAAGTATCGAAGACTAACCTTTCTCTTCACTATCTGAGCATGCATGGATGCTTTGGTAGATGTAGGTGTGTGTGTCCCTGGGTGTGTGGGCAGCAGACAGCCTGAAGAACCTTGTTTGGTGCCACTGGTTGCACAGTACCAGTGCATGCAAAGAGGAAATGGAATGTTTAGACTGATCTGGTACTGATATCAGTGTTGAAAACCTCCCCCACCCCAACAGTCAACTGGCCACAATATTTCACATGATTCCTGTATTGCTGCTTCTTTGATGTCATCTTTAGGTGTTTTGATGTATAATGCAAAAAACAATTTTTCACCTTTGTGAGCATTGAGCATTATGTGTTAAGATCTTTATGGCTCCGTACACACAGAATATTTTGTGTCATGCTAATATATATGTTGTAACTTTCTGGAAGCAAAAATACATTTGAGAATGCAATCACAGTTTTGACAGTACCAATTTATTTTTAATATTATATCTTTTCCTATTAATCTGTCACCAGACTTGATGCATAAAATAAGGTACTGTTTTGCTGTTTGCAGATGTTATGTGAATTTTAGACATAAATCTATACATAAATGTTTATTTTCTCTTGGACTTTGGGGTTAAACTAAGTGCCCAAGAATCAGTAACTATGGTCTTTCTTGGCTTGCAACAACTAACTACAGATTTTTTACAGCCATAAAGGAGCAAATTTTACTTGCTGTATAGCAAGTCTTTGGAAGCCAAGATCAGATCATCTGTCTAAAGTTCTTTTTCCCCTTAAACAGCCAATTTAAAGTATCATTGTAAATAATTTTAGCTTAACATAATCTGTATACAACTGTTAGCTCTAAGATTGAACTAAGTTACATGAATTTATTTGTTTCATTCTAACAAAATGACTGTGAGAATTGTATGAAAATAATAAATGGAATTGCTGGCTGCAGCTTGAAAGGTAATCGATCTTAAGAGCAGGAAAAAAGAACCCGTGTTTTTAATCTGGAGAAAAGAAGAGATGGTCAATGCAAAAATACATTCTGTGTTAATTTTAAACTATAAACTTCCACATTAGTGTAAGAGCACAGTAGAAGGGAAGAAATGTCTCATAATGAAGATGAGTTTCTCTTCAGCATAACCTGCTAGTCCCTGTCGTGTTACCTCTGAGAAGTGTACCGTGCTGTTCCTTCTGAGATGTACAGTGGATAGCCACTGGGTAAATGTTTTGAAAGTGTCAAGTATCTCTTGGTTTTATTGAAACAAAGGCCCGCATGAGTAAACTGATTCTGGACGGAAGATGAGTATTGCACTCTGGGTATGCAAACAGAGGAGGCAGATGGCATGTCTAAAATCTTTCACCCCTTTACTGGAGTTAGTATTGGTAGAATGATGAGGAAGAGTTGGTAGAATAATAGGTTAGAGTAGCAGCATCCATAAAAAGGCTCCTTCAGGTCACAGGTGTTTCTTCTTAATCTTGTTATTTTGTATTTTAGTAAAATATTAAATTGTCCATTGCTTTGATCTAAAAAACCCCTGTATTTGTTCTCAAAGGTTTACAGATCTGTGGTGGGTTGACCCTGGCTGGATGCCAGGTGCCCACCAAAGCTGCTCTGTCACTCCCCTCCTCAACCGTACAGGGGAAAGAAAGTATGGCCAAAGGCTCATGGGTTGTGATAAGGACAGGGGGATCACTTGGCAGTTACTGTCATGGGCAAAACAGACTCGACTTGAGGAAAATGAGTTTAATTTATTACCAATCAAATCAGAAAAAAACGACCTTCCCCTACCCTTCCTTTCTTCCTGGGCTTAACTTAATTCCTGATTTCTTTACCTCCTCCCCCCGACCAGTGCAGCAGGATGGGGAATGGGGGTTACAGGTCAGTTCATCAGATGTTCTTTCTGCCGCTCCTTTCTCCTCTCACACTTCCCCTGCTCCAGCGTGGGGTCCCTCCCATGGGACGCAGTTCTCTGCTACCAGAAGCTTGCCATGCAAACCCACTATAAGATTTTTTTTTAAACAAAAATGTCTTGATGTCACCATGTAATATATAGGTTTTTTTATGAAATGCTGATTATGTTATGGTGACTTGTGTAACTTTGTACAAAAGGAAATATTTCATTGCGTTAAATTAATGAAAATGTTTTGAACTAAAAGTTCTAGGCTATTTAAATTGGCATTGTTTAAATTGTTTGCTTTCATTTAGAGCAAGGTGATGTATCTCTAACCCAGAATTTTTCTTAGCTTTCGATAATGCAGTAACACATGGGAAAGCCTGGGTAGTTACTGCTGTCACTCTCTAAGGTGACCTAGAACTGCCCAAAGAGGCACCACCTTGCTTGTGATCCTTCTTTAGTTTCACTGACTCTCGGAACACAAACACTGCAACGCTATTCCCAGTGCAACTGTTGAGTGACTGTTCTGTAACATCTAAAAATATTAGACCTGAGGATTTTTTTTTACTGCTCGCCTTCGTCTTTTCAACTTAATAGTCTCATTTTCTCCTCTTTTTCTGCATTTTTCAAATTGTGTTAAAAATAGCCTTGAACTACCACCAACACTGAAAATGTTTTGGTAAGTAATGTGTTACTCCTTCAGCAGACCTTGCCACTCTTCCTTTCATCTTCCTCCTTTCCTCTGGAGTCATCTGTAGAGCTCTGCTTTGACAGCGTTTTCAAAATGTGGTGTTGAGAGCCTGACAGCTTTAGGCAGAAACACACTAAGGATCTCATGTTGGGTAATAGATTAAGTAACACCTAATGCATTATATAAGGGTAGTTTATAATTTACATTACTAAATGAACATAGCTGGTAGGATAACTGGCTGTATTTGCCATTCATACTGTATAAATGAGTTTTAGAACTCGCCCAGTGAGGATGAGTGGAATAGGAGGTGGTGGACTGATGCAGTACATACTTGTAAATGTTGAATTTAAAAAATAATGCTTAAGAAAGATTTGGAAAGCACTTTCTTGAAATATTTGTCTTTGTAAACAAAGAAATACAGATTTTATGACTATTTATATTAGCAAAGTTAGTGCTAATTTATTGATGGGAACAAAATACGAAAGTTATAAACAGTATAACTAAAATATGTGGCTGAATGTTCAGGAAATATTTTTCTTCTCTATGCAGAGTCCTTAATTTGAACACTACTGCAGAGACCATAGATCTAGTATACCCCAAAGTGCCTGGCATGCAATTGCTTTACAACTTAATGAGAAACTGAAAATTCTGACCAAGTTAAAAGTTTTCAGTGATGCTTTTGGTTTTGCTCAGGGAAGCCTCTTTTGAAAATAAGGAGATACATGGAAAATTAGGAGGAAAAAGTTCCTGTGAAGTATTTGCCTGGGCCAACTCCTACCTAGTAAAGTATGTAGGAACATCTATAGCTTTCATGATACCAGAATTTTGCTTTTCTTCTAACTGATTATAACATGGAATGAGCTATTCTGCCATATGTCTGCAATATAAGAACTAAGTTGAAAGCACAGTTCAATATTTTGGAAGAAAAAGTGACTTTCAAGATTTATGATTACCTTAAAGAAATCAATTACAAGTGCAGAAATTGTAGCATTAATTCTAAAATGGTAAAAGAACAACTGAAGTGTTAAAGGTCTGAGGTTTTGGTAAATAAAACATTCACATGTACTTAATTTTGCCATATAATAAAAATATGTTTTCAACCAAGGCATTTTAATATAAGTAATCTGAGATTAGGTTAACATGGTTTTTAAAATAAATTGGTTTCCTTTTGTAATGATACATGGTGTCAGATGGATGGATAAGTGTTGTTCTTGCCTGCTGACTCTACCTGGCACATACTCTGGTGAGGAAGGGACTGAGATTGAGAACGTCTTTCAAGAAAATCCTGGACAATATGAAGTCTGGGCCATACCTGTCTTTCACACTTTGATTTTTCTAAAAGCATTTTTCTGTTCTTGCCAGTGGCTCTATGTGGAATGTGGACTGGCCCTCTGACCCATCTTGATGCTCCAGAGCATCTTTTCAGTTGGTGATGCAGACTCCCATCTGGAATTTTGAAGGCTCCAGCTCTGCACTTTGTGTTACTGCTCATTACTTCATATCTTCACCAAAATGATTCAGCAGTTTTTCCCAAGAATATTGTTGAGATGAAGGTTTGTTGTTTTACTTGAATTCTACAATGCCCTGTATAAATAGCCATATGCAATAATTATTTGTTACTAACATAATAGCTGTATTATTTGTCACTAGTATAATAACTATAGAGCCTTACATCAGAGAACAAGTACATTATAGATGGGAAGCATGTCAAATTAACTGCACATGACCTGAATATTTTCCACAATAATTAATCTGTTGACTCAGCCAAGTATCTTATCAAATACTGCCGTGGCTTCTTTTCTTACATGTTGAATTGTGGACATTTGAAGCTTATAATTTGGCATTTACCTCTTGAGTTTCTTTCCTCTCATCTTTGTTCCCATTGCAAAACCATTAAGCAGGCTTGTTGCAATGCACTGTGAGAGGCTGTTGTAATTTCTGATCTACACATATGGTTGTAGGCTCATTTGATACTCAGTTGGTTATTAGGTGTGTTGGGATGCTAATAGGTTAAAACATAATTCACTGCTGGCCTCATTTTACATTCTGAGGATAAGAGATGTTTGTGAATCAGGTGGCCTGTAGAGAGATTATTTTAGAGACTGATGCTTGCTTATTTTTTAATCTGTCCTGTGCATTGGTAGCTGAAATCCAAAAGGTTGAAGCAGGTTATGAAGAGATGTAGCAAAATGTATGATTTATTTCAGTGAAACTTACAACACAGTGTGGATTAAACACCCCCCCCCCCCCCCCCAAACCTCATAGCATAGAAAGTTCATTATGAGGATTTTGTGGGAGGGGTATGGCAGTGGTCTTAAAACACTGGATTTTTGTCATTATCTCTTCCTCCTTGTAAGCTCTCTAATACTTCCCAATCCCTGCCACTGAGTGACCTTTGCTTAGAGAGTTGGATGGCAGCCGTTGACACAGCTTTACAGTCAGAACACAGTAATGACATGGGTGTTTTTTCAGCTGTATCAGACCAAATGTAAAGGGGGAGGAGGATAAGGGAGAAGAAACCATGTGTTTCCTTATTTCTCCTCCCCTTTTGCCTGCTTTCAGGTGTCAACTTGAAAATTAGTTTTAAAGACAGAAAACATGGACCTAACTTTTATAATTATGAAAGAATTTTTTTAAGACCAAATCTGGTCCTTGCAGGTTTTCAGATAGACTTTTCTCACTATTCTGTAAATCTGTGCTAAACACATTTGGGCAGCATAGAGCACATTCGGCTTACTCCTAAAACTAGGAAGTATTCTGATTTAGGGCTTGACTTTGTCAATTTTTTTAACTTAAGAACCTCAATTTCAAAAGTAGACAGCAGTTATTTTCCCTTTCATGAATGCTATTACTTAATTTTTCTGAAAACTGAGTGCTTGTATAGGGGACTACATATATGTTTTTTCCAAATGCTAGGAAGGAGGTTTTCAACTTTGGTGAACTGCAGTGATAACCAAGCATTCACATTAATTTACTATTTTTTAAATTGTTCTTTAAGATTTCAGGTTAAAGCATTTTATCTTTATTTCTTTGTCACAACTTTTAGCAGGCTGTAGAAATATTTTTTCATACGGTTTTGTATGGTTATTCAAGTAAAACATTTCACAACCAATTGAATAGTCCCAGTGTAGGTATCTAATAAGGAATATATCTTGCTGTATAGAACCAGCAAAATAGGGACAATAATAAGTATGTGTTGGCTGTTGTTGATCGTACATCACATTTTGTTTTGAGCTTACTTAATATTTTAATATGTGCAACCACAAAACAAAAAGGCAAAAGGAAAGTACATTTGACACTGTTCTTTACAGTGTCAGTTTTGTCTGCTTCTCAGTATAGTATCTTGTTGTGGATGTAAAGTCCACTAAGCCTTAGATAAGTTTTTGGGAGAATTGAATTAAGGAACACACAGAGAAATTTTCTATTGATTATAGACATATAATGCATATGAATACTAAGAAACTAGATATATTTGTTAAATTGATGTACAGCTCCTGAATTTACAAATCTGTTGTTAAGTAAGTGGATGTAGATGGATGTTGAAACGTATTGTAGTTAAGGCATTCATCTATGAGTGAAAACGCTTTTCCTTCAAAAATAAGAATGAATGATTTTAACTCTTGCATCTATTTAATAACAGTTGCTTAAAGGAAGAGTAGTATGAGACTATCATGCCTTTGTAAATTAGTATGAAGTGATTTAGATTAATATCAGATGTTTGAAGTGAGATTTAACTCCTTAAAACATAAGGGAAAACTAACCTACATCAAAACCCACACAAAACATGCACGGTAGTGGGTTGTGCTGAGGTTGCGTTATGGTAAAGGAGTGCTCTTTGTTGGTGGGAGAGATTGTACCCAATTCCTGCCCCACCACCAATTCAGGTAAGTAGTATCTTGCGTGTTCTCCCTCCAGGTAGGCCCAGAGAACATGTGGTCATTTAATGTCATCTATCTGAGAAAATCTAGTCATCTAGGTTTCCTCTATAATTTCTGGCAACTCTGGAATAAGTATCTCTATGTAAGAGGACATATAAGTTCTGGGATGATCATCTTCCCCTATTGACTAGGGAAAGATGCTAAATGACTGACTGACACCCTTGATTTGGTTGCTTAAAACCGGGGGAAACAATTTCACTTTTAGAAGTACTAGGAGTTGCATGAATTAAATAGGCCCTGAGGCTACTCTACCTTAAATCAGAGTTCAGAGTATTACAATTCCAAAACATAACAGAAGTCAGGTTTGGTTGTTTCCCAATGCTATCTGATATAAACAAGGTTATTATAGTTTGAAATCTATTTTCTATGAGTAACTGTTGCCCTATTGGGAAAATACACACTTTTAGATTCTTGTAATAAGGGCTTTTGCCATTTTAGACAAATAGGTAACTAGTTCACAGAAAATATCAGTCTGGGATGTTCTGGGATCAGAGGATGTTCAGATGCCAGATTTGAGACTAAGGCAATAGTATAGTAGTTCTGTAGTTCCTCCTCCTGAAACCTGTTACAGGTGCATGGGGACGCTCATGCATGTCCCCAGAATGAAAAATGGTCTAGACAGAAAACTGTCACCTTGTTTTTTTTCCCCCTGGAAATTCATTTTAACATTGGAGTCTTGATTAAACAAGACATTTTTTTTCCTTTCCAACATTTTCATTAAAAGGAAAGCATCTTGTAGGTTTGTAGCAGAAGATAGACAGTAGAAATTGAAGCACAGGCTTTGGAAAATACCTGGAAAAGTGCTAAACAGCTTCAAAAGTAGTATGGCCATGAATCCAGATGTGTTTAATACAAATTAGGTAGCTCTTTTTTTTTTTTTTTTTTTTTTTGTAATTACCAAATGATAACTGCTTTTAACCAGTGCTTTCTACCTGTACACTTAATGCCAGATTTTCATGCATAAATAAGACTACAGGGAGTGATTTGATAACAGAGACTTCTTTAGTATTCATAATTTATGTTGGAAGAGATAAAAGAGGGTCAAGTTATGTTAGGTTACTTGGTGCTCTGTCCAGTTGGATGCTGAGTATCTCCAAGGAAGGAACTAACACTGCTGCTCTGGGCTCCTGTTCAGTGTTTGATCACCCTCACATTTTAGAAGTTTTCACCTGAAACCTGATTGGAATTTTCCATGTTGCAACTTGTACGTGTTGCCTCTCACTCTGTCACTATGCACTTCTGAGAGGAGTCTGGCTCCATCCATCTTCACCTATACTTTCCATTAGGGTGTATTTGAAAATAAGATACACACATACCTCATGCTCACACCCATAGCCATCCCTTTTTCAGACTGAACAACCTCAGCTGTGACAGCCCCTTCTTGCAAATAGTGTGCCTCAGTCTTCTAATCACGTTGACTGTCCTCTGGACAGTCCTCTAGAGCTGGACCTGTTACAGTATGCCAGACTTTGTTGACTGGGAAGCCCAAAAGTGGCCACAGTGCTCCAGATGCAGTCTCATAGCTGCTGAATTGAGGGGAACTCCCCTTACCTGCTGGTTATGTTCTTGCTAAGGCATCTCAGTACGTGCTTGGCCCTCGCTCAACTTCTTGTTCACCAAGGCACCTAGGTCCTTTTCTGCAAAGCTGCTCCCCAGCCAGACATCCTCAGCTTCTTCTGTTGCTCCCAAATGCAGGATTTTGTGTTTGTTGTTGTTGAACTGCATGAGCTTTCTAGAGGGTCATTTTTTCAGCATGCAGGGATTCTCAGGGTCTCTGAAAGGCGTAGCTTCCAGTATATTAACCGCTCCCCTCCATTTAGTATCATTCACAAACTTACCGAGGGTGATTTCTTGATCTTGAAGGAGGTGATTTTGTCAAGAACTATGGTTAGGTTTAGTGTTCTGAGAAACTGGAAGTCTCTAGATAGCTCATATTTGACCTAGGTGTGACTGACTTCAATCTTTGCTTCAGGGCTTCAGTCTGGAAAGAATGACATTGATTTTCAGTAGTCATATGAGTGAAGCAGAAGTTACATGATGTTGTGGTTAGACTAAGGGACAGGTGAAAGGATTGTAGAAATTTGCAATAGAAATATTGCTGTTGGTATAAAGAAAGAATGAATGGGAATTTTTGAGTGTGAAAGCACCAGAGGAAATGGTGAAAGAAGAAATAAAATAATTACGTGTTGATGGCATCTAGATCATTATTTGATAAAATCATAGCACATTGGCATGCAATTTCTCAGTAACATTCAGTTTAGGGAAACAAAAGACAGCCTAAGCCAAAGGACAGGCTATAGGTAGCAAGGAAGATACAGAGGGTGAATAAGTGTTGTTTAATGAGTCATAGAAGTGGCACAGGTTTAAAAGTTTACAGTCACTGTCAAGTCAGAAACTGTATACAAGTTACATCCAAAAGCCAGCATGTTGCCAGCCTATGAGGAACCTTGAAGACACAGTAAGAATTCAGTAGATATTGACATTCCTCGATCTCCATGTTCACCACAAGTAATTTTGCATGAACTACTTGGATACGTGTGTCTTCATTCTAGTGAGCATTTGACTATGAAAGAATGAGTGGGCAAGTGAAATATTTCTTAAAATTAAAATATCTCATCCTGTATGGTCTTCCATTGAATGATGATATGTTAATTGAACTTTACACATTTCAGTGCTATCCACTGCATACTTAAAGTAAAAGCTAACAATAGTAGCACCTGGAAAACTTTACATGCATTTTTTTTTTCTTTGAAAGTGGAAGAGGAGGAGGAAGAAAGGTATTCATCAGACAGGTAGCACTTGCCTCTGCTAGTGCAATGCCAAAAGAGGCTCAGATATGGATCCATGTGTATAAAGGATACAGTAGCAACAGTATGTAGGAATTTTAAAGTTTTAGTTGTAAGCCTTTTGTTTATTTGTAAAACCATCAACTTTGGCGTAATGTCCAGAGGCAGTTATAAAAATATACCAAACCCTCCTACCAGTTTAAAAAATTCTGTCAATATTGAAAAGCCAGAGTCTTGTTACAGCTAAATGAGGGAAAAAATTTACCTACAACTACTTAATTCTGAAGCTGCTGTCATTTCTGTTAAAAATCACTTCAAAAGTCTTCATGGCAAAATAATTAGATACATTATTTGTTGGAAGTTATTTATTTGGCTCTGCTGTTTGGTGAGGTTTTTTTCCCTTGAAATAATCATTATTTCACACCTTGGAAAAGAGAAACAGGAGAGACTTTATGTATTGTGATACAGGCTCTGTGAAATAAGGATGTGGATCACAATATTTTTTTTTTCTGGTTCCTGACCACCCCACAGTAAATTTTAAGGTATAGTTAGAATGTATCGATGCCTTTGGTCTAGACAATATATCTTTAACAACCCTGAAGAGTCTGCTCTTCTTCAGCTCCTACATCCAGCATGTCATATGGGTTTTAGTAAAGAAGTACTTTTGCAGTTCACCTTCACGTAGTTTGGTGCTAAGGAGAGAAAGAAGTGATTCACCAAGTTTTTCCCTCAGCTTTTGGTTGTTTGCTGGCTGCTGCTCCCATTTACCTTCCTGCTGTTCTGATTAGCGCTCCATTAATATCCCAGCTGCTCTGCTTCTACTGTCTTTAAGATATGTGACAGGGAAAAAAGGAATGAACCCTAGGAATCCACAGAATAAGCTTCCTGGCAATGGAAAGGAACAGAAGGTTGTGGCAACCAAAAGTGAAAGCTTTGTGGAAACAATTAACAAATCTGTAAAACCTGGCTGATCTCTTCAGAAACAAGCAATGTATTCCTGCACTTAGGAGTGTGCTTGTTTATTTTGGTCACCGATAAACACCTTTTGCCACCCTTACCATGTGTTTTATCTTACTCCATAAATACCCCAACTGGCAGAAGGGACACTTGTTCAGTGAAGCACTACACGAGAAAATAAGACAACAAAATTTGTCTCTGTGGTTTTGAGTACTCTTGGTAGTTTCCAAGTGAATCAAAGCAAATTTTTGAGAAACTCAGAGGTGGTTTTTTTTTTTGGGTTGTTTTTTTTTTTTTTCATTTTTGACTTTTTTATTGTTATTCATAATAGCCCTATTTAGGAACTAACAAAACCCAAGGCTTGCACTTTGCCCCCCAAGGGCTGCATATTCTAGCTTGTTTGGCAGCTCTGTTACTTGACTGTCTAAAGTAAGCAACAGAAAAGACCAACTGCCTGAAATCGTTGTTTTGAAAGGCTGTCACCTTAACAAAAACACCTACTGTGACTTCAGGACATGCAGATGCAATAATTTTCAAGGAGGTTTTTGCACCTGGTTAGCTGTCACTTTGTTGACAAAAGAATGGGAGTGAAGACTGCTCCTATGCATTTCTGTTGCTGTTTATTTTTTCTACTCTTACCACATAATGACTAACAGCAAACAAGCCCTGATAAATATTATTTCTTAATGGTGTAGATGAACACTGATGCATGTGATTGTAGCATAAAGCATGCCTATGGAAAACTTGCCTCCACAACTTATTTAGAAAGATTCTCCACTGTTTCTAACATGCAATGCTGACTGTTGCTGTATATATCAAGAAGTAATGTCTATCTTAAAAGGCTTCTTCTGCATCCCTTGATGTTTACTTTAAAGATCCATTCAAACATTTGATGAATCCTTAATTTCATAACACTGGATTTTTAGGTATAGGTAAAAAGAGTAATCATGCAAACCATTTTAATTCAGAGCTTTTAATTTGAAAACGCCTTGACAAGTTTCACTTCCAAAAGCATGCTTTTATTGTTGAAAGAATAAATCTGAGCTTTTTGGCCAAAGCTGTAAAAGTGCTCCAGCAAAAGGTTCTGTAAAAGAAAGCAGTTGTAAAGTATATTGATCTTTGCCTGCTCTTCTGGTCAGTTTGGTAAGAATCTTGGCCAAATGAAGAGTTCTCAGACAGAAATAGCAAGGCTTGAGTTAAATAATGTGTGACTAGCACAATATGTAATAGGTGCTAAAAATTTTCCAGTATCATGCAATAAGAGAAGGTAAATAAGCCTATTGAAAGAATAAGGAACCTTACCTAATAACTTTGTTTCTTGCTTTTACACGAAAACTGACTTCATTGTATCAAGTCCAGGACGTAATGATTGTGATATTTTTTTAACAGTTTTCCTTCACACTCTCTGGTAAACAAAGTTAGAGTTCAACTTAGCATGTCTGAGTCAAGCATCAAGTTGTAGCATCTGAATCCTATGTTCATATTGTTTAAAATATGTTTTGGGGTGGGGTTTTTTTTGGTGTTTTTTTTTTTTTTTTTTTGACTGAGAATCCACATTTATCCATGTATCTGCAGTAAGTCTATTTTTCCTTACAGTGAGGATTCTCAAAAAAATTACAGAATCACAGAATGGTTGGGGTTGGGGTTGGAAGGGACCTCTGAAGATCATCTAGTGCAACACCCTGCTAAAGCAGGTTCCTCTAGAACAGGTTACACAAGATCACATACAGATGCATTTTGAATGTCTCCAGAGGAGACTCCACAACCTCTATGGGCAGCCTGTTCCAGGGCTCTGTCACCCTCAAGGTAAAGGAGTTCTTTCTCATATTCAGAAGGAACTTCTTGTGTTGCAGTTTGTGCCCATTGCTCCTTGTTCTGTTGCTGGGCATCACTGAAAAGAGTCTGGCCCCATCCTCCTGACACTCACCCTGAAGATAATTGTATGCATTGGTAAGCTCCCCTCTCAGTCTTCTGTTTTCCAGGCTACACAGGCCCAGCTCTCTCAGCCTTTCATCATTAGAGAGATGCTCCACTCCTGTCATCATCTTTGTAGCCCTCTGCTGGACCCTCTCCAATAGTCCCCTGTCTCTCTTGAACTGGGCAGCCCAGCACTGGACAGAGCACTCCAGATGGGGCCTCACCAGGGCAGAGCAGAGGGGAAGAATCACCTCCCTCGACCTGCTGGCCATATTCCTCCTAATGCACCCCAGGATCCCATTGGCCTTTTTGGCCACCAGGGCACACGGCTGGTCCATGGGCAACGTGCTGCCCACCAGCACTCCCAGATCCCTCTCCACAGAGCCGCCTCCCAGCAGGTCAGCCCCAGCCTGTGCTGGTGCATGGGGCTGTCCCTCCCCAGGTGCAGGACCCTACACTGGCCTTTGAACTTCATCAGGTTCCTCTCTGCCCAGCTCTCCAGCCTGCCCAGGTCTGGCTGAATGGCAGCGCAGCCTTCGGTGGGTCAGCCACTTCTCCCAGGTTTGTACCATCAGCAAACTCGCTGAAGGCACATTCTGTCCCTTCGTCCAGGTCAGTGATGAATAAATTGACCAGGACTGGACAGACCCAGTACTGACCCCTGGGGAACACCTCAAGCTACAGGTCTCCAGCTGGACTCTGCGCTGCTGATCACAACCCGCTGAGCTCTGCCATCAGCCAGCTCTCGATCCACCCCACTGCTCACTCATCTGATCCACACTGCCTGAGCTTACCTATGGGGATGTTATGGGAGATGGTGTCAAAAACCTTGCTGAGGTCAAGGTAGACAGCATCCGCTGCTCTCCCCTCATCTACCTAGCCAGTCCTTCTGTCATAGAAGGCTATCAGATATGATTTCCCCTTGGTGAATCCATGTTGACTGTTCCTGATGACTTTCTCTTCCTCCATGTGCTTCAAGATGACTTCCAGGCTGAGCTGTTCCAGCACCTTTCCAGGAATGGAGGTAAGGCTGACCAGCCTGTAGTTTCCTGGGTCCTCTTTCTTGCCCTTTTTGAAGATTGGAGTGACACTGGCTTTCCTGCAGTCCTCAGGCCTCTCTCCTGTCCTCCATGACCTTTCAAAGGTGATGGAGAGTGGCTTAGCAATAAGGTCTGCCAGCTCCCCTAGCACTTGGAGTTGCACCCCATTGGGCCCATGGATTTGTGTGTCAGATTTGCCTAAATGATCTCTAACCCTGTCCTCCTCAACCGAGGGAAGTAACTGTGACCCTTCAACCAATCAATTGTATGATTATTAAAATAACTTTTAGAAAAGGTTTTATTAGGAGAAAAAATTAGTAATTATCTTTAAAATAAAAGTAAGTAAGAAAACCAAAAAGGTTTATAAATAACTTTTCTTCTGTCCTGCCTCCTGTGTCTGGACCTACCTGTGAGGTTTAATGTCTTCTGTGTCACAGCACAGCCTGCATGTTCCTCTGGTGTGTAGTTCACCAGGAAGGACGTGTAGTTCACCAGGAAGGACCTGGATGTGTGTTTTCTTGCTGTTCATCTCAGAAATGTCTTACTCTCTTTACTATGCTGAGGGCTTTTTCCATCCTCAGTCTCGTTCTCTACCTCTTCCTATCTCAAACTCTGTGTGCCTCATCCCAATGTAAAAAGCTTTTATCCCGCAGTGTACTCACTAGAGGAGTGATCTGCTCATCCTTCCAGAGCATCCTCTGTGATCCTGTCAGTCCCGTTCTGAGCAGATAGTAATTTCAGGCTGAGCAACAGAACAGGTGCTGTCCGTTGTGCTGATCCCTCACTGGTGTTTCCATACTCTCAAGACAGATGTCTTAATTAAATTTTAACCTTTTTCCATATGTAGTAAGCCTTAATAGGCCTTTGTAGCATTTGTTAGAATGCACAAGATGCAGCTGATTATATAGCATAAGTTTATTAAAAGATATTCAAATGTCACAAGAGATGCAGGGGAAAGATTTGATATTAAGTGAAGTATTGCAATAGAGATGGCCTCACTCCTGGAAGTATATGATGTGGATTAGGCAATTTCATCCTGTCTCTTCTCTCTTACCCTATGTATTACCTTACCCTCTCCTACCCTAAGGTTTCTTTTTCAACTGGCTTCAGATTATTCTATCTCAGCTGGTGGGTGAACATGGTTTTGATTACAAGGGATGGGGCAGTAGGGAAAAGCATATATTTGCAAAACTTCCTTTCATTTTAAGAAATTATTGTGGCTGCTCCTGACTGGACAGAGGAATGCAGATTATCCCGTTTTGGGGGGATGATTGGGCATTTTTAGTCTCAGATCAAATTTCTGCACCTGATACTTGCTGTTAAACCACAACTTAATTTTAACTATAGATGCACAAATGAGTGTCTGTAATAGTGATGCATATGTAATAACAATTAAGTAGTTTGAATTGAGATTTAATGCAGTTGGGAGATTTAACCTTGCATTACAGACAGTTTTTATAGGGTGTAGGTTAATGGTGCTTGTAAAAGCTTCTGGACAATAATGAACACACTGGGCAAGAACATAACTAACTGTAGGAAAGTAATGTAATTCCATCTCCTGCCTAGCTGTTGTATTTGTTTAAATGGATAAATCTTGCCAAAGGCTTTACTGTTGGCCACTTAAATCAAGTAGATTCTGGGGAATCCTGCACCACCTCATAAAATGAATATTTAAAGTCAGTGACAATTAGTCTTGCAAGGTTAAAAAAAGGCAAGAGATTGCTATATAGACTGCCTCAGATTAAATATTGTATGCTAGGTTTGATATTTTGATTGCTACTGAATAATCAGCTCTCAAGTAATCATATCGTGGTGTTCTGCTAGGAGTCCTTTTAGTTGGCACTGGTTTTCATACCATAATATAATTGATAGGTTCCTATGTCAGAAATCACTAGGCAGCCAAATAAACAATATGTCCTTCTGTCTGTTCAGGAGTAGTGTAATGTTCAGAAATACTGATCCCCTGTGCCAGCTAAAGCCATAATGAGGATAATACCAAATGAACCAAAAGCTGCTTCAACATGTCTCATCTATTACCCAAAGAATTGTAAAGTTAGTAACGTATTGACCTTGTCGTGACACACTAAAAATTACTGCCACTGGTGGTGCTTAGTATTTTCAAATGGCTTCTCTTCATGAGAAAAAGAAAAAAAGACTATATTTAGCTTGTCCACCACTGGTTTACTTTCTATTGATTTCCTCCCCCCACCAATTTAAATGTGAATACTCAGCAATAAGGCATCAAAGTCACCTAACAGAGGATGGTAAAAGCATGTTGTTGGCCAAAATCTTGCTATTATGAAGAATTTGGTAGCTTTTGTTTGTAACCTCTCCTCTTGACTTCTTTCTCCCTTCTGCTTAATTCTAGAATTAGGTAAATGCTTCACCTATGGCAGTGTTCTAGTTTTAGTGCAGGACACTGTCAGAAATAATGCAATGCCAATCATCTGAGTTCACTGCTCACTCTTATTCTCTCCCACTGAAAGAAATCTTCATTTTCAATGAAATTTTCTTCAGTTATGGAAAGTTTATTCTGTGCTATCAATTAAAAAAAAGTCACGCTGGACACGATAATACAGAATGACTGATTAAAGGTGAAAAAGATTAAAAGATTCTCCATGAAATAAATACATTTAAAAATGAAAATATATCATAATCTGGATTTTTGCTGTGCCAAAAAAGAACATCAATAAAACCAGTAAAATGTGACTTGGTGGATTGTTTTAAACATCAGATAGCTTCAAGAAAATAAGTAAATGAATAAGCTGGTAATCGACATTCTTCTTGACTCATCATATTGATTGTAATTGTGTTATTTGGAGTATTACATTAATCCTGAATGGTGCAAAGATTCTTTAATTATGCCTTCACTGGTAAAGAAAAGAATGACCTTTGAGGACCAGCATTTATGCTGTTCATCAGCATAGTGTTTGGTTCCTGCAGACTAGCACTCTTCCAGCTGCTGCCTGAGCACTGTTCTTGCAAGGCTTATCTCCAGTGGGAGGTGGGGCTGTGACTATTGTGCCATACTGGAAGTGGAGGACAGTGCAGCCATATGTAGGTATAAACTGTGCCGTGCTGCACTGCTTTGTTCCTAAGGCAAGAAGAGTCCCTGGACTGTTTTATTTACTAGTGTAGTAATAACCTTTGTGTGTTGCAAGATTTTCTCGATAAACCTTTTAAAAACTTCTTGGAATTAACTAGTAAAATAGAATCTTTCTGTACATCTTTTTTATTTAAAAAATTAATAATGTTATTAATCCTTTTTCCCATATCCTCATGTATCCCCATCTCTAACAAAACCCATCTCTGGTGCCAATATGTATTAACTAACGCATATGTGCCAGGCCCTACAAACTGAGTTCTGGCAAGACTAAAAACCAGTGAGAACAACAGCATAAATCCAAGTTTGGGCTCAGATTACAAAGCTGTTAATGAAGTTTATTCCTTTCTAACTTCATATTTTCACTGAGGCATGAGACATTATCATTTTTAGAGGTGGCTGACTTCTCCCATAAACTGAATCTTTTGAACCGGCCAATGTCATAAACCATCACTAAAACGAAACTTCAGAAAAAAGCCTCTGAAGTTGCACAACTAGGAACAGTTTTTCTTGTCAATCCCATTAATAAAAAAAAATGCAGAGCCAAACAAAAAACCAGAATTACTTTCAAATCTGAAATAACTAATCAGTAAAGTCTGAGAATATAACTCACCTCCTTTGCAGTTTGCTTGATTTGCAAGTAAAGATTGTTCTGCTGCAAATACTGAACTAGTGTCTAACAAATGGAACAGGTTAAAATCTTCCTACCTCATTGGCTTTTTGTTAGGTCTCTTAATTCTACTTATCCCTTTAGGCCTATCAATTTCTGACATATTTTCAAGGATGTGTTTTCAGCTGGATGTGCCTGAAACTGAGTTGCTAGAACTAGTTCTGAATGATATAAATATACCTTCTAGAGTCTAGTCTCAAGTAGATCTGAAAGAATAGCATGGATGTGGCAATTATTAATGTTGGAAGTCTGAGTTTTTAAATACATTCACACACACAAGTGCATAGTTAGCTCTGAGTTTTAGATTTTTAAAACTTTTTTTTTTTAAAACTGAAAAATGGAAACTGTTTGTATTTAATTTGTATGTGTGTCTCTGTTTCTGTAGTGGGATCTCCAGAGAATCCAATTGTGTGATATCGAAGAGAATGATTGTATGATTGTGTGATTTTGAGCTCCATTTTGAGAAAAGCTGATCTGTACTGTGTTTTGTAGGTAAACCTTGGAATTAAAGTTTTCACAGTACCTTCTTGATCAGATTCTCTTCGGTGTATGTGCATGCATTCTCTTATTTTTTTCAGAAAGAACACATGTCAAACCGAGCCCTGCATATTAATACAGTTTGTATTTTACTGTAAAAAACTGAACCAAATAACTTAGACTTGTGTAGAGAGAAAGGGTGTTGGAACATTATTATTGCCCCATTGCTTGAAATAAAACATAAACCCCCTAGCTACAAGGATGTAGGTTTTAATCGTGCATATGTATTCTGTGCATGCTTTGTTTTATTTGTATCTACCAATAAGGTTTTCAGTTACAATAATTATTGTGATAGTTTCTGGAAGTCAAGTAGTTGACTAGCACAATCATTGTGTGAATATACTGTTAGGTGAAATGTCATCTAGGCAGTGAAATAAAGTCCATTACTTTTCAACAGGAGTTTTATTTGTGGCTTTTGGTTAGAGTTAATGGGATGTTCTGGCTAGTTATTTTTCTGAATTAATGCATTACTAAAAATCAGTAATACTTACTGCAGCTGAACCAGAAAGACACTTCTAAACAACTTCCTAGGAAGTTGAACTCCTTTATAACAACTGCCCTGTGTTAATCTCAGCAATTCCATACTGATTATTCTGTTATAACTCAGCAAAGAAACACGTAATAGTAGTAGCAAGTGACTCTCCTTTGCAGCACTGATGGAGGAACATGTCTTGATATGCCCAAGGCAGTTCTATCCCCGGGCTGCTCCCATGGAAACTGTTAATATTGTAATAGAACAGAGCAGAACCTCATAAAAGGGATTACATTAAATTAAATTATTTAAAATACCCTTAAGGCTGTACCAGCATTTGAGAGATACATATCTCAAACTTGTTCTGGAGGGTAGCGGTCAGATATTTTTTTTTATTATTATTCTGTATTAAAATTTCATTTAAAGATCATGTTATTCATACATAATGCAAATTTGTATAGAAAAGGCATGATTCCCTGACAAATCTTCAGGAACATAGTAAATGGTAAATTAAAACATGTTTTTTCTTGAGTTGATGTTATGCAGTGAAAGCTATGTATTGATGGCATTGCTAATGCAGGAACCGGAAGTCATCTTTTCAGAGAATAAAACCATCTTCACTGCTGAACTCAAAACACCCTTGAAAGAGATGTCATGAGAAAAGAACTGTGGAGCTTGGGTTTCCTCCTGCCCCCGCTTTCCTGAAGAACAATGTGTTTAGTTAACTCTGAAGTGAGAGGAAGCAAAGTTTGATAGCATACTGTAATGGGACACACTACCCCCCACCCTCTGGTCCTGTAAACTGGGGGTTTACTTCAGGGACAGTTGGATATTTTTAACAATTCTGAGAATCAGATTTTCACATTTAGCGTTCTTACTTGAAAGAAGCTTTTTTCCAGATTGCTAGATTACAAGATTAAAAATCAAACAAACCACTTTTCATGGGATTTAGATCATTTGATTTTCATAGTTGTATATAGAGACACAGGAGCTATCTTTGAGCATTCACATCTGAAACACCTGGTTTCTTTTCACAGTAATACAGGATGAGATGGTAAGAAGTTCAGAAGACTTCATTTTCAGTTAAGAAAACTGTATTTGTAATACTTCAAAGCATTTCAGAGTCTATTGAAAATAAGCTGATGAAAATAAGGTGCCAGTCCTTTTATCTTATTTTCCAGTGTGGGAGTTATATTGTTGTTTTGCTAGGTTATTCTTTACTGAATTATTCTTTACCTCAAGCACAGCAATGAAGTTTCCATGTATTGTTAGAGGCTTGGTCCTATTTCTTTCTGTAGAGCATCATCCAGCAGTGGGTGAGTTATTTTGGCATTATATTGTAGTTTCTGTTGATCATATTAAAGAGTGGGCATTTCTCAGGAAGAAAAGTTGCAGCAGGATGGTTTCACGTAATGTTAATTATAATGATATCCAAATAGCTAACATTTTATTGCCATAAAGAGTGTCTGCATTTCTGTTTCTAATTGCAGTGGTGTTGATTTTTGTCAGTCCATGTATATATAAACTTCTTTGTAGTTGCAGTGGAGTCCATGGATACATTCTCCCTTCACCCCAAAAGCCATTTTCAAAAGCTCTTGTTTCAGCTTATGACAAAAGGCAAAAGTGTGTGTGTGTGAAGGGAAATAAAACTTGCCTCAGAATCAGTAGGCGTTTGTCACTCCTTAAATTTTGGGCTTTGACACTGGCAGTGTCACTAAAACTAGGAAAAATATCCCTATTAAACAGCAACCTCATTCATACTGAACTCATACTGAATCTGTACTTGCTCATTTTTTCCTACCACCAGGTGAGGTACTAGTGCAGGGGAACATTTCATTAGCTAGACACAAGATAAGGGAGGGACTGTGATAGAGGCACTGGAGATAAGAATATCCCACTGTTTCCTCCTCACACCCTCAGAAGTCACCTACAAAATTGGGGTCTCGGAGCTTGGGAGTTGTGGTGATAAGGAAGGGGAAAGGAGCTAGTGACACCTGAGAAGGGACAGGAGTGAGTAAGAATGGGAGCAACATGTGAGGACATGGGCTTCACCGGGGGATCTGGGAGAGCAGATGTGGTTGGGAGAAGGAGAGCTTCAGAAGGTGGCTAGGGTCCCTGATGTCAGTCTTGCTGGGCAGCCTCTGGGGCAGCAGTTGTCTATAGGCACTACTTATGGTGTAGGAAAGGGTTGGGGGAGAAACAGACTTCGTGGGAAAAGTAGTAAACATCTTCCCAGCTTTGAGATCAAAGGATTTTAAACTTCTGGGTGGGAGGAGGAAGGGAAAGGCCTGGCTTTGCTTGCTAGGAGGTTTGTTAGATCAAGCTACCTCTTATCAGCACAAGCAGCTTTTTGACTTGTGTACTGAGGAAAGAGCCTTTCCAAAGAGACTGGCCTTGCCACTTGGGCATTTTCTCTGCAGATCTCTAGCAGCTTTGAAAATCCATAGGTTATGAAAAACAGTAAGTTTGAACATACAATAAAAAACATAAATTTGAAATATTCTAGAAGTCTGACATGATTTATTTTCTTCTGCATTCTGTTACAATGGAGTGACACTGCATTAAATCTCATTTTAATGGTCTAGAATTCAAGAAGTATTTGTCAGCATTATTTGTTTCCTTTTACTGTGTGTATGCCACATGTTTTAGAAATATGTTGTCTGGAAAAATGGGGAATTTGCAAGTATAAAAAGCTTATTTTATTACAGAAAGCAACTTCTGAGCATAAGTGCAGTGGAGCTAGAGAGGGAATGTACTTGCTACAGTAAATTAGTAAAAGAAGATGAAAGATTCTGCATATCTGTTTGCCATTTCAAAGGCAGTCAAAGGCAAGCTAGAACAATGTTGTTGCTTGGCCAAGCTCATGTGGCATGACCTTTAACTATGCATATGGGTATCTGAATGTTAAATGTAGGTGTTTAAGAAACAGTGTCATTTCCATATACATACTCAATTGTGTGCAAAGACACAGTAATTTTATAGAAAGTTGTGTATGGAATTGGCAAAACCCAGATGAATGTATGTCTCTATTCCCACGTCCTATGACCGATTGATACTTCTCTCCTACAAAATGCTTTTTATTCCACTGGTTTTACATGGGCTTATTTATTTAAGCCAACTTCATATAAGCTTATTTTTGTGGGATTCCTGTTTTTGTAAAAGTAGTATATGAAACTTCAGAAATAAGTTTTTGTAGTTTTATGAAAAGGCAAAGTCCAAAATAAGTAGGTATTAATTATGTGGGTCAGATTGTGTGTGTCAAACTGTGCGATGTATTTGGTTCCTTCCCTAATCAGCAAAAGCCAGTTTCACACACTTACTGTGGTGAGAGCACTTTTAAAGCCAGTAGTGCTCTCACAACATTGGAGTGGTGGTAACAGTTAATGGAATGAGGGCCTAACGTATTGAATATTTCTCTCCTGTGAAACTAAACACAGAAATAAAATTCCTTTGTCTTTAGAGGAAATTAAGTATCAGGATAATTGACAGGTAACATACTGAAGATATTCAAGATAAAATGCAGTTAGCTGCAAAGATTCAGTTCTTGATATTGGTAAGAGTGTGTACAGAATTTGGTGCAAACATTAACATATGTATTCTTGCTCATTTACATGTGTTTATTATGTGAATATGTAATTCTTTGTATTTGAAGCACACCTAAGGAACAACAGGAGTGAGCAATAACAGGGGCAATGTATGAGGGACATGAGCAGCACAGAGTTTCTAGGAGAGCAGATATGATTGGGAGCAGGAGAGATTCAGTTTCTGTAGTGGGGTAGTTTGAGCAATTATACAAGCAAGTAAGAGTTTAAGGATTGGGTCAATGTCTTAATTCTGTTTGTACAGTGTAATGTGGTAGAGCTGTTTGAAAGATGGCCAAAAAGGATGGAAGAAAAACCATTAAGAAAAAATATTTTGACATATTTTTGAAAAATAAATATTACTCCAATTTGGGAGCTGCAGAAATATGTCCACCGTATTGCAGAATCTAATGATATACAACTGCAAGGATACGAGATCAGGCTTTTCATCTTTGAAACTGTTCTGCAGAAATAGATTGTGTTATTCTGTTGCGTATTTGGTAATGACAAGAACAGCCCCCTGTTAGTAAGTTAGACTGATGTCAGGACACCTGTTTACAAAAGCAATTTGTCTGCAACATGGAAATTTAAGCCCTACGTATAGTCAAGGATTTGCTGATTATTCTGGTGAATTGTGCTTTTCTGCAGCCTGCATGCCCTTATCTATCTTCTGTTCTGAAGATGGGAAGCTGATGTGCCACTGCTTCTTGCAGGTACCTTCAGCAGGTCTGCGACTTGGCCAAATGTTCTGTGCTACTTTACTTAGTAAGAGGAGAGAAGCAGGTTTGCATAAGGCACTGTGGTGCTGCGCTGGGTTGTGGAGTAAGTGATAAAAAATAATCTTGTCATAGACTCAGAATTTTTTAGTTATTCAGTGATAGACAGCAGTGTGCATTTTCCTGAGGAAAAGGTACGACTTACATGCCTGATATTGAAGGAGACTGCTTTGAACCAGAGGAACAGTTCATTACCATGTAAAAGTTGCTCCCTTATTGCTGCTGAGGCCAACATTAGCATGTGGAAAACCATCAGTTGTAAAGTTTCAAAATTTTTATTGTTTGATTATATCTATGTTATTTCATTGAATTCTGACATGGAGGCATGGTGCATTGTTGTTGGGGTTTTTTTTTTTAGAAAGCTCAGTAATACTTAGTAGTATGGAAAGAAGAAGAATGTTTTGTGTGTGCTGTCTCCAAGTGATCACGTTCAAAGATTTACTTAATTGTGCTCCAGCTACTACTTGACAGAAGAAATGCAGAAGAGTGAGTATAACAGGTCTATGAAGAACTGCCATGGTGTTGCTGTGTTGTAGCCCTTCAGCTTCTCAAAGATGTTCTCTTGCGTTTGCTACACCTAGGCTGTTTCTTCAGCTGCGTATTTGTCAGTGAATAATATAGGGCAAAGATATATGTGAGGAAAACATGGGCAAATGACACTGCTTTAGAGCTGCTGAATGAATTATGCTACCATTCACTTGGATGTGCATGAACATATACATGCGCTGCCTTCCCATTTACTATAAGGTATGACCTCCTTATTGCAGACCTTAAGCTGTTCTGTATATACATCAGACCATTATGGTTGTAGTACCCCTGCAGAAGTATTATATTCTCACTGTGCAGATGGATGCAGTCCGACTTTCCAGAATGATTGCATTGTCCTAGGGCACGTGTGAAGTCTGTGGCTGAATTTGGTGATGAAAACATAGCTATCTGCATCCACTCCTGAGGCACCTTTGTATATAAGCTTATATTTAGTATATAAGTTTAGTACATTTGGTATATAAGCTGAGTAGCTGGTATATTCCTAATAACTGTAGTGTATTCATGGTTTTACTGTTTGTTTTCTAAGGATTTTCCAGACAGGAAGGAATAGGTCAATATAAAAAATAGTAACAAAAATGGATAATGTGTTCATGACTCGCTCTGCCAAGTGCCTCAGATGTGGTCAGACCTAACACCTATATCACAGCCCTTTACAACACCCTTAAAGTGCCCTTTAGCACTTGTCCTGCTTCTGAGTTTTGTACCATGGGCATGTTATGATCTACCAACCACTGTTTATTGTGCTGCAGGTTTTCTGTTATTTTATACCAGCACTGTTTAGCAGAAAGCTGTCCCTGAGACAGCCCAAAGGTGTCAGCTGGCAGCCTTCAGCATGCTTCCCAAGAACCTATATTTGCTGCCAAACTTGACAACTCAAATAGACCATGCTGGTCAGCATTTGTTCCCAGCTCCATGGTTCAGCTGAAAGCTTGCGCAGAGCAGGATGCCCCTTTTCTAACACTTAGGGCTAAGGTGTATTATTATCCCTGCCTGTCACCCCCATCCCAGGACTTCTTTATGGTGGCAATCAGCATTCCTGCTTGATGAAGAGAGCTTTGAGACTTCCTGACAAAGATCACTAGTTTCTAGTTACATGACATGAAGTGCCTAGAAGTGAGTACGGACCCATCCTGGAGCTGGTGCATATGTCTGAAAGCTCCTCCTCAGGACACAGGAAGGCATATGGGTCAGAAAGTGCAGTCAGTAGGGCTCTATTTGTCCCCACAACAGGTTGCCTCTGCCTGAACTGAGAGGTTTAGGCAGGAAGATGAGGTCACTTTGGTTCAGAGCCTCGACAAAGATGACAGGCAAATTTCTCCATCCAGAGTGGCTGCCAGATAAGGAAAGAGATCCAACAGCTGACTTGGAGGAAACTATATGGAGCACTGAAAGGGAAGCCCCAAAAGAAACATCCCTGTATCCAAACTTCCCCTGTGGCTCCAGCTCCCTGATAATAATTTTCAGGACTGGTACTCTTAGACCATCTCTGTGGAGGAAGCTGTTTTGGAAGGTGGTCCCCTGCAGGTGTGTGTATACATTGTCTCTGATGTATGTCTGTGCTGAGTACAACAGTCACGTTGGTCACCTCCAAACCTGCTCAACTTAATTGCCTTGCAGCAAATTTTCTGTTATCGGATTTAGCTACTGAATGGCAAATATATGACACATTGGTAGAGTGACAGCTGTTGACATGCAGTGTGTCAGTTGTTGCTGTCTTTGGATGGGAGGCACATACAAAGCAGATTTGAGTCCACTGCTGGCACTGGTGTCGATCACTTGCGATGTCAGATGAGAGTTGAAAGGAAGTATTTTTGTACAAAAACCAGAGGATGTGTTGGTGCAGAAACAGACTGCATCCATACTTTCAAAATTCTTTTTTCAGTGTGGGGTGATGTTTTTTCCAGGTATTCCAGACAGGAGTCTGTCATGGTACCACAGAGAGACTCTAAAGACCAGACACTGGATAAGTAGCTGGTGGATGGACAGAGACCTTAGCTTGAAAGAAGCTGGTAGAAGGAGTACTGATCCAGTTACTTCCAGGATCAAGTATTTTTTTGGGAATTTCTCACCTCTACTATACATATACAGTGCTATACATATTTACGTTCATGTGTTTCCTTTTCTTTCCTCAAGTCCTGCAAATCTGGTTGCTTTCTCTGTGCCTTGAAGCTGTTTTGAATATTTTCACCAAAGCTTCTCCAGTATAAGAATGTAAAACAGGTATTTAAAGTGAAGCCTGATTGTAAGAGCCATTTGTTACTCTCTGTGTCTTGTTCTGACTATTACTATCCTAGACCTGTAGTAAATTCTTCCAAAATAAGTATACGCAACATTAAATTCAAACAAAGTTAAATTCATTTCCTTAGTGGTTTGAGATGACATGCTTTTTTTTCACCCCAGGTGTGCTCCATTAGTGTTTTTTCAGAAATTTGAATAGCATGAACAGTAAAGTGAGAAAATTGTGCTTGGAGGGGTGTGCCTTGTCAGGGCAGAATAAAAGGAGTTGCCATGGCTGAATACAAGTCTTGGTTATCCTCTGACAGCAGCATTTTCTCACTTGGCTGGTTAGACATCCTTTGAACAGGTTTCTGCCCATGAACAATGCACCACCCATACCAATATCTACAGCTGCAGTTCAGTAACTGCACTCTCAATAACTACAAATAATAACTATGCACATACGTTGCGTAGGAGGAATAGAAACAATGTCATGTTAATGTAACAAAGGACACGGGTAACCAGTTGTTTTTTGTTTGTTTGTTTTTTTTTTAATAAATAAAACTGTAGAAATTTGATGATAAATTGACAATTTAGAAGTATAATAGCATGCACCTATGAACAATAGCTTGTTCAAAGAGGCAAGTAAAGATGTAATGGAATAATTCAGAGAGCTCAATGCCATATTACTTTGAAACAGGAACAGAAGACAGGCTCGCACCTGGAAGTGACACTTGAGGGATTTTTGGAAAAAATTATGGTCGGTCATACCACAGCTGTGGGAAGGAGGAAGTGAGATGTCCAGTAGGAGGCAGTTGTACAAAAGCACGTTGAAGGGATAATAGGCTAAACTAGTTTATTGTTTGTAAGGGAAAGTCAGAGATGTATAATGCATCACCTCCTGGGCACTATATGACAAATACATTTTCTGACTAAAGCAGTTACCTGTTAATCTTAGCCTGAAACATCTGAGCCCATATTCATGATGCTGAAGGTTCTTGTAGGTAGAATTATCGAATTCTTCTGGAGCAGGCTGAGCAGCTTCTGTGGTCTTCGTTGGCGGCATCCTGAAGCCCGCCGGCCACATCCACGTCTTTCTTATGTGGATATACAGGCAGAATTATGTCACTTATTCTGACTCTTGTCTGTCGTTTACCATTCCTAGCTGGATTCTTGCTAACCTTTAAAGCACACAAAGTAAGGACTTTGAACAGTTGCTTCAGATTTTCCCAATGACCTTGGATTTCTAAAGCCCTGTTCTTGGGTGTAGCAAGAAGTGATTGTCTTAGACTCCGCCTGCTTAATTCCTAAACTTCAGCAGGAACAACAAACTAGGCTTTGACCCCTCTGTCTGATCTAATGAAATTTTACAGTGTGCAGAGATGTGACTGAACTCAGAGCTGCCTCATCTCTTGTTTGATTTTAATGTAACTGTGTGAATAAAGCAATTGGGGTTTGGCCTTATATTAATTTTGAAGTAATGAAAACTAGTATCAGCATGAATACAGTTGCAGGTAGTAACACTGGAAATTGCTCAAATTACACAGCTGTAAATCCACAAATTTGGATACATGTTCAGACTTGTGAACAGTGTATTTGTGGACCTACCTTCACAGCACACTGAAAATGACAATGTACACATGGAATCTGTAAGTTTACATTCCTCATTTGATATTCCAACTTACTTTTAGCATATTGCTGTGTACTTAAAACATGGAATTTAAAATTAAGAAATGGTGACATGCATTTATGTCAATTAACTATGACCTTGCTCTGGCTGAAAGTCACATAGCCATAGGTATTGTGGAACCAAGTGGTAGATGAAGGCAGCGACCCAATATGTTTAATACTTCAGCATAGAATATTTTGATTGTTAGCTTCTTGGGAGATTGGTTAATTGCTTGTTTATCTTCTGTGTAATTTGTTACTAAATAAGCTTTTAAAAGCATAATTTTGGAATGGAGCCAGTCTGAATCTGATCCATGTTGACAGCATAAAGTCTGCATCAGTTATGCATTAATGCCTAGCCTTGTTTGCTTTGCTTTAATAGAATTGTGTAGAACAGCTTGAATTGAATCCAAATAAGAACAAATTTTACCAAGAGTTGTTGAGTCTTTTTCTGGAGTTTCAAACAGCTTTTAATAGGGAAAGGGCTAGAAAACTGGTGCTTGGCTACAGTTTTACCCATACTGACTAATTAGCAGAATTAACGTAATTACTCTGCATGCATGTAATAATACTAAAAGGAGTTTTGTGAATCTGCTAGGAGAGCAGGTTTTCTAAGTTAGGCATAGCAGAACCTTCTACACCTTCTGGGTTCAAGACTGCTTGTTGATTAATGCTCCTTCCAGCCAAGCAGTCTGGCCTGGATCCAAGGAGTCAAAATGGTGATGGTGTGGCTGTGGCTTGACTGTAAAGTGAATTAACTGGGCTTTAAGGCTTCTCTGTTCAGATCAAAAAAACCCGTGTCTCTATGACGAGAAGTGCTGAAAAACTGATAAGCTTACTGGGATGGTTCACATTTGTTAAAAATCCTTAGAAAAGCTAACTATGCACTGAAGGATTCGCAGTGAACATGCTATCATTTTTCTACTGCTCTGTCTTTGTGACATATAAGGTATCATCATTTTTTCTGTAGATGACAAGAAAACATGAAACTTCCACAAACCATGACGTGGGGTACAGCAGCCTTACCAGACAGGATGCAGGGATGTTGTATTTAGTTTTTCAATATGTTGTCTGAAGTCTTGTTTTATAATATGTTCTTATTTGAGTACATGGAGTAGAGGCTGCTATGTAATCAAAGCAGCATATGTTTCTTTAACTAGGTCTCAATCATTCCAAACTCCAAAAGCTCAATATTTCTTGCAATTTGTTTTTCTATGTTGTAGCTCATGGCTAGATAAGAATGCTTTTTCCAGGTAGCACTGGCACAAATCCCCAAAACCAGGTAATTAGAATGTTACTTTTAAAGTACAATGACTTAGAAGTATACAGCTGAGTATTTTCTATTTTTACTTGAAAGTATACAATTTTCTACATATTTTCCATAGATTTTTCTCTGTCTCTGTAATCACTTTAAAAGCTGTATGTTAGAGAGGCAAAGTGATAATGATTTTTTTGTGAAGGTTTTATGTACTTTAGACAGAAAACCCAAAAGGGGAAAAATAGATTCCTTATAGTTTGTCTGAGTGCATACTTACAAAATGGTGAAGTTTGGCAGGCAGGGGAATGGAGAAAACAACAATCATAATTTTTAACATCCTGAACAACTTTTTTTTTTTTTTTTAATTATTTAAAGAAGGAGAAGAAGATGAAATCCCTGTCAGCTGGCAACCCTTACAGTTTGGTGCGTTTTCTGGAGTGTGCAGCTAGGTGTGCGGAGTGAAACTGGACATGTTTTATTTCCTTGGAAGCTTGGCTACTGCAGTCAGCTTCCCACCTCCTCCCTTAGTTCTCTGCCCTCATGTTGTGGGCACATGCAGCAGCAGAGGCTGGTGCTCCTGGTGTTGGCATGTTCTTCCCAGAGCCAGTAGCAACTGGATGAAACTCTTGGAGCTCTGTATCTAACCCCTGCTCTGTTTTCTGCCTTCTCTTGTTTTCCATAAAGCACAAGGCATCTGGAAAAGGGTATAAGTGGCTTTAACTTTCAAATTATAGTGGTTTCTTCCAGCTTTACACCATGGGAAGCTCTTCTCTGTTTGAATCTAATTGCATCAGCTGAAAAGATGAACTTTTGTCAAATGTCTTCCATGAAAGTATTCTATTAATGGGATAAGGGAAGAAATGTGGTAAAGGGTGCATTCTTTAGCCAAAGTTCACAGTGACCTATGTGAAACCACCTGTTGATCTCATTCAGTCTGTTGCTGGTTTTGTTATCATGGTCAGTATGGTGGCCACAGAAGGAAAGTGCAGAGAACAGAGCGATCTGTTCATTGCAAGAGGTGAATATTTACAGAACAGGGCTATGACACACTGGTACAGTCATACAGAAGGCAGCTTACACTGCCACTTATTAATGCTATTTATTACTTTGAGATAGTGGCTTGAAAGCTTAGTTGGCTATTCCTAGAAAGCACACAAAGGTTGCAGACACTTTTTGTCTTGTTGACCCTGTCCAGTTTAAAACTGCGATTTTTTCACTGTAATAAGGTCATAAAAGAATATTTCCTTTATTAGCCAGGCTCTGTAATGCATGGCTGGGATGAAGAAACTGGGAGATGGACAAAAGCAGATGTGTCAGGTTGTTTGCAGATATTTCAAAATTATCTGCTTAGGTGGAAATTCAAGTTAGCAATCTGCTTACCAGTGATCTGTGAACCTGTGTGGCATTTCGTGCTTGTCATAGTTGGACAGGCTGTCAAGCACTTAATCAGGAAGCCATTATCACTTTCCTGTTTCTTTATGGCATTTTCCAATGTTCCGTTCTAACCCATAATATAATTTCTGGGGTCATTTTTTTGTTTGAGAGGTTTTTGAGTTGCAGGCACCAGGGTATCTGTCTATCTCTAGAATTCCATAAATAGCCCTTACTAATAAATACCAGTCTTTACTGAAAATAATTGCTTGGCTGTATACATAATGTTCCTTGCATAAAAACCCTCTGTATGAGCAGCTTTTTCACAAGAAGAGTTTGAGTTTGTAGTAATGTAACAAGCAGATAAATACAGTTTAATGGTTAAATGTTTTGTAAACTACCTGTATTTTACTCCTATTGTCAAAATCCAGTTTTCGTCTAAGAGTTGCTTTTGGTAAGGCTCTGACGTGGTAGAGTTTTTTAAGCATTTTCATTGCAATACTGATTTACTTTAAGCAGAGGTGATTGATATGTCTGAATTCTTCTAGGTTAATCAAGTTTTCTCCTTTATTAGCATAATGAGATTTGTAATGAAATTGCTGCTGAAATTGAGAGACAGAAGAATGAGGTTAGTGGATTTTAGGATAATGGAGAGGCATTTGATTTAAGTGAATCTGCTGGGTCCTGTGTACCTAAATATAAAGAAATGACTACAAAGAACTGCCTGAAGAAATCTTTGACTAGATTTTTCCCAGTGCAGTTGAGAATAAGACCTGTCCTAAAGAGCATCTTCAGGAAAAATGTTTAAAATGTAAGTAAATTCATGCATAGTCCAAGGATCACATCTAAGAACATTATTTTTTTAGCCAAAACAGGGGTATGTTTTACCAGATGGTGTTTCTCCATGCATAGTGGTAAATATTCTCACTTATAAATAGAAAGCAGTAGAACATGCCTTTAACTTCAAGCGTGTACCTGGTCTTGTCAGATTACGTGGTCAGCTCAAGAAATCAATGTTATGTACGTGCTTAAGTACTTTTCTGGATCAAGACTTCTGTAAGTCTTGTTAATTGCTGACACTGTACAGAAAAAGATATTAAAAGCACTGTAAAAATTCTGCAAAAAACACTATATAGTTAATCTATGACCTTGAGGAGTTTAGCAACTAAGACAGGGACAGAGTCGTGTGGTGCCTTGAAAAGCTCAGGAAAGGAAATACCTGCGTTTGTTAGTTAAAATTGATGCTGATAATTCAAATGCAATTATAGTGAGTTGAATTATTTCAATAATGCTAAATCCAGTCTAAAGCCCCCAGGCATGCTATACTCCCTGCTTCTCTGTATTCCTCAGCCACTTAACTCTTGTAGCAGCTACAGTCGTGTTAACGTGGCCAACAGTTTCAGCCTGAGTTAGTTCTGAGAAGAGGCACTGCGGAAGTATGCTTTAAAATGTTTGCTGGGGTGCTGGTGAACCCAAGTAGGGAACATGTGGAGATGTAGCCAGCAACACACACCTTCAAGCTGTGGACAGTTTATACTGAGAAACTTTCCAAAGTTGTCCATGTTTTTTCCTTGTACTGAGATGGGAAAAAGCCATTGCTTCTGTTCCTAAAATAGGAGTAAACATGGAGATGTTTACTACTTTCAGGTAACTCTGAACCAGAATTAGAGCTGTATTCTACATAGTGCTTTAAATTGGGTGCAAAAATGCGGTTTTCCATCCCAGGATTCATTAACATTGTTCAAGTTTCCTGTTAAAAAGGCAACACAGTGCAGAGCTCAAGAGCTACTTTGGGAGAGAAGCTCAAGTGCATAAACGGGCTTATGCAAATAGTGTTTTTCAAGAGAATCAAATTTGTTTGGCACTGTTTAATAGGAGATCTGAATTACTTGACTTGCTCAAATGTGAAGAAAAAAAAGAAAAAAAATGTGGGATGTGAGAAATTTCTAAAACCCTAAACATCTCTGTTATGTTAATTTTTACCAAATTAATTTGATACAAGGCCTCCTCCCATAGAGACTTCACTATATATGTTACAGAAAATGCTGCAATCTCAAGTTCTCTCAGGAATTATTTTCATTCTAAACAGAGTAGATACATTATGAGCCATCTATTTGTCTAATTTCTAAATCTGATTAAAATAAAGCTAATTAAAGCTGCTCTCTATTGGGTTTTTCTGCTTACTTCATGAAAAAGAAAATATTGAAATGAGAGTTTGGGCATCAAAGCTTTACCCTTTTACTGTGTTTAAATTTCATTAAATTATGTAGAGCCATTTAAAAATCTGGCAACGAATGTGCTGAATCATTTTGTGTGTGCACATTTTTCTGCAGATGCTTAGCAGTGTGAGGACTGTCTATTTACAATCATTTATTTTGTTGTGTTTATGACCAGGGTATATCAAACTAACATGACATCTACTAAAAGGCTACAGTTTAATTTTGGTACAAATATATTTTCTTCTTTGGAAGACAAACCCCCACATTTCTGTTTGGTAAGCCCTGAAATGTTCAAAACCAGCAAATAAATGAAATCTATAAATAAAAGAAATGCTAACCAATGGTACTTTCCTTTAGAATTACTATTTCTTTTCTGTTCATTTTCTTTGACTTCTTTAAGCCTAAAACTTCTCATGTGTCCTGGTGTGTTAGGGGATTATAATGATGTAATTCCAATCTCTGTTGCTTTATTTTCCTGGCTGTGAAATTTACTGGTGAGTGCAGAATGGATAGAGCAAAGAGATTGCTGTTATGTGGAAATTAAAAATATTTTGCAGTGAGTTAGACGTGCAGCTTGCAAGATTTGTTCATTATAGAGATTTATGTGACACCATAAATCTTTAGCAAGTTGAACTTCTGAGAAGTTTGATATGATTTTTTTTGTTAAAAGTATGCTATTTTTCATAAATACTAAAGCTACTTTCATGTGATCCAAGCAGAAAAATAGGATTTTTGGAAATATATTTTACAACTTTAATGAGAAGTGATGAACATTACAGCTATTACAAGACAGTTTTCAGTGTTTGTCTTGAGGATACTCTGAATCAGTCACTGAATCTAACATTTGCTATTCCTAGAATTATGGTGGTTTTCACCCTTTAAAAAATTGTAGATGGACCCGAAGAACAATTTTGCACCAGCCTAAACCCTGACATGCAATCAGAAAAGAACAGAAACAGTTAACCAAAGGGGAATGTTTCACAGAACAGATCTGTGGTCTCTTGCTCTTGATCCTCAGAGGTCAAACATCATCCAAAACCAAGCCTGGGGCTTAAAATTCATGATTCCACTGGACCTTAAATTTTGTCCCACAGTATACTCTTCTTCACCTACTGCCTTTTGTGTGCCCCATGGACTATGTATTTTAGGAGTTAACTGGCCATGGCATGACCTCTCCGTGTTAACATTCCTCTTGTCCACTGTGTCCAACTTGCTTTTCTCTTAAGGGGATTTAACTGTGACTCTGGAGAAACTAAGAAGAATTATGCTCAAATTGTATTTGGTTTTGGACTTTACTGTTTCTGTTTCAGACTTAGAGAGCTCATATGCCCAAAAGCTGATCTGCCCCTTCCAAATACTCTACTTAATTAAAAAAAAAAAAAAAAAAAAAAACAAAAACCAAAAAAAACAAAAAACAAACCACCACAACAAAAAAACCCCCACAAACATAACAAAAACCAACCCAACAAAACAAAGATCACACAAGCACGTAATACTACTTCTAATTGCAAATCTAGCCTTGCAGAAACAACAAACATTTAGGTGGAATATTTTGTAATACTTTTACTTTGTGTCTTTATAGGGTTGGAAGAAGCTGAGTGAATACTTTTGTTCCATTTGTTGAAACAGGTATGCTATGACACTGCACCAGTGACTGAATTGTATATTAAATTTAGAAACTCAGCATTCATTCGCTGTGTTGTCAGTGCTGGGTATCCTTAAAATAAATACATATCTGGTATTTAATAACGTTTGGAACAAATATACCTGAAGTGCTATTAATATGCTGTCATGTGTGCCAGACTTCAAAAGTTCTCCCCTAGTTTGTGGGATATTTTACATATCAGACACTCAAACTTTGGCATTTAAGTGCTGAACGACTTTGTCAAAAGTAGCAGTAGAGGTCCTTCAAAATCTAATTCTTATACACCAGTTATGAAGGCAATTGAAGGCTGGGTTACTAAATTAACTTTTACAAATCTTTTAGCTAAATCAGGGGTTGAAATGCAAAATCTGAGGAAAGCCTGTTAATCATCACTTGTCATAGTGATTTCAAGCCTGTGAAAAAATTAATGAATTGTATTGATTTAACATTTGCAAATACTCTGTTTTTCATATACTTCCAGAATAATTCCATGCAAATGGCTGCTTTGAATGTGTTATCTGTAGAGTAGTTTGTATATGTTATTATGAAAATAAATGGGAAGAGACATGAACGTGAGGATTTAGTGGAAATAATTTTTGGAGATGAGACTGGGGTATGTATCACCATACCCAGAGTTATAGGAGACTTGATCCACAGTATGCCTGTGATTCTGATCCTTGGGTGAATCTTTTGGCTTCCTTCTGATTCCTGGGACAAAACCTATGCAAGTGGTATTACTGTGCACCATCTTTTAGAAACCCCATGCAGTATGTTCAAATAAGGAAAGACATTTTGGTTTTCTGTGGGTTTTGTTGGTTGTTGGTTTGTTTGTTTTTGGGTGATGGTTAAAGGATTTTTTTAGTTGTCTGATATAGGGACCCCCCCTCCTCTGTAACATGTCTGATATCTGTTTCTTATTTATAACATAGAAATTATGTGACTCTGAGTAAGCTCCTCTGTTGCTTGAGGTCCTAATGTCCTGATGCCAGCTCATTATGCATCCATTCAAGCCAACGATTAGCAGTGTGGATGTTGACATGACTTCTTTTGTGCAATAAAGCGTGTATATTCTGATGTTCAAAGTTTGTATATGGGACAGATTTAAATGTCTGTGTGCACCATTATAGAATCGGCAAGAGTGGAGGAACCTTAGAATGCTTGGATGTTATAGATAAGAGAGTAAAAAACCAAATTTTATTGCCATTTAAAATCAGTATTTTATCACAAAGATTAAGTGATAGCTGGGGTTTTTTACTTGCATTTATATTGCTTTTACCTCTCTCATTTTAGAGACATTTTTTTCTAGTAACATTCATGATGAGCTAATAAATTTAGAACCTATATATAATAACTTCAAATAAAACTACAGGTTTATTGGGGGAATCATTTGAAACTGTTGATGGTAACAGGTGATGGCACTTAACATATGAAAGAGAATGCACCAGTGTGGTGAGAGCAGCAGAAGTTGCATACGCAATCCTGTGTGGAGGAAAATGGTTACTCTGGAGAACAGCTCACAAAACAGAATGGCTTAAATGACAGTAATAAATGAAAGATAAATAGGATAAATATTATTCCCTAAAAGCACATCTCTGCGATCAGATCTTTTGTTGTTGACCTTGCATTTGGTCTGTTAACTATTCCCCTGAGTCTTCCTCTGCCTTGTGTAGAGGGAAATTGCTGTGAATAGAAGAAACATGTGTAGTGTATGTCGTTCTGTGACAGACAAAGAAAGAAAACCACACAGAAAACACATAAGATCTGTTGCAGTCAAATGTCTATTTTCTTCACTGCTAGGTATGGAAAAAAATTCCAAATGAACCCGGCTGTATTTTCTGTAGAGACTTGTTATGTAGTTCATAGTTGCCTGATCTTTAGTTCTCATGAGCTGCTTTGGACCTGAAGGTTGTGAGAGTCTGTCCTTGGATGTCCAGACTTGGTGTATAGGACCTGTAGCAAAGATGTTCTGAGAACTCCTCTCTGGAAAGAAAAATATTTTATCAGGTCTGTATGAATCAAAAAGTACAAAACAAAGAATATGTGTCTGACTAAGAGACAAGGTGGTAACAGCATTGGAGCAATAACTATTGAATAACAATAAAGAAAGAACTCAAACAGCTTTTGTGATCTTGATGCTCTGTTGTTACAGGTGTGTGCATTGGCACCGCTTTCTGAGAGCTACCCCTGGCCAGGTCTGCCTGCAGGCAGGTACACAGCCTGACATCTGCCCTGCAGGGCTTGTGGAAAAGTAGTATGTCTTCTTGCCTGCTTGGTTTTCCTCTGGAGAAAAAAAAAACAAGGCATATGACTTAGTTGTCTTTATGTTGGCTGAAGTATCTAGCCAGAGATCAAGGCTGCATGGGAGGCTGCAGTACATCATCCCGTAACGTATGCCCCATAATATGTCTCTCTGTAATGCAGGCACAGACAGCAGTCAGGAGTGGATTCTGCTTTTTGGATTTGAGTCTAGGAAGTCTTGTTGTGTTTGGTGTTTTGTTGGTGGTTTTTTTTTTTTTTTATTATTTCTCCAGTGCTAGAAGATGCAGTCTACTGATGTGTCATTTATGACCTTGTATTCTCAAAAGCATAGTTTGTGCTTTATACACAGATCTGGGATATTGGAAGAGGTAACATAAGGATGAATTCAGGAAAGGTTTCCACAAAGAAATGGGGATTATTTCCTTTAAGGACTCCACAGCAAATTCTTTAGACACTTTGTTACCTCATACATTTCTTTTCTCTGCAACAGTGCGTATGATTTTATTAATATTTATTTCAGCACTGGGAAGAGTGCTTTATCAGCTGTATCTGCTTGTAAAGATTGTCTCTGGCTAAGTGTGTGTGTGGTGGGTGTGGGTAATGATTTGGGATGGAGAGGGAGATTCAAACAACCGAAAAGCAATGCTGTGCCAAAACTTTACAAATATGGTCGAAATAAGATGATGATGTCTGCTATCAGAAAGAAAACATTTGATATTTGTGTTCCTTCTGTTTACTCAGTTCCAGTCTTTGGAGAAGGATGTTATTACTTGATTTTGTTTTTAGTTAAAAAAAAAGACTCTTCATCTCTGAAATGCTCTGAGTTGTTGGATGGTAACAGGCTCAGACATAGGTTCTCCTCTAGGATAAATGCCATCACTGCAGAGTTTGTCTTTTTACCACATCAGTTTAATTTAAAGTACTTGCTGCCTGATTTCTTAACTTTGCCCTGCGAACCTTGATTTAGCTTCTTGATTAGAAGGCATCATTAGAATCAAAGTAAATACAAGCTTGACAGCTACCAGCCTGTAAGAAATCGGCCTTAACATCATAACAGCATCAACAATTAGAAAAAGCCATGCAATAAATATATAGTGATATAAAGCTATTTAATTTTTTTTGCTTTACTTTTTTTTTTTTTTTTTAGTAGAAGCAGGATTTTAGGACAGTTTTGAATAAATTTATGGTTTGCTGTGACAGCAAGAGAATACTTTGTTACAGCAAAGGTATCTACATTACATGTTGTGTTTTCAAAATTAAGCATTTCTACTTGAAAACAGAAAAGAACCATGCAAATAAACTTGAAATTCACCTGATTGACCTCAGACTTCACTTGATATATTCTACTCACGTGCTGGTGAAAGCACCTATGTAATGTTTGTTCAAAGAGTGACAGATGATTATTACTAGAGCCGTAGGCAGTAAAAATTATAATAAGATTCCTTTAGATTGAATCGTTACAGACGCTGCTTTTACTTGAGAGTGAATGCTTTGTGTATCCAGGCAGTGAGGAGATATGAAGAGTCAGGGATCCATTAAACTCACAGGTATATCCCAGTGTGGTGCTGCAGTATTGTTTGAGGCAAAAAGAAATCTGGGATTACTGTCACAGGGAATAACTAGAGGATAGCTGTAAGGTTTAAAGATGAGCACAACAGAAACTTGTATGGCATGAAAGTTGAAAGATTGCAAAAGCAGACTGGGCAGATAAGTTGTTATGCTCCTGTTAACATAAACTTCTTATAGTAAAAATGTTACTTTTAATGCAATTGGTGTGTTATTAAAAATGTGTATTTCCACCCATCTGAGCTTTAGGCTACCACTTTAATCAGTATGGGCATCACTGGGAGTCTGTACTGAGTTACTCTGTGTGCAGATCTGAGAGTAATTGTTAGTGAGGAAAGTATATGGGAGGTGAAGAGAGGTACAAACAAAGAAGAGGGTAAATTACTGTGTTAAGAGTGGGTCAGGCACTAAAATGCAGCCTATTCAGCAGTCTTTCTCAAAGTCCTGAGTCTTTCTCAAAAAAGTGGACATAAACCCTGCCTTCTTTTAAATGGAAATTAAAAGATTCAAACACTTTTACCAGTCAAGCAACGAAAGCTCATGTGGAGAAGGAAACTGTGCTTGGAATATTTATGGTCCAAACAAAGAAAATACGGAAGAAATCTCAGATGAGACACTTTTTCTTAGATATCCAGTTCAGTTGTGTCTAGGAGGCTTTTAGGTTACAGTCTTTTTGCATTCAAGATGTCTTGGCCATGACCAATCATAACTTTTAGCACTAATAGCGTTAATCTGTGAAAGTCTTTATACTAATACTCCTGGATCCTTAAAACAAAGCATCGCTGTAAGTTAGAAACGTTGGTCAAACCTTTGCATCCCATATGATGCTCTGAGTTCAGTTCCTATGGTTACCCTGAAAGTGAAGCCTGGGAAAAGGCAAAAAGGGAATCACAGTGTTGGAAAGAACCAGACTGTAACAAGCACAATTGCTCTTAGGTTTGCAATTCCTGCAGATCTTCCAATGGTGCTGTTTCTTAATGGTACTGAACCAATTAAAAGATGGTGTGATAATGATAAAGATGCCTCTCAGGACAAAGCAGGGTTGATTTAAGAACTGCTGGAAGCACCTTGTCATTTGCTATGATTCAGGAGACGTGAAATATTTTTCACCCATTACTCATTGTATAACTTCACTATTTTACTTAATCTACCAGATTGATGCCACTGTAAGTAAAATGAGGATTTAACTGCAAAGCACAAGTAAGGCTTCCTAATCCCCTCTCTGTTTCTTTCATAGGACAAAATTTATAGAACAAAATGACCAAAGGCAATGTGTTAAACTGCTGAAAATGCAAAATAGATGGATGAATATTAAGGCAAATGGCCAGTGGCCTTTTTGTGTTGACAGCTGAACGCTCGTAGGAAAGGGCACCAGAGGAAGAGGTCAAGTTCACCAAGATTAGTGATGACTGGGCTATCCTGAGAATACAGCTGATGTAGCTGAGCTTGATTGACCTGATTAAACATGAGAACAACCTTACCTTAAACTCAGACACATCCCTCCCACTTAAATAAGCGAAGGAAAGCTTCCCCCAGCTCAGAAGCAGTGGAAGCATACGCTTCAGAGGGCAAGTATTTGATAGCTCCACTCACAGGAACGTCTAGACTACCTCTTTGCCTTAACCCACATCCCAAAAATAATCCTAAAAAAATCTGCAGAGCCCTGGAGGCATGGCCCCGATGCAAACTTTCTCCCAGGACAGGTCCCTTTGCAGCCTGCTCTTTGCCTGGGCAGCTGCTTCCCATCTGCACTGCACCTGCAGATCTAACTTTTTCTTCTTCTCTACCTTAACAATAACCACAAATTTTCTGCTGGAAAAATTTTTTTGCAGCTCACACTAACTAGGTTTTGGCAGGTCTTGCTGTGTCAGCTGTAGCTGGAGGTACTAGCTTTCTTCTGTTGTCTATTTTAAACCTATCACTAATGTTTCTATTAAACCCCCAAAAGACACCAAAACATTCCCCTGATGCAAAATTTCTCCAAGGCCATGTTTACCAATGTTTGTCTTAAAAATTTAAGTATCTTTCACTTTATTTTTAAAATTTCATTTTTACAATTTGATCTTCTCATTGTAACAGTAAGCCTTAATAAAATGACATAGTTGAAGTCAGAAGTGTAGTCCTTTAAAATGTTCAGCTAACTGTTATCTTGTGAATTCAATTTTTAAAGCCTGTTTTTCAATCACTGATAATTTTTTAGAAGTTATAGTGAAAAGCCAAATATTTTTTAATTAAAAAGAGAGCAACTTTGGCAGGGAAATAATAAGGTATGATGTGGATAAAAATGTATTTAAAGTCAAGTCAGCTGAAACATTGAACATCAGTATTGTGGGGTATGATAGTGAAGTTTTAATTTTTTCAAATGCAACATTATCTTCATGGCTTTTGAATCTGACACTATATTTAGCTAGTATCAAAGCACTTTACCTTACCTTCCCCTCCTGCCTATGAAAAATATAATAGAATCATCATTTCTGCATCCAAGATGAAAAGACTCCATTTTTTTACAGTTCAGTGTTTCCATTACAATTTCTTCATCTACCCCGTCCTGTCATTTTAACTTTGCTTCTGAATTTCACCTAGTATATGATTTGGGTTTTTGATGTAATTGAAGATTTCTTAGACTACATATGCTGTAATCATAAATACTTTTTAAAGAGCTGGGAGGAAGGGTGGGGAGAAGGAGTAGATTAAAACTGGGTTTTGTAGAAGTAGCCAAAATTCCACTTGTATGGTAGTCACTTGAACTCACTTTTAGTAAATATTTTTATGTAAATTACTTCATTATCAGAGATTCTCACAAATGTGAGAGCCTTCATTATCCCTATGTGACATGCCAAACTGTTTCTTTTGTGAACACATCTCGAGCATTCATCCAAATGCAGCTTTAATACATAATAGTTGCAAACTTTTCTGCTGAATTTGATCATGTTCCCAGTGGCTCAGGGTAAGGGATGGTTTCTGAGTACTCTACCACATGACTATACTTCTCATAGTAAATACATCTTGGAATTTTAGGAGGTAGAATAAAGTGGATCCCACCCTGGGTGCAAGTCTCCAGTGAATGCAGTCATGAGATGAATATGCAATACCTGTCTTCCTAACAGGTGTACGGTCAGGGTATGTTTAGTATGAAAAAAGGAAGAAGTTCCTCTGAAACTGGGGTTTCCTTCATGCTAGTGTTTACCAGCTCCCAGCAGTTTAATGTCTAGGTCCACAAAGGCATTTTGTAGCTGTGTATTGTTTCAGAGGTACTTGTAGGCTGGCATGCAAAATGCACACACAACTAATGTGCAACTGCACAACAGAGTCCCCTTAAATCCCTAATGATTGTTGTTCTAGTAAATTATGCAAGTTGATTTCTGAGACCAAAATTATATATTAAAGAAAAATAAAGGACTCAGGTTTTCATTCTTACTGACAGTTAATTCTATAGTGCTTTCAAGTTTCAGCTGTTTTCATTGTTTTCATATTATAGTTACAATCTCGTATTTCTTGACCCGAATACATGACAAAAATTGAAGCCCAGAAAAGCAAGTGAAAATGCAGTTTCTGAGAGGTGTGAAGATGTGTTTTTTTCTCATGTAGTTCTCTGAGAGCTGGCTTCTGCTATTATCTTTGTATGTTGGCATTTTAATATATTTCAAACAAATGAGCATTCACACACAAACTCATGTCATAAGATTTAAAAAAAAATATATCAGAGGACTGTGGTACTAGTGACTTGAGGATTGTGTGTAACAGTCCTTATCCCAAAATAATAGTGAAGATCGATAGCTCCTTTCCCACTCAGAATTTGCATGTATTGCTTTAGTTCTGTATTCACTGGCAAAATAGCATGTTAAAAATGGCAGTTTATTGTTTGTATCCATTTTGAGTTCTTTGAAGTGTCTTTCTTTTCCCTATGCGATCAGGTGGTAGAAGCCATAATTTCAGGGATCTTTAATCACAAGGATAATGGTATGGCACAAGATCAGCTGGAGCTTGTTCTGGCAACCTGACCACACCAGGACCGGAACCCCCTGCTCTTTACATCCAGCCCTTCAGACCTAGCCTGAATCCGATACGTTGTGTTCCTTTTCATTTGAGTGGAGTGTGCATAGAAGTCATGTGCTTCTCAGTTGATAATGGTACTCATGGGAAATGAGCATGAAATGCAATAAAAACGTGCCTCAAGCTCTAAAAGTCATATAGGATTGATACGTAGCTTATAGGCAGATATAGGCAGGATACCTATATTAACCATCGTGGCAGGCAAAAGTAGCTCAGCTTGGACTTCTACTTAAATTTGCTAATTATTGCAAAAATTTCATCACTGATTCAGGATATGAGATAGAAAATTAACAATCAAACACCTTGGGAAAGAAATCCTCCTCCCTCCAACTAAGTTTCATTCCAACACCTCTCCTTCTCCATTGTGGTCTCACCTCCCCTTGTACTGGGTGTTATACTCAGTGCCTCCCAGTCCCCTTGGTGAGGCAGTGCAGGAGGCTGGGTCCATGTGTAACACTTCCTCTCTGTCGCTGCTCTGCCTTTCTCACTGGTTTTCCTCTGCCCTGGTTTGGTCACTCAGAGGTGGGAAAAAGGATTCTTATTTTATATCTAATATCTGACAACATTGTTCACTATTTTGCACTTTTTTATTCTCCATCGTAAGTTTCTAAGAAAAAGAACCAAAACAGAGCTCCCCTGCACTGCTGAGACAAAATTTAAGCTGTTTGCTGCAGCATTTGATCTGATTTTGGTAACCAGTAACCTTGCAAAATTTTTTTCTCCTGGATGCTTACTTTTCTGTCTAGTTATTCTAAGGACATAGATGTAATATTGCCCAGACAGGCAACATTTGCACTGAAGGTGTGCAAGCAAATTGCTAATTCTGCCATTCTGTCTCCAGCAGAAGTTGTTGAAAAGCTGGTTATTCAGGTACAGGCAGCAATGGATGAAATTACTACCTGTTGCTGAGAGACTGAATAGAAACAACACATGGTAAAATCAACACCCTTTTCCAGCAGGGGCAATGGCAAACACGGTGCTCTACAGAAACTTTAGTATTTCTGTACAGTTTTTAATTATATAGCTTTGATTAAATGAATGACAAAAAAAAAAAAAAAAAGAAATATAGGGGAGAGAGATGAAAAAACACCACCAAGCTAATCAAATATTTCTTATCATTTCCTAAAGGTGATGTTGATCATAAGCAAATCTAGCAGCTAATTATACTTGTATTATAAATGTGTGACTGTAGCTCTCTAAATATAAGGTGATAACAGGTGATAATGACAGGAACCTTTATTGGTTTTGATACAAAGCTCATTAGCATTACTAAAATCTTTTGGCTGTCTGATGGGAGCTTGTTTAATGTTTAGTGGGAGCTAAAGTATTTTGAAGTCTATTCAAGGAATAGCATTTCATTTTAGTTTATTGCAAAATGATAAATATTTTGTGTGTATGTTCTTTAACAAGTTGCCTCTAAGGCAAATGGGAGGAAATAATACAAAACCCAGAGCCCAGTGTCAGGGCATAGTCTTGTGCTGAGCTGGTTTTCATCTGTAAAATCTTCCTCTATTCCCAGAGGGTTGTTCCCTTCCTGTGGTTCATTATCTTTTCAGCTGTGCAGATGCAGCTATGTGTGGACTCCACTGGTAAACAGGATCACTGATACAATCCTGGGTTAAAGAAAAACTAACACTTCTCCCTAGTGCAAACGTGTGTGCTACATCCTGATTTTGTTCCATGCTCTGGAAGTATCTAATTTTTGCTGCGTAATGAAGAGTTCTATTTAATTTGTTACAGCTTAAAAGAAAACCTGGGCCTATGGGTAGGGTAAGAACTTGTCATCCAAGATGCATGTCTTTACAGTGCTAGAGAATGGTTTAATACTAGGCTGAATATCACTGTGTGGGAATTTTAAAACGAAATACTTCTGTGCTTTAAAATATTAAAGCTAACCCCAGCCCCTTAGTGCTGGAAACCCAAATACTGTGTCTTTGTGGTGGTGGAGGCATTAAGGGGAAAGATGATTTAGAAATATTCATTGTACTGTCACACTTCAAAATGGATGTTGGCAAATATGTCTTCCTGAGCCTTCTCTTTGGTAGAGATACCTGGGTGGAGTGTGCTAAAGCAGGATGATGATTTCTGTTACATGGGTAGTAAACAGATATATAAAGGAAACGAGTTACACGGAAATATTCCCAGACTTTTTCCTCCAAAATGAAGTTAACTTTTTAGACTTGGTCTTTGGAGCAGGGAAAATAGTGATAGTATCACAAAACTTCTGAATGCCTTTCTGGTAGGAAAAAGAAGCAAGGGTACCAATGATGTCTTCTGCCCCAGTGGGACTGAAAAAGGTAAAGCCCATGTGAAGAAAGCCCACACAACAGCAGTTGCCTTCTATCCAATATAGGATACTTTGCTGTACTCAAGGTACAGAAAGCATGTGTGAAAAATAAAATGCAGAAATATTATATTGTACCTTGTTAAACACACAGGAGTACGTTATCATAGTGAGTGCAACAGTGCAATTCACTGTGCTGCAGAGCAGCTACAAAAAAAAAACCCAACAGTGTTTGAGGCACAATCTCTGTGTCTTCCCTAGAAAAGCACAGTTTTGATAGAATATTCTAATGCTTATTCTGTGGGAAAAATTATCAGAGCTTCAGTGTAATCTATATATATACACCCAAGACAGGCTTTATGTTAGCTGACTTAGAGACTGCCAGCAATCTAGCTTCAGCAGCTAGGAGCTCAGCACTGTTTGTGAAACTTATTTGGGAAGCAGAAAAAACCAGCACACTCAGCATGTGCTGAAGTAGCTCCGTGCTGCTATGCCTGAGCTCCTCCAAACCTGGAGTCTTCTTGTGCTGTGTGTTCTGGAGATGAGGTAAGGCATTTTTTAAGTACTAGTTCTTCCCTATCAGGTTTCAGAATTGTGTTTTGTTTTGTTTTTTTTTTATTTTCAGTTTCCAGAAATTGCATTGGAGCATCTGGTTCAGCTGCCTAACTGCCAGAGCTGGCTATCATGTTAACATAATGTTGGCATAAATACAGGTGGTTTTCAGTAAGTTATTCACAAGCTGAACACTGGAAATAGTACAGGCATAGTGCACCAGTTTCAGAGATTCATTCTACTTGGGAATCAAAATGTAATTTGAAACAAACAAACAAACAAAACTATAGTTAAGTTAGAAAACTCACAAACATATCCCTCTGAAAATTTCCAGTATCTCTTGTTTTTGTTTGTGGCATTTTCAGCTCTTCTTTTATTAGATTCCAGGAAGAGTTCTGTGAAGCCAGGTGTCTATGTTTTGCTATAGAACTACTGAGGGGAAAACAGTATTAGTCTTTTGACCTGGTTTTGGTTTATCTGACTTGTTTGTTTTATATAGTGTCACTTGATCCAAGTATTCTTAAAAGTATAAAAAAACTTGAGCTGGGGAAAAAAGTGTATGTAAGGAAAGCCTGACATTTTGAAGTGTCAGTCTTAAGCGTAAACAAACTTCGTCATTTTAGGATGCTGAATTAAAATTTGATATTATTTTATGGCTCTTACAAGTTTAAGAATGAAAAGGACCAAAAAGATATGATCTTATGGTATATTCAAATATCTTATCCAAAAAGATAGGATGTTGTGATACATTGTTACATAAGGAACTGGCAGAAATCTCTTGCACCTTAACACCTTAATGGTATAAGGAAAAGAAAATGGCACTCCCCACCTAGCACAGGCTGAACACCAACCCATGCATCTGTAAGCTGGTTTTTGGTAATACCAGAAAGGATTCTATATCTACACTTGGACTTTTAATTTATTCCCTGGAAAGGCTGCCAAGCATTGGAGTGCAACACTGTGAAACAGCACCTGGGCATAAATATAGAGTTAAAAATGTGTCAGGGCCCGCTTCTGACAGCTGTTATTGTGTAGCCAGTTTGGGTCAGAGGCTAAAAGATTTTACCGGCATTAATGCAGGCTGATCCTTGTCAGATGGCTTCAAGGACTGGCATGTTCCTGGCAGTTTTAATTTAGTAGGCGAGATATAGCCTGGAAGTTCAGTTAGGATTCTGGTTGCAGTCCCTTGGGAAACAGCTGCAGTGGCTTAAGACTTCACTGTCCTCACCAATAGATGGTTGCCATCTTCCTGGTTGAAATGTTTTGCTATTGCTGCAAAGTTAACAAAACAAAACATATTTGTACCTCAGCTGCTTCTGGGTAAAGACCAGTACTGACTCAGTGCTGCTGGTAAAAGTAGTCTTAAACAAGGTATTAAACTTTGTATTGGAAGAGATACACTCCTTTTGCTCCATCAGTTGTGCCACCAGACCTGTAACTGGCAGAAAGACGGGGAAGATGGTCACAGACAGAGGTGTGAGATTACAGTTGTCAGTGGCCTTGGTTAGGAGCACTACAGGGCTATACAAGTCATTCTTTTCCAGCTATATCTCCAGGTGTGGCTACAGAACCATTTCTGCCTCTCCACCACAGTGAGTACTTGGTACCAGTGAATTCCAGTTGCTGTGGGCCAGCAACAGAGATTTTAGGAACTGGAGATCTGGAGGATTGTAAAAGCATCTCAGATCTGATGGCTTTAATTGATAGAAAGCAGTGGTTAACTACACTGAGATTCTGATTGTTGTTCAGTTCCCATTGAAGTGGAGCTCATCTACTTTTGCTGGAGCTGTTGTGCATCACACATCATGACAAATTATAAGGCAGTGGTGGAAGACCAGATTCTACGGGTGATGTCAGGGCTGTGTGGCTGTTGACTCCTGGAGGGTCTTGTGTACTTTTTGTTTGCTCCAAAAATACATCGGCTTGAACTCTCTGTAGCATATTAACCTGTCAGAAACACAGAACATGAAACAGTATTAACCCCTTGGCTTTATAGAACATAGTCTTTTCTCAAAATAGATGTCTGTGTATGCCCACGCACAACTGTGCAGGTGTAGGGTGAGGGCTGTTGCTGGGATTGTATGCAAATGGGAATATTTCATAATGTACTTCTGAGTGCCAGGAAGGACATGATGCTCTCTGCCTGTTCAAATGCCTGCTTACATAATATCTTGAGTCAAGAAAACATTGCTTTTTCTGAGCTGTTCAGTTAATAGCACTGCATAATTAATAAGTTCATCTTGACTTTCCCCGGCCACTCTGCATTCCTGTGAGTGATTGCATCTGCGTTGATTGTCTTCACTCTGGAATCACATTTTAACTCTTTACATCTAGTGCTCTTTATTGTTTAGTTTTCAGATTAGCTTGGAAAATATAAGTGTTGTACCAAGTCAAAACAATGGGTGGTGATTATTGCCTTTTTCACTAAATTACTAGTAATCTTTCCTAGTATAAATTAGTTCAGGGTATGAAAAATGCAAGGAGGAGGAAGCCAGAGCTAGTTTAGACTTTTAACAGAATGCACCTTGGAAAACATCTGTGCTCATTGAAAGCAATACAAAGCTATTAATTTACATCAGATGATGAAATAATGTTTCATTGGTTTTGACTCTAAGTAGAAATTCTCCAGAGTTTGAAAGAAAACTTGAACATTTGCCTGTATTTTAAATGTAATTAGCATCAGAGTTTCCGATTTATATTTTTATATGTATTTTCTCACTGTTGAATAGAAATTTATTCAAACTACATTTTTTAACATTTACCTGATCTTTTTCTTATAGTTTGTGGATACTTCTAAGCAACCATAAAATTTTTTCTTTCGCTCTTGTTCATAAAGTACATAAAGACTGTTGGGTTTTGGGTCTGTTTCACATTTAGCAAGTGTTGGATTTTCCTAATGCATACAATCAAAATTATTTTCCTTACGGAAAGGTGAACTTACTACAACTGAAGAATACGTAATTGTAGAGTAGGATGGGAAGAATCTCAATGTAGAACATCTTAACAGTTCTCAGGAAACACTTCAAGTGAAGGTAGGAAAGGAATAAGATTTTATATATTTGTGAAAATATTCCAAAATATGCATATATAGTCTAGTTTGGAAACCACATACTATTATGTCCTTTTTGAACGAGTCTGGGCTGGACATGAAAGTGCATAATTTATTTTAAGGCAGATCATTGTTAGTAGGTAAAGACTTTGACAAATTTATACTGCAATTAAGGCCTAAATGGTTTTCTTGGTACAGAAAAAAACCATACTGTGACGATATAGAGTTGTTCATACCAGTTTGCCTAATTTACTTATGCCACATTCATAGGTAGTATGGTCTCAGATTACATTTGAAATAGCATGTAAAGGGATTAATTTAGGAAAAAGAAAGATTCACCTCCAAATTGCATCAGCCAAAGGTGCAGCATTGAAAGATGTGTGAGAAGGTATGTTTCTTTTACTTTCTGTCTGTGTCCAATGCAATGAAAATAGGACTGAACTCTGTCCTTGCCTGTACTGATTAGGGGGGTTATCCTGCTCTGGTAATGCATCATAGCCAAAATGCCTGTAGGAAATATGTAACGTACCTCTTTATTTGGAATGGATTCTACAAAACACTGTTACCTTTTCATGTACCATCCATTCATCTACACAGGCTGAACACTTGTTAGAGATAGTTTTATTAATACTGCGTCCAAAGGATGTTCTGCAGGAATAAGCAGTTTGCACTTAATAATGCACAGATGTAAGACGTGACTGCTGTGTTCCTAGCAATCAAGCCTTTCCATAATGATAGTTAACAGCTTCAAAAATAAATTTATATATTTCAGTAGCATAGCTATCATTTAAGTGTATTTCAAAAGGTTAATGAGGGATGTAGACATTTTTATCTAGCCATAATGCTGTTTTTCATTGTGGAAAAATTGCAGAGCAATTGCAGAGCATCTTGCAGAGCAAGATGATGTTACGACCTAGGCTTTAAAAGCACGACAACGTAGCAACACTTTGTGCACATTACACTGAACACGGTTCCTTGAATGGCTTAGTAGATGTTAAGTTTTTGTTAGAAATACTTAGGTTTGATGTCTTAATTATCTCATAGATGTGGGATATTTGAGAATTCAGACTTAGAGCCATTTGTGCTTTAAATACTTTATAGTGTCTTGAGGAAAAGATTAGAAATTGATCTGCTTCATGTTTCCTTTAGTGAGTTGAATTCGTCAATTTGTGTTATTGGTCAAACATGGACAATGTATACCCTATATGAAAACAGGGAATATTTCTACTATTATTTTGAAGAACTCTCCAAAACAAGAATAATCGAGAGCTTTTTAATATATAAATCTATGTTTATGGCCATGGTAGGTAGAATGTGTTTGAAGCATAATGGGGTTTGGTCCAATAACAAAGGAAGAAAGTGAAGATGTGAATTGCTTCCAAGATGCAGGTAATGATTATTGCTGAAGGACATGGCTACCTCATATGAAACTAAGATAAAAGCCCACCCTGTCTCTTCTACTGGGGAGAGAGAGGGGAAATTGTGTTTCTTGAGGTATAAAATAAATCATGATTAGTCTTGCAAGACTGTGAAATTTTGCACTAGTGCTAATGAATAAGTAAATACTGTTTAGTGATTTTTTTAAACTTTCATGTTTACATTATTGTTGAAAATTAGTAGTTTTATATAAATAAGAAAAGAAGTATCTGTTGCATGCTTCCTGTTTCTTTCGTGTTCTTCTCTTTCTTCGCATTTGAAAACAGTTTGTAGATTTCAAACAAACAAACAAAAAGATCTGATGGGCCTTTTGCAGATCCACCTAGGTAATCTTTCATGGTGGAACAAGCATATATAAATAGATATCAATTTTGACTGGTGATTTTTTTATTGTATCCTTAAACGTCTTCAGTGATGGAAGACATCTCCTCAGGTGATATGTTTTGGTGTTCCACCTTTGCCGCTAGAAAGTTTTCTGGATTGCTTGCAGTTGATTGTGCCTTTCCTGAACTGTGGATCCCCAAACTGGGCAAGATCTCATGATTGAAGACTTAACAGTGTGGACTGAAGAAGATACATAACTTGTCTGTTACACTTCTGTTTATGCATACTGCATGGCGTTTTGCCATTTTTTACAGCACTATGCTGGCTTTTTTCAGATCCTGATTCACTATGTACTAAATTCTAAGGTCAATTTTGCCATTCTCTCTTTGTGCAAGTTGGGTTATTCCTATAAGCACGTATCTGTAATTATTTTTGTTTTCCTCTTTTTTAGGTCATTTTTCTAATTTGTTTGGAGTTATAATCTTTCCCCCAGTGTATTTGCAGTCTGTTCCAGCTTCATATCTTCTTTCAATCTAATAAGCCTGTTACCTTCGCCACAGTCTGCTGGCAGTACTGCATAGTACCAGGTACTGGAGAGACCACTGTAACCCAATACATCTTTCATCACAGCTTTACTGGGAACCACTGATATTCTGTAAGTAATTTTTTTATTTCTTTTGCACCTACCTAACAGCAATTTCAGCTAGGCTTATTTGCTCTAGCTTGCTTTGCAAATGTCACATGGAACAGTGCCAGAGGTCGAACTGCGTAACACCTACAGCATCTCCTGTTCATAAGGCCTATTACCCCTGCCATAAAGGTATTTAGATGGGTTTAACAAGCTTTGCTCTTGACAAAGCCATGTTAGTTGCTGCTCCACTCTTCTTAAATTTCTTGTCTGTTCTTATCAAAGTCGGACAAGGATTTGTCCCACAAAAAATAGTATCTTCTTCCCCTAAAAGTATAAATTAATTAAAAAAACCCAACCCACCAACAAACTCTCCCACTTCCTAATAACTTCTAATCAAAAAGAGAGAAACAGAATCTAAAATTCAGTCTCATGCATTGGAACCTAAACTATATCCAAATATGTATTATTTTTCTAGATATTTTTAAGTTTATAATTAGAAAATGTGAATTGAAATAAAAAAAAAAAAAACAAAAACAAAAACCTTTTTTGATTGGTAACCTAATAACCCTCAGGTGGATTAGAAGTTCTCATGTTCATCAGTAGCTGTTTCAGAAAGCACATTTACCTCTCAAGAAAATTCCCATGAAGCATTTGCTTACATATTTTCCTAAATAAAGATGCATTTATAAGTCATACAAATCATGATGCCCCTCTATGGAGATGTAGATATAGTAGCTGGAAGTTCATTGATCAATTTCTGTGCAAATATAGAACTATTTCCTAACATTTATTTTAAGAAAGAAAAGCCAAGGTAAAGCAAAGCTGATGTTATCTGTTGGGTCCTACTGTGCAGAACTCAAGGACACTCTCATCTAGTTCTTTTGATAGCTTGCAAATCTTCTCACATCCTTCTTACCTTTAGGTTTCCATGATTTGAAGAGTTTTCAGAAGGTAGAACATGGCTGGACTTCGCCATGGCATTACATATCTGTAAGAAAAAAGTTTATATCCTCCAGTCACAGGGCATTTGAAATAAGGGCCTTCAGAAAAGGGATCTGAGGATAATCTGCTGAGTGTAAACAGGAGAAATAGCTGGGGTTTTTCAGTGGCTTCATATGTGCAGTCTGTGTGGAAATGAGTGGCTTTAAGTACATTAGAAAACTGGAGAGAAATCACAGCTATGTGTTTCCTGCCTTTTGAGTATTACGTTATGTAATATGTTTTCTGCCTTCCCACTTTAAAATCCTTCCTGTGAAGGCTTTTAATTTTGGCTTATTGGTGTTTTTTTTGTCTTCCAGCTTTTTACATCAGACCATACTGATTTTTTTTTCAGGTCTTTCCTCTTTTGTTATTCACTTTTACTGTGTTTTTCTGATTTTTGTTTTCTCTTTATCTGCTGAACAGAGTGGCTCATTTAGAGCTATATTTAACAACACTTTTTACCATCTCTGTCGTCATTCCTGAAAATAAGGTAGCATTTATATAATCAAGTCATACTCTACCCACTGTTTTCCTGTACTTGCAAGGTAAAATGAAAGTCTATTTGTGATTCATCGGGGTAATTGTAACATTTGCCAGAGTACATGTGGGCAGGTAAGTACATACACAAGTTAGATAACTGGGTCAATAGTGGACAATTTAGGCTTAACAGAAATTGATTTCATAAAGGTGGGTTTAATCCAAAATGAAATGCCATTTGATAGAGAAGTTTCTGCAGAACTTAGAGGTTCGAAAGCATCTTGCCCGTATTAAAAAAAAAAAAGTATGCCCAGTGTCTTGGATGTATACATATGAATACCACTTTTTATGATCAAGTCAGATATTTTAACATCTTCCTAACTGGTAAGTTCTGGTAATAGTAGCACATTTCTGCTTTTTCCTTTGATGTAAACCTACTGTCAAGGTGAAGAATGAGAAAAAGAAGTGGAAATACACACACAGACACAGACACACACACACACACACACACACACATATATTTATTTATTCCAAAAGAAAGATCTTTTGACTCTGACAACAACAGTAATAGCAAGCCTGGCATGTTGGGGAATTGGCACAGATTTACTAGACAGAGTATCCATGGCACGATTGCTGCCTCTCTTGCTGCCCCCTGCCGTGTCCTGCCTTAGGCAGGTAACGACTTCATCTGTGCCTAGAGCTGTCCTTGAAAACATTCAAATACCCAGAGCAAGGCTGCATAAAAGATGGCTATGCATTTCCAGAACAACTTGCAGGGTTTCTCTGTTTTGCTCTGCAGTGCTTTTTTTATTTATTTATTTTTACATTCCAACCTTTCAGACTTTTTCCCTAAATCAGAGCTTGCTGATATGAGAGAAAAAGGGAGCCTTGATAGGTAGACTCACGTTGAACAGTGGGAAACGTCCACTCAGATCTCCTCTTGGTGTAACTCAAAGCACAATTTTCTTCTTGAGTGCTCTGATGCAAAACTGAATCTCTAACGTTACAAGGTGACACTCTTGACTATCATGAAAAGTAAGAGACTACACTGTTTCTCAACTCAAGGTAATGATCACTCCCTCAGAATTAAAATATTTTACCTTCTGTAAACAGGATCTTTCATCACTTGCTGACAGTCTACAATCCTTGCACGATGTTTCAAGGCAAGTTGTTGTCGACTGAACTGGAATTAAAAATCAGAATTACTTGTTATATTACTCAAATAATTGGTGCTAATCACCACTCCTCTCTCCATTTCCAACCTTTAAAATGGAAATTGTACTGATAGAACCTAAATCAGCAAACATTTGTGCTCCAAACTTGGATGTGACTATTTTCAGATTTGCTGCACTTTCTGTAAATGTCATAAGGGGAAAATTTTTCTGAACAGAACCCTTGTCAGCTATTGTGCATAAATTAGATACAGAACTCCACCTCACTCTGTGTGTCAGTGTACAAATTTGCACATTTTATATGCCATGAAGTGGATGTAAGAGATCACGTGTGAAATTACACTCTAGGCCAACTTGAAAATTGGACCTCACATTGATTCATTAGTTATTCCCCAACTTCATAGATAGGCCAAGTATGTTTCCAAAGTTACTGAGATCAAGAAGATCTCATCAGGAAATGCTGGACTGACACACAGGGTGTTGCAGTTTTGCTTATTCTTTCCTTGTTTTTTACAGCCATTTGGGCCATAGGCCTGGTGTAATACATGTAACTTTCCCGCACCCCCCAAAAATAAAAAAAGTTGTTACTGTTTGTGACAAGTTCATTCTTTAGCTAAAGGATTTTACATTACAAATTAACACAAATTCCCTTTTTTCAAAACTAAAATTTAGAATACTCCATCACCTAGCAAGTAAAAAAGCCATGCGAGATATTAATATTCCATTAAATGATTCGTTACATATTAATGATTCAAAATGTGAAAAAGGGGAAGTGAACTTGTTTCAAAAAATGAATCAATTCATTCTAGAGCTTGTCCATAAGTTATTTTATCCAAATTCACCTTTTCTCATTTCTAGATGTGGTCATTTTCTCCCCTTCTGCTTTTGCGTTAATTTTAACTTTTGTCTGCTAGGTTAAAAAACACTGAAATGATTTTTACTTAAAAAGAAACACAAAATTAAAAGAAGTGAACAGCTGTTGTAACACTTTCTCACTTTCTATTACATTTCTCCCTCTCCCTCCCATACCCTGATAAAAAGTGGCAATAGCAGTACATTAAGCTAAGCTTCAGTGGGGGACTTGATAGAAGTAAAGAGACCACAGACCAAGAAAAAATCAGAGAAATAAAGCTAGCAAATAATCCGTGGCCCAAGAATTCTGGCTGCAGTGCTTCTTGTTACCAAATTTTATATAAAGTGTAAAATTATTTTAAAATAAAATATGAAATTATGAAACTTAATAAAGCTTAAACAGGATTTCACTGTACCCTTGTTTTTTCAAATGTAGAAAAGCAATGCACCAAAATCAGTGCCAGGCTGCGCACGGGCTGGGGGCTTCCTGGGGCTGGGTGAAGTAGGGGTTTCCCAGGGGCTGTCAGACCCATGTATTGGAAGCAGGGTTTTTTGGTAGCCCCAGCGGTATGGAGCACAATAATTCAAGTCATGGATCAGGAATCCTTTTGTTGTAGACAGTGTAAAAACACAGGACAAAGAGACAACATCCACTCCTAAAAGCACAGGGAATATGTGGATAGTAAAACCAAACAGGAGATGGTACTGGTTGGTGTGACACTGGTTTCTGAGCATACCACCTCTTGCTGCCAACAAGTTTATTTGGAGGCATCTGAAGGAAAAAAGGTTTGGGGAGAAGGATAAACATTTTAATTTGCAGATGTTCACTGGGGGTGGGGTGGGGTGGTGTCTCTGTCTGGTGTGAGTGATGGGGGAAGCACAAAGGTCATACAATCTTGTTATTAATTTTCTTCAGGTGTAAGTGGCCATTGCAAGGCCCTGTGAGCTAGGTGCAGCATAAAAACTCTGCTTCTTTCCCCAAGAGTTCATAGCCTGAATAAACCGTAGACAAAAGAGATTTATGGAGAGATTCAATTAGATGGTTTTAAAATTACACAAAAAAAGTCTGCAGTGAACTTGGTTGAATTGTGTCCTGAATTCCAACCCAGTGACTTAGCAACTAAATCATTTTTTCTGACTCCTACTCTGAATCCTAAAGTTTGCTTTACCCCCCCAGTGCTTCTCTTAAATTACACTTTTAAAATTAAACAACTACCAACATAGAGGATATTCATATTTTGACTATACATAACAAAGTGATAATTCTATTGTGAGTTTCCAATGGTGTCAACATGATTTTTAAAACCTGTCTTGAGATTTTACTTAACATATATATTAACACCTGTTCAAGTAGCCTGGCTGAAGTGTTTCCTGCTTGGGTGTGTAACTGTGTCTTGCCTCCACACCGCTCAGTCTTTTTTGATGGCACAGATGGAAGAAAGATAGAGGGAGGAAGGGTGGCTCTGCAGCTATACCAAAATATATTAATTAAAAGTGTGTGTGTATGAAAGAGAGATAACTGTCTGTGCATTTGATGACAACCTTTCAACCTGTAAAATCTTTGTTTCTTGCCTAATTTGGGGCACAGAACTAGCAATGCAACAGAGTTACAAGGTCATTTGTTTATATGCTTTCTGAGTCCCATGTGTGATAAACTGATTTGCAGTTGCAGTTTTGATAGGCCCATCCACTTGGAAATGCAAGGAAGAGGCATGCAGTTCAGAACAGGTTATCCCTTTTAGTCCATTCCTTTTTGCTTTATTGCTGTGTGTAAGCAGAGCAATTTGATTTCAGTCTTCCAATCATGCCTATCTTGATAGTCCAAAATGTCAAATGATATATGAACAGCTACATAATATTTTTATTGTGAACTTTCTGTGACCATTAATGTAACACAAAACTGAAAAGTAATATGATGTAAACCATTTTTTACATCTGCAGGCTTTCGTATATCTCATAATACTATATTTAAACATCCTGTAATGAACCAATTTAATTTTCAAAATATGCAAATTATAGCAGCAGGCTTTTTAACATTTTAAATGGTCTTTGTCTAATAAAATGAGTCATTTTTCACTTATCAAATTCAGAAATAAAATTACATACAGCTATTCTTGTTCTTCTAAATGAGAATAGTAACAGTATTTCTTTTATTGCCTGTCAGTTCTGAATTACTTTAAGTGCACTGTGGGTGGACTGTGTTCCGATACTCTCTTTTCAGCATAGCACCCAGGCATCAACTGCTGGGGTCTAAGACTCACCCTTTTCATTGGGGTGGGTCTGACTGATGATTCAAAAGAGTAATGCAACTATAACCTACCATTTCAGTTCAGGCAAAGCCATATTTTGTTCCAAGTAGTGCTTAGTTCTACCTAGTGGAGCATGTCACCTTGTTTCCAAGCCAGTGCTTGCTAGCTTGTTGCTAACTAGGAATAGCTCTGTTGGCTGTTAATGCACCCAGTGTGAGGTCACCCAGGAGGATTTTCTTTCTTCTCTGCCATCTTGTGTTTTTAAAGAAATGGAAACTGTAGGGATGAACTTTGGCCTTCTAAAATATAGGATGTTTCTTAAGGGAAAAGAAATAAAACCGTATTTCTGACATACTGTATGTCCACAGTATTCAGATCATTGTTTTCACTGGAGGCAATCTCAACTCCAAGCTGTTATTTATTAGCAGAGCTTCTTATGAGTTATACTCTAGAAAAAAATAGATGTATAGAATATTACTCTGAAAAACATACGCATATGTTGGCTGCCTTGACAACTACTACTATTGAAGTTGGAGGTGAATAAAGCTCTTCTAAAAGTATGGTTCATAAACACTGTGCGGGTATCTTTCTGTTTCCTTACTTAGTCCCATGTAGACCTGTGTAATATGTGGACTTGTGGTGTTTTTTTTTTTTTTTTTTTTTTTTTTTTTTTAATATTGACTGAGTGTAACAACAGCAATGAAACCTGTCTAGTGTGTGCTGAGCAGTTTGATAGTAGAAACTGATGCATGTGTCAACCCAACAAAACTAAAATGGTGAATCTTTGCATTATTTGAGATGTACTGTCATTATCTTTCTAGGTGTTTGTATTTGAAACAGAATACTTGAAAGATCTTGGTAGAAAAACCTTTCTAATACTTGCTGTAAAGTCCATCCTCCAGAGATCATATGAAGAAATGTTCAAATATTATTTTGTGTTTTTATTTCAAAATACTCCCTAGCTGAAACTACAGTGTACAGAAGTTGAGGTAATAGGACACAAAACAGAGGCACTCCTGATGGTTATTTTGAGGTTAAATAACCCATCACTGCTAAAGTTCCCAGATGTGGCTGGAGCTTGTATAGGTATATCTTGGTTGGCTTCAAATGAGATAATTTGGTTCTGCTAGCACTGTGGAGCATTGTGGTCTGTGGGAGCTATTTTGACTGAGGCCTCTTGAAAAATTTTGCTGGCTTTGTGAAACTGAAGCTGATCTTTCACACAGGTAATCTACATCCACGTTAACTGGAATTATACCCCTGGAATGAAGTACAGATGTACCATGAGGATAGTCAAACACAGCTCCAGTGACAAAATCAGTCAAGCCTTACAGGCTTGTGTAATTAAAGGTCATTTTTCATCAGGGAAAAAATTACAGTACTGAGAAACTCAGTGAGATTTAAGTAATTCCTGCTATAGGGATACAGATACATTTAAGCTCATTGATAAGTATTTCGTTAAACTGGGTATTCAATAAAATAGGATAATTTAATTAACAGGAGATTATAAACTGTGCCTTGTCTTTGCTGTTTCTCAGAACAAAGTGGTTCAGTGGCTGGAAAGATAATTTTGACGTGTTATATTGATGATATAGTAATAGGAAACGCCTTTCACGGTATCTTAGGTACTGACTGTGAATCTGGTGATATGGCTAATGCTGAGCAGTTTTGCTGCTGTTAGATTCAGGTATTACTGTTTAGATTTTCCAGCAGCATATTCTTGTATTAGTGCTTCGTGTGTTATCTTTTCAGCCAACAAAAGATCTGCTCAAGTTATGATTTAAAAGCTCTATCTTTTAAAGCTATAATGGTTATTACTAAAGAACTGTGGAAAGGTAAGCGTAAAAATCTTTGAGATGTTTCATTCCTGTCTTATTTTTTATGAGAATGTCAACAATTCAGTTTTCAACAAGAGGTGAAGACTGTGGATGTCTTTCGGTAAACTTTGAGTGAGCCTGTGCCAGGATCCTGGTACCAATGTTTCATGCTCTAGCCTCTTGCTTGCATCCTCCCTGGTCAAGGTCTGTTTTATTTGTTTGCTTATGACAAGAAGATGAAGGAAACAGAGGAACATTGAAATTCATTTCCAGTTCTGCCTGTTCTTCAAAAAAACTGTAAGCTTCAGTTCCCTCATTGCAGATAGATAACCTACTAGCCCAGCCCTGCCTGAAACACTTAAATGCAATTAATTAATCTTCTGTCTTTCCATTTGCAAGTAAAGGTATATCCTTTAATTTAGTCAGAATGCTGTTATATAGTGGCAGATGAAATGTCAGCAATGAATACTAAGGATTTTGATTTCTGAATAAAGAAACATCCTTCTGCCCAATGAAATACTGAGTTATGTGCAGTCACAAGAGTAACCTTGTTAATGTGGCTGTTCACACAGAAAACACAAAACATTCTGCTTTTTTAAAGTTTGTGTGTATTGTCAGCACTTTATATAACACTTTATATTGCCAGCATTCAGGGCATCTGCTCTGGCGCCTTCATTCTCTGTTGAGTGGTTGCTGATGCAGCTTGCTGAATTTTAATGGTCAGTGATACTGAATTGCCCAGGGGCAGAGTTAACATGCCTACAGACATCCTTACACTGGAATACGACTGATTGTGGTGTAATGCTCTAAGCATCCAGACAAGGCAAAGTCTTGGTTTACATACCTGAAAGTCTCTCTGTTTGTTTTGTTTTCCAGACTAGTTGACTTTGAGGGATATAACATCATTGCTTATAATAGAAATTGGAGTATAGTACAGAAATACTTGATCTCATTTTGGTGATATCAGTGTGGTAAATAGTTGAGGCTAATTTGCTCTGCAGAGTATATTTCTGAGTACTGGGACAGGTGTTACAAGCTTATAGTTTGATGCTTTTCTGTACTGAGGTTACATGCGGCGGTGTGGTTTTTGTAGACAGCTCCTGGTGATTAAGCTGGTTTAAAAGTGTGTGTAATATTACACTGGGGCATTTTATGTAGCTATGTTTAGGGACATACTGGATATTAGGGTATTTTGCTGAATCAGTCCTCCAAACCCCCAGAACCTTGTAGAGTTAAGTCCCTGGCAAAGTGAGGCACCACAGCAGTCCTGGGAAGTTAATCCACTCTAGAGTGCTATCACATCTAGTGTCATTCCTCTTTCCTGATCCAGCTCCTGTCAAACAGCTCCTCTCAACCATACCATGGACACGTGTCATCACGTCTGTTTAGCTGTCACTCTAAAGCAACAAAAAAAGGCATTGTGTTTCCAAAATTGAAAAAAAAAAAAAAAGTACTGATTTTTAACAGTTCTCATGTAATTTGGGGATCTCTTTCTTAAAAAAAAAAGAATAAAGACTTTTAACTGCTGTCCCCTATCCCCATCCCCCAATCCCCACCCTGTTTTTTTTCCTCATATCTGACAGTGCTGTGAAGTGTATGGTATTTTATACACTTATTATTAGGAATACTTAGAGTTGTCACGAAGAATTGTAGTGGTTTTAATAATTTCTAAAGACAAATATAAGAATAACTAACTGATACTCTACCCTCTCCAAGTTATGGAGCTGAGGCAAAACAATAAACAACCTCAGCCCCAAAGGAGTTTGTTTCAGAAAAAAAACCCCATGAATTGCTAAAATCTGTGCTTCAATCAGAACAGGTCTTGAAACCTTTATTCTCAAGACACTCTAATTAGATCAATTTAAAACATACTATAAATCTAGCAAATTATTATCTCTGAAATAGGTTTAGCAGACAGTTCAGTTTCAGAGTAAGGAGAAATAAGCTGAATTTAGTGGGTTTTGTAGGTGCAGTAAGTACAAAAACCATGATAGGATCTAATGAAAAAAGTTAACTTTTATCATGGCAAAACAGTAAGCATATGACTAAATGCTTGCTGATTAAATTCTGAGAAGTTGGTTATGAAAAGATCTGTGGTTATTTTTATGCAAAATCATATGTTATGCCTGTTCAGGACAGAGCTCAATAGAGGAATATGGGTAGAACTGAATTTCTCAGAAAGAATTCAACCTCTAGTGGAAGTTAGAGAACCTAAAATGAGAAGATTGTTGCTGATGGATGCCTTCCCTTTATCTTATTTTATCTTAGCTTTCAGAACCTATTCTCTTTTATTAACTTGGGGCTGCCACAGCAATGGAGGAGTAATTATTCTTTTCATTTTAGTTAGAAAAGAACATATGTATTCAGTTTGTGTTCCTCATATAGTGTTAACTGACTGATTATCACCTCCAAAAGTGATAATGGTTGACATTAAAACATTTGACAATGGAAATTTGCTCTTCTAAGCCGAGCGAAGAATAGTAATCATACACTACTACAAGTTAGCTTTTGTCACATACAATTCTTAATGTTGGTCTCTCCTGCTATTTTTTCAGCAAGAACACAACTGATCTCTTGAGAGGTATTACCATCTGCTTCTCTGCTAAAGTAATGAAGTGATGGCGATCATCCAAAAAGATGAACAATTTATTCCAAAACAGTATTTCTAGCATTGTTGTTTACGTACCAAACTGTTGAACTGCTGATACTGAGATCTCATTTACATAAGCATTAACTTCTGTAGCTCTTGTTGATCTATAGCAACCATCCCCCTCAGTGACTATTTTTATGTACTTCCTGTCCTGCTCATAACCAGGAACAAAACGTGATAATATTTCTTTTAATAAAAAAATTATTTCCTTTGTTAATATGTAAAAATGAAAATGTGGGAAATCTGATGGTAGTTCTGAATTCTGTATAAGAATGTGTTACAGGCAGTCCAATGACAACACTGAAGTCTTTCCCATTGGTACCTGAGTACATAATGTGGTCTTACTATTTGGTTATCAAATAATTTCTTGGTGTTAGATTCTTACGGCTTTTCTGGTTTTATTTTGTAAACAGCCAAGTGAAAAAATACAGGGCAACAATGATTTTGTTTATCAAATAGCTGAATCAGAGCAGGAGTCCAGAAAATTAGTACTTGTAGATATGGGATACCACCACCACCAATTCAGAAGTTCATTATATGAATATTCATACTAGAAATACCATTTTGAAATATGTTAACCATTTTTTGTGTGTGATAAGCATTGCATAAGTAGTATATGTATACTGTATAAATTAGTACTTGTAGAGGTGCATTATTTTCAGAGTGAAGAATGACAAAACAAAACAAAAAAACCCCACCAGTTCAAGTTCTTTTAAAAGTGAGGGTTTTCTCATATGCACTTTTTTGTTGTGCTTGTTTGTCACCAGCTCACTCAGAGATGCTTTGGTGCCTGTCTTCTATTTCAATAGGCAATTTATTGCATATCTGGAGAGTCATTGACTTTGGGATTTTTTCCTCTCCAGATTTTGTGATTAATCAGGGCCAGTGCCATACCTAAGACTGAGTCCTTTCATCATTTTCCTCTTGTAACTTTTGCTGCCATTTCAACTAGGCATGCAATTCTTGGAGAAAAAGAAGCAACTTCAGGCAAAAGTCTGGAATGAGCAGAAGAAACCATCCTCAAGGTATGTGTTTATGTGCTGTCACAGGGCTGAATTGTGGCATGTTCTGGTGCTCTTATGTTGTCAAAAAATATTAAGGAGATGATACCTTATTCTGCAACTGACACCTTAAGCAGAGATTGAGACGTTAATTCTTAATCAAAGGAATTGTATCTTCAACTTTCCAAAAATAGCTGTGCTTTTCCAGCATTTTTAATGGATCTGAATCTATGGGCTTCTCTTAATAATGATGATACACACTGCCTTCCAGCTTCTTCGAAGAGCAAACTACCCTGAGTAAACATGAATCACGTAAGGATTCTGGCTTCCTGTCTTCACAGACTGTCTCTTTTGTCTATTTAGGAATGGTAGTGCCCTGAAGAAATCTGCAGAGAGGAAACTAGGTACATAATCTGGTGCGTGGGCTAAAGTGTAATGCACATTCTTTCACCTCTTAGGCTATACTCGTAATTTGAAGTGCTTTTTCAGCTATGAAGGCAAAGAATGCAGAAATTAATGAGAGTTGAGCTCTCATACAGTTACTTAACTCCTAGTAGACTGGGCCTCGGAGGAAGTATATCATGCTACAAGTCTACATGATCATGCTACAAGGCAGTGACATTGTCGGGCTTTTTGCATTTTCATTGCCTTGATTTCATAACTTTATGCAAGTGGCTTGTTTAGATAGCAACTTTAGCTTTTAATTCCTTCCTTTTGTTTCTGTTTCTGGGGGAGTGAGCTCATTCTGTGTCACAGGTGACTATATTTAGATGTTGTGGGAGGAATGCAGTGAAGCCTCACTGAAGATCAATTGAGTTCAGGAAACGCCTAGGCCAAATGCTGACCTAGTGCAGTTCTGTTACGTGCATGTTATTCACAACCTTGCCACTCTTTGCAAACTGTTGAAGTTTTAATTGTAGATTCTGCTCCTGTGAGTGATTTTGGAACAGCAGACAAGTGAAAAAATTAAAAATGGGTGCTGTAGTATCTAAAATCATACAACAATTAGCCAGCTGCAATCAGGAACTTGGGCATATGCCCAAATAATGCTATGCATACCAAGTGTCAATATTTTATGTGTATATAGGAAGCGGTAGCCTTGTTAAGAAATATGGTACTTGTGCAATCTTAGTACCAAGTTCAAGCTGAGTTTCGAAGATGCATGCAATTTTGTGTCAGGGAAGGATATGTTTGTCTGGAAAGCCTGTAGTTTTAAGGTTGTGCCAAATAACTAGATACCTAATCTATTCCTAATTGTAGAGTGCTTTCTATTAATGGTGGATTCTTGTGGGAAAAAAAGGAGAAAACATGTTTTGATGCAATGTTTTATTTGTTTAGCCTAGGTCAGGTGCACCATAAAGTACACTTTCCTCCACTGAATTGAAGAAATGATAAATACAGCAATCAGGTATTACAATGGGTATGCAGTTATGTTGGGTTCCTGTTTTTACATGAACATGAGATATTGATATCTAGGAGCTACATGACTAATGGTAAAAATGTTTAGAGACTGTACAAGACAGATGGTACTTTGACCATTATATTTTGCTATCCCAGCAACACAATTACCAATTCTGGGAACCAACAACTGTCACAATCCACTTTCTTTTATACTTTTTTTTTTTTTTTTTAGAAGGAAGTGGGATACTCTGTCTCACTGGGTAGAATATGAATTTCCACAGCAATACCTCCTGGATTCAAGGGCTGGAACAATATTCAGGGAAAGTATTGTTACATGTTTGCTCAGGTTTTATATTTAGGTACTTACTGTTGATAATCATCATCGACAGGAAAAGATGGGTGAGGTGGAGCTTGTTCTGGCCAAGCATAGCTCCTCTGATGTAGCGGTATTCTGTGCAAGTCCAGGTGTTGAACAGCACAGAGCTTGGGTGTGCAAGCAGAGGATATCACCTGGATATAAGGACCTTTTCTGTTTACAATTGATTCACACCTTTGGCAACATAGAATTTGATATAGCTGATAAAGGGAAATTTTTCTCTTAGTCTCCCACTCCTCTGCCAGACCAGTGACACTAACTTGAAGTTTGTCTTTTTCTAGGACAAACTGCATTGGTAACAGTACAAGAATGGGAGACACAAGCTTGGCAGACCAAGCACGGCAGCATATTTGGAGAAATGACCAAGAAGAAAAGACGGTGTTCAGATCTTGCTATTTTAATGGGTAAGGAGAGGACTATTGTTATTTGCTTCTTAAAAATAGGTCAAGTCCTACCCCTTTAATTGATAGCAAAACTCTTTCTGAATGTAGATTAACAGGAGATAGCTGTCTTGTTCTACAGGGTTTTGAATTTTTTAAGATTTAGAATGGAGAAGAATAAAATAGTTCCAGTTGGAAGGGACCTACAATGATCATCCAGTCCAACTACCTGACCACTTCAGGGCTGACCAAAAGTTAAAGCGTATTAAGTGTATTGTCCAAACGCCTCTTAAACACTGACAGGCTGGGGCATCGACCACCTCTCTAGGAAGCCTGTTATAGTGTTTAACCACTCTCTCCATCAGGAAATGTTTCTTAACGTCAAGTCTGAATCTCTTCTGTCACAGCTTTGGACCATTTCCATGTGTCCTATCACTGGATCCCACGGAGAAGAGCTCAACACCTCCCTCTCCACTTCCCCTCCTCAGGAAGCTGTAGAGAGCCATGAAGTCACCCCTCAGCCTCCTTTTCTCCAAACCAGACAAAGCCAGTGTCCTTGACCTGTCTGGACATGTCTCCCAGCCCTTTCACCAGCTTTGTTGCCCTCTGGATGCATTCATGTATCTTAGCATCCTTTCTTAAGTGTGGGGTCCAGAACTGTGCACAAAATATGCAAGGTGAGGCTGCATCAACATTAAATAGAACATTTCAAAATAGCTTCATGCCTTTACTGGGGATAAAGCATGAGGCTTTTAAGACATAAAACCACCCCAACCATGTATATTGTTTTGCCAACATCAAGCTAGACTTTTTTTTTTTGTTTGTTTGTTTTTGTTTTACTACTTGTGCTGTAATTTTAATATTCTGTGGGGAAGAAAAAAGCCATCTGATAGCTCTTAACTTGATACAGTTTGTGTGGCTGTAGCTTCCTTGTTGGTTCATTGAAATACTAAATGTGCTGTGGTCTATTTGATTTTGATTTTATGGGATTACCTACTTGCCCTTTTGTCATGGTTTAATCCTGGCTGGCAACTAAGCCCCATGCAGCTGCACACTCACTCCCTCCACAGCGGGATGGGGAAGAGATTCAGAAGAGTAAAAGCAAGAAACTTGTGAGTTGAATTAAAGACAGTTTAACAGGTAAAGCAAAAGCTGAGCACACAAGGAAAGCAAAGCAAGGGATTCATTCACCACTTCCCATGGGCAGGCAGGTGTTCAGCCATCCCCAGGACAGCAGGGCTCCATCATGTGTAATGGTTACTCGGGAAGACACATGCCTGACCGTTCCCCCACTTGCTGCTTCTTCCCCCAACTTATATCCTCAGCATGATGTCATATGGTATGGAATATCCCTTTGGCTAGTTTGGGTCACCCGTTCTGGCTGTGTCCCCTCCCAGTCTCCCATGCCCTTCCAGTCTTCTCACTGCAGGGCCCAAGAAGTGGAGGGATCCTTGACTCAGTTATAAATATTACTCAGCAACAACCAAACCCATCAGTGTGCTGTCAACATTATTCTCACACCAAATCCAAAACACAGCGCTGCACCAGCTACTAAGAAGAAAATTAACTCTGTCCCAGCTGAAACCAGGAGAGCTTTCCAATTCAAGCAGACTGGCATGGTTTGTTTTATACATTGCATAGAATACTGTTTCTTTGCTCTTTGTATTATATTTGATGTGAAACTCTCCAAAATTTTGTTATTTCTATATCCCTGAGACTAATGCAACCTTCCAGCCCTGTTAGAGACAGGTTAAGACATGGAGAAAGAACCTCCAGACCATAAAATATTCAAATAAAATTGGAATAGCTCCTGACATCTATATTCAGAGGTCAAAAAGATTTAGCAATACAAGGCAAAACGAAAAGGAGTGGGAAAAGATGTTATATTTAAGATAAAAATAAGGATAATTGCTTTAACATCTGGTGAAGTAACATTTGTACTTTCCTGCATTCTAGAAACTATGTGTAGTTTCTAGACAAAGACCTACTTGAGGACTGGAGATCTAGACCTATTATCAGTTTACTAAATCCACTCAGAAAATCTTTGCTATGTCCTCTTCACATCAGGTACTTAAAAGGTAATCGTGTTTTGGAAAGTTCAGAAGCTATTGTGCATTTTAGATTGGACTAATATTATACAAAAAATAATCCTGCCTTGTCATAATATACAGTGGTACTTGAAAAAGTTTTGTGAGAATTTTTTTGAAAAAACAAGTTGTTCCTTGGATTACCTTCAATAAATATTGAGGAGTTCCATTTCAAAGACTGTGATCTGAGTTCACCCTTGATGAAAATGAGTTGGCTTCAAAGGAATTACAGCAGGGAACAATCTGTTCCAGAATGCATTTTTACCCTAACTGTGTCACAGGGTGACGTAGCACCATGGCTGCAGAGGACCAGCCACTGCATGGAGAATAGGAATGAAATTGGTTATTAAATAGAAGTTAACCCTGTGGGGGTAGAATTATCAAGGATGCAGGTATGTCAGTAATGAGTAGCGCTATACATGCCTTGAAAATCATGCAGGTTGACTCTCCGCAAAAACCTAAAATTATTAAAGAAAAATGCATATTGAGAAAGGTTGTTCTAAAAAACTTACACGTGTATTTGAATAGAGTGATGCCATTGGCTTTACTTATTTTAAAAACCACATCTGTGACTGAATTTCAAAGCTACATATAGCAAACTAGTGACATCTCTGCCTATCTTGTACTATGTCCATACCGAGACTAAAACAAAGCTTAGGTGTCAGGCCATGACCTATGGAAAATAAACAGTCATTATAGATAAGGATTACATTATCCGAGGTTAATAATTCAGATTTAGCCCACTTCGGTAGCTCAAACAAGCAAATTTCAAGTAAAACAATACTGAAGAAGAGCTCACACTTTTCCAAAGATGTGATATTGTTATGATAGAATGTCAGGCTGTTTTTTCAGTCTTGATTAAAATGTTTGGGAAAAAATTGAAAACAAAATTGGAAACCATGTATAACCAACCAGCTATTAAAAATGCTTGATTTTTTTGTTCAAAACTTAAGGTACCTCTAAATTGTTTCTTTAATTTCATTCTCTGTTGTGTCGTGTCCCCCCCCCCCATCTATTGTGTCTGATTTTTCTTAGGAAAATATAAATAAATATTGAAACAACAGGAGAGGCTGTTTTAATATTTCAGTCCTTGTTAAAAACGTTACTGGAAATGTCAACACAGAGCTGATTCCTATGAGCTATTCAGTTCATGAAGTTTGAAGGGATATAAGGCCCTTCAGGTGTTTCTCTGAATTAAACCTTGAAACCTTTTGAGATTCACTGGTTATTACTTACCATAGGCTTGGATACAGCAAACTGTTAAGTAAAAAAGGCTCAGATTATGTGGCATTGGGAAGGAAAGGAGGGCTTGTCAGCCCCAGGTGATGACTCAGGACCGAGATGCCAGGGCAGGCAAAGTGCCCCAGACTTCTGCAAGGTGAGAGACTATCAGGATTTGGTCCCACTCTTTGACTTCTTTCCCCCTTCAGGTAAACTCATGAAATACTTTTTTCTACTAGTTATGCTCTGTCTCTGCTCTGAGTTAGTTGCTGGGATTCTAGGGGGAGGAAGCTGCATCAAAAAAGGTCATTTGCATGTAGAAATGTAAGTACATCCAATGTTCTTTTTCACTGACTGATGAAAAAGTTGATCTTTTCCTCCCTTTTCCTGCAGAAATATGAACACCCTAATGAATGAGGAATGATGAACAAATTTCACAGGAAAGACCAGCCTTCATGTACAGGCTTTTAAGTCTGTTCTGTTGATGCTTTTCTTGGAACTGAGAGAAGATACAGACTTCATCTCTGTGGCATGCTTGATCTTACTGCCCTGTGTTGCAAACCTGTTTGCCACTAGCGTTAGAGCCACTTCCTAACAGCTCCGCTTTCTGCTCTCTCTTCAGCCCCTCTTGCCACTGCCAGCAACTGTCACAGTGTGCTCTGCCTGGCACAGTGAGGTGGGCTGCTACTTTTAAGGGGCATGCAATGGCGAAGCTGGTGACAGCAGCCCCTGTTGCCAAATCCCTGCTGTGCCGCTGGCTGGGGGTCCAGCTTGGCTTCTCAGGCAGTGTACTCCAGGGAACTGGCAGCCAGGAGCATCCTGTGGGCTTTGGTCCAGCTCCTGTGTCAGCAGCTGGCCAGTGCTGTGCCAGTCTAGCAAATGTTTTAGTGTCAACAATAGAGGAATTCACTCCCCGGAACTGCAGTTGTAGCATTTAAGACAACAGGCTGCAATATTCTATGTATGAGTTGTATTTTCCTAAAGTAATGAGAATTGAGGCATCATTTTGCATAGCACTGGGGGCCATTCCATTCTGAATCAGACAGAGCTGCTTTATTAGAAAGCTTTTCTTGCCTGCTGTACAAAACTCCAGCTATGAACAAAACTGCCTAGCTATTTAGTATTCACATGTTGATTGTAATCAGCATCTCGGGACTGCTTTAAGCAATAGTATTCTGATTAGTTAGGTGTAAATGCACTTTATGAAATGTATTTATAATGAATTTTATAAATCATTCAGTCACAGATTGTTAATTGTTTATTCCTGAAGCATGTGAATGTATTTCAGAATTGGTTTTATGGTATATCTGTTCACACATCTGAAATATGGTGTTGCAGATCCTTAGTTTTTCTTCAGTGATGTTTCATGACACAGATCTGGTGCATCAGTGTTATATATCATTACGAAGTACTGAAAAAAATTGAAGCAAGTTTTAGACCACAGAAACAATTAATTAATTGTTCTTAATAGAAAAAGATAAAACTTCGAATCCTGCCAAGGCAAGTTGTGTAATTAATATATGCTTTTCAGAAGTTCACTATTTTCAAAATAATTTTTCAGACATGTGATTTTGACTTCATGGTTTCTAATAACATCTGTAAACATCAGATGTTTACATATAGAATGTACATATAGAATGTAATAACATTCTAATAACATCAGTTTGAGTGGGAGTAGTGTTTTCACTCTGAATGATAGGATTTATGCATAGAAACTGAAGAGAAAAATGACTCATTCAATTATTCATGTCATGCATTAAGTGATACAAAACAAATCTGTCCTTGGCTTTTTCTTCCTTTGAATATGTAGTTACTTTTTTTTTTTTTTTTTTTTTTTTTTTTTTTTTTTTTTCTCTCTGAAGTGCATGCTGGATTGACAGGAATAGAGGCTTGTTCTAGGGCAAAAAGTAGCAATATAACTTTCACCTTTCTGTTACAGTAGGGAAGGGGGAAAATATATTTCCTAGTTTGCCGCAATGCACTTGACCCAAATATTTTTCAGACAACCTGACAGAAATGGCCATTTTACAATCTAATATATATATTAGGAGCAGAGGCAGTCTATATTTATTATGTGAGTATTTTTGTCAGACTCTGGCCTTAAAGATAAAATATTTCTACATCAAGTAGTGGTAATAATAAGATAGGGCATTTTGTATTACCATGAGAAGGACAATAATATGTAGGAAATAGAACAAATAGGTTATTTCAAATGCATGCCAAAAATAGTTGAAAACCTTGTTTTCCAGTTCCAGTAGGCATTTAAAATAACCCATTAGATCTAGTTTAAGACCTTGTACACTTATAGCATTTTTTATTGCCCTGATTCAGTGCAGCTGTCAATAAATCTTCAACAGAATTTCACTGACTGAAAAACACGCTTTTAACAGAGTGTTGTAATTTAATCTTTCAAGAAAAGTAAATATGTTTTGGTTCTTATATATTATTTTGGTTTTGTGGAAGCTTTAATTCCAATATGTTTCAGGAACTCAGTAGGTTGAGATACTCAGATTTCAAGCAAGCTGGCTGGAGTTTTCATTTAGATTCTGGTGCTTTTCCTTCTAAGCATCTGAGGGCTCATCTCAGCTGTCATCCCTAGGTAAAAGATACATGGTAAAATAGCAACAGCATTTCCAAGGCATGGGCTTTCTTATTTGATTATCAGTTGAAAAGAAAAAGAAATAGACATTGGTTCTGATATATCGACATTCAGCCACACCACGCAAGATGCAGAAGGCAAAGGCAGGGACAGGGAGAATGAAGAACCAGCCACTGTAGGAGAAGATCAAGTTCAAGACCACCTAAGGAACCTGATGGTGCACAAATCCATGGGACCTGATGAGATGCATCTGTGGGTCCTGAGGGAACTGGTGGATGGAGTATCTAAGCCACTCCATCATATTTGAGAAGCTGTGGCACTCCAGTGAAGTTTCCACTGACTGGAAAAGGGGAAATGTGGGTTTTTTTCCCCCCCATTTTTCAAAAGGGAAAAAAGGAAGACCCAGGGAACTGCAGGCTGTTCATTCTCATCTCTTTGCCTGGCAAGATCATGGAGCAGACCCTTTTGGAAACTATGGGTAAGATACATGGAAGATAAGAAGGTAATTGATGACAGCCAACATAGCTTCACTAAGGGCAAATCATGCCAGGCATGTTTGGCAGCCTTCTATGATGGGATTACAATGTTGGTAGATAAGGGAAGAGCAATTGATGTTGTCTACCTGGACATGTGAAAAGCATTTGACACTGTCTTGCATGGCATGCTTGTATCTAAACTGGTGATACATGAATTTGATGGATGGACCACTCTGTGGATAAGGAATTGGCTGAATGGGCACACTCAGAGTTATGGTCAGTAGCTCAATGTCCAAGTGGAGACCAGTGATGAGTGGGGTTCCTCAGGGATCTGTTGTTCAGCATGTTTGTCAGTGACAGGGACAGTGGGATTGAGTGCACCCTCAGCAACTCTGCCAGTGACACCAAGCTGTGTGGTGCGGTTGACATGCTGGAGGGAAAGGATGCCATCCAGGGGGACCTTGAAAGGCTTGAGGGATGGGCCTGGGGAAACCTCATGAAGTTCAACAAGGACAAGTGCAAAGTTTTGCATGTGGGTCAGGGCAATCTCAAGCACAAATACAGTCTGGATGGAGAATGGATTGACGTCGCAGCACCCTCCAAACTATCAAGCTGCAACAAGATCTTTTACCATCTCATACCAGCATACTCTTCATGCCAGCCCCTATGCTGCCTTCTCCTCATCTTGCCTCATCCAGGGCGTGTGTTCTCTCCTCTCTTGCTTTTTCCTCTCTCTGCTTCTTCCTTGGCTGCTCTCTCTTCATTGGCTGCCCAACATCCTAACTTAATTGGCCAGTCTAACACCTCTGAAGCCAACCCACAGTTGTATATTAACAATGCTAATTAACCCAGCTTCATTCTTCTACAATTCCCCCCCTTTTTTTAATAACATTTCCTAACTTATGTTTTTAATAATCATTACAACTTTTTTACAAATAAATTTTTCATACAGTCCTCTATAATTCCTCTACAGACTGAAAGCAGCCCCAAGGAGAAGGACTTGGGGGTGTTTGTTGGTGAGAAGTTCAACATGGCCCAGCAATGTACATTTGCAGCCCAGAAAGCCAACCGTATCCTGGGCTGCATCAAAAGAAGCATGACTAGCAGGTTGAGGGAAGTGATTCTCCCTTTCTATTCCACTCTCGTGATGCTCCACCTAGAGTGGACATGGACCTGTTGGAGCAAGTCCAGAGGAGGGCCACAAAGATGGTCGGAGGGTTGGAACACCTCTCCTATGAAGACAGGCTGAGGGAATTTGGGTTCTTCAGCCTGGAGAAGAGAAGGCTCCAGGGAGACCTTATAGCTGCCTCCCAGTACCTAAAGGGGGCCTTGCAAGAAAGTTGGAGAGTGTCTTTGCAAGGGCATGTAGCGATAGGACAAGGGGCAATGGCTTCAAACTGAAAGAGGGTAGATTTAGATGAGATATAAGGAAGAGATTCTTTACTGTGAAGGTGGCAAGGGACTGGAACAGGTTTCCCAGAGAAGCTGTGGATGCCCCATTCCTGGAAGTGTTCAGGGCCAGACTGGATGGGGCTTTGAGCAACCTGGTGTAGTGGAAGGTGTCCCTGCCCACGGCAGGGGGTTGGAACTAGATGATCTTTAAGGTCTCTTCCAACCCAAACCATTCTATGATTCTATATCTGTTTGTAGAAGTGGGGACTTAGAAGCACAATAGTTAGCAATCTGATATTAAAATTTTGGGGGTTTTAAACTAGAAAGTCAAGCATGTGTTTTAAAGATTTTGGGGTTTTTTTTGCACATTACAGCCAGGTGTTTGAGCAGAGAGGAACAAAACCAGTCAATGCTCAAAAGGAACTGGATGTTTTGATTCAGAAACTGAGAAGCTGTGTTAAAGACAGGTATGCTCAGGCTAGTATTCTCCATTTATTTTATAGCTTTAACAATGTGGTACTCTGCTACTACAACATGGATTCTAAAGCAGAGCTGGGTCCGTCTTCATCTGGAGGAGAGTGTGTGTGTGAAGAAGATGCATGTTTTAGTGCAAACATTCTCCTGAACATACCCTAAATCTCAGCTCTAGCAATTCAAAATGGTTTCTGGTCTTTCTGTCTGTGAATGGACCTTGTCCCAGCTGTAGTCCAGCATTCAGAGGGGAGCAATCACTGGGGCGGGGGAAGGGGAACTAAATGTGTATTAACCCAGAACTTCTGTCTGCTTGGTTGTTGTTTTGAAAGTTTTAGGTTAATATTAATGTAAGAATTATGCATTTTTTAAGGGGGACACACACCTGCAAATAGATTTTAAGATTTTTTTTAAATTTGGAGGAAAACCTTAAAATCTATAGCTTTGATATAGTCCTCCTCCATATTTTCTATTATTTTGTTATAAATATTTGAGCATCTAGGGTTGATATGAAAACAGCTAGGACTAAAAATATTGTTATTTTCACTTTGAAATGGATCTAGTTTTTCTTATCTCCTGTAATGTATTGAGAATTTGGAGGAAGGGCAAGGGAATGTGGTGGGAACAACTTTTAGGGGAAATCGTTAAAGATACCTAAAAACAGATTTGCAGGTAATAATAATGCATAATTGTCATTTGTACTTGGAAATGTCTTTCTGAATATTAAATTACTGGCAGTTTTGCCAACATCCTTGTGGAATGATTTCTCAGTGGGAAGTCATAAAGACAACAAAAAGGTCTTGTAAGGAGAAAGACTGCAGGACAGTTTTGTCAATCAGTGATAAAAGCTTCTTTTTTTTTTTTTTTTATGTTCCCTTTATTTTTAAGCAGGTAAAAAAATGATAAATACGTCATATGGCAGAGTTCATGTAGAGGTAGTCCTGGTGTCCCTCTTGGTAAAGGATTGTACTTTTAGCTTTGGTTTTAAAGAAAGAGTGAGGAGAAAAAAATATGATGTGGCTACAATAACTTTCCATTTTTGAGCTCAAAATACAGTGTCAAATGCCAAACTGAAGAGCAAAAGAGAACTGTTTTCTAGATTATTCTTTTTGCTCTGTACAGACTAATAATGTGTGCTGTATTGTAATGACTAATCTTGAATTGTGAAGGCAGAGAGTAACTGTCTTTTAAAGATCTCCTTAAGCAGATATAAAATAGATGCATGTATATTAAAATGTGTAAGCCAACAATAACTCAGTTGGATGAAATGCTGCATTATTATTTTTGAAAGTTTGTCACTGTAATTTCTAAGGTGAGACTGAAAGACATAAAAAGGTACATTTCCCATATTTTGTTATCTTCAGAGTAACATACTGTAAATTGAGACAGGCAGAATTCTTCATATTTAAAAAAGGAAGAGGTCTTAAAAAGGAAGAGTCTCAGCAAAGCATGGTCATAAACTGCCAGATCTGTCTGCAGTAAAGAAGATACCGTCCAGTCGGTGATTTTCCAGGTAGTATTGTCCAGGCAGTAATAAGAAGCTAGGAATGCAGCAATTTTTTATAATTATACTGTGTTTAAGGACAGTGAATATGTTGCTGATCTGAATTAGTGTAAGTTATTGAAATACAAGCCAAAATGTTAATCTACATATGTAATATTTAGTTGATTATTATTAGGGATTTTTTGGTGGGGTTTTTGTGTGTGTGGTTTGGTGTTCTTGTAGGGTTTTTTTTGCTTTCACCATAATTTAAAAGAATATAAAGAAACCACTTACTGATCTTTGTAGAGGTTTTAGTTTAACTTTACTAGGTATAGGCATGTGGATACTTTTTTTTTCTTTTTCTATTTGACTGGTAACAAGGATGTTATCTGAATGGAATTCATATTAAGTGTCACCTAGGAGATATATGAAAGGAGTTCTCATATACTGTCACTCTTTAGATATTTCAGGAGATAAGCAAGAACCTTTTTGAGCTGTCAGCTATTAAAGGGAGTAAAAGCAGCTATTTTCTATTAAAACCATGCACGATATTTTAAGCAGTTATAAGATTTAGGATTAACCCCAGGGCAAAACTATGGATATACAAAACCCCATTGTAACCTCCAGTTTATTCATTTACTAAGGCACTAGTTTAGAGTACACAAACAGATATTTGCAAGATTTATTAGCTCATGGAAAGAAGTTTACTACTGTAATATCATAAAGGAACTTTTTTCATCTTTTTTAAACAGTCAGTTAATATGCAATGCATATTCTACACCTCTGTTTTGAGATCCTTTTCAATTTAAGGGTGAGGTGACATTTCAAAACAATTTAATCTTACCCTAATTTTATCTCAATACAAATATATTTGAATAGGAGTTGCATATATATAATGGTTCAATCTGGGAGAAGCACATTTCACTGACATTTTTCAGTGATGTTTTCTGCACATAATGCAGCATAAAACACACTGAAATTTTGCATATGCTTGGTACTTTACCAGTCTGCTTATTGTTCCACAGTTCTCTTCAAAAAAGTTCAAATAGTAAACAGATTTTGTAGAATACAGTCATGATCCCCCTTAGTCACATTTCTTGCATTGTGTATATTATGATACTTCCTTCTTTGTAGTATAGATTATAATTTATAATATAAATTACATCATGTACTTTAATAATATAACATGAAAAGGCTAGAAATAGAATTAAGTAAAATTGTTGTCCTTATAGTTCTCCTTTGTTAGAGATATGTGATTAAGTACAAAACAGGTTTAAAAATATGCTTCAAATACACAAATATTCCCATAACTGGTATGATACTAAACTTTATTTGTCTATTGTTAGCCGTGAATCTCAACATTTTCCTTACCTTTACTGCTTAATTTCTTTCTGTGTCTTATGCTGTCTTTCTCTGACAATGTAATATTCATTACATTGTATTGATGGTGCTGGTGAAAATAGATTTTACAATTATGATGTCTGAATGACAGCCATTAAGAGCACAGATTTTGTCAATTAGAATTGCTTGGATTGCTGACAAAATATTGCTTTCTACTGATGGGTGAAGTGAAAGACACTGAAATTCAATATCTGTATTTGCACACAAGAAGCTTTACTGGTGACATTTAGACCTTCGAAAGTATGTTCATAACAGAGCGAAATGATTATTCAAGCTGTGAGTGGGAAATAAATGTGGAATGGCAATGATTTCTTGCTGGTAGATTTATCATAGCTGTACTTAGGGACGTAATAAGCACACAGGGTACATGGATTAAGGCCACAGTGCAAATATGGGATTGAGAAGTCCATATCCTAAACCGGCTGTGGTGGGTTGACCTTGGCTTGCTTTCAGATGACCACACAGCCTCTTACTTACTCCCCCTCCTCAGCAGCACAGAGGGAGAAAATAAGATGGAAGAGCTCATGGGTTGGGATAAAAACATCAGGAAGGGCACTTACCAGTTACTGTCATGGGCAAAATAGGCTCCGCTTAGAGAAAATTAATTTATTGTTAATTAAAACAGAGTTATACCAAACACAAACTGAAACACCACCTCCAACTCCTGCACTTCTTTGCAGGTTTGGCTTCACTCTTCTGTTGGCACCCTCCCTGAGCGGTGCAGGGGGGCGGGCAATGGAGGCTGTGGTCAGTCCATAACAGATCCTCTCTGCTGCTCCTCACACTTTTTCCATGCTCCAGGATTGGGTCCTTCCAGAGAATACTGTCCTCAGACTGCTCCAGTGTGGGTTCTTCCCACAGGATAAATCTGTGTGGTCTCACCACAGGCTGCAGGGCAGCCTCTGCCCAGGAGCCTGCAGCACCCCCCCCGCTCCTTCTTCTTCCACTTTGGTATCTGCAAGGTGATCCCTCTCACATTTTCCCTCACTCCTCTCTCGCACAGCTGCTATGCAGCATTTTGCTCTTTCTTAAATACGCTTTCCCAGAGGTGCCACCAGCTCAGGGGCTTAGCCGTGTCATGCAATGGGTCCCTTGCAGCTGACTGGAATGGCTGTGCCCGGTTTGGGGCAGCCTTGGCCTCTCCTCACAGAGGCCCCGGCACCCCCCCACCAGCACCCGGCACATCCCACCCCACACCTCTTTGAAACACATATTTATGAATCATTATTAAAACATAAATTCATTACACGCTTTTCACAGAATTTGCTTGCATCAACAACAGAAAATCACCACACCAAAATCAAAGTAACATCATCACAACACCAATAAACGTGGACACTGTAGATACAGGCTCAGCTGGCTGGCTTTTGTGGTGGTGTGGAGCTGGAGGGACAGCCTGGATGGCGTGCAAGCACTGCTTAGTGAGGGTCAGGTGGTGTTGTGTTGGTGTGTTACCCACACTGCTATAGCTGCAAATGCAAAGCATAGCATTGTACAGGCTGTTGTGAACACAGTTAACTCCATCCCAGGCAGAGCCAGTACTCTATTCTTACATCACCAGACTGATAAACTTGTGAATTCATAGTATACTTTGCTCATTAATCTCTGATTTAAGCTAATGACCACATAAGAAATATAGTAGGAAAGGCTATGAAAAAGAGTAACAAATGTAAATGCACTGACAGGAACAGCCATTCTATCTGTACTCTTTGATGTACGTTATGAAGCTAATAACTAAGGCAAATTTTATTTTCCCTGTAGTATTCTTGCTGCCTTGTTAGCGTGTTAATGATTCCTTATGTCTGAGCATAATGGCATGCTCTTTGGGAGCTGTGAATTTAAAGTATGGGCATGCTGTAATATTTAATAGTTTCATATCAACAAATACCAAGCATTTGTCTACCAAAAGCAAAGTGCTGATAACTATAAATTAGGCTCCAGCTGGTGTTCAGAAAGTCTTATTTACTACTTAGCCCAAGTGAAAGAGACAGTTGATAAGTGATGTTTAAGTTTTATTCAGTGTTGGTACCTTACTCTTACTTTTCCACTTAGGGATCATATGCCAGACAGAATGCAACAGAGCTCCTGCAGTCAGCCAAAGAGTTTTGTGAGGCTTCAGAGAGTATTAGGATTTGTTCTTGTTGGGAACTGTTCAATATGTATGAAAAATGACTAATATTTTTGAGATATTTGTTAGAAAAGTGAAAATATGATAGATGATCTGTAAATGACCTGTAAAGCAGTATTTCTAGTATGAACCAACTGGGAATAATGTTTTATTTTGAAATGCATTTAACTGGGCTGTTAGTTTTCTGCAGCCTTCACTATCCCGTCATCGGAGAACTGCAAACCACATCTCTCTCATGGCCGGTTTGGGATTTTTCCTTCACAATGCAATTTCTGTGAGTTTTGTATTCTCTTGCAGTCTTTGGAATCTCAAGGTTAAAGGGGGTGAAAAAGGTTTAGGTAGATCTAGCTACCCGATAAAAGCATATATGTAGCCCAAGTAATTTAAGAAATCACTGAAATCACGTAGGTGGCCAAGCAGAAAGGACTGTAATCACAAGTAGGAAAAATAGATCATGCTGAGATTAAAACTGATAGAAGTTACTAGACATTTCCAATATTTTTATTATAGAATTTCATTTGCTTGATAGCTTACTGTAAGCAGGCATGAAAAATAAAAAATACATCTCATATCTGAATAGAGAGTCAGAAATAGTGGTGGTTCTATGCAGAAAGGTAGTCAAATATGTCTTTTGTATGCCATAAGAAACCCTCAGAGCTATCAGACAATCGTAAATATTTATTGCATAAACAATTTGGCAGAACAAAGGAATACTCAGGAGGCTTTATGGCAGCAAAGCTTTCAAAGGCTGCAGGTCACCTTCATTAAGAGAGCTTCATGGGGCTGTTGTATGGATTCCATTCCTGAGAACTTTCCACTTCAGAAGGCATGGACCTTGCACTGGGTGTCCCTTTTATTCATGAACGCTTCAGCTTTCTCAACAGATACTCGTTTCTCTACATGATTTAGGGAGACGGTATCTGTTGGCTGGCTAAAGTCTTGCGTCCTTTATTATATTGTATTAATACTTCAAATTGATCTAAGTCTCATAGTCTTTATCTAGAAGAAAAAAAATATCTTGTTTTCTCATCTTACAAATCAAATAGAACCCCAAATACAAAATAACACTGAAGCCAGGTATAAGAACAAATACATAAAACTTAATTTCTTTGCTACTCACGTGATTGATAACAATGAGAGTATATTTTCCTTGCAGGAGCTGGACCACACGATTGGGATTCAAAGTCTTTTCTTAAAATTTTTCATATTGACAGTATTTGTAGTTCTTTGTACTGGCTGAACAACAAAAGCTGCGAGCCAGGTAAGCCTGCTGCTGTCACAGTATTATTTTTTAGATACTGCTGAAATGTGATGTGAAGATGGGAAATTCAAATCCTGATTATTTTTTATGTGAGGGAAATCTCATTAATGTAATAATTTTGTTGATTTTTTTTTTTTACTGAGAAAACGTAAAATATTACATTTAGATCTATAGGATAAGGATGTTAAGGTATTAAGATTAGGTACAGTATTCAAGTTTGTATTATCAATGACCATGCAAGACATTGGATAATACTCTAAATGATCTGATTTTGGGCAGCAGGAGACATAAAGAGTTTAAGAAATATGAATGTGGCAAGAATAATAAAATTTACTAGTACACAGGCCCCAAACTGTCTTTTTACAGAAATCTTTTCCTTTTGACATTGAACTGAAAACTCCTTTGTGAACTCATTTCGTGCATAACCACGATAGATTGGTGCATTAATAGACAAGAGGATTTAAGGGCTTAAGGGACATGAAAACTTTCCTACTAACACTGATATCTGGTGTGCATACTAGAAGGTTGGCGCAAGAGTGGTAAGGTGGTTAAAGATGGTTAGCTAGAAGTCGAATTATTAATTCTGAGGGAAAATATTTATGGGAAAAAATGTTTTGTTGATGTCAAAGTGATTTATAAAGCATTATCATTTGAAACCTCACTGCTACAGGAAATTAATATCTCAATGATTTCAGCTTTAAGTACCTTTCTAATAGTAACCCTCCCACCTTTAAATAGCAACAAGCAAAAAAACAAAATTACACTGTTTATTTAGGGATATAATAGGCAACAAAATACATGAATTTGAAAGTTATGCCTAGAAGCCTTGTATTCTAATATTATTTCCATTCATTTGAGAAATTTAAAAAATCTTGGCCTAACACTGATGGCAGCCAAAAGCGATACAAGACATGTAAGAGGGGCCCAGCTTGTTTCAGAATTGCTGAGGTTGTAGAGCTGAAATGAAGATATTTTAAACTCAGCAACTTTTAGTTCTGTAGATGCACACAAATAAGCATTTTTACTTCTGAGGCTTTAGCAGCTTGGGCAAAACCCGGCATTTTGTATTTTAAGTACACTGACTTGTAATTCAAGTTGGCTGTAACTATAACCATCCAGAACCACGGGTCAGGGGTTCTTGCAGTTGAACTTACGCTGATGAGTAAATGTCATTTGCCTAAACATTATAATTTGGTATTTATCACACTTGTTTCTAACAGCCTGTAGTCACTAATTGCAATGATTCTTTGTCGGAAGTGTAGCACCTCATGAGATTTTTAATGGCAGGCAGAAACTTTCTCTGCTGCTATCACAAAGCTGTGTAAAAAAAATAGCTGGGATGTGACTGACAAAGCAGAAAGTAAGAGAAATACTCATTTCAAAACCCATTAATGAAAAATAAACAGTAGAAAAATATTGATCAGCCTGATCAGCGTTAAGGTGAAGAGGTGTCACAGTACTCTCAAAACCATCAAGCTGCAACAAGGTCTTTTACCATCTCATACCAGCATACTCTTCATACAGTCCCTCTGCTGTCGTCTTCTCCTCCTCTCACCTCATTTAGGGCCCTCATTCTCTCTTCTCTTGCTTCTTCCTCGGCTGCTTTTTCTTCCTTGGCTTTCAACCCCTTAACAGAACCAGCCACAGCTGCACCTTATCTACATCAGCCAACCCACTGCCCCTGAAGCCAGCCCACAGCTGTATATTATCAATGCTAATTAACCCAGCTTCATTCCTCTACAAAAAGGGATTTATCAGTTCAGATTAAAAAGACATTAAGTGTGTGTGACTTGGCCAGACTAGGATGATTTTAAATTCCTTCCGTAAATCTGTTGGTTCACCTCTCTCTTGAAACTAAGATTGTCAATCTGGATGTCCTTTTTTCCAATATGATCTTAAAATCTAACTTCTCTTGTAGTAATCATCCCTTCTAGCCCAGGCCTGTCCTTTTTCTTTTGAAAGTCATGGATCTGCTTTTCTTGTGACTGGCTCTCCATGTGCATGCATTTCATGCATACACTCTTTGATTTGTCAAGACATTACCTAATTACATCTCCTCTGTGCCGTCTTGATCCACGTCACACAATTTACAAAACTTTACTTAAGGGGTGATGGCAGCAAAATGGACCAAATCTAGGTTTTTTTGCCAGATTGGTGGCAGAAGAGAAAACCTGAGGATACAGCTCATCAGCACACTGTTTGGGCTGTCACACACACGATCTACATCCTTGTCAGTTACCTTACTTCTTAAGACATTTGTGGGCAGTGCAAGAGGGAAGTCATCAGTCCTTCAGCAAACAAGCTGGTGGGAGCACAGATGAGGCAGCCACTTCTGTAAACAATCCATGGGTTTAACATAGTTCACCCTAGTTCTGTTTGAATTATCGACTGCTACTGTAGTGGTGACTACTTCTAGGAGTGGGAAACATGTGTTTCCCTTCGAGGCTGTAAATGCCTTTTCAATTAGTATTTTTAGGTACTGTGTTCCTTTCTGGAGTGTCCTCTAACCAAGACAGGTTCTTTCCCAATTGAGAGATGTCCTGTTTGCTCCCATGGTAACATGTTCAGCCCAGATCTGAGCCTCTGTTTGTGTTCCAGCTCATTCTCTATTCTTGCAGTTTGATTTTACACTGGAGCAGAGCAACAAAGAAAATAAATATTTAATATAAATCTCATCCATACCACTGTTTCAAAGGAGAAGCTGACAACCCACCTGAGGAAAAAGCCAGTCATAGGTCTAGTTTGAGTGAGATGGCAGTGGCTTGCAAATTTTGCTGGGGTAAAGCCTGGAGTTCAAGCGTTAATCCTACATTTAGTTCAGAAATATTTTCAAGAACAGTTTAAAACCTATTAGTAGTGATACTGACATTAGTTTTGCCTTGATCATAAGGGAAATAATCTGATAGTTTTGGATTATGAAGGTAAATAACTTGATTAAAGTAAACTGCTTATCTTTTCACTTCCCCTGCAACCAAAAGAGACCAAATAAGCAATTAAATGAAGCAGAATGGGCCCTCGTTCTTGATGATTCTTCCAGTTGCTGAACCTGAAAGGACCTAGTTCTGTGGAAAGCTACCACAAGGGGAATCAATTTTTAGATTCAGAACAAATACGCAGAAAAACTAGGGAAAAAATTGTGACATTTCTATACCAGTGTTAACCATCCTGATTTCTTTCTGAACTCTTCTGGAGTTAGAGGAAAAAGCAGCAAGATGTCAGAGAACTTTTTTTGCTGGGGCTTTTTCTCAGACTTTTCTAGATACTGCTATTCCTTGAATAAAGTTGTAGAGATCAGTTTTCAGACAGTGACTGCAACTCCCCAGAAGTGCTGGGGGATTGACTAGGCTGGTTTAAATGAATATGGACCCCCCTTACATCTCATAAATTAGCATATTCCTTTTCAAGTTGCATACTTGTCCTCTTGTGATGGGAATGGTGGGAGAAGAGAGATCCTTTCCCCTTTCTTTTTATAGCTCTGTAAGATACCAGTAGGGAAATACCTTTGAAAAGGTATGTGATGGTACCAGGTATTCATTTATGCTGGCTGCCTGTATCCTACCTATATTATGGAGAGCAGAGGAATAAATTGTATGCTGTCTGCTAGTAGGAAGATACCTTCACTTGGGTTTTTTGCCTCTGCAGCACTGATGAAATCAATAGTGTTTTCAGTGGGATCCTTCAATACAGTGCTTTAGCCAGTTGCCAGGTAGGACTAAAACGCTGGAAACCAAACTCTTAAGCTAAGCTGGTTTTGTCATAGGTTTAATTTGGAGCTTTGGACACTACCACATCTGGATATTTGCAGAAGAAATGCCATCTTCTTTGACAAATACTTTGAAGAGATGGGAGCAGAATAAGAATAAACAGTAAATTGTTCATTTGTGAGGTGATGATAAAGACAGGGTGGAAATCACTTTCATGTCAGTTTATGCTCTGCATCATGTCAGGCTTCCTTCATGCTTTTGCAAGCATTCAGTGCTGGGAGGGAGTTTACCACTGCCTATTTGCACCCAGTAGTTGGATGTGAGAGCCATTTTACCATGGCAATCTTTAGAAACATCTATGTCTTTCCATTGACTTTACTAGGACTTTGCTAGAAACTCCCAAAGTTGTAAAGGGTCTTTTTGGCAAAATATCTGTTGAGTATTAATTTGGAAGTTCCATTTAAATAAATTCTTTAATACCGTATCTTTAACTAGTAGATTAGTGCTACAATGCTGGGAAGAAACAATGTATCATGTATATTAGGCAATGTGACCTGAAAAAATGGAAGCTTGAGTATGTAACCATTTGATACTTTTTTTTCTGCCAGCTCATTGATCCTATAGTGAGCTCTTCAAAACAAAAACCCAAAAAAAACAACCCCCCAAAAAAAGAAACAAACAAAAAAGACATAAGTGATTTTTGGTCAGAACAAATAATATGCTGATTCCTTGGTAAGATATGTGACAATGCCCCAGGTCTCATTGTTATTTTACATATAACATGTGAATGTCCATAGGTAGAGAAACAACAGGTGAAGCATTCCAAGCAGAAATTTCACAATTGTTTTGTGTGGGGTAACTTGTCTATTCCCAAAGATTTCTTTTGTGTTGTAACAATAGTGAAAGGGAACATTTATTTCAAATTTAGTACAATTCCATGTGCAAAAAGGTACTCTGTCAAGCCCTAAATGTCTTCTTTTTACACAGATTTTTGCTCTTTTCTCTCAAGTGTGCATTTCCTGTAATGCTGATACAGCTATTTCTCCTGCTAATGAAACTAATTTCTAAAAAAGTAATGCTCTGTGAGGGAAGGAGCAAATATTTAGAATTATATTTGACTGAACCAAAGTTAAAGGAGATTCTAATGTTTTCTGTAGGATTTGAAATTACTAAAAGTATTATTTTAAGACAAGATATGTAATAATTGCGATTTTGAAACACTTAAATTATGAAAAGTTAATTTCACAAAGGGAAAACAAGTAATTTATTTACCTATTCTTTTATCTGTCCAGAATTCATATTAAAGATAACAATGATAATCAGAACTCTTTAGTAAGGGGAAAGTATCTGGATTTGCACTTTTATATTTATTTATGAGAATAGTTCAATGAAGTAGTTTGTGGCAAACTCATTCTGATGGAATGATTAAGAGTGGAGTAGCTTTTCCATTATAAGGTATTTTGATTCCCTTGAGCAGAAACAGAAGAAGGGGTTATCTTCTTTTGCTAAATATATTGTTCCATAAGTAACTGTAATATAACAGACCCAGCTCTCAGTTCTACAGGTCCGATGGCTCAAGGGACCTCTTTCTTATGTCAGCTTGCTGCTCCATCTGACCAAATGAGAGAAGAGAGAGCTCCAGTGGTTATTCGTCTAGACCTATTTCTTGGGAGATTTTACACAGAATAATAGAATGGTTGAAGCTGGAAGAGACCTCTGGAGGTCATCTGATCTAATCCATTTGATCAAGCAGGGCCACCTGGAACTGGGTTCCCAGGACCATGTCCAGATGTCTTTTGAATATTTCCAAGGATAGAGACTCTACAGCTACGCTGGACAACCTGTGCCGATGCTCAGTCACTCTCACAGTGAAAAAGTGTTGCCTAAAGTTTAGAGGGAAACTCCTGTGTTTCAATTTGTGCCCATTGCTTCTTGTCGTGTCACTGGGCTCCACTGAAAAGAGTCTGGCTCCATCCTCTTTGCACCTTTCTTTTGGGTATCTATATACACTAAGACCTCTCCTAAGCCTTCTTTTCTCTAGGCTAAGCAGTTGCAGTTCTCTCAGCCTTCCCTCAAGTGTGAGATGCTCCAGTTCCTTAATAATCTTTGGGGCTCTGGACTCTCTCCAGTGTGTCTATGACTCTCCTGTAGTGGGGAACCCAGAACTGGACACAGCATTCCAGGTGTGGCCTCAGCAGCGCTGAACAGAGGGGGAGGATAACCTCTCTCCACCTGCTGGCAGCACTGCTTCTTAATACAGCCCAGGATACCATTAGACTTTTTTGCTGCAAAAGCACATTGCTGGCTCATGTTCAACTTGGTGTCCACCAGGACCCTTAGGCTGCTTTCTGCAAAGCTACTTTCCGGTGAGTGAACCCCAGCATATAGTGGTGCATGGGCTTGACCCTGCCCAGGTGCAGGACTTTGCACTTCACCTTCTTGAAGGTAAGGTTCCTGTCAGCCCATTTCCCCAGCCTGTTGAAGCCCCTCTGGATGGCAGCACAATGCTCTGGTGTATCAGTCACTTCTACCAGTTTTGTAAAATAAGCAAATTTGCTAAGAGTACACTTCCCAGTCATCCACGTCATTAATGAAGGTGTTCAAAAGGGGTGGACCCAGTACTGACGTCTTGGGTATGCTGTTAGTTACTGACCTCCAACCAGACTTCATGCCACCAGTTACCACCCTCTGGTCCTGGCCATTCAGCCAGTTTTCAGTCCACCTCACTGTCTGCTCATCCAGCCCATACATCAACAGCTTACCTGTGGGGATCTTATGGGACACAGTGTCAAAGGCCTTTCTGAAGTCCAAGTGGACAATATGCACTGCTCTCAGCCCATTTACCAAGCCACTCGTTTCATCGTAGAAGTTAATCAAATCAGTCAAATATGGCTTCCCCTTGGTGAAGTCATGCTGACTAGTCCCGATGACCTTTTTGTCCTTCATGTGTCTGGAAATGGTTTCCAGGATTAGCTGCTCCATCACCTTTCCAGGGACTTGGGCGTGGCTGGCTGGTCTGTAGTCTCCTGGATGCTCCTTCTTGCCCTTCTGAAAGATGGGAGTGTCATTGGCTTTCCTCCAGTCTTTGGGCACTTCTCCCGGTTACCATGATCATACAGATTGTTGAGAATGACCTTGTAATGACATCTGCCAACTCCCTCAGCATGCATGGGTGCATTCTGTCAGGGCCTGTGGACTTATGTATGTCCAGTTTGCTTAAGTATTCCTTGATGTGACCCTCTTCCAATATGATAACATTTAAGCTTGTGCCAAAAGAAATGAAGTTAACACCTACTGTTTATTAACCATCTATCATCCTTATCAGGAAACCTTAAAAAGAGCTATAGAGATTATATTTTTTTCTTAGCCTCCTCTGGACCACTTCTTGAGGTCTGTGGATGTAGCTTGGAAAGCAACTTTGCAAAGAACTACTAAGCCTCTGTTCTCACTGTCCTTCTCTTGGCAGCCTCTCTACCCAGCCAGGAACACAGTGCTGTTACTAACCCCATATTTGTCATAGTTACAGTATGTACGGTTTTACTTCTTTGCTTCAAGACACAGGTAGTGATCCTCAAAAAATGGACTCTTGTAAACATACTAGAGAGATTTGATGGTCCGTGTTGGATAGGAAATGTAGTGTATGCATGTCTTAAAATGAGGCGATACGCAGAGTTTCACTGTGGTGGGAATAGAGAAGAAAAAGGAAGCTGATAGCTGTACTTGTAGGACGATTTTTTTTAAAAAAAGTTCAACAATGGAAATGCTTGCAGTTAAAAAATAATCTGGAGTTTCTCTGAGAATTTAAGTCCTAGGCAATCCACATCTTTAATGTAAGTACAAGCTTCAAGATTCAAAGCAACAAAAAATAGTTCTGTGGAAGGGAATATAGATTTTACCCTGAAACTTGACTCCAGTAGTTACATATAAAATCTCTTGCTGATTCAGAAGTTTCTTATCTGAAACAGAAATTCAGGGAGCACCACAGCAACAACTAGAGACTTTATCTCTTGAGTTTAGAGATGTTTGTTGTAAGGAAGAGCGCTATCGGCAGGAATGCTGCAGTTTGGGATTAATCTAGCATAAAGCAGAACTAAAGGCAGTGAGGCAAGAATTTTAACATATCCCCCTGGACCTGTGGGAAGTCACTCAGGAGAACTGAATGACACTTGTATGGAAATGCTATTACCAGCTAAACAATAGCTCTGTGTTCACAGTGACCTTACAAAGCCTGTGTGCTGGAAGCACCTGAACCAAAAATAATTACTTGTTAATAACTTGTGACTAACCTTTCTAGGTGCTGCAGCTTTTTCTTCAGTCAGGCCCCACTCCCCACCCCCCACCCCCCCCAAATGTGCTGGAAACACATTTGAAAAATACTATACAGAAACTTTGAAAATGACCTTGTTTGTATACACTATGGTAGATAATAAATAGGCTCTGAAGTTTTTAGTTTATATATTATGGTGGGAAAAGGGGAGACATTTTCACTTAAATCAATTCAGTCACATTTAACTTTACAATACTTAATTAAAATCCTGTTGTTTTAAGATGATAGGCCAAAACCTATAGGGTTTTATAGTGCAAATTTCTGTTATGCAATCTGACAGGTGCTGAGAGCTAAAAATATCTCAGTAGGACATTTATTTGGAAGCTGGGCCACTTGGGCGCTATTTCTGCTGCCGCTGAACTTGTAGCTTTTACAAAATGGATTAGCTTTCACAGAAAGAGATTGAGCTCATCCTCCCTTAGTCAGTGGTCAAGACGCTCTCTTGGGCACTGAAAAGTGTGAGCTTTGACTCCTTCATCCTTCAGGCTGAGCAGTAAATAGGATCTTGGTCTCCCATAAACTGATGTAGACCTATCATTTCTGAGCCATTATTTGTTACTTAATTTGGCAAAACAATGCTAAAAGGTACTTTTTTTTTTTTTAATTCCCTCTAGCCTGGACCTTGTGATGTATCTGGGGTAAAATAGTAAGCTATTTCCAGTTGACTGTACTTTTGATGAATTCACTGTCCTGCCCCATACTATTTTATTTTTTTTGGGAAAGGTGGAGCGGTTTAGTATTTTTGCCAATCTCTGGTATCAGGATCTTTCTGCACTAATGCTAAGCAAAAAATTATATACCACTTTTTTTTTTTTAAGTGACTGTCAGAGGTCTAGATCTATGAGTGGTACAGTTAGGGTGTCATGGGCTAAACAAGTTCTGTGGTTCCTTACCAAACACGTGTATCTCCTGTGGATCCATATTTCAGGAAAAGGCCATTGACATTTTTCTACTCCATTAAAATAAGACGAGGAGTTAAAGACATTTCGTATTGTAGTATTTTAGTCTTTGTACATCTGATGTAATAAACCAGCATAGAAACTCTATTTATGGAAAGTTACTACACTTCACTGTCATAGTTGTGAGTGCAGGGAGTCCTGTAGGCTAGGAAGAGCTCAGCCTCTGACCACCTGCGTCACTGTCTGCTGCCCATCATGGGCTGTATGTCAGTCTCTCTGTTGTTCTTCACAAACAATTTGTTCATCTTCAGAGATCTGGTTAAATGTTCTGAAAAGTTGTTTTGAGACTGGTTTAAAAAAGCACAACAGCATCCAATTTAGCTGAATGTTCATCTGTTTAAAAAAATAAATAATCCACAAACACATTTGTAAGGAAAGGTTATCTGTTCTCCATATTCATGGAAATTAGATGCAGGGCTCCTGTCATAATGATGAAAATTCAGCTTCAGTATTTTTCTTAGCTGACCTCTGAAAATGCATCTCTTTCTGTTACTGATTCTTCCTCCTCCCACAAGTAGATCCAATTAGAAAAGCTATCACATTGATATAGTATGGGCAGACATAGATTTGCAATGACAACAAAAGTGTAAAAGATGCTACTGTTTTCAGCGTTCTTAAGAGGCAAAAATTGAAATCAGTGGATGCTATTTGTAAGACTAAAAATGTACCCCTCTGACAATAATTGCTATCATTGGGGTTCTACAAGAAGATAGGAGGATTATCTGCTACTTTAGTTATTGCAGGTATGCTGCGGAGTACATCACTGAAAAACAGAAAACCCCATTATCATTAGTTCACAGCTCTCACCAATCACCTCTTATCTGGCTTTTGCTTAATGCTTTCCTTATTTATTTGACTGTGTGCTGTGTATGCAGCAATCAAATGACTGCAACAGATATTTAAAAGAAAATGCAGAGATACAGTAGAAGTTTGACCTTGCTCTGCCCCATGATGGAAAATTCTAGCTACGTATGCAGAATATTCCTGTAATTGGTGAATACAGGATATGATTTACCAGGCTTGACCAAAATTACCTATAGTTCGTATTAGTTTCCCTGCTAGATAGAATGCAGTGTTACATTTGGTGCTGATTACATGGCCATGGGATAGGATACTAGGTAGAGGATGGTGTGTGGTGGTTTTGGTTGAAGTAGATGTTTTGTGACTAACAGTTTCATGTAATACCTATTTCATGACCTCCTGTGATGCTGGAGGAATGTAAAAGGATACCTTTGTTTCAGAAATTTAGTCAGTAAAAAGTCATACTGTCTTCAGTAAGTAATTTTTAATGTTACAGATATTATTATTTTATGGAATGTATTTAATGTATAGAGTTGAGTCATTAGAAATAATAAAAAAAATGTTAGGCTTGGTTGAGGGAGGGAGAAAGAATAGTAGAGGGCTCTGAAAGATCTTTATCTGGCATTATTTTTGGAATCAACACTGAAATGATTTGTACAGAGATTTCTGACTCATTATGTATAAGCTACTGTAGAGATTATGAAACTTTTTTTACAAGCTGAACTGCTTAATAAAATAGTTACATCTTCACTGCAAAAGTATATGTTTCCTTTGAGAGAGGCAATTGAACTTACTTCTCCAAGTATAAAATCCTATTGAAGAAAACATGGAGGTGAATTTTCGTCTTTCGTTTGTTAAGACAGGCATATGTCTCCTGCTTATTTTACCTTTACTAGTTGCACTGAAATAAAAATGTGCTCTTGGCCCAACAAATGGGATTAAATAGGATGATTTGTATTATCCAAATGTAAATTCATACTTTGGAACACGTGTTGGATGAATTTGAAACCTTCCAGAAGTTAAGTAGTTATACAAGCGCGTGAGGTTTTCTAAATGAAAAAACAAACAAACAAAAAAAAAACCCCACCAAAAAAACCACTCCAAAACTTGTGATACTCTTGATGCTAAAAAATTAGTGAAAATTCTGTTAAATTTCCATAAAAGTAACTTAATGAAAAATCTATTACAAATTAAAGTCCATCAACATTCAACTGTTGACAAATTTTGAGCTATATTCCAACAGTTAATGGTCTCACATTGCTTACAAAGAAGGTGCTTCATCAAGCATTCTCTTTAGGAGCTAGGTCTAAGATCAAAGAGGTTACTTTTCAGGGTTTCACCTTTGTAGAGAAAAAATACTTACAAATATCCTGTGCTGGTTTTGGCTGTAATAGAGTTAATTTTCTTCGTAGTAGGTAGTATGGGGCTATGCTTTGGATTTGTGACTAAAACAGCGTTAATAACACAGGGATGGTTTTGTTATTGCCAAGCAGTGCTTACACAGAGCCAAGGCCTTGTCTGCTCCTCACCCCCCACCCCACCAGTGAGCAGGCTGGGGGTGCGCAAGAAGTTGGGAGGGAACACAGCTGGGACAGCGAGCCAAAGGGATATTCCGTACCATATGGTGCTGTGCTCAGCAATAAAACTATGTTGGAAGGTTGGCCAGGAGACTGCTGCTTGGGCACTGGCTGGGAACCTGTCAGTTGGTGGTGAGCAATTGTTTTCATGTGCATCAGTTGTCTTTCTTGGGTTTTATTTCTCTCTCCTAGTTATTTTCCTTTTTGTTACAGTATCATTATTGTTTTTATTATTATATTTTATTTCAATTATTAAACTGTTTATCTCAGCCCATAAGTTTTCTCACTTTTACCCTTCTGACTCTTTTTTCCCATCCTGCTGGAGGAAGAGTGAGCGAGCAGCTGTGTAGTGCTTAGTTGCCAGCTGGAGTTAAACCATAACACATCCTTAAATAGAACCTCTTTAAGAATCAAAATCAAGTAAAGCTGATAAAGATGTAATTCCCATGCTAATACTTTTCACACCTTGTCTTGATTATCTATGCATGTCTTTGTGAAAAGCTTGGATTTGTAGCATACACTCTTATGAAGGTTCATAGGAAGGCTACCCAGGGATGAAAAGAGGACTGAACGAAGTAAATTCATTTTATTATTTCCCTGTATGGAGCAAATTTTGGCATAGCACTTCGATTTGGAATAGCTTAATAATGGGGAAAAAGCTGAGAATACGGTATTTTCTGTGTGAATAGGGTTTGAATATAAGGGACAGCTGATATCTTGGTAGAGTTCAGAATGGCCTGAGATGTAAAAATTAATGCTTTCCTTGACATGGTGTATTATTGAGATGTTCTTTCTTCAAAATAGTTTCATATTGCTACTGTCTTTGAAACTCCCTTTTCTGTATTCGACTTTGTTTCCCTTGGTTCATCTTTGACTTTATGACCTTAATGGCAAATTCCCTGCTTGTTGATTTGAAATATTATTTTCTGGAAAAAAGGGATTTATTTCTGGAAGAGGGGTGATAAGGGGGAACAAGGCAGAGATTCAAGACTTTTATGTTTAAATATTAATACGCTTTTGACTTTATACCTATATTTGTTTATGTCTGTCTCGGTTTCTGAATTAACATATCCAATATTTAATCTAAATAAATTAATACAATTTGTTACTGAAGTAAAAATAGCTCATGTCAGTCTGTCCTAGGCTGAGCTATTATTTTATTTGCACTGCCTTTCCTTTAACCCTTTAACTTCTGAGCCACAATAAGGCCGGTTCATTTAACCTATTTAATCTAATCCCATTTGTGGATTTTACTATTTTTTTGGTCTTCGTTTTCTGGGATTTTTTTTTTTTTAGACATTCAGCCCAGTTCAGGGATTAAAGATTCTTTAATTATTATTATACCATTCACATTATTGCTAAAATTATGTACATTTTGCTACTCTGTGGATAGTGCTAATGAGGAAAAAGTGGAAGCAGAAGATGACATTACTCCTGTTCTTCAATAGCATGTGCTTCTCATCTATGCAGCTAAGACCTCCATTGCCCCACATCCTCAGTAGACTATCCAGACATGCTAAATCTGGTCTTGAGGTTTTCCTGCATTATTCATAGCATCAAGTGATTGGTTGTTCAGATCGTAATTTACTGTAATCAGTTTTCAAAGTCTTACAGATCAAAGAGATTTTTAATTATGAAATACAAGGTTATACATAGACTCATCTCTCAGAGGAATGCTAAACCTCACTAACTTATTTAATTTCCCTTAGAAGCTATTAAACCTATAAACAGGATTAAGCAGTAGCTCTTCAATTACCAATTTATATTACGAACAATTTTTTATTGCTGTCTCCTGAGTAGTGATCCTTTTCCTCTAGCCATGCTTTTCCATAAAGGCAAGAGGCTCTTTCTCTTTCCTTTCTTTGTTAGGTTTGTGAAAGGCCAGAGCAGACATTTACTTGTGCTACCATTGCCCTCACCACTGCTGATCCAAAGCTGCACAATAATCCTCATATTTCCTTTGCAGCTTTACCTGCACAGCGTATTTCTTGCAACCATTTAAGTGTGACTGTCAGACTCTTGAACTCAAGACAGATGCCATTTTTTTCCCCCTTGTGAAAGGAGGTGGCTGGAATAAGCATGTAATGCTTAGCTTGAGGGTGAGTTTGCTTTCTTTGCTGTTAGCACTGGTCTGGATTTCTGAAATTAAGTAGTTGCCAGTATCTGAGAGGGAGCCATTTTTGCTTACCATTCATGATTTATGACAGTGAAGCTAGTGGAAATACCAGCATTCACAATCTATATATCAGCCTCTGACAGCTTGTTCTTCCTTGCCGACTTATGCTTATTCCCATTGATGCTTTCTCATTTCTTCCTCTGTCACTTGCTTTTTCCTTCACAGACTACACCTGACATCCACTGCTCTTTCAATTCCTCTCCAGCTTTTCTCAGGTGACGCCAGTTTCACCTCTGACAGCTGCATGCAAGACTCTGCTCAGTGTTTCTAAAGGGTAATGCACACAAGAAAGGCATATGTGAAGCTTTTGGGAAGGGATGTTCCTATTTGACCCCTGAACTCTTCTGTCAGAGGAGACTTTCCAATGTTTGCTTTCAAAAGGGAAAATATCTAAAATATGGCATAGTTATCATACATATTATCATTATATTTTTTTTTGTGTGGAATCCACTGGTGTTCTTAATTGAAGGCATGCGTTTGACAGAGCTGAGTATCGCAAGTCACCCACTATGAAGTAACATCACCAAAAACTGCATTCAATTTTCCTGCAATTGGAGAAGTCTAGCTGTGGTAGTTTAAGACAAACAACTCAGCGAAGAGCTACCATCTCTCTGGCAGCTGAAGTAATATGTACCCAGTTTTCAGCTGCTCCAATTTAAAGTCTGCAGTGGTTGTATGGTTGTGGTGACCTCGTGCCAGGTGACAATGCGCTCTAGATGCTGGAGGTGACTGAGGCACCGATGTGATCCCTTCTGCAACTTAGGGACGTGGTTTAGTCATGGATTTTGCAGTGCTAGGTTTATGGTTGGACTTGGTGACCTTGAAGGTGTTTTCCAACCTAAATGATTCTATGACTCTGCAAGGGACTTGTGGTAATTTCAAGAGGAGCCATAATTTTTAAACAGCTGCAGCTGAAGCCTCCAGAACTTACAGTGCATAGTTTATAATTGAGACCTATCAAAGCAGGAGCCAGAGGTCAGTGCAGTATCCATCCAAGCCACTACTGTCATTCTTATCTCATGCTTTTAGGATTATTATAAATTAACATATGTGACATGCTGAATAAAATGTGAATATACTCAACTCAGATTTGACCTTCCCCTTATATATTACTGGATGCATGGCTGCTTTAGTGTTCTTTGGATAAGTTTCTGAAGCCGGTATCATAGTCTATTAACTGAGTTGTCTTTTCAGTCCATAGGTACATATTAAAAAAATATATATAAGTACACACACATACATAGGTATACATAGATAAAGGCAGATGCAAATACTTGTTTGGAATATGAATGACATTGTAACTTGATTGCAGAAGTAGAGTAACAGGCAGAATACTTGTAATTCCTTTTACCCAGTGAAGATTACATAAAATTGCATTTCAGGGACTGATGGTGGAGTCATTAGCAGCAAAGCAAAGTGCAGTGGGAGGTCATAGAGATTGAGTCCCCTCCCAGAAATCCTTCAGTCTTGCAGGAATTCTAAATGAGTTAGGCACTAATGCTGCAAAATCTCCCAGCTGGCCACCTGTCTGGGAAAGGGTAAGAACCAGTACTTGTCAGATTGGCTTGCAAATGGAATTGAGAGCCCAGTGTTATGCTCTTAAAAGAAAGGGAAAACAAATGTTGAATCAGGGACAAGGCAGAATAAAATTTACTTACCTAGAACTCCACTTCCTTCAAAATACATTTTATTTATGGGAAAAGGAAGATAGTAGTTGGAATTGATTAAAACAATAACAACAAACACTCACCAAACACACACATGCATCTTTAAAGCAAAGGAATCAAAAGGAAAGAAACCCTCATGGAAGCCAGTGGAGTTATGTGGTATCAAATGCTGTAGCACCTACTTTGGCCTGGCTTTCAGTGAAATCCCTCATGGTTTGGCTACATCAGAATCACAACACCAGAACAAATCCTTTGAAGTGCCTCTACTGAGGTCACTCAAAGAGCAGTGAGGTTAGATGTAAAAATGTGTGCTAGAGGAAAATAAGCTCAAGAATCCCACAACAGGGTTTTTGGAAATACCTATGAGATTTAGGGGGACAAATCTCATGGCTCTTGAATCTCTCCTTTTCAGCCCTCTTGGAAGCCTCAGTAAATGTAGCTGAGATGTTTCCCTTGACAGAGTTCCTAAGGCAAAGCAGAATAAAAATGCTCCTGAAAGCATACTACCTCTCTGCACCCACTCCGCTAGTTTACTGGCAACCAAAAAAATTATAAAAAATTAAGGATAATGAAGCAGTATTCCATAAGGCATTGGAACAGAGAGGGTGGAATAGAGTTCAGCTATGTGTACAGCTGAACTCAAGTAATGGCTTGCTGCCTTCAGAGAGAGTCATCTTGCTCCTGTTTCTTCTCTCCCAGTTGTGGGGTCACACCCTTACATGAGATCTGACCTCAGTGATCCCTTTTGGGACCTGATCTAACTCATTAAGACAGTAACAAACTGTTTGTTTGGTTTTTTAAGTAGTTTTTAGACATTCTAGTAAGTCAAATTTGCTCAGAGGTAGGTTTAGGGGTTGAACCAGATGACTTCCAGGGGTCCCTTCCAAGCATTTTGTGATTCTGGGAGGGAGAGGAGAATTTGATGCAGGAGGAGTGTTTCGGTGTAACAATGAGACACAAAAACTGTGGGGAGGGGGTAGGAAAGGACTTTTTCTGCAGCCATGAGTTGCTATTTGGGCTTCTCCTATTTCTTGAAGAAGTACTTAATGAAAATGTATATCCTCACACCTCCTTGTTATTCCATTCCCTTGTTTCTTTTTGTATAACTGTCAGCTGAGACTGGAGGCTCTTCACAGCACAGATCTTGTCATTCCGTCTGTCTGTAAACTGCCTACCATAGTGCTGGGGCTACAGAACTATTTACAAACGTTAATAATATACCTGCCACATACTCCAGTGAGTGCTCACTTTTTCTCCTGGTATGGTTTCCTGAGGTTTTTTGGTGTTTGGTTGTTTTGCGTTTTTTTGTAGAGTGTTATTCAAACTTGCCTTTTTTGGCTAGCAGAGGCACTTTGAAATAGTTGAGGTTTTGATACAATATTATTTTAATCCTTATTTATTTTATAACTATTAAATATTTCCTCATACCTTCTGCCTCTTAGCATACAAGGAGAATGAGCCTTTTCCAGTTTGCAGTGGTTGGCAGAAAGAAGACCTCTAGACAGTGACCATGTTCTCTTGGGTATTTGAATACAGTAACATTCAGTTTCAAAGGGGATTTGTTCACTTCCTTTCCCTCACCCACCTTCAAAATTGTACTGTCAGTATTTTACCATAAATGTCTTCAGATAGGCATGGTGACCTACCTCACTTTCATCTAGACACTTGAACCAAGTGACCCTTTGTTTACCCTTTGCTAGATCTGATAATTTTAAGGTACTCGAGGAAAAGGCATACTGCATAATACGTGGCACACTTTTATGACCCACTATGCCTGGCATGCCCTAGAAATGTTGCTGAATTTGTGAGACTGTGCCATCTTTATTGCAATGAGCAGTGAGGTTCCTTGTTTTCTGCCTTCCCTCATGTTGTAAATGGAGTTGAGGTTACATTTTCCTGTCCCATAGTAAGACATTTTAGGTACAGAATTAATAATCAACCTTAAGAGCCTGCCTGGCCAGTATTTGTCCAGCACTGCTTTAAGTAATGAAAATTATTTCAGTGTAAATCAAGGCACATGCCTCTTGCCACTCACTTCCCAACTACTCCCACCCCCACCTGGGTAAAATGTTAGACAGGAGGGAAATAAGAATGAAGTAATGGCTTCAACCTGTCCTTACATCCCTAAAGAATAAGGACTGTGGGGTATGAAAGGGAGCATCAGAGGAGGTTAGCGTCTTACCTGTGAACTCAGAGGGTATGCCTTACACTTTGGGTGTGTCCTTTTCCTACAAATGCAAATTTCCTGTATTTGTAGTGGTAAAAGCAAAACAGTAGTCCATCAAGTCTTCCCTACAGACAATACTAATGGTGATGTGTTGCTGTATCCCATCCTCTTGCCTTTCTTTATGTCTCTCCTTTGGTGCTAGTATTCTAAAATCAGAGCCAAGGTGATTTTAACTGCTGGTTCTTATAAAGAGCAAGAACAAGAGAAAACACCCTGTAATGCAAGTGGGTACAAGTTAGGTAACTAGTGACCTGAGACAGCATGCACAGCATGAAACGTTGTGCGTTCTTACCTTATCTTTGTATAACCATTCTTACCTTATCTTTGTATAACAGTGACATCTGTCAAGGCCTATGAAAACATTAAAAACTGACTAGAAATAAAAGCATAAGGGTATACTTTTTTCTCCTCTCTTCTCAGTAGTCTACAGGACTGCATAAGTAGTACCTAGGTTGAAGTTCTTGACAATAACAAAATGCAGTTAATGCAGAAAAAATACTTTCTTTAACAACAACAAAAAAAGGGGACATCTATTTGTACAGTTACTGATATACCACCACTCAGCAGTGTTGTACATTTCATTAGCATGACTTGTACAAATATTCCCCACAAAGTCATGATCACATTACTGACTCAGGTGTTGAACTGTGTGTCAAGGTAGGAAAGGCCGATATGGAGGTGATGGACTCTCTCAGGTATTTCCTGAGCCAGAAGTCCTCAGCAAGCAGTATAAATCTGGTCCTTGAAGACATGCCTGTGTGAGTGCATATACGAAAGATCTCATTAGATAGACATTGGGTGTAAGATGCAGATAGCCAGGGTTACATGAGAGGAAAGTCAAGCATCTAGTTGTGAAGAGAGAGGCAGAGAATGCACTCCCTGTAAGGGTGCTCCCAAAACATCCTGTTTAAGTATTTATACTACCTAAAGGTGAATCTATACTGCAGTGGAGAAGGGACTGTTGTATGCATGATCTTGCAGCTAATAGCTTTTCCTGGTTAAAGAGACTGATGATTGCAGTGGTAGCAGTGTGGGCTTCTAAATATAAGCATATGGAAAAATATGTATATATCTGAGGGGAGGCACAGGAGAAAGCCTATGGGGCTGAATCCTCATGGGAGTTACTGTTGGAGAAAAACAGTTCAAAATGAGCCTGGGTATACCCCCAGGCTGCAGTCAGACCTTCCAGTAGCTGCAGTGTCTCACGGTACAAAATTTATAAGCATGAGTGGTTAGAGATAATGTCCACAGGAGCACAGTCCTTATTTAAGGGGAAAAAATTGAACCACAAAATCACAGAATAGTCAGGGTTAGAAGGGACCCCTGGAGATCATCTAGTGCAACACCCTGCTAAAGTTTCACCCACAGCAGGTTGCACAGAGTCATGTCCAGATCCATTTTGAATGTCTCCAGAGAAGGAGACTCCACAACCTCTCTAGGCAACCTGTTCCAGTGCTCTGTCACCCTCAAGGTAAAGAAATTCTTCCTCATATCCAGATGGAACTTCTTCTGTGTTGCAGTGTGTGTCCATTGTTCCTTGTCCTGTCACTGGGCACCACTGAAAAGAGCCTGGATCCATCCTCTTGACACTCCCCTTGAAGATAATTGTATGCAATGGTAAGATCCCCTCTCAGTCTTCTCTTCCCCAGGCTAAACAAGCCCAGCTCTCTCAGCCTTTCCTCACAAGGGAAATGTTCCAGTCCTCTTATCATCTTTGTAGTCCTTCACTGGAACCTTTTCAGTAGTCCCCTGTCTCTCTTGAACTAGAAAGCCCAGAAGTGGACACAGCACTCCAGATGTGGCCTCACCAGGGCAGAGTAGAGGGGAAGAATTACCTCCATCAACATGCTGGCCACATTCCTTGTAATGCACCCCAGGATCCCATGGGCTTTCTTGGCCACCAGGCCACACTGCTGGCTTTCCCCTCATCTACTTAGCCATTCCTTCCATCATAGAAGGCTATCAGATATGATTTCCCCTTGGTGAATCCATGTTGACTGTTCCTGATGACTTTCTCTTCCTCCACATGCTTCAAGATGACCTCCAGGCTGAGCTGTTCCAGCACCTTTCCAGGAATGGAGGTAAGGCTGACCAGCCTGTAGTTTCCTGGGTCCTCTTTCTTGCCCTTTTTGAAGACTGGAGTGACATTGGCTTTCCTGCAGTCCTCAGGCACTTCTCCTGTCCTCCATGACCTTTCAAAGATGATGGAGAGTGGCTTAGCAATAAGGTCTACCAGCTCCCCTAGCACTTGGGGTTGCACCCCATTGGGCCCAAGGATCAGTGGGTGTCAAGTTTGCTTAAGTGATCTCTAATGTGAACCTCCTCAACCAAGGGGAAGACTGCCTTTCTCCAGACTTCCCCTCTTGCCTCCAGGGTGTGGGATTCCTGAGAGCTGGCCTTGGTAGTAAAGACTGACATAAAGAAGGCATTCGGTAACTTTGCCTTCTCTGTGTCCTTCATCACCAGGGCATCCACCTCATTCAGCAGCAAACCCACATTTTCCCTAGTCATCCTGTTACTTCGGATGTACTTGAAGAAGGTCTTCTTGCTGTCCTTGACCTTCATCACCAGATTGAATTCCAAATGGACCTTATCCTTCCTTATCGCCTTCTTCTAACAACATCCCTATATTCCTCCCAAGTGGCTTGTCCCTTTTTCCACATCCCATAAACTTCCTTCTTCTGTTTGAGGTTTGCCAGAATCTCCTTGCTTGTCCATGCAGGCCTCCTGGCCTCTTTGCTTCATTTCTTACTCATAGGGATACACTTACTTTGAGCTTGGAGGCAGAGATGCTTCAATATTATCTAGCGGTCTTGGACCCCCCTACCTTCTAGAGCCATAACCCATGGGATTCCTCCAAGCAGGTCCTTGAAGAGGCCAATGTTAGCTCTTCTGAAATCCAGGGTTGCAGTCCTACCTGTTGCCCTGCTTCCTCAACAGAGGATCCTGAACTCTGCCATCTCATGGTCACTACAGCCAGGGCTGCCCCCAACACTCAAATCCCCAACCAGTCCTTAGTTTTTGATCCAGGAGTTCACTTTGCCTCATTAGTTCCTCTACACCTGCATCAAAAATTTATGATCAGTGGTCTGCAGGAACCTTCTGGACTGTGTGTGCCTGGCTGTGTTGTCTTTCCAGCAGATATCAGGGAGGTTGAAGTCCCCCATAAGAACCAGGTTCTGTGACTGTGAGGATGCTTCCAGTTGTCTGTAGAAGTCCTCATTGACTTCATTTTCCTGACCAGGTGGCCTGCAACAAATACCAGCAGTGTCCCCCATGTTCGCCGGCCCCTTAATCTTTACCTATAAGCTCTTGACTTGTTCTGCATTCACCCCAAGGGAGAGCTCAATTAGATTCAAGAGTTCAAATGAAGTTTAAACAAGAGAAGATTAATAAAGGAGGATTATTAAAAGAAAAAAATAAATCCATCTACAAAATGGAACAAAAAAATCACTGACATACAATATCAGCAGTAGCTCTTATATGTCCTCATTTGTTGAAATGAAAAGGGCTATGCATCAGAACATGCTAGTAGCAGACAGGTAATTGTCTCCTGCCATAAGCTAATGCATATACAATAAGGAAAACTTGGGAGGTTTTGTAGCTGTTTCTTTTTAAATGACTTGTTCTGTTCGAGTCAGTCAATGAATAATGTGTACTGTTTGAGTGAAGATATACTGGTTCTGGAATAAAGGTAAGCTGCAAATTATTTTTAAGCAGTAGCTCAGATTCCCAGTGTAAATTCCACCTCTGCCCCTAGGGCTGGGAATTTTATTGGCTAGGTGTGCCCAGACACCTCGTACCTACCCATATGAACCCCAAGGACAGGGCCGCAAGGGGAATGGACTATGTGGCTCTTAAGCAGTTCTGGTAGATACCATACTTGCAGTCCATTACACAGTTTCAATTATGTTATGCTCTCTTAAAACTTTGTATTGTTCATGAATATTGAGATGAGAAATAACTTCTGCTGCTAACAAGTGTATTTGTATAATGAAAAACAAAACCTGGAAGTATTTTTTAATCTGGTGTAAATGCTAATTTGATTTTACACCTGATTTTTAGGTGTATAGTGCTAATTTAATTTAGAAAAAGCTAACTGGTAACAGGATAGAGGTGTTTTGAGCAGCTCAGAGCACTTCCTAGAAATACTTGTAAACACATCTGCAGGAGACACGCAGCCTTAGAAATGACATCAGATCTCTGATGAATTAACATTGCCTTTAGCTCTGACAGAAAGACTCTTGTAAATGGTATTCAGAAGAATGATAAGTGTAACAGAAGTAGTTTAGCTTGGAAAATAAATGGCCTGACTTACCCATAGGCCTGGATTTGCTGGCATTTTGAGATTCTGGGCCAGCTTTGTAGCAAATCTGCTAATCTCATATCGTATTTAATCCATACCCATTTTTGTATCTTGCCAAAGATTTATTTGATATACTGTGTGTATAAAAACTAATATTCCAGTGCTGAATTTTTTTAGTAGCTAGTTTAACTTGATTCACTGTGACATTCCCTTGTGTAATGACATCTTAGCTATCAGTTTCACATCATTAATTATGATATTGCTCTGTACTGTGACAACAGGTCTAAATTAAAACTTGTTTTAAAATGTATAAACTGACATTTCTCAGGGTCATTTATTTCATGAAGTAATAGATATTGCAGACCTGAATGAAAGATCACTCCAGTTTCTATGTTTTGCTAACAGTCTTTTTGGAGCAATGGCTGTTGGATATACAGAAATAAAATTGATGGGAGGGCCTCTTTCTCTTGTCTACCCCAAACCAGTGTTTTAGAAGCATCAAGAGTTGTGAAAAGATGTTTTCTTTCATTCATTGAAGGATTCTACTGAGCGTGACCTTACATCATCCACTTAAGCATATGGCTATAAAGTGTGTTCCAGAAGTCTCCACAGGAATTTAAGCAGACACAGGCTCAGGAATTTAATCTAAATTGTTTAAGATTACCTAGAAAAATAATCATGGTCATTTTATCCAGTGAATAATGGATTTCCTTAATCTGATTTGAAAACTGGATACAACAGCCGTACTTGCTGTATTTTACATACAGCAAAAACGGACTGTAAGAAAATGTGCTCTGACTGTGTGATTCCACCTTTGCTATGTCAGTTTCATAGTTTGCCATGTTATTTAGGGCACACATTTGTTTGAGAGAAAGAACAACTTCCTGCTTCCTTTATATTTCAGCAGTGCAGGTATATAACACAGCGCTTTGCTCCTGTTTTTGCAACAGGACATGCATCTGGTTTGTTGGCAGATGGTCTTTTTTCTCTACAGTGCTAATCAAACTTTGATAGATTTGGATTTGCGCAAGGGAAAAGCTGACAAGGCTGACTGAGCGCATCTGCTTAGCTGTTCCTTGCAGTTCCTGAGAAATGACTCAATATTCACTTAAGGCTGAAATGCTGTAACTGGAGAGTCAATATGGTGGCAAGAACGTCAGCTTCTGTAATCAACTAGAGCAGAGCGGCTGCTCATGCATTTCAAAATAACACTCAGGTTGATGGCACCAACTCCTTTTAATTGATGAATTGCAACATTACTGTTTAGCAGCATCTGAGCAACATCCTGTTTGTGAAAAACCCATGTAAGCAACAAATTCCACTTGGCTTTTCTGAAGTGGGTTATTTTATAAACAAGGCAATCCAGTCTCAAGTCTTGTTCTTCAAACCTTGTGTATCTTTTCAAACCATGATTTGATATGTGTGGAAGTTCTGCATAAAGGACTTTCAGAACTGAGGGTCAAATCCAACTCTTTGTACCAGGTTTGATTCTGCTCCAGTAGTCTTTCCATGTGAATAAATGCTGGGTTGGTTGTTGAGTTTTTTTAAACTTCTTCCTGGAAAGAGGGGAAAAAATGAGTATCTCAGCTTTCTGCTAGGCTCTCCTTGGTGCCCGTGCCAGTAACATATTTGATATAGGAGCTGTTACCAGCAGCTCTCTTTTGCTGGCTGGACTCCTCACTGTGTCCTGATATTGTGCTTTCTGGTTACTTATGCTGAGGAAAACCAACCTTTTAATCTTTCCACTTTTTTCCTTTCTACCCTGTGTATCAACATGTGAAAGACGATGACTTCCAAATATTTATACTACGTGTATAGAAGTGTTATGCAGCTCTAGCTTTTCACTTGTGTAAAAAGAAATTCAGACTCATCTGTGGTAAAATGGCATGAATGATCTCTTTAGTAGCCATGTTCTTACCTAGCACTATTTGATACAAATGTACATCCGTCCACAGAGGAAGGTCAACACTGCAATAGGGAAGTTCTGTTCAGTTTAGCAACAAAAAATAATTTGAGAACACAATGCTGAAAACTGTTCCCTTAGTCCCTGCAGGGCATCCCTCATTTGGGGCTTTGGCATAGCTTTTCTGACTGTTCCAGAAAAGAGGCTTGTAGGAGGACATATGTTAATAAAAAAAAAGACCTATTATTTTGATAATTGAAAACTCTCATAATTTCCAAGAGTGTTTCTTCTGGCTCATTTTCAATCCTCGATTCTGCCCTACAAGTGAGTAGCACTGCTTACAAAGTTGTTTATGACTAGGGAATGTTTTAATACTCTAATGATTAGAAAGAACGTACAAAAGAATCTGAACAGAAGAGGCAAAACATGAAAAGAGTGAAGGAGATGACAAGAAAAAAGAGCATCTGAATGTACAATGAATATAAAGGGTTGCTTCTTTCCAGCAATAGGACCTCAAAGTTGTTCATGTGCTCTGGAAGGGTCTCATCCTATATAAATATTTCAGTGTGTTCAAACTGATATCTCTAAATTAGAAATGAAAAAAAAATATCTGGGAAACACCAGATAATAAAAGTTTTGTTTTTAGATCAGGGAATTTAACTGGATAATGCTGGAGTGTACTGTTTGTTGAATTTAGTGAAGTGGAATTTGGCAGGTTTACTTGGTGCTCTTTATTCCTTCTTAATTTATATTCCCTCTGAATGGGTGACTCTAGTCAATTACCTGGACAAAAGGATGTATTTTGCAGTGCAGAAAAAAAATCAGTATCATCAACATATTGCAAAGCATTCTTGAAATAATAATACTAAAGAAGGATGATAACAGGACTGCCTTGGTGTTTGTATGAATATGCAGACCATTCTTAGACAACAGTAGCAAAACTGCAGTTTTAAGTAAAGTTTCTAGAATATGAGGGAAGGCAAGGAAGGTTGAATTTTGAGACAATTTTGGGTTTTTTTCTTAACTATTTTTTTACAGCAAGATGTGAGGAACATTTAGTTAGTTTAGGTTGCAATTAAAAAAAAAAAAAAAGTCAACATTGTCAGGACTTGCCCACTACCATTGGCTTGGGCAGCTAACTACTTTCTGGGGTTAGTATCTCAAGTGAGCTGTGCCACAATGTTTCCCTTTATCCTAGAAAATAAGACATATCCAAGATGTCCGCAGTACGGTTAGGTTTTTGTTTGTTTGTGTTTCTTTTTTTTTCATTTCAGTGCAACATTCACAACTCCAATTGTTATGTGTGATTTTGGTCCACTTTTATTCATCATAGTTCTGATTTCAGTACATTAGTATTATAGATAAGTATTATATATATATATTCTATATAAATCAATTTAGCAAGATAGGTATATTTATAATGATAATTAAAAATAAAGCATGATAAATTTTTAGTAAGGCATTTTATTTCCCTTTCAATATAAAGTCCCCCTAACATCCTAAAATTAATTTAATATACTGTATTGTTTGCTTGGTAGAGACTGATTTCACAATAGCTTAAACCAAATAAGATATTCTTCATTTTTTAGCATATATGTATTTAATAATACATTTTTATTGGACTGATACAATTTACCTATACTCCAATATTTACTTTTTACTTGAACTGATATAGAGACAATCAGTTCAATAGAGGAACTGTTACTGTTTCAGGAACATATTTTCTTTATTGTACAGCGGTACCATTACTTAAGCTGGCATTTTTTGGAAGATAGTGTACTTTAATCCCTCACCACTGATCAGAGATTCAGGATTTCTGTATCTGCAGGGAAGGATAATCTTCTTTGTATATCCTATTCATGATGTTTCTCTTATCACTTATGACATATCGCTTTACGTCTCATATAACGTCATGATAAAATCCAACATTCCTTATACTGGTTGTACACATTGCTGGACCTAAAGCTGCAGGATTTGGGTTATAGAATAGCCCAATAGTATCAGTGGAAAAATAAAGCTAGAGAATTTTGCTTTTTTTGCTAGCATGAAATATAAAAAATGAAGTTAAGGGACAGAGGTGAAGCAGTTATGTTTTGTAGAACCTATGGCAAGCCAGAATTCCTTTACTGCTTGAATTCAAGCATTTCATCATTTGGCTGTTATACATCAATGGTGACACATCATTTTCCATGATATACTGGTTTTTTAATATAAACCATAATATCTGTGTCAGGCTTCAGATATGAGCTAATTTTATGATGCATGTATATCTCTCCTTCCTTATAAATATCCAGACAGATCCATATATCCACAGTAGAGAAAAGTGGAAAGTTCACAGATCAAAAAACAATTAAAGTTTGAGCAAAGTGGACTTTTCCAGTTGAAATAGAGCAGACAATGGCAAGTTTTGCCACATTGTTGTAGAATTGTGTTATCTAGTGAGAGTCACTTAGATGATGTAAAACTGGTGTTGTTACCTTCTCAGGGCATTATTTATGAATAATGATGTCATGCATAACTGGTTTTTTCTGCAATTAAAGTTTGTTTTGGGGATTTTTTTTTTAGCTCAGACTACATTAATGTGCAGAAATGTACTGTGAGTACATTGAGCTATTGTTCAACCTCAGAGATGACTGCATATCAGGGCCTGAGAAATTATTTAGCTTTTTTTTAGCCTTTCACACACAAAAATGTGAGAAGAACAATGAGAGTGAAAACCTGCAGGTAGATTTCTTATGAGTAGTAGCACAATAAAAAGTAAATTCAACCAAATATTGAAAGCAAAATATCCAACATCTAAGGGATGTGGTCTTTAAACAGTAGACGATAAATGGGATGGGAAGGAAGAGCATGCAGCCGCCTCATTTATAGCAGTTTAATGTGGATGCTCTGTAATATACAGGTTTATGACACAAATAGTGGGTGTCAAGGATGCCTGTCTTTAGCAAAGCAAATCCTGTTGTAAGACATCATTGCTCTTACCCTGGGTTAATAGTTTTCCTTGGTTAACTTCAGATTTGGACCATAGTTTTTCTTGTTCTACTGCAGGGGTGTAAGGCACAGCAGTGCCTGTGATCTTTCCTGGCATATTCCTGTAGCAAATATCTGTATGTAGTTCATTATAAATTTTGTTTGGTTTTGGTTGATGAAAAGTGTTATGCAGATGAAACAGGTTCTCCAGAGCCTCTCAGTATGAAAAATCAGTTCCATGCATGTGATTTTGGAGGACCAATGGCCCAGGTCCTCCTTTTCTGGTGTTCCTTTGCTTTGGATTAATGGGCACAATAACAAATAGAAGGGGTATACATGGACAGCTCAGATGTGAATCTGCTACAGAAACTGTATGTGTTTATAATGTCCCTCTATAAAGAGCAGAAAGACTTGAGAAGTACATTTTTGAATTTGTACCTGTAAATAATGTTGCTTGGACTTTTGAATTGTAAGATTAAATCTGTGATGAGCTACTTGGTCATGTTTTAATAGTTGAAGATCTCAGCTCATAATTAGTATGTAAGCTGGAAAGGTATGAACTCAGAATCATCTGCACTGTCACAGATTTTCCTCACAATTTCAGCTGTGATGTCAAAATCTGAAATGAAGCTACAACCTTGCTTCTTATCCACTGGGACAATCTGGGACAATAATTTAATTCATGTATGTGTATTATTGCACATGCATACCTTTGACATATCGATAAACTCTATGTATCTGTATACGTGAACTCATATTTGTAGATGCGGCAAAGGTGCTAGTCCAAATGCAGTCCAGATTCATACCTGTTGTAAAAACATGTCACATCCAAGCATTTCAGTGCTAAAATTCTCCTGCAGAGTCTAATAGGATAATAGGATTTTAAGAACTTTAGAGGACATTCTGAGATAGGATGAGAGGAAGTGAGCCTTAAAAGAGCACCTACTCATAGCTTTTTAAACAACATTGGCTTAATAATCTGAAGACTTAAGTTCCTTCTTGAAAATGGAGACCCTATGCTTTGGTTTATGAAGAAATTATGTGACCATATTTGTTAGAATCCAGTTATCTACACAACGATAATCTTCTGAATGCAAGTGGGATGCAGCAGTCTTAAAAGGCATGGAAATAACTTGTATACCCTCAATTTAGCTAAAGAAACATGAAATGACCATATAAACAAGACCCAGTCTTAAAAAAATTCACCCTTGTAACTCTATAAGGAAATTATGTCCCCTCCATTTAACAGATAGGGGAAACTGATAGGAAGCATCATGCAGGAAAATGCTAAAGCAAGTACCTATCTTTAAGCAGCTTTCTGAGCTTATCTTTCAAGAGCTTAGACTGTAATTGACTGAAAATCTACAGCATTGTTGCCTGTTGAAGCATATTTCCTGACCACGTCCATACAGCATAATCATAGGACTTTCTTATCTTAGTAGAAACTTGGTTGTCTCCATATCTGCAATTACTTAACACAGCCTGACAAATCCTGAGGTGTATGGAGCCAAAAAGGAAGTGGGTATGAAGATCAACAAATAAAACGTTTATAAAGTGTAATTCAGCAGCATGTGCTATTGTATCTGTAACATCTTCACTCTTTGAATAGAAGCTTGGATCAGGGTTTTGGAGACTCTGTAAGGACAGTCCAGGAGGATAAAGACAAAATGTGTTGTTTGTACAGCTCTTTATCAAACATATTTTCAGGCCAGCATGGGGAAAAAGATCTTCTTGATTGAAATATCAACCTATCAAGCAAACTAAGTCTTTGAGGGTCAGGAAAACATTGCCTTATCTGGATGATGGCAGCTGCATATTGTTTCTGGTATTATATTAGGAGCTATGTGGAAGGATAAAATGGTCTTATAAAAGGGTCAGGGACAGTGGTCTGATCAATGAGTTTGTTTTTTGCAGTAACACCTCATAAGTTAGCAGAAAGGCAAATCATGTAAATTATCTGTTGTATAGTGTAACTGAATTTATAACAAAACCTTTTAGAACTTTGAGGAACATTTTACAACTAAAACCACAGTGAATATCTTTAGGATCGTGAATATGCAGTCAGCAGCTGAAATGGGACTTCAGGAGTACTGCTGTGAATGTTTAAAAGCGGTAGTGTCACATAAAAATATATGTATCTTTCTATACTAACCTTTCATTTCAATATATGTCTTTGAAGCGCTGGAGGCTGGGAGGCAGGCTCCAATTGTGTCTGACTGGTGAGAGCACCTGCTATTGCCCAGAGGCATAGCATGAAGGCAGAGCGGATCTGAAAAGCAACACCTAAAAGCTCACTTAGCTGGCAATAAGGATCAGTTCCTTAATACGCTTTTTCTTACTCCCCTTCACATAAGTGATTGGGGCACTTGGATGGCTTTCCTCTGTTAAATGGAGGTTGACAGGACCCTGTGTCTTAGAAATTTCACAGCTTTTAAAGCAGCGAAGCTGGTGCAAACCAAGGCTTTCATCTAGGGTTATGCACAGAAACCCATGATGACAATGTTTCTATTTAACAAGGAGCACCCAAAGCTCAGGTTAGATGTATCCTACTTTTAATTTCTTACCCTGATTTTATTCAGTTCATACTTTGAGGTATTAAGCAGTTAATTGCATCGTAATGCCTCAAGCTGGACATCCATAAAATAACATGCTGTCCCTGACCATGTGGGAAAACCCCAGAATAAGTGACCTCCCTATTTGCTCCATCATAAATGCAAGGACTGAATCCAGTCCTTCCCTGCGTTGTCTCACCTTGGGAATGCCACCTTTACCTGAAACATTGCCTGCAACACCTTTCCTTACTGCCTCCATACCTCTGTGCAGGAGGAAAGTCCTGTAGACAAAAGCCTCCCACAATTTGTGGTACTGATTCATGTCCAAAACTGATCAGGGAAAGTACTCTGGTCATCACCTGGTTAAAGACTGATAAGTTAGTACAGGATGGATTTTTTCAGCCAGTCAAACATAAGAGAAAGCACAGCTGGGGGATGTGTTAGCTCAGTGTGGGAGAGGAATCCAGAAGCCTTTCTAAACTCCAGTTATGGACGGTGGCTCAACTGCAGTAAACTTCATGAGGCCTAAAGTGCTGCAGCACGTGTTTTTCTCTATCCGCTGGCAAAACTTTCATCTTGTCCTTCAAATGGATGCCTTTTGTCCACAGCTTGATCTGACCTTGGCACTAACAGTGCTGTGTGAGCAGAAATAGGGGGCAGCTATATTTGAATACTGCAGGATCTAAAGTCACAGCCATCTGGGCCATTTCCCTCATGGCAACGTGTAACTCTGCTTGTACTTTCCAAGGCCATTCTGCATTTTGTGTCCCATTCCCATATACACCTTTCTCAAACAGAGAGTTTCTTGCTGTAGCAGGAGCAACTTATTTTAGACTGAATAATTTGATTACCTCCCTATAGCTGTCACAGGCCATTTGGAGCGCAACCTTCAAGGGGGGCAATGGCAGAATAATTCTTACAGCAGCTTTCTTAGGTGATTCCACTCCCTTTTCTGGATGTTTGAGTTTGTGCATTCTCCACTTGGCTGCATGCATGCGTGGTTTTTAGTATCCATAGGTGTTACTTCAATGAGATGTGCCTAGTTTTTAAATATACGTGAAATGTTTATGTATGTATATTTTGTGCTGAAATCCTGCTTAATTCTCTGTAATGATTTTAACAGAATGACAGGAAAGTGCTTCCAGCTTTCAATTCAAGAGAACATTTTAGCATTGGTAAGCTCTGTGTACATGCTTAAGTGTTGGCATGAACAGGAATGAAAGCAAGCAGTTTAATGAAATGGAAACATGCAAGAAAATGGCAACATTACTGCTTGTGTTATATTCAGCTAATTGCACTGTGCTTTAATATTGGTACAGAATGAAATACTGCCCGGCCGATGTATGTGAAAATGTAGACATGTTGGGGGCTGGGCTTTAACTCATTCAGGCAAGTTAATTGGAATGATGTTTTTTATCTCTAAACTCCACATCCATGTGTTTCTTTATCTTTTTGTTCAGCAAGCATTCAGATTGTGTTCCTGTGTACTTCTTGATAATATTTGCTTATAAGTATCTCTTTGATCTATGAATTAGTTTGGATTATAAAATTTATATTCCTATAGGTCCAGATTCTTTGCACAGTTCTTAGGAAAAATCTTTTATTGGTTGCAAGACTTTTAGGTAGTAATGGCACTGAATATCTATATTTTAAACTTTCTTATTAATATGACCTTTTCCAAGAGATTTTCGGATTTTCATGCCTTGCTTCTAAAAAAAAACGGGGGGGGGGGGGGGGGGGGGGGGAAGACATTGTGTTTTAGAAAGGATCCTTAAATCAAACTAAAAGAAATGTCTTAAAAAGCCCCTAAACTTTAATGGTATTTGTACTACTACATTTTAATGGTTTAAAATATTCAATTTTTCTTCACTTATTTTTTCAGTCACGCTGTTACATTCTATATTGCGCAAATCAATGTATATCGTTTACATTTGGTTCATTTTGTTTTACTCCTAAAATGAGTTTTATTTTAAAATCTCATCTCTTCTGTCTTTTTGGTGGTGGTTCCCTTTTCCTGTGAGGAAAGAACTTGCAGTATTAGGCTGTGGAACAGCCCCCTGGCATTAGGTCCATAAAGAGCAATTTATCCATGGCTTCATCTATTGAGTGTGTTTATATTGTAGAAGAGCTTTGAGGAACAATTAGCATTTTGTTTTATAAAGTACCATTTCTCCTGGTTTGAACCTGAACTTTTTTGAGTTTTTCATAAAAGTATCTAGAGCTTAACACATAGGAAAACACCTGTCTCACTCTGAGTACTGCAGAGTTTACTAAATGTAGAGGGGGAGAGGCAGAGCTGGTGCCCCAGTGCATTATAAAAAGGAAGCTTAATGGTATAAGGTAGTTTTTAGTCCTTATTTCAGTAGCTGTGCTCCACCAAACTCCTAGTGTGTTGTTTTGAGCTAAGTGCAAAGTAGTAGTTAGTGCATTCTCCTGTTCTGCGAACCAAGGACAAGGGCTTAAGCTGAAAGCTCTCACCTATCTGGGGGCAGCAGCAATGATTATCTGTGTAACTGTGTTTTGATTAGAGCTTCTAGAAGCTTTTTGGGCTTGATTTGATTTACTGCTTTTTCTTTATTTCTCTATGTAAATGTTCTTTAAAATGAATGAAAAGGCCCTTAGAAAACAGACACACACACGTGCAGCTGAGCTAAGCTAATGGCTTTTTGCTGCCGTAAGGGGCAGTCATACTCCCTCCCCAGTGACAACTCATTGACCACTTTTCTCTGAACCAGTTTAGTTTGCTGTCCCAGTAGGACGTGATTTCCTCTTCTTTGGGGCAAATGAGTTTTCTGCTGCTTTAGTTAATTGAACTGATTTTGCAATGGGCAGTATGTTCAATGAATGCTTGAAATGTCAAAAGTGGCAGCAGCATGTGGTCCAGGGAAGGGCAGGTGTCAGGTAATAGGGGAAATCATGGTATGGAAAGCTGTCTGGGAAGCCATTTCTTTGTAGTGGGAGCATACTGAGTCCTGAACAGGCCTACTGAATGTAGCACAGAGCTGACTTAAAGCTGTCCTACTTCTTTCCTTACTCAGCCTCCTCGGTAGTAGTAGAGCATAAGAGAATCAACTTATGACGTTATTTTGGGATCTTAGTCAAGGCTGGTTCAGAAAACCCCATCTGCTTCTTTAACTTCCTCTTTTCCACAGGAGGGTCCAACCTTGCTCTTTACACACGCTGCCTCACAAAAAACCCTCCACTCTTAATCTCTTCCATGGATTAGAGCTTTGTCCACAGGGGTGGGATAAGGGTTGCAGTCTGCATATCTCTTGGGTCACAGAAGCAGCAGTAGTATTTTTGGGATTTTAGGGCTGGAATTCACAGTGACTATTTTGTTTCATTCTCATTCAGCTCTATATTATGTTTTTCTTTCCTGTTTTCCATTGCACATTATTGGACTTTACTGGTATGACTTTCATTCACATCACCGGGAATTACAAAACTCAACCTGAATCCCTGAAAGTGCCTATAGAAATTACTTTCCTGATTGCATCCTATATGAAATATAGTGATACTGCCTTTTAAAGAAGAATTCTCTGACCTAGGGACTGACTTTTGGCAAAGAAATAACATTGTCTTATTTTCCTTCCCTGTTCCCCCTATTTCTTGTAGATATTTGAGAGAAATCAGGACTTTGAAAGAACCAGATAAATTTGTACTCTCCAGGTCAGTCATTTTGTGTCATCTTGGCTTCAGTGCACTTGACTGAACAAGTAAAGAATGTAAAATCAGAACAAGAAATCCAGTATTACCTATATATCCCATTATATTTTTCATCATAACAAAAGCTGTCATGACTAGTGGGAGCTGATGGGAAGACACACTGCTGTCTGTTTCTCCTCTTTATTGTTAGTATCTCCTTTCTTAGTGGTACACAACCATCCTGATAGAAATTGCACAGAGAATAATTTGCCAAAATAAAAGCAATAAAGCAAGAAAATAAAAGTGGAGTCTTTTATTTTCCTGAGAGTCAGGAGGTCAATGAAACATTCTTAGCATCATCCACACATTAAATAGAGATATATCTAATTAAAGAAGTTGTCTGTTGTCCATTTTATTGTGCACAGTACTCATATTCCCCCCAAAGACAAGCAGAGATGTCTGCCTTTATACTGCAAAACATCAGAGAAAGAATAGAATTTTTAAAGATTTTGTATAATTGTTAATGATACAATTTAGAAACAGAAAAGCTGTTTGGACTGCACCTTGATCTTACCAAGACTGAATTTTCCAATTGGATTGTTTTCCTTAGGGAACATACTATGAACAGTTATGAAATTTATACTGTGCCACTATAAAGCACATATTGTATCCATTTTCTTCTCTAACCAAACTACTAATTACCTGTGATCTAGGAAATTTATTTGATTCTCTAACTTCCTGTAATTGTAAGCAAGTGATTTTCTCCTTGATCATTACACCTTAAAACCAAGCACTTTTCTTAATGTTCTTTGTTGATTTGGATCTTTTGTGTTATTGCTTTTTGTTTGCCTCTAGTTCAGAATCTTTACATTATGCATGGTAATGAATATCTAAGGACTTTGCTCACCACTGGAATATTAACTGGCCAGTCTGGGTCTCCCTGGCTGGTGCATTCCTGATGAGGTATGAAAGCAAAAGCTTTTCCCAACTAAGCTAGAACCCTGTTTCAGGAAGTCATGTTGAACACAAATACAGCAGGGTGTCAGCAGGTTTACTGGTTGATGGAGGAAGGAAAAGTAACAGGTTATCAGCAGGAGACCTTCCTCTGCCAGTAATAATGTGTTACTCTTTTTCTAACTGGCTTGATTGTGTCACCTTCTTGGGCAGTATTTATTGCTAGCTATTAAAAGGCCCTTCTTCCCTTTCATTCTGATGTGCAATGTATTTTAGATAACACTCCACCTGCATTTCCTTCCTTTAGCTTCCTCATTATGTAGAGTTCTAAATGTGTATAAATTACTGTCAATGCTCTTTCTTCCCAGCATTTTGTCTCCTTTCACTATACAAATAATTTTGCGCTGACTTTCCCAGTGACATTTTACTTGACTATCTCCTCAGTACATTTCTGACATTCTAACTTTTCCAGTTTCCTTCACATTAGTATCTCTATTCTCTCTTACGTTTACAGCAGTGTACTATCTAGCACCAACTAAACACATGCAATAAAGGTGATAATTTCACACCTGTCAGATAATTGAATTAGCTGTGCTTAAAAATGAGAAATCCACTTAAAAATCCACTGGATTCTGATTTTGTGGATTAATGTGTTTTTATTGCAGTTTGTCAGAAGAGTTAATGCTTTTCTCTTTCCTAGTGCGCTCTCTTACCCCTTGTCCATTCCTTTTCAGGAAAAGAAAGTGATTTGTAGCCTACTGAGGTAATTTCTTTTTATATACCTAGGAGTTGTTTGTATCTGAAAAAAACCAGTAATATTAGATTTAGAATGAACTCTAAGGTTTAAGGGATATTGTGAGAATGGGTCAGAACTATTTGCTGTGCTGGTTTGCTTTTCATAAACAGCTGGAAAATAGCCATCACATTGGCATGTGAAAGCCCCCAGGAATGTCTCTGCAGACAAGCAACTGGGCTATCTCAGCTTTACAGGCATCCTGGGGGCTGCTTAGCACATCAGAGAAGATGCAGCTCATGTTACCTGTGACAGAGGGAAGCAATACTATGCCATAAACTAGAATCTCTTGGTTTTTCACAATCAGTGTTCATGTGTCTCAATGCTGGCAAAGCTTTTCTTGCTGGTAGTGTGATGGCACTGCGAGTGCTGTGAGCTATGATAGTTTTAGTACTTGCAAATCTGGCTAATTTTATAAACGCGTGAAGGAAAGAATGGATATAGATGAAGGTCTAATGATGAACTATACAGGCAATAGTTCAATTTGTATGCTAAACTAAATTAAACTAGATTTATTATTCCCCAATTATTCCACAATTTTTTTGATGTCTCTAAGTTATTTTACAAATAAGGCATTAGAGCTAAAATAGAAGGAAGAAGAGGAAAACATTGTTTACAAATATATGAACAGCTGTTTTGCAAGCAGAAAATGCTGCAATTAGTTCTATATTCTCTTGCAGAGTGAATACTTGGCAATTGCCTTATCCTAATGACAGAGTCATCAATATGATTTTCCTGCTGATCAGTTTATAGGTCAAGTTATTGATACTGGAGACTGTTTTGGCAGCATAACATATCTCAGGCAGGACAGATCTGATAATATTTGAAAAGCTGGAATTAGTCTAGTAGCATCAGCTATTTACAAACAGATGTAAAGAAGACAGGACTGTTCTTTTGCTTCACTGATTAGCTGGATGTTGTATGGTGAATACTGTATATATGCCAAATAGTCCTTTCAGACATTTTAGTAAATTTACTTTGACATTGCTAGAAAAAGTTATCAGAATCCCTAGAGAGGCAAAATTATCATGGATGTTATTTGCAGTGTATTGATTGTCCAGTTCTATTAGTTTTTACTTTCATTTTACTACTGATGAACTTTCCATCCTTTGCATGGTGAAGAAGGCTGACGTACTTCATTATGCCAGAAAATGTGAGTGACTTTCGTTTACAGATAGTCTTAAGACCTTAGTAAAGCTGATGGGAATACAAAATAAATGAGGACTGAGACTTGGAGACAACAGAAGCTACTCTCTACTACACTAGGAACTAGAATTTTAAAAATGGCCTAAAATGCCAATGAGTTAGACATTGCCCACACTTAAGATACTGTTTCCTGGAAGGCAAAGGAATAACAGAATCTGAAGTCAGAAACCCACACTCACAAACAGCACTGTGGTATTTGAATGGCTCAGAAAAGCAAGTAGAAAACTCTGAATGTTGGGCAAAAAGCCAGAGAAAATGCAAAGCGTAGGAGTATGTCTCAAATCTTACTTCTCTCCAGATGTCAGAAACTCATCTGTTTCCAGGTATGGAAACTAAAAGCCTTCCCAAGACAGATACACGTTGGCATTTGTTTTGAAAGAATGGAGCGGATCTTTGTTCTTTCCATCAAGACAGAGGTAAACAACGCAACAGTTGTGACAAGTAATGTGTTTTATCAAATGATCTACAGTGAGTGAAGAATGGAGGAGACAAAGGCTGTATAGTCCATCAACTAGGACCTTTACTCTGTGGGGGGAGAGGGGAGGGAATCTTGTCTTCCTGTCCTGCTTTTACAGCCATGTATGGATTTGAGGTTCAGTGGCCATTGAGAAGACAATGAAGATTATCCTGTTAGTGTGAACCAGATTTCCTCATCCTGGGTCGGTGTCCCAGTTGGTGTCCAAACCACGAGAACATGGGCTTGGGTTACTCCTTCTACTTTCTGTTAGGCTTCTTCCTCTGTTTTTTCCTTTCTCTGTGAGAGGCACAGTTCAAAATGGAAAGTGAATTTACCTAGCTTAAACTGATGACCTGGTGGCTGGTGACTTCTTTCTAAGAGATGGAAGATGCTCAGGACATGAAAACCAAAGTTTACCAGTCCTGGGTAAGTATTTAAATGACCAAAGTATTATCTACAAGGCAGGCATGGTTTAAAACAATAAACAAATAATTTTCTGAAGGGTCTGTAATTTTATGACATGTATAAGGGACATGTCAGATCAGTCACTGCTTCCCACCCTGCCTGGCTCTGTCAGGCACATCCTGGTCCTGTGGCCACCATTGCCTTGACCCCCTGGACACTACCTGGCAGCCCCCTCCCGCAGCTCCCCAGTAGGACCCTCCAAACATATGTCACCACAGGGTTCAACTACTGGGGCAGCTGGTGGGTATCTGAGCAGAAATCCCACCCACAAGGTGGCAGGCCGGAAAGGAACAGCTGTGGGTGATGCAGACAGCTATGCTGGCTGAAAGACATCTTTAAAACTGCAAAGCAGGGTTGTTTCCTAGGTACTTGATTGTTCAGGGAAGGAAGGCTTTCTCTATATTCTTTGCAAATAAGATATTTTTGGTCTGATCCTGTTGGCACCACCAAGTTACCTTACTAGCTTCAGGAGAATCCTGAGTATATATAAAGATCAGGCCGGGAGTCAAAGGACTCTCAGTAAGTTCCAGTCCTGTAATGTACAAGGTGTGATTTAATTTTATAATTGACAACTCTTTGTTTCATATATAGATGTTTTATATATATAATGTTATGCACATACAGTTATATGGTGATGACAACAAAATTTCCATGTCAGACTATGAAAACACAAGTGAGATGGTGTTCTTCTGCTCACTCTGTTTTCAGAAAGATATTAGCATGTGTATTTGAAAATGCATCTGTGGTGGGATGTATACCATTCTGTGTGCAATGTGTTTTTCTACATAATGTTGCCTCGTCAGACATGGTGTCTTTATTTGCTTTGTTTTATCCAGTCACTTGCTCTACCTGCATCACTTAACTCAGTCTGATTTCTCTAGAGCTTCTAAAGACTTTTTGGGATGGGATGACCCTTAGGACTACCTTGTAAGATACATTTAAGTACTTTGCTGAATCTAAAGGCTGATCTCTGTGTTAGTATGTAAATTAGACTCTCCCTCTTTAGTCTTTTTACATAATATTACTACTACCATGCTATTCTGGTTGTCTGAGTTCCTCAAGAGTTTCAATAAGCTGTTAATTTGATTTATTTTGAAAAAAATGTGCTTTATCCATGAAAGAAAATATTAACAGTGAGAAAAATGCTTTAATCTGTATAGTCATTATTGTTAGAACTTTTCTCAGGGCTTAATACTTCAAATAAAAGCATCTGAGCTGTATAAAGTGAAAAATAACATGTAGGTCAGCACACAACCAGCAAACACACATCTAAAAATAATATTTTGTCAGCTCAATCAGGCTCAGACTTATTCAAAGACTGAAATTGTAAAGCTTGAATGTTTCTTCTGCTTCTGAAACACAGAGATTCTAAATGGCAAAACATGTCTTTTTCTCATTCCTTTGACAGATAATTTTCTCCATAGCCGCAATGTCTCTGAGTCAGAATTTCAGTCCAGGTCAGCATTCTTACCTGCTGTCTGCTAGTTTTGTGTATGACAAAAAAATTAGAAATTGCCTGCCTGCAAAGTGATTTCTAGCATAATGGATTGATTTATTTATTATTTTTTCCCCAACTGATCTAGCTTAGCTCATTAGAGAGTTGTTATACCTTGCCAACCTTTACTTTACTGGAACGATCTAAAATATCTTAGCATTTGACAGGTTGTTAATTTTTTATAATTGGTTCAACCACTTTTTCTCTGGTTCTCCACCCTTTTCAATGAATAACGTATGTCTTAGTTTCCTCTAGTAAAATTCACCCTTGATTTTTCTTTGTTGATACATTTGGAACCAAAATCCATAATGTGCTTTTAATGATATGTGGTAGAGATTTGTATAAACTGGGAATCACTTTTACCTTTCTATGCCAAAAATGTAAGTGAAAGAAGTCTTTCTTATCCCCATGCAAGTCAACATATACTTGCACAAATAAATCATTTCTTAGTTTTGGTAAAAAGAAAAATAAGGAAATATTGGTGAGATGGCCTAGGGAAAAAAAGATAGAGCCCAAACAGTATATTGTCAGCAATACACATCCAGAAACATAGAAATTTCCAGGCCCTGCAATTGAAAAACTTGAGAGCATTTAAGAAGCATCTCTTCAGCCTCCTCTTTGCCTGTACATTTCCCTGTTATCTGTCCTTCTTGATTTACTTTTTCAAGAGACTGTCAGGTTCTAACATCCCTGTTGCAGTGGTACACGTGGCAGAGTGTATTTACATCTGAAGATCAAAGGACTTTAATCAGCATTTTCCAAATGCTTTTGAGTTTCACAACTGACTTTCTCTGCTCATACATACTAGATTTTTTTTCTGCCAACCAGCTAATCAAACTCAACCTTGCTGATATTGCAAGCAAAACGCCAACAGTAACTAACCAGGCCAGGTGAACCAACCAGTTGGTCTTCTGTTCTCGTTGCATTCACAGCTGATAAACAGGAACTTTATGCTTGGGAGCACCAGTTTCTTTGCAAAGGCAAGAGGGTTTGGCTGCAGAAGCTTGTAAAACCTCTTGCTGAAGTGGACCTATGAAATTTACTCTTTATTGCTGAATTTCAGAGAGAGAGAAGCACCAGGTCAGTAATACATTGTAATTTCCTTGCTCTTGTAGCATTCCCCTCATTTGTACACCAAAACCTCATGTTTAGCCTCTTAGCTACAGCCTTATACTGGGACCTTGGTTTTTTTGTTGGTTTTGTAGAATTATGCTCAATCTGATCTTATTATCTACAACTCCTTTGTATTACATCTGTACTGTAGATATCTACAACTGTACTGCATAACTGTAACTTACTGTTTATTTCACAGTGCCTAGATTTGCCTTTTGGAAGTTCTAAAGTGCATGTTTTTCAGGTGAGCCTGTCATACAAGGTATCTAGGCTGGCCAGTTTCATCATCACCAGCTATAGTGTTCTCAGCATTATTAATTTTACAGTGAGCTTTAGTATAATTTTCAGAATGTATCTACTGTTGCCTTTTCATATTTTTCTTCAGAAAATTGTGAGTACAATTGGGTTTTAATAAAAGTTTTAATTAAATAGTCTTATCTGGGGTTTGAGTTTTGTTTGTTTGTTTAATAGGACCAGTGTGCTCACCATTCATGACCAGCTATTTAATTTTTTGCTTTTATCTTCTTCATTCAGTATTTGGTCTTATATTTTATTTATTTCAAATTATAAGAACATGCATTGAAGCTGGAATTATTAATTTCCTCCTGGACTTTACTGCAGTACTGACTGCATCACACTTTTCTCAGTGCTTCTGAGGCATTTATTTGAATACATTTTCAACAAACTCCTCTGAGGTACAATGTTATGAATATTCCTGTTTTACTGAGAAGGAACCGAGTTACATGTAAACTAAGACAGCAGTTTCACAAGAAGCTAAGCTGATGCACTGGGGTTTTTTCTTTCTTTTCACTTGTTAGGCCCTTTCATGAGTCAGTTCAGTTTGTTATGTAGAAAACTTTTTTTTTTTTTTCTTTCCCCCCAGGTAAACTTCCTGCTATGTTAGTGTTGTACAGGTTCATGGAGTGGTTTCAGGAGGAGAGGAGATGGTGGGAGTGGGGTTCTCTACCTGTTGAGAAAGGTGGGCAGTTAGAAATTATTTTTTTTTTTATATCTCTTCCAACCTCATCACAAGATTAAATACAGCGTGGAAGAACCTATGGCCATCACTGAGCTTAAAGGCTAGTTGTTTCCTTAAGCTGTTGCTACATGTTTCAACAATTAAGGGTGTATATAAGCATATAGTGTGGTTTAAACATCTTGGTAGATTACGTAACCTCATGTAGTCTGCATGTTGTTACGTACCTATCTGCATTTTGAATTAGTTTTTTTTTAATTTTTACATTTCAAACTTTTGAATGATGCTTTTGAATTAGTGGGGTTTTTTCTTCATAGGCCTCTGCAGCAGTTGAGGATAATGAGATGAATAAGGAGCAGTAACACGTACTGAGCACATGGACTCTTCGTTAGTATGCAGAACATCTATTAGAATTAAGATAGGCTGCTTTTTGGCATTTTGAATCTTGCCTAGTTACCAGCTAATGGTAACCAGCTACCTAGTAACCAGTTATCAGCTACCTCATCCAAAGGTGCCAAGAACAGAAGTTTTTAATACAGGATAGCTGTTTATTGATAAAAAGAGAGAAGCAGGCAATGTTTTGCTGAGATACTGACAAGACAGAAAATGCTGATCAGAGGGTATGGATGAAAGCCAAATCCTCAGCTCTACCTGCAAGGTATTCTCATTATAGCTTGTTCTTGTATCATCTGAAGACGCTTGACTTGTTTACTTAGTGGTAAATGAGTACAATGCTAGTTATTTTCTATCAGTAGCTTAGTGTCTTTGTTTGCTGGTGACCTGTTTGCTAAAGCACAGAAGAACTCTTACTGTTCTTTTGACTCCCACCTCCATGAGAACTGAAGGTTCATGCCTGACCTGGTGCTGATGTTGCTTTGGCTGATGGTGACGTGTGTGCATGTATGTAGACAGCGGCATTAGGCTTTCCAACCCCTGCAACAAACACAAAACAGTCTCAAGTGTTTCTAGGCTCTGCCTTTAGTCATATCATTTTTTCTACTAGCTGATGTTAGTGATGAAATTGGTGAAGCTGAGTCTCCTGTGACAGCAAGATTGCTTTGAGGACCACAGTTTACTTCTGTTCCCATCAGGTGGGAGAACTAGTTCAGGTGTCTCTTGTGTGAGACTGAGCACAGTAACATGGCTAATGAAGTTTTCAAAGCTCTCTAAGGAGCCATGCTGTGCTGTTGGAAGTGTCCAACTAGAACAGCCTGATCTTCTGCCTTCCAAAACACAGAAACACAGTGAGTTCACAAAATCAGCCAACAGTCTGCTGTAACTGTGGATGACTTCTTTGAGATAGATCAGCTGTAAATATCACAGTCATATCAAGAGTGCATGGTTAATTACCATGAATGAAAAGAGAAATTTCCACCAATGAAAGGTGAAATCAGCTCAAGTGATTTGCTTGGCACCAACCTGGATGGTTTTGTCAGATACTAGGATATGGCCAGCTTCTCCAGAGGGCACAAAGTGACAGGAACTGTATGTTAATTCTTCCAGTTTCTTCTTGTTCACTTTTACACTTTCTAATTCTCACAAAGAAACAGGAGCTCTAAAGATGGAAGCTTTTTCTGTGATCTTTACTTATTCTTGCAATGTACTTATCTTATGCTCTAAGTGAGAGAGGGTCCTTCAGAGAAAAATAGCCTGCAATAATAATGAAAGCTGTATTTGTTATTGTCCCTATCCTGCTGAGGTAGATAGATGTTATCTTGAGCGCTCAGTTTATTGCATCTCATTTTACACAGTGGAAAAAGGACAGTTTCTAAGGGATTTGCCAGCCAACCAGAAAATCTCTTTATAAAAGATTTCGGACAACCCAATGGATTTCTATACACTGAAAGTCTGGTTATTTACTTAGTACATGAGTAAAACTTAATGAAAGTGAAAATATTTTAGATAATATCTGTCATTTTTGAACAGCTGTAAGGTATAGCTTTATATAAAAAAATGCTTGCACTGGTTCAAAAAAGCTGGTGATAGCTGCTCTGAAATGGGAAAGAGGAACTGTTTAGCTTTGTGCAAATGGTAAATAAAATTTTTGGCAGCTTCTGTTTCCTTAGTGTTCAAGAACCAAAAGTTAGACTTCCAAGGAAGGCAAATCTGCTTAATCCACAACACAAAAATTGCATAAACATGCCTGCTCCCCTCCAAGTCCTTAATCTTCCTGCTGTATCCTTTTTTTAGTCTGAGTTTCCCAGTACCGTGTTTGGGAATATGAACAGTTGCCTCTATTGTGCTCAACACAAGCAGACACGACTAAGAAATTACTTTTCCTCTGTTAAGTGCCATTTGAGTAACTAATGATGGGAAATGAAGCAGAGACCTTTTGTTAAGTCCCTATAGCCCTACATTCTCCCTAGTCATGAAGAATCCTTTTATCCAGTGGTGTCTGTAATGCTTCTTAGTTGGTGGGGATCTCAACAGAAAATTTTGTAGTAGTCATGTGCAACAGTTTTAAGAGGATGACATTATATAGGATAAGAACAGTATAGGTTATTCATTGTCAAAATAATATGAAAAAGATGGAATTTTTTTTTTTTTTTTGGTACCCATTGGAAGCAGAAAAGTTGGCTGTTACCTTATGAATGACCTTTTCATTTTCTCTTAAGCTCCCTTACTTCGGCTCATCCTGAGTTGTCACTTGCTTTTCTATGGGAACTTGTGGACAGCCAGAGAACTCCCTATTGAGGGCCACTGTGCAGGCATAGTATGATTCTTGTACTTGTGTCTTGGGGTGCAAGGCTTTAGCATGTACCCATCCTTGCCTAATGTGAGATGGGAAAAAAAGGCTCAAGGATTTTACCAAGTGTTATTCAGTTTTGGTGGGGATGGATCTCCAGTTTACCCAAGGAAAGAGCTGCCTACTGGTATTACAGTTAGAGACTTACCTCTAGGGAGAGGAGAAATGAATTATGTGCTTAAATAAGGAAAGCCAAAGATAATTCTCTTTGCAAGCCTTTTAGGGTTTTGGGTTTGTGGTGTTCTAGTTTGTATTGCATTTTCTTAAGGAACATAAACATTTCTGGTAAAATAATTTTACATTTTCCTTAATATCCTCTAATATTCTCTGGGGCACATGTTTAGTAATAGTCTTTCTTTAATGACTACTTTTTATTTCTAGTGTTAGTAATGCATCTGCTTTCATAGAGGAGAACTTATTGCTGTAAATGGTTGTCTATTAAAGGAGAACCTAGGAAATAATGTCTTTTTCAATAGTATGCTAATTTGACATAATATATTTCTTTTATAACTTAGATTTAATTGATCGGGGTTTTTTTCTGTGCCTTCTTAATAACATGCCTTATCAATAAAGATGAGCCTCTGGTTTGGTTTTATTTCCCCACAATTTATGTTAACACTAGGTATGGCTTGGATTCTTTCCACAGGAGGTAAAGATCAGTCTAATGGCAGTTTACACAAAGCACTCACCCTCTGTTCTTTTAACTTAAAGATGTTCACATGCATGATATGTATATACATGTATTTGCTACTGTAAAGCTTTCTGTTGAGATTATCACCAGCTAAAAGTCATCACAACCAACACTGACTAAAGGGATATGTGATGACTGGAGAGGATATTTGGGTCTTATTTATTGTGTGTGTATATGTATACACCAAATGAACCCACACACAGGGTTGTTACCTGCTCCTCACCACCCCACCCCCCACCCCAATATATGTCCTTTATTGTTCCTCTGCAGTATGCAGAAGTATTCCAACAGCATATTACTAATGCAACTTCTATCTGTCATATGTTGTTTACTCTTAACTTCATGGAAGGAGAGTTTTGTTTGTAGTAGGTTTCATTTTGATGCAAGTTCTTTAGAAAACAAATGCCTCCTGTGTCTGTCAGGGAGAACACATCAAAGAAGACACTTCATTTAAAAGATAGTGAAGTTTGAGAAAGTTCTTATTTCTTTTCAGATTTGATTCCAGAGGTTTGAATCTGTTCTTGGTGAAAGCTCAAAGATGCAAAAATTATTTAGCTTTGTGGTGGAAAGTGCCCTTTCACTTGGAGAGTGTAAAACCAAATTTTTTTAAAATCTTAGTTTAAAATATCTTTCTCTTCTAGCTATTGACGGAATTTCATATTTCTATGGAATGGATGAGTGATGTAGAAACCACATGTTTTAAATTGAGTGTGAATTTTTTATTATTGTATTTGGTAAATAAATTTAGATTAATCTATAAAATTGTGTTGGTTTGGTTTTTTTTTTATTTTATTTTATTGGCTGTAGTAGGTGTGGGGAGTCCAAACCCAACAAAATTAGACATACACTACAATCATGCATGCTCAGAAAGAGAGGCTACATTTTTATTTATAAAACACTAAGGAATAGTTCAAAGGCATTAACTGTATTGGGTAAAGAGGATGAACGCAAAACTGCAAATTTTCTTTTGGTCTATCTGGCCATTAAAATTGTGCACATGTTTCTCTCCTATGTAGTTTAGTGGGATTATGGCAAAGAGTAAATGTATATTCCTGCATATTTATTGCATTGCTAATGTTATTTTTCTTAATTGCAAAGAACTTGATGTACTACCACTAAATTTTATTCCAATAAGTAATGAGATGACTTTCTTTTTATGACGAACAGACTTGCTCTCTGTTAGAAGACTTCAGTGACTGCTGCTAATCTTTAGCCACTTCAGTTCTGTCAAAGCTGCAAACACAGAGAATGGTACCTGCTTAAGTTTTGAATTGGTAAATTAATCTCTTTTTGTGATATTCACTGTTGGTGATCATATTTGCAGTTGAACTTTATTGCTCTGTTTACCATCTTGATTTCTTCTCTGTTTCCATCTCTGTCTTTCTGTCTCTGCGCCTCCTCCCTTACGCCCCCAGCCCCCCAGGTGCCAATTCTGGGTACTGATTCTTTGATTGTTGTAGTGTGTAGAGACTATGGATTATGAGTCAGATTTTTGTGACTCACTAAATGGCCAGAAGTTGAGTGCTCCTGTTCGTTCACCTAGTCCCCCTGTACAATGCATTAAGCTATGCAAAGTCTGCCAAATGGTCTGGATTAAATCCCTAGGTTTCCATTTAATTTCCCACTATCGCTGGGTATTCAACTCCAATCAAAAAGTGCATGTCTTCTGTTCTTTCTGCTTAGTTTGTAAGCCAGCAAAATATTAATGGATAAGAAACTTCTCTGAAAATTATTTTTTACAATTATTCCAAAATAAACCACCACTAACCTTACGCATCAAACTTAAGATGTTTATTAGCAATACAGGTTGGATCTGAAAAATAGAAATCAAACTCACCTGTTCATTAGTCATTCAACAGATATGCATGCTGGAATATAATGATCTAAAAAAGCACGTAAGTCTGCTTAACCTCCTTTACTACAGAGGATATGCACTTTAGTTCCACTGCCTTTAGCAGAGAGTGCGCTCAGAATTAAAAATATATTTGGGTTCCTTGTTCAGTGAAAATCAATTTCAGTATGCGTTTAATTATAATGAGAATTTTAAAGAGAGACAAAATATTGTCAGTTCAGTCATAACTAGGCTATACTTCAGTACTGTCAGCAGTCATTGCAAGTTCAGAAAGGTCTCTTTCATAAACTTATGAATTACCAGCTTTTGCTTCCCATCTTTTTTTGACTTCCATGTAAACTAATGATCTGTTGTGGAGTGTTAATGTTATTGTTAGTAAATTATCAGTATGACTATTTGAAGACTCCTTTTTCTGGGCTAGTTTACTAAACAAAATAATAACTTTAATTGATTTGGTGCTGTTTTACAGTGAGAAAACTTGTCTTTTCAGGAGCTGTGTAGATTCTGAAGGATAGTGGTGGAGGCTTGTTTTTTATTTCTTCTAGCTATTCTGAAGATACGCTGAAGATACGGGTGCTGGTTTCTTCTCTAGCATAAACCTCCAGAGGAACATTCATTAGGGTATTAAAGCAGATATATAACTTAGCTATTAATTAAGGCCCGATACATAAATGTAAGGTAAGTGTTCTTAGTAATACTGCTTTTCAGAATTTCCTTCTTGGTATTTTTTTCCACATTGCCTGTTAAGTATTTTTCCCAATTGTATATTCCATATTTTAGTTTTGTATTTTCCTCTCTATTTGTATGATGCATTTAGACTTGTTTCCCCATTTTTCTTTGTTTCAAAACTTACGGGTTTATTGTTTGTTTGGTTGTTTTTTTTAGTTTTTGTTTTGGTTTGTTGTTTAATTTGGGGTTTTGTTCTTTGGGGTTTTTTTAAACAAAAGCAAAGGGTGCTGAAGCATAATCAAAAGAGCATTTTCTTTGCCACCTCCTCTGAATATGTGTATGGCTTTGACAAGTACGAAAGAAATCCTACTGTATGGCCATGGCACGTAAAATGATGTAGCATAGAATGAATCATTTTCAGCAGCCTTGGATAAGTGGGAGATATTCTGCTTTGAACTGGAACCATCCACCTACTTCTGTTCTTTACATCGATGCTACTCTGTTCTCTATGCTGAACTCTGAGTTACTTATCCACCCACATGGTTAATCTACAGAAACCATTCTGAAAGGTTTGTTCCTTACTCTATAATCTTAGATACTTTCTATCCATTTTGTGACATCAGCTAATTAGGGTTGGTTTGTTGTTTTTTTTTTTTAATGAAGGAATATATGTTAAATCATATCAATGTATGGTTCGGCTTGAAGCTGTAAAATTCTAAAAATTCAGATTTAAATAAATTTCCACTTTAAAATATGGGTTTTATATAATTTCATGTCAGACATTATAATTAGGTTTTAAATAGCTGATTTCATATTTCAATTATTTGACAAATTGCCCTATTACTGTATTTTTATTATGAAAATGGTTTAATTAATTTTAGAAACAAATAGTTAATAGTCTTTAATCTTTTCTCTAGGGTCTTTCCCATTTTGTAAAGGCAATGAAATGAAGTGTTATTAAAAACTTCAGAACAGAAGAATATGAAATATGCTTTTGAGAAAGAAGTGTGAGATCTCCTGTATGTGATCTTTTTTGTATTGACTTTTTGGTGCGTATCCATGGATCTCTCTCATAATACTTTCCCTGCTCTCTCTTAATTTTTAAAACAGCCTTCCATTTAGAAAGGATTGCAGCCTATATCATGTTCACACACTCTCACTTGCAATAAATCTGGTAGTCACACAGCTGACACTTGCTGGAAATTACATGTGTTACCCATCTCTACCGTACTATGAGGCTATGTCTGTGCTGCTGTCCCTGCTGTCCATCCAGATAATGCACCCATTCCCCAGGGCCAGCTCATTCTACCTGGAGCTGGTTCGTCACAGCAGGCAGTCCAATGTGTTGTAAACCTACCCTCCACCACCCCAAAAAACCTAAGTAAAGCAAGCCTGCCCTGACAGTAAGAGAGGAAGCTTGTCCTCCGTGCTGTGATGACTGTACTGCTTATGTTCCTTATTTAGCAAATAGGGTCTTTCTGCATGAATACGGTCAGAGCAGGTACTGAAGTGCAGACAATCCTCAGCATAGGAGGTAAAAGAGGTTAAAAGCCTCTGGCATGATTTAGCCGTTGATGTCCTATGCACATTCCTCGCAAAGGGCCCCTTGAACTTCAGCTTTCCCAGGTGCCTGGGCTGAAAGATGTGTTTTGCTCAGATGAACGCAGATCTTTTAGGGCACTCGTGCCTTTTCAGCCCTTTCATGCAGTGTAAAAGGGTAAGAGTACAGATGACTATATACTCCATGGTTTCTAATTCACTGGCTTTTCAGAGATAAAATCTACATAGATGAGTTTCCCCCAGTCATCTAAATAAGCAGTTTGACAATAAAAGCTGTGGACTGCTGAGCACATCTGGAAGATAAGTGCATTGATTGTAAAACCAATCCTACAACTGCATTTAATCTGTCCTACATATGTGCCAAAGTCTTCCCATGCTAATGCTTTCATAATTCAGGGCTGTAATTCACCTGGGGGTCGCTGGTGCTCTGTCAACATTTAATTGTTCTAATTACTTAATTATCTGCTCCGTTGAAGTGGTAAAGCCTTGACATTTCACATTTTCCCTACAAATGTGTGTCTGTGGGATATGTCAATCTCTGTATTTGGTAAATACAAGGAAAAACAATTCAGTTAATCCAGTCTTTCTGTAGCAATGTCTACATTATTACTGTTACCTTATATTGGGCCACTGGGTCACTTGTTTCCTTAGCCTATATATTTTTGTGAGAAGTTTTGTCTTTACAATGAATTTACTTCGTTTTGACTTTGCTGGTGAAACAGTAGGGCTAAAAAGGATGTGTTGAGTGATATTTTTGCAGGTTAATCCAATTAAACTGGCAAGTCGCTTTACAGTGGGTTCTCACCTACAGGTGAGAAGCATGGCCTCGTCAAGCAAGAAAGCTATCTTGTGTACAGACTATTAATTTGATGTTCAGAGATTATAGCAATTTCTGGTGAGTGACACTGTAGGAAGAACTGTAATAGATGATCTGATTAAACCTTTGTATTTCAAACAATTGGCAACAATTATTTCTTTTCTGCAGTAAGCAAGCTTTTGTTTGTATGTTATGGATTTTCATTGCAGAAGCAGGGGAAATATTTTTTTGTCAGGTTAAGCTTTTGTGTAGTAAATCTTTTTGTGGTAAAGAAAAATAGAAGAGATCAAGATCCTAAATGCTATTTATTCTAATGATTTTTTTTAAAAATTTTCTTAACCTGTCTCAGAGAAGTGAAATGTTCAATGTTTGCTTAAATGTTTTTCATAGCTGGGGGATGCCAGTTGTTAAATGGAAGGTACTGGAGAAAAATGTTTAATGAAGTAGTTATTCCCTCAGTTTTTGAAATTTAAAATTACTCTTGAAAAGCTACAGAAAACATTGTTTCCACAGTCAAATCTAACACAAAAATAAGATAGTACAGTTTTACTAATAGTAGTAAAGTAACATCTGTGTACTTTACTGTAATAGGGACAAGTATTGCTTATTTTCTGTTTTCTTTCTCTGGAGGCAAAGGAAGAGGATCATTTTATTTCATCAAGAAGATTTACTTGGATGCTAGCATTAAGGAAGGGAAGAGGGTGCAGAAAGCATTGCTTTGTAAGAAGAAAAATAATGTACAAGTTTTGTTCAGTTCCTTGGAGAATTTCAGTAGTTGTAGTTGTAATCACCAGCATTTTTGAAATCAAGTCAATAAGCTCCTGAAGATCTATGTCCCTCTCTCCCTTCTCCTCTCTTGCTGTATGTAAATAGACAGCGTGTCTGCTGTAAAGGTAATCATGTGCTTTTGTGTCATGTTAGCACCCTGAGTCATCAGAGAGAATTCTTTTACTGATGACCAGTGATAAAGCCACAGGAGCAGTAAGGAAGTGTCTTATTGTGAGGGCTTAATGTAAAAAAAAACATCTGAGTATATGGACAGCAGAAATCAAATAAAAAGACAATATGTAATGCCAGAAAAGAAGCTGTAAAGCACAAAAACCTTCAGCCTTCACTGATACTGTTGTGATTTAGACCTAAGGAGCATGTTTCTTAATGTCAATATTAATTTTCTAACTCTCACTAAGCGGATGTGCTTTCTTGATAAAGCTCTGGGCTGGGGTTGGTAAATGTGCACTTGCAGCTTATCTAAGCCACTGAGATATTTGCTGAGAGGTCCTCAGAAAGTCACTTGTCCTGCCTATACTATCTTTTTTTCCCCAATTTATTAAGCATTATTGATATATAAATTACCGTCTAAAGATAATCGGTATTTACAGATGAAAAGTCTATATAAAGATGTAGGTATTGCTATAAATTCTTCAGGCTAGCTATGTTCCTGATGTAAACTGGGATTTGTTGTGAGGCACAGAGAGGATCAAGAGTTACTTTTGTTGTTGTTGCTTGTCAGCTGTTGAACTTAGAAATGCTTTTAAGCTCTTGGGTCTGACTGACTACAGCTTGATCAGGGTGTCTTACTGAACACCAGCCCCCAACTTCTCTGCCCTTTATTTGCGTGAGGAAATGGCTCATGTGCTTCCTTCCCAGATTCCATACCCTCCCTGGACTAGACGTGGCTGGAGGCTGTGGTTTTGTGAAGCAGTCAAGCTGATGATACTCCTTGTGACTTCTGAAGGAGGCAATCTTACCTTATTGCTCTCCTACAACAGCCATTGTGCAAATACAGATTCTCGTCTGATCCCATAATAAGTCAGTTCAGGTAGTTACACAGCATAAAACTATTCAAGTTTTCTTCCATAGATATTTTTTCTCCTGGATTATCTTCTCAAATGGGCTTATCCTTGGAATCCATTACAAACTATCCTGCCAAGAAAACAATGCAGAGAAAAGTAGTGAGCTCCTTTTCTATATTAATTTTATAGCAAGATCTGTAAAGGAAAATAATAAAAAAAAGGGCAAGAAGAAGATATTGAGTACTGTTGCATCTTTTTAGAAAAAGGAAAGCGTGCACAATTTTTTTGTGTGTGTATGCTTGCCCTTTAAAAGTGAAACCTATGTAAGAACATCTTTTTAAATGACCTAGAATGTAACTGTAGATATTAGGAAAAGTACTATTGAGAATGTAGGCCTTGTACAAGCTTTAGAAGGTTTTTTTCCAACAAAGTTATTTGCTAAGACACTTTTTACTTTGAGCTGCCTTAATTTAGTCTTCTTATTTCACTGCCTGGAAATGGCTTACAAGGATGCAAAGCCATTGGTTCTTCCTGATGCTGAGTTGCAGTAGGTAAACTGCATAATGTGAACATGTATCTACATCTGATGAAGCAGATTATGCTTCAGGCATTAATGACACTAGCAGCAGCAGTGTGTTCTTTGTATCCTTTCTATCTGCCAGGTGTGGGAGAGGAGGAGGAGATGGCCTGTCACAGGTGTGTTTCTGTAAAAGAGGCTGAGAGAAAAATGGTAGGCTTCCTACACAACCTGATCCATTTTCTCAGGGTTTCTACTCCCACACCTCCTGGTATGTTCTTGATAGGAGCCATCTACTTATTTCCATTATCTGACTAATTCCTTAGGGGGCCCTGTTAAGATGCATGGATCATGCCAGGGCAAAATTTAGTAATACTCCAAAAATAGGACGGATGCTAGAGGGCGGGATCCTTCTTCCATACTGAATATTGGGTAAAAAATTACTGCATAGCAAAACACTTTTTTTGAATAATCACAAATAATTTTCTCTGAGCCTAGTAAAACTGTACTCCCTGAGAGGATGTCAGCAAAATCCACAGAATTTCCTTTAATTATTTTTTAAAAGAAGATCTTTGATTCCTACTTACTATCACAGTTTAATAGACTCCATTCTCTCCCTTGCCCCAGCTTTGTTTTGGTTTGTGCTTGACATTAAAATTATTTCCCTGAGTTTTCTTGCAATATTTTGCACTAATAAACTTGCCAGCCAAAAATGTTATTTGATAAAAGGATTTACTTTAAAAAAAGATGAATATTTAAAAATGCTGTGACTTATGGAGCTCTGTGAATGATTGTCAGTGGGTATATATTTTTTTTTTCTTGTGCTGAGCGCAGTAGTAATTTATTTCACTGTTGGTTAAAAGTCCATTTTATACAAGTCTACAAGACATATATATAAACTCCCAGGATTCGATGTAACGTCTTAGATATGATTGTGATTTAAGAGTTTGTTTTACAAATTATGAAGTATGTCAGCCTTCAGTTGCACATACTTGGCAAGGGCACCCTTGAACACAGGCCAAAGGAAAAACCTAGCTTAGGGTACCCCTTGTATGTGCCTTCTTTCTCCGCTGTACAAAATAGGAATGACAGCACACAAGTAGACTCTAATTTTTAAAAGCGGAAAACCAAACCGAAGCCCCAAATCAGTAGTAAGTTTTTTATATCACTGTATTTACCTTTCATGATTTAAAATGGTTGCATTAATGCTGCAATGCTAGCTTGTTGATGAAAAAATCATTATGTTTAGAAGGTAGGGTTTAATGAGACACCAAAAGAGCTTAAGCATAGTACATGCTCGCCTTTGCAGCTTGCAGCATTGTCATTTGCATTGTGCTGCTGACTAACAGTGCTGATTTTTATTATGCCTGTAGTTGAAGCTTAGTAGACTAGAAGGAAATTATTTCAATAAGCAGGCTGCTTTTCTTATTAATTTTCCTGCTTTCCCTTGACATGCCAAGTTATAGGATTCTTTTTTTTTGAGAAAGGACAGGAGTTTTGTTAGTTTTCATCCAAATTAGTTATCTTTCCAATTCCTTTAACTATGCCAAAAAAAGAAAAAAAGGAAAAAAAAAAAAAGCTCTGAATTTTCAGTACAGATGCAAACAATTCTGTGAGAAAGCAAATGCTTTGGAACAAAGCCTAATTGTTATGGCTTCATCTTGTAAATGAAAGATGTGACTTAAACTGTTCTTTCAAAGCTGAGATTGGCATAGTAGCTGCACTCTAAGCAACTGCTTAGTTTTCTGGGCTTTTGGGAAAAAGGCTCCCCTTCCTTTTGGTCTTGCGGATAAAAGTGGTTGCTGCTGAACACAGGGCTGTTGAAGCCCACTCTTAGCATGTGTACAGACAGGGAAATCTGCAGTGCTGTCACAGAGTTTATGAATTCCTCCTGTCAGTGGCTGGAGAGCAAACACTGAGGTGTGAGACCCCTGGCAGGGGGGCAGCACTTCCAGGAAGAGACACTAGTGGCTCCTTGAATGACACATTATCAGGCAAGAAAGCAGCTTTGGCAGATCTTTTAGACATAAGGGACAAGAGGGAACGCAATTTTCTCAGTTATACTGGCAAACTCTGCTTAGGCTTCATTTAGGTACTTTGTGTGCTGTTCATGAGGCCTGATGTGGTAGCCTGTGATTTGTAGATTTGGTTAGTTCCCAACTAGAAAGCACGAAAGAGATGTTACAAGGCAGAATGTTGTTTTTTTTCCTGATACTCAGACTAATTAAATCAATTCAACTCTTCAGCCTCTGATAATATTCAGAAGGATTTCATTTGCTTCTCTCCTATTTGTTTTGTAAGTTATATTGTCACCACTGGATACTTCTTACATTGGTTTCAGTTCTAGAACTTCACATTTAGCAAAGATATTGAACATGTGGTGAAGATTTTCAGGAATAATTACACTTCTCTACCCTGCATTTTTAATTATTTTTTTGTTTTGAGAATCGTTCATTTCCTTTATAAAGAAAGGAAAGCAGATTCTTGCTTTTCCTTTAGCTGTATGTCCTACTCTGTTCCGTTTTAATAGATCACCTCTGCTGAATTTCCTTAACTGATCCAAATGAAAGATCTTAATATGGTACAGAAAGCAAGGAGGTGTGAGAGGGAATTAGATTGTTAGCGTATAGCAAGTCACTGGAACTGAAGATACTTTGCAATTGTTTCCTTGATTGTCCCTTTGGGAAGGAATCGTATCTGTTTACCTAGCATGCTCCTAGCGCTCTTAGGATTTTGTGAATATTGAAAACAGCAATGTGTGGAGGCCAGATATATACCAGAAGGATAAGAATGCCTGCATTTTGCCATGGGAAGTGGAATTATATCTCAATCCTGTGCACAACAAGCTGTTTATCATGCTCAGAAAACAGCAGTAGGTAACAAACCTGAAACCTTTGCAGCTAGGAGACTTTATCTCTCCAAAGATTATATTTGTGAAGAAACGATTCTCACCGTCATGTCATGTTGTGTTGTGGTTTACTGTGGAGTGCTTCAGTCATTTTGTATTTATATTGTTGCATCTAATCTAGGGTAACTGATGTATGATGATTTGGTGTGCCAAACAAAATGATACGGGTCTGAACTCTTGAGTTTCTGTTTCCTTTATCCTGTTTAAGGTGGTTTCATGTTTGTTGTGAAATTGCTGGCCCTTTTAGGGGAAAGATCCAGTGTGATTGGTGATCCAGTGATGGATTGATTTTTATTTTTATTTTTATTTTTAAGCTTGGAAATAGGTCAGCTGTATGGAGAATGAATAGTGGAGGAAGGTTGGGAACTTCTGGCCAAGAATGAGGCAGATGTTGGAAAATGTTCAGACTCAGTGACGGGATTCTGATTTAAAATACCTGTGAGAAACTCTGAAACAAGATATGTCTTTCAGGCAAAGGGTCTCTAGAGTAGAATCCAGCTGGGGGATTATTTGGGCTCTTGAAGATCCTAGGTTAGGCATGTGCTATTTCAGTCTAGTACAGGGGTCCTCAAACTTTTTAAACAGGGGGCCGGCGCGCGGATGAAGTGGCAGGCAGTCATCTGCGGCTGCTTGGTTTCCCCCCCAACCCCCGGCGGGGGGTGTGTGGGGGTGTGTCTGTAAATACCGGGGGCTGGATTGAGGACCCTGGGGGGCCATATCTGGCCCACGGGCCGTAGTTTGAGAACCCCTGGTCTAGTATGACAGAATTAAATGCGAAGTTCTAGGGAAAGAGCCTGAATCCAACTGTGTGTATGATGCCACATAAGTTCTGGGCTGCTAAAAGAGACCAGGTACTACAAGCTCACTTAAAATAATATTGCCATTTTTTTAAAAAAAGCAAATCAGTTTTTTCCACAGGAGGGGCTATTTCTAAATTAAAAAAAGAAAAAAAAATCCTTGCTAATGATTTAGAAAATCCCATGAAATAAATAATTAAATTTGCCATTTATATTAAACAAAGAATGCCAAGATAAACACTGATGGGAACACAACTAATAGGAGTCTTGAGAGATGTGAAGTGTAGGTAAGAAACCAATGATACTAATGATACTCAACATGGAAAAATGTAGTATGTTGCATCTGTGGCATAATTAATCATTCAACACACTATTTTCAGAAAAAAAAAAAGGGGGGGGGGGGGGGGCGGGGAAGACCTCAAACCCTTTAATGGACAGTAGTAGTCCCAATAATTTTAGCTGAATTTTGATATTATTGAATGAGAAATGAAAACACCTGTATAAGACATTATGATAAGACGTCTTGTCATGAGGAAACTAAGCTTTTCATCAGTGATACAAGGTAGCACATGGGCACATTGCGGAAGGAAAATATCTTTAGATGACAAAGGCTTTCTTGCCTGAAGAAACTATTGAAGACTTTGGACTTATTAAACGGTAGTTCAGGGATCAATACATTTCTAAAAATATTGAAATAATAGTATTTTTTTGTTTTGCCAGGATTCTATAGAGGTTGTTAGAGTTGTGTTTAGGCTTACCATTAAGAAGAGGTTCCTAACCAGATTTTATTAGTTTGTGGAATGATCTAAAGAAACAAGTCAGCTATTTAAAAACACTCTGATGGTAGCCTGGACAAAATTGTGGACAATAGGACATATAAAACTACCTTGTATTTGAAGAAATAGGAAATGTATGTCTTGCATTTTACAGAGTCATAGAATAACAGATTGGCAGAGGTCTCTGAAGGTCTAGTTCAACTTCTACTTCAAATCAAGGCAACTTCAAAATTGATCAATCCTTTAGAAAATGGATGACTTTTTCCCAACCCCTTCTTTAGAAAATCTGCAAGGATGACACTTCCATAAGCTTTATTGGAAAGTCCTAGTATGTAATCATGCAATTTGAAAATGCCTTTAATACCATACTTTAACTTTTGGTCAGCCCTGAAGTGATCAGGGAGTTTGACTAGATGATCATTGTAGGTCCCTCCCAGCTGAAATACTCTTATTATATTCTAAAATTATAAATATATTTAGTTGAAATTTTCCTTCTTATAATGTATGTTCATCACATCTTGTCCTATTGTTGTGTGTACCTGATCATAAATTATAAGAAATTAGTTCTCTAATAACCAATTAGGTAGATGAAGGTCACAACTGTTCCCCACTCACTCTTCTCTCCTTGAAGGTAGGAAACCCAGCTCACTAATCTCACCATATAGTGGTACCCACCAGCCTCCTAAGCTTCTGCCAGATTAGTCCAGATACAGCCTCAGAAGTGCTGTGAGGAGCAAAATAGTAATTTCCTTTGACCAGCTGGCTGTGTTCTTGCTAATGTAGCTCAGCATGCATTCAGCCTTCATTGCCAAAAGGCTGGAGATGCACTGCTGTCTGCTGAGACCCTCACTAATTTTTCTCTCTCTCTGTTTTTTTGTTGTTTTTCTTGGGATTTTTCTGTTTTGTTTTTCTCCTCAGAGTTGCTTCCTAGTGACCACCCATGTTGTGTACTGTAGCTTGGGGTTATTCCATCCCAAGTGCAGGACTTTGAACTTTATGAGGTTTTTATGGGCCTGTACTTCCAGTTTATCATTGTCCCTCTGGATAATGACCCTGACCTCCAGTGTATTGACTGCTCGCTCAGTTTGATGTCAGCCACACACTTGACAAAGGATATCTGTGTTTCCACAATGAGGTGTTATAGTTTTTAAATATAGCTGGTGGAGCTTACCTTCCAGCCACTGATACAGACTGCATGCTAAGACAGTATCCAGTTTCTGCTGCTGAACTTCAAAAGCTGTCATCCTTTATGTGGACTCATCAGTGCTGCTGGATTTTAGAACAGAACAGAAGGGAGTAGTTCATTTGAAAGGGACTTACAATCATAGTTTAGTCCAACTACCCGACCACTTCAGGGCTGACCAAAAGTTAAAGCATGTTGTTAAGGGCATTGTCCAAACACCCCTTAAATAGCGACAGGCTGGGACATCGACCACCTCTCTAGGAATCCTGTTCCAGTGTTTGGCCACCTTGTCAGTAATGTTTCCTAATGTCAAGTCTGAACCTCTTCTGATGAAGCTTTGAACCATTCCCACACATCTTCAGGAAGCTGTAGGGAGCAATGGGGTCACCCCTCAGCCTCCTTTTCTCCAAACTAGGCACGGCTAAAGTCCTTAGCCTCTCTTCACAGGCCTTCCAGCCCTTTCACCAGCTTTGTTGCCCTCCTCTGGGTGCATTCAAGGACTGTAATGTCCTTCAGCTGCGGGCCCAGCACTGCAGGCAGTACTGCAGGTGAGGCCGCACCAGCGCTGAGCACAGGGCGATGATCCCCTCCTGTGCCCGGCTGGCTCTGCTGTGTGTGATGCCCCCAGGGTGCGGGTTGCCCCCTCGGCTGCCAGGGCACTGCTGGGGCCTATTGAGTCCACTGCTGACCAGATATCGGAATAATTTCTTCCAAACATCCAGGCACTTCTTTTGAAGTTCTCTTTTGCTTCTTACTTTGTTATTCCATAAATAGAGTGTTGCTATATGTATAAAATACAGGATTCCACCTCTGTTATTTCCTGCAAAAAGCCAAGAAAAATATCTTGCTGTGTAATATTACCTTATGGAAACTGGTTCTGAGTTGCGAATGTAGTAACTTCTTGCTTTCCTTTTTGTATTGCATGTTCAGAATAAGATCACTGTTTGATAATGGATTATGTAAGATATTAATGCTGTGATCAAAGTATATGGACAATTTAAAGAAGTATTTGGCATAAGCATGAGTCATGCAAATTATTTAAAATTTGTGTAGCATATGCTGATATTATTTTTTATAATTGCCCTCTACAGAATGATCTTCTGATTATTATCACACTTTTTCACATCATAAAATTTTGGATGTTTCTATCTCTAAGGTGTGCAAGAGAAGAAACAGCATATCTTAGATAAGTTTCAAAGCAACACTGTCAATGGGCAGGGGAATTTTAAAGAGGTCCAAAGTACTTTGTTGGTTTACCTCAGCCAGAGGCACAAGGCTTATGGCTTGTGCAATGAGTATATTTTTAATGAAAACTATCTCATTATTTTTAACTTTGTGAAAGCAATCTACTTAGTAGTGAAGGAGTCCTCTTTTCCTAAATGTATTTACAGTGGCTAATGTGTTCTGAATAAGTGCTTGTGGAAGCTGCTAAAGGGATTTCTTGTATAAGATGAAAATAGTTTCCATTATCCTATGTCCTTTGTGCTACCAAAGAACTGGCTTTGTCTATGGCGAGTTTTCAGCTATTTTTAACAGTAGTGCACATTCAGTAATAACACATTTAGTGCATGTTTTTATTAATAATTTGCCTGCAGGAGACTCCAGTTACACGTCAGTTGTTAGGATTAAATCTTGCTGTGTGCCCACCACAGAACTGGCTACAGCTATGCTTAATAGAGTGTCATCTTTGAGCAACATTTTAATGGAGGCACTGGTAGCTGTATTTGAAGTGAGGAAAAGAAAACCCAAATGAGTCCATTTTTTTCTTGACAAAGTTATCTTGGCCGACCCAAGAGAAAAGAAGATTTATTAGGCAATACAAAATCCGGTTCTGGCAAGTCAAGAAAATTCCCATTGGTTTTGATTCATCCTTAGTTTATGTTTTGCTATTAATCATTAATTTATTTTAGTAGACGTTTCAGTTAAAACTGTTAATTGTTTTCTTGAAGACAATTACTTCTTACAGTGTTACGTAACTTCTTGTGAACATCTAACATTTTAAATTTCTGTGTTTGTGTATGTTCTTTTTTATTTTTATTTTTAAAGGTGAGTTTTGTACTCCAGTAACCTCATTCTTTCCCTTGAGCTCTATCTTTGCTTGACAACTGCAGGAATGATGTTTCAAGAATGAAGAAAAATGGAAAGTTAGTTGGATTTTGACAAGAATGGACCAACCAATAGAAAAAAATAATTTACTTTCTTTTGACATAAATGTGTCAGATTTTGAAAAGTATTTGACTGCTGCCAAAGCTCGACTGGTATTAAAAACTTTATATTAACTTGCACTTTCAGAAACAAGTTCAAGTGAACTTTTATTCTGTTTGTGTAAACAGTGCTTGCTTTCTAGGTCTTATATTAATTAATTATTTTACACTGTTTTTACAGTTGGTTGTAGTTTTTCCGTTTTCTGTTAAATCTGTTTCCCTATTTGAATTACATTCTTATGTTGTGTTTCGTGGGGTTTTTTTGTGTGTGTGTGTTTTTTTTTTTTTAAGCTTTCCTTTTCCATTTCTTTCCTAGGGACTCTTTCACAAGCAAGAAAAAAAATTGAATACTGTTTTTCATATCAAAGCATGATTAGTTTGCTTTGATGTGAACAACTTCCTTCTAGCTCTGATTCTGAATCTAAGATTGAAAAAACTGAAAGATTCCTTAGCTCATCCAGATTAATTTCATAAATGCATTGGAAGATTATGATCTCTGGTGTGCCTGCCATTTTTTCCACTTCCACTTAGTGTTCAGAAAGCCAGCACTGCTGTGGGTTCCCTACAGAAACATTTACACAGATGGATATCTCACTGTCTAAAATCTTTCAGCTGAATATTTCTCTATATTCCTTCCTGCTGTTTTTAGCTGTAGTTTCACATATAATTTTAAAGAATGTCAATTAGACTCATCATGGGCCAAATTATATTTTATTTACAGGAGCTAATGTAAATAGGTAGATTTGTAAATAGGTACATGGTTGCACAATCTTTTAAAACATGTCTGCAATGTATGTTTTACCATAGCCTCAGTACACATTTACAAACAAGTTTTAAACAAATTCAGATAGAAGAAAAACCACCAGCATTTCTAAGATTTATATTATAAGGCTGATGTCTTCTGATTGCTTAAAATAGATCTTAATTTGGTCAGGATCCAGAAAGGTAGTTCTGCCACTTCTATCACTTTTCTTCTGCATGAGGTTACACAGAGAATTAGATCAAGGAGTACAAGAAACAGTTTGACCAGAACAGGAAAAGGTTCTGGGTTTTGGTCAGCTGAATGTGTTTTTTTCACCTGACCTATAAAATGTATAAACCATAGAGGATGGAGAAGAAAGCTGGGAAAAAAAGGTGGGTCAGTGGATCTTTCCTATTTGTCAGCACGCAGGTAGCTTTAAAATGATCCTGAAACTACAGCCTTATCCTTGGATGCTATTTACAACATGTTACCCATATATTGGAACTACCTTTTTATCTGCTCAGTTATGTTGGAATGATGCTTCAATAGGGAATGTACATTTCTTTCCCTTTCCTTATTTCTGTCTCCTGAAAAATATAATTTTATTCTATGGTAACAGCAGAGAGATTGTTGGAGACTGATTTGGAGTGATACAAGTAATGATGGTGTATAACCTTCCACAGTAAATGAAATAGCACAGCATTTAGGGGATGCTGTGGCTTGGGGAAAGATCGTAAGGTGTTGTTTAGGCAACAGGAATTCTTTGTTTATGTTAAAACTAGGTTAATGTTGGAACCTGATTCCATAAAATGTGAAAGACAGTAATATGGCAAAATAAAATATTCTGCAGAGCAACTCTGTGATTATGGAAGTGTACTTCTGGTACTATTGCTTCCTGTTTTTAAAGGAAAGTTTTTTGTTTGTTTTGGTTTTTTTTTTTAATCAATTATATAGACAAAGTTTATTTTGCTGCCTCAAATAGAAATGTAACAAACTGTAATAATCCTCAACATGCACAATAAAACCATACCAGAAGTTATAGCACTAAAATATTATATTACAGAATAGTTATTTTGTCTGAGGTGCCTTACCATTTGCTGAAAGGCAGTCGGGAATCTAAGCAGTCACAACAGACTGTCACTGACAGAAGCAAAGTATTAGCAATATCTGCAAGCAGTGAGCAGGAATCTGTTGATACGGCTGCCTGGCCTACTTTGTACAACAGTGAGTTTGATTACCTTTCACTCTCTTTTCCCACTCCACAACCAACTTAAAGTTGTGGTGTTTTGTTTTGGTTCCCCCCCCCCCCCCATCAGTAGTAAGTTATACTAAAATTTCCCCTTTACTAAATTCACAGAAAGCCTTTGGAGAAACTTTCAGTCTCTCCTGAAGGAGGACTGTATCGTAACACATTGTGAGGCCAAGTGAGTATAGAGGGGCTATCCAAAGGCGTGCAAGGCTGGCGTGACAGTGGTGGATTTTTGACATCTGCTCCTTTAACAACTGCTATGAAGCTGACCCCTGAGCTTCTGGCTTCCTGTGCATCCATTGTTGGTCATAACGATCAGACTAAGAATATGGAGAACCTTCCATAATGTACTTTAATAACTGGCATTAATTAGCTCTTTCCAGTACAGCTGATCAAATGTGTATTTTTTTGCACATTTTTGCACACACACATGCACACCCCCTGAGTTGTTCCTAATTATAATTAACATTTTTATAAGTGATAGGTCATTACATTTCTGTTATTAATTATTTGAAGAGCATTTGTTGTGAACGCTCCATGTGTTTGGGTAAAGTAGAAGAATGGGCAAAGAGAGAGAGACACATTCATTAGCAGAATATAGGTAAATAGTGCATCAAGATACTGAACGAAGGTTTTTTTGAAGTTTAATCTTTGATGAATTTACCTGAGGTACAGAAAAATACCTGACTGATTATGGACTGTACACAGAAGTAAAAAGTGTTTATAGGGTGAATATATAGGTGAAAGAAAACTGTTTACATAAAACAAAAAATGCATTGGTCTTCATTCTTCTTATGTAAGCAGAATACCTTTTTGTCCAATAGCCTAATGTTGCTGGTGTTGGTCAGGCCATCCAAAATCACAGTGGCTAAGCTGAACGGATAATGAGTGGGGGAGTTCCTGGTGGATATGACTCTTCCCAAATTGTTCTCCTGTTCTAGGCTTTCTGCTGCTGATATATATATATATATTTATATATTTTTTTTTTTTTTTTTTTTTTGCATTTAAAAAAAATAACGAGAAGTTTCTACATCAGGATGTCTTGCTACATTTTTTATTGAGGGGAAGAGTAAAATGTGATAAGAAGCAAATACTCTTCTGGAGAATTCTTAATTCGCCTCAACAGTTTCTGCCATTTTCTGTGACTAACAATTGTAATAGGCAGTGGTGTAGCAGAGGGCACATGGTGCTTTGAGGAATTTTCTTTATGTTCCTTGCTGTGAAACCTGTATTCAGGTAATTGTCATCCTGAGGGGAAAAGGGGAGAGGGTAGGTGAGAAGCCTTACCCTGTAAGAGACATTCCCAAAGTACAGGAAAATGACCACACATGTAGGAAACAATATTACCCGTACTTGCAGTTTGCTAGAAGTTTTATAATTGATTGCTTTGTTTTTGTGTTTTTTCGTTGTGTTTTGGGTTTTTTTTTGGATTTTTTTTTTTTTTGGTGGTGTGTGGTTTTGTTTTTTTTTTTTTTCTTTAAGTGATCTGCCCTTGATCCTAAGAAGACTATAAGAATGGATTTCACAAGTCATAGTTTGGGTACCTAACACCTACCTTCTATTTAAATCTTTAATTTATTCTTTTATCTAACTTTTTTTTTCCTAGAAATCTTTCCATGTAAATGTAAGGATTTGATCCTTAATTAAACTATACTCCTGTATTTATTTTGTTTCTTTTTTTAAAAAAAGTCTTGAAATCAGTTTTCTTTGTGTTTCTGATTGACTTTCATAGGAAAAGGGTAAATATTCAGAGGAATTTGTAGAAAATGTGGCCGTAAGGGATTTTTTTTTGCCAGGGATTGATTTTTATTGAGAAATAATCCTTCTGTTCTTTCTTTTTTTTTCTTCCATATATGTCAGGGCTTACTTCTAATCTTAGAATCCAAAGCCTCTAAAATTGCTTTAGATTTATTTTTTAATTTTCTTTTGCAGATTGGCATGGCTTTCTAGCATCCAATTCAATGTTACTTGAACTATAGCTTTAATGTTAAACATTTGAGAAAGAGAGTTGAGATGTTCAGAGTAATATTTACTTGTAAAAAAAAAAAAAGAAAAAAAATAGATTTTTCCAGTCTCTGAATTGATTCCTTTGTCCTTGCAGATTACGTTACTATTATCGAATAAGGAGCAGGGAACAAGGAGAAGCCATGTGAGGTGAAAAGATAGATAACTGACATTTTTGCAATGTTTATCATGTACTATATTAATCTAGGAATAAGCCTAGTTAAAACCATAGGATTGTAATGGATAGAAATTAGGAAAGGATCTCTGAATGAAATCCAAGTTTGTGATCCTATAAACCATAACAGCAGACTTGGCCGTAGGCATACTGCTGTCAGACTCAGCAAACCCCTCTTACTGCTTTGTATTTCTTTCCCTCTTCTGTTGCAGCTGCAACAGTAACGTATCTCTACTTATCATCTAGGCTATGCACCAATTTCCATGTCCAAATTACAGTATTTTTTAATGTGTTACTTTGACGTTGTTTTTTTTTTTCTTCTGTACTATGAAATACATGAGCATCCCTGAATACTGAGTAGCAACCCAGAGCTGCAGTTTACGTCACATAATTCTTTTACAACTTCAAAACAGGGCTGCAACAACACTGTACCCAATGCTGTCTGGGTGTGTAGGGTCTGAATGTACTTAGGGTTGAGCAGAATCCTCCTTATTGAGCCAGATGATAAATGATCTATCCAACTTTGATAAAAACTGTAAATAATACTAAACTGCAGTGAATATGCTGTTGTGTGGTTTTGGCACCTTTCCCTTTAATGTAACCATTTCCAATTATTAGTTAAATGGTGTCTACTTGGTATTCACTGAGAATATTTTATATTTTTACAGGAGATTTTAGAGACATAGCCCAAAAGATGTAAAAATGTAAAATGCTTGTGAGCAGAACTGGCTAGATCCTGAATGGTGCAACTTCAAACACAAAGAAGCCTGTTCAGAAAAACACTAAAGAAAAGGAAGAATTTTGAATCTTTAATTCAGCTTAACCATAATCAGTGCATCTTGTAAACCAATCTCAGGACTTTCTTAGGTTCTTCAGTAACCTGTTAAGTAACCTCAACATTTCCTTGGTTTCTGGAAGTACTTGCAAAAAATAAATTTCTTCTTTTTGAAGTTCAAGCTCATGTTTCTCCTTTTCCTAGCATCATGAAAGAACAGGATGGAGCAGACAAGCAGGCAAAAAAAAAAAAAAAAAAAAGAAAAAAAAAAGAAAGGAATATTTTGTGTCCCACTCTGTCCTCTGTTTCCTGAGTCTGTTCATAAATTAGCAACCTCTTTTGCATGGTCATAAAGCTAGGAAAGAATGTAAGATTAAATGATATGCTTATAGGGTATTACAGCAAATAAACTTTGACAAAGCTTTAAAAAGAAATCATTAACATTCTTGAGGACTGTCTCTTCCATTCTGTCTAAATTTTCTGTAATTATGTAGACTTTAAGTCCAGAAGAGATTATAAAGAGCAACTCGTCAATAATATGATCAATATCTTGCCTTTAGAAGAAGGAAGAGACCATCAACTTGTCTAGTAAAAGCCAGTGGCCAGTGTTAGCCAATATCTGTTTTGTAACTTCTTTTTTTTTAGGGTTTTCTCGGGGGGGGGGAACGGCACAGAAATCATATATTTGAAAAAAGATATATTCCTTTTTAATGTATTTGAGAAGTGTTCTTTTGAGGTTCTTGGCACAGGGGCGTAATTAGGTCAAACACATTCTTTTACTCTTAATAAATAAATAAATAAATCTGTTAATGTTTGACTTTCTTCCCAGATAGTTTCTGGTAGGTAACAGGTTCTGTAATTTCTTGTGAGGATTTCCTTGGCTATATGCAGTCATATGTCATAGAGAGCCAGAAGTGCTTCCCTTAAAAACCTGAGGTCAATAAGTGGTTTCCGAGGTGATTAGGTGAATCTACCAGCCTGATAAATTTGCTTATGAAATCTGGCTTATAGAAAATATATGATTGCTAATGATGGGGAAAGTATCTTACTGGCTTTGGCTGCAAACAAATAATAGAAGACTCTTGTTTATTTTCATGCTTCTTAGATGTCTGTTACCTGAATTTTGGCAAATAGCTTCCATCTGCTCTGGCTATTCTTGCCAGCCCTTTTGCTGGCTCATGTAGTCAAACCTATCTGCTCTGGCTGAGGCTGCTTTCTCTCCCCTCTAACCATTCTGCTTTGAAACTTGCTGTCTAATGCATTATTGTTATGCTTGGGTTTGTACCATAAGGAAAGTAAGTGTGAAGCTGTGAACTTGCTATCCTTCAATGTTGTCCAATAATTTCCTCATAGTAGGTCCCGCCCTTACAGAATGGATTTTTCTCACCTTTTTATACGTGCTTTCACTGTTGTGTTACTTAGGTTAAAGAGATGCTATTTCTACATGCCTACGGCATGCATCTTTCAAACTTGCTTGTTGTCTTTCAAATCATTAAATTAATATCCATCCTATTCAGCTTTTGAATGCTTGTCACTCTAGAAAAGGCAGTTTCCTCTAGCTAGCAATAATTAGATACTAGTTAATGTGCTCTGTGTATTTAGGCATTATTAGAATTTAATCCCAAAGTGACAATACTGTTTCTGCTGATAAGCAGGATGAAATACCCATACATATTCTACTCCATTAGCTTTCCTAATCATTTAAATCCAATTGCTCTGAAGACTTCTGGGTGTACTTCTTACAGAATGCACCATTCCCTGCCCTTTCCTTGCTTTAAAAGGTGTGATCATTATCTTTCTTTTGCAATCTTGCTCATTGCTGACTTGTCTGCTCTGTGTCTGGCTTACACTGTTGGAGGCTAGCTGGAAAGTTTCCAGTTTCCTTGGTCAACTCAGGGGATATGTACGCCAGAGTAATGACAATGAATGTGCTGCACCATTTGTGAAGAAATGTGGATGAGGCTAGCATTTGCATTTTTAAGTTTTGCTTTGGTTGTATAGATAAGGAGAATATAATATCTGTAAAGCTAGAGAAGATCAAAGCCAGTCAGCAGGCCTCTGGGACTACTTTAGAAGTAAAGGTAAGAGTTTGGGTTAGTTTCAGGTCAGAGAAAACACACACAGAATTCTGGAAATACTTTGTTAATGTAAATGCAGCTTTACCATTAACTAGCATGTGACTACAATGTGATCAGGAGATGCTTTTATTCACATCTTTAGTTAACCCTTTTGAAGATCTGTACCTATATTTCTGTGTGGTAGTAAATGGTGTGTCAAGACAGTGATGTTTTGTGTCAGCTGAGTATTTCCAGAGTTCAAGAAAGGACTCAGAGACGTTGCAGTGTGAAACTGGAGTATTTTTGAGGAGTCTTCAGAGAGGAAGGTACATAGATGTCCAAGTTGCTTTGATGTCATTGTAAAGTTTACACTTTAAATACTTTCATACTGAACATTGTTGGGATGCCAATATGCTTGTTCTTTCAAGACTTGATTCCACTTCATTTCTAGCCACACATAGTGATGGTTTCACCGCTAAATGGATCACTAAATGGAGAATTAAAGTAAATCAAATTTAAATTAAATAAAAAATAAAATTAAAAAAGTTAAAGCTGCAAGTATACCAACTGGAAAATATATTTCAAGTTTGCTACACAGATTTTCAGACCTTCTGTAAACACAGCCTTGTGATGAAATGTTTGGCCCCTCTGTATTGTTAGCATATCATCTCCTGAGTTTGGTTCAGTTTTGTGATAAAAAGTAATAATATGAAGTGATGATTTTTGGGACAAAGCCCCTCTGGAAATCAGTGCTAAGTTTAGAAATACAAAGTCATAAAATGATGTGAGATGCATTTTATATCCTGCATCGATTGTACACAAGAGCCTTTTGTAAAAACGGTTTATCAGAAAATTGTTGCTCCATACAGGAAGTATGCTGTGTGAATGTGTTTATACTACAGAGTTCATAAAAGTCCCATTAAATGCTGTAAATGTAGCTTTTTTGGTTGGAGTTTTGTGCTGTTTAGGGGTTTTTTTGGTTGTTTTTTTGTTGTTTTTTTTTTAATATATATATGATTCACACCAAATATACCAAGTATTTCAGTGTGAAAACTTCAGTGGTGTTTAGAGTGAAAATGAGGCATTTTTTTACCTGTAACAACTCAATATTAATTAACTGACATATGTCATTAGCATGGGTGGTGGTTGTGTGTAAGGTCTTTCTCTTCCTGTTTTTTTTACTTTAACTAAACACAGTGAGGGGAAACATACAAGCAGAATTGTCTCGTTAAAATATGACTTTTGCAGTTATGAAGAATGTAATAATTTTTAAGCCTTGTATCACAAATGTTGAAATAGTACAGAGGCGTGTACTCACGGGCAGAACATTATCCTTCTGAAAGGAATATTGATGTGAAGAGATTTACAATTATGAAGTATTAAGGTTTAAGAAACTTTGATAGAAATATTCTTTAAATATTATTTAAGCTCTTAAACAAGGTTCATCATATGAAAAACTTTATAGAAAGGATGAACTGATAATTTCAGAGTGGTGCAAATTAACCAGCATGGTGTTTTTTTTTTTTTAACATATTGACTCAAGTGAAAAAGTATAGTAACTCAGAGAGATTTCTTTCATCCAAGAATCAAACCTGAATCTGTCCCTAGTACTGTCAGAAAGAAACATTTTTGAATAGATTTTTGCTATAGCAACACTTTGTCTTCCTTTCACAGAAGAATTTTTTTTTTTTTTCCACTTCATTTTCAGCCAGCGCAGAATCCTCAGCATTTCTTTTAAGACATAGTTGCACAGGAAAGGGAGATGATAAAAGTAATGTAGAATAGTAAGGCCCACCCCTCTGTGTCTCGGGAATTTTCAAATAGGTCTCCCTAGGCAGAATGCCTGTTTTTAGGTTGGTCTGTTGAACATCAGAGCCTTTAGATTTGAGTTTGTAGTATATAAGCTAGGAAATTTACTGCTTAGGTTTTTTGATATCAATTACTCCTTTGTTCAATACAGATAAACACTTTTTAGATGAAAGAATGAACCAATGTAAGTTTATATTACAGGCCATGAATTTTTTCTGGAATTTTTTTCTTCCCAACAGAATGTTGTTTATGGCACATTTCTTCTGCCTGAAAGTTGGAGTTCCTCTGTTCGACCTATTTTCCTCATTTTTCAGTTCTAGATATAGAAAAGCTAATTGCCAAATATATTTAAACCATTCTTTTCTTATTGACAGTAAACCAGTGTTGACCCAATGGCTGCAAGCTGGGATGCTCTTCTGTTTTACTTTTGTGCGTTTAATTTTTATATATATTTTTAATCTTACAATAAATATTTTATTTTTCTAAGTCAGGATAGAAGAAGAGGTAGAAAATATATGAAATTCAGTCCCTAATTAACACTTTCAGTTTACTCAAATGACAAATAACCATCTACCTCCTTGTCTTACAATGCAGTTCAAGTTCACAGTCAAGATGTGCTGATATTGCACTTTCAAGGGAACTTTGAGAACTGGAAAGTCATGCGCAATTAATGACTTTCAGAAGATGGAAGAACTGCAGATATTGCTGGAAATTCTTCCAACGCAAGCTCTTACTAGGATATTTAGAGTGACATGTAATATATCATTTTTTAGTAAAAGAACAGTCTGGCCTGGCTGTCTGATGAAGCCATGAGAGAAGTTCTGAAGAGAAATGCTGATGAGACAGAAGCCACCCACTAATCTATGATCTGAAGGTCTGTGTAATTTTCAACCCCAAAACATTTAGTTTGACTTCCAAATAACAAATCTATCCCTAATTTGATTTCCAGTATTCCTAAGGTTGCACATTTGATATGCTGTCTCTAGATGAATTATCAAAGTAAAATTATCACCACAAATTAACTTTTTTTTTTGTGATACTGTTTTGCAGAAGGTGACTATTGCCATGATTTACAAAGTGTTAAATTACAAGAATGACAGATAAAACATTTTGCTCTGCAGGAACCTTGAGCTATTGATAAAAAGCAGCATTTTGGCAAGGCAGTTGAGCTTCCTGTGATGTAGTTTTGGAGAAGCTGGCAGGTTTTGTTGGTATGAGTGCTGTCAGTAAGAACTCTGACCACAATCTTCTGTTGACTGTTTAGTCAGTAAAGTGTTTGCTCTGTGATAATCAAGAACAGGATATCTGCCAACGGTGCAACAGAAATACCCAATGCATGATCTTGCAAAACATTAAGTAATGTCAGCATATTTTTATGTGAGTTCTTTGGTATCAGTTGGGTACCTTCAACTTGTACAAAGGGCTTGCTTATTTTTTTTGGAGATTCACTGATAGATTAATAGTGTTTTGTATTCTTCTTTCATGACTTTCTCCAATTTACAATGGATACAGGGAAAAAAGTGAAAAGGAGAGGAAAAGTTAAAGGAAGTCAACCAGAAGAAAGAAAAAAAAAATCTTCCCTCAGACATTCACTTAATTGTTTGCTAAGCAAAATGTGCAATGATAAAAATGTCAATTTTTAGTTTGGAAATACTGAGCATTTTGAAAGAGGGTATGTGTTGTGGCCGAGTGAAACGATGAACCTTCTTCAGGTTCTATCTTTACTGCTTCTTGTGCTTTGGATCCATCTGTGGGTCTTAAGCTCGGCAAAGCAGCATGTGCTTACGTTCAGTTTCCAGAAATACTGTTGCACTTCAGAGATCTTGTTGAACTGGGGCTGGGTTTGAGATGACAGTGCTGGTTGTGAAATGACCATATAGCTGGTGAAATATGACATGGAGCTTAACAGGTTGTCATAATTGTATTGGTGAACTGAAGATGCTTCTTTCTTCTAGGACCTGTATTTAAATATAATACAGCTAGGAAATTTAGGGTGTGCTCTAAAAGGAGAGAGTTAAAAGTTCCTACTGCTTTAATACAGGATTGATCAGTGCTGCCCATTGCAAGGCCAATGAATTTCAAGGGCAAAGGACTTTGAATATCAGCACTAATACTTATGCTGGCTCATATCTCCTGAGAAGGCACAAGACTTGTGAGAAAATTATTCTCTTGAGAACCACAACAGAAACTTTAAAACACTTTTTCTCAATATGGAAACTAAAATAACTTTGATTCTAGACAAATGATTTTCCTTCTTCAGTTATTTCCAAAAAATTCATTTTAATTTTGTCCATTATAAATATGAAAACACCTGACAATGTTGCTTTTTAATTTATCTAGTAGGTTAAGTGCAGTTTTAATTCTATCTTCGTCTTTATTCTCCAAGTCCAATTCTGAAAAGGCTTTCATAGTCTCATGAAACTGAAAGCAAGGGGTTTGTGGAGTACTGACACTGAAGAAGGGAAGCAGATTTGCTGTCTGCCAACTAAATTGGTTTTGGTTGTTAATCTGATCTCTATGGCTTTTCTGCTTAGGCTTCAGATACTTTAAGAACTTGATTGTTTCCAGTGTAGCACCCAAGGTTTCTCCCAAGCTTCTAGCATTTCTCCTTTCTGATACATTGTGTTTTGAAAAAGCAGGAGTTTCAGAAAATCAGGTCCTTTGAAGACATTTCAAGTTTGAAAATAGACAAATGAGGCTGAAAAACATAATTCTTGCTTGAGAATTTGGGAATCAATATACTTGGCAGATGGAAGCAAAGCTTAATTTTTGCCCTCTTTGCTGTAGAACAGTTAAAGAAGTGCATATAGATGACTTAGTGGTGTAAGAGGCTCTTCTCATTCAGGTCAGTTTTTGACTGCATGCAGATTAAAGTGAGGGAAAAACTGAGTTTTTACCATACTTGGACCACACATTTTATCATGGGGAATGGTGCAATAAACAGAAGAATTACTCTAGACTTTAGTCAGTCAGTCCACTCATTTCTTAGGAAGCAAACTTCATGACCAACTGGAGATGGCGAGGTACTTTGCTGTGCACCTGTCTTAGGCAATGTTGACTCATCAAGACTAAAAATTATTACAGAAAGAGCTGGTTTTGAAAAATGCTTGTTTCAGAACAAACGGTAAAAGTTTCACATTTTTGCTTTGCAATGAGAAAATAATTCTAGTAATTATTTTAGAATAAAAAAAATATTTGACATTAAACATTTGAGAATAATGAAAGAAAAAATATTGGTTTGGATTGAAATAAATTGGGATTTAAGTTTAAAAAGTTTTGACCTATTCCAGAATGAGGTTTGTTGAAGGTCCAGGCTTTTTCAATTTTCTGGAAAAGGGATTTCTTTCTTTTACACCTCTGTGGCGTCCTTCCTACCTCTAAATCTTTTAATTATTTTTATTATTTTCAAGTGATAAAGTTTAGTGTATTCCAAATTTAGTCTAGGAGTGCCTCACTGGTCTGACAGTTTTGTACTGACAAAGGTCTAAGACGACCTAATGAGGGAGAAACCAGCCCAGAATAGGATAGCCTCTGTTCTGAGTCTTTGACAAATCCATACGCTGTTAAATACATTTTTCCCCTCCTCTTTGGCCTTTTTTTTTACTAGATCAAACAAGATTAATAGATCAAGCAAAGTAGGAAGCTCAGGTAAATAATAAACTTTCACTCAGATGTCGCCTCTGCTAAGAAGTTGAAGATCAGAAATTAGTGGAAATAGGAACCCAATAACACTTCCTGAAACTGCTGTAGCTGATGCTTTAATTCCAAACTGTTAATGATTTTTTCTGTTCTTCCCTTGGATTTTTTTTTTTTATTGTTTTCATTTACTTTTTACACACTTATTTCTTCTAAGGAAATGTTCATAAATTTTGGGGGAAAAATTCTGAATGCAAAGAAATCAATGGTGCAAATTTCACTGATGCCCTACCTGACCTTCTGTCCAGCTCTCTTTGCAATTTCCTGGTACTTTGTTGATTCTGCCTATTGGTATCTTTATCAAAAAGACCTATTTCTCATACTAACTATATCAAGATGATCACCTCATGTTTGGGCTTGGATTCCAGTCTCAGGGTCTCTTACTGTATAATGGAAACTATTCCCTTTTATTTAATAGTTCTTCAAAGTAACTGTGCTTATTTATTTATCAACCACTGAAATACTGTCTGTAATTTTATGAAAAATCAAACATATATGAATATTTCTTTAAAGATTTTATCAGAGGCATCTTTACACAGACCCCATGCTGAGAACTCCAGAAAGCTCACATGGGGCATTGTTCTTTTTCCCTCAACGTTGGAATGTTCCAATCCTTTTGCTGCACCAAAGCTATGGTGCTAGGGGTTTGCTGAGTGGAGGGGTAGTCAAGAGAGACTGGTGTTTCCAAAAGATCACTTAACCTGACTTCTGCTGACAATTAAGGTCATAACTGAGAAATAGGTTTCCTGATGTTTGGGTGACCTGGCTATTGTCTATCTGTGGTTACTGTCTTACAGCTCTAGGGAGAGGTGTATTTGCCCAGGAAAAAGTCTTCAGTGCTGAAAGCCCTTCTGCCAGTGCTCTGATATAATCATTAGAAATCAGACTACTAGTTATTTGAAATGTATCTTGTACACTACAGCAGCCAAAGGCAGGGCTATGTAATCTTGTTTCTGAACTAGATAGCCCAAGTGCTGTGGTGCGGTTCTGGTGACACTGCCATGAGCATGGCTGCGCAGCTACTAAACTTCAGTGCTGAAATACTCTAAGGTTCATGAAACTTCATCAGACAATCATGCTGTTTTTATCAAGCCATCATGTACATATCTACATGTGCACACACCCTTTATTAGACCCTTCTAATCCAACTGCAGAATATTTTCATTTAAAGTATGAAGTGGTGTAGGTCACTACATATTGAAGAGGAAGGAGAAAAACTGGTGATAGCAACAGCAATGACTGTCCTTCACATTTCTGTCCCTTTGCAGAAGCAGACCACTGACTGTAGTAGCTGAGTCATAAGGACTCACTCTATGCAGAGCACTGCATTATGCTGTAGCTTCTAGCATTCCAAAGCATGAGATGTCTCAGTGGGGACGGTGTTGGAGTTGTTACTCAGACCACTGGGCCAAACTTCCCTCATTCTATGTTCATAGAGGAAAGGATCTCTATATGCAATTTTCTCTGTTTAAAGCAGCCACCCAAGGCTTTCCTGTAGCTTGGGACACTGGTAAAAAGTGAAAGGGGGTACTGATGCAGGAGAAGGATATTTGTATACAATCTTTGGCTTCTAATCAGCTTTCACTTTTGTACCTAGAATATTGCTTACTGCTCCTGACTATATTCAGGATCACAAAGCTGAAAGCAAAGCTGGTTTATTTAGCCTTCGAGGCTTTCGTGCCCCTGTGCTACTTGCAAGCCAGTCACGATTTGGCCCATAAATTGCTCAGTGCTTTGCACTTTCAGAGGAATGATTAAGAGCACTCAGTCTACGAATAAGCTATTTGTACTTCACAGTCATCAGCAAAACATTGTTAATAGATGCTGTAGTGTTTGGCTTTGACTTGCCCTTTGCAAAGTTCATATACTCTGCCACCTGAATCGTAGACGGCAGATGCACTGAAGTATGATCTCCCTGCTATTTGCCCAAACTGAAGATATTAAAGATAGGGCAACAGCACAGACATACCTGACACTGCTGAGGGTAGGCCATGCCATTTAGATTTGCTTCTCAGAGATTATGTTTTGTACATAACCTTGTGAGAATGAGGTATTATATGACTTATTTTTTAAGAACAAAACATATCACACCATGAGTGTTCACGATCCTTTTCTACACACTCTATCAAATGCTTTTTGTCAATCTGATAAATATCAAATATTGATTTGTGTTGTTTTCCTGGCACTCCTCTTGAATTTGTCCAGTTTAATAGATCTTCCCTGTGATGTTTCATTTATCATGGAATCCATAGTAATTTTCAAGTGAAATGACAGCTCTTATGATTGAATAGCAACTTCAGTATTAGTCTGGATAAAATTTGCCTGCTATTGATTATAGTCAGGTGTCTCTATAATTATGGAAGAGTGATCTATCACCCTTGTTTTTTAAATGGTGTGCCAGTAGTAATCTCAAAGAATAGTTTGTTCATCCTCTATATAAGAAAAGGCTTTATAACTAAGCACTGGGGATTGAATTTACACAGCTTGATATCGGTGTATGTCACCACTTACCTCTTGGATACTGGTACCTCTTGGCACAAGTTTAATAAATACTTTTAAGGAAATTATATGAAAAGATTTTGTAGTTTCATTCAGTGGAAGTCCTTCAGGAGGAAAAGGCTGCATTTGGCACTGCTTAGCACCCAGATCGCAGCCTTCATGATTAGATTGAATAGGCAGGAGGAGCTCCTTCACCTAATGAGAAGTAAACCCCACTCAAACTCAGCTTTTAATTTCCAATATCAGGGGTGAAATACTTCTCTAAAGATGTACCTTTTTAAGTGAACGTCTGTTTTTCTGACAGTTGTAAGTGCAGTACACTAAAGGAACTCCAATTTCAAGGCAGATATCTTTAGGACACTTATCTAATCTCATTGCAAAATAAGCCAGAATGTCAGAATAGCAGTATTTTTGAGCAGACTTGCAAAGAGTGATCTGTTTCTTGTAAGGAAATGTTATGTAGTTTAGGAGTGCATGCTGAAATATATTTTCCCCAATCTGGCTTTTTTAAAATGTCAGGAATATTTAGCATAACTTAGTACGTTAGAATTTTGAAGATCTATACTTGTAGAATTTTTCTTTTTACAGGGAGTGCTATCACTGTTCTTGACTCAAATAGATGCTGAATTAAACAATGGGGTTATATAATTTCTCAGTAAATTTTTATTTTCAATTTTTCATAGAATTTGATAACCTAAAAAATCAACATTAATGCATCTCTGTTAACATAAAAGAGTGTAATGATAAAAGGGTAAATAGTTATGAGGAGCTGATTAACTTTCAGGATTATTTACTATCATTTTTACGTTACTCTCTATATTCTATTTGGCCATCACTACAATGCACTTAGATATCTTGTTTGGAGTCTTTAGCTGGTGCTTGAGTGGTTTTGTTTTGTTGGGTGGTTGGTTGGTTCAGACCAAAACAGGGAATATTTTTATTGGTTTTAGTTTCACTTTCTCAGGGGTTCAAAAATGCTGTATTCGGGTCTGCCTAAGGATACCCTGACTCTGATAAATTTTACCTTTGCTAAAATGTGGCTTCTCTCCCTTAGACTTACTCAAGTCTTGGCACGGGGGTGTGACAGTCATTTTATTGTCAGACACAGAACATTATGGCAGAGTGGGTGGAACTAAAAGAGAACCGAACTTGGAGCTTTCATGTGAATAAAGTGTTTGCTGTTTAATCTTTTCCAAGTTCTTACAAAGTTAACTTCTTTTCTCTTCTCTGATGTGTCGTTTCACCATGCTACTTCTCACCTGCTTTCCTGACTGCCCTCGTTCCCTCTACCCTCTTGCTGCCCTCCTATTCTATCTAAAATGGCACAGGATTAACCTCTTTGTTAAACAGTGTGTCTCCTGGGAGGTTCACACTTCAGGGTTGTCCCGGTTTCAGCTGGGACAGAGTTAATTTTCTTCTTAGTGGCTAGTACAGTTCTGTGTTTTGGCTATGATGTGAGAACAATGTTGACAGGACACTGATGTTTCTAGTTGTTGCTGGGTGATGTTTATACTAAATCAAGGACTTTTCAGTTCCTTGGGCCCTGCCAGTGAGAGGGCTGGAGGGGCACTGGAAATTGGGAGGGAACGCAGGTGACAGGTGACCCAAGCTAGCCAGAGAGGCATTCCATACCATATGACGTCATGCTGAGTATATAAACTGGGGGAAGAAGAAGGAAGGGGGGAACATTTGGCATTATGGTGTTTGTCTTCCTAAGTAACCATTACACATGATGTAGCCCTGCTGTCCTGGGGGTGGCCAAACACCTGCCTGCCCATGGGAAGTGGTGAATGAATCCCTCGTTTTGCTTTGCTTGCATGCACGGCTTTTGCTTTACTTATTAAATTGTTCTTATCTCAACCCTTGAGTTTTACATTCCTTTTCGATCCTCCTCCCCATGCCTCTGGGTGAGGGGGAGTGAGCAAACGGCTGCGTGGTGCTTGGTTGCTGCCAGGGGTTAAACCACAACAGTCTCCAGCAGCAGTCAAACTGCATACTACATTTCTTGGCCCTAAAAACAATTTTTACAGTGGTTTATCCAAGAGCAATCATGGTAAAATGGCAACCTACCACTTGATGCATGAGAGCTGACAGCAAGAAGTGGCTGTCATAGTAAGCACAACTGTTTAAGTTCTGATTCTGGTCAACTGTCCTGTTTTTGGCTGGGATGGAGTTAATTTTCTTCTTAGTGGCTAGCGTGCAGTGCTGTGTGTTGGATTTGGTGTGGGAACAGTGTTGATAACACACTGATGTTTTTGGTTGTTGCTGGGTGATGTTTGTATTGGGAGGGGACACAGCCAGCTCAGTTGACCTGAACTAGCCAAAGAGGTATTCCATACCATGGGATGCCATGCCTGGTATATAAACGGGGCAGGGTGGTGGGGGTGGTGAGTGTGTGTGTGACAGCTGGGACTGCTGATCACTGCTTGGGGACTGGAATCACTAGTTTTCTCCCTTCCTGTTGGATTTCATTCCTGTGCCCCCTCTCCCTCCTTTTCATTATAAATATTATTACTGTTCTTTTGGTTTTATTTTATTTCAATTATTAAAATGTTCTTATCTCAACACTTGAGTTTTACATTCTTTTCCAATTCTCCCCACCCCTCCGGGTGTGGGAGGAGTGAGTGAGCAGCTGTGTCGTGCTTGATTACTGGCTGGGGTTAAACCACAACATCAGTGTTTATGGCTGTCTTTTAGTGATACAGAAAAAAATAATTCTAAAAGAGGTGAGACTGTTTAGATTCACTTCTGCTGTATTTAACTTGTAATTAAAGGTAAAGGAAGTTAGTTCTGCCCTATGATTAACTTCTATGCTCATATCATAAAACTAAGCCATTTAGAATTTGACACATATCTTCCATTTATATAAAAACTTCCAAAAAATATCTATGATTGTAATGAAAAAAAAACCCCAAAACCACAATGAATTAAGTAACCATATGGACTTTCAGTATTTTCTTTTTCGGTCACTAAGATAACTGTTAGATGGGTTAAAATGGAAGCTTTCCCTTGCTACCACAAACATACCAGTCAATTTAACAGAAAACAGTTTCACAGAGGATGAAAGTCCTTGTGAGAAAAGCTGAAAACTAAGTGCAGTCAGGCATCAATGATATCCTTGCAGATGCCACAGGTCTTCACAAGATACCCTCAGAAAAGCTTGCTCAGGTACGCATTACCCTAAAATGACACACTTGTTTGATTGCTCCATGGTTGAAAATGCCTTTTTAAAATAGCCATGTTATAGTTGTCTTGTGAGCACTCAGAGCCATCACCTGATTCTTTGTGGCAGCTAATGGAAAAGTAAATTTCCAGTAAAGCATTTCCTATTACAAGGTCTGTTTCGGGGACTTGCCCTGACTTCACAATAGCAATGACAACTGAGCGCCAGAGGCAGGAAGGTTTTTCATACACATTGACTAGTTCAGTGTTTTCTTCTTACTATGTGAAATGCTGACAGCAGAATGATTTATGGTGTTCTATGAACAAGAGCAAACATTTCTTTTTTTAAAATATATTTTTATTTTTAAAATAAGTAAATCTTGTGGGTAAGAAATACCCTGTCTAGAAAGACGAGAGAAGCTCACTTTTCAGGAACTACAGGTTTCATTTACAGTCAAGCTTCCTTTTTGGTCTTTGAGTGTTGTTGGCACTGATACTTAAACCATGACTGGGTCCAGAGTTGTTTAAATGTAGACTTGTGAACCTTGGCTAAATAAGGTTCTTGGCTTGCTGATAAATCTGGTTTAAGATTTGAGCTAGTAATGAATCCTGAACTGAAGTTTTGCTTGGTGCAGCAGTACCATGTCCTCCTGTGTCACAGGGAGGTACAAGGTCCATAAAGGAATGAGAACGATATAGATAACCCTCTAGTGAGAGAGAGGAGGGGGAAAGAAAATGGGAATACGGAGAGAATAACAGTGGAAATCCGTAGAGGAAATCTTAACAGCTCATCCCTGTGTCTTTTCTAGTGTCTGAGTGTATTGATTCCTGTCTTCTTGTTAAAGTTTCCCCATATTGGAAGTGTTTCACTGTAGGGCTGAGAATGCTTGCTAACAGTGTGTAATTAACTTTCACAGGCTCTATCTGTGCTGTGCTCTCAGCTTACTTGTATGATATGAAAAATAAACATTGTTTTAATTTCCTGTTCTCTCAGTCTAAGATTCACTTCTGGTTTGGGTTGTGTAGTTTGTGGATTATTTGTTTTGGGGGGGGTGGGAGTGGGGGGTGAGGTGGCTGTTTATCTGTGTATATTACTGCATATGCAGTGATTTACAGAAACAATAGATTATTCTCTGTCTATTTCATGGATGTTCAGAGAAGCAAAGAAAACAAGTTATACATTTTCAGAACTTTTTTTGCTAGACTTGTCATTCTTTATAGCTATGTCTTGGGATCCCAGAAACCCATGTATTATGCTGCAATGAGCTTACAGATATTTCAGCCTAATTTTAAACCAGGGTTTATAGTTTCCTTTCCAGTGGACTCCTTGGAGTATAAGATATATTTCTGCGTGACAAAATGGGGCTGCTTTCACCTTGTTAGTAGCAAGGAATACCCCAAATGAATCTTTAAGATTTTTTCTATGCTTTTGCTTTGGAGCTAAATATGTCCTAAAAATTGGTTGGTCAATTGTAGCCTAAACATCAATGACTTCTTAAAAATATAATGATGTCCTAACAAATATCACAGCATGGAAACAGAAATGCACACATTTTCAGTGCCTTTTTGAAACAAAACCAGGAGCAATTCTAGTAAGCCATGAATACTGTGGGAGCCACAATGCCAGACTGGATGGACAAGGTTCAGAAGTTAATAGCTAGAAGTACTGGAAAAGAAGGAAACTCTTAAGGGATGCCAAAAGTTGCATCATTCGTCTAAGAGATTCATGTTTTCCAAAGAGGGTAAAAGGTTCTTTGAAAACTTTCATCTAGGTAATAATGTAATAGAGGGCTTTATCATTCTCAAATACCAATCTTAACTCCTAGTAAATGTAAGAGTGGCAGAGAAGCAATTCTTCATTCAGTTCCACTCTCTGTTTGAGCAATTGTGGGAAGGAACGGTTTAGCGACACAGACACTGATGAATGGCTTTACTGTTAAACTCTTAGTAACTTATTACCACTGATTTGGACACTATCAACCTTTATTTCTAGAAATTTATTTTACAATAACATTAAAAAAAAAAACAAGTCAGAATTTTATTTTAATATTTCATATTTTAATGAATATTCAGCATATTTACATGAATATTTCCTAGTTAATTTAAATGAATATTCTATTTCAACAGGGAACACAAAATGTTAAACATATTTATATCCATTAGAGATGATTTAACCAAACAGTTTATCTTTCAAATATCTTCACTGACAGTTTGGAAGAGGAGGGCGGATTACCAAAAAACTCCAGTCTTGCTGTCACTTAATGATAGTTCTGGGATAATTTAAGTTAATGGAGATAAGGCTGCATCTTGAACATAAAGTGAAGACACATGATGAAGGTAGAGTCACAAAAGGTAGGAATATATACTTTGCATATCTAAAAACATCTGTCTAAAAGATAGTCTAGGCAAGCTGTCCAGACTTGCCCTACAGCAGTGGGGGAATAGAAAAGCACCGCTGTGCATTCTATCCAACATCTTTTAGATTCAGAATTACCCCTGGAGATACCTGCCTCTCCACTGGGAAAGGGAACATGACCAACTAGCTTTGCCTAGGTAGCTAAGCTTTTTCATCCCAAGAATGTTAAATACACTTTCATCATACAGTTGTGGCCAGTCTTTCCATGGTGAAAGTTATTTTTATGTAGCGCTATGCAAAGAAAAGGTTTGTAAAATACAACATGAGCTATTTAAAAGGTGTAAAGTGCTTGCCCTATTCAACTTTTCTGATGCTTTAGAATTTTGTGGAGAGAAATGTATGGATGGAGAAAGGAATGTTTTGTAATGCATAGCAAAGTGCATGAGATAAATGGTCTACAAAGACCCTAATGACTGATGATTTTATTTGCTCAATGAATACATTGGGACAAATATTATCAAGGCACAGAGTAGGAGTACCTGTTGATACACTGGATGAATCAAAAATGTTATTGTGTTTTGTTCTAGTGGTATCATGGAAAATTTTCCATTTGTGAAAACTATTGTGCTGCATTCTGTACATATTTGGATTAAAAATAGATCATATACCAAAGTACAGTTCAAGACTAAAAGGAAGGTGGGTGGTTTTGATTATGTGGGAGGATTATGCTTGGTAACTATGGCCCAAAGGGAGTATGGGACATGGTTATTGTTGTGGCTGATAGATTATTGATATAGAAATAACAAGTAATATTGCATATCTTCTTTAAGTAACTAACCAAACACATTCCAAACTGCTAGTTACATTCTTACTAAGGTTTGGTTAGCGTGCAAAGGTCTCCCTTGCTTTTTCCTGTTATTAACACGTAGCATACAAACTGGTCTATTAATTTTAAATATACTAAACTGGTGGTATGTTACTGGAGCACATCCAAACTATTCCAGAAGATATGCAAACATGTATGTTAGACCTGAATCGGAGAATTGTCCACAACTTTCTCATGTCTTGGCAAATTTTGTATCAGGAGCGTGGTGAAAAAATTGGTCCATTTTTTGTCGGGTTTCATGGAACCATGCCATTTTCTGTCATTTGATGGTGTTATGAATAAAAGAGAGAAATTCAGCTGTGAGTTTGTGGTAGAGGAATTAATTGCTTTCATAACAAGAACAAAACAAAAATGTGTTTCCATTGTCGCTTTGTGCCAGTGGGCAGAAATGAGTACTACTGCTTCTGTGATTGTGTCCCTAGAATGTCAGGCAATTTATGAAGAGCAGATCACAGGGGGAAAACCAAGCAATCTGTATTACTGTGTTGCAAAGTTTGTTTTAGATTTTGTAATGTGTAAGTCTTTTAACTGACAACGAAGGCTTTGAAGTTTGTTGGGGTTTTTTTGTTAGTTTTTGTGTTGTGTGGGGTTTTTTTTGGGTTTGTTGGGGTTTTTTTGTTAGTTTTTGTGTTGTGTGGGGTTTTTTTTGGGTTTTTGTTGTTGTTGAGAAGTATGATGCCTGACTGAAACTTTGAAGGTTTATTAATATTGTTTGGTAGATAGCCCTTTTGTTACCGAGTACCTACCCCCATTAAACTCTGACATGCCCAGCAGCAAAGCACAACACTGTTCAGCATCTCTGGAGGTTGCCATGAAGGTAATTTGATGTATAAATATTTTCGTAATTGGCAAACTAGGAAAAATATAAATGATACCTTTGTGTTGACTTACAGCCTGCCATCCAAAATACAGTTTGATAATATTGTGGTCTGAGTGTGAATGTTCAAGGACACCAAACCACCAAACCTTTGTAGGAAAATGGGGAATTATGACTGCTTTTTCTGCAGAAGCTGGGCAGTTCCACTCGCAATAGTAGAAAATTACAAAGTTAGGGACACAAGAATCACTGAGACCAACAGAACCATTCCCTAAGTTGCTGTAGTACCCTGATCTAGTGTGAAAATGGGATTTCAGAGGCAACTGAAAGGATACAGAGCTTGTCTTCATTTGGCTATTGAAGTAAGGTAAGCACCAATGTGTGCATTTAAGCTTCCTTGTGCTTGCTGACAAACCTCAAGAAAGTTTGAAGAGACCTGTCCTGGTTTCAGCTGGGATGGAGTTGATTTTCTTAGTACCTGGTGGAGCGCTGTGTTTTGGATTTGGTGTGAGAACAATGTTGATAGGATGCTGATGTTTTTAGTTGTTGCTGGGTGATGTTTTTACTAAGTCAAGGTCTTTTTGGTTTCTTGGGCCCTGCCAGCGAGAGGGCTGGAGAGGCACGGGAAACTGGGAGGGGACACAGCCAGGACAGGTGACCCAAACTAGCCAAAGGGATATTCCATAACATATGACGTCATGCTGAGTTTATAAACTGGAGGAAGAAGAAGGAAGGAAGGGAGTTACTGCAGTAATGTCCATTATGTGATCTTGTTTTTCTTTGTTCTCCTTACTTTGAAAGATCTGCCAGCAATTTGAATTTACAGGATTCTAAATCTGCACTATTCAAATTCACTTGAAAGTGGAGTGCTTTATTCTGGCATGTCTCTTAATATAGCTCTTACTATAAGTTGAAATTTAACTGAGACTCAAAAAGCAGTCTACACTTGAAGCATGCTTTGAATTTAGCAGAAAGTAACATGCAGAAGGTGTTTAAGTGTCTTGTTCTCTATTGATCTTCTAATTTTGCTCATTCAAGTTTTCGATGTCATGGGTGTTGAGGAATCTTGGTTCCAGGTGTACTTCAAAAGAGATAACAGGAATATGCACCCTAGAATCTGAAGTCACAAGTACTATTTGTTCTTAAAGGGATAATTAGCTCGAGTACAGTACAAGTTATTACAAATGTCTCCCTGAATCACTAGCAGCACAATACTCTTGACTCTGCTATGTCAGGGATCTCTGCACTGTACCTGATCATGCAGTTGTAAATATGATGGCATACCATAGTGTGGGCTAAGTTATTTTTCTTATGTTGAAATACAATTGTAACAGTTTGGTTGTGTCAGTAAAAGTTGATGGCTGTTATAAATATTAGTTCATCATCTTAGTTAATGATCATATTCTTCCTTCGTGTATTATGCACAACTCTGTGTGTATGAATCTCAGGGAAACCTTTACTTAAACAGCCCTATTATTCTTCAATTAATGTTCCCTACATCTAAGACTTTCAAAAATAAATAAAAAAAAGGTTTAACTTGGCCTTTGTTTCTACCACATGCAACAAGTTTCAATAGCTTCATTAACCTATGGAAGATGTTTATAAATTCTCATGCAATTGCTTTGCTCCCTTGCCCCTCATTTGAGTGTACTCTTAATGACAATTAGATCACTACTTTGTGCTCTGAATGTTATCTGTTCTATGTTCTGCTGCCCAGGACTAAAAAGAAAAGATTATTTACTTTTGATAGTTCAAACAGTCCACTATCCAACATTTGTTCAATGCTGCTAAAGATTCCTTTAAACTACTAGTGAATATAATTCTGTTTGACTATACTGGGAGCTCAGGGTTTTGGGTTTTTTTCTTATCTTCCCACCCCAGCTCTTACAAAAAGGTAATTTATGCTATTCTTGTCCTTCACAACAGCTTTTTCTAAGTCCCAAGTGCTATATTGCTCCATGAAGTTTTCACACTTGGTTCAGTGTGTTTTCCTCCTATGTATGTGTATTTTCTGACTTTGATAATTTGCTTTATGTCACTACTTTTTCTTATTATAGTAGCTTAGAAACTGTGTCACATCTGCCATGTCAGACAACTGTTACTTTTCCATAATCATCTACTTGGTGTATTTGACACTGGCAAAACAGTGGCTTTTTCATTGACTAATTTGCAGTCTTTTAGTCTAACCTATATCTAACCTTTATGGTTTAGCTGGTTTTATCCTAGACCCCAATAATAATCATATCTCTTGCCAAGGGTGTGATTATTTCCTTTGTCCCCTTTGAAACTGGGGCACCAGGTCATTAGCCTTGCATTGATCATGGACTCTTTTTGTTCTATGATTTTCTGTTTCATCTAGTTTACTGAAAAACATATGATCTGTGTATTATATTTTGTGTAAAATTCAGCACTCCGCCAATTACTGAAATAATGTAGCTGCTTCTTCTGAATATATCAAAAACTGTTAAGAAGACAAAGCGCAAAAGCAAAACTATGCCTTTCTGCAAGCCTTCTCTATTCCCAGTACTGTATGCAAGTGTAGTTTAAGCCTTTGTAATCATCCTTTACAATCTTTGACAATTTTGACTCTGATAGGACTTTTCATTACATTTTGCTTTTGCTTGGCGTACTTCCTTGACTGTGGATGGAGCAGCTGCTACAGTTGATCAGAACGGGGGAATTTGACAGAAGTATGATTATTCACTTACAATTTACTTACCTATAACTTCTTGATGCCGAGTAATAATCCTGTTGATATCAGTGAATCTGTATGTATTGTATATATAAGGCAGCCCAGTTTCGGGTTCTGATCTACTAAATCTATTGGCATGGTTGTTTTCTGTCTGAATCAGCCATCTTTCATTTTTGGGGGTCAGACTGACAAGGCAATGGGAAATCCATTCTAGGTATTTACCAGGTGATTTATAAGCACTCAGTAAATGATGTTAGGGCCTGACTTTGAAGTATATGTGTTTGCCAAACCTGTTGTTCTCAAAGAAATTTAAAAGGTTACAGAAATGAGGAGACAGACAGAAAACTAGTAAGCTTGAGGGGAATAAGTATCGAGTGGTAAAAATACAGGTATATATTGCTTGACTTGGCATTATGTTCTTTTTAAAATGATTATGGAGAACCCCCTCTTCAGTCTTGTCAGACTTTTTTATTGACTGTTAGTAAAATATCAGTTTGTGTTCTCTATAATTTAGCCAGGTTCACAGAAAAATATAACTCCTCAAAGACTTTGTAGTGTTATTTCCTTTAACATTTACGCTAACTCCTTGTTAGTGTCCTTGTGTCCTTGTGAATTACTCTGTAATTATATTTTGAAGGAGCTGAAATACCAAATTGAGGGTAATCTTCTGTTAGGCTCTTAGCTGCATATAAGTATTAGAAATCTAAACGTTGTGGGTTTGTCATTTTGGGTTTTTTTTTTTGGGGGGGTTGTTTGTTTAAAATTCTCCATTTCAGTGCTTAATGAAGAAAATGGCTAAAAACATTTCAACGAGGTAACAAAAATTGAAAATGAACTTGAAGAGTCTTCACAGTGCTGTTGCTGATTAACTAGATTTGCAATAAAAGCATGCTGGTATTATTCTTTGCCCTAGCTAAAAGTGCTAATAAAATAAGACAACTGACAATTTCCAAGATAATACATTTTAAAAGCAATCAAAAGACCTTCGTTCTCTTATCTGCTGATGTTGAGTTTCTCTCTGCTGTTATGTCTGTTTAATCCTTTATTCACATAGCTTTAAACCTCCTAACCTGTGGGATCCAATTAACATCTTCTAGTAGGTGTTTGCTCTGTGTTGCAGGTACCTTGAAGAGACAGCTCTTTGAAGTTGCTTTAACATGTTACTGCATATGGAGAACAGGGAGGACCAGCGGTCAGCGCATAGGCTATTAATAGCACAAAATGCTTGGCTCTGCTTGCTTCTACTGCTTTTCCATGTTCCTCCAGATAAGTCCCAGAGGCAGGCTGGCAAGGGAGCTTCCAGCTTTCCTTTTGTTTCCTCTTTATAAGATGTGATGTCTGTATTCATTGCCTTGTTGACTAGGGGATTTCCCCTGCTAATGGTGCCATACAGAGGTGGGTTGTCATTGCTAGCATTATGCACCAGCGTACATCCTAGCCTTTTCCTATGTCATCTGGACCCTCAGGCAAGAGGGCAACTGGGAGGTGGCTGTTATGTTCTGACAGCAGAGATGATCTTCTGTGTGTGAGCAAAAGCTTCAAAGGAAAATGTAGCGCAGCTAGTTCTGCACAAATGCAGTTTTGGGATGTACTGATTTTATACTGTATGTAGATTGATTTATCCTATTTATGCAGTTTAATATATCCTTGTGGCAGAAACCTGGGCTTTGTAGCTACTGTAGTAAGGATGTTGGGTCCCAGTGGTGCATACTAATACTGAAGCTACTTCAACAGAGTTCTTGGCATCTCTGTTATAGGCATGATGATTGCCAAAGTAGAGTCTAGCGTGTTTATAGTGAACTGTAAATAGGAAAAAGGACACAGGGTGAAGGTGTACCATATTCATACTCTGAAGGATGGCACAACCTCTTTGGTTATGGTAACAAACATTGCAGTAAACTGCAGATTGTCCTAGTTAGGCTTGATGCATAGGTATGGCTTCAAACTGAGTGTTCTGCATGAGTGAGTTGGATAACTTTCCAGTTATTTTCTATTTCTCAACCACTTGCCTTTACTGACACCACCAGCTCAGGCTTTTAATTCAGGTGTCAGTGTTGCTCAAGCACAGAGAGTCTTTGTACTCTTGGATTCTGTAGACTTCTACTTACTCGGGTGTTTTATATCGTCTGCAATTGAAAGAATTCTTGTGCAGTTGAAATTCTTATCCCAGTTATGTGTGAGCTTTGAGGGGGAAATCCATAGAGCCAGTACTTTGTACAGAGTTAATTTCATCATTATTTAGAGGACTTTCACCTAGATGTCTGCACTAAAACTGGTTTAGACCCCTCTTATAGTGAGTGGAAAGAAATGAGTGCTTCAAAATTTATTGTGATCCCCCCTTCATCATTTTAACCAGTGTTATTTCTGGCATTATTTATAATTATACCTGGAGTAATTAACTAAATCAATTTAATTACTTAGAAGTAAAGTACTATCAGCATGGGTAAAGATGGAAAAAATCTGGCTATTCTGGAACTGCAAGTTTCTCCACCTGTTGTATTCAATGGCTCATCAAGATCTTGCCCTGCTTTTCAAACTTATTTGAACACACAGTGTCACTGATTAAGCATGAGAGGAACAAGAGATTCACCTATTTGTCATATGTCTGCTTCTGAGAAATTTAAATAGCTGTCCAAAGAACAGAAGCTCGTGATAATGGTAGACTTCAGTTATTGAGGAAAAACAGTATGACAGGTCACAGCAAACCTGAATGGCATTGCAAAGCCACACTGACAGCTTTGCTTTTGTTTCAGAAGGTGGAGGAAGCACAGAATGTGACTATTTTAGGTAATATTCTCACTCCACGGGGAGAATGCATGGTGAAGTTAAAATGCCCTCTTAATGTGCTGAAAGTGTTTGTGAAATGATAGTGCTCACAACCCCACAGAAAGGACTAGAGTAGCAGAGTACAGTTAATAAATTAGGAAAAATCAGCCTTTTGGAAATGACAGGCAGAGTCTCTTGGGAAAATCATCTGAGTAATAAAGCTCTCTTTTCATACCTTCTCTAAAGATGTTATGCGAAAAGGGAATATGTTTAAAAAACCCCAAAACAATAGCAAGCTATCCTAGTGCAGAAGAAGGGGTATGAAGGATACAGAGAAGTTGGGGGGTTTTGTTGCTTTGTGTTGGGTTTGTTTTGGTTTTGTTTTGTGGTTTTTGGTTTGTTTGTTTTTTTTTTTCAGTATTTCTGCAGTGCAGCCTGTGGTCCTCATTTCTGAATTATATTTTCAATATATGTTGTGTGCTTTTTTTGAGTTCCTGGCAATTCACCTTTCCTCCATCATTTCTCAGATGTAATTAATAATGATTGAGAAGGTACTTCCATTACTTCTTATGTGCTCAAGAATTATTTCTTGCATCAGGATTGTATTTGAGGGGAGAATAATGGCTAAAGACAACAATAAACAGATAGTTTGAGCAAACAGATAATATAGGAAAGTAAACTAGCATGTTAAAATGCCTAATTAATTGTCAAGGAAGATGAAAATATTCTAATACATTTATGGAAAATTGGGAGAAATAAAGGAACATGTCCATTGCTTTTCAAACTGGAAGGGTCAGTAAGCATTAAAGCCTTTGTTTTGGCTTTTAGAATAAAGATATGTTGTAATTAGGTTTCTAATGCATTAATTTTTAATACAGGCAGAGAAAGAATAGGTTTAAGAGTCTTTAAAGAATATTCTAATTGTTCTTTCAAGGAAGAGTATGTTTAAGAGTCTTTCATTAACTTGGATGCTTTTAATAGGCTAACTCTAAAAATATTTTTTGTCTTGAGGGCTTAAAAAAAGTGAGAGGCACTTTTTGAATCATTAATTACTGTTGAGAAATGATGGAAGACAGGTTAGATCCTAGGAGACTGAAGAAGAACAAACAGTATATAGAAAATGTAGTTTAAAGGTGCGGAAAAAATGAGCACAACATGCAGTACTAGAGAAGAAAAAAAATCTCTAAATGAATTATAAATCAATTTATAAGACCTAGAGGATAATTAAAAAGCAACCAGATGAATTTGACAAGAACAAATTGCATCAAACAAATCTGTTTACTTTCTTCAATGGAAAAATCATCATCTAGTGAATAAAGAAAGGAAGAGCAGCCTGTGATATTTTAGCCTTGTTAAAATTCTGATATCATCCTTACATGACCTGAGCAAACAAACTAGTGACTCATTGACCAGGTGAAACTGTTATTCAGTATATGTGCAGCTGGCTGATCCCCTGCCCCCACCCTGCCCTTGGTGGTTTTCTCTCAAACAGAAAGGGAATTCCTTGGTGCAGCTTTAATGTTTTCAAGTTCAGTTTTGCTGTTAAAATAGAATATATACTTCAAACATCTCTAGATTTCACTGTGTTAGGAATATTTTAAATACTATGGGAAAATACCAGAATAAGCTTTGAGAAATTATGAACAGGCTAATGATTGGTATGGGAGTGGAGGATCTCAGGGCTTGCAGCAGATGGCTAGCCACATGTTAAAACAAGAAAAAGGTCAAATAAAATTTTCTTCTGGTAATAGGAAGGAAATCACAGATCTTAAACTGAAATGGAGTAACAGGAGTTTTACTTGTAACACATGGGAGTTAATTATTATTCTCTGACATTGGTGAAACCCTCAACTTGAATAGTATGTAAAGTTTTAGGAATCATCCTTCAAGGACTGTATAGGCAAAGTGGAGGTTGTCCAGAAGAAAAGAAATCCCACAGGTTTGGAAAATATTGCAAACCATGAAAAAAATCATTTCTAGTAAGTTTAAAAAGAGAAGATCTCTTTTGCAAGATACACAAATCCCTGATAAAAAGATAAGAATTACTTCCCCACACCCCTCTAGTACCAGCAGAAAATAGGAATAGGATGATGTTAACAAATAAGGAAACCACTTTAAAGTGGTAAGGCTTGTAAAACTCTGAAAAAAACTACCAAGAAAGAATGTGGAGACTCCTTCAGTTCATGTTGGATGGAGTAAAACAAAGTTGATATTGGTCAGAGATGATCTAAGTGAGCTTCCTTTCCTGCTGGAGGGTAGACTTGTGGATTTTGAGATCTGTTCTAGCCCTACTTTACTATGTTTTTTCTTATTCTTAGCTCTAAATGTGCTTTTTCCCTTTCAGGATAAGCTCTGTTTCATTAAAACTACTGACAGAACTTTTGTATTGAGAACATTATGTTCAGTAATTAAGAACACAGAATGACTTGTGTGGGATGACTGCAGGTATGTTGCCACTGCACTCAGCATTTATGCAGGAAAATAACTTGTGTTATCAAAGACTCCATGGAGATTTTGTTTGTAGTTAATAACCATCTATATAGTTTTACCTAAATATTAAAGATAAATACCAATGCAATAGACAATGTTTGTTAGATTTGGATTTGACCTTTCCCCTCATTATTACTGCCATGCAAAGGACTAGCGTGAAAACTTGGTAAAATGTTTTAATCCATATTTTGCTATTTTGCTAATACTGAGTATTTCCACCTGAATTTGGAACAGGTAAGTATACAGAAAGAAATAAAACTTAAGCTTATTAAACAATGTTACTACTCTTTTTCTGCTTAATTTGTTTTGGATTTACATTTCTCCTATAGCAGTCTTTAATGTAAATGAAAATTTCAGGGATATACTAATCAGCTAGTACCAGCCAGCTAGAAATAAATCCTGAAATACTGGTCTATATACATTAATCTTTCCCCCCCCTTGATATTCCAATTGATTCGGAGTATGCTGACTTCAAGCAAAAAAACCCAACCCAAACCAAAAAAGTACCTTTCTGAAGATTTTGATGGTATTTCTGAGAGCTACCAGTTTTTAAAAAGCTAGGGTAATACCAGGGAATTACACAGAAGATAAAAAAAATAATGTATGTAAGTACATATAACATTTCAAACACCTGTGCAATTCCTGAAATAAATTGAAGAACTGCCTTTTCTGTCAATCTAGTGGGTTTATACAGGAGATAATGTTCTAGGCCACTATTGCAAATGCTAATATTAAGTATTTCTCTTACAGGAAGAATCTACAAGGTATTGAGCAGTTTTCATGCTAATGATACAGGCTGTGACTGCTTGCATAGTTGGACTTTATATTACATTATCATCTGAACTTTTAGATAATATCTGTGTCTCTACAGAGCTAGAGAATAAGAGAACTCCCTTTGAAGGTGATTTCTTGTTTAACCAATATTTTTCTAAATTACTTCAGTCACGTCATACCATTTCGCACCGAGGCTGCCAAATCCACCTGGAGATATCCACATTGTAGGGCCAGTTGTGAGGTATAAATCAATAAGATCTCAGTGCCATTTATTTATCTTCTACTTCCCTTCACTCATCAGCTTCAGGGAAAAAAAAAAAAAAAAAAAAAAAAAAGAAAGAAAACATTCTCTCCTTTGCAATTTTCAGCAGCATTACCCTCTCCAAATTAACCCAGGAGCCTAAGATTTGGGCCATCAGTCAATTAGCACTTCAATGATAACACGTCTTTTGGGATAACTTTATTGCAAATGGGATTAAGGACATTTTCCTCTTTAAACCTGTAGACTTAGTGAGCCAGAGTATATATTTCGGTTTCAGCAAAGTCTGAAGCACCCATGTATGCAGTCCCACAGCTGCAACTTGCTCACCAGTAGACTGATGTAAGGAGCTTAATAATGTAGCTATGCTCCTGTGTGAAATAGCTAATGGAAGCCCTTTTACAACTGTAAGTGTTGTCTTCAGAAATAGCAGGCTCTGTGTTATTATAGAAAGAGAGAAAACCCAATGGAACATGGAACTTACTTGTACTGAATGTTGTGAGGGGGTGGATCCCATTTGCAACTCTGTACTATGTAGTCTTCTCTCCCAGTGCATCAACAGATTGTCAATGTGTTGTCCAAACCGTATGGAGTAGCAGGCTCATTACTCCTGAACAATACATAAGTAAGGAAGTTTTCTCTACAGAGTTGTTGCATTGGTGATAACACCTTTGAGTGGACACGGTAGGTTTGTTTTTCAATATTTATCAGGTGGTTCTAGTCACAAAACCTTCAGAAAAAAACAATTGGGTTTTAACCTGGAGAGGTGTAAGGTGCACTACATTCTTGGTCTTTCTGTTAGTGAGGAAGTCATGTTTTAAATGGAGCATTTGATTACTGCTCTGTTTCATCTCTTCAGTGATTTTTTGGGGTTTTTGTTTGGTTTTTCCCCCCCCCCAAAACTTGTCTTAGAGAAGTAGTTTAGGAAGAGGAATTCTGGCCTCCCAGATCCAATTACAAGGTCTCAATACTTTGAAATTTTCCTTCACTCTACATGATTCTGTCACTGTTGTCTGTATGTCCTTTATAGATTTCATTTGTCTGTAACTGCATCTTTAGAGGATTGATAAATACTCCGTTCTTTAAGATCTCCTTAATCTGTTACAGTTCTGCATATTTCCCTAAAATTCTATCTTTATACTTTTAATTTTATTTTATTTTTGATCAGTTACAAACTTCAAGTGTTATTTTCGGGTCTTGGTCCTAACCCTGAAACCAGCTAGTGACTCAGCCAATGTATATGAAAGAATTAATTTTGATTCTGGAGTTGCAGAATAATTGGCCCTTTGGGGGATACATGTTTACAGACATTTTTCAGGAGGCTACCCTGGTTCCCAGCTATTCTCAGAGTACTTTGTCACACAAGTTTTCTTTAGTCCCACCAAGACCTTGTACTGTAATGTAATTAGGTAGCAAATAAGGGAGTTTACATAAATGTATATTCAAAAAGACACCTCCTGTCTCCCCCCACAAACACTCCCTGAGCCTCCCCCCTTCCCCCCGAATTAGTGATATTTGCAATCTGTTTTCAGGGAAGTTGTCTGAGATCTGAGCAATTGCAACTGGAGTTGCAAAGGTACCTGTGGTGAAACAGTCCCATTCAGAACCCTGCCACCAGGCATCCACTTCCCACCAATTCATTACATGACAAACAGAGCCTTTGCCTAAAGTGAAATTAAGAGTATTTAATTCCTTAATAGGTTTGTCATTAGATAGGTTGAGCATTAGTTTAGACCACTTGCTGTAATGCTTGTAAAAAAATTGCATTTATACCTTTGCTGGACACACTTTGAATCTGTTTTTCAGTCTGATAAAGATAGTTGAAGTCAGCCACAGAAGCTGATTAGGAAAAAAAAATCTACAAAATCTTTGCACAGAGGAATGATATATCCCATATAAACAACCGTCTGAAGAAGTTTTTATTGCAGGGTAAGAGCTGTGCCAGAAGTTATTGGCCAGCCATATTTGTTTTTGCTGACACTGTGGCATATTGGCATAAATGATTGACTGCATGCTAACTTTTACAGAACATTTATGAATGCCTCATAAAGTCTCTCCAGATTCTCTAGGTTTTCATATTTGAGATTGGTTTTTTTCAGTTATATTCAGATATAATTTGACTTATTTTCTCATTGTGCTGTTTCAGTTAATGTTACTTTCTTCTGTTTTGAAAAACCACAGGTTTAGTTAGTTTTCCTTCAGATGATGATATTCTTTCTTTGGTATTTGCTCCAAGGGGAATAAGATTTGGTAAGAGGCAGTTATATGTATGGAAGTGCTTTGGTTTAAGTTGCTGCCTCTGAATTTATGCCTTGATAGGTTGTTCTCCTTAAAATACCTTTTTTAATGTTTAAGATGGCTGAATATTGTGGCCCACATAGTCTCTAGAGGATGACTGCCCTCCTTTTGTGTAAGTGGACTGGAGAAAGAGGAAGAGACATTTGGTTAGCATGGTTGGCAGCCAGGGCTGTTTTCTGAATGTGCTTTGTGATCTGATGGTGGTTGTGGCCTGGTGTGTCTCCATCCTGTTCGACCTCTGATAGCCTTTAGACAGCTCTGCTTACTTACTGCTTCTTCAATCTGTGTCTGGATGACTGGGGGCTTCAGATCAGATTGTTATCTTCCTGCCATCATCTCCAAATGGCTTTGGTCTATCCTTTGTTTTAGACTGCCCTTTGTTTTCCTACTCTGGGTGTTGCTGAGAAACCACATGTAGATAGATACACTGGGATCTTCATGCTGGGCTGTGTCATCAAAACTTGCCATCCTTTTATCCGTTTCATTTCTTGTTCCTTCTGATGCTTCCACAGCCATGCATTTTCCATTCCTAGGAAATTTAACATTACTATTACAAATCTCTGTGTGGAGTCAGAAGAAATTATCCATTTCCTGTGTATTTGGCTGATGCACTGTGCAGTGAAAACTTGGGAGGGATAGCTTAGCAAAAGTTGAATCAAAATTGCTAGGTTAGACTGGTATGCTCAGAACTTCTTAGTTCAACAGCCATAAAAGGAGCCACAGACAGGCCATTAGATATTAGATGTATAAGGCCCCTAAGGGACAGGTCTCTTCGTTGTGCTTTTGGTGGTGTTCTTCTGTCACCAGAGAGCATGTGGAGAGTGATAGAAGCAACTAACACCCTGTGGGAGCAGAGAACTGCCAAAAGCTGGTGCAAATGCAGGAAGCAGCTGCCTGCAGCCTTCTTTTTCTCTCTGTAAAACAGATACCATGAGGTACCGCGGAATAGAAATCTTTGTCTTCTCAGCCTAAAAATACTTGAAATGCTGGAAGGCTGCATGTCTAGCGTTAGGACTTCCTCTCTCCTACTGTTGCCTTAAGACTTTCTTTCTAGGAAAGCAGAAAGCGAGCTCCATAAATAGAAAATGAGAAAGAACCCTGTAGCTGTCAACTCATCTGTGTTGCAGTGGTTAATGGCATTACAGAACTCAAGTGCTGAGTTCCTCTGGAGAAACACTGTTGCTTTTGTGGGTCATGCTCCCGTACTCAGCCTCCTACTCCAGAAGGACAGGGTGTAGAGGAAGTTAAAAGGAGTAATAAAAAAATTAATTGATAAATTTTTAAAAAAGCTCAAAGGACAACAGAACAGTAAACTGTTCTTAGAACAGAGATACCAAGACAAGAGAAGAAAGGCTGTGCAAGCCAAAAAAGAGCAAATATAATGATGAAGTCAGAACAGATAGGAAGAATATTACAAAAAAAAAAAAAAAAACAAAAAACAAAAAACCCAAAAACCCAAACAACTCAGAACAGATAGGAAGAATATTGCAAAAATAAATAAATAAATAAACCCAAGTGGGTTATATAGGAGTTAATCAAATGGAAGCATTGTAAAGTATAATGCAAAGGTATTTATGACAATCAGGAGTTATACCTACAGAACACAACACAGATACTTGTCAGGCTCTGGAAGCGTTATACCCACATCAGCATGTGCCTGTGTTAATTAATGCAAGTGTGGCATGGTGCTGAGGTGGTTGCAACGCTCCCAGGCCTGGAGCTGGCTAACTAGCAGATGGCGTGTCTGTGCGGTGCTTTCAGTTGCACATGATGAAAGCAGAGGCCAAGGTTGCCTGACTCAATCTAATGCAAATATAAACAAGAAGACTTGGAAATTGCCTTTCTGTGGAGTGTTGGGTGATAAAGGAGGAAGAAAGAAGGGAATAGAAAGAAAAGGAAGAGGGAGGAAGAGAAGAATAAAGGTAGCTAGGGGGCCTGGGCCCCTGGAGGAAGAAGCAACCAAAGAACATGTTGCTTCCCACACATTAACCCCAACAGTCAACAGCTCACATCCTCCTGTCATTTCTTCCAGTTTATACTAATCTTTTGAAGCTTCCTACTTGTGAAGGGCTTTGCAGTAAATATAAAAAGCAGTACAAAGGGGATGGCAAATATTTAGCCTGGAACAGCTCACAGTGTCACTGTTCTTCCTTCTGTGCAATATAAACAACTGTTGCTGTTTCCAAGATGAATATCACTCTCATCGCTGTTAGAAAGAACTGTGAATATGGTGTTTGATATTTTAAAAATATTTATAATATTGAGCATTACTATGGCCCACTTACTCTGTCTTCTAGAGACTGGAAACAATACAAAGAGAAACAGATGCTTGTTCAAGTTCAGAGCTGAGGTCTGTCACAGAAAGAGCCCAAAGAGTAGTAGCAAATGGAGTTACTTCCATTTTAATGGTCATGAGTGTTGTTCCCCAGGGCTCAGTACTGGGACCAGTCCTGTTTAATATCTATCAACGATCTGGACAAGGGGATTGAGTGCACTCTCATTAAGTTTGCAGATGACAAGTTGTCGAGTAGTGTTAGTCTACTTGAGAGCAGGAAGGCTCTGCAGAGGGATCTGGACAGGCTGGACAGATGGGCCAAGCCAGTTGTAAGAGGTTCAAGGGACTTGCACTTGGGTCACAACAACCCCACTCTGCTACAGGCTTGGGGCAGAGTGGTTGGAAAACTGCCTGGGGGAAAAGGACCTGGGGGTGCTGGTGGACAGCCAGCTGAACATGAGCCAGCAGTGTGCCCAGGTGTCCAAGAAGGCCAACAGAATCCGGGCTTGTATTAGAAATAGTGTGGCCAGCAGGATAACAGAGGTGATCGTCCCCCCTATACTCGGCACTGGTGGGGATGCACCTCAAATACTGTGTTGAGTTTTGGGCCCCTCAGTGCAAGAGGGACATGGAGGTGCTGGAGGGTGTCCAGAGAAGGGCAGCAAAGCTGGTGAAGGGTCTAGAGAACAAGTCATATGAGAAGCATCTGAGGCAACTGGGCTTGTTTAGTCTGAAGAGGAGGTGACTCAAGGGGTGACCATATTGCTCTCTACAACTATGTGAAAAGAGGTTATAGACAGGTGGGTGTTGGCCTCTTCTCCCAGATAACAAGTGACAGGACAAGAGGAAAGGGCCTCAAGCTACCCCAGGGGAAGTTTAGATTGGATATTAGTAAAGATTTCTTCACTGAAAAGGTGGTGAAGCATTGGAACAGGCTGCCCAGGGAGGTGGTGGAATCACCATCCCTGGACATGTTTAAAGAACCTGTAGATGTGGTGCTTAGGGACAAGGTTTAAGTCCTGGGTTAGCGGTTGAACTTGATGATCTTAAAGGTCTTTTCCAACCTAAATGATTCTTTGAAAGTATTTCATTCCAAACCTCCGTGGTCTTAGTCTGCTGTCTCTTCAGCAGAGATCCATACATGCAGTCCATCTCTCACCAATTCCCCAGCCTAGCAATAAAAAATCCCAGATAGGTCCTGCTCCTGCATCACAAACTCGATAGCCTGCCTAGCATGGGGATGCTGTGACTTTCTCCTGCCCTTGGATGAGTGCTATGGAGGCATGAAGTATGGTCCAAGCTAAATGCCACAGTGAATTGAAATTCATGTGGCAGAACAAAGTTAGCAATATAGTTTTGATGCTGAAGTAAATATTAAAGTAAGTCAAACTGCTGTGTACACATTGGACTGTCATGCATTTTAATATATAATTCAGAAAGCCTTCTTTGTAAAGTTTCTTCAGTTAATCTTGGAGAAATAAAACACAAAATCAAATGCTGACCTGCTACAGAAATTTATGTAATAGCTTGATTCAGAGTTTCTTTCAATTCTGTTGTGAAGAACTTGGCTTCTGAGCTGCAATTAAAAAAAGAATTTTCCCCCCTGAAGCCTCAGTTTGGGTGATATGATAAAAGCTGAGATTTCTTCTTTTTATTACTTTTTTTATTTTTCATTGTCAATTCAGTTAGGTTTTTTTTTTTTTTTTTTTGCAATGATAGTTATCTCTAGAAGTTTCTGTACACCACTCAAAGGAGACATTTTAAAAAATGAAGAGTTCCAGTATCTTATGTGTGTGAAAAATGCAGTATTCTAATTGTAATAATTCAAAGGCTGATTAAAAGTGGAAAAGGATTTAATCTGTAAACGTGGAGAAAATTAAGTAGAATGTTCATGAACAAAATGGAAAAATTCCATTTATTTCAAGGTAAATATTGACTAGGAAATGCAAATGATGATTAACATGTACATATGTATGAAATTTGAAAGAATGCTGCTTTGGTTACAGAATAAAATAGCAAAAATTTGAGGAGTACTGACTGTACAGCTGTAATCCTTGTTGTTTTTTCAATCCATCCCCTGTATATAGAATGAGGTGGCAATGCAGAGGAAATTTTGTATCTGAAGATTGTATGTCAGTGTCTATGCAAGGGGGAAAATATCTGGGGAAGCATGAGGTGATCTGAAAGAAAAAGAATAAATATGCTTTAAGCTCATTTCTGCAGTATTTATCCAAATTCATAAAAGCCTATCGTGAGACTAAAGCTTAAATTTCCAACGGAGTCTATAGTTTCTCTGGTTCTGAATTTTGTGAAAAAGAATAACAAACAATTAAATCCATGAAAAATAATATAGAAAGCCTTTTCTGTGGGAGTTTTAGTAAATTTTCTCCATCACTGTTCTTAACATTAATCTGTCCCTGACTTTTAATTTTGTCCCATTGTTTCACTTTAGAGAACGGTGCCTTATCTATAAACTACTTGTGAAAAACATCTACAGCAACGTGTGTATGGGATGCTGTTGTAATAGCTTTTTCTTGATAGGGTTAGAAGTATTTCAGTTAGTCAGTCTCTTGGTACATGAAATATATTTTTTTTAATTCTTAAGCTTTTATCATACCACAAAGCAAAAAGTTAGAAGGAATATAATTTGAATCAATGTCATCCTCATGCTTTTGGATCCTGATCCCTTTATTCTCAATATGAAAGGAATTATGAAATATGAAAACTCAAACAGAAGAAGAAAGTTTATGGGATGTGGAAAAAGGGACAGGCCACTTGGGAGGAATATAGGGATGTTGTCAGAACATACAGGGAGGTGATGAGGAAGGATAAGGTCCATGTGGAATTAAATCTGGTGAGGAAGGTCAAGGACAGCAAGAAGGCCTTCTTCAAGTACATCAGCAGTAACAGGATGGAGGACAGGAGAGGTTCCTGAGGACTGCAAGAAAGCCAATGTCACTCCAGTCTTCAAAAAAGGCAAGAAGAATGACCTGGGAAACTTCAGGTTGGTCACCCTCACCTCCATCCCTGGAAAGGTGATGGAACAGCTCAGCCTGGAGGTCACCATGAAGCACATAGAGGAAGAGAAAGTCATCAGGAACAGTCAGCATGGATACATCAAGGGGAAATCATACCTGACCAACCTGATAGCCTTCTATGATAGAATTACTGGCTGGGTAGATGAGGGGAGAGTGGTGGATGTTGTCTAGATTGACTTCAGTGAGACTTTTAACACTGTCTCGCATAACACCATTATAGGTAAGCTCAGGCAGTGTGGGTCAGATGAGCAAGCAGTGGGGTGGATCGAGAGCTGGCTGATGGCAGAGCTCAGCGGGTTGTGATCAGCGGTGCAGAGTCCAGGAGTCCAGCTGGAGGCCTGTAGCTTGCAGTGTTCCCCAGGGGTCAGTACTGGGGTCCAGTCCTGGTCAACCTATTCATCACTGACCTGGATGAAGGGACAGAGTGTGCCTTCAGCGAGTTTGCTGATGGTACAAACCTGGGAGAAGTGGCTGACACACCAGAAGGCTGCGCTGCCATTCAGCCAGACCTGGGCAGGCTGGAGAGCTGGGCAGAGAGGAACCTGATGAAGTTCAAAGGCCAGTGCAGGGTCCTGCACCTGGGGAGGAACAACCCCACACACCAGCACAGGCTGGGGCTGATCTGCTGGGAGGCAGCTCTTAAGAGAAGGACCTGGAGTACTGAAGGGCAACACGTTGCCCATGGGCCAGCCGTGTGCTCTGGTGGCCAAGAAGGCCAATGGGATCCTGGGGTGCATTAGGAGGAATGTGGCCAGCAGGTGGAGGTGATCCTGCCCCTCTACTCTGGCCTGGTGAGGCCCCATCTGGAGTACTATCTGTACTTCTTGGTTTTCTAGTTGAAGAGAGACAGGGGGCTACTGGAGAGTATCCAGCAGAGGGCTATGAAGGTGATGAGGGGACTGGAGCTTCTCCCTTATGAGGAAGAGCTGAGAAAGCTGGGCCTGTTTAGCCTGGAGAAGACTGAGAGGGGATCTTACCAATGCATACAAGTATCTTCAAGGTGAGTGTCAAGAGGATGGGGCCAGGGTCTTTTTGGTAGTGCCCAGAGACAGAGCACGGGGCAACAGGCAGCACAAACTGCAACACAGGAGGTTCTTTCTGAATATGAGGACAAGAGTCTTTACTTTGAGGGTGACAGAGCACTGGAACAGGTTACCCAGAGGGGTTGTGGAGTCTCCTTCTCTGGAGACATTCAAAACCCATCTGGACACAACTTTGCAACCTGGTCTAGATGAAACTGCTTTAATAGGTGGGTTCAACTAGATGATCTGCAGAGGTCCATTTCCAACCCTGACTATTCGATAAATCTGTGGTAGAGGTTCAATAATTTGACAAATATAATGTAATGTAAAGTTATGTCTTGAAAATTACACCCTGAATGGAATCCTTGTAACGTTGTACATGCATGCAGATGCTACCTATATTTGAATCTTTTTAATCCTATAAGCATGCAGTGTAGCTTCGTTTGAAACCATATTCTTGCACAAAAACATTGCTGGTTACCCCCCTTGAAATGTGTGAAGAGGTGTCACATCCCCATGTATCTGAAAAATAAAATTCAGCTTTCCTGTTTCAGCCTTAAGGAACTACATTAAACATATTGGAAATGTAAAAAAATCTGCAGCAAAGCAAATGAAGGTAGAGTTTGGCGCAGAGGAAGTTGGGCAGGAAGGAAGGAAATAAGACTTTTCAAGTGATGCAAGAAGAATGGTGAATACTAGACTTAAAGGTAGTTTGTAATGTCCTTAATTTTGCAATACACAACAGCAAGTTATGAATTAGAGAGGGAAATTCACATTCTTTTGTTAATGAGGAGCAGCTGAAACAAAGGACTTCCACCTAAAACAGGTAGAATTTAAGGACTTGAATCTTAAAGTGTGCTCTGAAAGGCCCACTGCTCAAGTGAGAGAGCACTTAAAACTCATAAAGTTTCTCCTGAGAAGTCCCTCCCTCCGGATCTGCTCTACACATACAGAAATGTTCTGGTTTGAGGATCACCTAGGTTATTCCTGTCAAAATTCCCTAAGAGGTTTGGCCTGAGTAGAGGACTAAGAGCTGATATAACACAATAAGAAGTTACTATTAAAAAAAAAAAAAAAAAAAAAAAGAGAGAGAGAAAAAAGAAAGAAAGAGAGAGAGGGGAAAAGAAGTAGTTTGTGACACTTGATATCAACTGCATTTTATGTTACAGTGGTTAGGTCATTATTTGCCCAGCAAGTGAGAGCCCTAGGTTACATGTCTTCCTCCGCTTATGGGTGCTTGGATCCAAATTTGAAAATCTCATTGAGCAGTCAGGCTACTGACTAATAGTCTTTCGTTCTACTTGGGTAGTAACGGTAACATTCAGTCCCCATGTTCAACATGAAAGATGATTAGTTATGCAGGGGAGAGTGCTAAATTCATGGGTTAAGAGGAGGACTGAGCAAGAAGCAGATCATTCTTCTTGAGTAAACTGAGTGGTTAGTGCGGTTTCCTAGGAGATGGGTGTATTCCTGCTTGCTGTGCCACTTTTTGCCCTGTTGTGTGACAAAATAGAGGTAGACGCTGACAAACAATATTGGCTTCTGGCTACAGTCTCAGTCAAGGTTCCTGGACGAAAAGGCAACTGGGTATCTCGTACACTAGTGTGTTAACCCATTCTTGCCTTTTAGTTACTAATGATAGTAATTTTGAGGTAATTGGCTTCAGTATAGGGTACTGTGAATTTTGAACTCCCAGGGATAGGCTATTCCAGCGCTCTGATGCCTCAGAATGCTCAAATCTATAAAAAGCTCTATTTTTAGAGCAAATTTTGTTCCAAAGCTTAAGTTATCAAAACTGCCACTCTGGACAATACAGTCAGAGACATCTAAGAAATCTGGGGCTGTAGTTGTCTATTTTGTAAGAGTCTTGGTCTTATTAAATTAGATCTTGTTGACAGGAAAAATATTTTTTATCCATATGGGTTTGATTAAGTAGAAGATTAATTTTCAAGCACAACATTGAGACATCCTTTTAACTTTTCCATTTTTGCAAAGGAACTTTCCTCCTGTGATTTGTTGTGTGCCTGTGTCTTACTGAAAAAAGAAATCCTTGTTTATCTCTGTTTTTTCTCCATATGCTGAGGGCTTGGGGTAAAAAATAAATTTAAAAAATATCTTCTCTATATGGTTTACTTAGAGCAGTGATGATGCATTAGTTCTTGAGCTACAGAAGAGTTGAACAAAAGATTTGTCTAATTTGTTTTCTTTACAAATCTGCCTATCTGCTGATTCTACATAGTTTATAGTGTTGTTAAACTCTAGTCTGTGGGGACATGGAAGGTAATCTATGATTAATATGAATGTCTGTCCATCTATCTGTCTGTCTACCTATACGAAGTAACAGCATCATGACTGTATTTCCAAGTAAATAGTAATTGCACCTAAGAGTCTTGATCATTGTGTAGGGTCTTAAAAAATCTAGAAATATGTCTGCAGGATTTCATAGACTAAAGAATTTCAGAGGTCCTCATGAATCTAATGGTTAAACTTATGGGAAATTAAGGCTGGCTATCCTATCAAAAAGAAAGGAAAAGGTAGCCCATTGAAACTGGTTATGCAAGGTTGTACCCCATGAGGGTCTGTCAGCCCATGTTCTTAGTCACACGTTGCCTTCCAGCTGTCTTCCAAATACGATGTTACTGAAATATGATCCACTGCTTTGAATATTTTCTCCATCTTCTCCAGGTGGCATCTCTAAGGTTGTGTTTGTTTGTTGTTTGTTTTTTTTTTTTTTTTCCTGGACTGTCCTTTTTCAGCTTTTTCTTACCCTTCATGTGCTCCCAAATGCCCTCACTCTGCTGACTGTTGGCTAATGCTCCCCCCACCCCGCACTGCCCAGTGCAACTAACTCATGACTAAAGTAAATGCTGCAACTTTTCTCAACTATTTTAAGTCTTAAACTGGCCTTTTTCTGCCCACCCCACCTTGCTTCATGACATGTGTGGAAGGCAGATTTGCTTCCCTCTTCCAGCAGGAAAACCTTTGCTTCCTGTCAAAATTGGCATGAAAAGAAAATGATAAAATAAGTTACATGTGCAGGTACCCAGAGCAAGGATCTACAGTGAGAAATCAATGGTTTGGCTGTAGCAGCTATAGTACCCCTGATCCATGTGTATGAATGGAGAGAGGTAGACTATCAGGTCTTGGTGATGTTCATCTTGTCAGATCCACATTTGTTACCGAGTATGGGTTCTGGCATTGATGGTAACTTATAGTCTGTTTATCTACAGGGATAAATTTAAGGTAGTGTCTGAAGCTTTGTGTGCCATTAAAAGACTTTGTAATCTGATAGAATTCAATACAAGACAGAGAGGTACAGTTATTTTGCTGATTCACCCTGCTAGCCATGCTGATATAATCTCCTGGATCCACACCAGGAGTGTAAAAATGACTGAGTTTCTCTCTGGCAAAGAAGACTCCATATGCTTGATGGACAATAAAGTTCAGGAAGATTATGTCAAGATTTATATTTGCTGTTATTTAAGTTAATGGGGAAAATCTATCTAGGGGGATTGTATGCAGGAGATCCAGTTGAATTAATCATTTTAAGAGCAGGATGGAAGCCTATCAGGTTGCATACGTTACTAGACTTTTTCTCCCGCTGTTTGCAGAGAAAAGGAAAGTGACATTTCCTTTTTGTCCTTCTAATCATACTGATAAAAAAAGAATTTTGGAGGTTATGGGATTACAAAAAATTCCTTCTGCTTTAAGATTTTAAAGTTTAAGAGCCTAAAAAATGTAGTTATTACAAGTGGGAATGCAAAAGTTAGCTGAAGATGTCAATTTACTAGGGAAAATCACAACAAAAAATGGAGCTACAAAGTCTACTTCTATTAATTATGATTAATTATATTAGTGCAGCCCATTAAACATTCAATTTATACATCAAAACTTTGGCAGGTGGAAGAGTTCTTAATCTGATGGTTTAATATTTTTATTATTTATTTATTTATTGGTATCCATTTACATTCAACAATGCATCTCTTCTGGGACACTGTACAGATGCTTGCCTGCTGTCTTTTTGCCAAACTGGAAGTGGTCCCACCCTAACAGTGTAAGTACTGGGAGAGAAAAGAATCAGGAAAAACCTCTGTTCTCCCAGTCATGGGAAGGTACAAAGGCAATCACTGAGCTAGCCTGAGGTCTTGTCAAATACAAAGTAACATTTAATATCTTGGGAGGAAGGAGAAAGATTAAATTTTAATTATTTATTTTATTCAAGTAGTGCATGGTTTCTTATCTACTCAAAAAGGCAATGTTAATATCATTGAGTGAGTAAATGTGTGTGACAATTTTAGAATAACTGAATCTACCAAAATGATAATATTGTGACAGCAGCACAGAGTTGCACGCAGGTACTGTGCAAGAAAGTTTTGTGTTAAACTTTGTATGCTAACTGGTTGTGTTTGTAGAGATGTAGCACTGAAAGCAGCAACCAAGATCAGGAATTCTCTGTATTGGGCACTGTTGTGTTCCAGTCTTCAAAATTTGCACTGGTTATCGGTTATGTCAATGTTGAGGTTAAGTGTGTCTCACTTTGCAAGACTGCGTAAGACAGACATTTGCTTATTCTAGAGTATTGCTGGTGTAAATCAGTGAGATGGACAAGAGAAGTTTTAATGTTCTGATTCAATGGGTAGAGAGGGGTATGTGTATTATCTGTAGTGAGACATTTGCTTATTCCAGAGTATTGCTGGTGTAAATCAGTAAGATGGACAAAAGAAGTTTTAATGTTCTGATTCAATGGGTAGAGAGGGATACGTGTATTGCCCAGCTGTGCATATCTTAGTGTAGTCGTCACAGCCTACATTTATTAGGCTCTATACTGTTAACAGAGAAGGAAAGGGATATGTTCCCAGTCATCATGTGAAACAATCTATTTCTGTGCAGGTTCAGCAGATGGATTAAGTGCATTTCAGAACTCATATGTTATGTCAGACCCAGGGCAGCTAATAACTAAAATTAGATCTCTTGTGTAAAAGTAGATACATTCTGTGTAGTGACTTCTAGCTGAGTAATATAGGGTTTTTATCCAGGAATATATTGCTTTTCTCATGAAGTTGTCCAAAAATAACCCGAAACCAAACAACCCCCAAACAAGCTATCATTATTGAAATGGTGCATATATCTCAAAATGTAGAGATGACAGCACTCCAATATTTGTTTGAATATGTTGAATAGAAGTGAATAGTTTTGGATGAAGGCATAAAGGTGATTAGATTGCTCTTTAAGATAGCTATATCAAGGCATAAAAAAAGGAAATGCTTCAGTATTTCCAAAACATTTCCAAAAACTTTTCAGCTGCTCTCAGAACCATGGTTTAGGTGAGTTTTTACTGAAGTTGAATTTTAAAATTGTGGATGAGGCTTAAAAAATAATCTTTGTCTTAGTGATTTGCTCCATTCTCATGTTCTAGTCCCATATGCAAAAATGCCCCACTTTCCTGAACATCCCACCCAAAAAAGCGAAAGCAAAACCCTTATTCCTTTCATTGTCTTTTCTTGAACTGAATCACATAGGCATTTTGTTACATGGTCATCTTAGCTTCATTATTCTGTTCAGGATTTAGCATAAAAAGCAATAATCAGAACTCAGTGAACTGGGTTTAATTTTCAGCATGTTTCCTGCTAATGTTATCTTTATTAACTTCCCCTTTCATTGGAAATATAAACGTCTCAATGAATTGGTACTATATCTGTGTTCTGAGCCCCTTTTAAAAGCTAATACTGTATAAACCTCTGCTCCCTGTGGTCAACAGGTAGTTGATTCTTGCTGTTGTCACAAGTGTGTGTGTGTATTTCAAGGTAAGTTGATAACACTAGCTTGAAGCAGAGTGGGTGAGACCTAGGCACAGTGGAATAAGCATGGGAAGGTAAAGAAAAGGAAGAGGAGAAGGAGGGGCTGAGGGGAAGCAGATGTAAAAGGAGCAGAGGGAAAGAAAACATTAAAGTTGGTCAGAAAATGACTGTCTTGAGAGAAACTAGAACTTGCAGGGCTGAGGACAAGAAGCATGTAAGAAACCCTTAGAGTGAAGTGCTTTCTTAGTGGTACTACAGCCACATTGATTTGCTGAAGGGCTCTTCTAGTGGCTGTAAGATTTCAGAGCAATGCTCATTTGCTTGGGTAGTTGAGCATGCATGTGACAGGAGAAAGGCCAGGCTGCTCAGACCTTCCCTTCTCAGCACCCCGATGGTATTGGCGGGTAGCTGTCTTACCTTGCTCTTCCTGCTGTGGTCCCATTCAGTTGCTTACAACTTTTTTTCCCTATTTTCTATTTTGTGTCCCTTGAAACATAGTTTTTTATTTTTTTTCTTTTTTTACTTTTCAGTCATCTGGCTTGTTTCCTTTCTTCTCTGCAGTTTGATTTCCCTTTTCCACCCAACGGAAAACTGTGTTAGTTGGGGTAGAGGCACCTATTGATTGATGTTTTCTTCTGCAGTTTGATTTACTAGAGTAATGACAACAGGTTAGGGCAGTACAAACACTACTGTGCAGAAGTGTGATCCGACTTGGGATGGCAAACGTGTCTTCTAGAGTAATACCTTTTCTGAGAGAGGAGGAGGTGGGTCTGAGAAGTTTTCTCTCATTTTGCTTGAATATTGCAATCCTCTGTGTTTTTTGCCATTTTGGCTCTATGCTGCATGTCTGTCAGGACTCACAAGTTGAACAATATTTGAGCTTCCCCTACAACAATCCTTGAGGGAACAAAATAACTTGATTTAAAAACCTGTAACTGAAGACTAATCTACATATCCAGATGACCATTTATTCTACAGATCTCAGAATATGAAAAAGACATTGAAAGCTGTAGGAATTAGGGGTGGCGTTTGTTTTTGTTTTGCCTTTCCTGGTGTGGTTCTCTTGAGTTATTTCCAGTTTACCTGGATGAGACAAAATCCTACAATAAGGAGTGAGTATATTTCCTCTCCTTGAGAAGGGTTATCTAGGCAGTCAAGAAGACCAGCTGCTAGTGTAAATTTATTTTCCCACTTGGTTTTCAGCAAGGAATTCTTTTCACAAAAAAAATGGCATCTGTCATTTTAAAGGTTGTGAGGTGACATCTTGTTGACTGCCGTAAACTAGAACACTTACGTTTTAAATTTTTGAGTCACAATTGAAGTACAGGACAAGAAAGAAAAATCAAAATGTAACTAAATTGGGCAAAACCAAGGAGACCGAAGAACAGGCTAGCAGCAGGCTCATGGCCCTAGGCAATGTAGAGCTGATGAATGGTTACAGATGAAGTTTTATTTCCATTCTGAATTCAATGTATGTGTTAAATAAATTAGTAACCTCATCAATATCCTCTTGACTTAATTTACTTTGTACAGCAGGAGCGCTCCTGATTCTTTCTCTTTTTAGTTCTGTTTGCACAGTGCTCTGATGGGGAACCACTTGCTGGCAGTGGCAGAGAAGAGGAGTGCAGGGGAGCACTTCCAGGGACTGCAGAAAAACATTGACTTCTGGACAACAGTTAGAGGACATCCAGCATACACTGTTTCTGTTTTGGTGTTCCTGCTTCTTAACCTGAAAATCTGGTATATAACCGGCATAATACTAAGTCATTTCCCTCTGTCCTTGGCTGCTGCTTTTCTGCCTTAGTGAGGCCTGGTAGTGAAATCTCTAATGTGTTGTTTTCACGGTGCAATGGAAAATGTGAACTTTAAGCTGGGTTTGATTACTCATTTAAAAAAAGTTGGCAAAAGCAGTTTTAACTCTGTATCTGTGAGGATGTAGCCACATTGCATTGTGTTTTCATCTGCCAGAGAGAAAGAAAAATAAAAATAGCTTATTTTTGCAGGGATCTGAGTCCTGAGAATTCTGTAACGAATTTTTGTGAGTACCTGGGAACTAAAGATGCAAGAACAGAAAATATGGCTTACTCAGCTGCATTGCGAAACAAGGCGTGTCTAGAGGGAGCCACAGCCCAATATGCTTCAGTGCTGTCGTATCCTTCTGTGGTCCTTTCTAGAAAGAGTCCTCAGTATAATAAATAGAAGTTTTATGATAAACAGTATTCCTCTAAAACAAAACAAAACTTAATCAGATATTATGGATGCCTAGATTAAACTGACAGAAATTTTGCAGTCAAGAAGAAAATTGCAAGCACTTTGGATTAATATAATTGAAATTTTCTGAGAAAACCTAGAAGTTATTTTCAGAACTTTTCTTTTAATGATCCTTATTCACTAGAAAAAAAATTAAGGAGACTGTAATGAAATACCATGCTACTTTATAAATGTAGATAGTCATACCTAATAAAAAAAAAAAAAAAAAAAAGCAAAACCTATAGTAGAAGCAGAAAAACATTACCCTAAGGAAACTAAAAAATATCTCTTATCTTAACTGTGGTTATATTAAATAATCCACAGTCGCTGAACAGAACAAGTAATTCCAAACCATTTTTGGCCCTGCTCATTACCCTTCGGATTGCAGTAGAGAGGAGCTGGTCCATTTAAGCCAAAAAAGTAATCTTAATGTATTCATTGGTGAACATGAGAAAAATCTGTTGGAATGGAAAAGGGCTGAAACAGTTGGATGGATTTAGGACATGTATATCTTGAAGCAGAGGTGTAGGTAAAACAGTTCAATGCAGGCACCAATAAGTGGAAGAAATGTTCATTTTAGTGCACAGTTTTATATGACATCTATGTGAAATTGGCAATACTTAATACAGAAAAGGCACAGATGGAGGGTGAAGTGTTCAGTAATAGGTGTGGTATAAGTCTTACTAAAATTAAAATGACAGAATGATTTGTCAACTCCCCCCCCAACAAGCTTCTGTTTATAGTATGAATTACAACACCAATGGAACAGAAAAGTACCAAAGTTATTCTTTATCTTCCTAAAAACACGGTCCATCAAGTAGCCGTTTCTTGGTATAAAGACTAGAAATTTGACATGAGCAAAAGTAACAGTAATTCAGAGCAGCCAATTATATGAAATTGAGCAAATAACAAGAACAGATTACATGAGCTGGAGCAGCACCTTGAAAAACTACCTAATTTTCATCCAACCTGGGTTTACGCAGAGTGTGCAGAAAAAATGGAGTGGATTATCTGCCCCAAAGGAAGTGTGCAAGGTTGGGTAGTGAACCGTGAGTATATTCCACCACAACCCAAAGACTCTGCAGTACTCACCTTGGTCTCTTCCCTTTGTGGCAGTACTAAAACCTTTCTTTAGGCTTCTTGTGAATTGTGCCATGCAGTTCCTCCATATGTTCTTCCCTTCCTGCCAAGCTATCTCCTCCTGTTCCTGTAGAACTATTTTTTTTCCCTGGCTATACGTTTTTGGACTCTAGCTGCAGTTGCCTAAGGTGCTTTCATCTCTCAGATGCCCATCTACCCCTGGTAAGCACCCTGCTTGTTTTAAATGTGCTGGTACTGGGATTTCCAGTCTGAGAATGAGTATAATCCTGATGGTGTGTTACAGAATACTTTTGATTTTGTGGGATTCAACTTCTGTTGAGGAATTTAGCAAGGCATTTCTTACCCACTCCTTTTTGTGATAGAGCTGCCTCCCACCTTGTACCAAATGCATTAGGACAATCTGCTGCAGTTCAAATTGACAAACATGGACTTCAGTCCAGTCTGCTGAGTATTCTTTTTACCATGTTGAACTCCACTGGTTAAAGCCTGGTCCAAACGATTTCTTGGCCCTTAATTTCCAGCTTGATTGTTAGCCCCTCAGATGGTGCTTTAGCCTCTGCATGGCTGAGTGGGCTGAGCAGCTGCAGTGTGTTTGCTTCTGCTGTGCAACAGCAGTGGACACAGTAGGTCTGAGGACAGAAATTTCAGATTAGTAACATCCTTCATTGTTGTAACAAAATCTGACTGTCTGGTAGTGTCCTGGCATTAGCTATTGCTTGTGCTTTATGAGAGTTAGATTATAAATTTATTCACTATTACATGGATGAGGAATAAAATGCTTTCAACTACAGTGCATAGCAAATGTAAAATTTTGTAGCACAGGTATTGAACATTAGCTAGTCATGGGAGGTGTCAATGTCAATACATCAATGCAAATACCTGTTTTACGGTGGTTTGTGGCAGCATTCTGTGCACTGAGCCCGGCTTGCCTATGTAAGCTGTTTGGCAGACTGCATTGTAAATGGTTTTCATTACTAGTGAAACTTTTCTGCCATCTTTTTAATGACTTGACTTAATGTAAATAATGACATTTTTTAATTTGCTAAGGAGTTGACATGAAGAACTCATTATGTGCTCTGAGAATTGCTTCTGTATAAGAAAGTAACAAAATACCATAATGACTTTTTGAGGAAAAACATACTACTTTTGTCTCTTTTGTTTTCTTTTACAATTTTACTCAGAATAGAAAAGGAATGAAGAATAAAAGTTGTAACACTAGGTAGCACTTTACACCTTAGGTCTTTTTAAAGTATGTTTTTAAATATTCTTTTGGTTCCATCATCCCATAAGATGTATTTTGCAAATATTTACCATGGATGCTTAATACATGAACTCAGCTCATGAATTGCAGCTTTAAGAAGCATGTGAAGGGAAGAAGGTTGACTTTTCCTCCATTTCAAAACCTTTTTTTTTTTTTTTGCACTGGTGTGATTTTTAATTGTACCATGGCTATGTCATGCACCTTTCTGTTGTCTAAAAAGCAAGCTATGCTTGTTTTTTTGAAAAGAAATATTAGTTATGGAAAGCTAAATCAAAGCTATGTTGGACTGTGCTCTTTGACAGATACAAGAGAGGTGGTCCTGGGAGGAATCACAGAATGACTCCAGCATCCTTTCTTTCCTGATGTTACTTCTTTCAGTGATGAAATTGATCCATTAGATCCATAACAGATTCGCTGAGATGCTGTCGTCCTTCATGCTTTTCCTCAGCAGTTCTGGATTTGCTGCTGCTGCTGCTTTGCCATAGAAATGAATGAAACATTAGAAACAACATCATAACCTGATGTGGACTGCTAGGGTTCCCCTGTAGGCTTCCCTTTCCTATGGTTTATCACAGCAGCATTGTTAAGCAAATGGTGCCTAACAATCTTTCTCCATCACTGGTTCCCGCTGCTTCCTAAACTGGTGGCTTTCTCCTTAGACCCCCTCCAGACCTTTTACAGCTTCAGCAGCCAACTAGTTTTGCATTTCTCTTTCTACTCCTGACATCATTGCACTGCAGTATCTCAGCATTTTGGTTCACATGTTCACTTTATCAAGATGATCTCCTGTACCTTGAGGCTTTCATCTTCTGTCTTTTCTTCTTGGGATCATCCAGCTACATTTTGCCTATATGTACTACTCCTTCGGTTTCTAACATCCAATATCTTACCCTTCTCTCTCATCCAAATCCTACTGTTGTTTGTTGTCACATGTCTAAATATCATCCCTTTTGTGATGTTTTAATGATTCCTGAAGTCTCTTAAACTGCAGCAGTTTTCATAGATCTGGAATTATACAGGTGCAAGGAGCACTGTCGGTTTCAAAGAGATTTTCTACTTTTTTTTTTTTTTTTTTTTTTTTTAAGATTTGTCTCTATAAAGCTAACTGCAGGGTTAGCATTTTTAATTGCATGCTGCCAGGAATAGGGACTGTATTCTTTTTATGTGTGTTCTAGAAAATGCATAGTATACTAATTCTGTGCAATTGTTTCTACTTTTACTAACAGGACTGTGGTGGGTTGACCCTGGCTGGAGGCCAGGTGCCCACCGAAGCTGCTCTGTCACTCCCCTCCTCAGCTGGACAGGGGAGAGAAAGTATAATGAAAGGCTCCTGGGTTGAGATAAGGACAGGGAGATAGCTCAGCTATTAGTGTCATGGGCAAAACAGACTCAGCCAGGGGAAACCAGTTTAATTTATTATCAATCAGATCAGAGTATCATAATAAGAAATAAAAACTAAATTTTAAAACATCTTCCCTCCACCTCTCCCTTCTTCCCAGGCTTAACTTTACTAATGGTTTTCTCTACCTTCTCCCCCCTGAGCGGTGCAGGGAGACAGGGAATGGGGCTTGAGGTCAGTTCATCACACGTTGTTTCTACCACTCCTTCCTCCTCAGAGGGAGGACTCCTCACACTCTTCCCCTGCTCCAGCGTGTGGGGTCCCTCCCAATGGACACAATCCTCCCTGAACTTCTCCAAGTTGAGACTCCAAGTGAGTCCTTCCTGCAGGCTGTAGTTCTTCATGCACTGCTCCAGCATGGGTCCCTCCCACAGGGTGCAGTCCTTCAGGCACAGCCGGCTCCAGGGTGGGTTCCCCATGGGGTTACAGGTCCTGCCAGCACACCTGCTCCAGTGTGGGCTCCTCTCTCCATGGGGTCACAGCTCCTGCTAGGAGCCTGCTCCAGCGCAGGCTTCCCAGGGGGGTCACAGCTTCCTTTGGGCATCCCCCTGCTTCGGCGTGGGGTCTTCCATGGGCCGCAGCTGGATATCTGCTCCACCATGGACCTCCACGAGCTGCAGGGGGACAACCTGCTTCACCATGGTCTTCTCCACAGGCTGGAGTGGCATCTCTGCTCTGGTGCTTGGAGCCCCCCCTACCCCTCCGTCTGCACTGACCTGGGTATCTGCAGAGTTATTGTTCTTGCACATTCTCACTCTTCTGCTGCAGTTGTAGTTGCACAGCAGCTTTTCCCCCTTCTGAAATATGTTATCCCAGAGCTTTATCACTGTCACTGATGGGCTCAGCCTTGGCCAGCAGTGGGTCCGTCTTGGAGCTGGCTGGCACTGGTTCCATTGGACATAGGGGAATCTTCTGGCATCTTCTCACAGAAGCCACCCACGTAGCCCCTCCTTTACAAACACCTTGCCATGCAAACGCAATTCACGCAGAACCTGGAACATGTTTTTCCTGCATATACCTAGAAATACTGAGTGATAATCACAGGTTACATTAGTACATGAGAGGAAATGAGTTATCTATTTCTCCAAGCCAGTTTTGTGTTCTGACTTTCCTGTCCTCTGACACCTCTGTGTAACAACAAACCTGTCGGCCTTGAGATGCCATGTGGTGTCTGAGTGCAGCATCAGGTGACACAGATCTGATGTGGTTCACAACTCTGTGGTTCCCTCCATGTCTGAGGCTGGATCTCTGCTGAAACAACAGAAGAGCTCTGCAGAAGGGGGAACACATGCTCTCCCCTGCATGCAGATTGGAAGCCCAGGACAGACTCGGCATAATTCATCACTGGCACTGGCACTTGAAGTGAACCATTTATATTGCTTCAGGCTTAATAGTTCAGAATCAGTCGTGCACTATTCTGCCTGCATTTTTACACAAGGAGTCCTTAACTTTTCGTAACTCGCAGAGCTATCTTTATTTTGCAGCGCATCCTACCTCCACTCCAGCAGCAGGGCCTGCACATGCAGTTGCCAGTTATATGTTCCACTGCTCAGTTATCAGAAATCCTGATTCTTTGTTGGCTTGCACCACAAGAAATTATTTACATCACGCAGGTGTGAAAAGTAACTAAGTCATCATTGGCACCCATTGCAAGTGTTTGAGGTGGTTGCATTGCCTTCAATGAATTGCCTTGTTTACTGACTGTAAGCTTTACTAAACAAGAGAGAAACGACTGTAAGGCTTGACTTACCCTTTTTTATGTATTTTGATTACTTATTCAGCTACTTCTGTCATCTTCTGTCTTGGAGGAAAGAGGAATTTAGCTAATGAAAAAGAATGGATTATCTGTAACAGCAAAGACTCCACTTATCAATGAGGTTTTTGCCTCCTGGGCAGCTCTGTTGTTCCTGTGTTTGAACAACGTGGATGTGAATGAACAGCAAAACATAGATTACTTTCAAATTTTGTAATTTTTTTGTCTGCGTGCATATGCCATTGGCTACCCTTTTTATTCTAAACATAAACCATCAATAGTTTAAGTAAATACAGGATGTTAAGCAGAATGTATAAAGCTAGTGTAATGTCTTATGTAGGCACTCATATTTAAACCTGCTTTATTTTGATTTAGTTTGTGCTCCCAAGTACAAGTGTGAAATAAACTGCTGAATCCCTACCTAAAATGTAAATTACTTCAGTGCTTTATATGTATATGCCTATCTATGTATATCTAAACATATGTGTAGGGTTTTTTTTCCTTGTTAACTACTTAGTTTGCAAATAAAAAAAACCACCTAGGTAAGCCTGAACTATCTATTATATTTCTATATACCCCCTGAGAGAAGTCAAAAGCCTTTCTGGTTTAACTCTGCTTATGGTTAGCATGGCCTTTCTCAGCATAGATGTGACATTGTCATATGTAGTTGTGGGATTTTGGATGGGCAGTGTGCAACATTCTGAGAGGCTGCTGAACCCTGCAGATCTCAAAGCCTTAGATTCAAATTCAGTGAAGGCCTGGGCAGTGTATTTTGTATGCTTCATAAAAGAGTTGCTAATACTAGAAAATGTGTAATCATGTAATGTTTGAAGCCTTCACATGATAGTTGAGTTTGATTAACAGGAAGCTTGTGAGAAGACTGAATTAACTGGGAAAGTTTGAAATTGAACTAGAAAAATATGCATGGTTATTTGTAAAATCATGTTGTCTGATTGAGAGTACAATTTATCTGAACATTCCTGTTTCTTGTGATTTTCTGTACAATTTGTGATGTGATTGTGATGGCAAAGACCTAAAGGTCTGCATCCTGGTGTTGTGGGGGTTTTTTGTGTTCTTTTTTTTGCCACAGGATACATCTTATTGTTTTAGATTCTTAATAGGTTCTGTAATGGTAAGAGTAATATGCATAGGAGCATCCTTTTTGCCCCTTTGCAGAAAGCATGGTCAAACACTGGAATAGGCTTCCTAGAGAGGTGGTCGATGCCCCAGCCTGTCAGTGTCTAAAAAAGGCATTTGGACAATGCCCTTAATAACATGCTTTAACTTGATCAGCCATGAAATGGTCAGACAGTTGGACTGATTGATTGTTGTACGTCCCTTCCGACTGACATAGTCAATTCTGTTCTATGTATAAGCAGGCAGATACATCATTGCTCTGAACTGACATAACAGGAGTAGCGAGGCTCAGAAACACAGACTAAAAAGAGCACTTAGTGGGTGTTTGCGCAGTTTAGCAGTCTGTCTGTTACTGAAATTCACTAACCATAGATAAATAGGCGTGATGCCTTAAGTTCTCCAGATGCCCATAATTTGTAGGAGTTTTAAAGACAGTGGTGTAGTTTGAAAGTATTTTACTTTAATAGAATTTGCGGGTAATATGGTTCAGGTTCATCTCTGATGTAAATATCAAAATTTCAGCAGGTATATGTCCAGCTCAGAGATGAAGATCCTGTGAGCAGTGATTTTTGCTTTTGAACTTCTTTATCTTTTTCTTCCTGTGGTGGGTAATTTCAGCTTGTGCTGTTAAAAAAGACAGTACATTGCATTTCTGCTGGAGATTTCTTTTTTCTTTTCATTTTTTATTAGAATCAACTTGGCTTTTTACTTTTCAGTTTTGAGGTGTAACAGTTTACGGTTGGATTATTCTCCCAACTTTTAATTCTGCATGTACTGAAGCTGCTTAGAAGCAAAAACAAATAGAGAAGATCAATTTTTATGGCACTGATGCAAAATGCATGTGTTGTGTTTGATAAATGTGTCACTCCCCACAAGGAAACAAGATTCATTGAAAGGCTGCCAAATACATTATATGAAGTTTGGACCATAGGATTGTTTGAGATTTTTGCCAGACTTTTCAATTATGATTATGTATCCAGTACAAAATTCATTTTATATAGTAAAAATACTTAAACAGTGATAAAATAGTCCCATGAATCCTTTACTAGGTGGTCAGTTCAGCTTTCCAAATGACAGATCACAGATATCATGTGAAATAATATTTAAAGTAGATTTCCCTGGATGTAACTAATTTCTTATACTATTGTTAGGACTTCTGCAATTTATTATATTGTCCTACAGTGAAATGATTTGCATATTTAATTAAACACTCAAATTCAAGGGTTTATTTCCTCCTCCTCCTGTTAATTTTTCTCACGTATATGGTATATGGAGGAAAGATAGCTGAACTGTAAACTTACAGATAGTCCACACAAACTGCTCTGTGTAAAGCCCATGTAAAGCTGGAGATTCTTCCACTATCCTGGGATTAGGGAACAGTTCCACTGTTTATGTCATGTAAAACATCCTTTGATCGTTCTTTAGCCACCATTAATAATAATGCAGTTTGTGATTTCACTGGTGTTTTACTGTGTAGAAGTGATTACTTAAATCACTTAGTAATTATGTAACACAGTAAAAAATGGTGTATGAATATTTGAAAAAAATTTACACATAGCCTAAGCTTTTCCTTCTGACATAATGTATTTGAGATACCAGTTAATTTTAATAGGATTGGCTATGACAAGCTGTTCTTTGCATTTTGATATGTGCAAAGGCTAGGTTATAAAACTCTTGCACGTATAATTGTATTGAGTTTTCTGAAATCACAGGCTCCACTTTGGTAATTATGGGTAATTTTTGCCTCTGTAAGAAAATTCTTTGAATTTACATTGAGTTCTGTTTTTTCAGAAGGTTGTTTCCAGAGTTTGTATGTATGAATTAGGTTTCTATTGTGGACGCAACACATTTGTTCTGGCAGTTCCAGGAAAAGCAAGGTACTGAAAGCACTCTGGGAGCAGAATTATACTATTGCTGGGTAATCAAGACCTTAGCCTTCAGCTGCAATGTGGAAGTAGCATGGCTACTATGGCTATTTGCGCAAATCACCCTGTTTCTTGGTAAAGAAATGAAGGGGACCAGACCAGATAACAATCTCTGAGACAGCACAAAACACTGAAGTGATATGTGTTACAATGCACATGCTACCATATTACTATGAAATAATGAGAATATTGCACTTGTTGAGCTCTAAGCTTCCTGGAAATGTCATCCCCTTTGATCTTCCACCTGAATAGTGGAAAAGAAGGATGGGCTGTTTTGTGGGAGATCAGCTCTAGCACCAACACCTGTGCTTTTTTGCAGTGTCTTATTTTGTTAATTATTTTATATGACTGGAGGTTTTATCCCTTATTTTTCTGCTATAACATTATATTTGTTTTCCTTTAGGGCTAAAAAATACTAAAATGAAACTCTGAGTCTGAAGTCTCCCCACATTAATATTGAATAGTTAATTGTATTTTTTTCAGCAACATAACTTTTATTAACGTTCTGACTATCCAGTAAGACTCAGTCTTCTATTATTTTAGCTACTGAAGTAGACCCAGAGAAATAAATTCCATTAGTCACATGCTTAAAGCAAAGTAAGTATGAATGCACTTGCAGAGGCAGGATATAAATGAGGATACCAAATAACATGCTGTGAGGAAAATTAGTATTTTTTAAAAGACTATGGGTGACGGTATTTAAAACAAAGCATATAAACAAGAAACTCTCACTTCTGTCTCTTTCACTCTCCAATAAAAATGAAGCAAAGCCCTTGAAAATGAAGGTGTCACATATAAAGAGATATATTTAATTCTCTAAATATAGTTATCCTTTTTTTTTTTTTTTTTTCAAATGCTTTCATTTATTTTTGTATTCCTGGCAAAGGATATTTGGACCATAATAATATCTCTTTTTCTCACATTACTTGCATTTTAAAAGTTTTTCTGTAATGAGGGGAAAAATATAGTGCAAGAATTTAAAATGAGGAAAAAGCGAGTAAAAGTATCTGCAACCATCCTCCTAGATACATGTACTTTTCAGTGTACCTTGAGTGGATAAGGCATATATAATAAATCCATGATTGAGCACAACTGAGCCAACAAGTTATTTACAAATGATAGACACTGGTAGGATTGCCTCCAGAAACTGTGGCTTGGAGAGGCACCCTGCTGATGACAAGACTCCCAGTAAGCTCACCAGTGATTTAAAAATTAATCCATGGAGCAATCCAGTTCCTGGATGTGGTGGGCTGACCCTGGCTGGATGCCAGGTGCCCACCAAGCCACTCTATCAATACCCTCCTCAGCAGGACAGGGAGGAGAAAAGCTGATTTTTTGTAATGAATCACAAACTTTCTTCTTATAGTGATCTGTTTTTGCTTCACAGCTCCAGGTACTGGCAGTGTTGTATAAAAGAAATAAATACGGACAAGTGGTGTTAATTTCCCAAGCAGATATTTATAATATATGTAGCCAATAATTTTCTTGCCATTAATAAGGATATGTTTGATAATAATCAGTCAATATTTTCACAGGTCTTTGATCATGTAAATGCTGTAAAATGCTCAGCGTTATTATACAACTAATTAGCTCATAAATATTTGCTAAATATATGCAAATGATAATGGGATGTGAATATGCATAATTCTAAACAGTGCTTGAACAGTCATGTATATTTAATTCAAAATACATTTTGTTTGCAGTTAAGTTTTAGTATCCACATTGTAAAATGTGCATTCACACTTATCAGATGATATAAACATATGTGCTTTTTAGAAAAAGGGGTGCCTATAACTTTTGTCCTGTTTACTGTATCTTGAAATTACAGCCTGATGAAGCAAGCTTATTCTTTAAGATCTTATTCTTTGGTGCTAGTAGAAAGTCTGTTCCCTATTATCCTGCCTTCCAGGCATTGTATGTTTCATGTCCACTAACCACTAGCTAGCTATATTCTCCCAAATACATTACTGTGTAACACATTCTTCATGTCTTCAAGTCAAACTTGTGCTATAGGATATAAATGGCTAAGGCAGAACTTTTATTGGACGTAGATGTCTATGTCCAAAGCCAAATTTCAGAAAGAGCTTTCTTATCTGGCATTTAATACTGAACACAAGTAGTTTCCCAGATGCCAAGTGCTGCTTCTGTAAGCATTTGCAGAATAACTCTAATCTTGGCAATGATGCATAGTTAAGCTACGGGCTTATGCCTTAGTCTAACTGGTACCCAGAAACTGTGTTTTTCTTCTAAGTTCTTCACGGGATGCAAAACACGACCATGAACAGCAGGATCAGATTCAATGACTGTAGTCAACTGAAGGAGAGCAGGATGGCAATATATTGCTGTTGAGTAACAGTTTACTCCACAGAGTAGGAAAAGTGAGATCTATCATGGCCTTTGTCTGAAAAGTTTCAGGTCTGCTACCGCAATAAATGCATAAATCAGCTTGGACATGAAGGAGGTGGAGGTAATTCAAATTTAGTTTAGTTGATTTATCTGAGGCTATTCAGGTATCATGTTCCGTCACTCTGTTGGTCTTATATCTGAAATAAAGAGGGTATTTGGAGAGAATTTTCCAGTGAGGTGTATAAGAGGTTTTGGTACTGGTGACCAGTGTTACTTGGAACTTATCTCTGTTCTTTGGGAACACAAAGGGGTTGAACTTGGAGAAAGGTATGTGCATTTTGGTGGCTGAGACCAATCTTACTATGAAATATAAGCAGCAATTATCTGCATATTAAAGAAAGACAGAGATGTATAAAGCTATGGTTAACCCTGAGTGGTCCCAGACAATAAGCCACTGTTCTACAGACAGTATTATATGCTTTATAATGATAAATCAGGGCACTGATTTCTTAAGGAATTTCTTGAAAGAGATTGTGCGTACAGTAAAGAAGATATGATATCAAAGATCTATTATGGGGGGGGGGGGAGTTTAATTAAAATAAAATATTTTCTAATGTTAAGTACATTATGCTCCAACAAACATAGCAAGATATTACATGTGTTTGCAGAATAATTCAGGGTGAATGTTGGGAACACTGCCTTATATGAACTGCCCTCAACACAGGACCATTAAGCTTCATCTATTCAGAAAGGGTCCAGTTTTTTTATTAAATTTAATTGTACTAGCTCCACATTTCTATTTTTTTTCTGCATTTACACTGCTATATTTCTGGGAAAGATACTTATGAAGCATGAAGGCTTGGAAAAAAACATTGTGACTAAAAGGAGGATGGTGAGTATGGGCAAGTTTTTACTATTTAGAGGGGCATGGGAAGCTGCCAATGGATGACATGGTGGCCAAGAAACACTGAAACTTTTTGCACAGAGTAGGAACTATTTTTTTTTTGGAATCTTATCAGGAGGCAGGATGGCTGGGTTCTTTTCCATTGTGTCAACAGCTTCTGGAACAACTTTTTTTTTTCACCATGGATAGGTATGTGCTGCAGTTGGCTGCCCAATTTAAATCCAGTTTAAATCTAGCTGCTTTGCTTACAGTAGACAGGAAAGACACGGAACACAATTTAGCATGGCCTGTGTGTCTGAATATAAATGGCACATTTCATTACTATTTTATTGTACTGTTGAATAATAGAGTCAACTTGGAAAGTTGTGTAATTTTACCTCTGATTTCAGAGCAGGTATGCACTGTTGGCAGAAATTAAGAATGGGTGTGGAAGGAAAGGTGTACAAGAAATAAAAGTGCGGGAGTTCTGGAGGGTTAATCAGAGCAAAGAGCAAGATAAACTGTGACGTATGGTTTTGGTAAGAGTTTTAAAAGCCCTTCATGTTGATCTAATGCTACTTCATCTGAAGCTAGCACTGGCAAAGATGGCACAACTTGGAAAAACCAAGCATTTGTCTGCAATGTGCAGCAAGAATTGTTGTTCCATAGAAAGGTATATCACCTGTAATGATCTTATATGCTATAAGACCTTGACTTGGTCGTTGACAAGAACAGGGAGGTGTCACTGTTAGTGCTCTTTGGCAGTAATTTCAGAGATGGAAGCCTCCTGGCAGGTGATCTCACTTGGTTTGTTCTAAAAATTGTCAGAGCAACAGAAGTTTGTGAAAGTAGGCTTCATTTTTATCGCACAGGTGAGCTTTTAGGAGACTGTGCTATAGAAATAGTTTATTAAAGTGCCAAAGCACTGTGTTTGCTTTCTCCAAGAAAGCAGTCTGTTGAGGATTATAGTACAGTATCAAATTGTTTGTATTTTGACTGGACTTCTTTTGAATCAGGGTATTTGACTCAACTTCTGCAGGCTTTTGCTTTTCCTCTACCGAACAGGATAGACTACTGCTGTTTTTAAAGCCAGGTTGTCAGGTTACACAGCTGAAATAAATTGTTTGCCTTGGATAAGTTTTCCTTTACCTCTTGCTTATTTGGCAAAAATCTGAGAGTTCAAACATTTTATTTTTATTTTATTTTAATCTCTGTGAATTTTTTTTTTTCCATTGGTGGAATTGTGACAGAAAGCATGATCTTTGTGGTGATGGCTGAGAATTTAAATGTCTTCAGTCTAGGACTGCATTCCTCTTATTTTTTTTTTTTAAATTTATTTTTTTAATTTTTTTTTCTAAATCTGCCTATTTTCATGCAATATGTCATTGCTGGGCAGCCTTTTACTCTTTCTAGAGTGCCTTTAACCAATTTTCAGCCCATTACCTGTTCTGCAGGATATAATCCTGCCTTCTTATTGTTACAAGATAAACTAATAAAGGCAATTACAGATCTCAGTCATTGCCTGGATATTTTCGATCAGGATTACTTGAAGTCATCACTGTGTTCCACATTTTGTGGAGAAAATGGCACATCCAGTGCTTTTTTGCACTTTATATTATTTCTGTTGTCCCCATGTATGAATGGAGAGAAATATGGTGAATCTTTCTGTGAATAGCCCCTCTCCTAGTGTGGGTTTATTCCTGTAGGGGTAATACTTTTTTTCAGAGCTCTCCATCCCTCATGCAATGACTCTCACACCTTGGTTACAGGTAGATTTGCATGAAGTTCCTTTTTCTGTCTCTGTTTTTGTCCTTCACTCTTCCCTTCAGTATTTGCTTCCATATATTTGACTGGAATGAAATACAAGCATTTTGCTTGCACCTAATGCTTATGTCAGATATTTTCTGTCCTTAGAAGTGAGATTCCACCTCAAATGCCACTACTAACAAACTGGTGATTTGCACTTGCAACCAGAATAGTTTACCAAATGCAGTGAAATGTGTTGTAACTCACTCCTCCCCATTGTAGCAGTAATGCTGTAGATTAGAAATGAAACAGATGACTGGGAGAAGAGGGAAGAGGAGAACAGCTATGACCAAGTAAAAGCAACATTTTTTCCAAATTTTTCCTAAATTAATCCTTTCCTTCTAGAAGTCCAAATATTTATAATCTTCATTAGTTTTGCCCTACTCTTAGTATTTATATTTGTGGCTGGGTCTGAAGTCAGGAGGAGAAAAATAATGTGTAAATTGCTGCTTCTTATTCTGACATACTAGCCAGAACCACAGGTTGCAGAGGTAGCTATGGAAATACAGTGAGCATAGTGACTACATGAAAGGCAAATTCTACAAAAAGTCAGATTGGCTAGAACCCGTGGGTTTCTGCTAATGCAGAACCTTGTCATGCTGCCTGCAGATTTATTTTAGATTTTGTTTGGCATTTCAATAATCTTAAAAGGCAGTATGTTCATTTGAACAACAGACCTGCTGTTTTTTCTTGAAGGAAAAAGCTATTACAGTAAAGCAGTGATTTTCTTCTATCATTTCTTGCAAGAAGCATATATCAAAATTATCTTACTAATGCCTACAGTTTGATTTGATCTTCAAGGCAGGAACATGAAGGAAACTTTGTAGCAGCTTTCCATGTGTATGCCCTTATCCTTTCAAGTCAAATATGACAAAGGCATAGATGCAAAGTATTAGAGTCAATGGTACTGCAAAGGAGAATGTGATCATTTGGGTTTGATTTCCCTTCCCTGATCAGCCAGCAAATAGAAAATCAGAGAATTATTAAAGTTATCAAAAGATACTCACTTGTATTGGACAGGGACTATATGTACTCAGAACAAGTAGCCACTATTTGGCTACTTTGACTGCCACACATTCTATTAACTTTTGAGGGTAGAGACTTAAATTCACCCTGTGTCAGGCTATGTATTCCTGGAGGTTAAGAATAAATATTGGAATCAAATGATAAAAAGGTGGGATCCAGATTTAGCCTTTGAGGAAATATTTTGAGCTTTGTGACTGGATCGGTAGGGAGGGTGACATCGTGCATCAGGGGAAGGATCTGTAACTGGTCAGAGAAAAGTTCTAGATTAAGAACACCTGGTGTAACAAAACACACTTAAACAGTGGATTACAACAGGTTGTGCAAACATATGTAAATTGTCCTGAATATAAAATCAAGCTCCAGGAAGTTTCCACAATAAATACAAAATACAGTTTTGCAGCTGAGCAGAAGCTATGTATTTCAGCTGCTATTTTCTTTTGCTTGGTAAAATTATTGTTCTGCATATGTTTATCCTATCAGAGCAATGGTATTTCTGTTCTCTGGTTTTGTTTTTTTTTTTTACTTTCCTGTTGTACTCATTTCTCTCTTTTGTGTATCCTTTTCTTTATTCTCCTCTCACCCTTTTCTCTACTACAGCAGTTTATTTCCAGCTGCCACAGGCTTTGCACTTATACTGTTATTTATCCCGCTAAAATAATAAGCACCAAAATATCTGTGCTAAAGTAAACACTGTTTGAAGACTATGATTAAATTTCAGAAACTATGCCCAAAATTAGCTCAACAGTCTATACCTTTATTTTTCAGTGAGACTGGTTAAGCACCATAACAGTTTCTGCTGAAAGTTTGTAGCATCTCTATGTTTAGAGGTCTTCAAAAGCTGATAGGATGAGACTTTGAGCAGGCTGATTCAATTTTGCAGTTAGCCCTACTTTGGGAGATTGAACATCCAGGTGTCACTCCATTTAAAATCCAATTTTTTCTGGATTACTAGTGGAGAACGCACTGTGACAAGATGTTTTGTAATACTACAGCTTCTGATGTGGGAATGAGCAATTCACAATAAACCAGCAAAAAATGATTATGGACCTAAATATTTCAGATATGTAAATCGCTGTAATTTTCCATCTGTTCACTCATTAATAATTTCATAATAATTTTTAGTAGGAAAGGCATTTTCATAGTAGGATGACCTGAAAGGGTGAGCACCAAAGTCACCTTTACCAGCAGGGAGAGTTTTTATTACAAATTAACATTTGGGGTTTTTTTTGAAAATAGTTTTAAAACATATAGTAGATATGTGCCTTCGTTTTACTGTTAGTTTTGGAAGCTGCTGGAATAACAATCAGGCTGGCTTGTACTTGGTTCAATGAGAGTCACTTTTAGCAAATATCTTGCTTAAGATTTTAGGTTTTGGCATGAGTCTGTTACTGAGAGAAAGTTTTGTCACCACTATCTGATATTATGGTAACTCATTCACTCTCAGATGCCTAGGTCTCTGGATAAATAAGTAAAATGTGATCCTTTCCTTAGTCACTGTGGTAAAGTTCTGCTATGAATAAACTTTGTGTCTGGGTTGCAAAACAAGGCTGCAAACAGCATTCTCTCTTAGCAAGAAACTTGCTGACAGTTCCTTGGTGCCTGTTCCATCACAGATGTGAGGATGAAGAGGATGTGCATATAGAAGGCAGAGGGACTTGACAGAGGGGGGGTGTGGGGGAAGAAGTGCTGACCTGCAGTGCTCTGTGCTCTCTTACTTGCATGTGGAAACAGAGGCATAGGGAGTATGTGACTAAATGCTCAAGACTTAATTGAGCAATAACAATCATAAATGCACACATCCGAGAGGAGAGGAATGACAACTTGAATAAAAAATATGAAAGTATGGAAGGGTTGATCTAGACATTTTTCCTTGGGTTCTCCTAGATGATGTTCTATGTTCTGCTTTTCTCTTATTTAACAAAAGTTGGGAATAATTAATTGAAATAATGCTGCATTTGATAATAGAGTCCTTTATTTTTAACATGCTTGTAAAAATGCAGTTGATATCCTTCAGAATTAAGATGACTCATTTTTACTGGGTTGATGCCAGTAACTGAGGTTATTAGTGGCATAGGCTGGAAAAAAGAGCGGTATGGATAAATTGTTCTTGGGACACAATTCTTTTGGCATCATCCATAGACATGCAGCAAACTTACTTTCTGCTAGTCTGTCACAGAGGTTGCAATAGCAGTAGGAAATACTTCTTAAAGACAATGACCTAATAAAATACTAGCTGGGTATTTTGCAACTTGTCTTTGTATTAATGAATTGATAGGCAGATAGTACATTGCAGTTTGTAAAGTGTTCCCATTATTTTAAAACATGAAACTGGTGATTAGTCATTCAGATAAATTGTAATTAAATGGGAACGTTATGATTATATTATGCTAATGACAGAAGCACGTATTAAATGTTTGCAAGTTATTCAAGAGAACGTATTAGGCAATTAGGAAAAAAATGAGTGTTTGTTCACTCTGAAGCTATCAAATGACTTGATTTGCATTAACAATTTTAAAGCTCTGTAGTTTCATTGATAATAAATTGCTGTTAAGTAGGAGATATTTCACCAAATGGAGGCACAGGAAAGAAGGAAAGGGCAAAATATCACTGTTTTAAGATCAAGTGTAACATAATTACTAGAGCAGTCTTTAGAAGCTGAGGGATTTTGACTTTTATGGTAAGTTATTCATTAATGATACATCATCATTTCATAGCTGTCATGCAGTTCTGTATGACCTCCTGTGAGAGTTGCTGGAGGGCCACAATAAACATAGACTATTAATGTTTTCCAATTTGAAATGTATGATAAGTTTTACTTGGAAATGGCTCAGTCCTGATTCTTGCGACTGTATTACAAAGAACAAATTTTAAAATACACAACACTTGCACATATATATAAAAAAAAAAATATTCATTTGATGATTTTTATTATCAGGCAAATGACCATGAAGTAGTGTTTTGAAACAAGAAAAGAAGTAGAAAAGGAATAGAATGCATGGTAAAAATATTTTTTTATTCTTTTTAGGTAAACAGCAGTAAAGGGGAAAGAAAACGATGCTGGTATAGATGTGTTTTGAATGTTATTCAAATTGAGGATATGACTGTCAAACATGTGCGGGAATTGCTCAGTTAAACCAAAATATGCTTCTAAGCCCTCTGTGGTGTTGGGTTGGTTTTTTTTTTCCCTAATACATGATCAAAAACAATCTGAAAAGAAAAACACTGATATTCTGTGTATGTTGTGAAATTCCCTTAGGCTATATCTAATATAATTAATTGTTTTTCTGCAGGAATTATTTTTAAATTAGCTACCTATTAATTCTCTATTATTATTCCTTTACAGATGTGAAGAAATAGAAAAAAAAATATTTTTAGGGTTTAATATTTAATACACATACAGGAGGAAGGTTTTTGCCAGACTTTTCTTAGTCCATAAACTTCCACATCAGTCTAAAATACAGTTCATTACTGGTATACATCACTTACTTTTTTTGTGTGCAAAGGCTCAGATGAACAATAATATCTTGGAGAGGAGTGTTAAACTGGTGGAATGTGTGCAAAAGGAGTGAGCTTAGACTTGCAAAACTTTCTAGTTGAGTTTTAATGCTATGTGGAAACCACTTTTTTCCCCCATTCTCAATCTCTGCAAAATATATTTTTGGGCTTGTGGGTCTTTTCTTCCTTCTTTGCTTATTATCACTGTTCAGTAATATTATGTTGCTAAGAGTTAGTGGAAATACGGGCATATCATGTTCTAGATTAAAGTTTGCAAGAACTGTATAGGATAATGTTTGAGCAAGTAAAATGCCAATGTTAAACTTTTTTTTTTTAAAGTTTCAAAACTTATTAGTGAACTTCAACTGTAATATATCATTGATGACAGTGATTTTAGGAATACAGGATTAGATACAAAGTTAGTATTGTTATTAAATACAAGGATTTTGCATCAGATAGCCTGAAAACCAACAGAAATCTGGTTATTCTACTTAACAAGCCTTGGACATGCAGTCCAGAATATAATATAGAATTGAGTCCATAGTATCATAGTACTACAATATTCTGTGGTAACTTTGTTTGAGCAGATTAAATTTGTTACTGTGTTAGGTTTGAACTAATCTGAAATTGATATATTTAATGAGCCAAATTAGGCCTAACTGTTTGCTTGGGAATAATAATTAAAACCGTTAACATGTTAATTTGTATCTTGGGGTATTTTTGTTGTACAAATAGAGCTAACTAGGAAACATTTTCCATTAATCATATTGAGGGGAAATAAAGTAATTTCAAAGTCTTAATAGGACATGGGAGATGCAGACTGAATTCCCTGTACTACCTGAATAAGATCATGTGTAAGGATGAGATCTGTTACTTTCACATTAAATGTTGTGCTAACCAGTTATTAGCTTCCTATTGGACTTGTGCACTGTACATATTAATCTGAGCAGATTTTTATAGCTGGAACTTTTCCATTTCAGGTGAGTTCCCATGCCACTAGCTTAATATGTAAATTTTTCCTGAAGTAACCTAAGTATTTATTTTAAAAGACAGTATTTAAATATAAAAAAAAAATTAATCAACATACCGTAAAATACTTATTGACAGACATCTCAAAATTCTCCCAGTTAAGCTAGGGCAGATATCTGTTTTGCTGATTTTATTTACAAGCTTTGTTGTAGACCTAAAAACTGTGTGATACAAGTTGACTGGAAACTAGAACATCTTGCAGCCAACGCAGAATACAGCATGTGATTATTTCCAATTAGATATTTATTCGGCGTAACCCACAGTTTGAAAGGGACGTAAAATTGTGAAAGTGGGTGAAATATCAAAATTCACATACTAATGTGTAAAACTAACAACTGTCTTGGTTTAACCCCGGCTGACAACCAAGCCCCCTGCAGCCGCTTGCTCACTTCCCCTTACCGAAAGGGATGGGGAAGAGAATTGGAAAGAAATATAAAACTCGAGGGTTGAGATAAGAACAATTTAATAGGCAAAGCAAAAGCGGCGCACACAAGCAAAGCAAAGCAAGGAATTCATTCACCACTTCCCATGGGCAGGCAGGTGTTCGGCCACCCCCAGGACAGCAGGGCTCCATTATGCATAATGGTTACTCAGGAAGACAAACACCATAACCCTGAATGTCCCTCCCCTTCCTTCTTCCCTCAGCTTTATACGCTGAGCATGACGTCATATGTTATGGAATATCCCTTTGGTTAGTTCGGGTCACCTGTCCTGGCTGTGTCCCCTCCCAATGTCTTGTGCCCCTCCAGCCCTCTTGCTGGCAGGGCCCAAGAAACTGAGAAGTCCTTGATTTAGTATAAACATCACCCAGCAACAGCCAAACTCATCAGTGTGCTGTCAACATTGCTCTCATACCAAATCCAAAACACAGCGCTGCACCAGCTACTAAGAAGAAAATTAACTCTGTCCCTGCTGAAACCAGGACACAAAAATGTTACCTCATGTTAAACATTCACAGTGAGGTGTTCATTCACAGGCTATATAGCTGCAACTGGCTTCTCCAAAAAAATGTAATTAATTTGTATCAGCAATTCCAGACTCTAAGAGCTACGGATAGAAACGGCAAAAAGCTTTGTCAAGGAGCAGATATCATGCTGGAAAAGTTAATTCTCTCATTTACAGAACAAAGTACATTACTGATAGGAGTGATGCAAACTTCTGGTTTCTACAATTGATTGCTACTGTTTTCTCTTACACTGCACACTATATACTGGTGGACTGGGAGAGAAAGTGGTTACAGTAAAGTTTCATGCAATAGCAAATATCTGAAAAGGACAACAACCTAATTTTGATCTTAGTGTCATATGTACAAATATATAAAAAAAACTTTTCAGCAATGCTGCTGACAGGTGCTGCAAGAGGATTCCTCAGACTTCTCTTGCTGACACCTGTCATTCACCTCTGTGACTGCAGAGCAGCTGAACTAATGGTAAGAGGAACTATAAACTGAAGAACTATAGAAACTAGTTTGATTGTATATCTTTCTGTAGCACTCTTCAGTCATGTAAACAACTTGTGTTTATTAGATGGGAGGCTTTATCTTTCATGGTAGGCGAATTTTAGTAACTTCTAAATTTGTTTACAATGTTAATGAGCCAGAGCATTTGACCGAAGCTGTAAGAGATGGCTGTTCAGTTGCATTGTATTTTGTGACGCACATGATTTATTAAGGCCGGTATTATAAATAATGTAGTATCTGAAAATGAAATATACCATGCAGTCACAAGGGTAAAGTGACTTGCTTTTATTGTAAACCTTTTAGCGTCCAAAAAGAAATGCCCAGAATAAGTCAATAGAATATCTGTGGGCACAGTGTAGTGGATTGTCAGTGAAAGGGGCTGACTTTCAATTAAATTTGTGTTTCTGCACCCTTCATGATGTCTTGAAAATTTTTAATTTGAGACCCACTTCCAGCCCTGATGCTGGTATTGTCCTCATTATATCTCAGTTCTGTGATTATAAAGTAGTTATTAAACCCCCCAAAGAATTTGAGGAGGTAACCATGAAGATTCATTAATTTATGGTGTGTATTATTCTGAAAATGCAAAATGCTGCAATAAAAAACAGTTTGTATCTTATTATTTAATACTGTTGCTTCTCCCCAGATAACTGCTTCTTCCCCAAGGAAAGAGTCCATCACCTCTTTCCCCATCTGTTCTGTGCTAATGGACTTGTGTGGAAAACATAGGTCCTCAAATTGCGATTTGTTTTGTGTGTGCTATAACTAGCCTACAACACGTTACTTGAGATTTATCATTCAGAGAAAAGAATACCAAAATATCTTGTAGTTTTCCAAACAGCCTCAAAGACTGTACACCTATTATTGTGCTTGTTATCATTATTCAAGAATGGCAGGTTTTTGGTTGAATGGTTTAGAGGCTTTTTAATGCTTGAAGACGTCTAATAGCACATTTGAGAGAGCTTCTCTCTTAACTTCCCTAGGATACAGCTGACTGACATTTCTACAGAGCTCCCATACAATTACGTAATTGGCTTTATGGGATATTTAATGGTTCATACACTGAATCAATATTCTTAGTATCTGATATTTAATATTGTATCATCAAAATTAAGCGTACATTTGAGGTTTTAGCTTTTTCTGTCTATATGAGAATATTAATTTGGTAGGGGGAAATGTATTTATATATATATATATATAAGATTATTTGTTTCTTACTCTGAAAGAAGTTTCCTTTTGTTCCCAAATTGGTCATCTGGGACAGTTATGAATTGTCATTGCACATTTATTTATTTTGGTTTTAGAAGTTTTAAATTTGCTAGACTGTATTATGTGCATCCTTCTATAGAGATCTAATTAACTGCTTTCTCTTCTGTGGTGCTAAAATGAGACATTCTCTAGGATAAGCTGTAACAGTGTGCTGCACTATGCCACTGGTGAAGGGTGGAAATTTCTGTTCCGAGTATTCAGTTACATCTGTTTTGGTTGTGAAAGAGAATTTGACATTATTTCTTTTTTAGGTTGTCTTTTACCTTTAGTCTATTAAATATAGTGGATTGATTTCAGGTACCAAGAATTAATTTGGCTTATTACTGCTGTCAGCTGTCCAGGAGCTGAATATAGGGATCAGCCTGTAGGATGTCAGGTCTGTTTTCCTTGCATCTTGCCATGCCTTTTACCACTGTGCTGACCTTTGCTCAGTTCATGCTGCCTCTGTGTGCAGCACCTCCTGGAAAATTGGACATGTGATTAATATAGAACATGCAAAATACACATAATTTAATATTATTTGCAGACCACTAAAAAAAAAAATAATCACTTTCAAACATGATTTGAGTTTACTCATGCTGATATTAGCATCCTGCTACTTCAGGATCTAGCACTTTGAATCTAGGTGCTCTTGTGTGTAAGTTCAGATTCAGGCAAGTGAATAATTTTCTCTAGGTACTACTTGGAATAAACTACCATGAACTGAAGATCATGTGAATTGTAAACTTGAAAGGAAGGTCAGTTTTGCATTTTGATAAAACAGAAACAACAGTGATATTTTGGTGCATGGCTATGGACTGATATCGAATGTTATGCCCTACAGTAATGGCTGCATGTTCCAAAGTAATAGATGTAGAGTAGTCCTTGTGATAGCTTTTGTAATGAAACAGCTGTGTTTCTCTTAAATTTCAAAGTAAGTTTCATTAAACTGGTTTTGCCCATTTTATACTGTCTCCTTTTTGCTTATATTTATTGGTTAGTACTCTTAAGTAACTTTAATAAGATATTTTCCTTCAGGCAGAACTTGCAGCAGTATGATTTTTCCTTCACTTTATAGCCTTCCCTCTTTTCTACGGACTCCTTCCCTGACTGACTCTCCTCCAACTTCCATTTTCCCCTGATCTGTGTAGTTCATAACCATTAATCTCTGACAGGTTTGCAGAATTGCCATCACATCACTGTTTAAACTCTGAGCTTTTAAGGTTCCTCAGGATCTTTTAAGTTTTGTAAATGCCAAGCTCCAGTTTTGATGCAGTAATTGCTAGCATACAGCTAAAAAGCAGGTACAGGAACCAGAATCAGGCAAATTCACACCCCTGTTGCACTGGAGCAGAAGGGAAAAAATAGCACATATGTGATCTAATTAAAACAGCTTTGAGTTAAATGCTAAGCCTTTTATATTCAAAAGGCCTTGTTCCCTGCTTGCACTGTACAACAAATCATTAAGCTAACAATGGTATTCGGGAATCCGATTTTATTTTTCTATCTATATCACAGTTGCTAATTTTCTTCATTAGTCTTTTCCCATGTTTTTCTGCTGAGAAGCTTTAGAAGTCCGTGTAGATTTAACCATTCTACACACTCCTCTGATCTCTTATTGTTGTTTCCTTGAAGCTAATTAGTTTTATTTGTATTATATCCTCTTCTGAAATCACCACTGAAAATTTGAGCATTTTATGTATATCTGTGTTCTTTTCTTGGAATATTTTTTAGGTCTAATGTTGTACCGTAGAAAAATCCCATTTCTTATTTCCTTTTCATATAATGGTGCTATACTAAGTTCCCCTTGCCACATTAGGGAAAAAAAACCAAAAAAGCCACTAAGAATTTGGAGAAATGTCTGCTCTCTGGAAACCATTACATAAATCTGTCACTACACAGAATGCCCCACAAGAGTATTGTCAGCTGCTATTAGCTTAGTGCATGTCACACAATATATTGTAGACCTTTCACTAAAAACAAATTAAAAAAAACCACATATTGTGTTGCTTGTTTATTTTTGTAGTCACTGATGGTTGTTTTTGGCTGCAGAGGGTAAGCAGCCCATAGCCAACCGGGGAAGGACTCCTGCTGCATATGCGCAGATTCTAGCACCCAAGATGATGCATGAGGTAAAGGAAAGAATAAATTGGTAAGTGTAGAAGAGTGAGGAATGGGTGAGAAATGGTCTTCCTACCCTAAAAACACCTACATGTTCCTGAAAACGCCAGTAGGAAATTAGAAGTGTATAGGTGTCTACATATTTGACATCATCCCTTGCTCACTTGATGTGATTGGTGTTTTTCACACTTGCTAAAAAGAGAGTACAGCTTCGGCAGATCTACAGTTGATCTCAGGGACAGATGAATTAACTGTCCAGAATGGCTGAGCAAAGTTTTGCAAGCACGAAAGTGTGCTGTTTATCTTAGTTATAAAGATCTGGGTTTGCCGTAGAAAGCAGTGGGAGATAGCTGGCAGGACACTTTTATCAGTTTGCTTGCTGACAGCCTCTTCTGCCCGCGTGGTGATTCTGGGTCCTGGCTGTGAGTGGCCCTGAGGGAGCTGCTCCCTTTTCATGAAACAGCATTTGTGGAGCTACCCTTAAATGAGGCAGGCATCCAGATCAGGCCTTGGTTTCCCCTCTCCTGTCAGTACTGGGGATTTAAAAACAGTTTTCAAATGGGCTCTCTGTGTTTTCTCAGCCTCAGGTGCAGAGCTGAGCGATCACATCTGTTGAATTGCGAGATTCAATAATCTGCTTTAGGCCTTACTTTGATACTGAGGCAGACTTCTAGTGACAGATAGATTATTAAACAATTATTTATTTTTGTTCAAAAATAAAGCTCCTGTATCATACTTTCTGTGCAGCCTAATGGTATTTGTTTGCATTTAAATACTGATTCTGGAAAAACTTAATTGATATCTAATTTTATTATCTGACTGTAAACAAATTGAAACTGTTGATCAGTGAAAGGTTCACTTTATTTTCTGAAGTTTCTGCTTGTATTATTTCTAGGAAAATGATTTTTTTTTCAGTGCAAAATCTCTCCTCTCTAACTGATGTACGATTTCTTTTATATTAATGTTGTCTCCTTTGAAAAAAATCTCTTCACTGCAGACTTCCTGTAAATTTTGTGCAGTGATTTTAAAGTTCTTGTCCTTATTTTCAAGGCCCTGAGTGTCTGTGGTATTTGACTAATTTTCTCTTCTGCATTTTCTAAGCTGCTAGTTACAGTCTGAATCATAAGGTTACTTTTTTTTTTCCCCCCCTACACTGTAATTTGGTGAGCTGTGAGTCAGAAAGTTTTTGTAGTTCTACCCTTTCAATGATATTGCAGGATCTTTCCCTGCTGCCCACTTGGTGTTCTTATTTAAAAATAAGATTGAAGAAGGAAGTCTTTGCTGCTACTTTTAACTCATTATTAGTTGTTCATGTTCAGTGCTTCATAACTTTTTTTTTTTAAGGATAATGTGCTTTTTTGTTGTTAGTGAGTTCCTTAAATACTATATGAAATATGAAATATAAAATGTATAGAGTAATAACATGTATGTAGTGATACAGGCAAAATGGTTCACTAAAATCTCTTTTGACAGATTTTTCAGGTAAATATTGTGCAGTAAAAGAACAATTCCTTTATTTCCTCTCATTACTATAATTTTGTCTGTATGTTTGTATATCATAGAATCATAGAATGTTTTGAGTTGGAAGGGGCCTTAAGGATCACCTAGTTCCAGCCCCCCTGCCCTGGGCAAGGACACCTTCCACTGCATCAGGTTGCTCAAAGCCCCATCCAGCCTGGCCTTGGCACTTCCAGGGATGGGGCATCTACAGATTCTCTGGGAAACTTGTTCTAGTGTCTCACCACCCTCACAGTAAATAATTTCTTCCTAATATCTCATCTAAATCTACTCTCTTTCATTTTAAAGTCATTTCCTCTTGTCCTATCATTACATGTCCTTGCAAAACTCACTCTCCAGCTCTCTTGCAGACCCCCTTTAGGTACTGGGAGGCAGCTATAAGGTCTCCCTGGAGCCTTCTCTTCTCCAGACTGAACAACCCCAACTCTCTTCACCAGGAGAGGTGCTTCAGCCCTCTGATCGTCTTCATGGTTCTCCTCTGGATTCGTTCAACAGGTCCATGTCCTTCTTGTGCTGGGGGACCCACAGCTGAAAGCAGTACTCCAGGTGGGGCCTCATGAGGTTGGAGTAAAGGGGGAGAATCACCTTCCTCAACCTGCTGGTAATGCTTCACTTGATGCAGTCCAGAAAATACAACAAAAAAGCTGAGTGTATGTGAAAGACATAGATTCCTCATAACTCATGTAAATGTCCCTTTTAGACTGCAAAATTTATTATGATTATCATATCTAAGATAAGCAAATAGTTATCTTTAAAAACTAGTATCTCTTATTAACATATTCAAATATTTGAGGTCCTGTCATTACTTCTTACTCAGAAAAACATTGGGATATATTCACCATTGCAAGAGACTAATTCAGGTAAAAAAGTGAGTAAATTTCATTTCAAACATTTAAAAGAGTTGTTTTCTGGTGTTTTCCACTTATTCTGAACTTAAAGATTTCTTTACTTCTTCTCTGAGAACATTCTCAGGCATTATCTTTAGGAACGGGAGATTTCAATATAATCATAATAATTTGAGACTTGTGATAGTCCGTGACAGTGGAACATAAAACCAACAGGATTCATACATTTCTCATTTGCCGTAATAGTCACCTTTACTCTTTTCCCCACTATTTAAGCCTCCTAATAGCCATGTATTTAGTATTTCCTAACATTTTCTTCTGTCAAAGATATTTCTGTTCCTCTTGAGTAGCTTTGAGGCTTCCGTTAGCAGCAGGCCTCTGTAATTTGCTGGAGTGAGATGCTGAAGGCTAGAGGCGGACTGTGCTCGCTTCCCAGGAAGTTCTGCTGGGCTTGACCAAGGGCTGGGACATATAATAAACTCATTACAGGTCAACAAGGTTATGTGAGTCAGCTCAGCCACTCTGATTGTGCATGTGAAAGCTCTTAGTCCAGGGCTAACATGAAATAATATGAACATTTTTATGGGAAAAAAAAAATAGATAAATCATAGTCACTAGTATGGATATACTGTATACTGGCCAACAGTTTCATATGGGCTATTGCACATGGTTGACTCATTTAGCTTTGTGAAATCATTTATCTGGGTTTGATTTTCAGTCTTGTTTCTCTTCCCAAAAGTACTAAATGTAGAAAATCTCTGAGGATGCTTTTTTGCACTGTGTTTTAAATTGCAGAAGTATATGCAGTGTTAGGAATATTTGATAGCTGCTCTGTTAAGGAACAGCTCTGTTGCTGAAGCTCTGTTGAGGAAACAATCTGGCTACATTGGCCTCCCCCTGACAGCCACATTTCCCAGTGACTCTTGCACATCTCTGGTGGAAGCTCTGGCCCAGTTAGAGACTGCTGCCGCTGCCAGCAGACATCAGTGGTCTCCTGTGTTTGGTACTGAATACTTAGCACTCAGACCCTGCAGATACACGTGGTATGTGTTGTAGTTAAAACATTGGTGGATGATATTTTTTCCATTTTAAGATACAGAGTGTGAGAGCTAAGAAACAATACAATCAATTGTAAAAAATTTTTTACAATACTAAAAATGCATTCTTGATAAGTGCATTGGTATTTGAATTTAAATGATGAGTCAAAGAGCAAAAAGCAAAATATTTATTGAACAGAAAACTAGAATGACGTTCTGGTAGAAGTTATTGTGCAAGGCAATTTGTGAATATTTTGGTAAACATAAGCTACTTGGAAAATGATTTCTGAAAAGTGAAATCCTTTGGTAGTTCTTTCAGAAGGCCAACAAGCTTGTGGCTAGGGATGATCTGATTGATATGGTCTTGACTTTCTAAAAAAATTTGGCAAAATCCTTCACCTAAAGCACCTAAAGCTTTATTAATATTAAAAGAGAATGAGTGACCTGGGTAAGAGATAAATTGAAAAATGGGAAACAGAGATTATGAACAAGTAGTGATTTTTTGCGTTGGAATAAAGTCACTGGCAGTGAGAGGGCTCTGTGCTTGGATGCGTGTGTTCATAGATCACCTGGAAAAGTAGGTTAGCAGTGAGATGACAATATCTGATGATGGTAAAAAGTTTTTCAGGGTAGAATTAAGACTGAAACCAAAGTATTGAAGAAGGACAATGGGAAACGGCATGAAAGGGCAATAAAATGGCAAATTAAATTTAGTGCGAATTTATATAAATTAAGGCACACTCATGGAAAGAACCCTGTCTTCAGAAAGACTTTGCTGGTCACTGTCATTAGGGGGTGATACCTGAAAAGTATGGTGAGAAGTGGTTCTTCCCATGATTGTTTACTTTTTCAACACCACCCCAAAAGTTGTTGGAGAGATGCAAAAGTTTATGTGGGCCCAAGGGGGTGACTGTACAAACACTTGAAATGAGAGATCATTGTGGGTTACTAAATAGACAAACTGCAACATTCTCAGGAAATTTGAAACAAAACTGGTCAGAGGACAGGAAGAAAAATGAGGGCAAAGCATTACACAGTTTCTTTCTGTTCTTACTTTTCCCTAGATACCTGCTTATGGCTCTGTTGGAGGCAGAATAGGCTAGATAAGTCCCTCAGTGATCCAGAAAGGATGTTCTTTTGGCTTTTGGGAGATACTGAGAATACTTCAATAGAATAAATCAAGACAGCTCTACCTTCTGTTGCCCGTTTGGCTCAGGATGAACAGAATATAACACACTTCAGTGCCATACTCTTCCCATGCTTACCATACTAAACAGATACTTGCACAGACATAGGTGGCTGGAACAGAATCTTCTGTTAAATCAGTGTCATTTGGGATGTCTCAGTCTGGAAAATGCTTGTGGGCAGGTCTTTGTTCCAAATAGCACTGGCATTGCATGAGGACAGATGTATGGTCTTGTTTATAAGCCTTGTGTTAAAGTTCATTTTCTTTCCTCCCGCCAGCTTTCAGAATAAAAATGCCTTGTTGGCAATGGCTGGAATATCTGAAAAACAAGAAATAGTAGTAGTTTGTTTTCTGAGGAAGTATAGGATTCCTAGTTACGCCTACTTTGTAAGAGAAGTTATTTCTTAATTCTGGAGTATCTATTACACTTAACAGAGTAGAAATAAGTACACTATTTTTTCATTGTGTTTATTTAAACCTGAAAGCTAGACTCTAGATCACCTCTTTTATACCACCTGAGCTAGAAAAGGAGTCTGTAGTTGATTATTATTCAAGTCTAATGGGCATCTTTCAGATCAGTTGCACATTTTCACTCTTTATAAATTATTTCACAAGGAGAATGAGATCAGGTTTGAAACAGAATTTCTTATAACTGCACAATAATTTATCAGTCTTATTGGCATGCATTTTGCAGAACAATAGTATTATACACGGCTTCTGTATTAGCAAATAAAATTACTGCTAACATCTTTTTTTAAGGTTCTTGTCACACACTTCCCCCTTAGTCAAACACTGTTAGCTCACTAATCAATCTACCTGTCAAAAATGCTCTTCTTTGGCCGAAGAGACTAGGAAGTTTGACAAAGCACATTAAGTTGGTGATGTTGATTAATGCTTTTCCGTTAGTAGCATTTTGTTGAATGCTATAAGTTAAGAATGTTGATGACAGTTGGCTTTTCATAAATTACATAAAGAGGGGCTTATCGTTGCAATGAAGCGATTTATTTTTCCTCTCTAAGATTTCCCATGACTCTCTGCTTCATGTGAGTTTCTTTATTTTTTCCCCTCTTTTTTCTTTTTCTGTTCAAGTGTAAATGGCACAGTTTGAGGTCCATAAATATCTTTGGGGAGAAAAGAAAAAAGGCAAGAAAGAGGACAAAGCAGCTTGATTCTGAAAGTTTCTGGATATTCCTGAATTTCATCAAAGTCAAAGAACTGTAGGGAGAAAACTGAAGTTCTGAGAGGTGTGGACTTTTTTGGTATTTTTGCATATCCCAAATGTTTGTCACTTTCCCTGAGCAATTTGGAAATGTGAAGAACTAACATAGGGCAAATGGTCCACAGGAGTCTCGTTAATGATTATTCCATTAAATGTAGGAGTTTTTCCTGCCTTTGGCTGCATTCTTTTCATTGTGGTCTTCAGCATTCTTGATAGAAATGACATTCCCAGGGTTCATAAAAATAATTTACCCCTAGAAATGCATTACCTACAAAAACCACAAGACTTCCAAGGTGTTGTCAGTACACATTTAAACAGACTTTGTCTAGTACGTGCTTTTTAAAGCATTTAGTATGGGTAATCTTTCAGACAGTTGCTTTGCAGCAAAAGCCAAGGACAGTGTATTTATGGTTCTTGACAAACATGATAGCTTAGCTTAAATGCTACCAAGAAATTGGGAAATTATGAATGCTGCTTCTCTGAGTTTTCTCTTCTTACACTGTGTAACAACAAAGAAAACTATTTGGAGAAAGGATCATGACTGAAAACTTAGAAAAACACAGGCACAGACATATATAATAAAGAGTTTTCACTGATTCAAAACTGTAATACCATTTCCCAGTTCTAATGAGAGCTATTCCAGAGGTAACCATCATTTCCTTGGCTTGCTAAACCTCACCCATCCGACATTACCACTTGCAGTTAAATCACTCAAAATAATCCAAATAGTGCAGAGCTACATCCAGTACTAACAGTTACTTCTCTCATGTCACTCAAAGACACTTCCTTCTAACCATCTAACTTAGTGGGGTGGTTTTTTGGTTTGGTGTCCACCCCACCCCCTGTGTCACATTAAGAAGGAGGTTCCCTCAGACCCTTTATATTTGACCAGCCTGTCAGTTTCCCAAGAAAGGCGAGACCCCCGTGTCTGACCAGCCTGTCCGCTACCTGCATTTTGACAGCCCACTGTGTCAGAGGGCGATTCCACTGACCGACCCAGGGACCCCCGCTGACAGCGTCACTGAGTCACATCCCTTATCACAACTACTCAAATCTCCTGAGACTTATACAAAATGCTGAAGAGTTTTATTATACAAAATACAGGTTTGTGACAGAGTAAGGTTCAAAGATTGCCAGTGGTAATACACTGATTGCAAAGCAAGCTTACACTTAGTAACAGCTAGCGTGGATTAGTCACAGAATAAAGTTCTCACCCAACAGGCGTCCCTGTGGGGGAGAAGGCAGGTTCAGCCCCTCCACTGATCCCAGGAGTTACGATGGAGTCTCCCCTAACTTCTCCCCTCAGTTGTCCACTTTTTATACTTTACAGTACACTGCATATTCATTTATCATACACGGGAGAGGTTACCAGTTTCTGGCTTCCAATGTAAATGAGCACGCGCCCTCAGATAGCACTGCTGAAGTTTTTCACTAAGGACACATGCTCCCCAAGTGGGGGTTTGCCCTCTTTTGGGGGGCTATTTGAGTTGGAGGTTGTGATCTCCCACTACCACAATTTGTCCTAATTTCAATTTTCTGTTGATGTATGGGAATTACACCACCTTATCAGCTTGTCTTCCTTGCTTGAGTGCTCCTTTCTTAGATAACGGTGTTCTTTTCACCATCAGTTCTTTGTCACTCATCCTTCCCAAGGCTGACTCCCTTGATTGGAAGTCCCTTCATTCATAACAACTTTAGAGAGTGAGTCAGCTTGACCTAACTTTGTGCATGGATGTGTTTAACATATAGTTAAACACTAAATCAGTGTGGTAATTTGGGAGTTTAGACAGCAGTTCTCCCCCGGCTGTTTGGACTTATTTCAGTCCAGGAGCAGTCCATTTTCTCTGCATTTAGGTGGAGCTTGGGTGACTCTAGTCATACCAATTTTTGTTACTGATTGGTATCATGTGCCCAGTGACATGTAGTAGCACCTTGGAGGCAGGTAACTTTGGGATGGAGTTGTGCATCAGTATTATTATGAGATTATTTAATCTGAGGGAAGTAATTTCACCACAATGCTTGGCTCAGCAGCAATCTTCTCATATGTTCTTCATGTGACAACTGCTATGAGGCTTACCAGCTGTGTGGTACCATCAAGTTCCCATTCCTGCAGGGAGAAAAACGGAGCCTGGCTGTGGGGTCTCCACTCCGCTCCACCCTCTGTTACTCCTACCAGCAGGTGCTGAGATGGCAGGGGGTGTTGCTTAGGGAGCCGTGGCAGATTCTGTGCATGTCAGCCATTGTGAAAGCAATAGCTGTATTTTACCCTAAAAAGCTTTCTGTAATACTATGCTTCTATTAGGTCCCAGTTTTCTGTTATTCCCCCCTCCCCCCCCCCCCCCCCCCCCCAAGTAATTTTCCCACACCCTGTATACTTTGAACTGCTTCTTTCCTAATTGTGCATACTTATGGTAACTGCACGAGAATTAGGTAGGTAGCCTGTACATTAAATCATGTGGAAGCTTTATTTTCTTTTTAACCAAGCAGAGTAGGTAAATAATGCTTTCCTCCTTGAATTTCTGGCAATTTTAAGTTACGCTTATTAAACATCGTGGTAAATTATCAAGATACACAGAATAAGTTTTTGCAAAGAGAGTATAAAGATTTTTCTGCAAGTGTACTTACAATTTATTTTTTTTTTTTGTAAAATTGTGTTGCTTTTGTTCACAGTTATCAGCAGATACCTTAGTCTTTTACATTTTGAGTCTAAGTATGTGTCTATCTAACAAGGATATATTTTGGAGGCTAAAATGAAATAAACATCTGTGAGAAGAACTTACCATATTGAAAGAACATGCATGGCCTGAAAGCCATGGAAAGAAAAAAAAAATTAAAGACATTGCTAACAAGCTGAACTCCAAACAGAATGGTTCACAGAAATAAACCTACTCTGGCAGGTTTTATTCCATGCATAAGGCTGGAATTCAGGGTGCAAATTCCTGTACACATGAATGCAAGTGTTACTTAGTAAAACTTTAATTTAATGTAAGGATGATCTTTGAATCACTAATGATTTTGTGAGAAGGTTTTAAGGTTGTGGAGGGTTGGTCTTGGCCAACTGCCAGCTGCCCACTCAGCCGTTCCATCACTCCCTGTCCTCAACAGGACAGGGGGAAAAATTGAAGTGAAATGGCTGGTGGGTCAAGAAGATGAGGATGAAGCCATTGTTTTGGTTACCTGTAAATAAAGTAAGAATATTGTTAACAAATTTGGTCAATATAAAAGCAATTTACAATGTGACCTAGAATTCTCTTGTTTGGGTAGTCATTAAAAATGTGAAATTCATAGGAGGTGGTTTTCCTCTGGCAGCAGGGGGCTGCAGGAGTGTCTGTGGGAGAAGGTGGCAGAGATGGCCGTGTGCCAGACATTACCAGTTCCACAACAAACCTGCTGCAGGACACAGCCAAGCCCACTGGAGAAGCTGGTGGCATCTCTGGGAAAGCATATTTAAGACAAAAAACACTTGCCAGAGAGTAAAGTGAGGAGGGAAAAGGTGTGAGAAACAATCCTGAAAACCAAGGTTGGGGAAGAAGGTGGAAGAGGTGCCCCAGGCACCACAGCAGTTACGTACCTGCAGCCGCTGGAGGACACCAAGGTGGAGAAGGAGAGGACCCATGCTGGAACAGATATCCACTGTACAGCCCATGAAGAACCTCATGCCAGAGCAGATGGATATTCTATGAAGGAACTGTGGCTTGTGAAAAGCCCGCATTGGTGTATGTTTATCCTAAAAAACTACAGCTTTTGGGAAGGACCCACCCTTCAGGTTTATCCCGAAGGACTGTGGTCCATGGAAGCCTGTGCCAGAGCAGGGGAATAGTGTGAGAAGGAAGCAGCAGCAGAGAGCAACGACTAAAGACTGACCACAACGACCCCATTCCCCATCTCCCCCTGCACAGTTCATTGGGGAGAAGGTGGCAGAGGAGTTGGGAATGAAGGGGTGAGTTTGAGACTAGGAAGAAAGTGAGATGGAGGGAAAGTATTTTATTTTTTGCATTTCTTTCTCACAGTCTGAATTTATTTTAAATGACAATAAATTAAACACATTTTCCCCAAGCTGGCTTTGTTTTGCCTACGATCGTAATTGATAGGGTGGTTACTGCTATGAGCTTTGCTTTAGAACTGAAAACAAAGAATAGCTTATCTAACCGAAACCTCTACAGGAAATTAATTAAGCAGAACGTAAGGACTTATATTGTAATTTAAAAAGAAAATTGGGGTACCACTCCTAAGCAAGCTTTTGTTTTGACAGATGCCAAAAGCCTCATTTTTTTAACTCATCTAGAAGTTAAGGCATTTTATTCATAAAAGGAGAAGACAATGGAGAAAATTTAGTCGATTTCCAGTGCTTCCTTAGTTTTACTGAACCCACCTATATAATGGTTTTGTATCTAAGTACTAATGAAGCCAGATGCTGCTTTACTTCCAAATGAGGTAGTAGAGTTAAAAACAACATCTGTAATAATGTCTAAAACTATTATGGTAATCAGACATTTTTCCTGTTGACTAAGTGTGGTACATTCGTTGTAAAACAACCACCAATGTATCTCAAGCAATGTTTTTAATTTCAGTGTTCAGGCTCCTAAAAAGCCTGCAGGTGATTTAGCATTTCTCATGAAGAAAAATTTGCTGTGTTGATGTTTGTCACTACTTTTTTGGTATTTTTGGTTGCTTTAGTTGTTTAGTTTAGGATTTATATTATTTTATGTAGAAATGAAAGAACATTTTTTGCTAACCTTTTTTAAAAGTAGATTAAACATACCGTTGAGAATACTGCAGTGCTTTTACCCCATGCACTTTGTCACACTAACATTTGGATTTACTTTCATTCCTAGACTGCAGTGTCTGGATTCCCCAAACAAAATCTCTCATGTGGTACCATGCTGACCTTCACTCTGGCTGTAGGCACAAATATTAATAGAAATAGAAAAAAAGGAGTATTTTTTCCCCCCTGCTCTCAATTTATACTTTTTCAACCCCTTAACATCAGTGGAAATGAAAATAGACAGTACTTGAGGCTGAAGCTGTTTTGATTCTGCAGAGTGGAAACCTCACATATGAGGATAGTGCAAGCTTCTCTCTGCTCACTAGTTATGTATGTGACCCGTGATGCAGAAGATACTGTTGAACCGATAAGCCAGTCCAGTCACAGATTTTCCTGTTGTGTCTGTCATCTGTGCTGCTAATTTTTAAAAATATTTTCTCAGAGGAACTGGACAGATACCATTTTCTTCACATTGAGTATTTTACAGCAATTGTTATGAGGCTAGATTAAGATGAGCTTTGTAGAGGCAAAAATCCAATTTACTCCCATTGTTTGAATTATTTCCAGTTCCCTGGAATCCTGTAATGCCCTTCAACTCTCTTTAAAGTGCAGAGTAAAGTGAAAGCGAATTAAGAACAAGTGATACCTGTAATTAAGGCCCCATTGTGAGTACATCTCCCATTACAGAATTAAAATACTAATGTAGATATCCAAGTCTGAAACAAGTCTGAAAATTTGGTTGTTAAACTTTCTCTCTCTTTTTTTTTATTTTTTTTTTAATTTAGCTACAAAAAAGGTTTTGTTCTGTTTTGGTTTGGTTTATTTGGTTTTATTGTGGTTGTTGTTGCTTTAACTTTCTTTCTAAATGAATTGTTATTTCCCGATCTGTCTTATGGGAATACCGTTCTTGATTTTTATATCCTGAAAACTTCAAGTTTCTGTAATTTCCTTTGCGGTGCTACTTATTACTCCAGTGAAGTAACCCTAGTGGGGTGCATTCCTGTTAAGGGTTTTCTTTGATTTTATTGTGTTCTTTCTGCTTTGTGTCTGGCATTGAGTTGGGAACCATCTTGAAGGAACTAAATGGACTTGTGATGATATCAAGAATGTTATCAATATTTGCACACATGTAAATAGGAAGGTAAGCTGTTAAGGTGCTCTCTGCCTTGGCACAGTGTTAGAAACTGTAAGATCTGTCCATGAGGCTGTTTTGTGACAACAGTGGGAAAACTAGCATTTATGCTATTCCTCATCTTGAGACCTTGGTATCACTAGATCCATCCCACATAAGTACTCATGAATCAGGTGTTCTCTGCAGGCTTTTTACATCAGACCCTCTTAGAGAAAAAACTAACTCTGTTTTAACCTTTTCCAGCAAGCCCACCACTGCATTTTTTTATGAGCTCATTAATTCTATGATTCTGTGAAAGCAGATGAACAGGGACAGATAATATTGCACAAGAGTTCAGGTATACAGAAGGAGATAAGCACTGTGCACCAAAATGCCCAAGTTTTATTTGAAATAGAGTAAGAAAGCTAAGTGTAGATGAGAAAAGAAAAGACTAGTTGAGCTAAAGAAGTGGAGGTGACTAAAAAAGCTTTAACCTGGGTAATCCAGAAGACCTGTCTCATTTGGAAAGAATGTTGACACAGGTACAATGTATGGAGTAGCTCAGGGGAACAGAGTGCAGCACCTGAAAATCAGCTGTGGTGAAGATAACTCTGAAAACACCAGTGTTCACAGGTTTGAACTTGAGAGGTTACTCTTTAGAACCACTGGCTTTTAACCCTTTTAGGCTGTAGCAGTCTTCATGATATCCCTGAAGTAGGCAGAATTTCTTTCATCTGAGGACAGCTCCTCATGATGACTGTGACATATCTAAGCAATGTAGTAACACAGAAGTAGTGGATGTGCTCATTTCATAGTATGGTAAACTTAATCTTAGTGAACACAGAGGCTCCTACCCTGAAAATTTATGCCTAAACATGGAAATTATAAAAAGAAGGCCCAGAGAAACACAGTGCCACTAATTCTGAAGTGTGTTAGATATTTAAAATATGTGCTTCAGTTCCTTCCAGGTGGTCTTTGCACACTGTATGCACCGAATAACCCAGCAGCTATCCCTGCAGAACTTAATTTATAATTATAATATTGTTGATTATCTTTTTAATCTGTTATGTAATTTCTCTGTAGGCCCAGACTCAATAAACAAAATCTATGCATTTATTTAGTACTCCAAAACTATGTATCAGATACTTTTATGATGTACTAAAACCAAGTTTAGTTCACATAAAAATTAAGGCATACATGTAAAACCGATGATGTGAAAGCATGCATTTTGCTGAGATAGTACCTATATAATTGTTCAACTGGACACGTTCTTTGTGTAAGGTTTTTTCCTTCCATTTAAACTGAATTCTCAGGTAATTCAGGAACAGGCTAAAAAAACAGTAACAAAAAGACTTGTTTAAAAGCTGATGCATATTAAAACATCTTATTATGCAGTGTTCTTAGGGTATCTTAATATGCAAGATCAGATTAGTAGCTCCATTTGCACTAGGATTTTGAATTGTTGATATCAAGTATTGTCCTATATATGGATTTAATTCCTTTTTATGTTTTTAACTATGGTAAGAAATAATTTTCCCATATAGCTTAAAAATTATCCTTTGTAATAGAAGGAGGCCTGTAGGTTGAAGAAAATTGTAGATGTAACACTCGTTATTTTTCATGGTCTCTTTTCATAAAACACTGACTCATCTAGAAATATTTAATATCATTTATTTCATAGTGACAAAGTGGCAAGATCTGAAGATATGTTTTGAATCCTTCTTTTGTGTGAGGACTGAAATAAACCTGTGATCATGTGCCAGTACATATAACAAATGTCTCATAGTAGTTTCCCAACTGAATGATGAAAAAGTGACCTCCATGGTCAAGGGAGGGTGATGGGGGAAATTACTCTAAGAAACAGCCAAGAAACAGCCCCAGGGAACAGGTTCCAGACAATCCCAGTCTTTAACTTACTAAAAGATCAATCCAGATACTTTAAATATTTTAACGAGGCCAAAGGGGTTAGATGACAGAGCTTATTTAAGTATTACCAACCCACTGTAACTACAGGTTTCCCCAGGCTTTATTGCGTAGGAAAAGGCCAACAGGTACATTATAATCCTCTGAAGAAATTATAGTAATAGGAGAAGGAGAAAGATTCCTCATGAGTCATTATGGTTGTTAAACCAAATTCTTTCTTCTGAATACATGCAAAATAGATAATTCCATATTCTCAATGGTCTTGTAAGTCCTTATTAAATATTTAAGTTGTAATAAAGCTGCAACTATGATTTAAAAAATGATGGAGTTTTTCCTCTTCATCTTTCCATCTCATCTGAAGGTATTTGGAGATGGATTCAGATGTTTCATGTATTGCCTCTGCCCCATAGTGTCCGAGAGTTCAAGCTCTCTTGCACATGTTAAAGTATAGTTATTAATGGTAGACCACTTCTAATTCCTACAAGTTCTGGTTTAATTTAGGATAACTTTATTTGAAAACATCTGTAAATGCAACACTTTATTAAGCTCATTCAGGTTACATTTCTATCTGTCTCTGCAAATCTGCCTATGTAGCTTCTTTGTATGCCTGCTTTTTCCTCTGTTTCTGAGCAACATGCTGCAAGAGTTTTTATGTTATTACATTTGGGAATCGGAGGTGTGGAGAAGATCTAGAGCTTGCCCAAAATTACCCAAAAAAACTATATTGGAGGAGGGTATAGAGTCTGTTTCCTCAAGTTTATTTTTTCTATTTTGTCTGTCCATGCCCCTCTCTGTTTCACCCTTTTAATTTAAAAATATGTATGAATAAAACCTTTTCCCTCACTCTCCCTTTCCACCTTGCTTTGTATATGTTTTTATCTATCTATGGAATCAGAGATAGTACAATTTAAAGGCTATTTCTCAATGTTTCTCGTGAAGAAATCTGGTACAGAAGAAAATAGCTTGCACAAGAAAAATACTGATTTTGTTACTAGATATTGGGGAATTATTTTGTGCACTGTATAGTGATATAGATGTGAATTGAGTGTTCTGTGTTACTTTCTGAACTGAATAGCAGTGAGTTAACTAGCTAGGATGGCAAGTCTTAGCAGAGCAGTACAACATTTATTATCTACCTATGCGGGAGACATAGAGCTTTATCCTTTGTCAAGAAATTACTGCTCTTACTATGTTAAGCAGAGCTGTGTGAAAAAAAAATTAATACCTTTAAAACACTATCTAATTATTTTTATTATAGAATTCCATTATGAGAATGGAGAAGTTGATTCAGAGTAGTTTAGATTTAGATGTCAGCTTGAGCATGTTTGCAACAACAGCAGCAAAGTTCTTCCTCTTCAGACTTCCCAGTTTCTTTGTTATTTTTATATGTGGATGGAGTCACAAGCTAGATAAGTGTGTTGGGTTTTGTGTGACAAGGTTTTGGTAGTGGGGAGCACTACAGGGGTGACTTCTGCGAGAAGATGCTAGAAGCTTCCCTCAGGTCTGATGAAGCCAATGCCAGCCGGCTCCAGGACGGACCCACCATTGGCCAAGGCTGAGCCCATCCGTGATGGTGGTGGCACCTCTGGGATAACATATTTCAGAAGAGGGGAAAAAAACTGTGCATCTGCAGCCTGAGAGAGGAGTGAGAGAAACAGCCCTGCAGACACCCAGGCCAGTGAAGAAGGAGGGGGAGGAGGTGCTTCATGTGCTGGAGGCAGAGATTCCCCTGCAGCCTGTGGAGAAGACCATTGTGAGGTAGGTTTACCCCCGCAGCCCATGGAGGTCCATGGTGGAGCAAATATCCAGCTGCAGCCCATGGAGAACCCCACAGCAGAGCAGGTGGATGCACCTGAAAAAGACTGTAATCCCATGGGAAGCCCATGCTGGATCTGGCTTCTGGTAGGACCCATGAACCTGTGGAGAGGAGCCCACGCTGGAGCAGGTTTGCTGGCAGGGCTTGTGACCCCACTGGGGACCCACACTGCAGCAGTCTGTTCCTGAAGGACTACCTTGTAGAATGGAGACATGGAAAGGATCCGCACTGGAGCAGTTCATGAAGAACTGCAGCCTGTGTGAAGGACCCTCACTGGAGAAGTTCATGGAGCGCTGTCTCCCATAGAAGGGACCCCATGCTGGAGCAGGAGAAGACAGCGAGGAGAAAGGAGCAGCAGAGACACCAACCCTCATTTCCCACACCCCTGTGCCACCTGGGGAGATGAGGTACAGAAAATTGGAAGTTAAGCCTAGGGAAAAAGGAAGGGGTTGGGGGCGGGGGGGGGGGGGGAAGGAGGGGGGGTGGTAGTGCGTTTTGAGATTTGGGTTTATTTCTCATTATTCCACTCTGATTTGATTGGCAATACATTAAATTGATTTCCCTGAGTCGTATTTATTTTGCCCTTGATGGTAACTGGTGAGTGATCTTCCTGTCCTTACCTCAATCCATGAGCCTTTAATCAAATTTTTCTCCCCCATCCAGTTGAGGAGAGGGAGTGATAGATCTCCCATTGTGGTGGGTACCTGGCATCCAGCCAAGGTCAGTTCTCCACAACGAGGATGCTCCTTTACTCCTTTTCCCCATTTAGCTGGATAATGCATCATCCAGATGGTGATATACATCTTTACTGTCCCACTTGCTGGGAGATACAGAAGCTTCTGGCTCTATGCTTGCTGTTTCTGTGTGAAGCCATTGAGCTCTTGGCACGGCATTTCCTCTTTGAACCTGACATTTGCTTGTCCTCCAGGGAAATGCTGTTGGGCTGACCTGGTTCAGCCAATGTACCCAACTGCTGGCTCAGTGCGTCCCACGCAGAATCTTTTACATCATTATTTGGCGAACTGTTAATTCCCCTTGCACTACCAGGTCTACTGCAGGATTCTTGCATTGATTTATAAAGCCTTCAGTTTCTTAGGCCATGTTATCTCCCTGATGAATCTCTTTCCAGTGTACCATTGATTATCTGACACTCAGTATTTCAAGTTTTCTCAGAAGCGAGTTGTATTCTCTGGAAACTTTTCTCAAAGCAAGCTGGATGTAGTTTTGCTTCAGCCCCTCACATATCTGCTGCAAAAGAAAATTCTTCCACAGCAGTAAATGTGGAGAAATATTTTACTGTTTTGTCAAAAATAGCACCCCACAGATAAAAGCTAGGGTTGTGTATAAAAGTGATATACTGGCCAAAACTAACAATCCTATCTAATTTTTTTAATGTAAACTTACATAATTCATAATAATTTTATGTAAACTTATGTACATAATTGGTAAACTTACATAAATTCATAATTTATTTTGTTCTCCTTATTTGTTTTTTTGTTTTAGCTTGCAAGGAGTGCTCTGGAATTAAGAAACAAGCATTTCAGAAATACAAATAAAGCAGTCACACTGAAATATCCATTAGAAACCTTCTCAAACTGGCACGTGTTAGGGACTCGGGAATGTGCAGTTTGACATGGAAAATACCTTCATTTACTAGTAGACAGCCAAAGTTGTTCATTGTGGGCAAATCTCCAAGTAAGAGTGACTATAAAAATAGACATCCACAGCATCTGTGTAAGCAGAAACAAGGAGCGTTGAAGGTTTGTTGAGGGATTGTCATAGTTATAAAATGATATGAAGGTGACAGCAGGGTTAAGAAAACAGCACAGGAAATCAGTTTTTCTGTGAATTTTAAGTCCTTACTGACCACATCAAGGAATAGATTTCTGAGAGATAATATTTGTTCAGTTAAATCTGGAATTGGACATGGAGGAGGAATGACACTGTAAAATAGTAGTGGGCCATAATTTAGGATGAAATATTCAAGTTTATAAAACCAGAGCCAAAATTTGTTTCTATTATGCAGAAAGAGAAAAGCCAAGTTTTATGCTTCTGCAGCTTAGCTTTCATTGGCATTTCATTGTACAAACTATTATAGGGCTTTTACTAACTGGAGACATCAGGCTTATTTACAGAAATTGTAATAACAGCTAAGAATCCCCTGTTGTGAATCAGGATGCTGCTACGAGGTGACAATACTGAACAGGAAGTTTGTAATTTCTGTTGGCTAGGAACTGAGTGTAATACATCTTTTCCACAAATAACTAAACAGAGCCACAGACAAACATAGACAGGCAGGGACATCTTTCACTAGATCAGGTTGCTCAAAGCCCCATCCAGCCTGACCTTGAACAATCCCAGTTATGTGGCGTCCACAACTTCTCTAGGCAACCTGAGTAGTTGAAGACAGACAACAAATAGTTCCATGTGGCTATTGTAAGTGCCAGTTCTTGTATACTAGAAGTAATTCTTGCATAGGGAAAGTTCTTTCAGGTTATTTAGAATTGCTTTTACAAAGGAAAATCAGATTCTTCTTGGTATTCTCGATGTTGGATACCAAATCTAGTTAAATATTTGTTGAGAAACATGAAATTCCTTTTTGATTGCATACAACTTTCCTGTCTTTATCACTTGGATAAGGATTTTTCAAACCAAATTCCTTCATCTGCCTGTGGTTATTCCTTTCCCTATTATTTTCAGAATTCTTCATCTGTGTCAGAAGATCAGATTAAAGGAAGTATTTATTTTTTCCAGACATCTGTAAAACAAACAAACCTCCCCTAGACTTCAAAAATGCTTCTACTTTGAGTTACGAATTTTGCATACTTACATGCTCTTTAATTGTTTCCTAATTTTTTTTTTTCTTTTAAAGCCTTTTTAAATTTTCATTTATTACTACTTATCTGCAGGTGTATGGAAAATCTGTAGCACATGCACACAGCTGCATATTTATATATGCTGAAAAAAAATAAAGCATGAAAAATGTTCCCAACTAGTTAATAGTTATCTACCAATACATAGGATCGAAAAGCATAAAATGTCACTGATGCTTATAAATGGTGTTGGGAGAATAAGCTGCAGCCTAGCAATAGCCATTTCCTCCAAGTTATAAACCTCCAGTTTCCATGTTGTTGTTGATAAAACCAGGATAGCTCATGCTTATTCTGTGTGCATGTGTGTGTGCGCGCTCTTCTTTTTATCATGTCAGTACGATCTTGTTTGAAATTAATTTAGTCATAAAAAAGGCAGCTAAATTTAATAATTTTAAAATATTACATAATTAGAGAGAGATGATTAGGGGTTTCGCGGTGAGATACTTATATATGCCTATCATTATACCTGCTGTTATAAAATATTTTAAGTTTATAATCATATTTCCATTGGAAGTCACCTACTAAATATCTTGCCGCAATCTTATGCATTATCATTTTTCTTATATATAAGAAAATATAAGCAAAAAAAATTCTACTTATTTCTCATGGGAACTCTTGCTGAGCATGTGCATTCAATATAATTTTATGTCCTATGCCAGTGTGTTTCATTTTTACAGTTCAAAGGAAGACATTTGTGTCTTAGCAGCAGCATTAGAGAGCTTGAGCCAGTATGTATGTGGAAAAATGGAGCTGAATTTTCAAGGTGTTCCTTAGAGTAGAAGTTCCATTATGTGTTTGAAATATGCTGTTGACATTCTTTGAATGTTCCTAATGCTGGATGCTGTGTTATGTGCATCCTCAGGGAGTTTTGAGACTGATAAAAGACTAAATGGAGAAAGGAAGTGATAGGAGTGCTAATGAGCAGGTAAATGTGAGCACAACATTTTGAGATGAATCCAGAGATGAGCTGTGAAAGTTCAGTCAGGAAAATAATACCCAGGAAATATATCTAAGGTCTGCAAACCAAGCTATTTCAAAGTATGATAAACATTTTAAGTAAAATTGAGATATGCATCCTGCTTTTGCTCACTACACTGTAGAGTGACTATGAGTTTTTACTGTATCTTAGAAGCTGAAAGGTAGAACTTTACAGATTCTTTGTCTACCCAGAGAGGGATAAATTAAAATACAAGAAAACACATTACCCATTTGAGGGATATTAATTTGTAACCTTTTTTCTTTAATCTGAATGGAGTTGATATGAAAATATTTGCCTTTATAAACAGCAGCACAGAAGTATGGTGGAAGGGCATTCTTGACCAACAGCACCAGGGAGGTTGGCACAATCTGAAGAAATATTGCTCGCTAATAGACTAATTCTGCAGAGGCAGCAAAGAGGACAAAGCACTTCTTGTTTCTGTGGGCTCAACAACATAAATCAAGAAAGGCTTACTCAGTTTAAATAACGCTGCAGTGGGTTAATTAAAAATAGATATGCAATATCCAGCCAACTCCTTCCATCTCATTCTCCCCTAAATTCAAAATAATGTTGACATAATCAATTTCTTTATATAAACATGTTGATTAAATGGCTTTATACTGCTGCTGGAAGATAACTGATATGAATAAGAAGTCAAGAAAAATGATGTGTTAATGATGAAGAATTTCAACTATCACTTCAGTGATGATCTTTGCTTAGAGTTCTGTTTAAAAATAACATAGCTTTACACTGTGAGTTTTGAAGAATATGAAAAGTAAAGGGAGACTTCAGGTGCTTCCATTTTTGGTACCTTGCTTGAACCTTGGTTTTCAAAAATAATACGAAAAAGACATTCAGAAAGCTCTGACCATGTTGCCTCCCAAATACAAAAATCCAAGAAGGAATGACCTCCTTCTCTCCTCCATAATCATTGCTAAGTTTCAAAATGTCTGACAAACTTTAATTCTGCCCATTGGAATATTATTCAGTGTCACATGTTCCTGAGCCTGCAGAAGTGCAAACAAGCCCATTCAGATTTGTACACAAGAATGACATTTGGCCCAACGCGTTCAAACTTTTTGAAGGGAATTAGATGCAGAACTCTGCACCAGGTTAGCATCCCCTTAGGAAAAAAAATCTCTGATATGCCAGAATGACTGATAAAACACCACTCCAAAATGCCTAAGAATCAAAGTAATTGATTCTTCATGGAAAAAATGTAAAAAACAAAAACAAACAAAAAAAAAAAAAAAAAAAAAAAAAGGAAAAGGGACCACTAGGACAAAATATTATAAATGATATGTGCATTACTTATACAACACATGTATAAAAGATGGTATTCACAGTAGAAAAGCTTAATGGAGAAGCAGCTTTTTTGTACCCTAAAATCAGATACCTTCATTGGTTGGCAAGGGTATTTTGTAGCCCAGCAGCCCTACCATATCTTTTCTTTATAATTCTTTGCCTCCAAAGATTATAACTATTTTTCCTGATCTGTTTTGCAGACTGTTTCTCACCAAGAAGGGCACATAATGTGTTCTTTTAATGCAGAAAGCTGAACCTGCCTGGTTTATGGCAATCTGGAGTATTTGCTCCATCTGAGAAAGGTGTGAGCTGAATATTATCTGCCGGTTTGCTGTGCACCCAATTAACTACTTGAAAGGCAGGACTTGGCAGTCTGATTCGCTGCTACCATATTATTATTTTCCTCAGAACAAAATCAAGCTGCCAGTTCTAGAGAGTCTTCTCTCAGCAGGTAATGCCAACAAAAGAAGTACTGAGAAGTGACAGGGGTAGCAGGTATGCCAGAGCAGCCATATCATCATCGGAGGGCTGGCGTTTTTCAGCTTTTGCCGCACTCTCCTTTATCTGACCTCTGATGTCAGAGGAGGTGGCTGGTGTCTCTGCCTCACTAATCATCTCTGACATGTGGCTGGCACTAGCAAATTTACTCATAAGGATGTGCCTGCTGTGTTCTAGATTGGCCTTCACTCATGGGAGGGGAATAAGCACTGTATATTTTGAATCAGGGATCTAAAAATGTAATGAGTGCTTCGTGTACTGCTCTGCTTTCTAATTCTGTTTCACATACCGTTCTTTCTTCTTCAGACCAATAAGCTGCCCACCCAAAGTACCACAGTAAGTCATGAATTCTTTAGGATGCCCTTGCAACTGATACGTTTTCCTTTTGCCAAGATAAACAAAACAAATGAGTTCATTCAGAAAGCAGAATAATTCTCGGAGTATCCTAAATAAAAAGTAAATAAAATAAATTTCTTTCCTACAAAAATATTTGCATTTGGAGTGCTGAGATGAAATCTGGAACCTTTTGAAATCAAAATATTTCCCATAAATTTTAATAGAAAGATGAATCTGTTGCTAATTTTTCTTCCTTCAACTACTCCTTGTTGTATGGTTTGGAATGACACTCCTACAGACAGGACCAAGACCAAGGATTTGTATACGTGCTTCTTTCTTTGATTTTGTGGTGAATTAGACAGTCCCCTTCAGCTGAAGTTCGGTGAAGAAACATGATTTTTATGGATTTTCTAGTGAATTTAGTCAAAAGTTGTTCTGTCTTTATGCCCTGTGGGAGTTGCCTTTAATAAGCCTTAATAAATCAGTAATCATGTGCATGCATCTTTACTTTTACCTGCTAAGACTAAACAGCCATTTCTGCTAGTGAGTCACAGTAAAGATTTGAAGCAGAGAGGGGGTTTCTTTATTCTGCATGATAGAATCATTGATTAGTGTCTTTTCATTTTATCAATGAACATGTCTCTGAATTTCAATTAGGTGATTCTACTGAGGAAACTGTGAGGAAAAAGGTGAAGTGTTTCAGCAATTATGGTAGTCAAGTGAAACAATGCTTTCCAGGTTGAGCATCAAACAGAAATATTTGCTTTAATGGCAGGTTTAAGATTTTGAATATTTTTTTTAGTGTGCATTCATTTCCAGAACTGTGAACACATGTTGGATGATACTTAGTCTTTCTCTGTCCAGTTATAAATTTGGTAGGAAATTTATGCATCAAAACCTGTTCAGCAGCTGGTTGGTTGCAGAAGAAAGGGATACTTCCATTGCTGCCTGCTGTCTCAGAGGCTGAATTGGCCACTTCTTTTCAGCTGGCTACCTGGTTTGGAAGGAGTCAGCTAATTTGGAATCTTTTCATGGAGTCTTTTAAAGTGTACATCCTCTTTTCCAACTAAAATTGTCCAGGCTGAATTATTGCCATTGAGCATCTTAGAACAACAAAAGTTACTAGTGCCACCTGCAGTTTTGATTAGAAGAGAAAAAGATGTTTGCTGTTTTGTGTGATATAAAAGAAGGATTTAATGGGGATAAGTTTAACCAGAAATATTGTATTTTTGTATTCACAATTTCTAATTAAAACACAAACGATATGTACATCTGTTGGTTAGAATACAAAAGGTATTTTTTAACAGCTTTTTGATAAAATGACCTAAAATAATCACAGCAATATGAAGATTAAGGGTAGGGAGGGATTCAACCTCATAGATCACTGTGTTCCAGTGTTCACTTCTAATGCCTCATAATGAACTGTGGCTTCTTCTTGTTCTCTTTTCGTGTGCATGGTTCTTAAGATTTTGAGGTAAATGGATCCATGGTAAGTTGACTGTTGAGTGTGGCTTACTGTTTTTTTCCAGAGGATAAATACAGGAGGAAAAGTGGATGTGGGTGTTACACAGACATATTTGAGCTCATTCCTAATCTTAGAGAAAAGCTATGCTTGTTCACAGCCCTGCCTGAGATGAATTGACCTGCAGAAGGAGTGGTGCTGTTTCCAGCACAGAGTACTGTTTGGCAGAGAAATATACTCTGTGTTTTCATCAGTCTAAATTTCTAAGTGCTCAAGTGGCTGAATAACCTGCTGCCACTGAGCTTCTTTAACCCTGACCCTGCACTGAAGTTAAGGCATTTTTCCCCAAAACTAGATCTTACCTGGAGAAGCCCATCTAAGAGGTGTCTTGTACCACATCTGAGCTCTCACTAGCTTTTAGAATCAATAACCAACAGGTCAGAGGGCTCTCTGTTGACCTAATTTAGTAATTTTCTGTTTTGACTTGGTACCAAACTCTTAACGATATTGGTGATTGAATCTTTCTCAGCCTGTCTGGTTGAAACTTACTTTATATTAATAGTCTTTCACTGGGGTACATAGACTAAAAGCCACAAAGGTCATCGCAGAACTTTATGTTTAAAAGAATCATTTGGGCAATAAAGGTCACTTATTTAAACATGTGAACCAAGTTCAGTGGGAATTCCTCCACAGAAATGCCAGCAGTTTTGCTGCTGTAGCACTCTCCTGGGCTATAAAGCGTGCTGAGATCAAATGCTGTTTCCCATCTGGCAGGAAGGGGGCGCTCAGCATGATCATCTCCAAGGTGAGATCAATTTAAAAAGCCCGGTTCGTGGGGCGGGTATCTGCGTTTCTGTGAGTTTTCTGCTGTAATATTAACACCTTTCTTTTTTGGAGGTGGGTGGTGGGTGGTTGGGGGGAGTACGACTGGGATGCTCAAGCAGAGATCAAACACTTGCAAGCATTTCTTCCTTAGCTAGCATAAGTAGATCCCTGCCAGCTCACTGGCATCTGTGAAACATGTAAGTGTTTCTATGGGGGGCAATAAGTCTAACTTCAGGCTGTGAATTTTGGCTGGTGATAGAGACCATTTGTGTATCCAGTTTTTAGTATTTCTGTTCTTTAGTTCCCAAGAGCAAAATAAAGGAAAACAGCACTTTTCTGTTTTAGGACTGTAGTGAAAATAAATACATTAAAGCCTGTGTGGTATGCAGATAGTAATGTAGTTATACATATCTAAATAAAGTAAGAGTGAGTCACCAACTATGAATCCTCTATGACTGTTATTTAGCTTTATACATTCATGCTAACCAGCTAGAGGAGAGTCCAAACCACTAATTTGTCATGAAGGGATCATACATCTCTGAATCAAACAGATCCTTTAGCCGGTGTCGGTAGGGATTTTTAGTGGGGAGCATTAATGATAACTCATTAAGACACAAGAAAAGTAGAATCATTCTGTGCTGTAAAAGGATACAAGTGAATATGAAAGTCCTACTACAAAATTAATGGCAAAGGTAAATTATTACAACTTTATGTGACCATTTCCATTAACTTTATGTAATCTGTTTTTTAGTCCATAATAATCTTGTGGAATAATCACATGTGGAATTAATTTAATATTTTCCCCTCAATCTGAGGGACTACATCCTGCTTCTTAGATTTCTGTTCTGATGAACCATGTTATCAACAAAATCTTCTTCCCCTCCTTGCACAGCTAATTCTATTGACTTCATGACTTTAGGTCAGTCTGTATGAATCAGGCAAAAGACTTTTTATCATTTCTGTTGCTTAGATACAGAGATATATATTGTCCTATTTCTACATACATAATTCTTCATTTAAAAGTGGATATATTTTCTATACTTTAAATTCTACATTCTATATGCTATATTTTGTAATATTCTATATTATATTCTATATATTTTATTAATGGTATAAATATACAGAACAGATTTCAGGGGGGCAACTGGAGTTTGAAAGTGAGGGGAAAAGCAGAGGAAGGAATGGGACAAAAACTATGTTCATAATTTTAGATAATGTGTTCCTAATACTGATTTCACTTATACCCTTATTACAGTAATATGGCATTATATATTTTAATGGAATAGCTCATGATTTACCTTGCCTTATTTCTCTGTGTGTATGCATGTTTGAGTGGGAGAAGGTGGTCAGAGAGCTACATAAAGCTCAGCTTTCATCCCAGAATTGCTTGACGTTGTCAGTTTAAGCTCTGCCACACAGTCATTGCCTCATCCTGTGTCATCCAGAAAGTCCACGAATGTCTGTGCCACAGGTAAATGAAGATATGCCTCATCCTCAGTGTTTTCTTGAACATTGAATGTATTATGATCAGATCACACATGGTAATTTTCAATTGTCTTTAGGTATTTCTTATTTTTTAAAAAAAATATTTGTTTTTATCAGGATTCCAGAATCACCATCATTTATAATAAGAAAGTAAAATTCTATCATTCCAATTTATCACTGACATAGTTAAGTTACATTTGCCACTGTTCCCTGATACACTCCTGTTCTCCTTAAAGAGAAGATAATACTGCAAGGTAGCAGAAAGCAAGTGGGATTCTTTATACAGTGGGGTTTGCTTACCTTATTCATTTCATTCACTTATGAAGCAGGTTTTGACATTAACTGTTTTTTCTTTGAAGAGATGGAAATGCACTTTGCTAATACCATCTCACACATAGTCTAATCTAGTATGCTGCTTGTTTAAATACCTGTGATGGAAAAACTTTGCTGCTTTCTCCAGAGTGTTTAAAAATGAATAGAAACTCTAATCTCAATGAAAATGGTTAAAGAAATGTCACTGGAAATAAATTATATGTAGTCATTGTCAATTAAACTAGGGAGCATGAGGCCTAATAGTCCTAGACTAATTTAAGTTTGAAGTGGACTGGAGGATGGAGAGGTGTGTGTAATAGGTGGTACATAAAATCTAGTTATTAATTGCTTAAATGTCTTGCATGTTGAACACTGTAAATATACTGTGTGCTTTTATTTTTCAATCTTCTGTATCATACCAGAGACTGGTACCTCAGAGAAACCGTTTTACCCTCTTCTTTATCTAGATCATGCTCAGAAAGAATTTCACCTCATTAGATGAGACATTCTCCATTCTTTCTCTCCATAGATACTCCTCTCTTTAGTATGTTTTTTTCTGAGCCTAGGGAAAAATCATAGAAGGTCTTCTGAGAAAACTGGATAGAGAAATGAGAAGTACCCATTAAAAGAGATGCTAACCTGAGAAAAGAGAAGAGAACCGACAGAGGAAGACATAACAAAAATCCAGGAGCATATCCAGCTGATAGCAGTTGACAGATAAATATTAACGAAGGACAGAGTCTGAGATTAGAATAGTTAATGTCAGACTTTAAACAATTTTTTTAAGGGTGGAATGCAAAGGCCAAATCCAAGAAAATAAAAAGAGTTGCCTTGAAAGAACTGTGATCACTGTAAAGAAGTGGAAATTAACATTTGTTTTAAAAGAGATTGAAGTATGTTAGATCTCTGGAACATACATGACATTTATTTTAGGGATTTCACATGTATAAAGCAGCAGATTCTGTGTAGTCATTTCTTGAAAGCAAGCAGATGCTGGTTCTTAAATACAGTTTATTGGTAAGACCACCTTGAATGAGCTTACATATTTACTCACAGGTGCAAATTGTACATGAATTTAGCTCATTTTTGAGCTCAACAGACCAGTTTTGCTCTTTTCAGTTTCAAATGTCATCTCCCTCCAGATGTAACCTATGAAATAAGGCATGTTGCAAGACCGAAATACCAAGAAAAGAAAAGGAAAGAAAAGGAAAGAAAGAACTATGAGGGTGGCTACAGACTGCAAAAAGTCTGTTCAGGTAATCTGAGTGTACAATAGCAAGGTTTAATGAGAAAATGAAAGTTTCTATTATATATAAAATGTGAAATTTTAGGATTTCAGAAGAAATTGAAGGTCTGAAAGTCTTAGATTTTAGTGGGTTATAGTAGAATTTTCCTAAACAAAGTATACGCAGAAAATCAACAGCCTTTGTACAATAGAGCTCAATAGAGTAGACATGCATGATAAACGTGAATTTCATAAACAACAAAACAGTAAACCAGCCTCTTAGAAACAGCGCCAACATTTAATATGGGAAACCTAATATGAACAAATGTACATGAATACAAGCATATGTGCTTGGGTACTTAGCACAATGCAGTTAATACACGCTCATGTATGTCTTAATGATTTGTTTCACTTTTCTTTCAGCTTCATTAATGATTAGCAATATAACACAAACAATATTCTTCCTTTCTACCTTCTTCTGTCTCTGATATTTTTTTTGTTATTTTCTGATTTTGCTTTGTTGGAGGATGAATAATGTTTGTGGGATAGTTTAGACCCTACTCCAATAAAGGTGTTATTACAGAATTTAGTTTTAAAAATGTTCCTTTTTCTTTAGGCATACCTTTCAATTCTGAATTGGTGTCTGGAACCTAGAATTTATTTAATTATTTATTTATTTTTAACAGCATAGATTTTTGTTGAATTAGAAGTCTTATTTTTCTCAATTGCTTTCTACACAGTTGTGCATGGTTTAGTGCTGGACTTAGCAATCCTGGGTTAATGGTTGGACTTGATCATCTTAAAGGTCTTTTCCAACCTTAATGATTCTATGATTTTTAAAGGATGTTCCTTGCTGTAGGGCACCATTGCCCATCTTCCACTGATCTTGCTGCCTTCAGCTCCCCTTCCCAGACCTCACTCAAACAATCTGAGATGCAAGATCTATTGTTGATAGGGTGCCCATTCAAGAATGAGCAGCATAATAACACATTGCATTAACAGACTTGGAATATTTTTGGAAGTGAAAATTATCTTGGTAAACTAAGGGCTAAAGGCAAAAACTGGGACTGAATGTGAGCCTTTGAGAAAATGACAGTGATTCTGGTAATGCAACACTTCCTTCAGAAGAGCTGCTCTAAGGTCCAAGTAAGTGTCCTGAACAGCAGACTAACAGCTGTTCAAGTGCTCTTTCTGGCTCCAGTCACAAATTTCATGGTGAACCTATGGAATGAAAAAACACATAATTATTTATTTGTGTGTGTGTGTGTGTGTGTGTGTGTGTGTGAATGTGTATTTTGCTGGAAATATTTCTTTGGAAAACATGTTATCCAAAACTGAACTTGCAGAAATATTTAAGTTTTTAACAACTTCATTCCTTCTTACTTCCCTCTTTCCCTTTATAAGAGAAATGTAAAATGACACTGACAGGTAGTATAATAAAACTAAAACGTTAAAGCAAGGTTTTCATTTCAACTATTTCTGTCATCATCAAGCTGTAGAAAAGCTGTAGAAATCTAGCATAATTTCTATTATTGCACTTTTGCAAAACTCAAATATCTTGAAAGCCCAAGAGTAAAAATGCATGTGTGTGTATCTTGGTGTTATTTGGACCATGACAATGCCCTTCTTCCTTACTTGCTTTGTGTTACATTCACAACAGAGCAGTGAGAAAACAGTCTTAATTCCCACTGATTTATACTAAAATTGTGGTAAGCCAGTGTTTTCCAGCATAGGGCACAAAGGTTTCATTTTTAAAATCTTTTTTTTCAGGAAAGATTCCAGATTTAATTTGGATGTAGTGATAGTATACCTAATTAGAAAGTTTTAAACTGACTTCAACATGACAAAATAAATACTGATTTTATACTGATAGTAAAAATGGTATTGAGGCATACACATTTACTATTTTTTTTGATAGTATGCGGTTGTCTTCAGGACACAAAATAAATGTTTTTCATCATTGGGCTTTGTGGATTATACTGTCCTTAGTAGCAGTTGAATTTATTGGTATTACATCATGCAAATAGGAGAAAGCTTTTGTTCCTTAAAGGAAATAGAAAACTATTGAATAAATAGCAAAGTGATTCCTCAGCTGAATTCAAAATATTGAGCTTATATAAAAAGTTATCACATGAAAAAAAATCTTTAATGCTGCATAAAAGATTATGTAGAAAACCATTCTGCATTGTACTGAATCATCAATAGCAATGCTTTCTTTGTTTTGAGTAGATGGGGAATGTTGTGGATAATAGTAATTTATGTAAAAAATATAATACTCCTATTTCAGTATGACAAAAGAAAAGAAAAGAATACATTTTAATAAGACTGTGATGTTAGAGGGAATTCTATTACAAAGAGGTGCAAGAAAAAAACAAAAGGAAGACAAACTGCTTTGCTTCTCAGTAGTCAGTCTGTGTAGACAGTGATGCTCGTTTGTATTAAGTACTTTTGTTATAATCACATATTTTATGCTAACGGTTTAGGTGAGTTTCTCTGGGAATTTAATATAAACAGGAACAAAAGGGAATATGCCTAGACTGAGGACAAGTGTTAGTTTCACAGATGGCAGAATTTCTTTGGAAGTATTAAACTTCAGCTGGATGGCTATTAGGAACCACAAACTTCCCTGGCAGTGTCCCTTTTACTGTAGTGTATCCCAGACACCACATCAAGGAGTGATCCTGGGGACCTGATCCCCTGTAATTGGAAGAAGGAAGCTTGGTGAGACTCAAGTTTAGGTGACTGTTCCTTCTCCGTTGCTTGTGTTGAATTGCAAGTATGAATACAGTCTAGTTTGATTTTCTGGGGGTGGGGTGGGGTGTGGAAGCATCAGTATTTTACTAAGTCACTAAACAAAGGAGTGAATGAAAAGAAACTATTCCAGTGTTATGAGCTCCAACTATGATCTGAGCAAGAAAATAATAACAGTTATTTGTAATAAACAGTATACAATAATTTCGTATCAGTATCAACACTGAACTGCAGGTGGCAAGAGGGTGGCTAAGGCAGGTGTTTCTCCAGAGTCCGATATTAAAAACTGTCATTGTTTAACCTTAGCTGGTAATTAAGCACCACACAGCCACTTGCTCACTCCCTCCGCACCCCAAGGGATGGGGAGGAGAGTTGGAAAGGAACGTAAAACTTGAGGGTTGAGATAAGAAAAATTTAATAATTGAAACAGAATAAAAATCAAAGAATAATAACAACTATGACAATAACAGTTGTAATGAAAAGTGGAAGGAAGAAAACAACATCCAGAGGGAAAGGCAGAAAGGAACATGCAGTGCACAGTGCAACCACCCACCACCCACCAGCCGATGCCCAGCCTGTGCCCCAGCAACCACCCGCCCGCCCCGGCCAGGCCCCCAGGTATATATACCGGGCATGCCGTCCCATGGTATGGAATAGCCCCTTGGCTAGTTTGGGTTGGGTGGCCCAGCTGTGTCCCCTCCCCATTCCTTGTGCCCCTCCAGCCTTTTCGCTAACAAGGCCTGAGGAACTGGAATGTCTCACACCAAAGCCAAAACACAGCACCATACTGGCTCCTGAGAAGGTAATTAACTCCATCCCAGCTGAAACCAGGACAAAACCACATTTAAACAAAAAAAGTGGAAAGTGAATAAGAGCCTATTACGTCACTGGTTTATTTACTGTAGAACTGGATGAAACTGTAGACTTGCTACACAAGCTGTCTTTGTTGCTTCCTATTTACTGAGTGAACGAGTTGTTCTGGTTCTGTAGGACACCAACCTGCATTTTGGGATTTTTGAGTTTATCTGTACTTAGAGTGTAGAGTATTACAGGACTGCAAAGTGTAAGAGTACTAAAGAATTACTTTATCAAGATATATTTACCATTGTCTCTGAGTTTATAATATGTTACATTTTTGGAGGTCTTTATATACATGATTGTTACCATCTTCATCTATACATTAATTAGCAAATTCCATGCTGATTAACTTCTCAGAGCTATTGACCTTCTTATATTTAGGACATGTGTTTGAAGGATAGCTGTTATGGAAAATAATTACAGCCAGTGTTTATAGGACATTGCAGTCATGCAAACAAATGATAGTTTCAGTTTGTTTATCAAACTGAAAAATCAGGAAAAATAGATTAGGTTAAAGAAATAAACTTGATTTCAAGTAGGGTAAAACAAATTTTCAAGTCAAATGAAATTATTTTATTTGACTGGGTAAGAAGTCTTTTAACTTAAAATTATTTTTTTCTTAATAAAAACATTATCAAAATGCTTTTAAAGAAATAAATAGAGATTTTTTTTCTTTAAATACCACCAAAATCTTCTTAATTGCATAGTGCACATTACCACCCAGTCTGTTCCAGGTTTGAAAAGTATTTTAGTCAGTTTAAACTGAGGCAGAAAAGAATTTTGACAGGCAGAAAAAAATCACATTGAGATTAATGGTGAATATACTTGGCTTTAAGACTGTGAAGTTCACTCTGTCCTCGCTGCTGGTGTAACCATGCTTCAGTCAGCCCATAGGAACTGTTGACAGCTATTCATGCTGTCTTGGAAATATGCATAGATAGTGAAGCAGTTGCAAATTTTAGCATGTTCATAAAATTTTTGAGTACTAATTTATTTTTTAACAAACTGAATCTAATTTACTTGCTTAAAGCAAGGATGACTCACATTAATTCATGTCTGTCTTTTAACCACAGATATGCAATGGCACCCATCAACAGCACTATGGTGATTTACATCACCAACGTTATGGTAGGATCAGTGGAAGGAAAGGGGAAATGAAAGAAATAAAAAGCAGTTTTAATTCATCAGAGCAGAAAAAAATAATCTTCTATATAAGTCTGTAAAGACAGTTCCCATTATTGTTGTTATTATTACTATAACAAACCAGTAAAGTTGATATTAATTTATTGATGATTTAATGTGTGTGCTTCTGCATTCTAGGTTGCACATATCTTCCCTCTTCTGATGTTCACATCAAGAAATATGATAATATCTCTTATTCCTCTGCCATACCACTACTGAATGCCTGGAAAGCACTAAGGTCTGGATTTAACAAAGCACCATCAGTTCATTTTATTTCAAGCATGCAAAGTCATTCATTGACTCAAGTGTGGGCTTACTTAAGACTATGCACAAGCTTAAGCATTTTGCTGAAACAGAGGTTACGTTGATCGGGTGCAGCTTTAATCTACCCAGAGGATTGGAGAAAAAACATTAGTCATATTTTTAAATTGGCTTAAAATAATTGTTTTGGGATATTTTAGTTACATTTTTCGAAAATTATTAGAAAAAAGCAATTAGAAAAGATGCACTGAATGCAGATTTCACAGAGTTCTGGGAACTATGACCTTGCTGTACATTTCTGAGTTGTGTGTTAGTCTCTTATTATCTTTGAGATAAATAAAGGAAATTCAGTTTTTATAAATGCTGCTTTAGTAACTGTTAGAATGAATACTGACAAAATTTGCTTCATTATCTATGGGCTGTGCACATTGTTAGCTTGAGACACTGGATGGATGTGAGGATGCATTCATTTTCTGTCACTAAGTCAAACCTCAGCTATCTGAAAAATTTAAGGTCATGAAAATTGTTCATCATCTTTGCTCATTCAAGATATCATTGAAAATGTGTTGAAATTAAAGTTGGGGAAGGATTTCTTTTCTGATGCAGATTCATGTTCATCAGGGAGATGCAAGCAATCCTTTTCACAGAAGCTACTCCAGAGCCATAGCTGATGTTTTGGTGGTTTCTGGACAGGATGTTAGAGAAGCATATGCCATATATAATGTGTTTATATGGTATATAAAATGTCTTGAGGTTGACTGTGACACCTTTATACCTACTGAAATAATAATAGGTGTGTAATTCTGGATAATTTTACAAGGAGTACTTATTTATCATAAGAAACGACTTGGACAACCCCCCACCCCTACCCCCCTTTTCTTCTATTTTACATTTTTAACATGCTGTAATGTGTTTATAAGTTACACTGTGCTTATATGCTTTGGTATTAATTTGAAATACGCTCTGTGTACATAAAATGAAATGAATAAAAGGTAAGGGCAAAGTCTCGGCCCACATTGTAGCTTATGCACTACTTTTTATTGTAGAACTTCAAATGAATGGTATTATGCTACTAAACAGAGTAGCATTGAATTCATAATTGCTGCTTTGTCTGTCTGCATATTTTTGTGCTGTATTTAGGACTGAGAAATGTTATTTTGCTTTGCTTTCAGTGTCAGTTATATTAGAGGAATTTCAGAATATGCAAAAGAGAAAAGACACAAGAAATAAAAGCAAAACTTTCAGTAGCTGGTGCTGCAGTTTTGGAAAGATAGGGAACTGTAATCCCCCTTCCCACCCTGCAGATTCATTAATATCTTAGAATTCTGTAAAACTTAAGTTTTAAACTTAGGTGAATCATTTGGAGATTTGCTATGACATAAGCGATTAGTATTTCTTTCATTTCTCTTTCTTTTGATGCAGTTATTTCTGTCTGTACAAATGCCAGGCAGCTGAACTTTTCTGGGAGTGGCTACATCTACATCAACCAGTCCGACGGAAGAGAGACAGATCAGCAGATCAAAGTAGCTGGTGCTGAAGCCTCCGCCACTGTCCTGTGTACTGCTCTGGGGGTTTATTTTGAACTAGATTTAGTTTAGTTCCCTGATTCAAATATTCTCACCACACATGCAGTTTGAAGTCATCTGAAGCACTGACCTCTGATTAGGACCCTTATGATCCCATTACTTGCTAGATTGCATTTGGTGCATGCCTGGCATGGAGTTTTCAGTTTCATCCAAAAGGAATCTAGTTTGCATAAATTAAAATCTGTGAACCAGGCTAATGTATTTTAAGAGGGGATTCAGTTAAAACTGCAATATTCTGAACCAAAGTGCTAATGTAGATCTAGCCCTTGAGTTTCATAGATTTGTTACATTCAGGTTCAGGAGGGATTTTTATGCTGCCCTCCAGAGTAAACAAGGTTAGGCAATTTCCTCCAGTAATTTCTGCAAGCTCCAAACTTCTTTTTCAGTCCATACACTCGGGGCATAATTTCAGCTGGAAGGGAGCTCAAGAGGTCTCTATTCCAGCCTCCTGCTCACAACAGAGCCAGCTCTGGGATCAGACCTCGTTGCTTAGGGCTTTGTTTAGTCAGGTCTTGAAAACCTCCAGGGATAGAGACTGCACAGTCTCTCAGGAAGCCTGTCCCACTCCTGGACTGTCCTCAAGCTCAGGAAGTTTTCCCTCATACCCAGCCTGAAAGTCTCTTTTTTCAGTCTATATCCATTGTCTCTCATTCCCTTTCTGGCACTGCTGCGAACAGTCTGACTGCCTTCACAGCAACCTCCTACAGGCACTCAGTGGCTGCTGCTAGGTGTCCCCGAAGCCACCCCTGCTCCAGGCTCAACCAGCTGTGGTCCTTCAGCCTCTCTTCACAAGGGCAAGTGCTCCAGACCCCCCGCCCCCACCTTGGAAGGCCTCCCTCTCATGGAAAGCATCCATATTTTTATATCTGGTTTTATATCTATAACTCATATTTTTATCTCTGGTTTGACAGCAGTTTGCTGACTTTCGAGTGCTATCGTAACCTAAACAACTTTCCATCTAATAACTGAAAAGAGGAAACTGTGAAAATACCATATGAATCCTCTCATCTCAAGAGCATGGTGAAAGGATTACAATGTGAGTAATTAAAAGGAAAAGTGAAAAATGGTTGCACCCATCTGGTAAAGGAAAGCACATACAATAGCTTACTTTCACGGTAGTTGCAACGCCTATTACCTGCAACTGATGTCAATGTCAAGCATCTTGTTTCATGTCAAATATCAGGCCTTGGTGATGTGCCGTTAGTGCAGTTGCCTTCAGCTGGTGAGACACATATTTGTCCACAACTTGAATGGCAGCTCTCCATTACCTTCTTTCACAGGTAAGTTAAATATTTTATGTATCAGACCAGCTCTTGATACAATATAGCTTTCTGTACGTGAAAGAAACTTTTGTATTTTTTGGAGTAAATGAACATTTGCAACACCAGTGGTTGGAAGCTACAAGATTCCAGTCCCCACACTAATAATTCCTTGTTAATCTGAAATTTATGGTGAATATTTCTACAACATAATTTTACAGATATATCAACTAGGAGGTTTCTAATAAGAATGAAATTATAATAAACAAGATAAAAATAGACACAATATAATTTTTTTTAGAAAAATAGTTGAATCTGATATTGTCCAAAAGGATTTTCTGAGCTAAATACTAGATACTGTATGAATTTGAAGTAAAAGTTACATATGCAGCTCTACACATAAATATTGCAATGAAGAAATGAAAGTGATTGGTAAGGATAGAGTTGTGTTCTCTCACACAGCAATGTTTAATGTATATTTAAATTTATGCAAGACAATCTCATCATATATCCATAAAATGGCCCTGGTTTTATTACATCAAGAATTAAATGTATGAAAAGGAAATTCCAGGCATCTGAGTTCCAGTTTATTGGCTGTGACTTGGTTTCTGACACGTGCAGTAGTTGTCTGCCTGTCTCGCAGGGCTTTGCATTCCCCATCTACACACCAGACTTTGAGACATGTGCTTACTTCAATGGATCTTGTAGTCTACTTTGATATCCATAAAGTCAGTGGACCTAATCTTATTGAAAACTATTGAACTCCTTAGGTAGATACTCTTATTTCCATCTATTCCTGTGCACAAGTTAGCATTATTAGGATAATGAAATGTGTTTTTAACAACAGTGAAAATTGTCTAAGCAGTTTAGCTTCATAATGAGAAATGAGCAAGACAGAAATGCTACTCAGCAAATATTGATCTGAACAATATTTTTTCCCATGCAGAAATGAAGTCACATAGAAAGAAAAGGAAGGAGGATCTAATTTTCTGAGGCAGTATGACTGACTTTGTCAGATATTAGGTATTTTGTGTCAACGACTAAATAAAAGCAGGTCATACGGTTCTAATAGTCTTTCATAGTACAAATGAGAGTTGTTCGAGGAGTGAGTTATGGATATGACTGAATTGTCTGTGCATATTCTGCAGGTGACAGATAATCAACTTAAAACTCTCATTTTTAAACCAAATGGTTGCTATTTCAATTACTAGTGGGTATCCATCTAAAAAGCTACTTTTATAGTCCTTGGGTAGATTAACTATCATTACAGGAAACAGAACTATGAGAAATAACAGCTCGTATAAACACACAGATGACATCTTGTTCAAGATATGGCTATAATTGAAATTTGTTATTCAAATCAGAAAGTACATTACTTTTTTAATATGAGCATGGAGAGAATTCAATTCCTGCATACTCTGGTAGCAGAAGAGTCTGCATATATGGTCATGTCTACCTAAGACCCAGTTAAAAATATATGTTAAAAATGGGTATCTATAATTTATAATTTACAAAATAAATAAAGCAGACATAGACACTAACACCAGGATTTGTTAATGTAGACAGTGTCGATTATACCATTAGAAGGAACTGTAGAGTACGTGACCTTAAGCTTTCTTTTTAAACTTACTCTATACCAATTTTCATCACTTTTAAGACTCCATTTTAAAAGATGATAGGTGTCTCTAATTCTATATGCTTAAGCACTAGAACATGGTACTTCTGTAATCTATGAGAGGGGAAAACCTATTTCTGGGATTTATACACACGTATTACCTGGGTGTACTTAGCATTAATGACACTTATAATTTACCAAAATGACAGTGTACTTTACAATCCTACACGAGATATTTGTGCAAGCACAGATGGTGGCAAAAGGGAGGCCATTATGAAGATATAGTTCTAAATGGAATAAGTTGGTGATGTTGAATGCCCCTGACAGCACTATATACTTCTGAAAGTTTCAGAGTCTTTATTTCTAATGACACATTAAGGATTCACTTACTGGTTTTGAGCTTTCAGATTTATACCGAATACATTTTTAAAGGGTACTCAACCTTAAGTTTTATTGTGTGGGCACAGATTTATGCCCCATCAAATACTTGGCTGTGTAATTTTGTCTTCTGTTTATCTGGTTTATTTGTTGAATGTGTCTGAATATGATCCTCTTTGTTTATAGCTTACTCCTGCCTCGTTGCAGGCATGCACAAGCAGCCCTGTGTTTGAAAGGCTGCAGCTGGCAGGAGGGGCACAGGACTTTCAGCCTGAAGCAAAGGAAGTGTGGATAAAATAATCTCTGTATTGTGATAAGGAAGGAATAATCTACTATATGTAGCATTTACTTGGAGGAATTTAGAAACTCGCAGGGAGGAAGATTAAAGAGCTTAGGAAGAATTAGAAGTCTGAGAAAAGATGTAAGAGCATGGACAATACACCTCAGGAAGAATGTGTCTATATCATGTATTCTAGGAAGACAAACTTACATGGTACTTCATACAGATATGACCAATGGCCTAATCAGTTATAAGGTTTATCTGCTTGTATTCCAACCCAGCTGAAAACTCAGCTTCAGTACTAGGTTAAATTGACCTTGTTGCTTCCCAGCTGCAGGTAACTCTGATATGTCCTAAGGCACCAGTTTTATTAGCAGCTTTTTTGGGATAGCAGACTATGAGTGAACAATGTTTTTGCTTAGGGCCAGCAATAATGAAAAGCTTGATTATTTCAGATTCTTAAACTGTGATTGTTAAAATATTTTGCAGAGTACTGCACTAATATTGTGCATGTTGGTCTCACTGATGGGAAGACTTCATTGTCTAGCCCTGAAGTATTTATTTGAGAAAAATCACTATGGCTTTCTGACAAGATTTTGAGGATATCAAGAAAGAGGAAAAGTAGACAAGCACATAATTTCCATGTTTAATAAGGAAGCAATGTTGTTTCTGTGGGACAGTTTTATCTGCAATAACTCTGATAAGGATGCAAAGGCACTGTGTTGGTTGTCATTAACAAATGTAAAATTTTCAAGTGCTCGTTTCAAACTGGCAGACAGGCAGGAAGACTTCTGACATGTATCTGGCTGTGCTGCCACTCTTGTACGAAATGTTACAAGTGGCTAGATGTCCCTCTCCCAGCAAAATGAGGAAACTACTGCCCTATATCACTTGAGGGTGTTTAGAGATCTATTTAGTGTATTTGACCTAACAGTTAAAATAAAAATGCAGATACGGAAAAGCCCAGTTACGGTAAAGCTGTTGATTTTATTTTGTGGTTATCATTTTTCACAATATTAGTCCAGTAATCTGGGAAAGTTCCTTATGCCTGGAAATGGCATGAGGCTGCCTGGAAACAGCTCACATGCTTTGACTTGCTTCTGCTAACAAGTTCCCAGTTGTCTGACAAAGTAAAGGGGCTTTTTGGTAAAATCTGTTTCACTTTTCCCACTGAAATGGTGGGGAGCAGCTGCAGGGTGCAGCCATCCCCACAGGTCTCAGGAACTGAGCACAGAGAGCCTACGTGTGGACCCTTCCCAGCACCCTGTGAACGGCATTTCTATGTACTGACATGATAGAAGATGTATTTCCTCACAGGCCCCTATTAGTTGCTTGGGTGGGTAAGAGCTGTAAGGGGTTCCTGTTCCTCCCTCCTGGTTTGTAGGGAATCACCACAAAATGTGTTTCACATGAGGGCCACCAGTGAGTGTGCTATTAGTGAGTACATCTTAATTTTGGCTCCATTTCCAAATGGATTATTGATTTCAGGTCAGCAAAACCAGGACAAAACTAAAGAATACATCTGTGTGAGAAAGATTTTTCTTCCTCCAAAAAATTCTGAGAACAGTGATGGGATTTGCTTTCCAGGTGGGCACTTGGTATTGATTATGAATCTGAAACTATAAATCAAACAAGACAAAAACTAATAAGGAAATGTAAGCACACACACATTCAATAATAAATTGAATTTTAAAAATTCTTCATATCCTAAATGTAAGAATTTTACAACTACTAAACACACAGGTGGTTGTACTATATTTCCCTAAGTGGCTTAGTTATTCTATGTATAACCCAGTATTTGATTTCACTATTAGAAAGTTACCAAGTCACCTAAAGAAAAGTAAATTATATTTTTTTGTCACCATTGTAACTTAAAATATGCCTTACAGACTATCGTGAATCACTCATGACTGTCTTCTCAGTCATGGATGAAATTGGGTGATATGACACAGGATGTTGGAACAGGTCAGAGAAGGAATTTCTGTCTCTGAGTATGCTGCATAGTCCTGAACATGAAATCCAAGACTGGCCTTTGGATGAGATTGTTGCGTTGATTAGTTTCTTATCCTTTAATCCCTATTCAAGACTAAAAATTCAGTAACTGGATAGCTCAGAACATGAAAGGAGGCATTATACTGAAAAAGAAAAATAACTGCTACACCCTTCTACTTTGTTTTATTTTTTAAATTCTTCTTAAATTATTCAAAATAAGCTATGTATTTTTTTTAACCAGCTCTTGCATGAAGCATTTTGACTGATTGTCTGAGCTTGACTTTATGGGGTAGTACATAGAGTTCCCTCTGCTATTCACAAAGTTGCAATGTTCTTTAGGGTAGTCACCCTGTCCACAGCTCCTTCATTGCCAGATCTATATGACAAGCAGATCTTATTTCCCTTGCAGTTATTCAGACAGAAGGATATTATTTATGCCTAAAAAACTGTAATTATTTTTCATTCTTGGTAATTAATGTTTGTCAGTTTCTTCCTATGACACATGGAAGCAAGGGTTCTCCAGTTTATGAGTGCTGTTCATGCCTTTGCTGTGTAATAATTTGATTTCACACACACACACACAAAGTTATATCCATTTAGCATATGCCAAAATCAACACTCAGAAATATGAATACTTATACTGGTATGGCCCAACCTTGGTTAAGAGCACAGCCACCACATGACTAGAGTGCTAGCCCATATGTAAGGCATGATCTGTCTTGGCAGAAACGCTGTCTTATGGTGTGACTGTGACTTTTAGCAAAAAGTGAATAAAAAAATTATATCTTTTAATTACAAAAGGACTCTATGACTGCTTTATAATTTTCTGTTACATTGTTTTTTCACAAAAAGGGCAGGTTTTTACAAGGTAGCATATTTTTCACAGGACAGCTTTCCTTCAAATTTTATGCTGAGAAAATTTACAGAGGTATTTCATTTCAGAGGGTTTTTTTGTTTGGTTGGTTGGTTTTGGGTTTTTTGGTTTTGTTTGTTCTTATAACTTAAACTGTTTTAGCCTATTCGAGCTACAGTCCAAGGAATTTTACTTTAGAATTAGCAGTTGTTGGGAGATCATAGAGCTTGAATGAAAGATGATCCCATTTTTTCCTGTGGAGTTGTTCACTGGCTGGATTGCATTTTCATGATGCATTGTCTCCTCCTTGAGCATCTTGCTTGTTTTGGAGATCTGTTCTGGATAGGGATAACAATCTGTGAGTGTTGTTAAACAAAAGATGCAATTTAATGTTGATCTGAATGCTTCTAAGCAGTTCAGTAAGACAAAATGAAAATACGACGTGTGCACAAATAATTTAAAAAGTTTGGCATGTTTTGCCTCAGTACAAAAATACAAAACAAAATCTCTGTTGTCCTTTCTTTCACATTATTTTTAGATTTCACATTACTATTCTCACCCTTTCCTCGCTGTGCTAACCAACAATCTATCTTAAAATAAATCCTCCTCTCTTTAAATGCATAACACAACAAGCATTCTTTTTTCCCCTGGCTCTAAATTGGAACTTTTGAAGAGTCTGATCTTGCCCTTCTAACAGAAAGAGAAGGAGAGATCAAAGAACTCGGTCTGTCACCTTCAGGTACACTACCTTTATAATTATAAAACATTCCATGTGTAGGTGCTGATAGCTATAAAGACCTGTCTCTGAAAGTATTACTGAATATCTAGTTTCTTACAATTTCTGTGATGCTACAGTAAAATCTACAGAGTGGAACCGTAACAGTGAGAAAAATTACATTCAATACTTTGGAAAACGTGATAACTGTTTGTTAAGAAATATTTGTTAAGAAATAATTTAATTATTTTATCAGCCTGCAAAGCACTTGTATGTTCAAGAACATTTTGAAGCAAGTGCTATGGCACTCTTGCAAAATCTTGCAATAGTAAGAAAAACTTTCCTGGCCTATTAGAGCAGAGACATTTTGACAAGATTTGAAATATATAAAAAAAGTAACTTTATAAAACATATCTGAAGCTGCTTACAAATTTTATAAGGAGAAGATGTCCCTTTGCTATAATGAAATATGTAAAGTTTCGAGATCTGTCTGATTGTTGTAATTGTTATAATAGGAAAATCTGCATTCAAAAAAGTGGTGATGTTATAGTCTTCTTCACACTTATGGCTGTTATCAGAAGAAGAAAAGTAATTATAATTTTTTTTAATAAGTTATTCACTGTTTCTATACTGGCCAGGTTTTACAGGCATTTATTTAATGTAGCAATGTATTCAATGTTTATTTTGTGTATGGTGGATGTACAAATCGCATAACCATCTGATATATCTTTAAAGCAGCAGCAGCTAATCCATTCATATAAGTTTACCTTAGATTTGCAGATTTAACTCTTTACATTACAATAAGTTTAATACAAAATATAATAAATATAATGAGAAATTAATAAATTGATTTCGTATTATAATGCCAAATAAAGGTAACAGATTAAAAATATTATTTGCAGAATAACACTGCTGGACACTGAGATTGTAGGAGGAAAGCCTTCTGAAAATAGTTTAAAAGCAGCACTGAATTACAGAAAACCCTTGCACAGTTCCAGCATCAGTTGCATAAAAGAAAAAGGACCTTTATAAAATTTATAGGAAGAGAGGACAGATGAGAAATTTGTCTCCCATAATACTAGCAAGATAGATACTTGGCAGAGATACTGAAGAAGACATATTTGACAGAGTGTGTCAATGTTTCCCTCTTTGGTCTTTGCCTCTATGTTCAGCAAGCAGCACTTCCCAAGTAACAGACAGCAGTGAAGCCTATGGAGCTCCGCTATTAGTTTTACTAGATGTACTAGTCCTGAAACAAATAGGTATTGAAGAAGAGAGAGAGAAGGTGATAAAAAGAATAATGCCATTTTGTACATATATGGCAAAAGCTCTTTTAAATTAGAGATGGTTAGAGGTAGCATGAAAAATTTTTTTTACTACCTAAAACATGGATGGTTTCACAAGTTTGCTAATATAGAAAGTAGGGAGCCAGTAAAGAAAAGCAAATGTAGAAGTGACTTGGTCACAGCAACAAGATGCAATTTTTTTCTGATCAGCATATTCTATGAATATTGGTGGAATAATCTTTAGAGCCCGGGAAAAAGCTGCTGTAATCGGGTCAAGTCAAAGATGAGATCTGCACTAAGGCTACATATGTGACTGAAGCAGGATTTTAGCTAGGTGAGCTTCCTATCTGTTGCCACTGTGTCTACGTTCAATATTGCCTGTGAATCTGCCCACACATTCAAAGAGTGGCCTAAGTTGCAATTGCAAGAATATGTTCAATTGCAGAAGGAAGATTTTGGGAAATATTTCTGGGAATTAGGTAAGTTGAAAGGTAATTGTATTCCAAAAGTTGATATTTCAGCACTTTGAATTACAGAGCAATTAGGTCTTTTTTTCCTTTCCCATGAATTATAAACTGGTACTTGTTCACCTCTCTGATTATATGAGCCTGGTAGGACAGACAGTTGAACAACTTCATTTTGCATGTCTGATGCTTAATCTCCTCAGTACCTTTTTTTGCTTGTACTCTGCCTTTTCTAAGTGAAGTGGGTCACATGAGATCAAAGAGACAGGATAAACATGGTCATCTTTGTTGTAGGTAGGAGCACAGATGCTTGTAATCACTGAATTCTAGAAGATTTTAAGCCATGAGCTTGAGGAAGCTTCGAGGAGTTAATAGTGTAAATAATATCCCATGAATGATGGCACAAACTTGGTCACAGAAGTGGGGTGAAGTAGCCTTAGCAGTGAAGGTTTTGCTTATTTTTTCTCCACAGTAGGAAAGACTGTATGGTTGTGCTGTCCACAGTGGTCAGCAAGATAGTGGGGAAGGTCTGAAGGAGAGGAGGGAGCTCTGGTTTTGGCAGCCTGATATTGAGGGGAATGCTCTTTTAGTCAGATAAGACAGTTCACGTCTAAAGGGCAAAGCAGAAGTGTTACTATAGAACGTAATTAGTATTTGTTGGTGATTTTTCTCTGAATAAAACATACAAGAGAAGAGAATGCGACCGGGGAAGTGGTCCTATGGAGAATCACAGAGCAAAGTGGGTAGAGAGGTGAAGTGTCAGAAGCTGTGAGGACCATGTTCCGAAAAGGCTATGGATTAATATTTTGAGAAAAGAAGAAAGGATGGAGAACATGAAGCCATATGCACAAATGTTTGGAGAATTTTGCATGCAGGTATTTGCATATACACATTTGTGACCTGACAATAATCTTGTGATATCAGTGGTAAAACTTCCATTTTTTGTTATGATCAGCCATGAGTTCATTACCTGTAAGTGCACTTACTGGATGTTGTACCTTTAACATGCATAAACACAACTTCATGTGTCTTAAAAAATCTGGCACTGTTTGTTATGTACTTTCTGGTTTCTATTCATGAACCAGAATAAATGACAGAGACATTTATACACAGTCCCAAAAACGCAGGCATGCTGGCAATCCCTTACTTGAACAACAATGATAAATACTCTCTACTTCATATGAGATCAGGAAATCACTTGCCTTTAAGCCATCCAATCTAAGGGTATTAATTATGTATTACATCTCATGAACCTTCTAAATTTAGATAGCCTTGCAGGGACTGGTGTGATTTATTAATATACTGACAAATAATTAGCTGAGGAATGTATCATGTATATTTCATCTGTAGCCTGAAACTTCAACCTCTGCCACTTGGGAACATGAAAAATCTAAAGGTCTGCCTATCACTGCACAAGTTATTGAAGACTCACTTTTTTGCCATTGTGCATAGCTAAAATGCAACAATGAAACACTGATGTTGTTCAAAAGTGATGTTTCGTCACCCCTATACTGATGGTGTAAATAAGGCTATATAAGAGTGAAGGGTACTTCTCAATTATGTAATTAAAGGTTGTTAATGAATGGAAGGCTTTAATAAGAACCTGGTTATGCTTCTTGGCAAGTAATGCACTTGAACCAATGCTGCAGCTGGTTGAACTGCTGTTACAGGAACAAAAGAAGCTGTTTTCAGTACTATAGCCTAAAGCTTTGTGACTATTTTTACTGTAACAGCTATTAAAAGGGTTGCAACTACTTCATTAGTAAATGGATTGTTTTGAGTAAAGATTATAGGCAACAGAAATTAGAGATAGGGTTGCCAAAGTAATTTCTGCAGTGTAGAAAGAATCCTGGAGTAGAAATACTTAGCTAGTCTGCAAGTTACTTATTAGCGGCATCAGCATATACAAAATTTAATGTGTACCAATACTGCATAAACAATGAATCTTTTAAATTCCTATGTTGGAAGAACATGGACAGAACAAAGCTGATCATCACAAATCAGAAAATGTGGAGCTATCATTGCTTTTGTGACCTGCAGAAATGTGTGTTCCACTGTTAAAATTGTAGTACCTTCCTTTCTTTTTTTCTTACAATTCATATTTTTTGTAGTAGATTGTTCTTCCTATAACCTGTTTTATCTGTACCTGTCTTGTCTGACTCAGTCCTGTCCCGTCTCTCTTACACTCCAGCTGTCCCGCTCATTGTTTCACTTCCAGTTGCTTCCATTGGAGGCAGCTGCATTGAAATCCATACTGTCATCACCAAATTATAACACACTGGGTCCCTCTGTAAGGATGCAGATTCCTCATCTCTAGGAGCTCTCAGAACGTTCAACAGCCTCAGTAGAGCCAGGAGCTTCATCTCAGCTCTCTACAAAGCTCTTGATAGTCCCTCCATAACAGATATGTAGACTGAGGGTTTCTTTAAGCTCATAACTTGAGCTTGAAGTATTAACTGCATCTCAGGGGTGTATTTACTTTAAGCTGTATATTTATAAAAAGAGATCTCTTGGAAGGCTCATGCAGATTCAGGAGAGAATAAAAGCATAACCTTGGAAAAAAAGCCAGATGTCAAGAGACTAGTGTGAAGTATTACTCTGAGTGGTTAGCAAAATGGCAGGGGTCAGGGGAAAGATTTTCACTGACAGTTATTCTCCTTTTATCTCTCAACCAGTAATCACACTCTTCAGTGTAAAACTCCTTTAGTTCTAATGCTCTCAATGTTTACTGCTCACCTTCCTCTACTGTCATTCTCCAAGCCTCAAATTTCCTATAGTTGACTGCAGCAGTTCTGTATCCAGATGCAATGTTTTGAAATGCTGTACTGAAACAAAACAATTAGCACATCCTTGCAGCAAAGTGCTGTAAATAAAGCAAAATTTCTCTCTTGACTCTATGTCAGCTGCCTAGCCAGTATCACTGTCCGTAAGTATCCAGGCTTCCACAGGATAGATGGGGAAAAACTGAGAGATAATTGGTTATTTTCAAACCAAAATCACAAGGCTCTGGTGAACTTTACATCCAGGCTGTGGTTAATGGTGATGAGTAACAGAAATTACTTCCTATGGAACAGCAAAACCTGCTCTAGCAGAAGTTAGAAGGATTTTAGCTGTAGAGAGACTTCACCTGTCTGTAAAACAGATGGGTATGTTTGAAACCTGACAGTAATTTCTCTTCTCTTTTCTTAAGAGTTCCTCAAACAAACAAATTCTAGGCTGATTGAAGTCCTCAAATTCATTTCGCTGTTCATGCAGCTTTCCATTCACTGGCTTTATGTTGCAAAAGAAATTTAGATTGGTGTAGTAAAAAAATTCCACAAATTCCACTAGAATCTGCAAATTGTGTGACTTTCTTATGAGGATGAGTAGTAACTGGTAAGTGACTAAGGGAGAGATATTAATAAAATTGTATCTTATGATAAGGACAGCAGAAGCTAATTTTCCTTCGCTATTTAGTGTGTAAAGCAAGCTAACACCACTGCACAATCTCCTACATTGCAGCACATGCTGCAACATTATGTGTTTAGTGCTATGTGTACTAATAGGATCATTGCTAGCGTAGACAAGCTGTCAGCACTTTATAACCTTTTCCAGTGACTCCTGGAAACAAGTCCATGTATACTACAAATAAGGTCATAGGTAGTGAGACACATTCAATGAAAAGGAAAGTCCATTTTCACTGGGTCTGTTTTGCTGGTCTATACTGCTGCTGAGAAGACACCGATGTCAAACTCTGTGTGTTGCAATAGCCACTTAAGAACTCTGGGAAAGTGTGTGTGTGTGTGCATGTGTGTGTCCGTGTGTGTGTGTGCGCATGTGCGTGTGTGCATATGTGTGTGTGTGTGTTCATATATCTGACAAAGCCTCCACGACTTTGGCTCCCACTGTTCTTTCATTAGAAATGCTGCTTTCTTGTTTGGAGTGGCTCTTGCTGCCTTAGGGAGACAGAGTAGTTATACAAGTAGATTAAACCAGTTCAAACTGATCATATGCTGTGGGGGAGCTTCCCCTCTCTCTCTTCAAAACAAATACCAACAAACCCCACTGTAAAGGGATACAGCCTTCATTTTAATATGACAAGACTCTCTTAAAAACTAATCTCAACTTTTATTTTGCAAAGTATGTTCCACAAACTTCTAAACACTTTGACATGTCAGAGGTACCATTGCCTTACTCTGCAAGGATGGTTTTCAAATGGAAGTCATTATTCTGCCTTTTCTGGTTCTACTTTGCATCAGCTTTCAAAGCTACTAAAACCTTGTGTAACATGCCTTTGGTGACAAGCTACTATATCAGCTGGAGACAATCACAAATAAAACTCAATACATTTATGCAATTCTGATAGCAATGCATAATTTCTGCCATAATGTGGGACTTTTGCAGCTGCCTTCAGTTCAAAGTTGTGCTTAACTCCTGAGCTGCAAATCAGCACAGTCCATGTTGCATATACTAAACTATCATTGCAATTTAGTCTCTGCACTAACTATATACCCAGTTTTTAACTACTACCCTCAGGCTAGGCTATGCTATACACTACCATCAGTTACCATTTCAGATGTAATACAAAAATTAAACAACTGTTGCCAGAAATTAGGACATGTTTTTTTTCCTGAGTATTTCAGACTAAACTATGTTTAACTCACTTTACCCATATACTCAGGAAAAATTAGAGAAATAATACAAAATTATTTTCTTTTTGAAAATTGTAATGACATTTCCTTTCTCTTTGGGTCAAGCTGCGAGGCTGCAGGAGAGGGGAGAGGCATGGACATGCGGAAAGTTTTATGATTCCTGGGAGGCAGCAGCAACAGAAAATGTCTTTTGGATCCATATTATAGTAGTTTGTGAAGTCTGGCTGCTTAATAGTCTAGAAATAATCTTTTACGAAGAATCCAGGAATACTTTATAGACCTGAGAAATCAATGAAGCAGGAAGGAACCCATCATCTGCAAAATGTGGGAAGGGGATGAGGCAGTCCACCAGTTTTATGTCACCCCCTATCCAACATGCTGCTAGATGGCAGTGATGTCAGACGCTCGTAAAGCAGTAATGCCTTGTGTAAGGAAAGGACTGTGTGAGTTTGGATAGCTAATTAATTTTTGAGGGTTTTTTTCCCCTTGGCTCCATGCTATTTGAGTTAGTCTTTACCTTATTGCTCAGGCTTTTACATACACATTTCCTGGGATGAGGCTGCTTTACTTTTAATGCTTGAGCTATTAGTTCTACAAGTAAAACTCTTTATCAACTGGTGTCTTAATTTCCAGTACTTCCATGTATCAAGACTTGATAAATTTTATCTTTTCTACTTTGATTTTTTCATTTCCTCCTCTCCTGTAATCCACTGGCTCTTTTCTATTGCATGATGGCAGATTTTCTTTATCATTCCCCTACTTATTTCTCACTATCTGTATCGTTATCAACCTCCCTTCTGCTCAGCCCTCCACCTCAGTCCTATCAACAAAGACATAATTGTGTTTAACTGGTAGCTTTTCTCTCTTCTGCCTTTCACAGGACTTTGCTAGAAGCACCTCCAAAGCTACTTAAGTTTCTTCTTGAGTTTCCCTTTCCTATAATGCACCCATGAATTTTAAAACACTGCTCCCCATCACACTGACAATTACTGTCTCATTATTTCCATGCATTCCGAAGTTCCAGATAGGCAACATCTTGTTCTGTGTTTTTACGGTGTTACTTACAATGGGATCATAGCTTGTGACTGAAGCTGCAGGCAGGAATATAATACAAATAAACAGTAATTAGTGGTGGACAGGTGTTATACTCCTGCAAAGAAGGCTGAAGCTTTATATGTAAAATGGAATGTGTCATGCTGATTAACAAGCAAGAACCAGGTTAGCTAAAATTCTGACTAAACACTACATACAAGTCTTTCAGAAGTAATTTCTGAAGAGTGAATCTACATAGTACAAGACTGGTATTCCTGTTTGAAAGAATAAAGTTGGACTCGATACTTTTGTAGTTTGCTATAACGAGCTGTTAAAAAATGGAAGGGCTAAGGACCTGGCATCTAACTTTGCTGCTTCTATTCCTGGATGACATTATCTGCTTAATTTTCTTTCAAACCATGTCTCTCATTTTCACCTGTTCAGTGGGCAGGACATGAATATTGGTAGTTCTTTGGGTGTGATACAGGATCTTGTTGAAGAATGGTTGCCAAAAATAAAACCATTTACTACATGTATGATACTACTGTGCTAGTCACTTTGCCCTGAGAAAGGTCTGAAAATATAAGAATAAAACATTACTGAGACCAAATAAAGAGTTTTTGTTCCATTACTGTTTCCACAACAGTAATAAGTAATATGTTTTTTGATGTTGAACACCAATAATTAACAAAGGAAAGAGTAATTCAGGTTGTGATTATTATTGTTATTATGGATATATATTACTGAATATTGACTAAGCCAGCTAGTAGGCAGAAAAGAAATAAGTTCATACAAAAACAACGTAAAAGAAATTTCAGATCCTGAAATTTTCGCTGTTACATTCAGGCTTAGACTAGAAACTTTAATAATGACAACTGATTTTGCTTTAAAAAATTGAAGCATTTGGTTGCTGTTTATTTGTAACATTTTATTTCAAATACTTGGAAGATGTTTTGATTGTAGCTTTTATTACAGTGGCAGTGAAATAAGGCTTATAGTGTTGTCCAACAGTTTTCATTGAAAGTATTGACTTTCAGTTTCTTCTGATGGCATTAAATGTCAACCATTTGTCTGAAAATTTTCACACTTGCATCTTACAGTTGGCTGAAATTCTTGGAAATATTTCATAAATTAATTGAACCATGATTGAAAATAAGGATAGGAGAGGTATAAATAGTATGGCTAGTTTAAAGTGGTTTCTTGATATTATGACATCTGTATGGTTTTGTATGAGTGCAGAGGACAGTATGATACAGAAATAGCTTTAAATAGTTTGGTAGGAGAAGCAAGAGAGTTTCAGAAGGGTAATTATCTGCAAAGACTTATTTGCTCTCTGACTGGTTGTGAAACCACATGTGTTAAGAAGGGACAGAATTAAGATAATTTGTTCAGCCTTTCAGTTATCTTGCACAGGGAAAAGACAACAAAATCTGACTCCAAAGTCAGCTTTGCAGAAGGGATTCTAAAAACAATATACATATTTCATAAGGCAAGACAGTGCCTGCCTGGCTTTCTTGTCCTTTCTTGCTGCCTTAGTGGGTTGACATGTCATTATAGTCCTAACTAATGGTGCATGGCCTCTCCTCTTCCACGGTACCATGAAAAAAGAGTTTAAAGCAAAGTGAAGGAAAACTTCAGTATCAACCTTACTGGTACACTTTTCTTCCACCCTTTAAAATTTCCTTTTTAAATTAAGGGAAGAACTACTATGACCTACTCTAACTTTTTGAAAGGCATAAGGTTTTTCTGAATTGATTTCTTTTTTAAGTCTGGGACCTGAGACTTAACTAGAAGATATCTTTTTTGAAAATATTTATTCTTTATTTTAAAATCTTTAGCGAACAGCAATCTAATTTATCTATGACTTTTTCCAATATTATGGTAATAATTAGATCTACCTGAAAAATGAGAATGTTGATTTTTTTTGTAATAAAGTTTAAAATTCAATTCATTTATCTATTTATTTATTTGTGAATCAAATCAATGTGGCAAGTTCTAGCAGGTCTACAGAACATTCCCTTTTCATGGTCATTTATTTTAATTTGGGTCTTTAGGTTGGTAAACACAAATAACCAAAATAAAAGAGCAGAAGCAACATGTTTTGATGTTATGTGAATTAACCAATTTGCCTTTAAAAACCTAATAATAGTGAAATCAATGTGTCTAACTAGTCACTGGAAGAAGTTAACTTTTTTACCAAGATGACTATTTCTTACCATTTTAAAAAATATCAGTTGTCATTACTGTTAAGTTCAATGTGTTACCAATTCACTATGAATCATATGTGTGTATACACATGCACATGCTGATATATAAACTGTAAACAAAGCAACACAAATTATGGGTTTTTTTCAGCAGATCAAATGATGGAATTGTGTAACCTCACATGTCTAGTCCATTGGTCATTCTCCAGTTATTTTTGAGTTTTGAACACTAAAGCTCAATGCAGCATTTTAGTAACTTCCACCTTAAAACAAATACAAAGGTAGTAATACCTTTCTGTACATGAATTTTAATCCCTCTTCAGAGTCACTGCTTACCAGCGTTCTCCATTCTGTAAGTGGTTCCTATACTAACATTGAATTTTGCCATAATGCCACGCAAGGCTTAGTCTTAGCCACCTGCTGAAAAATGAGCACCACTCTATTTGTTACCTATTCTTTTTTGTGTTTTGGTTTTGTGTCATTTACAAACTTAGCCAGCAAGGATTTCATTGTGTTTTGGTTGCTAACAACCTTATAAACAGAAAGGAATAAGGAACTAATCCCTGTGGGATCTCTAAGATGCACACCTGCTCTCTGAGGAGTCTTCACTCTAGAATTAATTATACTTTGAGACTTGCTGGTTCTTCAGAGTTGAATGCGTGTAATGTGTACCATGGTAATTTTTCTGGTCTTCTGGCTTCCTAGTAATACGTCATGCAGTACCCCTTCAAACATGTTACTGAAATCTAATTGCATTACACAACCAAATTTTCATTTAATCAGCTATTACCAAGTTAGCTAGACAGGTTACATTTTTTTTATATTTTTGTAATGTCCTGATTTTGCTAAGCTTGGAAAAAGGAAAGACTCTGCCTCAGATACAGGCAATCTCAATGTATTCCTGATGCAATTAAAAATTGTTTAAGCCACCAAATATTGGCCTTTCATATAAAATTGCATGGTTGGAGCTTTAGGCATCCGATGTGCACCTGGCATCTTTCAGTGTGCAGCGGTACCTGAGCAAATAAGACGAGATCACACTGCTTTAAAACTCTAATCTACCATGTCAGTAAATAAAAGTTAGCTTGTCATATGCTTCCACATCCACCCTTTGTAAGAAGTTCTGTTTCAGAAAATGGGGCCATTTCATCAGGAAAGTGTCTTCTGTGCATTAGAAATTTCAGTGCTGCATACATTAAGAGATGCAGGATGATGCCCTTGAGATCTGTTCCTGTGTATGAGGTGTGGATGAACAGCAAATAGCACAGCTGCTGAAAACAGAATCAGTTTTTTAAGCTTACCTATGATAAGCCATAAGTATTAAAAATATTTTTCAAACTCTGCTCCCCATGTTCCCTTGCATAGCTGTGAAATTATGAACACTTTTTCAGACTTACTATCTCTGTCCATTTTACCAGACAACTGTTTGACTTCCAGAATATTTTATTATATTTCAATTTCACGTATCAGTCACTTCTTTAATATTAAAGTTTGTCTTAGTAGGAATGTCAGTGCTTACTCAGGATAATATTTTTATTCTATCCTGTATTTCTTCTCATACAAATTGCATTATAAGATATATTTGTGATGGGATAATAATTTTTAATCTCCTTCCCCACAATTCCAGTATTTATCATTACTTTTATTACCATCTGTCTTGGGTTTTTGGTTGTTGTGTATAAAAAAAACCCCAAAATGGCCTTTTGCTATGTGATTTCTTACTTAAGTTACCATTTGGATTTACCCTGTTACCCTAGCTGGTCGCATACCCATAACATAAAATAACAGCCTTCTGTCCCCACAGCCTGCAGCCACTTAATGGGTAACTTCACATTGAATAGGAGGGCTAAGGAATCAGTCACTGGAAACTAAGTGACACAAGTATGGCTGGGTTTGGATGTTTTGGAGAAATCAGCAAGTTTTTTTTTTTAATCTAAGCTCCCAAGATGTAGTTAAGAGTTTTCTGGTTTACATGAATTTGAGAAGTGACAAGGTAAGCTGATGAAATACATTGGGTTTATAACATGAGGATTTACACCATCTACCTCTGTCTCCCTATCTTTGACTAGAGGTAATTGTCTTCTACTGCCTTATTCTAATAAAATTATTGAGGTCTCCTTCATACTGACTAAACTTTCCACTCTCCCAACTAGGGTTGCTTGGAATATATATATATATATATATATATATATATATATATATATATATATATATAAATACAATTTATTCTTCATGTATTTTCATAACAACTACTTCTAATGAGCATCTCTTTCTACCTTCTTAGGCTTAGCAATGCAGTGACTGTAAGATATGCTGCATGCTGGTTTTGATGTACTTTGCTCTGCTCCAGTCTGTTGTCTCCAGTGGTTTCAAACTATTTGAGACTCACCATTTTCAAAAGATGAATTCTTTTAAACTTGCAACACTGGGACTAGTTCTGACATTGATAAATGAAGTGAGAAGGAATTCATACTGCAGCACCAGCAAACTCCTTTTCCATGAAGATATTTTCTAGAAAGGGGAGAAAAAGCTACAATGGATGGACTTACGTTCTTGATAGTGTTACACTGAGAATCTAGTTATGGGCAAAAATTGCACACAACTTATGTGTGGACCCAACAGGACATTTGTTTGGGGACTTATCTTAATGATAATGGTTTGGATGTTTCAGCGGTCTGTTCAATGCACATAGCCTCCTCTTCTATTGTCCTGATTCTGAGAATGAGTAATCCTGCTGTTCTGTGGAAACAGGTGTTTCCTCTGGATTTACTGTCCCATATTCTGGAATATTTTGAAGAGGAAGATCTTATAACTTCTTCCAGTCTGAATTTTGAAGGTTTATCTAATATAAAATCCTGTATTCCCAAAGTTGTTTTTTGATGTATTGATTTGAATTTATTTTAATTTTCATGAAGATGTGATAATCATGGGATCTTTGGTGAATATTTTTTCATATTTTCAATATTTGTTTTACAGCTGAGTGACAATGACAGTTTAAGGACTGCCATTCTTTGGCATAATCTTTGTTTAGTTCCATATGTAAATTACATTCTAATTTTGCAAGCTGAAGAGTTATATATTCTAATTTAAAATATTTCCATCAAAAGAGAGACATGATACATACAGGAGAGATTCATTAGCTAAGGAAGATTCCCAGGAAAATTACAAATCAACTGTGCTCTATTTTTGTTGATTAAAAGGTATGTCTGAGGTATGGGGGGACATAAAAGTTGTTTTTTTTAAAAAACAGAAATAGTTGTTTAACTCAGAATATACTTTTTATTTTGTTAATACATTTATTTGTGCTTTACAATGTTAATATTTCATTGGAAAACTTGATGAGCATAAAAAAGCAATGAAGAAATTAGCCTCATCCTCTCACTTTGACACAAAAGACCGTAACAGAGGAAATGCAGTCAAGAAAATAATAGTGACCCTTACTCTGAGCTATCAAATAGAAAAGAAACAAGCTGGAATTTTTGTCTTTCTTGAATATTGTAACTTAATTTTTCACTTAGCATTATTTTGGGGGTATGTGAATGTATTGTTCATGATTTTTAAAAGTACTTGTTCATCTGAACCTTGTCTTCACGTGGTAAATGTGTTTGGCTAAACATATATAAGAATTAAGAGACAGGAGGGCTAATTGTGTTAAGAGGTAGTAAACACACTACTGCTTGCAGCAGTTTTCAAGATGATTGATTCCCTATTATATGTGTTCTTGCATCTTGGATCCCACTTCAGGAAGCTGCATCTCTTCAAGAAGGCCAATAATCCATGTGCTGGCATTCATCCCAAAGCTACAACTTAATGACATTTTATCCCACTAGCTAGATATGAAGAAAAATGAGACTATAAATGCTTATCTTTGTAAGTAGCAGTAGAAATATTTTTCCCTAAGTTACGGAAAGCATTATATAAATCCTTTATGCATTAAAAAATCATTTCTTTTATCCTTTAATGTATTTTTCCATGGAACATTAGAAGAATAAATACAAGCTTCACATTAATGGCAAAATGTTTATAAAGATCACTTTCTGAGAATAATGAATACCCAATGTAATATTCTATATTAGCTATTTGCATCTATAATGGTACTGACCTCTGTATCTCTAAAACTTTCAATACATCAGAAATTATTTGACTGTTTCTTCAAAGGGAGAATAAACCATCTGCTCTCTGCCCTGTTTGTATTTTTGTTGAAGTGAAAGCCACTTTTGGGATTAGCATTTATATACAGAAGCACATTTTAGTTCTGATTTTGTCCTGTCCTTATCCTTATGATGTCAATTGGCCTGAGGAGAATGCAAGGTTAGATCCCTTAGTCACCTAATTTTCAAAAGGGAGGTTTTAATGATCTCAGCAATTTCAGTTTTTATATTTTGGTCTTGAGAGTTTTCATGACTTGTCCTGTTATTTTGTGGTAATGGAGTCTTGAACTGTGTGGTGTGTGCAACATCCTTTGCAAGGTAAGTTTTAGGATTGCTAAATTAATTTAATTACATATTATGCAGGGGGGAAGAAAAATATTCTTCTTCAAGCAACATCATTGTTCAGGCACTTCTTCTGAGGTGCCCCCAGGCCGCACATAAATAGATTGTTTTCCACTGGGTTGTGCTGGAGAGAAGCACATTCAGAGCTGTAGTCTAACTAGTATAATTTTGCTTTGTCTTCTCTGGAGCTGATTTTATCATTAACAATAGCATGCTGGTCAAGTGACCAAAGCATCTCCTAGTTTAGTGTAACCTCTGTAAATGAAATATATTTTAAAAGGTCTGAAAAACCTAGGTTTGTCACTGTGTCTCAAAAATCAGGTAACTGGGAGTGGGTGGGTGTGCTGTGCAAGCTGTAACTGGGAACCAACAAGGAGGAAGCAAACTGTGGTAAGTGAACATGTAAAAATGACCCAAATGGTCACCAGAACTGGGAACAAAAGGACCTCACCACATATCACCATGATCAAACTCCTTCCAGTTCAGACCTCAGGACATTGCTAACTCCTTTTAACCCCTCACTATTCTTCTTGAGGAAGAATGAAACTTCCAACCTCAGGATCAAGAGTGAGCATAACATTTGGAAAGAGAAATCTTTGTATTCAATGGTATCATTAAAGAGTCTTTTCTTTATTAATTATATAATTTGTTTGACTGGATGCTTAAAACTTTTACTGGGCTAACCATAAATTCTTATCTTCATATATATGGTGTGTTCCCTTTTGCCTATAACAAGATATTGAGTCTAACATGATCTGCCAACTCACATGATTCTGGCAAAAATGTAGTCTGCTGTGTCTTTGCTTGAGTGTCTTGTCTGACATACAGAGTCGTGGAAAACAAACATCCAGAAGTTTTGACATGGGTTCTGCAAACACTAAAATCATTACAAGAGGAAATCAGAAAAGTAGATGCTTGCATTGCTAATCTAGGAGAAATATGGAGGATTTTTTTTTATTTTTTAGGGTACACATGGGTCAGACCATTGCAGAAGGGAAATTCTTAGAGGGTTTCTGGAGGACTTGAATAGATTTACTTTGAGGATTCAGGACTAGATCCTTGAATGGCAGTATGATAGTGCTCTCTTTTTAAAGAGATACAGTTGTTTCCTCTTTCTGAGATGTAACTCTATCTGTATGTGAATTCTGCCTTCCTTTGAATTGCTGACAGCATTTCACTTTCGTTTTCTTGGTCTTTAAAAATCAAAAGGGCTGTACATCTATAATTATAACACCACCAATAATTTGGCCAAATAACAGAAAAAGCCATAGGTTGGCTGCAGAAAAAAAGCCGTCTTTTATAAAAGTAATTAGTATGACCTTCCATAATGAAAAGGACATGCTATCTTGTTCAAATGTCTCAGTCTTTTCTTTAGCACCTAAGCAACGTAATATGTACAAGGTTGTAGCAAGTAATTTAAAAGAATAATGGTAGAATGTATTTAATTGCAAAGTCCTGGATCATATTTAAATTTTAAGTCATTCATTGTGCACCTAAAATTCACATTACTGGCAGAATGTGTGGCTAAAGGAATCTCATTTATTGCAGATTGCTGTTTATTACTGATAAGTCCTATTAGTGTTTGAGGTAGGATTAATGCTGATTAAGGTTCAGCTGGTATGTTTTCAGTGTAGGTAATTAAAATGAGAAATTGTTTAGGTATTGGGCCCAATGCACAGTAACTTTACTTTATGGAGAACTCTAGTGTAGCAGACCTTGGGACAGCTTCTCTTTCTACTGGCATCGGGGGCAAGAGTCCGTCAGGCCTCTTACGAATGTAAATGATCAGGCCCTGATACTGAAAACTCCCCTCACTCAGTTACAAGGAGATTTACAAGGAGATTAATGTGACTTCATCTTAAGTGTTTACAATTAGTTCAAGTATTTCTTGCTAAAAAAGATAAAGCTATATTTTGCTGTGTGGAGAATAATTTGTACCCATGCAAAAGATGCCTGCCATAATGATATGCAACTATGCATGTTTCCTCACCATTGCCCTGCTTTATTATCAATGTAATTAGAAGAGCTTTAGATTGATATTCCATTACAAATCCATCTGTTATTTTATTTATTCATTAAAGATAATTAAAAAAATAATTATATTGTTGACTTTCTATGTCTCATCTTTAGATGATGTCATTATTTGTGCCCACATTTAGTGTGGAAGGATGTTGTTTTATGTATTTGATTATTTTCATTTTTTGTTGATTGTGTCAGACTGACAAATGCACTAAACATTAATGAATATTATTGACCATTGCTGTGACACAACAAATTATTTTTACAGTCTTGATACAGGAAAAAGTCCTTAACATTCCTGTTCTAAGCAAAATTATGATCGCTCTGTTGATTAAATACACCTGTGTGGGGTAAAATGTTTCCTTTTTCATGTGGAGACACAAAACTAATCAGTATTTCCCATCAGAACTCCAACAGTAATGGGCAACAATCTTTTTCTGTTTCTTCAGCATCCTTTCAGTCATACCTTCCCTTGAATGCTTACTTGCTGGTGCGTGGAGAGGTGGTACAATGCCATGATCTGTATTATTTTCAGCTGTTACTGCTGTAAGAGACCTTCCTCTGAATGAGGGGCATCAGGAAAGTGTCTTCCAAGGCAAAATCAAGGTAACACTGTTGAAAATATTGTGAGAGATTATATGACTTTCATCACAGATACTGGTTTCTATTAACATAGAATTATCAGCTTCAGATCATTAATATTTGAGGATGTATTAATTGTTTCTGTTTATGATTAATCCCATTTGATGTAGAAAGTCAGAAATGAGCATGATTGTATAGAGGCAGTGTCTTTTTGTGGATACAGAGTAATAAGTAATGAAAATTATTAAAGTTCTAAAGAGATAATAGTAAAGTAAGATCTAATGGCTATCTATTAATAACTTCTGTCATGATAAATGAAGAGTTCATTGAACAGATCTTCAGGTATCAACCTCAGCATTCCTTGCATCAGATGAATATGATATTCAGTTCCTTAAGCATTTGGTTCTATTTTCAGCATAAATCTCATTAGAATGCTGTTATCTGACACCTTCCTTTGCTTTTGACAAATTTTAATTAACAGTCTCTTGGGACATTGAGAATGTTTAGGAGTTGTGTGTTCATTGAAATCTCAGTATTAGAAATCCAAATATACTTTTTTTGGGAAAAAAATATCTTGCTGCTCAAACGATTTCATGGAGTGACTTTCCTTACAATTGTTCTGTTCTTGGTATTTGGTTTAAAATTGACTGCCTCTGCCAAAGAGAATTATAGCTGCTTCAAACTCAGGCTAATTCTGCTGAATCAAGACAAGAGTTCTGTCAAATTTTTACTGCTAAATTTCTAGAATTTCATTTTTCTAACTTTTGAGGAGACCAATATAAAAGTGCTGATACTATCTGTACCTATTTTTGGCATGATTGGAATGCCCTGTGCATCTGTAGGTGAAAGGTTTGGTGCTTTAGACCTGTCAAAAGGAACTGGCTAAGGAGACATCCTAAACAGGTTTGAGTTTTGGTGTTTCCCTCCCCCACCCCTCACCCCCAAAAATAAAATAAATATTTGCTTTCAAAAAAAATAATTCTGCATATAGACAGGTAACATAGTTATTTTCAAAGTATTTGATAATGTTCTGGCATAAACCAGAGTGAAATATGATGTGGACTCACTTATCTTTCAAGAGTTTCCTAGTCATCAACTCTAGCATCAGTCTAAGTAGAAATTATGCCACTTAAGAATATTTGGCCTGTTTAATTTCTTCTAGCCTGTGAAACAAATAATTATTTTTCTCATTAAATACATGGCTCATCTTTAAAAATGTGGTTCATCCTGTTTCAATAAGTACATATTGACAGTACCAGAAAAAAGGTTTATTTACACACATTCTGACTAGGGGACCCAAGTTGTGCTAATGGGGAGTCAAGTTCAAGAAGCCCACTGAAGCATCCCAGATGTGCAGGGAAGATGCCAAACCTGGGCTGGTAGAAGAATATGCAGGATGATACTTTTATCACTGGCTAAATCTACCACCCTGTCCTGTGGTCTTTTTTGATCCATGATGTAGGAAGAACTTGGATAGCAAGCGGTAAAGTAGCTTAGTGCTTTAATATGTATGCTTAGCTTTGTATGAATGTTTCTGGTTTTCCAGAATGATGTCCAAATTGATTCAGTACTTTAAATAATATTTCTAACTTTGTTCTGCTGCTTCATTCTTCACAGTTAGCAATGTGAAAAATTAGACTCAGAATAGGGACAGTAACTTAGTCGAGACTGGGTTCCTTATTTAGTTCACCAAATTATGGCTAAATTCATACTTACTAAATGTCAGTTGCTTATTCAGTTAACTTCTGAGCACAGACCTTGCATCAGTGTTTCCATTTTCCTCCCATCCTAAGTGAATTGTCCTTTTGTAATTCAATTGTTCTTGTTCACTGGTTTGACAGTTCACAAAGTTAATGTATGAATTTTTATGGAAAGATTCCAATCACTCCTAAACTTTGCCTGAACTGAAAGGATGCTTAAGAAATTTGTATGTTAGAAGTACATTTTTAATGGATATAAATCCATGCATTACCTTCTATGCTTCTGAGCCTACTTAACTGAGCAATAGTTTAGTTTTAATCTGTACCACAAGGAAAGAAATGCCTCTGTAGTGCAACAGTTCTGTTTCGTGAATCACTTCCACATGTAATTTTTATCTCTATGTCAGGAATTGTGAAGTATGAGACAATTCAGCTTCTGTTTCATTTTCAGATGCAGGAAATTTCCTCTAATGTTATTTTTTAATTATTATCACTACTGGATTTAACACTGGCTTTCAGTGTTTGGTACAGATTAAGTGTCACTGTCCTGTTTGTCCTTTATAGAAGAAGGAGTTTCTAATTATGAGGTTGAGAAAAGAGGGAAAAAGAAGCAACAGAAATAATTTTGTTGTTTGTTTTTGGTTTTGTTTTTTTGGCTTTTCCTAACATCTGCCTGTCCCAGACAAGGTATCCAACCTCCTGCAAGTCCAGCTCATTAATGGACGTGTCACTTATATGTCTTTTTTCTTGAAACTAGCAAGAATTGCCTCCAGTGCACATGTGTAATCCTTGCAGCTGTGTATGTCCTCTCCGTGGCTATTCTCTGTGATGCAGTTGCTGCTGGTGCTGCTGCTGCAGTGTCTACGTATGGAGAGGTTAGGAAAGTAATGTGGTCCTCTCAGAAGTCAGAATGTTGTAGGCTGGGTTTATGTAGGTGTTACCATCTTAATTTAGAATTTTTGGATGAAAAATATCCTTTATTCTCTGAAAACTAGAAAAAGACAAGCCTCTCTTTCTTTTATCTCAGGATTTCCTTTCCTTTACCCTTTTTCTGACAGTAGCGCTGCATGGTACATAGCATTGTTGGTGAAAGAGTACAGAAGCACGGAAGTTTGGTGCTGGGCTGTTACCATACATATTCCCACAGATTTTTTGTCAAGTGCTGTTTTAGAGCCATTGACATGCTCTACAGTCTCAACTAGAAGGTTAAAAGCCAGAAATTTTACAAAGCTTAAGGACACAGAGTTAGGTTTTTATTTTGCAATGGCTCCATGATATAAGTGGGCTGTGGTCATGGTTCTACTCATAAAAGACTTTGTTTAGATGGTAATTTTGTAGAATTAATTAATTTTCTTCCCTGAAATGTAAAGGTACTGATGTGACATTTATTTACTAGTTGCCTCATTTGAATCTCTCATCTCCTCCAAAAACCTCCCAAAATCTTGAGCTTCTGTATGATCTTTAACACATCCAGGTCAAATTGAGAACCATTTTTTGAACTGATGTAGTATATATGTAGAAATGTTCTTATAAAAATTTCATTCCATTCAAATGTGTTAATTCTGGAAAGATTATCATAGTAATCATTTAGATAAGTAACTGAAAAGATTATTTTGAAGATATTTCAGCAATGAGTTCTAAGGAGGACTGGGAATGACTAAATATAATGAATAAAATGTATCTGGTTAAAATAAAGATGAATTGACACACTTTAATCTTGTTTTTTTCTTAACTTACCCCAACACCTTTCTCAAATTTTTGCCTGGTGTCTGCATAGACATAAAATAAAATCAATGTGCAATTGCATTACTTTTGATTTTTCTAGGTTGTTGCATTTAAGAGAATTTGTTTCCATGAGAACAGATTGCCAAAGAAATCATTCAGCCTACGTCTTATCAGACTGATCAATGAACTCTGTCTTTTTCTGCAGGTAAAACGTCCTGCATTGACTGGATTTACATTAAACCTGGCAAGTTTAGGGATACATTAAGAAGACTTTTGTTTCCTTTCATCGAGAGGATTGCCTTACTACTTAACCAACATCCTGGTAAGAAGTCACAGTACACTGCAGAACTGGTAGTCTAATTTCTGAGGAATGCATGTCCCCTATTTTTGTCTGCCTAAAGTATGTTCCAGATGCAATATTTTTATGCATTTATATTAAACTACACTAAGTAGCTGACTGAAGCTTAACATAATCAGGTGTCATAGCTTAACATAGCCAGGTATCCCAGACTCTGGAGGCAACAGGGGAAGTCTGGAGAAAGGAAGACTTTCCCTTGGTTGAGGACTGGGTAAGAGTTCACTTTATCAAACTTGACACCCACAAATCCATGGGCCCAATGGGATGCACCCCTGAGTGCTTGAGGGAGCTGGCAGATGTTATTGCTAAGCCACTCCCCATCATCTTTGAAAGGTCATGGAGGTGCTTGAGGACTGTAGGAAAGCCAATGTCACCCAGTCTTCAAAAAGGGCAAGAAGGAGGACCCAGGAAACCACAGGCCGGTCAGCCTCACCTCCATCCCTGGAAAGGTGATGGAACAGCTCAGCCTGGAGGTCATCTTGGAGCATGTGGAGGAAAAAATTATCAGGAATAGTCAATATGGATTCACCAAGGGGAAATCATGCCTGACCAACCTGATAGAACCTTTTATGATGAAATGGTAGACAAGGAGAGAGTGGTGGATGTTGTTTACTTTGACTTCAGTAAGTCTTTTAACATGATCTCCTGTAACATCTTCATAGGTAAGCTCAGGAACTGTGAACTAGATGAGTGCACAGTGAGGTGGATTGAGAACTGACTGAATGGCAGAGCTTAGAAGGTTATGATCCATGTCACAGGAGGCCTGTAGCTAGCAGTGTTCCCACTTCTGGTCAATTTAGTCATTAATGACCTGGATGAAGGGACAGAGTATGGCCTCAGCAAGTTTGCTGATGGTACAAACCTGGGAGAAGTGGCTGACACACCAGAAGGATGCGCTGCCATTCAGCCAGACCTGGACGGGCTGGAGAGCTGGGCAGAGAGGAACCTGATGAACTTCAACAAAGGCAAGTGTAGGGTCCTGCACCTGGGGATGGACAGCCCCATGCACCAGCACAGGCTGGGGCTGACCTACTGGAAGGCAGCTCTGAGGAGAAGAACCTGGGAGTGCTGATGGGCAGCACACTTCCCATGAGGCAGCAGTGTGTCCTTGTGGCCAAGAAAGCCCTTGAGTTCCTGGGGTGCATTAGGAGGAGTGTGGCCAGCAGGTGGAGGGAGGTGATCCTGCCCCTCTGCTCTGCCCTGCTGAGGCCCCATCTGGAGTGCTGTGTCTAGTGCTGTGGTCCCCAGTTCAAGAGAGACAGGGAACTACTGGAGAGCGTCCGACAAAGGGCTGCAAAGATGATGAGGGGACTAAAAGTATCTTCCTGATGAGGAAAGGCTGAGAGAGCTGGGCCTGTTTAGCCTGGGGAAGAGAAGACTGAGAGGGGATCTTATCAATGTCTACAATTATCTTCAGGGTGAGTGTCAGGAGGATGGGGCCAGACTCTTTTCAGTGATGCCCAGCAACAGAACAAGGAGCAATGGGCACAAACTGCAACACAAGAAGTTCCTTCTGAATATGAGGAAGAACTTCTTTATCTTGAGGGTGACAGAGCACTGGAACAGGCTGCCCAGAGAGGTTATGGAGTCTCCTCTGGAGATACTCAAAACCCACCTGGACATGATCCTGTGCGATCTGCTCTAGATGAACCTACTTTAGCAGGTGGCTGGTACTAGATGATCTTCAGAGGTCCCTTCCAACCCTGACCTTTCTGTGATAGTTATTCAAAACTCTGGATAGACCTCCAGTTTTAGAAAAGTGCTGGCATGGTATACATGGGAAAAACTGAATACCAATTATTTTTCTTAATGAATGATTTTTTTCTTGTTGCACTTGACTTTTTGCTTCTTGTGGACATGTGCTATTTTTCCTTGCGTATTAGCAGGAAAATGTTGTAAGCTAAAGGAGATGCTGATGATTTCAGCTTCCAAGCCTTTTGCTTTAGGATCTTTTCCCAGTAGCCTCCTCTTCTGATGATGTAAAAATATCCTGAAAGTTCCTAAGCAAAGCTGACTGTCATAAAGGGCACACTGGACAGTAGGTCCTTCAGGCTTGAGTTTTGTTGTTGTCAGACATACTGTGTACAGTTGTTATGCAGATTCTGTAAGGGAGTTTCCCAGATTTGTTTCTTTCAGTAGCATTTTCCTTTAGAATTGAAGCACAAAGTACATATTTTTATCAGACTCTCTATTACCAAAGCATAAACTGGAGAAGAAAATTACAGATTAATGACTGTGCAGACTGTTATAAGAATGTATGTTTTGAAGCAAAAGGAATAATGTATATGATTATGATGTGACCTGTAGAACTATGAGCACTTTAAAGATCTATACACATTTTGAAACTTTCCAATTTAATTTGTAAAAACATAGATTAAAAAATATAATATATATAATGTGCATATAATTTCAGACATTGTAGTGACAGCAATTTAAATATCAGCAAAAACTCCTAACATATTAATATAAAATTGGCAAGTAATTATTCTTTAAAATGTATATTAATCATCAGTAATTATGAGTAAAATGTGGACTGCTTGAAGCCAGTATTGTTGTTGATTATTCACTCCAGTTTGTATCTAGTCTTAATGGCTCTCATCATGTTCTGATTCTTGAAAGTAATTGATTGTGATAATGTCGTGGTTTAACCCCAGCTGGTAAGTAAGTACCACGCAGCCGCTTGCTCGCTTCCCCCTCACCCAGAAGGGTGGGGAGATGAATCAGAAAGCAATGTAAAACTTGAGGCTTGAGATAAGAACCATTTAATAATTGAAATAAAATAAAAATGAAAGAGCAATAATAATAATAATAATAGCAAGAACCATTTAATAATTGAAATAAAATAAAAATGAAAGAGCAATAATAATAATAATAATAGCAACAACAATAATAATAACAATAACAGTTATAATGAAAAGGAGGGAGAGAGAAGAATGAATTCCAAAGGGAAGGGAGAAAAGAAAACAAGTGATGCACAATACAACTGTTCACCACCCACTGAGCAATGCCCAGTCAGCCCCTGAGCAATGATCAGAAGGCCTCTGCCAATGCCAGCATTCCCTGCCCCACCCCCACCCCTGCCTCCCCCCGGTTCATATACTCAGCATGATGTCATATGGTATGGAATAACCCTTCGGCTAGTTTGGGTCACCTGTCCTGGCTGTATCCCCTCCCAATTTTCTGTGACCCTCCAGCCCTCTCACTGGCAGGGCCGGAGAAACTGAAAAGTCCTTGGCTTAGTGTAAACATCACCCAGCAACATCTACTAAGAAGAAAATTAACTCTATCACAGCTGAAACCAGGAGAGTATCCACCCTTATTCCGTATAATTTATGTCATGATACATTTTCCAATACATCATCACCTCTCCTGTCCTTTAACATAAATACACACATATAATTTCCTTAGTCTATGGACCGTTCCTCTAAAGTCTGTTGAGTTCATTTAGTCCATGACATTGGGCTCCATCTGTCACAGCAGTCTTTCTAGGCAGGGAAGATGGTACAAGGTGTTGGATTGTTGCATGTTAAAGCCAGTTCTGATTCTATTACAGCTACACTGATCTGGTTCACCAAAGTCATTCTTCATTGGTGTGACAGTTGAAAATGGATCAGGTTTAGATCTGCAAATCCAAAGCGGTAGAGATTGGCCCCACAAGATGCCCAGTACTAGCAGGCATATAGAAGCGACAATATACAGTATTATGTAACAATTAACATCACACAATGCAATTCATTGGCTATTTTCACCCAAAATCAAATCCCTTCAAGGCACACATCAAACTTCTCCCTCCTCCTGCATTACCCAACAAGTGCTTCCAGATCCTTGAGCAGAAGCAATCCCAGAAATGGGTTTGTCTTTGCCTGAAACAGGAATGACCCAGACTGTTTTCCCAAACATATGTCTAAGGTGAACTGCAGGAACTTTGTCCACTTCTACAGTATGTTAAAAGCTTTGACTGGGCAGGGCCAGCTCACTTGGCAGATCCTCTGGTGTTGACTAACTTAGTAGCTGTTGCTAAATCTGTATCCCAATGTTTTAAAGTTCCACCACCCATTGCTTTCAGTGGAGTATTTAACAGTCTGTTACATTGTTCAGTTTTCCCAGAGGCTGGTGCAGCATAAGGAATCTGATATATCCACTCATTGTCATGCTCTTTGGTCCAAGAGTATATAAGATTTTTTCAGAAATGAGTTCTTTTGTCTGATTCACTTCTTTCTGGGGTGCCATGCCACCACAAGACTTGTCTTTCAAGGTCTAGGTTAGTGTTTTGGGGTGTGGCATGGGACACAGGCTATGTTTCCTTTTTGGATCCTTGAAATACCCTCTCTTAAGATAGTCTATGCCAAAGATACAAGGAGCCTCTGGGCCAGCCACAATGGGATTTTTTTGACACTCATTCCCAGTCAAGGTTATTTCAGCTTCCAATACTATCGAGGTCACCCTAATTACTAAAATCATCATAAGATCCTAGTAAATAGAGAATAAATTAGGAACAAATGCGCTACAGGTGTTTCTACATTTTTATCCTTCAGCACAAATGTTAAAAGTTAGCATAATTAATGCAGATAATCTACCTGATAATCTATACTTTCTACTATCTAACAGTCTAGGTGAGAGTAAAACCTGATTTGCAGTGTTATGAAGATGTGTGACATTCAAACTAAAAATTAGCCTGTTTGAATGTTTTTAGTAGCTTGTGGGAATAAAAAATGGGTAGCACTGTGTATATAATAAAAAATACAGTTTTTTCTTCCTGAATTCCTAAAACTTCGGGGACAAGCAATGTCATATAAAAGTTGTGGCCTTTATCTCTGTTTTGTCTATGTGACAATTCAACAAAATCTGTTGACATATGGAAATCAACAAAACATTAACATGGCGACTCATTACATTGCTAGTTTGCTTACCATCAGTCTTTTATTTATCTTCAATTTGCCTGACTTACTGTTTTTGAAATGATGTTGCATCTAAATTTTAAGTAAAGGTGGTTGGAGGTAGCCTACATGGCTTCACTAAGGGCAAATTGTGCTTCACTCTTCTAGTGACCTTCTACAATGGAATGAATGCATCACTGGACAAAGGAAGAGCTGCTGATATCATCTACCTGGACTTTTGTAAGGCCTTCGACACAATCCTCCCTAACATTCTTGTTGCTAAATTGGAGAGAGATAGTTTTGATGGATGGACTGTCCTGCACCTGAGAAGGAACAACACCATGCACCTGTATATGCTGGGGGCTGCCCAGATGGTAAGCAGCTTTGCAGAGAAGGACCTGGGAGTCCTGGTGGACACCAAGTTGAACATGAGTCAATGATGAGTTCTTGTCACAAAGGCTGGCTGCATCCTGGCCTGCATTAGGAGGAGTGTTGCCAGCAGGTTGAGGGAAGTGGTCCTTGTTTCAGAAATAAGTCCCATGGTTTGATTCCGTTCTTTATGGAGTGTCATGTTGCCACAAAACTTGTCAAGTCTTTCAGGCTAAGGCTCCACGTGGGGCCATGTTCCCTGGCTGCAGCATAAAGCATGTTCTCATTTTTTGCCTTGTCTGGACTGACTCAAGGGCTATTGCACAAGCTATCTGTGATTGTTTCAAAGGCTTGTCACTGCTCAGGGCCACTTGCGTCTTTCAGGTCACTTGATACAGACGGCTCACAATGTGACTTTAAGCCAGAGTGTGCATTCTCAAGACACCCAAAACACGTAAGAAAGTTTGTGTTTCTTTTTTTGTTAACTGGGGAGGCATGGCTGGTTTTTTATTAATTGCATCCATTGAAAAATGATGATGCACATCTTGCCATTTTATCCTAAAAATTGGATCTCCCCTTCAAGTTCATTGACATTATTTTGTTTTATGGCAAAACAAGATTTCAGATGGATGTGGTTTAATATTTTCCCTTTTTCAAACCGTTCTCTGCCATGTTGACCCACATAATGATGTCAATACAACATGGTCCTGGGCTACCAGCTCTAGGTGACCCTGCTGGCACAGTGGTTCGACCAGGTGACCTCCAGAGATCCCTTCCCACCTCAACCCTTCTGTGAAACTGTTGTTCTGTGATTCTGTGGTTATTAAAGCAATGCTATGTGGTTCTAATCTCTAGTGTTCTGACGTAGTATTGCCTTTTTTGCCAGCAGGGCATCTGTGGCACATCTCATGTATTTAAAGCTGGTCACCTCTTGCACTGTCCTTGTAGCGACAGGAGAAGGTACCATTCCTGCCAGTGGTGTGACTGCATTTGAGGTGCTACAAGAATGTGTATGTAAGTAACCCATGCACCTCAATGCCAAACTAGCTGTGCTTAAGGTGTTGACTTTGAACCATTCCAAAGCGAGTTTCATTTCTGTGTTGTTTATCAGCAGCCAATTTTTCTAGGTTGATCATGTGTTTTCTTCATTTTTCTAGATATAAATGTTATCCACTTTTACTGTAAACATGACTTTTTATAAATGATTTAGTGACTCAAAGCTTATTTTTCCTGGTACAAGGCATCTGAAGATGCCATAAAAAGTCATTAAAATTTTCTGAAGTGTCTGCATGTTTGTACACAATTAACTTATTGTTATGGGCTTCTTCCTCATTTAAATATAATGCCAGTTTCTGAATGAACTCCTTCACTCCAATAGAAGAGCAGCCAAAGACTATCAGAATGGTGATGCCTGTAACTCATGGCATAAGGATGGGTTTAGCATGGGGCTGACCCTTACAAGTTAAAGCACCCAGATGGACCTTAAATCCCAGAACATGTGGAAGCAGTAACAACCCTTAGAAGCCCCCAAAGGATCCCTGAGGATATACCTTATTGAGTCTGGTTTTCTTTCTAAATAGGATTTTCCCTCTAAATTATACGCAAACTGATGCTAGGGAGTATTGCTTGGTAACTATTACGATTCTTGACATGACATGCCCGTAATGAAGAGAAATAGTGGCTTCTCCTCAATAAAATGTTTAGATCCATTAATGCAGATATTTTTTTAAATCATTCCTGTAAAATGCTTCACATACTATAAACCCCATAAGAAATAAACAATTGTAATCCAAAGAAACAACTTTCTAGATTCACATCCCAAGTGTTTTAAGGACTGCTTAGTGTTATGACCCATAGCCTGACAGACAAACTTTATAAACTTTACTGAGTTAAAATCTACTGTGAAAGAAAATAACTTGAATTGCCACTTTGCTTTTGTTTTAATTTACTTTATGAATATTCTCAGATATGATCCACCATTGTCCAAGCATTATTTTCCATCACCAGCTCTCTCACCAGCCCTGCAGTAGTCATGTTCTCAAGACCAAGATGATAAATTTCCTATGTTGATTCTTTAAGGAGAGAACCACATTAGATGCAGAATAAGAGTTGCAGGCTGAGGCTGTTATAAATCTTGACTCTTTACACTACATGGAGCTCTAAGGAAGTGGTATCTAGGATTATATTTCATAGGCCTTCCATGCATTTCAGGCTGTATTTGCTCTATGCAAGAAATATATTTATGATGTGACCTGAGGAATTATATGTGTGTCACACTGATAGAAAGGCAACAGGTAACTTTTAGAGATGAAAAGTAGAGAAGAAAGCATGACACACCTGTAATATCAAGGATTAGAAGGCAAGGGAGAGGAAAATATGAAGGGAGAGGGAGAAAGAAAGGATTTTTTTTCTAAAGCAAACCATAAATAAAGGAGAGTTGACCTAAACACTAATCAGTGTGGGATCCTCTCCAGATGTTCTGAGAAGATTCAGGGCTTCCTTTTCCTGAAAGTTTTGCAGGTTAGAAGGATTTGAGTCTTAGGTAAGTATTTGAAATGCACTCTCTGTTTGATGTCCAGTTAGTTTTAAAGACAGATGGAGATTCTGCATCTATTTTTCATTTCCAGTGCTATGTATGTTGTTTAGCTGGAGAAAGAAAAAATGTGTTTTCACATTGTCTGCTTACGGATGTACTGGTCATACAGGGAAAATGATAAAACTGACTGCAGCTTATGTAAAAAATAATGGTGCGAAATGCATAAAGTACATTAACTGATATGATTGGAAGAAATCTATTTGATCACATTGATTTTTATTAAGATAACATTTGCAAAAATAACATAGTAAAAAAATCCCAAGAGCTTAAATGACTTTTAAGTTGGTGGTGTTCCTTTTCAATTTAATTAAAATTAAACAGTGAAAAGAGGTTCAGGAGGTTCAGAAGTGAGGGGAAAAAGAGTAGAAAGAACAGTCTTTTGCACATCTAGGTGTCTTGTTACCTATGTCAGACAGTTGTTACACTAAGCAAGCATCAGGAACTCAGAGTATTGGGATATTGTATATTCCCTTTACACAAGTTGTCAGTTTTGTCAGTACCTTCAGGATTTAAGACAGGAAATGTCTGTAAGAATTATTTATACGAAATATTTATATGAATGCTGAAGTATTCTGCCACTGCATGACTTACAGTGTCCATACTGTAACACAGAGTGGGCACTGTGTGTAGGGTTTGCCCTGATACAACCAGGCTTCTGAATAAGAAAAGGGACTTACATGTATTCATGGCATGATTCAAGATCAGGTCATGTTCCAGTGTGACAAGTCACTGAGTTTACTTTTAAAGCAGCATTAAAATGTTGCTTTCTGAGAAGCAGGACTTCATAGAAAACATAAAAAAAAATATAAATCAAATGCTACAGGTTTTCATCAGGAGATACAGATGTTTCCTCTGAGGTATAAACTTTGCACACACTGGGGTTAAATATCTCCAGTTTGAGATTTCTAGCATAAGACAGGCTAGCTTTATTGTTTTTATTGTGATTTAATGTCTTTATTTAATGTTTCATTGTCCTGTTGAAGTTCTACAAAAGTTAGCATTGATGCCTTACAGTAATAAATACTGAATCTCAGGAGCCTCATTTTATCTGGAGAAATCAGAGCTGATAATATTAGCTATAAATGCTGTTAGTTGCATCCTCAATCATGCATTTTTCCCATATGTAGTACACTTACCTGTTATTTTATTGTGTTAATGTCAGTCACTGTTTAACTTTGAATCACAGAATTATAGAATATCTCAAGTTGGAAGGAAGCCATAAGGATCATTGAGTTCAACTCCTTGCTCCTCACAGGACTACCTAAAAATAAACCATATGACTAAGAGCATCATCCAGATGCTCCTTTAGCTCTAACAAGCTTGGTACCATAACCACTTCCCTGGGGACCCTGTTCCAGTGACTGACCACCCTCTCAGTGAGGAATCTTTTCCTGGTGTCCAGTCAGAACTTCCTCTGATGCAGCTTCATGCCATTTCCTCTTGTCCTGTCGCTGGTCACCAGAGAGAGGAGATCAGCACCTCACCCTCCACTGCCCCCCTTGAGGAAGTTTTAGGCTGATATCTGAGGTCAACCCACAGCCTTTTGCTCTTCAAGTTGAACAAACAAAGTGACCTCAGCTGCTCCTCATAAATCTTGTGCTTGAGACCTTTCACCTTTTGGTTGCCCTCCTCTGGGCACACTCTAATAGTCTGATGTCATTCTTATACTGAGGCACCTAAAACTGCACACCATACTCAATGTGGGGCTGCACCAGTGCAGCGTAGAGTGGGACAATCACCTCCCTTCAACAGGCTAGCTATGCTGTGCTTGATGCACCTGGGGACATGGCTGGCCCTTTTTGCTGCCAGGGTCCGCTGTTGACTCAACTTAGCATAATTTTGAAGAATTTTGTAGGCTTAGGTCCCTCTTGACCTAATTTACACATTTATTCACCTCTAAGGTAACTTTTCTTTGCTCTGCTTCATCTTATTAAAGTATTTATTTAAATTGATAGATTGAATTTTTCTCTGCTGGATTAATTTTCAAGTAACCATTTTTGTTTTGGTTTGTTTTTTTTTTTCCTTTTTATTTGCAAGTTGTGCTGGGCACCACTTTGAATGTGGAGCTGATGGATTAAGGTTAATGTCCACTCTCCTAAAACCCAGGGCTGTAGTACTTCATTTTGCCTTGCTCCCTCCTTAGGATCCTGAGCTCTACCACCTCACCAGGCATTGCACCAAAGTTGCCCTCGATTTTCACACGCACAACCAGCTCTTCCTTTTTTGTACCAGGCCCCGCAGAGCACTTTTCTCCTCCATCACCTGTGTTGGCTCCTCAATCACCTATGCCAGGAAGTCCATCAGTGGACTCCAGAAATCTCCTAGGTTTCCTGTGCCCCACTGTTCTCCTTCCAGCAGATGTCAGGGTGCTTAAAGCCCTAGATTACTGATTATTTACAGAGCATTGCACGAAAAATGATACTAGATACAAGTGATTTTAATTATCAGGGTAATTACAGTTCTTTCACACAAAATGAACTGTACGTGCAAATAATTCAAGATTCAATGTGAGTTTATGGAAAACTGATTCCACTAAACTACCTGTATGTAACTTTACTGAAAAGTTAGGTATTACAGATTAGTTTATATTTTATTAATGCAATGATAATTAAATTTCTCTAAAACATTGTAGTTATTGTACAAAATTTGTATTATTCATCTGGAATGGTATGAAAGAAAAACGGAACATATTAAGTGGATTGATTGTGGATTAGATAATATATCCCTAAACAGAATGTGGAAAAAGCCATTAACTAGCTGTGTCAATGCAAAAGATTTTGGTCTTTTATTGTTTTTCTTTCAAATCACTGACAAAATCTTCACTGATAAATGTGAATGTGTTTCAACATTCAAGAAAATGGTTATTAATGAAGAGAATACAGCACTTGTACAATTTTATTTATTTTTTATCCAATTACAAGAATCTTACTTTTTGTCATGACAAAGTGTGTGATCGATCGTACATCAGCAATAAAGAAGTTAGTTATTCTGCAGTTCCCGCTTACAAGATTAATTATTGAGAAGTGTTTGTGAAAAGCTATAAGAACAATCATAGTATACAGAGCCTTAACATTATTATATAAACAGTGGTATGCATACAAAAACTAATCTGAAGTATAATGCCTGGGCATGACTGATGTGCAGGTAGAAATGCAAGGAAAGTAAGCCCTTCTGGCTGAACAAAAGAGAGAGAAATGTTCTTTCCATCTTTCTGCTGAGTATGGGGCCCCTATATTGCTACCAAAAGTTGAACACCCTGCCTTCTATCTAGTTTGTAACTGAAGGATTGGAGATACACCTATTGCAATAATTGGATCAAGAACATGCAAGTAATTGGAGTTGCTTGATAGATGTGTGACAGATTTAGTCACTACACAATAGTGTCTGGCATCCACCTGTATGAGTAGTTGTAGCTGCAGCCTATCAGCAGAAGCTACTGGAAGGTTAGAGCTGACTGTTTCCATTAAGCCAATGATAGCCCCTTATCTTTGAATTAATTTAGCTGTAATGAACCAATGATGAACCTAGAGCTCACTCATGCTTTCTGTCTGGGTGAGCTGGGATCCCAGAAATGTAGGAGAATGAGATGTGGGGCAGTCGGAAGCAGAAAGAATGGACCCTTGGTAAAGATCCCTTGGAAGAATAACTCCCTGAAAGGCACAGGTAATAGGAAACTATCAGGTATCATTAGCCTGAATGAGATAGTACACAAATGCAATAGAGACGGAATACTGGCTAGGTATATATTGACAAGGCTTTGGTTTGAGAAGAGTGGACCTAGGAAGTGAAATGTGTAGTGGGTGTCATGTCCAAACTATTTCTTGGTTATCTTTACTGAATGGTTTTATGTGGAAAAAATTCAGTCTGGGTTTCTGATTGCAATCTCCAGCTTTTTCATTCTTGTTTCCCTATGGTGCTAATCAAAGCAGATTCAGCACTAAAATCTTAATCTGCCTCCACTTCTCATTGGAAAATTTAGATTAAATAAATCATTTAAACATTTTAGTAGTTGTTATTGCACTATCATAATCTACTTATGCATTTCAACTTGTCTAAGAATGATGGGCTGTTATGGGTGTTTTAATGAAAGACTATATTAAAAATGCATGAGTAATGTAAAACTATTGCAAATGAGTTCAAAATTAAAGGCACTTCATGTCTTTTATTGGATTCCTACAGTTTTGCTTGTTTTCAAACTAATGGCTGATAGTATGTGATAGGAATGCAGAAATCAAGCTGATGAATCAAGTATGCTCAAACACTAGAGATTTACTATTTCCTTTTCCACCTAACTGCAACATTGAATTTCATATACATACATATGTATTTGTGTAAAAATTCCTAAAGTATATGCATATAGATTTAACACATTGCATTTAAATAGATGTATACTCATATTTATATTTTATCAAGATAAAGGTAATGCAAGTGGATCAGCCTACCTAAGGAGGAGATAACCTTGAACTGTAGACTGCACAAGGACTTTGCAGTACATTTCAAGTAAACATCTTAGGCCACCTTTTTTTGGTATAGCTGGGAAGATTTGCAAAGGATGGGTACCGTGATCTGCTTTTAAAATCAGCTTAACTAAGTATCCCTGTTACATCTTAGACTCCAGATTGATGTGCAAATGTTGATGAGACTTTTATGTTCCAAAATCTTCTAGATGTCAAAAGAGGACCAAGTAACTGAAATATCTAACTATTTAGAATAGCCCTTGATTAAAAATCTGGCTTTATATTTAGATTAATTAAGATTGGGGTGCTGCACCTTATCTTCCCAGGTTTATGTCAATATTCCACAGTTAGAGAAGGCGAATCAGTGAAGACAGAAACTGTCTCTTATGTAAAACTGAAGAACTGTATGTAATTAGACAAAATTTTCTATAGGAAATTCAGTTATATGAACGAAATATCCCCAAGATCCTCAGAGGTGGATTGTGGGAATTAAGTGGCTCGTAAAATAATAAAGCAATTTCTCCTTTAGCACACTAAAAGAAATTGTTAGTGATTCACTCATTCTGTGTCTATGTCCAGGATGGCATTTTTTGGTTATTTACATTCTCAACATTTTCGGGGGGGGGGGGGGGGGGGGGGGGAAGCGCAGCTAAGAAAGATTGCTCTTTTCAAAAATGTTTTAGACTCCTTTAAATTGCATACATATATGACAAGTAAAACACAATACTTCCTTTGTATGGATTTATCATCATGCTTATATATGAGTAGGAGTAAAGTGGATAACGTGATGGCTGGAGGGCCAAATTTTGCCTCTCTTTCATCTTTGCATTCCTACTGAAGGTATTCTGGGATATGTATAGGCTTGGAAATGTGAAGGGGAAGAGAAGTCAGAGAAGTGCAGGTCCAGAAGCTTATTTAAAGGAAAAAATAATAAAGCTCCCTTTCTGAGGGTCCAGATTTATTTCAAGAGCTCTGGACACAAGAAAAGCTGGATTAAAATCCTTGTGTATATTAATTCTGAGGAGTTTTACAGCCAGTTATGTCTAGCTTATAAAGCAATGTCTTATCCAGTACTGTAGATGTGGTAGGTTAACTATGGCCAGCTGTCAGACACCGCGCCAGCCTATCACTCCCCCTCCTCAGCAAAAGACTGGGAGAAAATAACATGAATAATTGTTCACATTGTTCCCCTGCTACAGAGTAAGGTGATGTCCCGCCTCATGGGCTGCAGTCCTTCACAAACTGCTCCAGCCAGAGTCTTCTCCATGGACTCCAGGGGAATTTCTGCTCTGGTACCTGGAAGACATCCTTTCCCTCCTTATTCTCTGACCTGAGTGTCTGCAGGGTTGTTTCTCTCACATTTTCTCTCACTCCTTTCTCTCACAGCTTCTGCACAGCATTTTTTACTTTTTCTTCAACATATTTCCCCACAGGCAACACCAGCTTGGCTGATGGTCTTAGCTTTGGCCAGCAGTCAGTCCATCTGAGCCAGATGGAATGGATTGGAACCAGCTGTGTCCAGCATAGGACAGCCCTTGATCTCTTCACTGCAGCCCCTGCTGCTACCAAAAATTTGCCACCTACACCCAAAACAATGTGGCCAATGTATCTTAGGTATTGGTTCTTTGCACATCTATATCAGCAACATGGTTGAAAAAACATTTGGTTTTTTTCTCTGTGATTTTTTTAACTGAATTGCCTTCTTAGTTTTTTTTTAAAAAACAAAAAGCACCAAAATACACCAATATTGAAACACAGCATAAAATAAATTTAAAAATTATGGGTATTTTAATAAATCTATCAATTTTAGTATAGTTTGCCTTGAAAATTGCTGATGTACTAACTAGAAGCTCATTAATATTTGTCTTTAGACAAAGTGAATATTGCTCTGTTAATGTACCTTTGCAGGCACTGCTTGTGACCACGTATGGTGATGAGAGCAATGCAGTCTCCACCTCCTGTTGCCTGCTAAATGCCATTGACTGAAGTCACCAGAAGGAAGGAGAACTGCACAAGAAGGAAAGCAGTACCACACAGTTTAGACATCTCTTTCCATTGATTGTGAATGGCCCCTAGGTATCTCCACAGCATAACTGGAAAACCTCTGGACTTTTGAAAATCTGCTTTTGGAAAACATAAAGATAAAAAAAACCAAAACACAACAATCTTCATCTAACCCCTGGGGCATTCTTCCTGCTCTTAATAGGTACTTAATGGAGTAGAACCTCTGGAATAATCACCTATTAATCAATAGCCTCATGCTTCCTCAAGCATTCCCTCCTGGAAGCATAGGACCTGAGTTTGGGCAGCTGCTGCTTTTTTTGTTTGAAGTTAGGCTGATGAATTCCTGGAGTGCATGGGCCATAGGATGTTGGGGAGAGCAAGACATGAGGACATTCACCTCCGGCCTAATTTTGAAGGCAGTCAAGGAACAGGAATGGAAGTGGGCTTCCAGAGCTAGTTATCTGAAATACACATTCCTTTACCTGCAGTGGTATCTGGCTAAGGTAGCAGCTGTGTCAACAGAGACTAGAATATGCCACGCTTTCAGCCCTAAACTAGATTGGCTAGGTTCAGACTGCCATTGTTTTGTGCAGTATGACCTGCAATTTATTGACTTCTGGCTTCCCAGTGGCTCAGCTTCAGAAGAAGCAGAGCCTGTCCATTGCAATGAGGTTAATGATATTCTGTTTTTTCTGAGATGTTACCTCTTTCTCAGGTGGAACATAGGCTTTATTTCTGATGATGAACCCTCTCATCAGTAGATTGTCACTAAAACCTAAGAGTTCTTGCTACGTGTAACTTACCTCCTCCAGGATTCCTAAATCTTACAGCAAAGTAGGCCTGAGGAAGCAACATAAGGCTTGAGGAAGAAGGGGCCTTTCTATTCCAAGCAAGAACATCTAAGTGTGGACAGTTAATTTAAGCCTAAAGGACATTAAGGCTCAGTAGAGAAAGGATAAAATAATATAGACATCTATTTACAGTGTTGGAGACAGAGGGGAATAGATTGCTAAATGTAGATATGTTGCAGATGATTCCATTTCTAGCTGCATTTATGAAGACTATTTCAACAAACTACTCTTGTATCTTTATGAGATAAATGAGTTTTATAGTAAATGGAAATGGTGTATTTCTCATATATCTTGGCATTAATGAAATATTTAATGCAGTACTAGGTTGAAAAATTCAGGTTAAAATGAGGAAGACAGTCTTTTTGTAAGAATTATAAAGTGCCGGGGGGGAGGGGGGGGCCCCTGGGAACTAGCTGAAGGAGAGGAATTGACTTGTGTCAAAAAGAAAAAAGAAAAAGAAAAAGATTACTAGTGAAAGTCTTGAAGGTCATGTCTTAAGAGAGACCTTATTTAGTATTTTTATTACCTTGAAGGAAAATAATAAAGGGAGTGGTAACTTGACATAATTATTTTATGGAAAAAAAAAAAATTGGGAGACATTGTCAGTACAGAGCAAGACTACGATATCATGTGGAGGGATGACCTTACCCCATCCAGTTTGCCTCAAAGTCTGGAGTAACAGAGCAGGAACTAAACTCAGTAATATAGAAGTATCACCATATGCTTTAACAAAAATTGACCCAAAACCTTAATGAAGAAATCTTGGAATCAATGATAGGATTACAAGATGTCAGCAATGAGATGTAGCTACTAAAGGTGGCAGCAGTTATTGGATACATCAAGAAAGATACATCTGCATGTGTAGAGAGGAATTACCATGCACTGACGATTTGTCATTTTCAATACTAAGTATAGTTCTGTTCATTATAGTCAAACTAGAAAAATTGCAAACACAGCTCCGTTAGAATAGTGTAGGGAAGGATGTGCCCTTTCCAAAAGACTGGCTGTTTAGCAAAATGAAGGCATAAGCAGCACATGATTGTTCTCTTCAGACACATTATTTGAGGTACAAGAGCTGTTCAAACAAAATTATAGTTCTAGTATAGCTATAAGTGGTTGTTAAACTGCACAGGAATACATTTAAGTAAAAAAAAGCAGAAGACACTTTTTGGCAATCATAAGAATGAAATTTTGGAACAGTAGCCAATAAAAGTAACCAGCATAAGATACCTAACTTTTTTTTTTTTTTTTTTTTTTTTTTTTACAGTGGAGTTTGGTATGTTTATTCAATTATTTCAGTAATGTGGTTATCTGCAGTAGAAGGGGAAGACTGAGGAAGTCCTGGGTTCCTAAATGAAATAATGTACAGCAGTGATGGATATCACAGAAATATTTAAGATGGAGTGGTCATTTGTCTATCATTCTTCCTCCCCAGTAGCATTGAAGAATTTTGTGAATTGAGTGGCTGCAACACTTTATTTTTCAGGTGATATCTGGCAATTGATTCTGATCACCAAGGCACATTCCATATATATCTTCTGTTATTATTAAAAGGTTTATCTGCTTTTTGCTGCAATGTATATCCTGCTTTAGTCACAAAAGTTTCCTTGAAACATAAGCAGCAGAGGCAAACTACCCAAAGCAGAACATGTAGCTATCTACTGTCTACCTAAGTATTTATGAGTTTGCATAATTGCACTGGAAATTATTTCTCTTCAGGAACTTGAGAACTTACAGAACTATAAAAGATTTACTACAGCCAGAAATATTGTTATTGCTTTCTACAGGAGTGAGTGTGTGCAGTTTGTTATTTGCTTTCTTTTCACATAGCAAGTACTGTAAATGAGAAATAAATACTAAAAGGCTGCATGGCACTACATCTCTCACACAAAGGAAAGTAATTTTAAAAATAGCTCTATCCTTTGGACAAGAAAGTGAGGAAACACTCAGGATAACAAAGCACTTCGGCTATTCAACAGTTCAGTAAAAAAAGGAATACATCAGAGGTTTTCCCTTAACAGTTTGGCTGAATCCTTTTCTAGTAAAATATAAAAAGGTCAGTTGTGTTCCATGAAATTTCAGGAAAAATGTCACTTCACTGTCTTTATTATGCATAAATATGTTAGGAAAGGTTATAGATTTTTATATTAAATACAATAGGGGATAACAACACATGTATTAAAATTGTGAGTTATGGAATCAGAAGATTTCACCAACTCAAGTTCAAATATATTTTCAGTAACTCACTAATGTCTTTTATTTTGTTTAGTCTCTCTCCTTTGGAAGATTTCACTAAGTAGGATTATTATCAATTTAATAATGTGCTTAGCACACATGTATGGAGTTAACTGACAGAAGGAAATTTTGTTGTATGCAACTAGAATTTGCAGAAGACCAAAACAAAATGAAAAAAAAGAGAAAGAATTAGAAAATTACTTGTGAAAAAGGAACATGGAAAGAAGAGAGAAAAGTATGACCTTGATAACAGTTAATACACACAGAAAGTTTTTCGCACTTCTTGTTACTTTCTGCTATTGTCCATTGGGGTTGGAAAACAGGTAACTAATTTTTTTACAAAGTTATCAAAACTATTTTTAATACATGCTGGACAACCTTAATGAAAGTTGCAGTGAACTGAAAAAAATTCTCAAAGTTTAAAACAATTCAGTCCGACAAGGATGAAGGCAAAGTACTATGGCTAAATGTAATAAATTACAAAACAACCAGAAGTTTAGTGCCAGGCAAATTAAGTTTCTTCTCATATGCGCAGTTCTCACTGTTCAGCAGTGAACACCAAGAAGTTATGTTTATGCTTAACTGGATTGATATTCCTTGGTTTTTATATTGTTACCCCAAAACAAAGAAGAGATGGAAGACTACTGCAGCTTGTTTTGAAAACAGCTGTCAGAGCCAGCACTGAAAACTGAAATTGCTGGTGCCTAAGCTCCCAAGTGTTTATCAAATTCAGGCATAAGAAAGTCCAAGAGAGAAGCAGTAATAGTTAAGAGTAATGGCGGGGGAAAATTAAGTTACCTTATACTTATTTTTCATTTATCATTTGACCCCCTGAAGAACTCACAACTTAGATAATGCCTTGTGATCTCATTGTTTTATCCTGTTCTAATAGCGACTGAACAGAAAGCCATTTCCAACTCTAAGACAAAATTCAGCTATAGATAAAAATGTTTTCAAACACAGAAGCAATTTGGAAAGAGGATGCAACCTAACAGCCTTGAAGGGAAAGATAAAATAATGTGGGTTTTACATTTTCTGGATTAAACCCGTTTCATTTAGAATGTTCAGTTTGTTCATGAGAAATGCCTGGAGGGAGATTAATGAAAGAGGAAACAGTGGGAAGGGCCGGGGGTGGGCAGGGGAGAGAGGAGGGAAGGGAAGTTAAAATCTCCTACATGAACACAGAGCCATAGACAAACCTGTAATGTGCACAATTCACATGATGATGATTGCCTGAAAGCATGTGTAAGGACTGAAATAATTTCAATTCAGTGCAGCTGAATTTGGGAAAGTGAGTTGAGATCTTGTGCCTCTGCTTAAACATCTGCTGGATTTTTCCTGTCAGAAACTCTATGCAATGTATCAAAGGAAATCTTTCTTTTACATCATCTACCAAGAAGGCACAGAACCACTTTGATGAGCGTTGGCCTGAATTTACGGACATGGTTAATATGTGGTCTAATAAGACAGCACATCACAAATATGAGGTTTTGTTTCAATTTGTTTTCCAGTGTGAGCATCAACCTAATGCCTGCTGCTTCCCAGTGCCCTTCAACCTGTACTCAGCATGCAGGTTCTGAGCTGTACTTGTTTCATGAGGTCACTGAGAGACACTGTAAACTTTTGTAATGAATTTGAGAAACTTGCTTCTGTACAAAGGAAACCCAACTGTTTTTGTGGGAAATCCCCCAACATTTTAATAGCTCCTTTTAGGCTGAGAAACCACATTCTTTGAGAAGTTTTGGCTAGGCCTGGTATCCTATTACTGCATATATTGCAGCAGGGCATTGCCAACCATGGATGAAAACTCTATAGGGTAAACAGAAATTTTCAATTTCATGCATCATTTGTAACTTGTTACACTGATTTCACAAACTCAGAAGGCTGTTAATAAAAGCTAATGAGAAAGACTAAGTGTGTCCCTTTATACTTCTTCAAAATTTTCTACTATTGGATTCTAATTACTAACTTCTGTGTTTTTCTGAGGACAAAGAAGTTGACTTTTAATTTAGGAGAAAAAATAACCCTTAACTCTCTTTGTGCAAAACTGTAGAAATATTGAGGATGCATTAGATAGAACCCTGCTTGTTCCTGAGTTAATTTTCCTCCTTTGCCTGCTATTTCATCTTTTAGTTAGTAGTTTAGAAATGTGTTAATATTCCATTAGATGCTTTCTTGTTTTCCCATGTTCACAATTTCTGTGTTTACATTTACAGCTAGGTTTGCGTTCTCCGATTTTCACAAGAACTCCTCTGCTCAGTCACAAGGTAATAGCCTGCAATAAGACTTAGCTTTAGAAATGTCAAACATAATAAAACCCAAAGATATAGCAGACAAAAAGGACCACAAATTTTCCTCACTCCCTCCCTTTGCAGGGATGAGAGGGGTCTGTTATTATTTCTGATGCAAGTAGCCAGGTGTTGATTCAGGATTATTTCACAGGAAATAAATACCTTCTGCACAACAACTAATCAGAGAAAAAGGGGCCTTCCGATGGGATTAAAAAAAAAAAAAAAAAAAGCGCTTTGCATGAAGGTATGAGAGATTTGATCCACAGAACACATCAGTCCAAAGGTAGACTCTCGTTAAAAGCATTATTGGCTGGCAAACCACTGGCTAGAGAACAGAAGGTTGAAGAGCAGGGTAAAAAAAGCTAAGAGGGGACAGGTTATGTCCTACTCTGACACAAAATTCACCAGTGAGTTACTGAGAAATCTGAACAGTGTGTCTTGAAATGCAGTGTCCCACGGGATGATCATCATCCACTGTCACTAGTAATGACCTCCATGGGCACAGAAAGTGCTCGCACTTCACAGAACCAGAAAGTGAAGGAAGCATATGAAAGAACTTTGATTAAGATACAGGAATTTAATATCATTTGTATAAGGAGTATGGACTTCATGTACATGTGAAATTATTATGTGTTTAATACATACTTTGAAAATCTATCGAATAGGTCACACATTTCAAGTAGGCATGTTCCATAAGTTTGTGTCTGCACCCCTGCTGCTACATCTGCAGAATAAGTTTCAACTCTTGGACTAAAATTGGTTTGGCTGACAAACTCATTGGTGGAAGAGTGCACATATATCATTCAAAGTAACATTTCTTCTCTCCTTTCACTTTCCTCTTTTTTTTTTTCTTTTTTTTTAAATTTCTAACTGAAATATGATGTTAATTCTGTTATTCACTTCCTTGCATAAAAATGGATTGAAAATAGCTATCTAAGCCTCTTGAAAGCTGAAGCATGAAATTTTCAGCATTAAGAAAGGCAATTGGTTTAGTGTTCATACTCATAAAGTGTTCCCTAATAAGCATTCAAAATCACTAATCAAAAATCTTGTCAGTTTCAGACTGGGTAGATGTTATCTTGTTTATCTTACACAAAAACTTTTAGAAGTTTTCTCTTTCAAAGACCCTCTATCTTTTTGCTATATGCAACATGTGAAAAATAAGATTTCTATAGCTGATTTTATTCTAGGATAAATATTTCTAAAAATAAAATAAATAGTTAAAACTCTTGCAGTAACTTGTAGTAACTTTCTTTTAAGGACGAGAACTGCAAAATGGATAGTTTCTGGTTGCAGTTGAACATATAATTTAAGCCTCTGGTGGGCAAAATTTTATATATCTGAAAACCAAGCTGAGTGGCTACAGTTTAATCACCTCTTGAAATACTTCAAAAAAGGTAAAGAGCAAGAATGTTATTTTCAAAGGAGAAAGATGAGAAACAAATCAATCAAAATTTGTTCTGAGAACTGAGAGCACACGGGGGTGTATTTTCAAAATAGAAACTGGCAGTCGAGAAACAAATCCTATTATTACTTAATAGGATTTTTTGGGCAGAATTGCCATAAACTGACTGAGCATTTACTCCACAGTAATTTCAGTTACAGCTGAGGAAAGGAGTTGGCAAAACAATTTTATTTTTTCAGTGAAAGAGGCATGTGCCCCAGAAGAGAGCTAGTCAATTCAATCTATCTCATTTTGAAAGTCACTCAGGCATTCCTTCCTTAACGTACTTACTCTGAAGCTAAAATACTAAACTAGAAGGAGTTATTTTTAGCCCAGCCAAGGGCTTAATTTTGCTCTGGGGGAAGAAAGTGGGGCTTCAAAATTCAGTGGGAAAAGAGGAAGCACAATAATGGTTTGTGGAGAGGAACAACAATAAATATACACTTTGTATTTTTTCCCAAATCTGCTGCATAAGACACTGGAGTATGATTTAAACTTGTAGTACCAAGCAGGCAGCAGACCGTTATTTTACCTTCTGTAGCACACTGTTGTGCTGAGTCTTCACATCTCATCCTGAGTTTAATATATGGTAAGGTACATTAACGTAGTAATTTCAGAGTACTTTCAAAATTCTAAGGCTTATTATTTTATTTTCAGGATATTGTAACTTAAGCACCATACAGAAAGGAAGTTTCTCAATGTTGCCTGCTTATTTTTAGGGGGAAAAGGAAGTTTCCTGATTATTAAGAGCTAGGGATGGGTGATGCTGCCACTTGAGAGAGGAACTTTCTAATCAGGTGTTTGGTCTATATAACCCTAACTCACATGGGTAGCTTGTTTGACATGTTGAAACCTAATGAAGTGTTTCTTCACTCCTTGTATCCTCAGCAGAAATGGCCTCCCTAATACAGAACAACATCTACAAGGAGAGGCAGCAAATGCCAAACCCTTCATTAAAGAATAAAATAGATCACAAAATCACCTCTGTGATTTCCATTTTAAAGGGTCTTTGTAAATTATAGATCAAGATTTTTACTCTTTCTGGATAGCTTTCATCACCAAAGGTTTAGAATTTACTGTGCAAAAATCAAGGATGATGATTTTCAAATATGACAAGACTGTTGGCTCTTTCAACATTTTTGGCCAAAGCAAGTGCTCTACTTTTTAAATGTACAATGTTCTCCAAAAAACCAAACCATTTGATGCTGGACACCCAAATGTATAGGCATTCAGTCTAACAAATTACCTCTGGTAATATTCACTGGGTATTTCATTATCTCTTAGGTCTTCCAATATTCATAGTCTTTGCAACACTTTCAGTATGATTGTCATTGCTTCACCAAAACAAATTGCCTTTCCCCTAGAAGTAGATATTCATTTGGCTGTTCACTGTTTCAGGACAGGGACTGTGTCTTTCCTAAAATGCAAAAATAAACTTCTGAAAAATGGTCCCCTCGCCTTCAAAAGAAGTTATAGTTTCATCCATTTCTAATGAGAAAGTTATACTTAATGGTATTAAAATATGTGTTGAAAATCTCATTCTTAAATATTTTTTGTTCTTCAAGGAACTCAATGTTATCTGTACCAAGCAACTAGAAAGAAATAATACATGGATGGAAAGTTTTAGGATGCATTTTCAGCAATTTTGTACAAAACCAGCAGGATTTGGCAGAGTTCCTTACTTATGAAAAGACAGGGATATGCAGAGCTAGGAAGCTGTTTAAACGTGGAAAACCAGCAAAGATGAAAATAATAATAATAAAAAAAACCCCAACAACTGCTTTTTGAAAATGTTTGCTAAAAGTCCTGTTTTAGAAGTGAAATTTTGCAACAGTCTTGCCATGAGAGTAATTGAACCAGAAAGATGACAAGTTGTTAGGCAACACCTGAAGATTTCTGAAAGTGATTTTATGACAGTGGCCTACGATCTCCAGAGGAAGCACCTCAAAAACTATGTCTTCCTCTCATGCTACCTCTCGTGAATTCTTGGCTTCCATGTTTGTGACAGAAAAAGAACAAAACAACAAAAAAGACATGTAGCTAAATGAAGAAGTGAATACATACATCAATTAAATAAGGCATTTAATTGGATTGCTTTAGTCCTATAAACTTTTCATTAGCAGGTTTTTATTTATGATACAAACACGCATCCTCAGCACTGAAAAATTCTTATGCTTCTTAGATACATGCATAATTACAAGATAGGCGGACTACAGGGCCTTTATAATAGCAATTACTTTGAAACCTATAATATGCAGAAGACAAAAATCTTTAGGCCAGACTCTGCTTTCAGTTACCAGAGCACACTGGAAAGCAGCTTTTATGTCTTGCCAGTTTTTTTTTAGCTCACCATTTCTGTTTGCACATTTGAAATGATTTTATAACAAAATAGTTCCTGGTAATGTTGTGTCTGTTAAAGTATTACTATTTTATAGTATAAAGTGGAAGCATAAAATGATTCCTTAGAGGCTGTGGTCTATTTCTTCATAAACCTTTTCTTGCTTTGCATAGGGCCATAAGTTTATCACTATCACTTTGCCTACAAATGAATTGCATTTAGAGAAACATATTTTAAATAGGAAGAAAACATAGTCAAATTTATTTTGCAACATGCATCCTTCCCCTAAGAAGAATGTAATGATTTCTACTCTTACATATTAGAAAAGAGGCTTTATTTGTGGCCTGTTAGTCTTGGCACTTTGTCTTTAAATATTTTTTCTCATCAAATGCTTGTCATGCCATGATATCAAAAGAAGGCAAATGTCTAGACAAAAGCTTTCATCTTCCAACAAGCACAGGGAAGTCAGTGAAATGTCAGCCTGGCTTTAAGCTTGCTTGTTCAGTATGTATTCCTATTAGTTCTAGTCCATCCAGCAATAAATTAAGTAGAATTTACAAGACCTTAGCTACCAGCATTATTCTTAGATAAGTCATTGAACTACAGCAGTTGATCTGGGACGCTTTCACACCTGATAGAAATATTGAAATACTTCTATCCAATTACCTCCATTTTTTTCCATTGTATTTCTCTTAATTCTAATTAGCCTTTTAATAATATTTTGCAAGTACTAAAGTCCTGGTTTTCTGCCATTTTCCTTTATGGACAGTGATAAACTATAGGGAAAAAAAAAAAAAAAAAAAAAAAGAGTAAAAAAGTGCATTAGGAGACATGAGTTAGGTCACGCTGACTTAATATTTTACACTTGATTTCATACTTTTTACAGCCTGGGTTGTAGTTCCAGTGCTGTTTTTTGGATTATATATTATAAGTTAGAAGTGGGAGACAGATTTTACCATAGATTTTTATAGCCCTTACTGAAGACAAAAGCAGCTGTTGGAAAGGCCACCAGAGGTAAACCATAGGGAAAATGAAGGACAGCTTAGGTTGTAAATGTTGTAAATTTCAAATGATTTTTCATCCAAACCTACAGATAGCTACAAAACCTGCTCACACAGATTCACACAGATGGGGCCCTTGGGATGACTGTATACTACACAAAGCAGATGTCTGCAGTACATACGAAGTGGTGCCACTTTGCCCAAGGTATGCCTCAGCAGAAATGATAGGAGTTACTTCTAAATACTAAAGATATTAAAATAATAAAGCAGAATATTGATGTCTTGTTCTTAATTTACATTGGCTGGTATGTGGACTCTGCCATTTGGAGTATCTAGTTCAGGTATCTGCCATGCTAAGTGCCATGTTACAGGTCTGCTTCTCCTTATGAGGAGAGGGAAAGAAGTCTGGTGGGGACAGAAAAAGGGGTGGGGTAATATCTGGACCCAGGAATTCAGAAACTCCCAGTACACTGGCATAGCAGTTTCTATGAATATAGCACTCCAGTCACAAAGGAGTATACAGCAATGGAACTGACAAGTCAATGAAACAGATGAAATCTGAATAAGCCTGTTACTTTGATACCATTCTATGCTCTGGACCCTGAATGCTTTCATTGGCATAGCTGGGACTGAAACAATGTGCTTAGGTATTAAAATCCCTTGTTTATACGCAGGTTAAGAAACTAATACTACTGAGTTGCAAGTATAGTACACAAAAACATCTAATCATTTCTCAAAAATGAGAATACCTTTCTGCCTATAAAAATCAAAGATAAAGAAATAAGCTGTTGATAAAGAAATAAACTTATGTTTTCTTTTTGCCTACTCTCCTTAAACCAAAGTTTCTTCTGTATTAGGACCAATCATGAGAAAAAAAATTGGGGGAAAAAAAAAAAACAACAACAAAAAAATCAAACTTTTTTAAAAAAACATTGTTGGTGGATAGGCATTTTTTTTCTTAATATAATGGTAGTTTGGGACAGATACCAGATTGCATCATTTAGACTTCAGAAGGGAAAATTTAATTACTACTAGGAGAAATCTAGTGATTGCTCTACACCTTGTTTTCTTGTCTAGTTTTCTAATATTTGCTTGACATTTCTATACGTCTGATTTCCAATATATATATGACATATATAAATACATATAATAAATCCTTATTGTTCTAAAGCGTGTCAAAAGCTGCACAGAAACAAACTATCCAGTTCCTCTGTGTTATGACAATATTTCATCTTCTTTCTAGTATTACCCTTACCTATAGTATTACTACTTCATGGATCATTTGGTTGCTGCTTCAGATGTGAACAAGGTGTTTGTTCATTTGGAAAAAAACCCTGTGATGTCTATTGTTTTAGTCAATCAAGTCAATTAATTGGACTGGAAATTTCAATTCAAGTTTCATTGGAACTAAGTTAGGAAAAAATGTATCAAAAAATACCAATCTGATTTGAAGTGGTTGAGTCACCATGCCTGGAGTATTTGAAAGATGTATAGATGTGGCATTTGGGGACATGGTTTAGCAGTGGGCTTGGCAGTGCTAGGTTAACAGTTGGATATGATGATCTTAAAGGTCTTATCCAACCTAAATGATTCTATAATTCTCTGATCCTATGATTTAGGGGTTTGTTATACGCAGATTTGACATGGAAGGCAATTGTGTATGTAAAACAGATTAGCTCAATTTTTAAGACAAGCCCTAAGGAATCTTATGCTGCACTCTAGATTAAAACCACCTCAACTTCATTAGGCTAAAATTATTTTCTGGTTTTGATTCAGAAAAATAAGTGATAAACTGACTAGTAAATGGATTAAATTAAATAGGGAGAAGTCATTTTTATTCTGCAATAAAACGTAGCCATTTAGTTTTATTCAATGACAGCTATTACACTTAACATTCACATCCTATTTTACCCAATTCAATGCTCTAGTTAAGAAAACTGTCAGGAAATGAGACAAAATACTTTTGGTGTTATATGCCATTTGCCATGGTCTTGAAATGAGTTTAAAATGGGTACATTCAAGTTAATTTGCATTTTAGATGAAAGGTTTGTTGATTCTTGTGTTTGCTGGATGGGTTTCCCCAGGCCTAGTTACTAATGGACACAGTGCCAAAATCAGTAAAACCAGCAGAAGCCCCTGAAGCACCAATGCGTTTTTAATGTTCATTCCTGATGGCACTGATTGTCACAAAGGGGAAATGAATAAAACTAGTGTATAGTCAAGGGGAACCACATCTAGTACTTCCTAGTGTTATTTCTGTGTTTATGTATAAGCCTCTTCCATGAACCTTAAGCACCGTTTCTGATATAAGAGCTTTTTTCTGTATAGTGCTCACCGTCTGGGACAGCCTTGCTATATTTCTCTGCCTCGTTAACACACTGTCTTTTTTAAAAATCTCATGGAAAAAAAAGTTAAAAAATTTTCACCATAAACAGTTTAATTCCTCTCGTCCATTTTCTTGTCTCTTAGATGAGAGGTGCTGCATAAAATAAAAATATATTCTATCAGTAGACAAAGCATGATAAAAAATTGCAATGCAAGATAACACCAAGTGCTCCCAAATAATTGTCTCTGCTTATTTTGCTTTGACAATATTCCTAATTGGAATTTCAATAGAAAACACTCATCTGCTTCCTGAAGTTCCTAGGTGATAGCTAGGATTGAAATGTAGTGGTGGATTCACATTTTCCTAAGGGCAGTAAGAGATCAGAGGAGGGGAAGGTGATAGTATTAAACCTTAGAATTCTATATCTCTCTCTTTTTATATATTTTAGAATTCTTTATATATATTGGAACTTCATTTAACTTTCATTAGGATTTAAAGAAGTCTCTCATGATGGAGAGAAAAAAAGGCTTTTACTATATCTGGCAAAAGGATAAGTTCTGTAGGACTTCCCTCTTGCACTTGTTCAGCTGCTGTTTCCCTGGGCCTGAGAACAAACTCAGCCCTCAAATTAGTCAGAAAACTGAGACATTTTCTGGTTTAGGCATGTCTTTTTATACCTGTTTTTGATCATCTTTCTTCTACAGGGAATTGAAAGTGAGCAAGCAATTGAAGTAATTTCTAGTGAAGTGAATTGGCAGGGTTATGTCTGCTTACAACAATTTACAGGGTGATTAGCAGCTGTATGCTAATTATTCAGGAAGCCCTTGATTTCCTGAAAACACTAATTCTCAGTTCAGATTGTATAGTGTCTTTGTTTCATCTCTGGTAAGGACGTTTTCTGCATATATTATGTTCACATCTAATATTACAGGAAAGATTATCCAGAAAATTCACCAAATACGTCCTGTTGAACAGTCTTCTTTAAGTATCACTGACATATAAGTAACTCCAGCCTTATTACTAATGACTGCTGTTTTGAAAAAAAAAAAAAAAAACAACAAAACATTCATAACACGTTATACAAACCTGTATAATTGTGTTGGTTGCTTTTTTTTTTCTTTGTAAAATGCTATGAATTGATGCAATGGATATGCTCCATTCAGATACTGAATTATGCTCAGAAAAGATTATGATGGGAAAAGGGTCTACAAGCAAAGGTGATGAGTCAATTCTGCTGCAGTCCAGAGGCTCATAGCATATTAGGTTTAGGAGTGCTAGGAGATTTATTGAGTTAGTTTTACAAATACTTAATCTGGACAGTCCCAGAGAAGGTGTCATGAAAGAGGGTGACAACTTTGCTGCTTTTCGGTTAGAATTTGTATTCTGGTTCTGAATGCAGACATCCTGCTGCAGTGGGAAGGAGTTATATATGGGCAAAAGGGACCTCTTCCATGTGACTAGGTGGAAGACTGAGCACCACACTGAAAAGGCAATATAAAGTTTTCTTCTCTCATTTTGAAAGTTTTGGTATTTGCACTAAGAAGATGGAAATGCCTCCAGTTTGTCACTATCCATTACAGCGCACAAAATCATGTAGTCACAAGAAACAGCAAGTTTATTATTATAAAGTTTGTTTCTGTGAATTACACAGTAAATAATGCTCTCTTTAGCAATAAAGTGAATCCGTCAGAAAAGAAATGGAAACAAATAAAAGACTGTTGTGCTATATGTTCATAATGAATACCCATAGCTGCAGTAATAATATTTGGGTTTAGGTACCTACTGGTCAGATTGGAGTTTTTCATTATTAGTAATCAGGAAATGTCATGATCAACACTAGATCTTTACTATGCATGTATGGATTTTTTTTTTTTCTTTATTTTAGAATATACAGCTCCCAAATGTTACTAGTGGTGTTAAGCTTCTCTGAACATGGGAATGTAAAAGTTAGCATCAGTGAAGATGGCCATGTCTTTTCTGTCTTCAGCAAAGTCGAACAGGCCTTTTTTTCCCCAGTGCCTGTTTACCCATACCTCTGCACACAAAAGGAAAATATGTGTATTTTAACACACTGGTGTCACATCTGTCTAGCCGGACACACTCTGGAGCCTTCGTGGGCCACTGCCATGTCTGGCCATGCAGTCATCCACTACCACCCATCACCCTTAGTCTCTTAGCTCTACAGCTTCCTTTCCTTTGATCCCAATGGCTCGCCCCTACTGGCGTCTGTTCTGGATTCCTAGGCTCCTCCCTGCCTATCTCAATGTGATCCGGATCGCAGGCTATCCCCACCTGTCTCCACTACATTGAGCACCACCGTCACCACTCAAAACTTCAAATGTCCCCTTGCACAGCCATCACCGCTCATTACACTCAGTCTCATAATCTGAAGGTCCTGAGTTCAAGCCTCACACTAGGCCCCGATTGTCACAGCACTATCAAAACTAGCCAGTTGCAACAAGGCTTTTACCATCACATACCAGGTTAATGTTGATAACTAGTTCCCACACCTTGCCCCAACACAGCCACCATCCCCCACAAGCTTTTAAAAGTTCATGTACTGTCCATGCTGCCAGTCCACCCTGCTTCTTGCCTCTCCTGCATCCCTTCTCCAGGCTCCTCTTCCAGCCAGCCTCTACTCATCCAGGCCCCCTTCCTCTCTCTGTTTCTCCCACGGCCCCTCCTTACCTCTCCTACATCCAAGGTGCTCCTTCCCCTCCCTCTGCTTCTCCCAGGTCTCACTTCATCCAATGCTCTCTCTTCACTCAGTCATCATCATCTTTCAATCCTCCTCTTCCATACCCCTTAGAGCTATTTGACTACTTAGCAGGAACCAGCCACAGCTGCACATTATCCACATCAGCCAACCAACTACACCTGAAGCCAGCCCATAGCTGTATATTATCAATGTTAATTAACCTGCCTTCATTCCTTTATAATTCCTCTACATGCTGGCTTTTTTAATGCTGATAGATAAAACCAAGACTTCTGAAAAACTGCCTTTGGAGTTGTTCATTTATGACTTCAAGCTCTCCTTCACAGAGGCCATTTTGGACCGATTTTCAGGCCCCTGATAATAATTACAGCCTCAACCTTAGCCTCAGAGAGACAGAAGTTAGGAAGAACTGGCAAGGACCAGCTCTAGTAAGCCTTATATATTGCTGAATATGGCCACTGAGGAGCACTGTCATCTGCAGCAGATGAGATAATCTTAGCAAGCACCATGTTACAGGGTGCTAAACGACATAATAAAGAACAGAATATATCTATCAAGCTGTGTTTGTGGGTAAATTGGAGCTAATTAAATTAGCAATAAGGCCTGTAGAACAACATGTTCTTTTTATGCTTGTTGTAGCTGGTTCTCTTGGAGTCATTTTTTATGTAAGCAAAAAGATATTTGCTTACATACATGTTGCTCTAAAAAAGCATAAAATTATAGCAGTGATATAAGTGATACTAGTTACTAAGTCATGTGTAAGTACCTGAAAAAGATGATTTTTCAAGCAGCTTGATTTGGATTGGTCAGGTAGACCAAAAATTTAGTGCCAAACCATTTAAAATATCATTTTGGTAGTAAACATTAAGTAGGTAACAATATTTACTCCAGATTTTATTAAGACATCTTCTGAGTCAATCAGAAGTTATTGTTCATCTGACACTTTTCAAATGAAGGTGGGTAATCACACCCCTGATACAGATCTTCAAAGTCAGAAAGATTGCTTACATCCATTGTTTGTAAAAGTAAAAAGTAATACGATTTAAACTAGCCCAATTACATTTGAAACAAGTTGTATTTAAAGAGTTGGAAGAAAAATATTTCGGGGAATTAATGGTCTCAAAGGAAATCCAGGTCAAACTGCTATTTGCAGTCCTGTGCATGTGAAACTTTTTCAGAAATAATGCCAAGAGAGGTTTTGTGGTCATGTAAGAGATCACAATTAAAGTTAACAAAGAGAAGAAATGATTGAGCGAATTGTCAACGGGTGGGAACAACCACTATTTTAGGTAAGAAGCAAAACTAATCTTCCCCATATCAGCATTCTGTAGGGGTAACAGGAGGGATGCTGTGATATGCCTGCCAAGGGAGATTTCTCTTCAAGACATGAATTTCTTAGCCTTCAGAGTGACCCTCCAACCTGGCATATAACAGGGTGGCAGACTTCAAAAGGCTTGTATATTAAACTTCTTAGCTTTTATAGCTAGTTGAAGGTAGCTTGTGAATTTGGAGATCCAACAACAACTCTTGTCTTTTTGTTTGTGGTATGTAAGGAATTGGTCTTTTTCCTTACACATTTACTGATGGGTGGGGAACCGCTGAAATATCATTATCGCCTAATATTTCACAGAATCACAAGCAATTCAGGTTCAGACAGAACCTCAGGAGGTCTCTAGCCCCACCTCCTGCTCACAGCAGAGCCAGCTCTGAGATGAGATGTGGCTGCTCAGGGGTTTGGCCTGTTGTGTCTTGAAAACCTCCAATGATGGAGACTGCATAGCCTCTCTGGGCAGCTTGTTCCACTGCTGGAGAGTTCTCAGAGTCAGGTTGGTTTTCCTCATATCCAGCCTGAATGTTTCTTGTTTCAATTTGTGCCTGTTGGACCTCATCTTCCCACCACATGTGGCTGTGAAAAGCCTGACTGTCTCCCTGACAACCTCTGGACAGGCACTGGGGGGACACTGTGAGGAGTCCCCAGAGCTCCCTTGTATCCAGGTAGAACCAGTCACAACCCCTTGGTGTCTCCTAACAGAGCAAGTGCTCCAGCCTTCTCCATCCCTTCAAACTTGCTCCAGTTTGGTGATTTCTCTCTTGCATAGGAGATCCCAAAACTGGAAAGGGAATTGTGGCTATGATCTAATGAGTGCTGAGCAGAGGGGGATAACCACTGCCTGTATTAGCTGGCCATGTACCTGTTGATAGAACCCAGGGAGGTCCTGGCCACCTTTGGTGGCTGAGGCTCAGTTCACTGCACATCGGGCCCCAAGACCTTTTCTGCAGGGCTGCTCCCAGCCTGTCCATCCACAGCCCCTCCTCTTTCCCAGGAGCAGCACTTGGCACTTTTCCTTGCTTAATTTCAGAAGTTTCCTGTCTCATCAGTCTTCCAGCCTGTTGAGGTGCCTCTGAATGTAACCCTGCTCTCAAGACTACCAACAGGTTCCCACCTGACTTGGTGTCATCTGTACACTTGAGAAGTGTGCACTCTGTTATCTCTGACAGTTCATTGATAAAGGCGTTAAATAGGAGACATCCCAGTACATGCCCCTTCAGTTGTCCAGAGTTTACCAGTACGCTGGGAGAGCATGACCACATTAACTATGACCATCCAGCCAATTTTTGCCCATTGTACACTCATCCAGACCATAATGTCCTAACTTGGATACATAAATATTATGGGAGACAGTGCTGAAAACCATGTTGAAGTAAATGATGCCTACTGCTCTTCTGTCGCAGCATTCTCCAAACTAGCCAGCTGCAACAAGGTTTTTTACTATCATATACCAACATACTCTTCATGCCAGTCCCTCTGCTGCCTTCTCGTTGTCTCTCCTCATCCCAGGCACACATTCTCTTACCTCTCTCTTCCTTGGCTGCCCAACCTCTTAACAGAACCAGCCACAGCTGCACCTTATCTACATCAGCCAACCCACCACCCCTGAAGCCAACCCACAGCTGTATATTATCAATATTAATTAATCCAGCTTCATTCCTCTACACTCTTCTCCCATCCCAGTTCTCTGATTAGAAGAATATAATTTACATCGTACAATTACTTAGCCTTATTTTTAAATTCAAATTTCCCTCAAATGTATTCAACAGTTTGAAGTACTCTGTTTTCATTGCGTTTCCACCTGCAAACTGAAGGTTTGCTAAGAAATTCCTAAGTACTTAATGAAATATGTACCTGGCTCAGCCTTTTTCATAAGATGGCACAATATAGTAGTGAAATGTATATTGGCGAATTTCAAGTGAGGCAGAATGAAATGTGTTTCTTTCTAGTATTGCTCTTTCTGCTTCTCTAACATCTTTTTTCCCTACAGCAAAAATAATAACATATTTCTAAGTGTTTTGTAATTTTATTGCAATTTACTTTCTGCTCAGCAGTAAAAATAAGAAAATATGTAATTTAAAAAAAGAGAAAAGCTAAAGTAAAACTTCATTTGTGGATTGTTACTGAACTCCTTCAAAATTTTTACCTAAAATATCTGTAAAGCTAATATCCTCTAGAACACAATTTACTTTTCTCCATGCTATATAATTTCCCAAATCATTATGTGCAGAATTTTTCATGGTCATAAATAGAATGCTGGTATTAATCTCTGTTAAATTGCTGTCAACAATGGCACTTAAAATGTTTTCTTATACACAGATGTGATTCCTTAGCTTCATTTATAATGCTTTTTTTTTTAAATTAAATCACATCATGAGATCCAGACACTTCTCAGGGTTGCTGCTTAGAATGCTGGACTCTTCCATTCCTTTAGATATTAACTTTTAGGATTAATTTGAGAGGTGTTTCACTTCAGAAAATAAATCTCCATCTAAATAATGAAGAAATGTTTGTTCCTTATTAGACAGTGAAGTCATAAGAGGATGAACATGTCCTTTTCCTAGAGCATTTCTATCTTGTCTCGTAAATTATGTTTAGAAAAGTGTAAAGTACTGTGATTTGTGTATCTGACTGTGTCTGTATGGCCAGACTTTCAAAGGCATTTCAAACCCTCTCTCTCAGAGGTCTACTCAAGCTTCCAAAACCAGTGTGAAGTTGTGAAATTGTGAAATCAATGAGAAACACATAGTCTGTACAGATATTTTTATCTCCACTTTTTTAAATACCTAAATATCTTTGAAAATATGACTTCTACTTTTTAATGTCTTAGTAAGATAAATTTGGCTCAGACCTGGGGTAACGAAGTGAAATTTTATGGCCTGCAATATTACAGAGGTCAGGCTAGATGATCATTCTGGCTTCAAAAATCCATCAGTCCCTGAATGAGGAAGCTGAAATAACTCACGGTCCCTGGTTTCAGGCTTTCCTCTTTATTCACACATTTTCTCTGTGTCCCTCATGCTAGGACATGCTTCTCTCTCTCTTTTTTTTTTTTTTTTTAATATATAAATCACAGGACAAGAGTCATCAGAGATGGTAAAGATCTACTTAATCATTTACCCACTCCCTGCCAAATAGAATACAGTTCAAAAATAGATGATATTTCAGATATTAATCTGATAGCTGAATAATACCACACTTACTTTTAGCTCAAGGGCCTATAACTTTTAGTAAGTAATTTCTAGCTTCTATCACAATCTATTTTAATCATCAATATTATTCTTGCCCTGGAGGGATGCCCTCCAAACCTCCTTCAGCTTGGCACTCTTAGCTATAACAATTCCCATTCCATTAAACCAGCCCATTTAAATGGAGAAGTTACCTCAGTTCAGTTGTGGAGGATTATTATAACAGTCACATCCACAGAGATTTATAAAGTCACTTTTTTTTTTTTTTATCTCCAGTGCCTCCTGGACTTTAAGCTCCTCAATTAATAATCTTTTCATTATGGAGGTTACACTTGATAAAAAAAAAAAAAAAAAGGGTGCCATTCTCCCACAAATAATTAGTTCACACTGTCCTGTTATATTTAGGTGTTACTTTCTGAAGCTAGATAAATGTTTTGGAGCAGTGTATCCTCGTGTAGCATCAATGGAGAAGGGGTTGAAAAGCAATAACTACAGAAAAAGCCAAGTGAAAAAACTGTCCATTGAAAACCATTTCAGAAATCTTCCATATAAGAAAGCAGAAGTCCAGAAAGAATAAACAAACCCAGAAAGAGCTCAATGTCTTCATGAGTTTCTAAGAAATTATAGACTATGGCATAGTAAGCATAATGAAGTTGTTAGATGTTTACAGACAGAAAAGCTTTTACCAGCCCTGTCGCTACAAAAGGACAGTGACAAGAAAAATCTTTCATTCAAATATCAGGAGGAAATACTCATGTAGAAGTCTTCCCCCTCTAGCAAGAACTCAGGGAATAGGATTCATGAGAAAAAAGTTTATTTCATATTAGGAAGATCATAATCCACAATGTCCAAGAAGTACAGCTATCGTGTATATAGATATACACAGTACACACATCTCTATAAAGATACAAACCTACTGTATAATTGGAAAGTTTCTGAACATTCAGTTTCAATAGAAAGGTCAGAAAGGTTAAATTAGCCTGAACTGCTTCCTTCCATCCTAGCTGACCTGTGCAGGGACACCCAGACTGAGCATGGGATACCTGGGTCACAGGTAGTCATGTCTATCTCAGTTGAGTGGCTTCTCTGTCCTTAGCAGGCAAACTCCCAAGAGCTGTCTTCCAACAAAACAACTAGTGCTTTTTGGGTCTCTGCATCCAGGGCAGATCAACCAGGAAAACTGAGTCTACCCTTCCCCTTTGTCGCAGGACAGAGGGAAGTCCCCTGGAGCCCAGACAGAAGCTTTGATTGAACGACTGCAGGCTCAAGGAGCGCTTCTAACTACTTTGGAGTGCTCTTCTTTTCCAGCCAGAATGTGAAACAACATGAACCCATGGCTTTTTCTGGTCAAGCTGCATAGCTATTCAATATTCTTCATTTTTTAGTGTATAATTGGAATCTTTGGCAATTCCATGATCCTCTTCAAATGCAGATTTTCCTTTGAAATGAAATCTTAAAGGATACCATTGAATTAAATAAATGTTACAAATATTTGTGTTACTGACAGATATGCAGCTCATCTTTCTTTAAGAAAAAATCCTGTCTCGGGACGTGGGCAAGTCTTGGGCAGCCATGCATCAGGGTAAGTGTTTAGTGCTTAGAGGAACCCAAGGTTATACTCCAGGACCAAAGACAAAACAGCAAGAGATATGTTTTATGGTCTTTCACAGAAACTAATTTTGCATATGGTCTTTTGTAAATATGAGGACATTGACAACAATATTGCAGTTCTGCACAAAACTAATGAATACACTGAACAAATGTCAGACTTCACTGGCTGTCCTGTTAATGATCTGATATATATTAAAAAATACACAGTCCTCCAGTCTGTAGGAAAAGAAGCAGCTAAAAAGGATTTTCTCTACACAGAAGACAGCATCTCCTCCTCTAATTCAGTACAGAAAATGGAATATTTTAATTTTTTTCTTTTATGTGATTAGCTTTTTGTGTTAATGTTCAGCATCAGTGATTGTAGACATCATGTTTCATTCTCTCAGTTCTTACTTATTTATGCCTTAAAATGTTTAGACAGAAAGCAATAAATCATGTTTTCTGTCATATCAAAAAATAAATTAACCCATTTCACTGTACAACCCACAACCCTAAGGATTAACTCGCCCCTCAACCCAAAATAACATTCTTACCCTTCCCAAATAAACTGAAAAAAGAAAAAAAATCTTCCAGTTGTCTAAAACAAAGCAAAACCAAAATAAACCGGTAAGAAAACATCCCTGTGTCATGAATTCAGCCATGCTGCACACCAGCCATACCTCTCCCCTCACAAAATCATTACATGTTAATTCTTAATTTTAGGTTCCTTGACCACATTAAATTTTCTTTCAAAATAATTTCAAGGGTCAGTGATCCACTGTTTCTATTCACCAAAACCAGCTGAGCTTTCCACTTAGATGGCGATAATACAATTAGCAGATATATTAATGAGGTTTCTTTTCATTTGTAGTGGGCTTCCCTGGTTTTACGAACAGGAAAACAAAGAGGGCTGAACTGCTTCAGCAGCTTCAGTTCACTTGGTTATAAGGAACAGCTTAGGGGCTTGGGTGAAAGGACACACACATTAGGTGCCCCAGATTCTAAAGAAATATTTTAAACCAGCAGTGGCTCTAAATGCTTATTTTTTTGGAAATGAGACCATGTAGATAAGAACCTCTCAGCAAATAATAAATGGAACAACAAACAAGGAAAACTATTGCCAAATCACTGTAAGAGTGTAAGAGAGAAGCTGAAGAAGAGAAATAAATATTTTTAAAATCCTCCTTGTGAGTTATGTTTCTTTTTTTTCAGAGGAGAGGTCTGAGCACCCTAATAAACTAGTGCAAAACAGGGAGACTAGGTATGGCTTTTCCTTTCTTAGAGACTATATAAAAAGGCAAGCAAGCAGCCTGGAATGTGTGTTTGTTTAAACCAAAACACATTTCCCTAAAGGTGGCATCTGACCCCATGTGTTACTGCTGGGGGCTAGAAAGAAGCCTGGAAATGTCACGTCCCCTGGCATAAATAGGAGGAAACACTCCCTGTGCTGACTATGGTCTGCTGTTGACAGACCTGCTGTTCTGCTGTGATGGAAATAGATCTATAGACTTTCCGAGATGAAATTAATACAACAGTTCCTTTTGGCTAAAAATAATCCCAACAGGCTTCTCACAGATTTGCCTTCATATTTACAATGAAGGTGACCTCTTCTCAAGCAGAAGCCACCCCTCTTACCTAAAGAAAAGGCAAATAAAGTGAGAGTGTGCTGAAATGGGTATAGGAACAATGAAACCTGAAGGTTTATCCTAGCGAGTCCACTAGCTTTTATCAGTCAATTTTATCATTCAATTTTTGTAAAGTGTTGAAATTCTGGGATGCAACAGGCCATATTATTGTTTTTAAGCAACAAAGAATTGTTAAGGAAACATAGCATGTGCGTGCATGCATAGTGGGTGGGTGCACATATGCATGTGTATATATGTCGCAGCACTCTCCAAACTAGCCAGCTGCAACAAGGTCTTTTACCATCACATACCAACATACTCTTCAGGCCAGTCCCTCTGCTGCCTTCTCGTTGTCTCTCCTCATCCCAGGCACACATTCTCTTACCTCTCTCTTCCTTGGCTGCCCAACCTCTTAACAGAACCAGCCACAGCTGCACCTTATCTACATCAGCCAACCCACCACCCCTGAAGCCAGCCCACAGCTGTATATTATCAATATTAATTAACCCAACTTCATTCCTCTACATATACATATGCTACTCAACATGGGAATGTATGTCCAGATACACAAAACAAAATCACAGATTGTAAACAGTTGATTGATAGTCTGTTGAAGTGAATGGCTCTGGAAATTTCTGCAGTTGTCAGCATGGAATAATCACCTTCTGATTTCTTTTTTGTATCCTATTTGTATCTTTTCATCAGGAAAAATATAGTCAGTTTTACAGAGGGAGTAGAACATCCTCAAAATAATAGAGTGCTGAATACCCACTGAAAACTTCAGGTGATGCTGATGATGGTCTTAACATATAGCAAGTAATTTGTATTCTGATCCAACAGATAGATGTACTACTGTGAACTCCTGACAAGTTGGATCTGATGCTAAGAAAAGCCTTCAAGGAGTAGCACCAGCCCAATTATAGTTAATGAATCACTTACACTTCTTGATCACTTTAGCCAGTGTTCTCTTTCCTGGAGGTTTAAATTCTGCATCTCCTACTTTGATCTTAGACATGGAATAAACTCTTCTTACACCTGAGTACTTTTAAGTTAAAGGAGCTCATTTAAATGCACATCTTTGAGAGGTTGGTTGGTTGGTTGGTTTTTGTGGGGGGGAGGTGGGCTTTTCTTTTGGTTTGGGTTAATGTTAGAAACAACCCTTCCAAATCTATGTGCTTTTAATGTGTATCTTCTTGGAACCAAGGAGTTTCTGACCCACATGCAAAAATTTAACATTCACACTTGAGAAAAAAAATTAAATAAGCAGCCTGGAGAGAAAATTATTTTTATGTGATGTGATAGCCATTGCTTCATGTGTTGTTATTCTAGAAAGTATTTTCTAGTTATAAAGGGTAGGGGGGAAACATAGATGATAATAGTCTAACAGCCTTGTCCTGTCAAAAAGAATTGTGTATTACTTGATATATGGTTATTGTATATAGAGCAGCGTGTTTTGTTTTAAGGTCAAAATTGGCATGATTTAAGTTAGATAAATGAAAAATTCCATAAAACTAAATTAGCTTTCCCTAGGCCAACTACTCTGTGGTCCATGAGGTACATTATTTCTTTATTAGAAAAATAGTAATAATATTTTATTATTTCTTTATTATAAAATTTAATTATGTCATTAGGTTGGTGAAAAACACCAAGTGTAGGTAGTTTTGGCTTATTATTTTATTGTTCCTGACTGATTATGACAGATTGAGCCAGGTATGGGCACTGGGAAGGGAATACCTCTTGGGATTTAATTAAGCTCTGTTTCTTTTACTGCTTGTGACAGACAACAGTCATCTAGTTTTTGCTTCTATAGGTGGCTTGCAACAGTAAGCTAGAATAAAACCATGCATATTTTGGCACTGCAGCAAGACTTTCAGCCCTGCAATAGGCAGTGAAGCCTCACTGCTTGTGTAGAGCTATGCCCCTGTCAAGGTGACTGACTGAGGAGGGAGTTTCATGGAGCAGTCAGAAGAAATACTGATTTCATTGATGTATGTTAAAACCTGGCACTTCTAGGGCATAAGAACTTCAAACTTAAGCAACACCTTAAGCTCATCATGGCTTCGTCAACTTAATCTGTTTTATGAAACTGTGTGTGTGTGTATATTGCTTTCAAAGGCCTAACAGGAGCCAGTTTGGTTTGTCTGGGATTTCTTTCCTTTTTTCTCCTGTAGCTATAAAAGGAGAGAGCACTGTCTTTTTTTTTTTTTTTTTTTTTTTTTTTTTTTTTTTTTTTTTTTTTTTTTTTTTGTAGCAGTTAGAGCATTGGCCTTGAAACTGTAACATCAGTTTCCTCCTCTATCTGTTGGAATCAAATTTCATGGGGTTTTTTCTAGCCCAGAGAACACCCTAATCACCTGGTGATGGGCTGTTCTAGGCAAGGAAAATGTTAAGACTATATCTAAGTTTTATACCTTAGCTCCTCCATTTGGTCTCAGATCCCTATTCCCCAACTACCCACATTCCTCAAATGTTCATTTTCTTCTGAGCAATTTTTTTTCTTTTCCTTTTGCTGTGAACCATCTTGTGCTCTCCAAAACAAAACCCAACTGCCCATCTGAGTATTGTTCGTTCCAGTGCTCAGTCCCAGCAGGTGGGAAAGGCAAGACTGTAGTCCTTCAGTTAATCACAGTACACTTTGTACACTCAACACCCTCTGCTCATGCTCTACATCTGTAATTCCATACTATTAGAAGTACTGCTCAAGTGAAGTGCAACATTGCTTTCACTCATTTCAGACACACAGAACTGAATTCCTCATCCTGCACCTTGTACATACACTTATGCACTCTTACAGAGGCACACCCACTCACATACACAATATTTTTTGGAGTTGTGAGAACACTACACTGGAGCCAGAGCAGCTCCAAAGTTAAGAACAATGTAGCATGGAATCAGCTGGTCTTTTCTACAGGTTGACAACCTTGAACAGTGTGAACATAAATCATTTGTCACCACTTGGTTGTGGGGTACTATGGACACTGCCTGGAGAGGGCACACGTTGAACCTGTAACCTCATTTCCTCCTCACAAAATTGTTTCATTCCAAAATAGGTGAGCATGAAGCAATATGAATGTCTCCTAGGAAGACAAAATTAAGGGATACAAATGCAGTGGCTGAAAGTGTACCCAGAAGTAGTATTTGATTGTCAGGAGACTCATGCTGAAAAAGTATGAACCGTGCCGTTGTCAGGAGGCAGAAAGGTGAGTCTGGGGTTTCAGCTTCAGCCTTTAAAGTGGTGTTTAGCAGACTTATGGGTCTAATTCCTTTGTTGCTCCATCCTTTTGTAGTTTTCCTGAAGTAACTAATATTTCTGTTGTAAAAATCCTGTCTGCAGTTGTCATACATCTATATGTTGCTTGTTTCCTTCTTGATTGTTGGTAAGTCTTTGTCATAGCTTACATGAGTTTTAGTTCAGTAGTACTTTCCAATATAATTTTTCTCTTTCTTTTATTTTATGTGCATCAGATACCAGGTTTATTACTTATTGTTAGCATAGCTAAGTGAAATGGTAATTTTCAGAATATGCTGCCTGGTGGGTCTGATCTCTGACAGTTCAGTTTCAGAAAAGCTTTTGTCTGTATGTGTATTTTGTGATTTTTTGAGGCAGATTTTCTCTTTCTTATTTATTAACTTAATGAACAATGACTTTGTTGTCAATATGATGCCATAACAGTAAAACACTGAATAACATTAAAGACACATCTACTCAACTGTACTTAGCCACGTATTTAAGGCGTATCTAAAATTACATGCTTATTCCCCTTGAAGTTTTGAAGACACTCGAACGTAAGGAATTATGTCAATGAATTCACTTTCCTTCTAAATTCCCAGAGAAAGTGTAGCTAGAACTTTTGAGGCACTTGTTTTAGCATACAGTTTGCAGTACTGTTAATAGTTTACAGATGCAGACAGAAAAGAACATTATTGTACAGATGATTAAGGCCAAGTGGGGGAATCAGTAAGACTTTGAATTATGGCATTTTGAAGGACATTTTTAAAACTCAAAGTTCATTTTTTGCATGTCTCTGAGAGTTCTGTGGTGACTTCCATAGGATAAACAATTAAAAAACTCATACATGTGGAAGCACAAAACTGGAAGCATAGACAGGATTGTTTGAGAAATGAACTGATCTCAGTAGTGCTTTAACGCTTCACTGTAGTGCTTCTTTAACACTTTCCCTTTTTAAAGTTATTAATCTATTCACTTTAGATATGTTCCATTAAATCTTCGTTCTCATTGTGTAGGTTTGCTTTGGTCTTCTGAATTTTAAGTCTTTCCCAGGGTTAGGAGTCACAGCAAGAGTATAGTACCTTACAGGTTACAGTTAAATCACACTCAAAAGTCTGATGCAAATCTGTATACTTTCTGGCAAAACTTAAGGACTGGAGTCCTGTGCATGAGTGGCTCAGTAAGATCAGATATAAGCAAATGAGTTACATCTTAGCAGAGACAAGTGGCAGATCTTCATTCACATTTTTTCCTTAGTTTCCATTTGAAGTGGCAGAGCTCCTTTCCAGTGAATGAAATAGAAGTTGCTTCAGCTTCTGCACTTGCTTTTCTTCCCACAAGGTGAGAGACTGACTTAAGCCTTCCCACAGCTTTTTCTGTCCCAGCTGCTCCCAGGGCTTCCTTTGAACCTGGAGTCATCATGAGAAAAAAATGAAGAAGCAAGAAAGCAACATGAGTTTAAGTCAACCAAATCTGTCTTGTGCAATGATACAGCAGGTGCATTATTTTTTGAGACCTTTTAAAAAATATATTTACTTTCTTTTTTGAATATTCTTAGCTTTCCCTTCTTGCAGGGAAAGCAGAGGAATTTCGATCTGTGTATTGCAGTGGTAAAAAGGGATTGTTAATGCTGGAGTGCTGTATCCTTTCTGAATAAAACCTAACACGTGGACAGAAAACTGATCCCAGTGCTCAAACTCCCTTCCTTTACCTCATCAGGCCTGTGTAGAGGTAGCTGGTGATGCTTCTGAAGGAAATCACAGGCCGCCAAATTAGGCTAGACAGCAGACAGCAGTTAATTAACACAGGTTGTGGTACCTGCAAGGACCTCACTGAAGAAATTCACCTTTAAAAACTGTTAAATGTTCACTCTAGCTCTCTGCAAACATTATCTAGAAACACGTCAGCTCTTTTTTAACATTGATTCCCCATTTTTGTTTTCATTTGTAGTAATAGCTTTCTTTTAATTGAATAAAAACCTGGAAAATTCCTAGCTGCTTGCTTTTCTTGCTGTATTGGCTTTATGTGGCAAGGTTTTGGTAGCAGGGGGACTACACTGGTGGCTTCTGTGAGAAGAGAAAATGTCAGAAGCCTCCCCCATGTCCAATCCAGCCAGTGCCAGCTGGCTCCAAAACAGACCCGCCACGGGCCAAGGTCAAGCCCATCAGTGATGGTGGTAGTGCCTCTGGCATAACGTATTTAAGAAGTGGGGGAAAAAAACCTCATCAACTGTAACTGGAGAGAACGGTGAGAATATGTGTGAGAAACAGCCCTGCAGACCCCCAGGTCAGTGCAGACGGAGAGGCAGAAGGGCTTCCAGGCACCAGAACAGAGATACCCCTGTGCCTGTCGTGAAGACCATGGTGAGGCAGTCTGTCCCCCTGCAGCCCGTGGAGGTCCATGGTGGAGCAGATATCCATCTGCAGCCTGTGGAGGACCCCACACCGGAGCAGGTGGATGCACCTGAAAAAGACTGTGATCCCATGAGAAGCCCATGCTGGATACAGCTTCTGGTACGACCTGTGAACCTGTAGAGAGAAGCCCACACTGGAGCAGGTTTGCTGGCAGGACTTATGACCCCACTGGAGACCCACATCAGAGCAGTCTGTCCCTGGACTGCACCCCATGGAATGGACCCATGCTGGAGGAGTTCATGAAGAACTGCAGCCCGTGAGAAGGACTCATGCTGGTGGAGTTCATGGAGGACAGTGTCCTGTGGGAGGGACCCCATGCTGGAGCTGGGGAAGAGTGTGAGGAGCCCTCCCTCTGAGGAGGAAGGAGTGACAGAGACACATGTGGCTGAACTGACCACAACCCCTGTTCCCCATTCCCCTGCACCACTAGCGGGGAGGAGGTAGAGAAATCAGGAGTGAAATTAAGCCTGGGAAGAAGGAAGAGGTAGGGGTAAGATGTTTTAAGATTTGGGTTTATTGCTCATTATCCTACTCTGATTTGATTGGTAATAAATTAAACTAATTTCCCCAAGTCTGTTTTGCCTATGACAGTAATTGCTGAGTGATCTCCCTATCCTTATCTCAACTCAGGAGCCTTTCGTTGTATTTTCTCTCCCCTGTCTGGTTGAGGAGGGGAGTGATAGAGAAGCTTTGGTGGGCACCTGGCATCCAGCCAGGGTCAACCCACCACACTTGCAGACAAACTCACTAGTAAGGAAGCCAGCGTAGAGAAGGCAGGTAAATTTAGCTGATTGATTGCATAGTCTTCTGTGTAAGACTGAGATGAGCACAGTTTAAAGAGAACAGTGAATTTTGGAAGGACTGCTCTACATTTGTCAACAAATATTCTTGCTTGAGAGTGATTTTCCTATTGATTTTAGAGCAAAGGAGTATATGTTTAAATATTTAGTATACAGACCACAACGTGTTTTAGTATTAGGCTTACTGTTTAAATTATTAAAAAAGAAGGAAACAGGCCACAAGTGTTTTTCACTGTTGCATTCAGACTATTCCTAGACATGAAACATGACTTTTTTTTACAGAGGTCAAAGTTTCAGCAAAACAAAATTTCCTTTTCTCAGTAGCCATTATCAGTTCAGTTTAGGAGGATATAAAGACCTTGTTATGTAGACCTCTTTGTTCTATTTGTTCTGTGCATAAACAGCTCCTAAACCTCTAACCCATAAAAGACTATGCTTTTAAAAAAATCTGTTCTATAATTTATGAACAGACAATGGTGCATTCATTCTTAGAAATTAGTGTCTAGAGGATGACTTTTACGTTCTGAACAGCAAAATTTTATCAAGTGATTTGGCTCATTGTAATCATATTACTAAGAGTAAATAAATGTTATGTAAAATGACAATTATTATATAACAATTCTCATAGCAAAACAAGCAATTGGTAGATATTTAAAAGGAAAATTATTAATGAAGTTCATCTTACAGTTAAAGGTAAAAAACAAGGAAGTCTTCAGTCATATGTCTGCTACCTGGTTGCTGCCTGCTGCTCCATCAAAAGTGTTCGGGTTCAGGTTGGATGGGGTTTTGAGCAACCTGACCTATTGAAATATGTCCCTGCCCATGGCAATGGTGTTGGACTACCTGATCTTTAAAGGTCCTTTCCAGCCCAGATCATTCTATGATTCTGTATCTTGTTTGCTTGAGAGAGATTACTTTGCAAGAAATTTGAGTTAGCTGCATTGCTTAAAAGTTTCAAGACAGTAAGTCTTTAGATGTTGACTATATTATTAAGAGAAAGTAATATAAATGAAGTGATGGAAGGAAATGATATTACATTCATCTAACGAAGTTGGGTGGTGATGACTTAATTTAGCCCAAAACCTCATTCAGTTAACAGGTATGGTGTCAACTTGTCTTGCATTGTATTATCAGGAAGGAACTGGATGAAAGCTGTCCAAAAACAGAGGGAAAAGAAATAGTCAGTGATCAGAATAAAAAACATAGAGAAAGCATTGCATAATTTTCCTGAGATAAGCACAGTAGCACAGCTCCTGTTGAGCTGGGCAGATGGAGACTCCATTTGGCTGAGTTAGTTTATTCTCCTGTTCTCAACTGAGAAAGGGCAGAAAGTATTTATACTTTCTGCTCTGTTAGCTCCTAAAAAAGAAGATTGGGATCCATAGAGACCTTGTTAGCAAAGGTTTCATAGAAGCACTAAATAAGTACAGTTTCTTGCAACCTTTTTTCTTTTCTTCACATTTTGAAACTCAGCATTTCCATTTTACAGGGATATTTTGGTATTGTGATATTTGTTTGCATTCAATCTAGAATAAAACCATGCATATTTTGAGTATCCTAAAGCCTTTTTTCCCGTCCATGTTTTGTTACAATCTTTGCTATTAGAAGCTTCTTGGGTTCAAAATTTGTAATTTTCATGGAATTTAAATTTAATTGTTTTTTTATTATTATTTTCATGCAATCAGGTTGGGGTTTTTTTGTGTTGCATTCAGCTGCTGTTGTTTTGAACTGAATGAAGAATTTTGACTTGTTTTCTAGGTCCAATAATAACATTTTCATATCATAGTCAAAGGAGTTGGAACTTCGTCCATACTATATTGCAGAGATGTTTAGATATGCTAGGCTTATTGCCTCACACATAGTTCATGCACACACATGAGTAAAAGATAATTTTGAAGCAATCCGTGCAAGATGCTAAGTATCTACAATCTTAAGTAAGACACTGCAGGTGAAAAGATTTGTGCTTTCATAGGAAGAGATTTTAACTCAGCAAGCTAAACTGTCATCAGCTTTTCATAGCAACCACCACAGAAATTAATTAAGAATGTTTAGTGACAAAGTTATGAAGTGACACTAATTTCATACAGTAATTAAAGTTGTCCATGCATGGTTAATAGCTGTGTACAATTAACAGAGAAAGGAAGAAAGGCTGGAAAGTATGTGGGTGTACAGTGGAAGCAGTAGAGTGGATGGTTGGTTGACCTTTATGTTTTAAGTTTTTTTGACTCATCTTAGTTAGAGAAATGAATTTATGTCATAATTAACTGTAGCTTAGACTGAAGCAGATTTATTTTAAAGAAAAGTTACGTAACTGACCAGAATGCTGATTATAATTTGATAGTGAGGTGAAAGTAAGCCACTATAAAATAAGTTGTAAAAGAGATGATTCATTAAAAAAAAAGAAAAAAAAAAAGGTGAATTTTCTTCTTTTGTTAAGGATATTTTCTATTATAAGACAATATGAAGAACAAGTAAAAACACTGTCTTTCCAGAGTTAAATCAGAAATAGTATTTAGGGAATCATTTTGTAATGGGGCACAGTTAAGCAAGGGCTGTCTACTTTGTGTCTTTCCTTCCCATACTAGGCATGGAACCAGATTTGCCCAGAGAGTCTGTTTGTGCACAGGATCCACTGCATTTTGGACTGATGAGTACAGGCATAGCATTCCACAATATTGTTTTTTATATTTCCTGATTGCACATGCATTTAAATAGGTATCAAAAAAATCCAAAAACCAACAACCCAACATAATTACTTTTTCTCCTCTCTTTTGTCTCACTTTCCCTTACAACTCTAACATTGTAAAATTAAACCATGGTTGGCTGATGTCTGGCATGTAAAAGATCAGTCCAAAATAATAGTCTAATAAAGTTACAAAAATATGAATATAGGATCAGATAATTTAGTGGGAAGTACGCTTAACCAACAGTTCTGTGCAGTAACAGTACACTGTGTAAGACTTGAAGCATATGCTTAGAAAGGTAAATATGTGCACTAGGTCAAATGACTTATTTCCGTTAATCAAAAAGATAGGGATATAAATAACTCAGGTTTTACCAAGAGTAAAGAATACTCATGGTCTGTATCAAGCTTTCTCAAATACAACATGGCAGGTTAATTTGTTTGGAACTTAATTAGAATGCTGGTTCTCACTTAGACAATTTATGAACTTTGAAGTGCTATTAAATTGATTTGAATTCTCATACAAAGAAGGCATGTTTATCTCTTGTGGCTGTGGGGTTTCAATGAACTGTGATAACAGCAATGCATCTTTTCAAAAAAAGGTGCTGATTTTTATACTTCCTTTTTAACTATATAAAATTATTTTCTACAGTAACATAAAATTTGCTTAAGTAATCAAACTACATTGATTTTTCCTTCAAGTTGGTAAAAGCATCACAGGGAGACAGCAGATAAAGTCCAAGATGGTTTAGACCCAAAAGGTAGTGAAAATTGGTATAAATTAGATTATAAAAAAACAATTACAAATTATAGTAGCAAATATCATAGACTCATAGAATCATAGGATATCCCAGGTTGGAATAAACTTTGAAAGATCATCTAGTCCAACCTTTCATGGGAAAGGGAGCCTAGATGAGATCATCTAGCACCCTGTGCAATCAAATCTTGAAAAACTCCAGTGCTGGGGACTCTACTATGTCCCTAGGGAGGTTGTTCCGGCTAATGATTGTTTTTACTATAAAAAATGTCTTCCTTATGCTGAGGTGAAACCTATCCTGGTGCAACTTGCCCATTTTCTTCATTGTGTGACTCCTTGCGAAGAGAGAGCCTCTGTCCTCTCTGTAGCCCCCCTTCAAGAATTGTAATACTGTGATGGGGTCCACCCAAGCCTTCTCTTCTCCAGGAAGAAAAGACCTGACTCCTTCAGTCTTTCCTCATAGGGCAGGTTCTGCAGCCCTTTGATTTCCTTTCTGGTCCTGCATGGTACCATCTCCAGTCTGTCCACGTCTTTCTTGAATTGTCGGGACCAGAACTGGACACTTTACTGTAGGTGCAGCCTGACAAGTGATGAGTGGGATGATCATATCTCTATCTCTGCTAGTAATGACCCTGCTGGTGCAGCCCAGGATCCAATTTACCTTTGTTGATGTAGCAGTACACAACTGACTCCTGTTTAATTTGTCCTCCAGAACCCCCAAATCCCTCAGCAAGGGTGCTCCCTAGCCACAGAGATCCTGGGCTGGGGATCTGTACTGAGCTCTTAGGTTACTCTGTCCCAAGTGCAGGACTTTGCACTTGTCTTTGTCAAATGTTCTTGCTAACACAGTGTTCCAGCCTCTCCAAGTCTCTCTGTAAAATAGGTCTCCCACGTGGTTTGTCCACCCTTCCATGCCTTTTAGTGTCATCAACAAACGGTGAGGATGCTTTCAGTGCCATCATCCAGACTACTTACGAAGGTGTTGAACAGCATGGGGCCCAGTCTCAATCCCTGGGTGACCCTACTTGTGACAGGCTGCCAGCCTGAGTAAAATTGTCTATTACCACCCTCTGAATGTGACCTGTTTTAGCTAATTTCCTACCCAGACCACTCATCCAATCTGTATTTTGCCAATTTGTCTAGCAGAAGGCTGTGGGAGATGGTGTGAAATGCTTTGCTGAAGTCCAGATAAACAATATCCACTGCACTCCAAATTTTCCCAAATATTGAAGGCTAAATGTTGCTGCTACAAGAACTACATAGATTTTATTAGCAGTTAATTTTGAATACAACAAATTTTGATAAAAAATACTAGGTAAGGTAATATAAGAAGCTTCCAGCTGCATATGTTCTTTGTTCTGATCCAATCCACTTTTTGACTCTAATGTGTTAGTGGTAAATTTATCCTGCTAGATTGTATAGATGAATTAAGCATTTAGAAGACATGGGATCAGGAGGTATGATTTTGATGATTCTCCACTCCTCAAATACTAGGAATGACTTCAAACAAATGTTTCCATGTAGCACTTAAGAAACTCAAACATGGGAAGCCAAGCAAATCTCCACCTCATGCTCTTTCTGATCCTTCAGCAAGCCTTGTTTCTTCCACGATGCCTACACAATACTGCCTACTGCTAACTGCTTGGCAGGCAGCAACTCACACATTCTGTGTGGAACATATTTTTGTGTTATTGTTGTTCTTTCCTTCCTCTTTCTTGACCCTACTCATCTGTGTGTTTTGCCTATCAGTTTTGTCATTAGCATAGACCCTGATCCTTTAAATGCTTAAGCACATGGGTAAACTCAATGTGTTATGTATACCTTTTTGTAGGTTCTAGCTTGTGAGAACTCTATTTAAAAATAATCTTTACTGCTGGTATTGCTGCTTAGCTTGCTTGTTAAGAATGTCTTGTAATCTTGGCACCAAGACTGCATTGTGAAAGGCACTTTATGAATACAAGGTAAAAATCATGGTCTCATCTTCTGTCTGTATGGATACTGAATTATTCTATAATAAGATACTTAAAAAAAAAAAACTTTCAATGAAATAAATATTTACTCCTGCCTGCTTTTATTTAGTTTTATGTTTCTATGAATTGTGTTGTAAGATTTTACCCATTCCTTTTTCTGCCCTTTGATTTTTGGGTTTTTTTAATTATTATTATTTCTGGAATGATATAATATATGAAGATTTGATTTCTCAGAACAGTTTCTGATGTAGTTCTCTTTGAAGTTCAAAATATGAAATTAGAATGCGAAGTGCCTAAATATGTCATCTTAGATGCAATATAAGACAATTTTTATCTGCATATTTTAATTCTGTGAAATACTGAACCAGAAGCCAGAATTGCAAGCCACTTCCTAAAACTGATGGGTTTAGTTCTTTTTGGCTTATGTTAGTTTGACAAATTACTGTGATACTCTTTTTCAGCATGCAAAGATGCGAATTAAGTGAGCAAAGATAGTTCTACTTGTAAGAAATAAGAAGAGATTTACAAAAAAACTAAGCACTCCTTATGTGTAGGAACTAAAAATCCACCTATGTTCTGTCTGCAATATGGAGTGTGCACTAAATAGCATACCTAATTTCATTTTTGCAAAGTACCATATATCTGTAGTAAGTATTCTTTGCTTTGCCTATATTGATGAATAATTTTGAATTATTGTCATGTAATGTATTCATAATCACATACATATATATGGGCACCTGCTATTTGCTTTCCACAAAATTATCTCCTTGCTCACAGGCATAAATATGTTAATGGATTTAAGCATTCAGTAAAATTTGCATCTGAAATTATTTGACTTTCATAATGATCAATAAAGCCTCTCCTTCAAATATTTCTGACAATCTGCACCTCTAGGAAATGAAATGAAGTCAAAGGTACAACAATTAAATAAGAAATTTAGGACTTTTGCATTTTGATTTCATTGAAAATACTACAGAACTCTTATCTTCTTACTCAAATAACCTCAAAACGCAACTTATTTTTGATCAAACCCTGCATAATAAATACGTACCAAAATCCATAATCTTTTTAGCTGATGAGCTAACATAACTCTTGCTGAAAAAGTGTGATTTGTTATATCAAAGTTGTCTTACAAAGGTATTCCAGAACACTTCATTAGCAATAAGAAACTGCAAAATTACCATCAAGCCAGAGCATAAGCCCTCATGAATATGTTCTATTTGGAATTATTGCACCTACCTGTGAATTCACGAAGGCTTTCCCTTGTACGCCAACTGGTAAATGAACTGAACTGTTAAGTGCAATCTGAATCCTGACTTGTACCCTGGTTTTTAGGAGAGCAGCATTTTGGCCTGGAATAAAGTACGAAACTATAATTTTCTACAGTCATGTCACAGATAGAATGATGCACTTCACTCATAAGATAGAAGTAGCAATATTTTTATTGGTATAAAACAGCAATTTAACAAGTTTTATGGTAAATGCATCAGTGATTTAACAAGATTCGATGCCAAGGTACACTTGATTATTTACTGTACAGAGGACAGGGTCAGACAAAACCCTCCCATTGAGTCATGAGGTTCAGAAGGGACGCCCTTCTCTTCTAAACTCCTCCTCAGAGAAGAATATAGTGCAGCTAGATCCAGACTTAGTCTCAGACTTGGTCAATCGTTTATATCTAAAGGACTATATATGCACAATCAATCCTTTATACCACTTAACTAAGATTTCAAAGTTTAGCATGCTATTAATCACTTACTGATAATCTGTTGTGGTGAGGAATCTCTCAGCCTTGAGGAGTAACCTTGAGAGGCATCCCTATTCACAAGGAGATCCTCATATGCAGCCCATTGCTGTGCAGGAGGGCTCAACAGGAGAGCTCTGGGCTGTCCCACTATTTATGGTGTAAGATATTTGACTCATAGTCATATTTACATACTAACTACAGATGTTAGTTTCTTCCAAACTTGGCTTGAGCTGGACCTTGACCAGCACTGTTAGGTGGGCCCATTGTTCAAATTAACCCTTGGCTATTGTGCTGTTATGTGTCTCCCCTGAATTCACTTTGGGTCAGATATGGCTATCACGACCAGATGCATCCATTTTGACCACCACAAGTGGTTATCACTTGAACATTGTTATAGAAACAGAGGTTGGGGGGGGGGGGGGGGGGGGGGGAAGGGGAGTACACCACCACAAGTCAAAACTTGTAGGATGAAGTTGTACTCTGTGATACAGTCTTTTTCCATAATACCAGCATTGAGCTTAAAACACTAAATTCAAGACCTGCTTTATGAAATACAAACCTATAAATATGGTCATTCAAATTGTGCTACCTGTGCCCATACAAAAGTGATTTCTGAACAGTGTCAACTAAGTTTAATTTATATGTCCATAAAACACGCATTTCAGAACTTCTATTGAGTAGCTTAAAGTGTTTCTAAGTTTCTCATATTTTCAGAATAGGTTGGTATTGATAATGCATGCACATACTTATTCTCAGTTAAACGAGGGAGTTAAAACTCCCTTTAATACTTTTTGTCTTTCAAATGTATTATTACCATTTATTAATAATGATTATTATGGGATGTTGAGGCCTCATCCAAGATATGTCATTTGATATGTGGGAACAGACCTATATACGAGTTCTTCCTGAATAAAGAAGCACCAAAGCAGAGTCTTCTCACCTTTAGTCTTTCTTATGAAATAAAAAGTGCCATTGAAGCAAATGTCTCATTAGTTCTGCAAGATTCCCTGATTTTTTTGGTTAGTTAAAAGAGACACTGACTCAAGTAATGAATAATGAAGGAGAGCACTGGAAATAATATTGAATAAAATAGAAGAGTGTAATCGGGGAAGATGTTGAGCGAAATTGGAGGGAGGGAGGATTGGAAGCAACAGCCAGCCAGTGCAAAGCAGCCAAACTCTTGGGCAAACCAGGGACTGCACTTCAGTGAAATTAGTTTCCTTCTGTATAAAAAAAGTTTATTCTCTATTGTTTAACTAAACACATCCAAATTTCCCTGTATGTTATGTTGCTTTTCTTTAATGATGAAAATAAGTATAAAAAGCAAAAATACTGATAATTTACAGTAAAATTAAGTTAAATTGTTGTAGTCTAGACAACTGCCAGTATCCAGAGTCAGACAAACATTGCTTTAAAAAACATGAAGACTCTTATTTCCATACAAATATACATACATGCACAAATGTACACAAAACAGTCATTTTGCCCTGGAGCCAGGTTACTCTACCTGAAAAACAATAAACAAACACAACCCAAACAAACCCAACCATTTTCTTTTACTGCAGGTAATCACTCTCCTAAAAAACCCCACTAGCTTCAGCTCTATATGTCATCCATCTGAATCTCCCATGCCTCTTTTTTGGCTTCCTTTGTTTCTCTCACCTGGGATTACTGGCTAGTTCCTCCTGAAGTTTTCACCTGGCATATCTTGGAGTGGGGCTGGTATGATTCACAGATGACAAGGTTTTCTCAGCACAGTTTTGCGGCCAAGGAAAATGGTGATTTCCAGTGGACAGGTTTTCCCCACAGAATCCAATAGAGAAGTTTGACTCTTCTCGCCTTTGTATGAAAACTGTTAATCTTCTATACTCCGTTCTCAAGTTACAATTTAATGCTATAGCGTGATGACTAGTCCTCATTTTTATCATTTGCTGCTTAGAAATGTCTTTAAATTGGGGGAAAAAAATAATCAGTTGAAATGTCCGGAGTCCTTATAATTGAATGACTGATACGTTGCTGTCCAAGGTATACCTTCACTTTTGTTATACAATTTTCTCTTTCTTGTGTCTAAGTGATCTTATGCAAATGTATCTTTTTTCCCAAAACTTTTAGTACAGAATATTCCAGCAACAATTTTAAATTCTTAAGAAGAAGTAAATATTAAATGTCTTTTTAACTTTGAATTTGATGAAGGTAGGGAAGGGATTCAAAGACAGTTTTGTAGTATCAGTCTAGTTTCAGCTGAGGGCTGCCGCATTTCAGTAATAAACCTAGAAAATGTATTGAAAGAAATAATGTTGTGTTTCTGTCAGGACAGAAGGTATAGAAGTTGAGTCATTCTGTGATTCAATGAATTTCAAAAGAAAAAAGCCCTAATTGTACTAATCCAACTATCACTTTATTGAGAATTATTGTCAGTCCTTTCCTGCAGCATTACAAAACCAGGAGACATAATAAAACCTGTTATGTCCATTTGTATTTTTAAAAAGGCCTTGTTACTGCTCCATGAAAGTTTGGTTGGAAGATTTCAGCTGGCTGGTATTGATTGTAGCACTATTGGAGACTGAAATCACTATCTGAAAAACTAAAGGAACATTATTAAAAAAGACTAATGCACAAAGAACATATTAGTAGAGAAATGCTTAATGATGTATAGCAGGATGTCTAAGGGGATACAGACTGTACTTCTAATGGCTTGAAAAAGGATACAAATATGCTTAATATATCCACATTTAGGAGTGCATATGGATCCATATATATACATAAGTGGTTCACAGCAGTACAAACAGATTGAATTTGGAATTACAGAGTGAAAAATGAAAAGTCAGGGAAAATTAGCTTAAAAGATTTACTCAAGAGAATTAAGCTTTTGCAAGGTGGTAATTTAGTAAGAGTTGTCAAGGATGAGTAGAGTGAGGATGTGCAATAGCATACAGTGAACTGCAGTTTGCTAATATGTTTATGGTTTGATATAGTTGCAGAGTTCTGCTCTGGTTAACACAGTGGAGGCTGATGAAACTAAGGAATATCAGTACAGGTTTTGTATAATTGCAGTATGCTGTATTGAAAGACTGCTGTACACTCTTGCTGTATGTTCTTCAAGTACAAATTTAGCACACATAAACCAAAGATGATAAAAGAGTGAAAAAATGGACTTATAGATGTAGCAATTTACTTTAAAAGGAAAATCACAAAGCAAGGAGGTTTCATTTATAAATGAAATGTTTAAAATTTATTTGGTAGATGCCAACATGAAAAAAAAAAAGGTAAATAGCCTTTTGTTTGAAGATATGATTTAAGTGTAAAATAATTGAAAGGAAGAAAATGCATATTATTGACATAAATAGAAAATAGAAATGTCTCCTGTGGGGTGAGGTGAAATCTAAAATAGGTAAGAAAAAAATGCTATTTTATAGAGTGCTTATTAATTTGCTGCAGGCTATAATTTTGCATTGGAGCACACTGGGTTGTGCAGAGGAGGATTTCCTTCCTGCAGCTCTGCCCAAATTTTTATCTGTGGTATTTAAGATAATGATAGTCTAGTCGAAGGTCTCCCTGCCCATGGCAGAGGTGTTGGAAATAGATGGTCTTTAAGATCCCTTAGAACCCAAACCATTCTATGATTCTGTGATTCTATGACAGTAGAAAAGCCTTTTTCACTTCACAAAAAATTTCCTGCCTGCAAAGTTGATATGATATACAAATGAACATCAGGAATACTGTATACAGAAAACATATCTCTTACCGGGCACAGGAGAAGGACTTCTGAATTATAATTTGGTCTTATTCACTGTAGGTAAGCCCACTGAAGAGTTCTGCCTGTAATTCAGGGGGGTTGGATCAGGTCCTGTAGCAATACAGCAATTACTTTTAACTTCTGAATTCTTCAGTGTATGTTTTACTCATTAGTCAAACAGATATTATACAATCATTAATATTAGCAGAAAGCTTTCATCAGTATTATTCACAAAATACTTTTACATGATAAATTCAGTTTTTTCCTCTTCTATGAAAGTAAAATACATCTTTTTAAAAATTAAAGATTCTCTAGGGATCCAGAAATTTGAAACTGTATATATTACTCAACTGATAAAAAAATGACTGAAAGTTTACTATTGAACATGGCTATAAATTGTTAAGGATTATTCCTGAAGGTGTGAGGTATCATGGTTTTCATAACACTGTTTTAGACCACTCATTGCAAGCATGGATGGGTATTCAGATACCGTAACAGGCATAAGTATAGTCTTATGACAGCCATGGGAACTGTCTCCATTTCTGTATTACAATAATGTATCAGCATAGCAGTGTAATCTTTTTCTGTTTCTGTAATACAAGGTATGGTGATACTTTAGGAATAGCAAAAAAAATTATGCAGATAGGCTTATCTAATGTATCTTCAGTCCAAAGGTTTTAAGAACATTACTCACTGAAATCATTATTCTTATTATGAGTTTAACAACAAGCATCTTATTTGAAAATGGCAAGTACAGAGCAGAGGAGAAAAAAATAACCTTATTATGTTCTATTGCGTTGGACCTGGCCATTCTTTAACTTCACATCTCATTCTTATTAGGAATGCCAGGATCTTGAGTGGCTTTGGTTTTGAAAAACAGGCACTTATTCTGTTCCTTTGCTTCTTGCAATTCTTCACCTCAATCTGATTCTGTAATTTTGTTGTTTGTTTTTTTTTTTTTTTTTCTTAATGGATTCACTTTAGTGATGGGTGAGTAAAAGACTCTGTAAATTCAGGTTATCAGTACCAGCCACTTAAAATGTGCCACTTGTTAATCTCAGTTGTACTAAGGGAGTTGGCTGTGTTCTCTTTTCAGGAGCTTTGCAGAGCCAGAGTGGGTTACAGATGTTTGGTTTTGTTGATAACAGAGGAAGCTTTAATAATTTCTTTAAACCCATCTGATGGTAGTTTTGAATGAAGACATGAGCCCCCTGTGTTCTTTTTTCTAATGCACAGTGTGAAGCTCTAGCTGTTTCTTCAGAAGAAAGTATCTTTCTTTAATTATAAAGAACTTTCCTAGGATATTTGATAATGAGAGGCAAGATCCCCCTCCACAGCATTGTGCTTCCTTCAAGATGAAAGCAGCTGCTAGCTCTATTACTCCACTCTTCCTCACAGACAAAATACTGATGCACTGTAACGTATTGTTAAAGCCCAAAGCAAGTGTGGGTTGAGTCACCCTTACTGTGCAAGCTGAGGTGAGAAGGGTGGGGAAGAAACAAACTTCTAAGCTAAGGAAAACAAACGGACGACTGGCAGCACAGGGCAAGAACAAATTAAAATCTGTTTTAACAAGTGTTTTCTTCTCTTAAATCATAGCAAAAGAGGGAACTGCTAGGGCAAAGAGCTAGAAACAGGACATGTTTTTTGTCTTGCTTCTGCTGATTTTACACTGAATTCAGTATGACTTTGGTCTCCACACCAGTTCACTTCAGCATGTAAAGCAAATGTAAAGGAGATTAAGGCTGATGCTGCCTAATTGAGTTGTAGACTTTTCTTGGGTCACTTTAGGTATTGAAATATGCCAGTTTGTAAGTGTCTCTAGCCTGATGGACATATGGCTGAGTTAATACTGAGCAATATTCTGACATAAACTGGTACAGCTCCAATTAATTCAAACAGAAACCATGCTCTGATCACTTATTATATGACCTAGTATCTCACTGACTTGATTAGAGTTATGATGATTTATATCAACACTGATGGTTGATTCTTGTTTGGCTAATTATTCAAAACAGCCTGTTCTGTTTATTGAGAGGGGTTAGGAGGAAAGAAATGTTTTTAAAAACCCTCCAAATTTGGATGTCATTTATCCTCTTCAGTTGGGATACCTGTTTAACTCACAAAACTTTTCGTATTTTTGTATGGTTCTGTAGTTAGGACTTGAACTAACATGAAAATTCAGAACTGTGCATTCATATTTTATTTCTACTAATGTAAAAATTAAAAATAAAATATGTAATACTAGTTATAAAAGGAAAAAATAAGGCTGTTTAATAAACAGAAGTAGCTGAAAAATGCATTCAGTATCTCCAACTATTCCCAATTTTGCTGACTTTCATTTCCATATGTGTACCTATTGTTTATTCAGATGGAAACTTTTTTCAAAGAAATTGCAACTTTCAGATATTTAATGGATGGGCTTCCAATTGTCTGGGCCAATGAGAATTTAAAGATCGCACATGATGATTTTCTAAGCTTTTGTTTGATTTCCTTTCCAACTTGCTTTTAGCTTCCTCTGACTGTATTTTGCAATAGATGCTTGCATGAGCAAGATCTGTTCCTCCACTACAACATATGCTGCCTTCTAATACAAGCACATGGGTGACTGGGTGCACTGGGCTGCTGTGGCCACAGGGTGTGACCCACTGGCATTCTGTGAGGTTGAAATGGGGGCAACATCCTGAGCTTCCTAATTTCAAAGCTCAAACAATCTTAAAGCCTGAAAAGGACACCAGAATACAAGTTACTAATTCTTACTCCAACCAGAGCTGTGATTTATGCACACGTGAATGAGTTCACTGAAGCATGTTCATCCAAGAAAGCCAAACCATGCACAATGATGCTTGGCTCTGTTTTAAGTAATAGGAAGTGACTACATGAAATTCACCAATGTTTGATGATTTCCAAATATTTCAAACTCAGGTCCTGCTTTTGTTTTCCAGCCTTAAAAGCACCATAGTGGAGAAGATGCAGAGAAAACAGGCAAGTTTTAGTGAGGGTGTGAAAAATCTTGCATATGAAAAATGAGTGTTCATCCAAGAAAAGGTGACTATAAGGAGAACGAGAGAAAAGTATATAAAATTATTAGTGGCATATGGAAGCTGGATGAGGAATGATTGTTCAAATGTTTACTCACTTAGGACTAAAGGGCATCAAAATGAATTATTGGTGGGTTCAAAACAAAAAAAAAAAAAGAAGACGACATTTCTCACAGCCCATAGCTGTGGAACTTCTTGTTAAATGTTTGCATGGATTCCAGAATGGATTGACTTGTACAGGTTTGGATGAATTTTTCTTCTCTGATTTTGTCAGAAAGCTCTACCTCTAAGTCAGGAAATCCATCTAAAATCCAGGGGCAAGGAGAATCATTATATGTTTCATTTGTTCATGTTTTTCCTTATTATTGCTTTTATGTACCTTCAATATTTTCTGACTGAGAAAAGAGAAGTCCAGAAACACTTGTGTTCATGTGTATTTGTGTGACTAAGATATTGATGAGTGTGGGGGAAGAAAACAGAGAGGCTAAAGTGATTTTTTATTTTTAAAGACTATATATTGGCTGTTACAGTTACATAAAGAATATGAAATCATACCTTATAAATATGAAGCAAAGAAAGAAAACGGGACCATTCTCTGTAGAACATTTTTCCAGTGTTTTGAAATTCAAGGTTATAGAAAGTTTGCGGAGACAAATTCCGTGACTTGGTTTTTAAGTGCTTGATAAATTAATGAACTGTAATGTAATTTGCATTTATGCAAACTAAGGTAAAAATGCCATGATTTACATTGTGAGAGGAAGGCCTGCTGTGTACAGAAAAGAGATTCTACTTCAAATGGTGTGCTCCTATTCCTTTGCCAGTATCTGACTGAACAGTGAGGGGACAGTAGCTGTGATGCGGGTTCTTAAGTACTGGTCTGTGACAAAGGCAGAAGCTTTGAAGGTCTGGTGTGCTATGGAAAATGCTAGGAGTAGTAGCAGGGAGGACAGAAATATAATCCTGGATAAAGTCACAGAACCTGGAGTTTACTAGTGACTGGTACAGAAAATACTTTCTTGTGGGTAGTATCCAAACCAGGCAGTTACAAGTCTGTCATACCAAAGCTTTTGTGTCTAGAAAAGTTACTGGAAAAATTCCAGTCTCTTACTGGAATATCAATCACATCACAGTAGCTATAGTGGTATGTTCAATAGTTCTGAGGTCTGTGATTATGGTTTATGTGTGAGATAGACTATTGGAAGGCACCTCTGCCAAGGTGCCTTATGCAGTGTTGCCAAACATGTAACTTCCAAGGACAGTGGCCATCAATTACTGTCACATCCTTGGTATGAAGTACAAGTTGCAGCTAACAATATGTGATATGCTAGCTAGCTCAAGGATAGTGTTTGGATGTAGGATGGGACTTGAATTGCAGATCCCTGTGGAGTCTGCAAAAAGATGTGTGGATTTTACTTCAGGAAACCACACCCACTTCATGTAGTAAGAGATGAAACTGAATTTGTATCTTTTTGACAATATAACTTGAACAAGTATGCCTTCATGGAAGCCACAGATGTGTGTGCAATACAGAATACTGCTAGAAATATGTTATTATAGTAGGTAGCTCAGGTAGTATACCAATGTATCTGTGGAGACCCAAAGAACGGGATAAATTAACTCAGTGTAAGATGGAGGCTGATACTGCTATAACTTGCATTTATCTCTTATATACTTTTCCATTTGCTTAAAATCACATGTATTATTTCAGTATAGGTGTATTGGAACTGTAACAACCTATTTTATGGCTGTCATAATAGGTTGTTTCTGTCTATTTCTTTTCTGTCTGAATGTACAGATATATTTTTCATATAGAGTCAAGGAAATATGCCTTGCACAAAAACTGAGTATCTTTCAACTGTATAGTTACACAGGAAAGTTCCTGCTAGCTCATCTGAATTTCTTACTTTCTTCATTTACTGCTACTGCTTTCTGCTGCATCGCAGAATGTGGCAGTCCAGCAGTCATTGGTTAAGCAGATGAAAATTTTTGTTCTTGTGTTCAAATAAATTATTTAAACTTCACATAACTTTGTATTTTCAAAGGTCATTAATGAGGATTTCAAACTTTATGCTGCATTTACATGCCTAAAGCCAGTGGAAAAAAAGTCCTAGATATCCAACTGCATATTTAGATACCTGAGTACCTTTGAAAATCTGGTCCACAAAATTCATCTATTAGTTATATTAAGAGAATCTATAAACCTGAACAAGAATAGGAGTTCAAACAAGAACTTCCAACTTTCATATTTTGTACTGTGGGTGAATGAACAGATGTGTACTCATAATATAATTTGTATGTTATTCTTCATATTATAAGCCCCAAATCATTAAGGTTTGGAAAATACTTGGTTCCCAATCTGCTATCACAAAGTATTATAATTAAAACTAAAACATACATATTAAGGGGGGGGGAAAGGAAGCAGGCTTTAAATTTAGGCTGTTCAAGGCCTCATCTTTCCCACTGCACTTCTCAGCGCAACTAGAAGGTAACAGGTAAAGTACATAAATGGAATAGTATAAATATTTCCTAGGAACACTTTAAAAAACCCCAAACTTAGCTCCCAGCCCTTTTGCAAGCCACCTAAACCTTTGTGATCCTCTCTTCAGACATTTCAATAGTCTGTCTGAACTTCAGATTTACTGAAATAAATCCAAGTTTGTCTGCCTGTTCCTTTGAGTTTCAGGGCTGCTAATTATACTGCGGTGTTTATCTTTGGCATGTGGAAACACCTGTTCATTAACTTACTAAGTCAAGAGTCATCTTCACATGATGTAGAAGTTTAATAGGCCCTCAAATTGTTTTCTGTAAATGAGACTCATTAACCCTGCTACCCCTAGAACATTTTAAATTCTTGACTTCAGTGTTGGCCACAGAGAGAGGAAGAGACTGCATTTTAATTCTGATGCTGAATATTAACCCTATTCTGACTGTTTGTTACTGAATCCATGTAACAATGTTGCCTTTTGTACTAGGAAGAAGAGAGATATTCAAGGAGATTTTTCTGAAACATGAAATAAGACCACTGTAGAAAAGAAAACGAAAACCATATCTGTTGCAGGCAAATACAACTCCACTAAAAGTGATGAATCTGAAGCTAATATAGAAAAAGAAAACATCATTTGTATTGAAGAATTGTTATATAAAACAGAAAAAGTTGAGGAGTCATTCAGGATGGAAAAGCCCTCTCCAATTTCTCAAAAATCTATTGTGTGTTTGTTTTGCTGTTCAATTCTGTCTCTGATTGTGTTGAAAATATAAGAAAACACTCAAACTAAAGCTACTGACTTGTAAAATAGAACTGTACATTGATTACGAATCAATGGTTTTCTGTTTATGGCTATTATTGTGGATTTTTGGTGGATATCACAAACGGCAGGAACAGCAGCTTGTGCCTTGTTAAGCTACCCTGGAGCACAGGCATTGTGGGGTGTTGAGGGTTCACCACCACCTACAAAATAAAACCGAGCAACATATTAGAGCTTAGCACTGTCTGTGTCAGCCCACAGTAATTTGATCCCTCCAATTTACCCTGGATATTCTGAAAATAGATTTGGCTCCTGTTCTTTTAAAACCAGATGAGCTGTAAAGAACATCAGTGGAAATGGAAACCAGCATGAGGCAGGCTTGTATTAAATAGCTTTATAGGAGGTAGACTTGTATTAAATAGCTTTATAGAAGAATGCGCTACATGCTACTAAAACCAACGGGTGCTGTCATTCTTTATATCTGCTTCAAAATGATTGGTATCAGGATGATATTTTTTGCAGATTGTAAAGAATGAAGATGTACCGTATCTTCTGTAGCTCAAGGATACACATTTTTAAGTATAAGAATTAATGATTCACACAAAATGTTGTAATCAAAAAGCGAGCTTTAGAGTAGTGCTGTGTTATAATAAAAACACTGCAATTGACACTGAATTATTATTGTTGTATTCTGGCTAGCAGTGTACATGCTGCAATTTTCTGTAGAACGAGTACTAAATCCATAGACTGCTTAACTTACTGATTACTCACTCCCTACTGTTTATTGAAATACATTTTTTTTAATATTGGTATTAGAAAACCCTAAAAGCAATCTTGCAGTACTTTAAGCTTCAACATTTCAAGTGTTCCTGGTCTTGATGGACTCAGTTTCAAACCTCCATTTGTTTTCACCATAATTTAATTGCTAGGTATTAGATACTGTATCCGTCTGCTGATGTGTCAGCAGCAGCAAATTAAGCACTTAAACATCTAACTACAAATATTTTCCCCTGCAGTTCACTGCATGAACTAGGATCACACTTTCTTTTGTCAGAAAAGGATTAATTCTATAGGCCTGACTGAGATCCAGCTAGAAGTTTTTCTCTTAAGTGTTAGCTTTTAAAGACAGCAGTAGGCAATTGCATTAAAATCAGCAGAAAAAACCCTAGAAAAAATGGGACATGGGGACTGAAAAAAATGACCTGGATTTATTTTCTGTGTTACCTAGAATTGAATGAATGTGGAATTATATATTTATCATTAATTTTCCAGAACAGCTTAGAAGATAAAACATTTTTCACTGGCACAGTTCCAGTGTTAGATCTGGATACAGGGCTCAGCTCCAGGTTTCTGTCCACTCACCCAGAGGAGCTTGGTGATGTTTCTGATGCTGTTCCAACCCCTGGGCAAAACAATCACAGCTTCAGCGACCCCAGACCTCCCTTGCCCTTCACCTTTCCCTATGCGTCCTCGCAGGATGTACTTCATGGAAGGCAGCGCAATGCCTTGGCCCTTAGCATTAAGGTAGCTGCACTACTGATCCTTGCAGAAGGATGCCTGCAGTTTCACTGTGGTGCAGTGAGGTACAGCTTGGATGGCTCTTTGTTTGTGTGAAGATTTTTGATACTCTTTTTATTGGAAGTACCACTTGTAGAAGAAAGCATTTGGCACAGCAGAGCCGATGAGGATTTTGCTTTCCCTGCAGGAAAGAAAGCGGGTTTGAAGATTTCGCATACTGTTCAAGCAGGATATGCTGACCAAGACTTCACTAAATGACCTCTCTTGTTAGGTGTATCAGTCACAATGTGACTTACTAATCTAGCAAACCTGAGAGAGTGAGAAGAGTGAGGTCTAAAAAATACAGAGCAGAGATTACCACATGCTCCTCTAAAAGGTCAGTCTGTCCTCACTTCACTGTAACCAGCTGATCCTGTTTGCAACATCTGTCATTGCCCTTTCATTTACTTTTTCTAAAAAGAAAACTCTAAAATGCATATAGTTTTGAATAAATAACTCTTGTGCGTGTATATGTATATGTAGTTAAGCTTTCATGCACACATACGCTCATGCATGCATGCATATATAAATGTACATATATAAATATATGTGTAGAAACCTTATACAAAGGGTCATTAGTTTTACATATATATAATACAGATAAGTTATATAAAAGTGAATATATTGATTTGTGCATACTTAACAGAACTATTCATATTTGCATTATGTATATCATTATTACTACTATTATTATTATTCAAGATGTGTTTTGCAAAATGCTTCCCAGAGTTTTCACACCATTTTCATCTTGTTTCCTGGTAAGCCACTGCTTTTAATGTTGGCACACTTAGTACTTTTCAGTTTGGTGTTTGGATTTAAAGCTAATGTTGCTCCACATGCTGAAACCATTTGCATTGCCCTTTTAAAATCCTATTGTTTCCAAAATTGTTATTCACTAAGTATTTTTTTTACCAGTAGAGGAAAATTTTTGCTGACCTTACACTGAGGAAGGCCAGGGTTATCTCTTGTTCAGCCATGAACTTCTAATTTGAATTTGTAATGTTTTAAGCAGAGACACTTTAAAAGAGAAATGATCTTTTTCTGCATGCAGTACAGTAACTCTAATGAAGCTAAATTGCACAGGGGAACACATTGGGCTGTAGGAAATAAGCAATGATGTTGGGGTTTGCATAACCAAAGCAGAACGGACCCCTGGAGAGGTACAGACTGTACTGGCAGCATGCTAAACACAGTGCAATGATGGATGGTGGATGGCAGCCCATGGGAGAAAGCAGAGAATGAAAGATGTGTACACACACAGGCACAAAGCTTTACCATAAGAACACCTGAGAAGGGAAAGTGGAGGATGTGTCTTGTCCTGTTGCGTCTTCTCTTACTCCCACTCCAACATACCTTGGTCGTGTGAGAAACTTAAGCAGCATGGTATGAAATGGCCTCTGTAGGTTCTGGCAATCTTTGGGAAGAGAGGTGATCGCTTAGCTAGGATTAGTTTTTATTTCTTAGAACTTGCAAGTTGATTTGGATTATTAACTTAAGGCTTAGTGTTCTTGATGAAAGGTCAAAGTCTAAGTTTTTGGAGCTGAAATACACGCATGATGGGGAAAAAAAAAAGAAAGTGAACTAGATGTGCATGTGTTTGCATGTGGATGGATCCCTGGATGTTTGATTTGTTTTTAAAAGTTTACTGTTTCTATCTTTGTCATGAGATATAATACTGGGAATTAGGGGAAGAATATGGTGGGTTGATTCTACAAGTGTGATTATATTCTGTCATCTTGACTGAATGAGCATGACTAGGCACATTAGGGATTTTCTGTAACATTAATGGGATTTCTTTATGTATAGTGAAAAATGGATAAATCCTTCCACAGAGCAGAACCATAAGAACCAAAAAGTAAATTTCTGCACTGTTTTCATTACCCATCCCAGATTCTCAAAAAATCCACTTTGGATGTGTCAGCCTAATTACTCCTGTACATTCTAGAATTGAAGGCTTTTCATTATTTCTAGAATAGAAAATCCCCTTTGTAGATTTATGATGGTTAAGTGCCTCAATATGGTATCTTTTATCAAAAAAGCTGAATAAGGACTTCTTATTTTGAATAATGTTATTGCATTGGATGCTGTGGAAGAAAATTTTACCACTTATTTTAAAAGACTGCCAAATATTGTTTGCTAGATATTTTTATTCCACTCCATTAAAAGCAATATTAGCTACAGTGGAGGTCTGTGATTGATCAAGTACTATTCTGCCAATTCATTATGTATGTGAGGGCTAGGCAAAACTGCAGTCCTGGCAATGGGGAAAGATCCCTTCATAATTTTCTTGGAGTGGGCTAAGCTGAAGAGTTGCTCCTCAAGTGCTGATGCAGAGTCAGATCACAGAGCTCCATATGCTGGTCTGTTGAGCTGTCTAGGTGTACCCAGAAAGAAGTATAATGATTTATGCATTCTCAAGTCAGCAGTGAAAAAGACAATTTTCACCTGCCCAAGCCCTTCCCGACTGCATAAGTCACAACCTTTCTCCAGGAATATATGTAAAAGATCATAACTTTCTAAAATGTGAGCTCGGTGATGGTTCTTCTATTTTTTAATTGAGGAACAGTGTTAACATCTGTGGCATTCCCTGGACTGCAGGTTTTAAAAATTACTTGCTTGCATGTGAAGATGTCATGTACTACCTCTAGCAGATGTGTCCTGATCTCCAGAAAATGTTATGGAGAGGAATTAGTTTAGGGTTATTTAAATAATGAATCATTGTGACTAAATTGCTTAATAAGTCAACATAAATGCTGACAACTGATATTTGCCTCCCAAGGATGACTTTAAAATCCTTTTGCATGAGAGTGGGGTCCTACTTGTCTACAAAAGTGATATGTAGTTTGTTGTGGTAAGCTTTGCAGTACTTTATGTCTATTTATGTCCCTCAAAAAAATCTAAATATTCCTCTCGCTCTCCCCTAAAAATCTATAAAAAAGCCCACCAAAACATTTAGACAAGGTATTGAAAAAAGCAGAAGGGAGCTATCTTTCTTAACTTCTGAGCCCTTGTGGCCTATGAATCAAATACAATTAGTGTTATGGATACTCAGCACAGAAATTTCCATTAGTATTTTAGTGGACATTTCTATACACAGAAATTAATTCTTTTGTTTCTGAATGCTTGCAATTTGAAAGAAATTACTCTGGAGCCCAATAGTTCCCCTCCCCTCCTGCCCCCACCCCCCACTCCCACCCCCGCCAGTAGATGTATAACATGCACCTTCATGAGTCTGCAAAAGTCTTATATAGACGAAATCTTTCTGAACTTTTCCAAGAATAAGACACAACCTAATATTCCTTTTTGTGACTCTGCCTCATTTTTGGCTTCCCTTACAGTTTCATTGAAATGTACACATTTTTTAGCTTATCAGAAGAAAAGTATCATAATTTTAGGTTCTTGCCCTCATCCAACCTTCTGCTCAGCTCATGCCTCTGCGTGAGGGAAGTGTCCCACAAATTCTTCTCCATCAAACTTCACCTGCTACCACAGATTTTCTGGTAACATCTATTTTGCCTGCTTTTTCCTAAAGTGATGCAGAAGAATGAGACAGGTGCATCAGTGGACATCCTGCAGGTTAATGCTGGGTCAGTCTTCAAGGGCCTGTGTCTTTCTTGCTTTAGGGACTCCAGGGAAAATGGTTCCTGAATGATCAGCTAAATCCCACCAGCTGTGACTATGCCCAAATATTCACTGGACTCTTGTATCTTGTATCTCTTGTATCTTGAAAATACCCATATATTTGTGTCTGGGTAGACAGGAAGAAAATGCTGCATGGTGCAGAGAGCTGACTGCAGCTTTGTGGCACATCTCCAGGTAATCACATTAGATGTGTATCTAAAGTGTTTTTATAGCACCCTATATTATAGCACCCCCAAAACGTTTCTGAATATTAAACATCTATAAAAACATAGACTCAGTAGCCACCATACACAGATGCAGCTGTCCTTCCAAAGCCAGCTCCAACAATGAAAATTATAGCTCAGCTGTTCAATCAACACAGCAGTAGGCAAATGTTGGTGTGAAATATACTCAAAGTAATTTCAATTAACAACAATTAAATTATACTTGGTTTTAAAATAGGATGCCAGAAGTGAGGAGATGCACAGCAACTCTACAGATCTGGTCTGTTGCTACCTGTTTTTTTTCAGATTTATTCTAGGGAGTAACAGTAGCAGCAGAACCACAGACATGAGCAGAACAGCAGTTAGTGGGAGGATATCACGTGAAGAGGGAAGTAAGAAGTAACTTGTTCAGCCTGATGGAAACAGAATGAATGCAACCTTTTCTCAGCAGCTATTTTCCTCCTAGCCTGGGAGGAGGAGAAAAAAGAGAAACAGTTAGCCAGGATGAAGATATTATACAAGGGAACAGCACAAGTTCCTAACTATTGTTATTCTCAATTTATGGCAGAAAGTATATTCTTCAGCATAGAGATACCAGAGCTTCAGATATAATTCAGACAGTTGAATGTTACTAAAACGCATAGCTTGGCAGAGGCCTAGTAACTCCAGATTTTTTTTCACCACAATGATTGTACTTAACCTGAAGAACTAACTGAGCAAATAATTCAGTAGACAAGCCCCTAATTTGCAGTGACATTCTCAGTAACAACTCACTGTGTGCTTGCAGACCAGGAGTTCTTACAGACAGCTAGGCAATTCATGTCCTCATCAAAAGAAAAAAATCCCCACACTTTGCTTTCAGTATTGTTTCTCAAAAGCAGAGTAATATGGGAGGATTTCTTTAAAAGTAAAACAGAAGTAATACTAATAAAAATACAACATACATACAGGCTAATGCTAGATCTTTCTTACTGTTCAGTTATTATAATATTTTAATAATTTAAATAATACATGGTATGATCAACATACTGTTAAGTAAAGATTACTGTTCTATCTTCATAATTTTATTCCAAATCAGTTATTTTTGCATAGCTGGAACATTATGAAGTAGAATCAAACTTGTTCAGCACTTGGAAGTGTTTTTCTCAACCTGATTTCTGCCAAGCAGGGGCAGGTGACAAGACTACAGCTTTATGTGTTAGCAGGACATCCATTCATTTGCTATACTCACTGACTATCTCATTACCATTAAATCACATAAACTCAGTTTAACCAGATGAGTCAGGGACAAGGTGAGCCAATAGGAACTGTGACAAACTTGTCTGATTGCATGTTGTTCTTTGCTCGTAGACAGCTACAGAGAATGGCATTTTGTGGGAAAGTATGCTCTGCACCTAAGAAATAAAAAATTATGGATAGTGCTGAATCAAAGTACTACTAGTAGTGCATGGTAAAACATGCTGAATTTCTGTTACAAATGCATTCATTCAGGTTGCTCTTTTCATATGATAGTGTTGTCTCTCCAAAAGTTGTGACAAATGTCAAATCTAAGCCAAATCTTACAATTTGTTTATATGAGAAAAGGAAACTATGAAGTGATAAAGTTTTTCATACTTCATATTTGATGATATTTTTAATGCAGTTTCAAATATGAGATTGACAAACTTGTTCCTGGAATAGCTGAGATAATAGTAATTAGTAGCATAAACCAAGGCTGAAGCAGCAGTATGTTTTTTCAATACTATTGTTACTCAGCTTTTTCAATAATTCTGAAAATGAAGTGGATCAAAATTATGTGTTACATTTTTTTAGGCCAAAAGTATGTGTTAGGCATTTCATGTGCAGATTCTTTTTTGTGTGTCATTTGTGGTAGCTTGCTACCACACCATTATATTGAATGATGATGAAGTATTCTGAAAATATGGCCACTTAATCATAGAATCATAGAAACATTTAGATGGGAAAAGACCTTTAACATCATCGAGTCCAACTGTTAACCTAGGACTGACAAGTCAATCACTAAACCATGTCACTAAGCACCACATCACCCACTAGTCCTTCCCGTAAACAGCAGGTCCAGTGGGGCACGTCCCCTGGCTGGCTCACTGACCAGCTGCATCAGGAAGTCATCTTCCACACACCGCAGGAAGCTCCTAGATGGTTTCCTGTGTTGTATTTGTAGCAGGCACGTGGTAAGCTGAAATCCCTCTTGAGAACAAGGGCTAGCAAAATATCTATCTGAAACCAACTGAAGCAGCACTAAGAAACTAAACTTCTTTTTATTATTCAAATAACACATCTTTATAATATCACTTTCCCCTTGAGCAGTATTTCCTTGCTGATCCTCATGCAAACTTTTTTTTTTTTTCCTGTGGACTGCATAGATCAAGCTGAATGTTAGATAAATAGCAAGTTACTTGGGGTTGTATGTGTTGTTTACCAAATTGACCAAATTGTTCCTGCTACACTGTCCTCCTTCATTTCAACTTATATTAATACCCACAGCACGACTTGAGAATTAATTGCCTATTTAGTGCTGTTCTGAAGAACAGTTGAAAATTTATGCTAATAAATTACTTGATTGGTGTCATTTGACACAATGTGAATTATTTGTCAGTGGCAAGTGTCTTTACTCTTGGGACAGCGAAGGTTAAGCAGAGACAAAATAGAAAAGCAAATATGTGAACATCAGCATCATTATTCCTGAAATAGAACAAGAATATCTTTCTCTCTTTCCTGTGTCATGGAGGTTCTTGTTTCCTATTTGATAACCTTTCCTGATGACCAAACTCATTTTTGTGTCTTGCCTGCTGAAGGAGTAATAAGATATGAAAGACCAAAAAAGCTACTAAGAGTTTGAGGAAATAATCTTTTCCTACACTAACACATTTTATCTAGTTTACCTCAACATGCAGATTTAAAACTTAGTACACCATCAATGGATCTTTCTGAAGGTGACCTTAAGTTGTTCTGAAGTATTAGAATTAGATAATATGGGTTTTCCCTTATGTTTGTACTTTAAACAAACACTTTTCATATGCCTTTTACCATGTAGTTATTGTGGTTTCATGATTTAAAGCTGAATATCTAATACAATGGTGTTTACCTTCTGTAACTCGGCCAAATCACAGTAACAGTTATGTTTCAATTTGTTTCAACCAGAACAGTTTTGTGTTAATATACGATATGCAAAAAAAGGTGAAATATTTCCTTTAGAAATAACTGATGTCTCCATTAACTGTTGTTTGTATTTCTGTAATATTTAAATATGTTATTCTTGGATATGCTCCCACTGTTGTAGCTACTGTACAAATGCAGGACAAGAAAAAAATGCAGGACAAGAAAAAAAGTGCCTCAGAGTTTGTGCTTGAACTTTATCACAAGAGATCAACATGTGCAGAATGATTGGTGGTCATAAAGAAAGAGCGAAGTAAATTACAGGGTAGTGTGTATGACAGGTAGTCATTGCTGCACATTTTAAGCTTTGTTATTGTTCCTTAGGTAGGCTTCATGAAATGAGAGGTTTGCAGAAAGATACTGTGGTGCTGATTTTCCAAATGCTGAGTGTCAATGTAAGGAAGGGAACAGTGATCAAAAACAAACACACAAAAAAGGGCAATGACAGCTGTCACCATGGAGTAGTCAGAAGTGAAACTATTATTTCTATTTTACTTTGGGAAAAGTTTAAAAGGGAAGTGGAATTGAAGACAAGTTGTAGAAGTTTGATATTACAGTAAAAGTAAAAAAAGTGATAAAAGCATTCAGAGATATGAATCATTTGGTCAAAGAGACAAATCATGGATCTAATCTGGCAGACAAATCCTGAATGATTAGCGGTAGAACAACCCCAATCTTGCTCAGAGAAAAGCTTTTTGGATTAAATGGAATATAAAATGACAGCTGAGAAAGAATTTCAGTTGTATGGATGGGAAGGACAATATGTCTTTTACTGAATGATTCTGAAAATATGATACCTTTCAGTGTTGCTAAGTTTCTTGTCTTTTTTTGAAGGTTTTTAGATGGTTTTACTCATAGCTACGTTTGAGAATAGGCAGCTGTCATAAATCATTGCAGAGCATTCTCAGACCTCTCTAATACAGAATTTTCACCTGGGTTTCAGGCTTAACAGAAGCTGAATGTTGCTTTATTAACCAAGGTTTGTTTTGCACAAGAAGTTTCTACCTTCTTTAACACTGCTGATCAAATCTATACTCATCAACAGACTGGACAGTAATTGGGAATGCTCTTGCATGATATTGTCTTTCTTTTGGAGTGAAAAGGAACTCTCCAGTTCTATCACATGCATGGTACTTCATGTGTTGTAGGCTTTAATATGCCTTAGAGAGAACAGTGTCTTAAAGAAATAAATAAAAAGGTAATACATCTTTGTAAAAACCTCAGGAGTCAGGAGAAGACTTAGCATCAGTCTTTTCACAATAGTTGGGGAAAAGGAATCTCTTGGGAACTGGGGAAGAAAATGACAGGAGAGACCATCACTCTGAAGCCTGATGGAGCATTAAACAGCAGAATTGTTGAGCTTGGAGCAGCAAACCAGCAGGGTTGTGGGCTGTGTGAGAAGGGAATTTGATGAAGATATAATAAGTAGAGACATGCAGTACAAACAGAAATCGGAAAATGATTGTTTAGCCTGACAAGAAAAATCCAGTCATCTTGAAGCTGGAAGTCTGCATATTTTTCATGTTGGATTCTAGTTCAGAGATGCGAAACAGGGAGAGTCAGGATATGCATACTAAGAGGAAGATCAGAGATTATAAAGATTATATTTTCTTTCATTTAGACTTCATCGTTCCAGACAAGTGAATTCTTGACATGCTTGGTGGACCAAAACACCTAGCAACCCCAACACCTACTGAGAGACCTGGAGACATCCAGATGGAATGATATATTCCACACACATTCACTGAAAACTTGCCTGTACCACAAAGAATAGAAGCATTTCAATAACAGATTGGTTAAGGAGAAAGAATGACTAAGATGGGGAGCTCTGCCTCCAAAGGAAAGAGATTTGCTTTGCAAATGTGCTTAGAGATCAAGGGCATTGACAAGAAGAAATCTATTGGAATAAAATATTTAGAAAAGGTGAAAAGGAGCTACACTTGAAATTTTGTTCCAAAAATCAGAGAAATCTGGACACAGATTTTTATGTTGGTTTTTTTTTTTTTCTCCAGATTTACCCTTGCTGGTCATCACTGTTGTCAGCTGGTGAAACATCAAGCAGTAAGCAATATCATTTCATACTATTCTGGTATCGATGTCGTGGTCATTTGCACCATCTGTCACACAAATATTATTGGACAGAGCAAGCACTTCCTGAAAGCAGTGTTGAAAAGGAACTGAGAATCAGAGAAACAGTTCATGTGGCAAAAATCAAGGAAGTAAAAGATACTGCTACAAACAAAACGGAAGAAGGAAACAGAAATTAACCATGGTACTTCTGCTGAGTCCTGAAAGAACCTCTACTGCAGCCCTATTCCTGCCATTCATATTGAGTTAAAAAGATGGAATCTAGACCCAGGCTACAACAGACTGCTGTATTTTTAAGACAGAAATAATGCAGAGCACATGCATTATTACATGAGATCCTGATGCAGAGAGAAAGTATGTATTGCATGCTTATTATTATATGCTCTGGATGCCACCAAGAGTGATGGATGAGCTATAACTGGTAGTAAACATGCCTCCTAGTGAGATCATTGACCATATTCACAGCTTTCAAGCCTTGGTGATTTCTTTTAGACTGTGTATCCTTGCACTGTGAAGTTACTCAACGTAACTTTCAAAGTAGGCAGGCTAACCATGCTAGCGTGGAGCTCAGCTTGAGGGAACTATCAAGCCTTCTCAGCAAGGTAAATTAGTGCACATTCATGCAGCTGCAAAAGCTCTGAGCAGCTGCTCGTCGGCTGCTTGTGGTACCTGTACTAGATCATTTAAACTGTCTAAGGTACCGGTATGCTGCAATGTCAGCTGAAGTATGGATATAGCCTACATCTACAGAAGTAACACTATCTAAAGTTCAGTGCAATAACCATGAAATCTCTGAAGCTCTCTGACTGGAATAATTGTCCTCCCTCAGAAATTTCTTCTGTAATTGCACATCTATAGCAAGGCATTATTCACTAAAATCAACATTAGTGCATAGTTCCTCAAAGCCACTGCTTTATTTAAAAGGCAGAATAAAAGGTAGTTGCCTATGATACTACCCCATATTAAGCATTTGTATCTCTGGTTGTTTTAAGTGGTAATCACTGTAAAAGTAGATGTTTCTAGAGATTTTTCCCCTGCTGTTCTGGCCCGTTCTAATTAATCATGTTTGATTTTTAGATTTGGGAGATTATCTCTGGTATTAGGCCACTACTTGCAAGGGCTTGCAAATAAAGAGGCTAAGGGGGGGTTTTTGTCTTTTTTTTGGTGTCTTTTTTTAAGTGGTATGTTAACTCTCATATACCACCATATAGAGATTTTTACCTAAATCCCATAAACACCTCTACTGTACCCAAATAGTTCCCGTAAGACCTAAATAGCTTTCTTTTTAGGCAGCCTGAAAGCAGAAGGGAGTATAGCAATGCATATATATGCAACTATACAGGTTAGGCTGTTCTTGCAATACGAGGAAACTCCAAAGAAATAAACATCACTAAATGTCATCACATGTTACTGTCACAGGGAATTCAATTTGAGAAGGCTGCTTATTTACTAGTGTAATTAGATAGCATTTCCTACAGTAGAAAGATGCTTAGCCTTAAGGAGCTAGGGATGCAATTTCTCTGAATGACTGCCTTATGGTTAGAAGTTACCTCAGGAGAAAAAAAGAACGCCTCTATTTCAGTGCTCAGTGGTGCAAGTAGAATATGGATTTCCATCCTATGCCTATTTAATATACTTTCTGAGGAAAGCTTGTACTTTGAAAATCTTTTATGATCCTTGTAAGTGTTTTGTCAATGTGGTAGTTGGCAGGGAAACATGGATTACATTATCAATGTTGGTGAAGATAGTGTCTATTATTAACTCCCAGCTAATATAACTTTATATGAGTTGATAATCACTTTATTTTGTGTGCAATTGATAAGCATGTATGTGCTTGTATGCAATATTTCAATTGCCCCAAAGTCAGTATCAGTGTATTCTACAAAGGATACATAAAGAGCAAGCCATTTAGGCTAAATAGTATGACTAGATAATATGATGTACAACAGAAAGGCCCTGGAATTTTTCATCAAAGAAAGGTCCTCAGTTTTGGCAAGTATCATTTCTGGTGGCACAAAATATTTCAGGACATCTTCAAAGACCTGAATGCTCTAATAATTTGAATACTCAGCATTCACCCCTATTTGCATCAGCATAAAAGGATTCACTGCTTTATTTAAAAATCCATAGTAGCCCAATTTCTACCAAATGAAAATTATTAGTGAGTGGAAACACCTTTGCTGAGAAGACAATGTTTTTGCTGGATAGTTTTTTCCGTGGAGCTCCTTGAGGTTTAGTCTTAGGGGCAGTCTTTCTTTTAATGGCACTGGTGCAAACAGCAGGATCACGCTAATGAAACTTGCAGATGACGCAAAGTTAGAGAGATGAAATCAGCACAGAAGAGGATTGGAATATTTTACAAGAAGATGAGGGCAGTGAGCTGCGAGCAGAAGGCGGATGGCAGAGCTGCAGGTGCACTAGAACAGCGCTTAGGAATATGAAAAGCATCAAAGTGCTGTGCAATAAAGAGCTGATGAACATTTTGCAGGAGTAGGGGAACAACAAAAATTCTGTGCACGCACACACCCACACATATCCCATTTGTCAACTTTTTAGTGGAGCTTGCTCACTTTATAAAAAAGACTATAATATTCTACTTTTAATGGCAGGACAGCATTCCTACATTCCCATGTTCAGTAAATGTTGGTTTTGATAACAAAACCAGAAGTTGCACACAGTCAAGGACAAATATAAAGCCTGTTGTACTAAAACTCTTAATAACTGCACTCAGGTGGATTTTGATGTCATGATATACCAGTAACTCCAAGATTTGGTCATGTTTTCATCACAAAAGGTATTTTTCAGTTCTAATTAAACTCCATTGTTAATTTCTAATTCAACATACCAGCATTTAGAAGCAAAAATGCAAATGCATATTACCATGTCAAAGAGGTTTTGAGTGGGGAAAATTACTCCTTTATCAACTCATCACAGTACTGCTTGAATTAAGTTTCTCCAAGAAATCAATAAAATTCAAAGCACTTGTGTTACTGAGGTTTATAGTACAATAGCAAATGCTTTTCCTTAGACAGAGGTCATGATTCTAAGCTAGACCAGAGCCATCCTTTTCTGGGGTGCGGAGAGAGGAGAAATAAACATGTCAGCATGCTTGGATTTAGGCTGAAGGTGAAAACCCCCAAAAAGTAGGATGAATAAAATATTGTCTTTTAAATTAAGTGGCATAAATTAAACCATTACCATAAAAAAAAAAATAATACTGAGTTTTGTGGATAGCTATTTGTGTCTTATTCAAGACAAAAGTTGTGAATGCTGCTTCAGCTCTCAAAATACCCACTTCATTTCTCTCCTGTGACCTGTCAATTGGCATGAGCAATGAACACTTCTCACTAGTTTTGCATATCTATTCAAAGGGCAATGAGTGGATAAAGAATACTGGGTCAGCAGATGACTGATTATTTTACTAGCAACAGTTAGAGAAACCCAAGGAAATTCCAGTGATTAGGGTAACATTTGTGATTATGAAGTACTTTCTTCTTGCCCATCCTTTGCTGTGTACATTTCTTCACTGATAGCACTGACAGAATTTTTAAAACATAATGTGGCACAACATATAAATGTCTTTGAGATTATTTTAAGTAAAGCAGATACAAATTAAAGACTCTGGAAATATGAGAACTTATTGAAAGTTCATTTGAAAGTTGAAAACCAAGTAAAAATTGTCAGCCATCTCAACATGAAAGTTGCTGTCCGGCATTCTTTGAGAATGAGATAATGAATAAACAATTTATAGTAAGCACTACACAGTGCCGTGGCAGAAGTGAACATTAATTTACCACTTTTCTGAGATGTTTTCCATTCTTAAATATTTACACTATTCTATGTGACTTGTTAAAATAGATTGTTTCAAGTTTAATCTCGTTTAAGTTGAAAATGTTCATTATTGGTAGCTGAAACCTGACATTTACAGCTTACAGGAAACCCTGAAACCAGCATTACTTTAGCTGCAGATGATATTATATATATTGAGTACTTTGCAACCTTTTAGATCTACACCAAATATTTCAAAAGCTGTTTAGCTGAACTGATAGTTGATTTGTATCTAACATAGCATGTTTCAATAACTAATTCTAAAACATCAAAACTTTGAGATAGTAAACCTTTATTTTATAACATTATTTTAATGTAGGCTAGTTACAGTCACCACGTATACCACTTGCACAGATACATTCAATACATAAGTGCATATACACACAAAATAGCTGGCTTCACTTTTTTTTTTTTACTTTTTTTTTCCCCCTGCCATTGGATGTTTTATTCCTATCCAGCGTTGCTTTGGTGTTTAATAAAATGGTCTGAACCGTTCTAATTTTCATTGCATTGTTTTCTAAAGCATGAATTGAATATTGTAAAATTAATTTATTATTTCAAGGATGCAATATGCACGTTTCTTAGCTTAGGAGAGACGTTTGCTTAATATACTAACACTGACAGTGGTGAAAGTACTTTAAATACAACGTGCCTGAGCAGAGTGAAAGGCTTTGCTCACTTATGTAGATATCTTCAAAACAATATATCCACTCAGTGGAGAGAGATTAAGATAATTGCTTCCAACAACATGAGCTTTTATAAAGGGCTTTTCTTCCCACTGCGACGTGAAGCTTTGAAGAGGGTTTCCACAGAGATACGAAGCCTTTACTTATGAAAGGAGTTGATCAGACTTCAAACATTTTTCACATCAATGGGGGGAAAAAGATTGCAGAAATTATAAAGTTGCTCCAAAGGCAAAATTCCAGACTGGAATATGTACATCAGACTAAAGTCAGGAGAAAAAAAAAAAAAAAAAAAAAAAAAAGTGTTTACCTCATCAGACTGTATAAATGTCTTGTTAGGAATATACCTTTAGTAGAAATACAACATCCGTTAGCAGAGCTTACTGCAGACTTTACAGTATTACGGATTTTCCTCCAGGTGACATATAAGATAATTTCTGAGCTCTGTAGGTAAAGAAACCTCAAGTATTATTTGAGTCTTGTGTAGGCTAGGTGCTGCCTACTGAACCTGGTTTGACTTAGTAACCAAGGTAAGTTCCTCCAGTTCTGGGAAATGTTACACAATTTTCCAGATAAAAGTATGCTGATGAGTTTAAACTGTCTCCAGCCTACTTAGAAGTAATAGGTAAAGGAGACAAAGGCTGAAACTCTCCTTGAATTTTTCCTTGTACTCCTCACTGCTAGAAGTGTGAGGACTGGCTCCTGCCACAGCCTGTTTTCTCCTGACCTCCTGCCCCTCAGATCCGGTGAAGGCCTGAGCTGAAGAACTAGGACCGATCACTGCTAAAGGCCAACTAAGAAATGTGCTTTGTGCCATTTAAAAAGATAGTAATAATTTAAACATCTGGCCACTGTTCATCATTACTGTCAGGGAGCAGTGAGGGCCAGCTGCTTCCTGAGGGATGGGAAGCCAAGATCTGTTGGTGTACCAGCATGGGCTATGCCCTTCTCATTCAGCCTTTGGGTAAACTTCCTGCAGAAACCTGTTGAAAGCCTACATCTGTCTGTCCCAGACAAGCTTCTCCTGTGTTTCTGATGGAGCTCCAGGTAGTTTTGGTAGGCATCTTCATCTGTGTCCTACAGAGCTCACTCTCTGGTCAACACTGGTGATTCTCAAGCTCTGTAAACCTTTCGTATCTGGTATAAAATGTTTAAGGTAATAAAAAAATGTTTCCATATTTCACTTATGCCTTTTCTCCTGTGACTGTTCTGAGTATTTCCTCACATGGAACAATGAGGGTTGAGAAAAATCTAGTTGAGTTTCAAAGCAACTATAGCTGGGTTTCAAGGCAATTTGAAAACATTTTAGTTGGAAGTAAACATTAAAGCTTACAGGTTACTTTGTGGGGGAAAAAAAAAAACAACTAAAAAAACCCCACAACAAAACAACTTTATCTGGGATTCAATTCTGAGCTAGAATAGATTTTTTTTGAGCTTTTATGTTTTGCAGGGTTTTTTTAGAGGAGAGTACTTTGTATTCTTATATAATGAAAAAATTGACTCAGAGTGAAAGAAATTTGAGCTTTGAAGTGGGAAATGTTCTGTCCCAGTTCATACTGAAACTCAAAAAGAGCTTTTGGTGCCAAACTTTTGAACCTGTCAGGCTTAGAAGCATGGGCATAATGCTGTTTTTCCCAATTAGATCTACAAGCACATAGAATTTCTAAAGTGCCATATGTATGTCAGAGACATAATAATGTGATATAATCATTACTACTACTTTAAAAACAAGTATAGTTAGACTTAGAGTTGTAGAAAATTACTTTTAGAGCAGGACAGAACTGAGACAGCTTGCTTCCCATTGATGTCTTCCATCTGTAACGTCAGAGGTGCTTGATTTTTTAATGGAATATTCCATTCTGTCTTACTTCCTGAGGACAAAAGTATGGAATTTGCTGGTACCCCACCCCATGACATCAACTTTCTTGAGGACCCTGCAAGCTTTTGCTGCTATTCTATCACATAACATCACACAACATCACACCTTTGTGTGGTTGTGTGACCCCAGTACTCAAGCAGTAGTTGGAGCATTGGTACTGCATGGGATGCACAGGAACACAGAAGCTTGGGAAAGTTGCAGCTTGCACATTCCCCCATTCAACTGGAACTGCACCCATCAGGCAAGATGGGCATGTCTGCATTACACTTGTGTAAAGAACATATTTGTGACCATAAAACAAGACAGATAAGTGTTGACAAAAACCCAGAACTCCTGTGACAATCCAATGTCTACCTTTGCTTCAAAGACAATATATTTGGTCTACCAACTATAGCAAAGTTCACAACCTCTCTCAACCTACCCACAGGATGTTACACTAGTAGGTGAATTGTTTTGTAGAAACAGATGCTATGGATAAATAAGGTGAGCCACACTGGGCACTTCAGTAGAAGGGACATTTGGAGTAGACAATATGGGTGTAATACGTATGGTAAAAATATGTCTTACAGACATAGCAGGAGAGAAAAAAATGGAATGATGGTAAAATGAAATATGAATAGCACTTGTCCAAAATGGGATTTTCCTTGAGGCAGGAAGTTCCAATATTTCAAAAACTTTGTCCCAAATTATCCAAAAAAATTTAATAGATATTTAGTGGATTTTTTTGTTTTAAATATGCGTTATGTCCAAATAAAAAGGCATAAATCTAAACATGTTAATACCATTTTTAATTATTAAAGTCAAACAAATGCTTGATTAACTAGATAAAGGTACATTTTGACTTTCACTGTTGTTGCTGTTTCTAAAAGACATGTTTTATTTTTCACAAAGCTGCTTTTATAATTTACACCTGCTTTGCTGAAAAAAAATCAGTATGCCCTACTGGAAGATTCTGAGTTGCAAGAAAGAGTATTATAGAATATAAAAAATACTAAAAAAGAAGCAAAGTGAAAAGCTGGAACTTGATACAGGATGAGCATATGATGTGAGAAAGAGAAAATTATATGGGAACTAGATTTACAGGTACAGCCAGGAAGAGCTTGTTCAGTTTGCAACTCAAGAGCCTGACATATTTAGCTGGTCATTGTTGCTGAAAACTGAAATTATATAGCTCAAATAATCCTTTCAGATACAAATGCAAGACTTTGATAATTCTGTGAAATATGTCTTTGTTTCTATACTTATTTACATATATAAATATAGACTCATGCACATCTTTGTGTGATATATACATATTAAAACTAATTCAATGACTATAAGAGCTGTGAATAAAGTTTGTGATGGATAAAGCAATTTTGACAACCCACAAAATTGTGGTTACTCTGTGTGTATATATATATGTATATATATATATATATATATGTATATATATATATATATATATATTTACATATATAAATAAAATATCTGTGATAGAATAGTGGACTCAGGAAAGCCAAAGTCATTGTTTTGTTCTAGAGAAAGAATATGTAGATTCAAGTGCTGTGATATATTACAAATTCCAAAAATAATTATATTCACAGTACACTTCATACTTAAATACATTTTCACTTTGTTGTAAAATTCAAAGTTCATCTTTACATTAAAAACCCAAATAAATTACGTGAATTGGCTTGATTGAAAAATTTTGCCATAGTGTAAATGTTTGCTTGAAACCATGTCAGCTAGTTACGCAGGGCCACATGCCAAGTGATGATGATTGCATTCTGGCTACATCATCTCCTGTTGCCCTTTGCCAGAGCTAGTGTGGGACTGAGCACCTGTCTAGACTGACTCTACAGTGGCTAAGAGTCTTTCCAAGCCAACTGCCTTTTTAGCTAGTACGGTTTCATGTTTCCTTCTCTTTTTGTATTTTGGAGCAAACCAAGATGCCAGACATTCAGACATTGGAACTCAATTGTTTTAGTCTTTCTTCACATAACGTAAGAAACAACTATATATTATTGTCCTGTTGCTTGTCCCTCTTTCCTTTCTCAGCCTTACTGAAAGACTGTCATCAGTTTGTGTACCAAGGAAGACAGGCACAAGCAGGCTAAGAAGAGTGAAAGCCAAGTCTGAAATGCCAAACCCCCTGTTGCTAGTAGTTTTAAGCAGAAGACCAAAGTTATGGGAAGCTGGCTGAAAAACTGAGGCATGAAAAGACTTCAGTTGAAGACCTGGGCTGTGTTTCAAGGCATGAGTTGTTAAACCTTTTCTTCTAAAAAAGGAGCTCTGTTATGTTAGGAAGATTTTACTGTAACTATTCTTTTCAAAAAAAGTTTAATATGTATTATTCAATTATAAGGAGGTTTATGAGTCTTTCTAGAGACAGCTCAACTGCTGTAAGCACTGGAAGTAGAGTTGGTCTGGAAATCAATACAGACCTCTGGTTCATTAAAGTAGAGGGGCAGGCTGGAGAGGGACTTGATAGATCAAATAGTCAAACTGTTCCACATGTTCTGGTTGTGTTTGTGAACACTGTACATTAGAAATAAAAATCATTAAAGCATCTAAGGAAATCTGTGCGCTATGGCTTCATAGTGAACAAAAACGTTAAATGGGATTTTATTGACTTGTTTCTACAATATGTCAATAATTTGAGTTTTTCCATCTACAACAAAAGGAAATGCATAAGAACAGCAATATGATTGTTGGTTTAAAAATAGAGAGTAGTATACTATACTTTACTAACCAGAATAACATATGACAGTGTCTTTGTGTGATTCAATTAACTTGTGCTCTTGGCTTCAATAGATTATTTGCTCCACCTGTATTTCAATACCAAAAAATGTTGAGCTATTGATTTTGTTTATTCTTTCATCCCTAGCATTAAGTTGCCTTATATACAGTGAAAACTGCTGACAGTTCCAAAAGAAAATCACCAATTGGCAGACATACAGGATTTCACAGATAGCTGGTTAGGTTGCCTCTATAATGGAATATTTACAGAGTTGTGCCAATAAATTAATGATGAATGGAGCTCAAAACCCCTACAGGATATGCTTCTTTACTTCACTGTAGGTATTAGAATATTTTATTAGTATTTTACTTCTTTGATGCCCTGACTTACTGGTTACAACATTTTAGTCAAATTATTTTGTTTATATCCTAAACCTTTAAAAACAGAAACCAGAAATGTTAAACAATTCCTCTTTTACATCAGTGTCATTGCATTCTGAGCATCATTCCATTTAAAATAGTTTGGGATATGAATATTCTTTGGATTAAAGATGCATAGAATTCTAGGATTTTTTTGAACATTTTTGCAGATAGTTCTAGATACTGACACAGGAACTCCCAGCATGTCCATTCAGTAGCCAAACATTTCTACTACCCTAAACCACAAGTAGTCTGATAATTAGCACTGAGAAATATAATTTTTCATGAATCAGAGAGAACTGCTTCTGAACACCGTTATTAAAAATCAGTTAATATTAACATGCATATTCCTTAATTAAAGAGACATAATATTAAAATACATGGATTGATGAATTAATCTTCATATTCATGTCTACAAGAAAGCAAATTAACAAAAAAGGCTAAACCATAAGCACACAGGTGAATTACTGGAAAACTGGAACACTTGATCTTGATTCCTGTGTGTCTTCTAACATCTCGATATTGAAATTAACAACAAAAGCCCATATGTTGTCAAACTAGCAGAACTGACTTAATGTCTATTTCTCCTTCTCATGTAATGAAGATAATTACAACTATTTTTTCCATTATTGCCTGCAATTACTGCATAATCCCAATTAAGTGTTTAATATCATTGCTTAAATAGAGTATTTTATAAAATAATTATATTTTCAGGAAACTTCTTGAATATACTTGGAGGGATACATTGGTAATCCCTTTTCTCTATGCATTCATTATATTCAGTATAGACAGCCAGTTTAAACTTTTGGACGTAAGGAAAGCCCATAATAACAGCCAACATAGTTTTCAGAAGAGCTGTAATGGTATTCAGTGGTAATTTCTTCCGGCTATGTTAAGATAAATTCCTTACTAAGTATGAGAAAACTACTATCAAAATTATTGATACTGGTGTACTGACAGCTGGCTGTTATCTTTTGTCTACAAATGAACCAGAAGAAGAGAGTGTGGTCTTTGCTATAGGCTATTTGGCAAGGTTTAACTTTCTCCAAAATTTCCCCAATTAAAGTGCATCCTACTTGGCTAATCTATAGCATACCTTCTCTACTGACTGATCTCCTTAAGCGTTCATGGAAAACTTCGAGTAACTGAACAGTGTGTGCAGCTCCATTGATCAATATCTACTAATTCTCCCCCCAGCATTTAGTTAAAAGCAACCCATAGATGACTGACTGGCACAGAAGTCCACAAGGCTCACTGTCCTTGCAGTGCCTCAGATGCAGTCTTCCTCAGGGCACAGAAAAAATCCTGTGTTTGCTGATCCCTGGAAGCAGTTTCTAAGTTCCCAAGGAGGGCTGAATCAACCTGCTCACTGCTAATCTGCAACAGAGGTACCCTGGACGGATTTGTAGGTCCTCTCAAAATGGTCAGGTCCCCTCACTCGTGCATTTGCACTTGCTTCTTTTTAAAAAATAAAGCAAATGGATGAGGTACCAGCATATTTTTTATAAAATAATGGTTAAATATTTGATAGGGAATTGAGAGATCAGTTTCCTCTGCAGTGTGAGGGGTCTCACACACGCCTTCTGAGTGAGTACCCAAATGATTAATTAAGATAACATAGTCTTAAGTGCAGGAGAGAAAATAAAGCCTCACCTGTTGAAGCTGTGCAACTGTCCTCTGGATTGAATCTCGAAATAGTCCTACAAAAGAGAAAATACTTAAGGAGTTCTAGATGCAGAGACCAGGTGTCTCCTGGGTACGGTTTCACAGCTTCAGGCAAAAGGATAACATTACATACAGTCCTCCAGCCCTCTCGGGTGGGGAACAGGGATTCAAAGTCACTCCAATCAACCAGGATGTGGGTCCAGGCTCCATTTCCCATACAAGTGCTGTGGCCATGAGGTTTTTCTGCACAGGGCAGGTGGTTGTACCAGTTAACCTCCTTCTACAATCTTGCAATGAAAATAAACAGTGGGCCCAGGTTAGTTCTCCAAAAGGAGTGCTTTAACCATCTTCTCTGAAAAAGGATCACTAACTTCCCATAATAAATAGCTTAGAGGTCCTTCTGGATCTGCCCAATTAAACATTTCCAACAAATAAAGCACAGGTTTTACACATAAAAGCACCCTACTGAAGTTCACAGGGAAAAGGTCAGAACTGAGATTTGGGAGTTGGGAAGTTCTTCAGGTTTTCAGCTGGCATTTTATTTTAGACAGTTCATGAGTAAGAACAAGACTCCTTGATAAAGAATATTATATAGTTTTGCAAGTGCCAGCAGCTTTTCCTGAGAGCATACCCTCATTGACTTAGATTTATTTAATCAAACATAAAGTGCTTCCTTAAATAAGATGACCAACTTGAAAAATTCTTTTAGACATAACTAGGACTATTTGCCTATACAATAAGTACGTTTCACACCCTTCATAGAACATTGATACTTAATACTTCGATATCATACTCATTTTAAGCTGTTATCAACATAACTAACTAATCAGTTGATTAATTTAACTTGTGGATTCCATCTAACACCAGAACATGTTACGATCCTCATAATTAGAGTTCTTTTAACAAAACAAGATGTAAAAACATTTATTTTTTTTGTGCTAAACTCGAAACCTTCTCATGTATATAAGGCAACACACATTATAGTTGCAGCCAATAACATATTGTTAGCTTGTTTCGTGATTAAACAGCCAAATCAAAATACATCAAAGGGTCATTTTAGTCATAGTTCACAATATCTAATTAACAGAGAAAAGACTCATTAGTAATAGTTAAAATGGTTTTTATTAGGTGTAGGTGGTAGGGTGTTGTCAGTGGGGGAGCTACAGGGGTGGCCTCTGTGAGGAGGCTGTTCTGCCAGCCAGTCAAGCGGTTCCAGGTGGTTCCAAAGGAGCCACTGCAAGGCAAAGAGGAGCCTCTCATCCATCGTTGGGACATCTCTGGGAAAACATATTTAAGAAAGGGAAAAAATACCAGAGGGTGAAGAGAGAGGACTTGCGGGGGGAGGGGAATGATATGACACACACCACCACCACCACAACAAAATCACTCTGCAGACACCAAGGCCAGAGAAAAAGAAGGGGTAGGAGGTGCTCCAGGTGCCAGAGCAGAGATTCCCCTGAAGCCCCTAGAGAAGACCATGGTGAAGCAGATTGTCCTCCTGGAGCCAACAGGGAATTCCATGCTAGAGCAGGTGGATATTATCTGAAAGAAATTGCAGCCCATGCAGAAACCATGCTGGAACTGTTTTACCCTGAAGGACTGCATCCCATGGAAAAGACTCACCCTGGAGCAGGGGAAAGGTCTGAGGAGGAAGGAGCAGCAGAGAGGAGTTGTTATGGACTGACCACAACCCTCATTCCCTCTCCCTGGAACTGCTCTGGAGGGGAGGAGGTTAAGGAGCTGAAAGTGCAGGAGTGAAGTTGAACCTGGGAAGAAGAAAGGAGAGGTGAAGGTGGTTTAGAGTTAATTTTAATGTTTAGCTCTGATATTTTTTAAGCACAAAAATATGTGGAAATGTCATTTTTATACCCTTTCAATGATCACCATCACTATAGGAAGCTTCTTTATAAGCATAGAAGCAGCCCCAGTGTTTTGCTGTTCTTCATTACAAAATTCAGTACGTTGACACCTTTTTATCCTCATATCAGAGGCTAATGTGCTTTTCGTTCCACATTTGTCAGATCAATGATTAGATTAGGAGTGGGATGCTGTGGCTCTGCAGATATTGTGGTGACCTTTGTCTCACAGACCAATCTGCATTCAGTTCATTTCTTGTCCTGAGATTACAAGTTAGAAGACATCTTGTTGATTGACAGGTGGTAGACAACATAGCTCACTAGAAATCATGTTCAGCATCAGCAGTTAGGGGTCAAACTTTGCTAGAACCTAACATTATATAAAGTGCATATTTTCAGTGTAGGCAGGTCGTTGGCAGCCCCTTTTGACTGTTGTTAATTTACATGCATACATCTCAAACGCACAAACAGGATCAGTTTTCAAGGTCATTGTTAAATCCTTTGGTAAACTTCCCACTCACATGTCTTCTCTTTTCCTTACCTCCAGCTTCAGTGGCAGTTTGGAATGAGTGCAAATAATGAACAGAAAATGCTCACGAGTGACGTGAGTTCTGTCTTTGAAAAGCTGAGTTTGCAGTATCTTATGATTACCCCTGTTCAGATGTCTTATTAATATACCATATATGGATCTCTAAAGAAACACCCTTTGTTTAATGTAGCTGTTGTAATGTGATTAAAATGTCATGCTCATTATTACTTATAATTGGCAGCATACACTACAGGGCATTTTTATCTCCAGTTTGAAGAAAAGAGCTTCAAATAAGCAACAGCCATGAAACCATGTGCTAAAAAAGAAATAAACAATACAGCATTACAGCTGGGAGATGACTGTCAGAAAAGGATCACAGTCTGAATGTGGGGGAATGGGCTTTCCATGGAAAATTGTGTTTTCTGACTGCAGTAACCTAGGCCATATGGGGCTGATAAAACTGCAGAACTGGCTCCATTTCTACATTTTTTAATGTTTTCTCACAAAAGAGATTAATGCTGCTCATCTTTTCAACCTATCCTGCTTTTAAATACTCAATAAACTTAAAATTTCCTTGGCTTACAGGATATGATTCTGAGGTCATGTGTGTAGCCTATTAAACACATGTAAGGAGAATTTCAGGCTTGAATACATTTAGTAACAAATTCTTCTCTTAGGTGCATGTGGATAACTGTTGTTGATTTTAATGTATGTATCAGCAGGTCACATTTGGCTCATGGTCAAGGTTAATTTTAATTGTAACCTTTATTCTTGTACTGTCCTTTGTAAGGGCAGGGCATAAAAAGCTGTCTTTATTCCAAAATAAATATATCCTTTTGATATTAGCCTGTTCTTACTCAGCCCACTCAATTACAAACCTGGAAAATTTCAGAGTACAATTTAATTATTTCTTCCCACTAAGGTTAGAATCTTTCAGCTTCCTGTACAACTGAGAAACAACCAATTTAAATAATTTGGTACTTCTCTCTGATTTCTGTGATAATATGTGTACATTTCTGTAATTTTCCTATTTTGATTATACATAGAAAATAAAAAGCTCATTAGTATTTTTTAAGATCTACTGTAAATGAGAGATTATATTTAAAACTACTAAATGTTCTTGAAATAACCAAAGTTGAGGCAAATAAATACATCAGATATGCTTAATAGCTTATTATTTCTTCAGTTAGTCCTTTTCAGTTTTAATTTTATTAAAAAAAAAAAAAAAAGATTTGGTACTTAAAAAAACTGTATCTCAGCAGACCATTTTAAGTATTCACTGAATGCTCATAAATTAATACATTCTAGTGTTTTACCATGCCTATTTCACTTTAAAAGACTATGTATAAAATTGCCTATGTGTGTGTTATACATAAGCTCACTTTCCATTGCATTTACTTGGTAAAGAATAGTATACCAACATTTTTAAACCACTCATCTACACTAGCTATATAATTTCTCTGCTCTTTCTGTTCACTTTTTTTCTTGCTTGTGTAGTGACATTTTAAACCAGAAATTCCATGATTTCATAATCATAAAGTTGTTGAGAAGATTAATTGTCCCACTGCAGATTTATCTCAAATATTATTTGTTATTATGTGGGTTTCTTGTTTAAATTATGCATGTAAAGGCTAAGAGTCACCTAAAGATAGCCAGCTCGTCTTCTATCTCACCCCCATATTATGATAAACAGCAAGATTCATCTTTGGATGTGTTTATCTTTTATGACTGATTAGTCAGGAATGCAAGTCAGTTTAGATGCATAATTTTGTGGGGGATATAACAAAGATTCTTTCAGTGCATTTCTTCATATTATGCCTTGGATCATTTCTAAACTCTGTTTCTTCCACCAGTTGAAGAACAAGTACATTTTTTGAAAGCAGTCTGGTCAGAGACCACCTTATTGCACATAACCATAGAAGCAGTAAATTTATCCTCAAATATGCACAGTGCAATTAAAAAAAAAAAAAGTATTAAAATTGTTGAACTAGTCAAAAGCAAATAATGAAAAGAAAAAAATCTAAAAAATATGCACATGTGCTCAGACTGCAGTTTGCACTGCTAAACTAACATTTACACTCAGATGAAAAAAAGACAGCAGTTGTACAATAACAGAAAATATTCGAAATATTGGATTGATTTTTTATAAGGCATACTAAAATCCTAATTTAATAAAAGCAATTTTAAATATCCCATGCCATGCTTAACCTTTAGCTTCAATTAGCACTTGCCGAACATAGCCCCCCCACCCCTCAAACCCAAATAGGTAATTTTTCATTTGCTGTCATTACTCTGTGTGATGTGTGAGTTATTAATTTAATAAATTACATTTATAAATAAAACAGTGATGTTTAAGGAAGCATCATAAAAAAAAAAGACTTGTGTGTTTTGAATTTTGAAAATAAAACCCTCCTGATTTTGTTAAAATCTGTACCTCTTAGAAAATGGAGGGTGGAGTAGATTATGGAAAAGGTGCTTTTCTCAGGCTCTTGGGGAAGTAAGTCTTTGCTTTTGTATTCAATCCTTGCTAATTAATTTCAGCCATCAGTCTGGTCACTGCCTCAGAATCTGTGATCACTTATAGTCAACATAATTATCATGCCCTGGAATCTAACATTTTCTCATTATACTGTATCTGTACCATACACTTTTTAAAGCTTTTTAATCTAAAGAAAGTCTTATCATTCTTGGTCATAAAATATCTGTCCAGAATTTTGGCCATTCTTAATAATTCACAATAATATAGTGTAAAAATATATTAAAAAATAAAGTTAACACCTTGAAAGAGAAGTAAATGAACAGATTTGTGACTAGTAAAGGCTGGAAGCCTCTTTTGGTATTAATTCTCTCAAAGGCACTAAGATACATTGGAGAGCATACATTAAGGGAGCTAAAGGTATGACTACACTGGATAAGTCACAGTGCACTATAGATACTGTCTTTTCAATTTTTTAATATTTTTATTACTTTAAAAAGTCATTCTCCAAGGAAGGTAGATGGGAAGGGGCATAAGATAAGGAAGATAAAAGTGTCTTTATTTGTGGTATGGATTAAGAGGAGTTAATTATAAATGTCCTCAGATTACTTTGCTAATTTCATTGGTTATTTAATTTTTTTTTTTTTTCAACAAGGATTGCATGAGATTTCATACCATGTACACATAAAATGCACTATCAGGTGTGATAGGGGGCTGTTTTCTTTTCACTTGGGTGTTAATGTTCGAAAGTACCTAGCTGCTGTTTTGGGTGCTTTTTCCTAAATGTAAGTGCAAAGGTATGACTAAAGTTCACTATTCCTTCATCTAGAGAAAGGTTATTGTCTTGGTGAGAGAAAAGTGAAATGAACAATTTAAAAGGAATTCAGTTTGTCAAAGAAAATAGGAACTATCTGCTGTCTTGGTGAAATGAAAGAGTGCCCACTTAGGTTGTTCATTAAGAAGAAAAAAAAATGGGGGGAAGTAGGTCATGTTTTCATTTAGCTATTAAGTAGGCAACCCTAGCAAGCAATGAATATTATTTGGTCAAACTTGGCAAGCCTCCTTCAGAGAAATCCTGTCCACAGTTCCCCTGCAAAGATAACTACATTTGCAGTTCTACATGCTTCATGCAAGATTTTTTCAAGCAGTTTCCAGTCAGTGTCAGTGAAGTAAACCTTTTAACAATGTTGTGAGATACTGAAAGCTTTGTATCTCTGTTTTGTGACTTGAGGTATGAAAGTTCAAAGCTGTAATCCATAAAAGGCCTTCTGTGTCTGGTGTAACAGTTAAATGGAATTTTAGGAAGCCTGAATCCAAAATGTAGGTCTTCAACTCTTCCTTCACATACAGTCTAATCCAGGTGATGCTTAAACTCTATTACACTCTCAAGTTAATTTCTTGGGGAGAATGGTTTAATACATAACTGGAATAAAAATACTAAGCAATTGGAGCACAGATTTGAAACCAGCTTTCCTTCCTCTCAGGTGAGTATATAGTGAAACAGGGTCAATAACTTTTTCTTAAATTTTTCAGTCCAATGAACCTTTGCATAGTGTACAACTTCCAGAAAAGAAATATACAGTGATGGTCTACTGCCATGTGGTCAAATAATTCTCCAAGGGTTTTGGAGAGAACAGAACCAGATTCCAACATCCTGAGTGGACTGTTCTGAGTTATGAGCAGTCATGTCTTCCTAAAACATTTTAAAAATGGAGTACAACGACAAGAGATTCAGAAAAAAAAAATAAAAAATGGAAAGGAAAAAGGAAAATCACATAGGAAAGGGGATGGGGCAGGGGAGGAGAAAGGGAATAGAAACTGGGCAGAGGTGTCTATATACAATATGCTAAGAAATTAAGAGATGTATTACATTTAAAGGGCTATACTGCTTCAACTTCTTCAAACAGATTGGCTATCTTGGTAAAGTATGTCTTTGCACAGTACTGAGAAACCTACCATAGTACTGTAAATGTATTACTAAAAATAAGAAGACACCAGTTTGTGTCCATACCAATGTTTGTTTGGATGCATTTTATATATTTCTATAATACTAGAAAAGAGAAGTACTTGAGTCACAATAAAATATATCACAACTTTCTCCATGAGATGAAAGCAAAAACAAATCAAGAAATGTATTCTGAAAAGATCTGACATGAAAGCAACATCATACTGCAGCTGTGGTATGTGCAGCTTTTCTTCTAACCAGCATAAATGGGTAAAAATGACCATTATTTCTTCAATAAAATCCTGGAAAGGAAATTCTTTGTTTCACAAATGAAAAGAAAATTCTAGTTTTGCATTGGCTGTCCTCTGGCCATCTTCCAAGCATTTACATTTTTTCACATAAAACTGATGACTCAGTCTGGCTTTAATGCTTCTGATTCTGTTAATAAAATCCAGGCTGGAATTTACAAAGGAATCACAACTCATGAATTAAGAATAATGGTGTACATCTCTCCTTCTGCTTCCACTGAACAAATTAACACTCTTTCTCAGAATAACTTTGAAAGAATGCAGAGAAGTGTTCATGTGTTTTAACAGAATAAATGAACACAAGATGTATCTTTCCTTCCATATATAGTTAACATGTCATTAAAAGTTAAACATATTTAATCAAACTTGTCCATTTGCTTTTGCAAAGTCAGCTTCTCTTCTAAAGTTAGTAAGAAATTGAATACATTTTCTATGGAATTTGCATTTTTCCTTTTCTTATTCTAGTCCAGGTTGAATTTCTTAATTTTTATGGTTTGATTTCTGATTTTCCACTATACTGTAAACTTATTTTTTAGCTTGATTTTTTTTTCCAGTGAAAATAAAGATACCAATACTGTGCTTTACAGAGTTATTTGCATTATAAAGGAGTGACTCCCACAGTAGTTTATAGTCCTTGGATGAAAAATATCTTGTGTTCCTTGTTTTGCATGTTTGCCATCATCTTGCACACCAGGTTTTTAAGAAGAGAAGATAATGATACTTTAAAGAACGCAAGATATGTGCTGGTCATTACTGGTATAAATGACATATCTCAAGTATTAATTCTGGAAAGAATAAAGCAAATCCATTATTGACATAGAATAATTTAGGATGGAAAAAATATTTAAGATCATCAAATCCAACTGCTAACCCAGGACTCCCAAGTCCATCAATAGACCACCTCCCTGAGCACCGCATCTATGCGTATTTTAAATATCTCCAGGGATGGTGAATCCACCACCTCCCTGGGCAGCCTGTTCCAATGCTTCACCACCATTTCAGTGAAGAAATTTTTCCTAATATCCAGTCTAAACCTCCCCTGGTGCAACTTGAGGCCCTTTCCTCTTGTGCTATCACTTGTTATCTGAGAGAAAAAACCAATCCCCACCTGGCTAGAGCCTCCTTTCAGGTAGTTGTAGAGAGCAATAAGGTCCCCATGAGCCTCCTCCTCTCCAGACTAAACAACCCCAGTTCCCTCAGCTGCTTCTCATAAGACTTGTGCTCCAGACCTTTCACCAGCTTCGTTGTGTTTCTCTGGGTGTGTTCATTTGAGGACTAACCTTCGTATATGGACTTGTACTAGCTCTCCACCTTCATTCCTTACTTAAAATTTACATGTTCTTTTCTCCTTTGTAATTTTTATGTTTGTGTCCTTGATCTTCTCTCTTGCTTTGGCTCTCTTTCTCCACTCCTGCTTTTTCCAAAAGTACTATCCCTTCCCGTTCCTTCTCCCTATTTTTTATCACTCCTGTTTGCCTATGGTGTAACAGTCATTATGATAAGAAACACACAACTGAAGAGCATATAGCATAAGTAAATGCGGCTTGTTGTTAGCATTGTTTACTGTATCAGGCTAACACTAAATTCTTTGAATAAAGAAAATTATTTTTTAAAAATAAAAGTACTTGATGAGAAACCTACCTATTCTGGACTATTGTCCAATTCCTTTCTCTTTCCTCATCCCTCTCTCACAAGTCATGAAACCTATTATGTGCTCAATACCTCTAAGCTCTTCTAAACATCTAATAATAAAAACATCTAATAGTAAAAAAAATCTAGCTCTTGCAAGATACTGTGTACTTCCAAGGTACTGTGGGAATTGGTGGGGCTTAATTTCTTTAATTTCTTACAGCATTATGTAGAGCGATAATAAAATTATCTCTTATGTTATAAACAAATACTTTCTAGTATAATTTTGCTATGCTGCAGAATTCAGATATATTTCTTAGAAGTTATTGTTTATTAGTTTTCCATTATTTTTTTTTTTAGTTTCCTATCCAAAATCTGAGATCCAAGTACTAAGAACTGTATAATAAAAGATCAGATTTTTTTTTTTCTTTTTATCTGGATTTACAAGGGCTACCTGAAGCAGACAGTAGATGCTCAGAATTTATTTGACATCATGAAAAATCATGGATGTTAAATTTGCCTGATCACTGAATAGGAATTATAATAGTTGTATTCTCCTGGAAATGTTCTAGACATTGGTGTATTTTTAAAGAAGTACAGTAACCGTTGACTTCAGAAGTAATGACCATTTATCTTAAGGAATACTTGTAACAGTGCTCGAATTGCATTGCCTTTGCATTCTGAAAGTATGTGACAGCATGCTTTTAAGAAATTCTTGTGTGCTGCTGGCCTTAGATCTCTATAATTGATTGAGTGGGTCACTGACATGTATCCACAAGTGGTTTTTTTTTTTTTTAAAGTATACTGATTGTACTAGTCTGACTAATTTTCATCAGCACTTGTTAAGCTCCTGTATTCCAAGTGTCTGATTATCTATTGAGAACAAGGCCATTTTCTCATAGTGTATTTTCCATTTCCAGTATATTTTTCATATGCATGCTTTTCACAAACCGTATCCATATATATCTGCTCTAGAAGTGACATAGAGATTAGAATAGAACAGAGGAAAATCGTGTAAAATTGTACATAGTAGGTATTTCCCTATGCGTATTCAAGCATATAAATTAAATTTTGATCTTCCGGTGACTTCTGCAGCTTTGAACAATGAATGTCTCTTTATGTTCTACTTCTAAATGCTTTGTAGAAGCTGTCCCTTTCCAAGGAAAGGTAGCTCCCATCAAAAAAAACCCACAAAACAATTAAATGCAAGGAAGTTTCTTTTTTCATTTTTTCTTGAAAAGGAGTCACATATATTCTATTTTCATATAAATTATTTTAAGGCTTGTATACTTTTGAAATACATAGTGAAAGCAGAAAGCATCAAGTTAAGGTTGTCCTTCATTAAGGTTCAGAAACTCAATCAAATTTTGTCTTTTAGAGAACTAACTACCTGTTTTATATCACTAAAAAAAAAAAAAAAAAAGGAGACAGAGCAACAGAAACAAAATTTTCACTGCATATAAATATATTATTTCTAAGAAACATTAAACAAGCTTCAGGTTTTGTGATGTAAAGCTTTATTGAATTGGATACTTCCCAAAGTTTCCAGTACTTTGAACGCAGTCTCCAGTCTTAATTGAGGCCTGTGTAAACATTTCACACTTTCTTGACAATTAGCTACCGCACACCTTGAGTTTATGTTAATAATATCCAAATTCAAGACACTCACTACCACTTAGATTGTAATACTTAACTTTTTTGTGTGTGATAACCTAACAGCTCTTTCAGGACATTGACATACATAGTAGAAATATTTCAACCTAGTCACTGTGGAACTTTTGATCCGAAGGCTTTTCACTCAGTCTATATTCAGATGTACAGGAAGATATTAATTAAGTTAGAGTTTTGGTCTAAAGTTGAGTCAATTTTGAGTACAGTTTTGATTGTATGCTGTGATGGAGAGACAGGACGCAGCTTGATGCAAGCAAATGTCAATTTATTATACAGAAGCACGAGTTTATATATACTTTCAGAAGCTGCGCGTTTTAGACAGATTGGTTCTTTTAAGCTCAGCCTTGCATACTAGGCAATCCCTGACTGGTGTTAACTACCATCAATTAACAGCAAGGTGTTACCTTTCCTTGGTGCCATCCGTCTCCCACTCCCCTATGCTCTCTCAGCATGACTCATCATGTTAATTGCTGTGTCTATTCACACTCCTTGTCCTCCCAAGGTTCGTGACCTACAAACTCCAGCACATTCCCCTCAGCTAATTGATTGCCACGCATGGTCCTAATTTCCAGCCCGCTCCTGCAATTGTACAGCTTGGTCAGCATCAGGCAGCATAGTAAATTCCTGTTACATTAGATCTATCACACATTGACTTTGTATCATGTCCTGAAATAATCAAATATATTTGGGACATACCAGTTTCACTCTTGTATGTGTACTAATGTTCTGTGCATGGGCCGTGCTCATTCCCAGGGCTATAGTAGTGCTGTAGCCCAAACAGCCAGAGCCTCAGTAGATCACTGCTAAAAGAAGCAGGTCTGTGACTAGTATTTTGCACAAGGGTAAGATAAGAAGGTATCATACTATCTTTCTCTCTTTTCCCTTACCACCATCCACCAGCATGCTAGGTTTTTGGTAATTTTGAAAGAAGTAGTAAAAATCTTGGTTTAGGCTTTGTCTGAAAACCACAGTCACCACTTTATCACTCATAACTGCCTGTTCCTCCCTGGAGTAGGGTTGTGCAAGACAGCTTTTGCCTAGTGCAAACCTGAACAATTCTGCTATAGTAAATATTCAAACAATAGCTATTCTTTCAAGAGCTCCTAAAAGCTTCGTTTTACTCTTTTGTGCCTTGCCTGTGATTCTTCTGGCAGCAAACAAGTGTTGGTCTGCAATTTTTTATGTGCTCTGAGGTGACCTTCCCTCTGAGAAGACTTGGATATGGGAGGAAATTCTGTCCTCTAGAATATGCTTCTGTGCTGCTACTTCAAACTCCAGAGAGCAATGGTATAATAGTGATAATAACTCATTTTGGAGTTGTGTCTTCTCAGTAATTAAGCAAACATCCCTAATTGACATTATAACCAACAGCGCCATAAATATTAATCCTTAGGAAAGGGGGAACACAAGGACTCCAAATAACTTGTCTATGATCTCACAGCAATTAAAAAAAAGATGCTAGACTAGAACTGCTATTTTGCCTTACAGGTCACTGACAGCATTGTATCTTCAGCCTAGAGGAGAAGTCCCATTATCTAGAACCTGTGCTGTCAAATCAAGTCTGAAAATGAGTCCTGAGTGTTTCAGTGGACAAAGGAGGTCAGGTTAGCCATACATTTAACTTGAATTATATGACAATATACCTAATCGCAGCAACACCTAAATTCATGGATTAAATTCTGAAATTTAATCTCTATTCCCTGGCCATATAATCTAGGTGTGTTTCAGGAAACTGCTCCTTTTCTGGATAAATGCAAAATACTTCTTAGAAATCATAATGGCTTTCAACAGGCCAGTAGAGGAACGCTTTCTCTAAGTAAATAAGTTAATAGTTGAGGCTGCAGTCTAATCAGCTAGATGATGACTTCAAGACCTTGACTCTAGTTAACTTCTACAAAATTAGACCAGGCCTCTGTCCTTTAATATAGAAAGAATCCTATTGCCTGTTACTTGCAGAAGCACACAGATGTATTTTCTAAGAATGTAAGATGCCCACTGCAGGTTATACCTAAGCCCCAGCTAAGTGTCCCCTCTGTTAATGCAAATGCCCCAGGAAAAAATATACAAATCTGTGCAAGTATGTAGTGATACTCCCTGAGTGCATTCCCAATAACCAGTTATCTGAAATCCAGGGGCTCCTGGTGACAGAAGCAGGATATTCCACTGTTTACATAAAAGGCCGTGGATCCTCTTTGGTGAAACTGTCCGACCCCTTTTTGAATCCTTTAGCACTGGAGAAGTTTTGTGACACAGGAGTTCCACAAGTCATCTATGCAGAGTGTATGGACAAGTTTTCTGTAGTTTCTTTTGTATCTGCTGATTTGTTTGGTGCCCTCTTGCTCTTGGACTAGAAAAAGCAGTGAAAAATATTTATTTTCCCCTTCTTTGCATCAGTCACGGCTTTATTATCTGACATACAGCCAGTCAGAACACGAAAGGAAACAAGACATTAAACACTAAACCCTTGAAACTTCCGTAATACTTAATTTATATCAGATATGGATAATTTTTTTTGGACTTACATAATTTGTTTTCAGTCTCATCTAACACAACAATTTCATATAGTCTAGCTAAATTTCCAAGACCAAATCAAGAGCTGAAAACACTGCTTTAAAATGGAAGCTTTAAAATGGGCTGCAATATTTCTAGCACACAGCAAAAAATACTGAGAAGGCAGTTTGGTTTTACTCTGTAAAGACATCTGACAAGTTTTCTGATATTTTTTTAGAAGGTTGACATTTGAATCAAATGGAGAAATCTAGAAAAAAACATTTATACAAAAAGTGAACATAATAAAAGACAGACATGAGTTGATTGGAAAGAAAACAGTTTAAGCCACCCTTTACCTCACCTTTTACTAGTGTTTTGGTTTTTGATGATTTGGGAAAAATATACTTAAGCAGATGGTGTCATTAACTGGGATGTAAATCTTCATGAAACCAGTAATGAAGCCTGACATTTTCCTACAAGGTTAAAACAATGTTACATTGCTGTTTGTCCACTTCTGTGAAAGAAAATGCATTTAAGAAGAATTTGCTGAACACTTTATTGAGATTACTGAGAGAATGACTTATCATTTTGATTATCAAGCACTTCAGGTCTGCAGTTGTGTAGCAGCAGCAGCAACATTTTGCCTAGACCAATGGACTTTAAAAACTCTGTAGTCACTATGTGGGTGCCTTTTGCTCTCTGTCAGACCTTGCAGCACTTAGCAGCTTTGCAAGAGTTTACTCAGAACACTTGTGAGCATCACGTTTTGGAAGCATTTGGGAAATACCACAAGTCTTAGTTTGCAGGAACTCTACAACAGATAATGAGCAAGATTGATTGGTGTTCAGTGGGAAAAATGACATTTTGACCACTGCATAAGGGGCATTTGCCACACAGGGTTGATGTTACATCTCAGCTTCCACTGACAATTAAGCTACTTCTGCAATAAAAGTCTCATTTAAGGCCAGATGGTGGCATGTTTATCTTTCTAGGTAATGAAATGTAACAATACCTAAGGTGAGAGGGCATGATCTCTTTCCCTTACTGTAATGTCCCATGCCTTGTTTTGATTCCAGTCAAAAGGCACAGAGCACTTCTGACCACGACTGCAGCTAATAGTCTCCTTCAATTTTATCTTTCCTTGTGAACTATACTGTAGAGGTTAACTAAAGTTTACTTTTTATTTTCTTAAATTTTCTGCATAATGTTCTGAACCTTTAATGCAATATTCATCAAGTTGATACATTCCAAAGGTGCCACTCTGTATAATTTTCTGTGCCATTTCTTTTTTCCTATGGTAGCATTTATTTCTATTAGCCAGTAAAATGGAATATTTTGATATAGCAACACTGTGGACTGTGGAATTTTTTGCTGAGTTCAAATATAGTAAATTGTTAACAATCTATGTCAATAAAATTGATCAATAAAAAAAGACAATTCAGTAGAAGATACCTCAACAACAAATTGGAATATGTTTCATACATTCACTGTTATTTAAATTCTCCTTTCCTAACAGTGTTTTACAAGGTGTAGCAATTTTGTTGGAGCAGAAATTTAATTCTCTAGAATACTGAACTTTCAAAATATCCTTATGTACCTGGAAAATTAAAAACATTTAGTCTAAAATCTGGATTACTGGTATGAATCTGTCACACTGGATACAAATCACAGTTCTTTGTAATATTACTGTGGGGCAGTTTCTAAGGTACTCATGCTTCTTGGTCATTAGATTCAGACTAAAATTAAAACCAGGGACTAAGTCCATTTAATCTGTGATGTAAGGAACAATGTTTCTCTTTATTCCTACTCCTGGCTTTAAAATATCTTTTATTTTTAACATCTTCTAAAATGTTACATGGTTTATTACTGTTTTTCCCTTTGCAAAAATTATTAGTCTCATATTCACTTTAAGTTTTGGGGAATTTTGTTTATCAGTCTGGAAAATATCACCTTCTTTGAGTAGCTGTCCAGCTTATTTTGGCAAGAGTTTACCTATTTCTGGCAAATCTAGTATCCTCCCAGTGAAACAAGTCTGACCACAGAAATTGTATGTGCCATTGTATCCTCTTCAGTCTGTGACTGTAGCTCATTTCATTTCTCTCTAGATGTAATCCATCTTCCCATTTGTAACTGATTTGACACGAATCTCTAATTTTATCTGTTCCACTTTATTTGTTGTTATAAATGCCCATTTCGTCTTCTGGTATCAGTGTATAATTGGGATCACTGTCTTTTTGCTGGCACTTGCAGAAAAATGCTTTGGTATTTAATTCCATTATCTTTCATGTTCATGGTATTCTACGAGTCAAAATTGTCTTCTCAGTAATACTGAGGAAAGAAATGTGCCACCATCTTTGCACTGCCCATGTGCTCTCTGACCTGTCTTGTGTCTCTTCTGGAGCCTGTCTTTCAAGTGCTGAGATTTTTTAGAGAGCTGCAGTGCAACAGTAAATCAGTCAATAGGACAGCACAATTTTTTCCCAAGAGTATCTTGAACAGCTTGCTTCACTTAACCCTTTGCTGCCAGACAGTGTCCAGGATGGCAGAAGCCATCATTCCTCTTGTCTTTACCATCTGAATAATTAGGTGGTTGAAACATAAATTATTAAAGGAACTTGGATCTCACTACCACCGATTTTCTGGTCTTCACTTGTCTTTGAAGGTACATGCCTAATTGCTGAGGTAGAACCAAACATCTTTGAAAGTTTCCAACATGAATGTATTCAGTTTATCTCACTAGATCTTGGTGTTCAATGTGTGTTCTTCTTAGAAACATAGATTTCCTAACAAACTTGTTTCTGGAGAGTTTTTTCAGGTTGTTCATCTTAGAAGTACTTTTGACCTTATGTAATGATAAACTTCAGAATTTAGTTTTAGGATCCTGTCACTACTGCATTTTGAGCTACAGAAATTAAACAATGTAATAGCAAATTGAATGTCCATATCCTTGAAGTTTGAGAGTATTTCTCTGGCATTTTTGTGTCACTTCAGCAATGTTCTGGGTTTTTTCAGTAGGGGACATGGTGAGTGGCAGAGGTGGTGGTGGTGTGGGTGGGATGGGTATTTGTTTTTGTTAAAATGCTGTTTTGTTTTGTTGAAAAATGCTTTTAACATAGTTGGATGACTGATCTTATATGCTACTGAGTTTCATCAGAAAATCTGTTACTGATGATATATGGTCCATGTTTTGATAGATACTATAATTTTGCTTTACTTCACTATGATTCTGATTCCCAGACTGATTCCCCCCACAGGGAGGGAAAGGAGGAAAGAAATAGGAGCACTGAGATGACTTTTTAAGGGTTTTTTTCAGATCACCTGGAAAAATCTTCTACTGGAAGCACTGGCATTAGCATTGGACAAAATGTAAGCTATTTAGTTTTATCTCATAGTGTATCAAGGATGTACCTAGCTTTCGACACTTCTTCTTGTATGTACAACCCTCTTCCTGTACGGCTATTGCACACTGCAGAATGTGTGCATGACACTTTGTGTTTTTCTGATATAGGGGTCATTTATGTCTCTTTTGCATCCTTTCCCATGTGTAAATGACAATGTTGGATAATGATGGTTTGGTGTGCTCTTCTGACTTTCTCCTGTCAGGAAGTGAATGAGTTCCTTTTCCAGGACAGACTGCAGACACTCACTCAGATATATAATATAGCAAAGCATAAAAACAAGGTTTCATCTCAAGCAATCTTTGTTTTTCTCTAATAATTTATTGTGATAGAAGGCTTTTAGAATTGTCTTAGTTTTAGTAATGAATAATGGATGGTGCAATTACACAGAAAGAGCATTTAATTATGTTTTTTTCTTTGCACATTATGACCTATTGGCTACAGTTATTGAGGCTCATTAAACTACAAGAGACAGTAGCACTCGCATAGTGTGTCTTGGACATGCCAGAAACCTTTTATACCATTCTGTACTGCTTGACATTGCCTTATTATATTTGAGTGACTGCAAGAAAATATGAACTCTATTGTAGTTAAAATTAAAAATTCAAAACTAGTTAATATTTGAAATAAATCTTACTTCACAATCCTAGCATTGCTCCTGAATGCTAGCACTTTATGCTCTTTCAGTATAACTTTCTAAGGAAGGAATTCCTTTCTAAAAGGAATAATTATTTCTTAATGGAAAAACATATGGAATGTTAAACACATTTAGCTAATACTACTCATAAGCCATAAACCATGTTTTGCCCCAAATTAACACAACCCTCAAAAAACGTATAGGATAGCAAACAGTTAAAGAAATGTGAAAATGTAAATATGTGAATCAAGGATGATTCAGAGTGACAGGTATCAAAACTGGAAAATTAAAAGGATTTTTTTGTAGAGGGAACCACCATGTGGATGAGGAGTTGGTTATATGGTCACATCCAAAAGGTAGTGGTCAATGGCTCAATGTCCAATGGAGATGAATGATGAGTGGTGTCCCTCAGGGCTATGCATTGGGACCAGCACTGTTTTATATCTTTATCAGTGTCATAGACAGTGGGATTGAGTACACCCTCAGTAAGCTTGCAAAGAACACCATGGTGAGTGGGGCAGTTGACACACCTGAGGGACAGGATGCCACCCAGAGGGACCTGGACAAACTCCAGAAGTAGGCCCATTTGAAGCTCATGAAGTTCAACAAGGCCAAGTGCAAGGTCCTGCACCTGGGTCAGGGCACCCTTGATATCAACACAGGCTGGGGGATGAAGAGATTGAAAGCAGCCCTGACGAGAAGGACTTGGGGGTACTGGTGGATGAGAAAATGGATATGAGCCAACAATGTGTGCTTGCAGCTCAGAAACCCAACTGTATGGTGGGTTGCCTCAAAAGAATCATGGCCAGCAGATTGAGGAAAGTGATTCTCCCTCCACTCTGCTCTAGTAAGACCTCACCTGGAGTACTGCATCCAGCTCTGGAGTCCTCAGCGTGTTGGAGCAGGTCCAGGGGAGGCCCAAAAAATAATCAAAGTGATGGAACACTTCTCCTCTAAGGAAGGGTTGAAAGTTGGGGTTTTTCAGCCTCGAGAAGAGAAGGCTCTGGGGACACCTGATTGTAGTTTTTCAATACTTAAAGGGGGCTTAGAAGAAAGATGGGAACAAGCTTTTTAGTAGGGCCTTTAGTGGTAGGACAAGGCATAATGGTTTTAAACTAAAAGACAGTAGATTTAGCCTAGATATAAGGAAGAAATTTTTACAACGAGGGTGGTAAAACACTGGAACAGGTTGCCCAAAGAGGTGGTAGATGCCCCGAGAGGTGGTAGATGCCCCATCCCTGGAAATGTTCAAGGTCAAGCTGGCCTGTGCTCTGAGCAACCTGATCTAGCAGAAGATGTCCCTGCTTATTATTATTGCGAAGGGCTAGATTAGATGACTATTAAATGTCCCTTCCAACCCAAACTGTTCTATGATTCTATGGCATGAAGAATGAGAGGGGTGGGAGGAACATTCTTGTACTGGTAAATAATAATTCATTCACTCATATCAGTGAAAGTGCTGAAGGACTGATAAAAAAATAAAAAGCCTTCCGGTGAACTGAGGACCTGAAATATAATAAATGGCAAAACTATAGAAAGTCAATGACAATGAAGTGCTATGAGTAATACTCTTCACTGTCTGCCTGAGAGAATCTGATTTGATTTCTGGATTTGTTCTTTTTCCTTATCAAGCCACCAAGTGACTGCAGGATTCTAGCCAACATTCCCTTTCCCTAAAATAAGCCTGTGTCTTTGGATGTTGTCCAGCCTTTGCTGAAAGCATAGTGACAGCTTTATTTTTTAACACAGTTGGTGCCCCTTTAGTATTTAACCCATACATGATAAAATACTGAGTACCTTGAGTGTGAGAAGAGCTACACAGGAACTAAACTATGATTTTTCAGTTACTTATTGGAAAGGATGCTGGAAAAAGAAATTCCATTATCAGTTAAGTTTTTATCTAATTTCTATTCTTACATTGTAAAACAAACAAACAAGAAAAAAAAAAAAAAAGGTGTAAATATCTTGGAGTCTAATCTTCAAATTAGACAACACAGACTGAAATCTTTCATTTGCCACTTGAATTTTTGTCATTACATACCACAGTAGTGATGGGGATAAAACAGATCATCTACTAGGAAATGCCATTTATGTTAATATGAAACAGTAGTTTAAAGTAGTTGCCTCTAGCACTGCATGTAGATTGCATGGAGAACTACTGTTCTCTAATGTAGTGCTAAGGATATGAAGGCTGAACAAGGATAAGAATTTCCTCCATTTCCACAAATTTGCAGATATCGAATCAGATAATTATTTTTTTTTTACTTCAACATGTTCTCCTTGAGAAATAATGGTTTAAAAGAGCAAGATAGTTATACTTACTAGTTAGTTTTAGGAAAAAGCACTTTAAAAAGCCTAGGAGAATGTCTCATCTGATCACCTTTCTATTTGAAGAGCAACAAACCAAAGTCACTTGTACAAATATTTGGCAGTGATACTGGCTAAGATCATTAGAAGCTTTAAAATCCCAATGAATTCTTGGGGCTTGGCAAGCTGCCAATGTGACTTTCCAAACTCACAAGCCTAATACAGGTTATGTAAGACAAGATACAGACAGAAGACTAGATAATTCCAACTGTTTGACACAATTTACTCATACATTATTCAACTATACTGTCTAAGACACAGTTACTATTTGGGATGCGTTTAGTATGCTGCAGGTGCTTTAGTGCTAAACCACAACCTTCAAGTAATGACAGATATGATGCAATCTGGGATGCAGCAGCTGCTAATAAGTATTAATATTGCATAGGAAAAGCAGTTCTTTTTCTTGGCCTTTCAGGCTGGATTTCATTAGAGAAATGCAGCAGAAATATTCAATTAAACAGTTCTTTCAGAAAAATGACCTGGTGCACCTTATTCTTTGAGTGTTTCCAGTGTGCAACTGGACCTGTATAATCTCCTGTCAGTCTTGCCAACTCCTGTTGAGTTTTAGCTTTTGTCTTGCTTTCTTTAAATATTTTTCTTTTGCAGGCTTTTTAACAAACTGGATTAATGTGCCATCACCATCAGCGGTGAGTGAATATCCCAGCCACACCACCAGAACCACAGCAGAAGGTAAGGAGACCACACTGGGAGCTGTTGCAGGGATCTACGTACTTTCAGTCAAATTTGTGTTGTCTTCATAGTGTGTACTTGTCTTTCAGTTTTGTGTATTTTTATAAGCAGTGGGTGAAATGCCTTGTTATATTGAAGATGTAGCAATGATGACTTATAAATCTCCCCTTCTCCCATCAAACCTTCACTATATGACTGTATTGCATTTCCTATAAATGAAGAAGGTCTTTTTCTAAGGGTCTGAGACATGATGACTGACCTTAGGAACCCAGACTCCTAGTCCAGACACAACAGCTACTGTCAGGCACATTAAGCAGTCCTTTGCCAGCCCCTGCTTGTCAACTCGCTTGGGAAAAGTTCTGAAAGTGCAATTCCAGAGTGACAATACTTCAGAAATTTCTGTTATTGGGTCTTGTGAGTCTATGAGAAGCCTGTCATTTCCTCAGAGGTTTTAAACACATTTAACTCACAGCTTAGTGTCTTGGTTAAAGGAAGATTTCAGGTCAGAGACAAAACAAAACTCAGATCCTTCCTTTCTTCCTTTCTCCATTCAAAATGAAAATAGCTTCCATGTGTGGCATTCTGAAAAAAAAATCCTCTGTCAATTAGCATGGCTATTCCTTTTGGAGTCTGAATTTTGTATAATATGTGTATATAACTTGTTTATTTCCTAAATAATATCTTTATCAAAATCACATGAATTATGGAATCATCTATTTTGTTCAGTTTTGCTAGCTTTACTGAGCATGGTGGGGTGGGTGAAGGATGCTAATTTTAGCAGAGATCAGCTGATGTACATTGTTTGTTACTCCTGGATAAATCTGGTCATGTGCCTAAGTCCTTTCAAGTACTAAACATGATAAGTGATGGTAAAAAACTTGTTCCTTGTGATTTTGTGGCTGTAGAACTACTCTTTTGCTGTGTCTTTCTGCTAAATATTTTTTCTGAATCCTTTACTTACCAGTCTTCTCAGTCAAGGAAGAAAATCTAAAAAGTTGAAAAAAGTGTTCATACCTGTATTGTTTAAGTCCCCCCATATTCAACTGATACGGAGCACAACCTTGTCCAAAGCACTGCAATATATCTATATATGCAAGCAGCATTGTGCATATGGGATGGGCAGAACTGAAGTATCTCACTTTTTGTGCTTCTTTTGTAATTGAAGAGTGCCAAATAGAACACAAAATTTTGGACAGCAATTGTTCGTACCCTTTTCTAGCCAATATATTATAAAATTGGAAAATATTATTTTTAATTTTTCAGTTACCAAAAGGCTCAGTTACCTGTAGGAGGGGAAAGTAGCAACTTAGAGTGAATCCTTTAGACAGAAGTGTATCCTAGAGGGCCATAAAAATTGGAGACTTGATGTCTTGCCATTAAAAGGTGTCAAGCCTTTTTCTCTGAAAACTTTGTTTAATACAAAGTTCAAATTCTTGAATTAAAAAATAAAAAAATAAAAATCTGTCCTTCCTTAAACCTTTTAAATGCAGCTGTCTGTCATGAGATTCATTTGCTGCTAAAACTGGAAACACTTTGAGCCTGAACAGATACCCAGGATGTTCTTTCTTTCAAATGGTCTCTGTAGAGTCCTTAACTGTAGATCAATGTTTCTGAATTTTTATACAGGCTTTAAGGGAAGTATTGAAAGGAAATGCTCTGTTTCCTAGAGCTAGTCATGAGCCGTTCCATTTGGAGAGATTTTAAAAAGTAGTTTCCTTACTGGTTTGTCAGTGTCATTACCTGAATGACCTGTTAGGCTTAAGTTGATGTATCTCATTCTTTCCCATCTGTCCACACTGCTGGACAGGGATAATATCCCCAAATGCTTTGTAAATATGAAAAGAACTCCCAGTGCTAGAAAAACTGCTAGAGAGAGCAAGCAGAGCAGATACAGGTCACCAAAAATGAGGGGATTCTCAATAAAAAATTAGGAGTGTTACAGAATAGGAGGGAGTGTTCTTCATATCGTTTAAGACAACATTTGAAGGGCTTTCTTAAATCAAGGTTGAACCTCATTAGGTATAGAAATGCAAGATTTCATTGAAACTGTCATTTTCATTTTGCTTCTGGCCTGATAATTTCAGGCAAGCAACCTGAAAAAAGGGAATTGGGCAAAATACTTATTTTAGATTTCTCAAGGATTCTGAAAGTCTTAATGCTCCCAATTGTTCAACTATGATCTCATCAACCTGGTTACCAAGAGATTGATTTTCTCTTCCAGTTCTAAGAAATAAACCCTCATTCTTGTAATTTTCTTCGATGTACTTGGAATGCTAGCATTCCAAAATGTTATTCTAGTAGCACATTACATCTTTCCTTACTGGTTCATACAATCAATTTCTGTAAAAATTTACATAGGAAATCCATAGGATGTATACAGCCAGTTTCTGAAATCACACATCAGGTTTCAGTTAGCAACATAAATCACTGAGGAAGTTACACAGAATTAAAAACAAAAGCCTGTGTAAATGCAAATTTAAAACAGGATTCTTGAGTACACACCAGTTAAATCAGAGATTCATGCCCACTGACAGCACTGTGTAAATCTTTACCACTGTACTCCCTGATAATTAGTATTAAATTGTAGAAATTAATCTGAATTAAATCATTGTTACAACATCCTGTCTACAGTTTAAAGTACCTGGGGTTTTGTGTGGGTTTGGTTTTTTTGTTTGTTTGTTTGTGGGTTTTTGTGGATTTTGTTTTGGATTGCTTTTTTCTGTGGGTTTTTTTTTTGTAGGTTTGGGTTGGTTTTTTTGAGGGGTTTTGTTAGTGCCTCTTTTTTTTTTTTTTTTTTTTTTTTTTTTTTTTGTAATATAGGCAACTTTATATTTAGGGTGTACTGAATTAGAAGCTGATACCCAGACCTTTCTGAACTTCAGTCTTTTGCATACTTACAGCTCTGGGTGTGAATGTAACGGCTTGGGCTGATTTCTATGGCATTGAAATTTGTGAACTAGTAGAATGATTTAATTTCTTTTTATCTTGCATTTTCTTCATCTTTCCTCTCTTTTTCATCCACCTCTCCCAGCAGAAATAGAAAGAAGAAAATGTAGAAAAATATGACAATAACACTTTTGAGTACCTGTTTTTGATGGGGTTTTGCACAGTTTAAACTTCTAGAGGAGGCGTGATCAGTATACAAAACAGAAATCTGTGTGAAATGGGAACTACAGTGAAATATCACATTACAAATAGGAAGAAATATGGTGAAGTTACTCAAAATTTTATGAGCATGTAGTCTGCTTCATGATGTGATACTTGCTACCAATCTCCAGTGAGCTCCACAGGAGAAAAAATATTTTATGTCCTCTCAAGTCTCAGTATTAACAGACCAATACCCCAATAAAGGAACAACATTCAGTGCTTGTTGTTAAGGGAGCAAGAAAAAATCTGATAAGTCCTGCTGTATTGTCACAACTGAAATCTTCATAAATAATTGAATTTGATCATTAAGAGAAATTAGCTTTGAGATAAGATCAGAGAAGTACAATGTATCTAACTTGTGCTTTAAATGCAAGCACAAATTAGTCAGTTGATATTTGTTCATACAAGAAGCTTGGTGCTGACAGTTTTGTTCTGTATGACAAATACAACTGCAGATAAATGACCTCGTTTTACAGCAAAATTAACTGCAATTAAAGAACAACAAAATGTAGAAGTGTGGATCACAGCTCTCTGTTGAGTTATATTGAATAATCTGAATATATCATTACCACTGTTTCATTTTCACTAATACAGTAAGATTTTGGGAAGTGCACGCATACACACAAGAAGGTGGTTTATCTACTTGTCAAATTATTTAACCCACTAGTTATCAAGGGACCTGATCAAATATAATTAAGAAAGAAATCTCATTAGTTACAACAGACAAACAGATACACACATAAGGATGACTAAGAGGGAAATAGTTTTGACCAAGATCTCAGGGAGTTGTTAAAAAGAAAGAGTAAAATTATTTATTTTTTTTTTTCTTTTCTTATTTTTGTTCCACAAAGAAGGACATGGAGATTCACTGTGGTGTTCCCAGGCTCAAATTTCCCTTCTACCTGAGCCACACACAGAACTTCAAATCTGTTCTCCCGAATTCCAACAAATGCTCTCTCTAACTTCTACATCTTGGGCTGTTCTGCTTGAATATCTCTAAATAATTAGTCTGAACAAATGGGCATGAGTTATGTTTTCCAGTCAATTCTTTCCAGTTTACTGAATCAGCTATACACCATTTCTGAGTCTTGTCTTGTCAGCTTCCCTTAATTCTGCCCTGGAAGTATATGAAAGAACAGTTTATTCTCCTGTTAGTAACTTTTGCTAAGTGATCTCACAGGATGCTTAATATGAACAACAGTCATATTTTTTCAGCCTTGATTTACTCTCTAGGTAGATCAGTGAAACACATTGCTGAACATATTTTCACAGAAGAACATCTTCTAATTGTAATCAGTCTGGATAAGCTTTGAACCAGGTTCTTGAAAAAGGTGAGAAACAGTTGTTCATGACCCGTTGACTGTCTTCACAAAGGGTATCCAAAGATGTCGCGAAGTTACTGTGGATTAGCCTTTCAAGTGGACTAATTAAATTACGTTAAACCTCTATGTGGTGATGCTTAATCAGAATTACAGGATTTCAGTTCGGTTCAATTTAGTTTAATGTATTCTGAAGTGAATTACATGAAATCAATTATTCCATTTAAATTTTGAATGAACATGTTTATATGAGTAGTAGATGAGGTTAAGTAATCTATTTCAGACTCTCATCTTTAGTTAAGTAAGTTTTTGACAATGCCCAGGTAGCCTCAGTCAATTTCAGAATTTATGTAGGCAAAAGAAAATTTAGCTCCTTTCTTTTACCTTTCTTTATTTTAGAATATTTTAGAATAACTACAGAGAATGTAGAACTACTTTTTTTCTGAAATTACTTTCTCCCTCTGACTGCTTCATTAAATCAGATCAAGGAGTTACTGAACATATTTCACAAATTAAGAATTACAGTTGATATGGAGAAATAGTGTGAAATGGGGACGCTTAACACTGACTGTGATTGTATATGTCTACTCAGGAATGTGGGTATGGTGACTAGTCATGGGTGCGGTGTCTGGTCACATAGGCACACAGCTCTGAGGAGACAACTACAGTTTTTGAGGAGACGCCTGCCCCTCTTCCTCTAACAAAGGGGAGACGGGGAGACGCCTGCCCTTCTTTCTCTAACAAAGGGGCTATTTAAAAGAGAATGAGAAAAGATGAGAGACATTCAAATTCTTCTAGAAGGAGGGAGTGCTAAGTCTCCTTGCTGGAGAAGATTGGATGGTCACAAGGACATGAATCACCTTTCCTTGCTGAAGAAGATCGGATGGTCACAAGAACATGAATCACCTACAAACCTGCAAGACCACCACATTCCAGGAAAGGACTGATAAGCTAATTAACATACGAAGCGGGGTTTAGGTAACGAATATGTATAGGCGTTAATTGAATATTCATTTGTTTCATTGTATAAATGTAGGATGGTTCGTCACTTCAGGTATGCACGCTTGTGGAGGAGCGATCCCCCGTGCATCTGCGCGCAATAAACATACCTACTTTATAACTTTCGAGTTATAGAGTCTAATTCCGCACGTCACAGTAATGATGTCTTAGGTGCTTGATTCTAAAATAACTAAAGAAATATACTTCTTACTTAGGTAAGTAACATTCACCAAAGTTGATACTCAAGGAAAAAAAAGCCACCACCTTATTATTTTCTTTTTTTCCTTGCAGAAAAACTAGGTGTAGAATATTCTCTCAGGAATTTTCTCTTAGCCAAAACCAGTTTTGATTCAGGGAAATGAAATCAGTTTAATTTATTTCTAATTAGCCAACTTTTCATTACTGATTCCTGTGTTGAAAAATAAAAACAAACAAATAAACACTTAGGGTAAACAGCTTCCATCTGGACACATCTCCTCCCTGCTTCCTGGTCTCCAGTGCCCTCACTGCAGGTTACACTTGGTCCCTTTGTGGAGGCGACAGGTGGCATAGGAGATGGGTGTCAGTACATTGTGGTTCCTACTCAGCTGCTACAGCATGAGTTCTCCATCAGCTGCAGTGCATTTGTGTTCATGCGTCTTCCTGGGTCTCCTCTTTGTCCCCACTTTGTCTTTTGCTCCTGCCCTGCTCAGGGTGGTTCGCTTTGCTTTGATGTTTTTCCTGCTTTACCGATCCTCCTGCTTTACCGATCCTCCTGCTCTGGCATTTTCTTGCTTCTCATTTGGCCCTGCCCTGACATTGTCTCTTGCATCTCCTCCATTCTCCAACATCCCTCCTTCAGCATTGTTACCTTGATGTTTACCAATGTTACTTACATCTCTTCACGGAGACACCATCAACTCATCACATTGCTTCAGTTTTGGCACACTGTGTGTCTTATGCTCTTTGCTGTGGAGATGCCTGGAAGCAGATGTGTCTGGCTCAGGGCATCAACTGGCCCCTTCCTACACAAGGTCCCCCTGTCCCTCTTCACTACTAAAACCCTGACAGTTATGTCCAGTGCAGTGATGGGCTCCTAAATTTCTTGTTTGGTTAGACTCAGACAATAAACTTGTCAAGATTGTTCCAGTGAAAGAACTTTAGAGAGCCAAAAGGTGTGCACTGTAAATAACAGATTTCCTGTTATTATTCTGCACCCTTTTATGCCTGAGGCTGTTCTGCTTCTGTCAGTGACCAGTTTAATAACCCATTGACCATTTTTTATAGCCTTCATCAAGACAAAATTTTCTTGGCTACTAACATGCTGGTGTTTCCAAAGTGACACAGGAATGTCCCCTTACAAACAAATAATAAAGGACTCACCATGTCTGAGACGTTTGCTTGCAAAAACGTTATCTGCTGGGAAAACCCAGTCTATTAAGATGTCAATACAGAAATCAATTCAGATTTTTTTGACTTTTTTGATTTTCACTTAGACCTTGGCAGTCCCTCCCTAAACAAAACCAACAAACAGTTCCTGAGAGGATGGTCATTGCCCACATCAGGCTTTCATTGCGAGTGGATAGTTAGCTGATGAACTAAATCAAGAAGAGAAATTAGCTCTTGCATCTCATCCTTAAGTTAAATCACCTGAAATTATCATTTTCCTATTAAAAGGTGGAGGAATATAAAATTAAATTTTGACCCACCAGTCACAGAATACCTGAGTGAAATACCAATGCAATATGCCTCAATCTTTGCAAGTAACTATCTGGCAAATCTTCTAAAATATGACAGGTCAGTAACTTACTGTGGCTATTGATTGGTAAAAACCGTGCAGGACATCCTAGGTCACTCATTTTTTTCTAGTGACACAATTCCAGCATTTCCAAATATCCTTTCTACACTTATTTAATCTATATATAAACACTTTTTTGATGTTTACTATAGTAGTTCACATAGCTGTGTAATCATGAACATTTTATTTCAAATTAAGGAATATGTATGCTTAATTTAAGCATGTTTTTTACTTCAATGCACGCAAGTGCATCCAATATAGTAAGAGCTAGACTAACCGCACTAGGTATTCAGGTTTTTCACAGCTTTCAAAGACCTTTACAAAACCAGTTTTTAAAAGTTGTCCTGCCCTTCTCAGTGAGTGATTCTACCAGTTTGTAGGGCAGCAGCCAAAGACGGTTTTGTAATGAAAGCTTCCAATGTGTGAAGGAAACTAAGTATCATTATGCAGATCATCATTTAGCAGACACTCATATCTGAACAGATGGTGAAATCAATTAAAATGGATATGTAAACATATTTTCAAAGATCACAGCACCCAAAAGGAGAGTGCTAGAATTTATCTTAAACAGTTTTTGATGTCTTAAAATAAGACAGAGATAAGACTACTGAGACAAAAAAATTTCACTGATAATTGCCATTTTAGATGTTTAAATCCGAAGTTTAGATCCTTAAAATCTCTTCATAGCTGCAGAGATTCCAGAATTTACAAAATGCCAAATGATAATGCCAAAAGGACCCTTATAAGCTACAATTTCTTACATGGGGCATACTTCTACCTAACTAAATTTGACCACTCTTTCATGCTTAGTTTACACTGAGGGTCCAGTGACATTCACAGCTTGCTTCAAAGCTGTGACCAGCACTACCTCTGTCTCTCTAGACAAAATTTGAGACAATGCATGTTTTTCTTACAAACTATAATCCACCTACAATCCACCTGGAGAGCTCACCTGGAACATATGAGACCCAAGACTTAACTTGTCCTTTCCTGCACTTCCCTTCTTTTCCCTACCTTTCCTCCTTGTCACCATCTTCTATGATCTTGTTTGCTAAATTCTGATCTTAAAATAATTCACAGGCCATTTATGACAGACTGAAATAATAAAACTGTATTTTTCTTATGATGATAGACTTTAATTGTTGCACTCTATTTTGGAGGAAAGCAAGACCTTGGCCTTGTTAAGAACACTCATGGTAGTTGCATGCAACTACCATAGAATCATCTTATCATAGTATATACTAAAAATCATGTTTATTATTGCCAAGTACAGCCAGGCTGGAGTTTGATTTAAGGCAGCAGGTTTAAACATTGAATTACCTCTCTAATAGCAGATGACACAAACCTAAGTCCTGTTTCAGGCTTGTACTTACCCTACTTCACTAAATGTGAAGCCACATCTATTATATCACATTAAGGGCTCTGAAGGTTCAAAGTGATGATCACAGAGGTGAAAAGTTTATAGCTTTGATGAAATCTACTATACATGGAATGAGAGGTTTCATTTAGGCTATTAATTCTTATGAATGAATGAATGAAAAAGAAAATATATTTATTAAAAAAACCCTCTTCTTATTTGAATCTGAATGGCCATTAACTATTTCAAGGAATGGGATAGTTGCTCATATTTAACTAATGCTTTACATAAAGAAAAAAACATAAAACAGTATTTTCACTTAGATCTCTTGTTATTCTTGAAGAGTAAAGCAATGACATTTGTTGAAGATAGCTGTCTTGTCACTCGCTCTTGCTGGATTACAACACTTTTTTTTACTAGTATACCAGGATTTTTGAATTAGAAGTGATGTCATTTATGGTGTGAAAACAAGTTCTTACATTCTTTAAAGCCTCAAGGCCACAATATATTTTCCTGAACAAATGAAGACTCCATTCCCTTTCCATTGCTTCACTTCCTAATCCCCAGGTCCTGCCAGAGTGCCTCTGAGAAGTAAGCAAGGACCAGCTTTTATATGTATTCAAACAAAGGCACATTAAAATCATGCACAATGCTTATGTGTCGGTACAGACAACTTAGTGACCATGAAAGTCTTTTGGAGCATAACCAACTAAAACTTCGTTTCATCTGTACAATTTCATTGTCATCTGAAACATGTCTAGTTAACAGGAATAAAGGGTATCCTTAAACCCATCTTGTCGTATTCTTTTCAACTCTCACTGAGCCAAGAGTCCCCATGTCAACTCAGAGCACCTTTTTTCTATTCCATCTGCTTTTTTTCCTTACTACCCTATAGTTGCGAGAACAGCAATTCAGAAGTGAGCCATACAGTTTATGTATGGAAAGACAAGGTAGACAAATAAAACCACTTTAAGTAATTTTTCCTCTTGGCAGTGGTCTGTGTCTGCCTGTGTCTAAAAGCAGTTACCCTGTGCAAAAGGAAATCAGACTTTCTGATGTCCGTGATGAACTCTGCATTTATGAACACACACACACAAACACACTTGTTTATATAAATGGACTGTAAACAGAAATCTTAGATTGAAGGAATAATTATGAATTAAAATAACTCAATTTATATGGCAAGTTAAACAATTTACCTTTAAAATATATTGTAGAATAGTTCATTGGAAAGAAAGGTAAATAGTGAAATCATGTTTTTCCTACTATTCCATTATAACCAAGATTAAAATCAGGCCATACAGTTTTATCGTTTCATTTGTCACAGTATATGTTTACTGCAGTCCTCACTGTACCCTGAGGAGCTTCCAGGAATTTGCTGAGTAATGTAACAGTAATTGTCTAAGGTTAAGACATCTCTTGATCTGATGATCAAGATGATAGGAAAGATTGCAAAGGCTGAAGAATTTTAGGATTCTAGAAAATTAGTAAGTAGTAATAGCAACTTGAAGAAATAAATCAAGAAGAACCCATTAGCTGTTAAAATCTTCCCAGTCTTAAAAAAGAAAAAGGTTATATTTTAAAGCACACTTTTCTGCTGACTTTTATATTTATTTTTCCTTTTTCTAAAGCTTCCAGGTTTCTTTTGTATCTGATTGGAAAAATGCAAATCTTTCATATCCCATATATCTACTGTAGCTCTAGCAAAGTGCTATTGCAGCTCATCTGAGAGCAGAAAATTACAAAAAAGGAAAAAGTATGTGTCTAAAAAAGAGCACTTTACTGTCTGATATTGTGGAGAACTTACAATGTATATTGTGATTATACTACCAAAAAATCTTTCTTTGGCATGTGCAACAATCTGACAAGATAATTATCAACATATATTTTTGGAAAAAAAATAAATATAAGCAAATATTTGTAAATACAAACAAGAGATGGTTAAATTTTAGTTTGATTTGCCTGTAATAATCAAGGCACAGAAATGCCACTGTAAGTTTACACTTGTTGCCAAAGGCTGGAAGAGAAATAAGATTAACAACAGATAAAACATTGTCTGCTAGTATGTCTCTTTATTAGATTTATATCTGATTGGTTTGATTTCTGAAATCAGATTATGCCAAGATGTGGTGAGATCTTTGCAGCAAAAGGCTACCAGTTTTCACCAAAATAAACCTAATAATCTAAAACCCCAAAGATGTGGAATCCTTGAGACAGACTCCTCACTTACTGTCAGTATGAACTGAGCCACAACATTAGTCATGGAAAAAGGAGGGTATTTAGATGGCAAAACTACTATACAGTAGTTCCTGAACAGCAGAAGTTAAAGGAGTCCTGGTGTATTTCACCTCACCTTGTACAATACAATGAAATTATTTTTGCGATTACTGCAATGCAGCTGGAAAAAAAGTACTGAATTTTTACAGACTGAAAATCTGCTGAAACCAAATGCACTGAAAATGCAGTGAAACTAAGCAATAAATTCAATGTATATTTGAGTAATTGAACTTAGAATGTGCATGGCATATGATTTCTCTAAATATTATAAAGTTATGTCACATAGCATCAAGACAAGTTTTCTCATTCCTCTTTCCAGTCAAGAAGTTTCTGTCTGCCTACAATTTAAGGAATTGACTTGTCTTATTTGTCTATTTAAGTATGTTCCCTGGAAAACCATAATGTATGGTTTATTCTTTCTATAAAGTTTGATGATTTGTGACAAATTTTTAAATTAGGCAATCTACAGGGATTTGTTAATGGGAAGATACCACTTCTGCTTTTCCAAAACCAGTCAGGGATAAAGTTAGTCATGCCTAGCTAGGAGACAGTAAGGTCACAAAATATTTGTAAATTTGAAGAAAAGGTTAGGATACTTAAAATACATAAACTGTGAACAAAAGGATAACGAGGTGAAGAAAAACTTATTTGTTAGTGCATTTTTGTGTATTTTTTGTTCATGTAAGGACTTTATTCATTTGTATCTTTTTATTTGTGCTGTTAAAACCTGTTGGTAAGTTCAGAAACTTGCTTTAATTGTCACTGAAAAATTACTGGACATTGTCCTGGCCATAATCCTCAGCCATTCTTCCTGACTGTCATTGGACTGAGAAAGTAAGATGGCTCAAGAAACTATGTTAGCGCCTTAAAACAGGTACCTGTACAACCTCGTACCCTTCTGAAACACGCAAAAATGCCATAAAGTTTTAAACAATTTCTATGGATGTGTTTCTTTAATAGAGTAGGCATCTTCATCTGCCTTGATTTAATGTTGATTTTCCCTTCATACTGCAATTATCCAGCTGGCAAACACAGAATGGTCTCCTTAGTTATTCCTCACCTTAAATTTATAGAGATTCATTCAAACTCAGTCTGGCAACTGAAATGTGAAGCTGCTTTGGAAGATCAGGAAGAAAATAGCTCGCAATACGTCCACCTGTCATTTCTCAATGTGTTTCAAAATAGAACTGCATGTATGAGTAATAATTCATTTACATGAGTGAAATGCAAGTTATGGTGCATGGAGTAAAGCAATCTGGGTGTGTTCATATTGCCTTGTAGCTTGAGCTCCTGAGGAGAACTTTTGAGATCAGATTTGCTGTGCCATCATCTATCTGCACATGCAAGATACTTTCCTAGGCAGAAGTGCATACCATCGTAAATTTCCAGGAAGTAATTTGAGAATGTGAGTAGAAGCAGATTATGTAGCTGTTTCTTGGATCCTAACAAATCTCATTTACGTACTTTTAAAATTCAGTGTCCTGATTAACTAAAATCAAAATGAAAGAAAGTATAACCCTCTACTGACAGTAAACATGATCAGACTTCTTTCTCTTTGGACAATTAAACCATATGATAAAGAGCTCTTGCTTTACCGCATTTGAAAGAAAAAACATTCTTACCAGGAATCATATACTGGCTGTAACTTTTAAAGGTCTTCTGAAAGTGTTTTGATAAAAATAGATCAAAGTGGAGATTCTTAGACAAAAATGTGCTCAGAAAGAAGTACTACTTCTTACATCAGAACATTTTTTGTTGTATTGCATTTTTTCCCTATGTTAGTGAAAATGTTATCTCAGGCTGATTGCTCCATGTCCTGACCTGCAAATGTAAGAAATTTTAATTGAGATTTTTCAGTGTAGACCAAAACCTGTTTTGAATCATCGTCATCTACGTGAATACCCCAACTTTTATACTTGAAAGGTGTGCACTTAAAGTATTCAAAGGCTTCTATTTTATTTTGAATCAAAAAATAAAAATAAATCATAAGAAAAATGCAATTATTATCTGCTGTTGTGTTCTATTCACAGAACTTGCAGCTTAAGGCAATGATCTGTATCAGCTTTACAAAGGATTACAGCAGTCACTTGGTGGTTCATAAGACACCGGAAATTCAAGTGGTTGCTTATTTTCAACTTGTAACAAAAAATGCTCAAGGACCTGCTATTAATATCACTTTATCATTCATGTCACCATTATTAGTCTGCCTTTAACAATATTGTAACTGCTATTTACCCACAAACTGGTGCTTGAACAGCTTCTATAATATGCGCCTCCCTTAAAAATAAATCACTATTAAAACTTTCATATCCCCAGACATGCAACTATACCGTTAGGAAGTCTGTTTTCCTACACGAGCTTTTTCGATATATTCACAAAGTCTTATTATTCTTGACACCACCAGCATTTAACACCATTTGAAAGATTTCAAAATGAGCATCTGCAGGTGTAATTGCTAAATGAGATCTTGTTCGACTTTTTGTTACCTCCTGGAAGAACTACATTTTCGTTTTGACACGGCTATCCTGTAGAAATAGAATATACTGCTCAAGGGAATTTTGCAGACAGATGGCATTTTCTGCACAGTGTTTTTACAAGATGGAATACCCTGATGATTTTGAAACTCTAATGTTACGTTAATATATCTGACAATGTAAGATGCTTTTGCAACCACATGAACATTTGTGGCAAACCTAGATATGTCTTATCATCTCATTTTTCAAGCTACTAAAGGATTCAGAGATAAATTGCCCGACATCTTTTGCCGCAGGGACAGTGAACTGTAGGTGTCAAAGCAAAGAAGACTAATCAGTCACCTTTCACTACCTCAAGGTCAGAGGAACAGGGTTTCTGTAGCTTGCATAAAGTGATCATCTATGCTGTTTTATGACAGAATGTCCCTCTCCATCCCCCACACACTACCCCATACCATCAGTATGGACAGCCATGAGGAAAACACTGTGATACTGAAGTTCTATTTTTGCAAAGTGCTTTGGTCATCATCAAGTTTTTGTATTATTATTTCCTTCATGGAATCAGCTGTTCACGTAGTCATCTTTGCTGTGTTTTGGTAAGTGGACAGTTTGCCATTGAAATTTTTATCTTCACATGCATTGTCTTGTGTTTTGGATCATTTTGATGCATGTCGGGATTCTGCAACTTTGAAGGCTATAGCCATCTTGTACTTCTATGTATTTAATGTGCATGTGTGGTAAATGATTGTCCAGCCTCATTCAAACTTTCCTCTTATGATGTCTTTGAAATGGTTTAATGCTACATCAAGGCTGAAAATAAGTTCTTCATAATTTCTAATGCACTGTGTGATGTCTGTTCATTCACAGCTGTTCAAAATTTCACCCAGTGTAAGCTTTATCCCAGTTAACATTACTTTCTTCAAAGTATCCTGTAACAGTCACATTTTGCACCACTCAGTATTTATCTAGTCACAAGTATTGCTCAAGTAAAAATTTCACAACTTAATAATTAAAAAACCCTCACAGTACCCCTGTAATTGTCACACAACTACAATGCAGAGGCACATGTTCTTATTTAAATGGGTTTATTTTACCTGTGAAAGTACCACATCTCTTCAACCTTGGCCAAGTGATTCAAAACAGATCATCCACAAACATATTATCCTTTAAGAAGGGTAGTTGGGATGAGTATGTTAGATCTTCAAGAGAGAAGGGGCTCCCTCTTGTCCTGTAGGAGAATGAAAGCAAAGTTTAGGCAAATGCTCCAAAAAGACTTCTACTTATTCTGGAATATGGCCAAACCTTATTAATACAGTTCTCAAAAATATCATCATGGAGCCAACACTCCCTTTCATCTATGACATCTGTGAGGTACGTAACAAATTAAACCTACTAGCTGACATCTTCATCACTTTTGGTACTATTTTGTTCTCTCTTCATTTAGTCACTCATACAAATAGTGTCTAAAACCCATCCAAACTGCAGTGTCCAAACCTAAAGTAGTTTAAAAGAAGAATCCAGTAAAACTGTAATTAAGCACAGAAGAAAATGTGAATATGTTATGGATCCATGTTAAATCAAGAAAAGAAAGGAAATTCAGACAGTGATTAAGGATGAGACTGGCTTGGAAACCAATAATTTAAATAGCTTTTTTCCTAACGTATGGTTAGGATTATTGCATTGTATACTGTGGTTGTAACAAGATTTTGGGACCATCATTCATTCAGTGCATTCAAAACACACATAAAAGCATAGTACATTGTGGACTAAGTAACAGCAAAACTTCTGAATTAATTGCATTTTTTTCCTTTTGCACCTTGAGTCATACAAGGCAAGTGAATTTCATTTGTTCTTTTTAAAATATGGCTTTTTAATGTGACATTATGAAAAGAGACAAAAAATAAACAAGCTCTATTTTCCTCAGGACTGTGAAAAAGAGAAAATACTTGACTCAAAATGCTGCTTTTATTATTGTCCAACTTCTGAATTCTCTGTAAAAGTTCTGTAAAAGGTGTTGAGGTTGGTTTGGTTGGGTAAGGTTTCTCTGCACTCCTCAAGCAGTCTGTGGCAGACCTGAGTTGTAGAATGAAGAGGTCGATGCCTGTATTGATTAAATTTAAGCTGAGATTTTGCCTCTGGGAATGTAAATTAATCAGATAAAACAACTGAGTATATATTTCAAGCATTAAAGCTATGCAACTGGCTACAGGATTTTAGCCAAATTGTAGAATAAGCACAGGCTGTAACACATTACTGGTGTATTGACAGTGAATCTGAGAGTCAGGATTTCTAGACTCTGTAGCTGCTCGGTGTTAAATTAGGGACTCTAGACATCCCAGGAAGGATGTTTGGCCAGGAGAGGACCTTCCTGCTCATACCCAGAGTAGGAAGAACCTGAAAACTCTAGACTCTTAATCTCATTCAAGGACACTTAGGAAGACTCAGAGGCCTTGGGACTTCCAAGCACCTTGAGGAGCCTTGGATATTGCAAGAGCTCTGTGGCTATCAAGGCAGAGGAAGGTTGCTTGGCAGGACTCCCTTAGAGCTTGAGAATCTGAATATCTTCAAGTCCTTGTGATCTGCTTGAGAATGCACAGGTTAAAAAAAAGAAGAATCTTTCAGGCCTTTTGTAGTTGGTGTAACTAGGTACCTGCCAGGGAAACAGCGAGCTTTGAAAGGACCAGTATTTCCTGGTTTCAGCTGGGATAGTGTTAATTTTCTACTTAGTAGCTGGTGCAGCGCTGTGTTTTGGATGTAGTGTGAGAACAACATTGACAGCACACTGATGGTTTTGGTTGTTGCTGGGGAATGTTTATACTAAGTCAAGGACTTCTTGGGCCCTGCCAGAAGAGGCCGGGGGGGGGGGGGGGGGGCACAAGAAATTGGGACACAGCCAGGACAGGTGATCCAAACTGACCAAAGGGATATTCCATACCATATGATGTCATGCTGACTATATAAACTGGAGGAAGAAGAAGGAAAGGGGGGGATGTCCAGCATTATGGAATTTGTCTTCCCAAGTAACCATTACACATGATGGAGCCCTGCTCTCCTGGGGATGGCTGAACACCTGCCTGCCCATGGGAAGTGGTGAATAAATTCCTTGCTTTCCTTTGCTTGTGTGTGCAGCTTTTGCTTTGCCTATTAAATTGTTCTTATCTCAACCTTAGAGGTTTACATTCCTTTCCGATTGTCCTCCCCATCCTCTGGGTGAGGGGGAGTGAGCAAGCTGCTGTGTGATGCTTGGTTGCTGGCCAGGGTTAAACCGCGACACAGTATCACCCAACAGAAGTCTGTACCAGCACATACTAGTACTGGGCCAGCAATTCTTATCACACAGATTGCATGCATATAATGCTTTGACAAGCGTATTTTTGAAACAGAGCCCAAAAAGCATGCCAATAAGAATATATTAAAAAAATATGCATTACGTCAACCAAAATCTTGTTCAATGTCCTGTCCCGCACAATGAACAAAAGTCAATTAAAGGAGAAAAAGTAATAAGATATTTACCCTCCAGCTTCCCCAGTTCAACCACTTCATGTCACTAATAATTCTGTGGGCTCCCCGTCATATCTGGTTGTCAGTAGTCTCTCTCTAAACCTACAGAAGTGATGAAATTTCTTTCAACATACTGTCTATCTTTTGAACCATATTTTTTCATTTTAATGTAATTTTTTGAGATGAGTTGAACAGGACTGTAGGCAGCATGTGAGAACATGCATTCTAAAGAAATTGCCTATTTTGTTCTTTTTTTCTATTCCTGGTCATGGTTAACACATATTTTACCTTTTTGCCCGCTGAAAATTCTGATATTTTCAAAGAGCTACCTACAAAAGCTTCAAGAGATCTTTCATTCATCATAATAAAGCAGAGTCTGTTATTGTGACTGGGTGTTGCTGTTTTTTTTTTTTTTTTTTTTTTTTTTTTAATAATTACCTTCTATTATCTCATTTGAGGTAATTGAGTTAAACTTTATCTTCCAGTTTCTTGAGGCTTCATCCAAATGTTATAAGGTTCTTCTGCAATACTTCACATTCAGCTTTGACTCTTCTGCATGATTTTGTATTCTCAGCAAACTGTATCACATTGTTGCTCATATAATCTTCAGATTTATCTGTGAACATATTTAACAACAGAGACCCAAAAAGATTTCTCTAAGAAGTCCCTGTAACTGGGAAAACTGACCATCTATTCCCACTTTTTGTTTCTTAACATGGGAAAATCTTATGTAGTATTTCTGATGTCTTAGTTTATTTAAGAACTTTTGTGTAGAATACACTGAAAAACCAAGAACAGTCTATTAACCAAATTACTTTTTATTTTCTTAGCACTTTATTGCTGTCTTAGGGAATTGTAGTGCATGTATTAGACATGTCTTTCTTCTACAAAAGCTGTGATTACTCTTTGTAGCATTGAGTATTTATCTTAGGTCATCTTTCCCTCTTGCTTCTACCGCTTTGCCCACTGCGGAGCTCAGGCTGATGTACAGTTATCCAGATCATTATCCAGCTTTCTTTCGCAAGCTGGTATTGCTAATGTCACCTTTTATCCCTCTAGCACCAATTCCAGTTTAAGCAATACCTTTAACTCACTCATAAAAAATAGTTCCAGAAAGGGAACATGCTCACCTTCTCTGTGATGAAAATCAATACACAGAATGCATTTATTTCTTTTTCTAGCAAAACTTTAGTTTTCCTTCATATTGTCTATATATTTTTCTGTGTCTGCCTTATGTATATGCCTTATATATCTGCCCTGGCAGGTTTTCATTAAACTGTGAAACAATGGAAATTAAAATGAACACATTCCCCTTTCCCACTACATCATGTATTTCTGATTCTGGAAGTGGTATGAAATCCAATGCTAATACCATTAAAATTTTAATCTTGTAATTCAGAATGTGAATATGGCTTGTGGTGGACTTTTTAGGCAAATAAAGCATTTCCTTAAATGAAATTAATGATATGTTGATTTGGTTCAGATCTACTGTGGAAATTAAACCTGATCAACAAGACTTTTTAAATTGAAATGGTGTATTTTGCAAGGGTAAAGACAACCTAGCAATGAATTTGGGTCCATTTTTTAAAGTACATTTCAAATAAAAGTTAAGGACAGTATCAATTTTATAACACAATTGTCACCACACAAAAGGATGAGCAGACTGTAACTCTCAAAGCATTCTTGAATTAACTTTTGAATGATCTCAGAAATGTTATCACTTTTAATTTCTCCCTTTCTGTATGACAGGTGAGTTTCTGAACATTTTGAAAGTAAACTGGTATGATTTATGAAGATTGTTGTTTTATTATTTCCACAAATGCCATCATCTGACTGTTCCTTAGATTAATTACAAAATTTAGGGATTATCTGGAAATTATTTACGTTCCAGCAAGCATGTTCTGATCACAGGCACTTGTGCTTGGTACCTTAATATCACATGCTGTGGACAAAGCATAAAAACCTTTGTGCTTACCTTGCAATTTATCTTTCTTCTTGCTTATTAAAGCTTTATGCAGGAGTGGGCTATGAGAACGAAATGCTGACTAGAAGGAGCAGCCAAAATGGGCAAGGTGAGCACCAGTGAGGGGCATTGCCTCATGTGCTGCACTAGGCAGCCAGGAAGGACATCTCCAGGAAGGAACACCTGATGCCACAAATGTCTCAGGTATGTGGTGTCATATTATATCCCACACCACAAACAGCATAAATGGTATAACAGAACTAGAACTGCAATACTTTCCATAAACCACTAAGAAATCTCTTAAAGTATCTCATATAAGCTCACAAGTGCAGCAGTTTGGCAGAGTTCCTCTACAAGTAGTTGAGAGGAAGGAACTATGAGCATTAAACTCGCAGTTTATGTTTTGGGATATCTCTTTTTTTTGTAGTCTTCTTTTGTGATCTCTGTTTAAGCCACAGACTAGAGTGATTATAACGTTAAAGTGCAAATTCTAGTTCGCTTGATGGGGAGTAAGCTTGAACTGAGCAGCATTGCTACATCCAGAGAGAGCATCGTAAGCCTAAAGTCTCGTGATGCTGGCCTGTGGTATTTTGTTAGTATATGGTGGATTTGCATCCAGAAAGATTCAGGTTGGATAGCATAACTGTTTGTAATAATAGGGTTGCTGAAGCATGGAAAGAAATTGCCCATTGAGACTTTGCTATCTCCTTCACTAAAGAATTTGAGGACTGGCTACACAAACATGTATCAGGAATGGCAAAGATATCTTGCCTTGTGCCAGAGAACTCAGTGACCTCTTGAAGTCCCTCTCAGCTTTATTTTCCTATGATTCTATGAAGATTTGAAAATAAATATAATAAAAGCTTTGAGAACCTCACAGATTGCAGTAAAGGAGCCACATAATGTTTTGAATAGATGACACCAATGCTGTCTTCCTGGGACTTTTGCCAAGTAAGTGACTTTGAACTACATCTTTTCTGAACACTTATACTACTGAATCCCTCAATTTATTTCCAGTGAAGCCTTTATTCGTAAATCCATATAAATAAATAAAGCATCTGAACAGAAGGGAACACATTCTGATTGTTAAGAATTGATCAGTAATTTATAAATGTTAATACATGTAAATAGCTTTATAAAGAACATTTATCTGATTTAGTCCATTTCCTTTTTGACTTTGGAGACCTCTTTCAATTCTGATTGCTGTGCTGATCATCTGATTAGTAACATGTATGCACAGATCTCAGAGAACTGTGTGAGTCTTTTGGGGCTTTCAAGCTTTTTAATATTGTTAATGGAAAAAGGCAAGTTTTCTGTGGTCAAAAGCTCATTTTGGTATAAATTTTAAAGAATAAATCTAATCAATAGTGTCAATTACTGCAATGTAATTTAGTTATGGTAATACGTATAACATTGAAAATTACCTTTTAAAGTACCTGAAAATATAAATATAATATACATTAAGAAGTTAGGTGTGCTATATGTAAGGTTATTTGTTATCATAATAATAATCCCTTGTTTGTATAACAATAGTACAGACCTTAATTAAATTATCACAATCTGCTTTTTTTCTAAAAAGATTTTTTTTTTCCACAAGAGCAAAGCAATAGCACCATCTAGAAGAAGTATACTTTCAGTTGTGTGTTAGTCTTTTTATATTTATCTTTTTCCTCTTTCTTTCCTGCTGGGCGGAAGATAGCCCTAATGTGCTTCTCAGTATCTTAATTTAGTCAAGTATTGATAGACTTTTATTACTTTTATTATTTGTATAAGGTATTAGAAAATTAACTTAAATTCAAGTCCTTCTGTTTAAAATAAGATCTCTATAAAACTTTTTCAGTGATATAATCTTCATAAAGAATTAATTAGCAGAATGTTTTTCCTTTAAATCAGACTGAGAAATAGCTGAACCATTCTTGACATTTTTCTCAAGTATGAAGATAGAAGGCAGAAAAAGCCTACAAATAGATAAAGCTTAGAAAAGTAAAAGAAACTAAGAATGGACCTTAAAATTGAAATTGCTGAAAAACTTGGGATAAACCTTGATGCACCATACAGGATTTGCGCTCATCAGTAATGCTGGGCCAGTATTAACATGTCACATGACAACAGTGCAGCTTGTAAAAAATTCTGTCTCATATAATACCATGATAATCCTGATAAAATTTTCTCCCATAATAAAGATGGTAACAAAATTTTATCTGTAGGCAAAGAACAGTCACTCAAGTGTGCAGTATATCAAAAGCAAGTTTCACTGATCCTGGATCAGTGAATGGTCAAATCATTGAATGCTTAAACTCATTCTTTGAGCAGAGAATGACTGACTGAACATCCCTCTCTGGGTATCTGCTGATAATACAAATTAAGGAGCCAAATTCAATAATGATTTTAGTATGGACATGTATGCTTCACATTTGGAGTTTCAGTCTCTATTTCTGCATCTGATCCTACCTAACACATGAGATGAAGAAGCTCCATGGACCGTCCAACACAGTTTTTGTGTTGCGCTAATTACTGTAACTCAATTGAGTATTTGATATCTCATTATCTTCAGTATGCAGTGGAATGATTTGCTTTTTTTTTTTTTTTTTTTTTTCTTTTTTTTTTTGTCTAGCTTGCAAACATTTTATCTTGTATTTTAGAAGGGCTAGGATTTTTTCAGTACAGCAGTTTGATGGAAAAGGGTTGTTTGTTTTTTTTCTAATTAAAATATATTGACTTGTTGGAGTGAAACTTATGGCAAAGAGCTAGTTTCAAGAAAACATATTTTGGGAAAGATTTCTTGTGTCCAGCATTGTTTTTTCCAGGAAAGTAAGTAAAACAAAAGGCCATGGTCAACATCTTGATAATTACTTAGGGTACAGCACCCCTAGATTAAATCTATAGTCTGAATCAGGAAAATAACAATACTTGAACCAAGGTTTTCCAGATTCAGGATACAGGTTTCCTGTCTAACTCTTTCAAAGTGTGTTAGAAAAGACAAGGTTAAAGAGATGAATGTTGTAGCTGGGAAGAAAGGGGAGTATTTTTCTGTCCTTTCCTTCATAGCGGTGATAAAATCTTCCGTCAGTTTCTTAAATTTTATCTGATGCTTTTACAGGCTAGACCTATAATCTACAGCAAACTTTTGATTTTTACTTTTTTAATTCATTAATTCTTTTACAAAAAGAGTAAGCCTGTTGTCTATGTCTTCCTTCCTAAAATTTGAATTGATCTTTTAGTTCTCCTGGGCCCTGGCCATAAAGTAGCAACTGAATTTGAAATTATAGGGAAAGTCATGTACCATGGAGAGGGAAGGAGAAGCCTAGTCTGTTGTTTTTGTCAAAAATATGTGCCTTTTACGTGCTCTTGCACAAGCTGGAATTTTTTCCACATGGGAAGTTTTGTGGTGATACTTATTGCATTACTGCAGTTCAGCTACAAGGTGGGATAAGCATGATAGGCATAAGTGACACGGCAGATCTATGTTGTGCAGATGAACTTTCCACACAGATACCTGTACTGATACAACCATGTGGCACACACAGTGTCTTATTCTAGAAAATAAACCATGTTTCTCATGGGCGCCTTGTAGAACAAGCTTCTTCAGGCCATGGTGCTTAACTTGATGGAGATTCCTCTTTGGCAGCGAGCAGGATCAGTGCTAGTTTGGGAGCAGCCATGCTATCCACCATGGCACACTGCAGACATACCTGCTGAGACTTTCACTGCTTGATGGAAAGACAGAATCACCAAATGGGAGACTCTAAAATTGTAGTAGAAACCAAGTTGCCTAAAACATTAGTTTCTTCACATGCACAGTGCCTTCCTTGTAAATTTCAGACAAGCTGGAGAAGTTGTAAATTAACAAAGCACAGAAAGCACTACTCGACAGTTTCAGATGAGAAGTGTTCTGGACCTCCCATCTTCTGTTGACCTATAAGTGGCAATTGTCATAACTGCACAACTGAGGTCTGGCATCTTATGTATTAGGAATATGGTGGAAAATGCTATTATGTACCAATTGATTTTCATACTCAGCACAATTTTGAAGAGAAGAGAATCAACAAGAAAAATGGCACAGCATAAATAAGAAATATAGTATATAATTGCTCTAACTTCTGATTTTTTCTTTTGAGTCTGTACAAATAGCAGGAACAGGTATTTTTTATTTTATTTTTATTTTATTATATTTCAACTTACATTTAAAATGTATTAAATGTAACTGATTTAGATTCTTTTTACTCTAAGTACAAAGAAGCAGGACAATAGTATTTAGTGTTCTTTTAATTAAAATAACAGTTTATTCTAACCACTAGAATTAATTACTTTTTGAACTGCTTCTCTTCCTTGCTAATAATGTGTGATAGTTTTAAAACAGAATACCTAAACTTATCATAGAATCACAGAATCATATAATCGTTTATGTTGGAGAAGACCTTTGAGATCACCAAGTCCAACTGCTAAACCAGGACTCCCAAGTCCACCAATAGACCACCTCCCTGAGCACCTCATCTATGTGTATTTTAAATATCTCCAGGGATGGCAAATCCACCACCTCCCTGGGCAGCCTGTTCCAATGCTTCACCACCTTTTCATTGAAGAAATCTTTCCTAATTTCCAGTCTAAACCTCCCCTGGTGCAACTTGAGGCTCTTTCCTCTTGTGCTGTCACTTGTTATCTGGGAGAAGAGACCAATCCTCACCTGGCTAGAGCCTCCTTTCAGGCAGCTGCAGAGAGCAGTAAGGTCCCCATGAGCCTCCTCCTCTCCAGACTAAACAACTCCAGTTCCCTCAGCTGCTCCTCACAAGACTTGTGCTCCAGACCCTTCACCAGCTTCACTGCCCTTCTCTGGACACGCTCCAGCACCTCAATGTCCCTCTTGCAGTGAAGGGCCCAGAACTGAACATGGTATTCAAGGTGCAGCCTCACTAGTGGCCAAGTACAGGGGGATGATCCGTTCCTTGTCCTGCTGGCCACACTCTTTCAGATACAAGCCAGGATGCTATTGGCCTTCTTGGCCACCTGGGCACACTGCTGGCTCATGTTCAGCCAGCTGTCACCCCCCCCCCCCCCCCCCCAGGTCCTTTCCCCCCAGGCAGCTTTCCAGGCACTCTTCACCAGGCCTGTAGTGCTGTGTGGGGTTGTTGTGATTCAAGTGCAGGACTCAATACTTCTTGTTGAACCTCATACAATTGGCCTTGGCCCATTGGTCCAACCTGTCCAGATCCTTCTGTAAAAAACCTTCCTGCCCTCCAGCAGATCAACACTCCCATCCACCTTGGTGTTGTCTGCAAACTTACTGAGGGTGCACTTGATCCCCTCATCCAGATCATTGATAAAGATCTTAAACAGAATGAGCCCCAGTACTGAGCCCTGGGGAACACCACTTGTGAACGTTTGCCAGCTGGATATAACTCCATTTATTATCACTGTTTGGGCTTGACAACCCAGCCAGCTTTTAACCCAGTGTGGAGTGCACCCATCCAAGCCATCAGCAGCCAGTTTCTCCAGAAGAATGCTGTGGGAGATGGTGCCAAAGGCTTTACTAAGGTCCAGGTAGACAACATGTACAGCCTTTCCCTCATCCACTAGGTGGGTCATCTTGTCATAGAAGGAGATCAGATTCATCAAGCAGGACCTGCCTTTCCTAACCCCATGCTGGCTAGGCCTGATTCTCTGGGTGTCCTGCACATGCTGTGTGATGGCACTCAGGGTGATCTGCTCCACAACCTTCCCCAGCACTGAGGTCAGGGTGACAGGCCCATAGTTCCCCATATCTTCTTTCCTGCCCTTCTTGTAGATGGGTGTCACGTTGGCTAACCTCCAGTCTTCTGGGATCCCTCCAGTTTGCCAGGACTGTTGATAAATTATAGAGAGTGGCTTGGCAAGCTCCTCTACCAGCTCCATCAGTACCCTCGGGGGATATTATCCAGATCTTATCCAGCCCCATAGACTGTGTGTGCCTAAGTGGAGCAACAGGTCACTAACTCTTTCCTCCTGGACTGCTGGGACTTCATTCTGCTCCTCCTTATCCCTGTTTTCCAGCTCAGGGGGCTGAGTACCCAGAGGGGAGCTGGTCTTGCTATTAGACTGAGGCAAAGAAAGTATTAAGTACCCTCAGCCTTTTCCTCATCCTTTGATAAGGATACTGTTCATTGTAGAAAGCTGATGCAGACTACACTGAGTAAGCTGAACTGTAATCTAAAATCCTGTCATGTCCCAGTGCATACTATTTATTTAACCATGAAGACCTCTGTGAAAATTTGCATATGCGCACTGTGAATGAAAGGGAATTCAAAAGATGTACATCAAAGCTAATTTTAACATTATTGACTTAATGATACTAGATTTTGTCCTAGCTATGACTTTAAAGACAGCTGATTATTTTTCCATGAGCCCAACCTTTGGAAAGAAATAGTTTGCATTTTACAGAATATATGTACTGAAAATCTTGGGGTTTAACATATTTTTCTTAACTGTGAAAAAATGTTATAGGACTTAAATGACAGGACTTGCATTTTATACTAGAAATAGAGAAAAATTTTCACCTGGTAACAACTTACTGATGACAATAACAGTCAAGGAAGGACTCTGTATTTATAATTATCTTCTTGGAGAAATTACAACTTTAACACCTATTAACACTTTAACCCAAAGAGTAATACAATCATTTTGCCTCATTTAGAATATTTTTATGCCAGTCACCTGAAACTAAAACCTCCTTTTATGCAGAACAAGAAAAATACCCCAGATAACTTCAGGCATTAATAAAGTAGACTATAAGGCAACTGACTTCTGGAAGCAGTAAAAAGACCTAAGTAGAGGACAGATGTGGCATCAGTGTGCCCTGTGCCATTATAGACAGGGACTGGTTGTCTGAACCACATGCAATACTGTGGTGTTGTAACCCCAGCCCGCAGCTCAGCCCCACTGAGAGCCACTCGCTCACTCTCCCCATAGTGGGATGGGAGACACAACTGGAAGAGTCAAAGTGAGAAAACTTGTGGGTTGAGATAGACAGTCTAACAGGTAAATCAAAAGCTGCTCATACAAGGAAAACAAAACAAGGGATTCATTCACCACTTCCCATTGGCAGGTGGGTGTTCAGCCATCCCCAGGAAAACAGAGCTCCAGCACGTGAGTGTTGTGGTTATGTGGGAAGACAAATGCTGTAACTCTGAACATCCCTCCCTTCCTCTTTCTTCTTCCCCACAGTATTTATTGCTCAGCATGATGCCATATGGTATGGGATGTCCTTTTGGTCAGCTGGGGTCATCTATCCCAGTTGTGTCCCCTCTCAGTTTCTTGTGCCCCCCCAGCCTGCTTGTTGGTGGAGTGGGGTGTGACACAGAAATGCCTTGACTCTGTTTAAGTGCTGCTCAGGATAACAAAAATATATGTGTGTTATCAACACTGTTTTAGTCACAAATCCAAGACATAGTACCATATAAGCTATTATGAAGAAAATAACTCTATCCCACCCAAAACTAGTACAGATACACAGGCAACAGTCTCCTCCAGACATTCAGAGTGCTAATGAACACTCCCTGCATCAGCAGTTGCCAGCTCCACTTGTGTAGGTGTTGCTGGTAACGTGACTCTTTGGAGTGTTTTTTATGTTCTCCCCAGGTCAACTGTCCCCGTTTGCGGGATGTTACCACTTGAATTTGCTTGTATGGCTGAGGACCTCAGTGTGATTCTTTTTCCACTCACGGCCACTGTGTTTAAACCCAAACACCTCCTGGAGGGTGTAAGCTGGGTGGTATGTATGATCCTGAACGAATCCTACCCTGGTGGAGGTTGCCTCTGAGTACTTCTGTCACATGAACTCAGGTCCTCAGAAATATTTAGGTTTCTACTGACAGATGTTGATCTGATATTTAATAGTGAAGATTCCTAGATTTTTAAATATTTTTAATTAAGCAGGTTTACCTAAGTTTTACCTATAATGTTATCCATTAATATTCAAGTATCTCCATTAGAAGTATGTCACACTTGCCTTTATATATGTACTCTTCCCATCCCCTGCCAACCTTACCTTTTCTCCCCACCTGAAGATGAAAAATAGAACAATACAATGAAAGTTAATCTATGTGTTAATCTAGAAGTAATTAAAATAGGACTTCATTTGAACTGATAAATGTATATACATCTTCAGTGAAATTCTGTTGATTTACACCTGTTGACCAAGCTAGGCTTCTGGTTCTATTTCAGTGTACCTGTATAACTCTTCCTTTTTTACTGTCATCTTAATCTAGTTTTCAGTACATCATTTATTTACTTGTAATTTTGCTGTATGCTACATATATAACTCATACTAGATATAGAAAAGATGCTGACTTGACAGTGAGCAAATTGCATGCAGCTTTCAAATTCCTTTTCTCTAAAAGATTATAAATAAGTGCCCTTTTTGAACTAGGTCTACAGTAATGAATATTTTCATCTTATCTAACAATAACTAATTTGAATCCAAAAATGTGTGACATGCCACTGCCTCTCTCACAATCTGACAAGGATGAAAAGTTTGGTAAGATGGCACAATTCATGCTCTTCTTTCCATGGCACAATCTTACAAAAATTCCACTTAAAAAATAAAGATGACCTACCCTGCCTCCCTAGTGTAAAAAAGAGTATTTGTCTTAAAATGTAAATTGAGTCTTATTAACAATCCCCTGGAAAAATGTGTTTAATCAGTGTTCCACTGGAACACTAATGAAATAAAAATCAGTTGAACTTCCTAACTAATCCTTTTAAGATTCCATACTGTTAGGTAGGAGAAACAGTGCTGTTTTGTCTTAATAAGGAGGTCATTTCTTTTGTCAGTGCCAAAGAGAATATTTAATGAGCTTCAGGAAAACATGCAAGTATCTTTATAACTAAATTAAATTTTTCTTTAAGGTGCCATGAAGAACAAGTACATACAGTCCCTACAGATGTCACATTATTTTTAAATAGTTTTCAGGTGGGACCTCCATTTAGTATTTGGATACATTTACCCTAAATACAGCTATAGGAAAAGGAGCACAGGGAAAGCTGCAATGGGGTTGCTCAGCATAAGTGCAGGTGAATTAGCTAATAGCTGATGTCGCCAGAACAAGGCTATACAGTCTACTTCATCTGCATATTGTGCTAAGGTCCCAATGGCATCAATCATTAGGCTATAATTTATTACCACAATACTTGTCTACCTTATTTCCAGACATTTTCTATTCATGCATGGCAGACTAACAGGCAAATGAATGGTCTGTTATTGTATCTGCATATGACTAGTAAAAGATGATACAAGAGGAATTTTCTATTCTCCTGTGACTCAAAAGGGAAAGTTCTTCAGAAAAGCAACAGAAGCAAGGCCCAGAACTGTCTCACTTGTGTGAGCAGAAACTTCCTGCAGTTCATCAGCAGCTTCTGTTGGCTGTCTACGGGCACTGGACTCCTCCTATGGAGTATGCAGTCACTTGATTTTATTGAGAAAACCATCCTACAACTCACAATTCACTCCTCCACTTTGGAGCCTTGCAGTTTATCAGATGCTTTCATTTTGGATTTACATTTTCTTCAGATAACATCATGTAGGGAAGATTTTTTCCCTCCTTTTTAGGATTAAGCAAAATTTCTGCACGTAACTCCTTTTAATTCCAGTAAATATGGAAATTAATGCTCTGACTTGTATAAGTATTCATACTTGCAGTGGCATAGTTCAAAAAAGATGAAGTTAGAAACCTCAAAGTTGACTTATTTCTAACCTTCATTACACAAGATAAAGCAGTGCTGTTATGAATACCAAATTCTGAAATTCTGCACATGCATGTTTATGCATATATGTAACATTTGATTTTAGAAAGCTTTGAAAGTGAAAATACAGTTTAGGATATAAAAGTGAAAGATAGCATAGATATTTTACATTTGAGAGATTCACAAACTTTTGTTTGTGTAAGTATGAATCATAGGACAGTATATTTTCCCATCCAAGGGATTATTTTCAGGATTTAAAGATAGGTATATGAGCATTTTGAACTGTTCTCAATAATTCTTTAAATCCTTTAATATTATATTGTTCTTGAATCTAACAGTCTTTCTTAGTATTACATTGCTGATTTAATAATAATTACAGAAGAACAGTTAAAATATTTACCATAAATACATAATGCTGTATTTGTAATTTATTACTTCATAATAGATTTCAGATAGTTTTAATTCTTTAATGCATTTGCCCAATGTAACGTTCAGATGAAAACAGTGTTGTGTTTGATTTTGCAATAGATCTTAATTTATTATACTGATTAATGATTGTATGGTGGTTATCAAGTTTGAAGGGTCACCCCTAACTGTAATATCAAGATCTGAGTCTTCTATCTCAAACATGGGCCAGTCAATATTATGTGGTACCCAAATCTAGTAGCATTTTCTTCCTATAATATTAATGATTTGATTTACACTGATCCAAGTAAAACAGATTTTGTCTTTCATGCAACATGCCCATTGTGTGGAAACTAGCTGGAATTTATCCTTCAGAAAAAAATGCAAGTAACAAGTTCTAAATAAGTTTTCATTGTGTGGTAAATTAGAGAAAGTATCTATTTTAAAATTAATTTTGGCTTCTGCCAGTTTGGTTTTCAATTTTCCATTGAGGATATTCCAATGGTTTATCTTCCACGGTTCTCTAGAAATTCTTAATTTGTGATGGATGATTCAGAATATAACATTGGGAAGGGTTTACCATGAGATTCCTGTACTCTTGCAGTTGTTTCTTTGAAAACTGATTATTTCTCATTTTTTCATGTTCATTCTTTTTTGTTTGTTTTGGGGGTTTTTGTTTTTGTTTGGGGTTTTTTGTTTGTTTAAATAGCATTAGTGATTTTGACCAGAGAGTAGTAATCACAAAATTCCTACTGGATGATTTGGAAAGAAGAAAATATTTTCAATTATTTCTGCTTAACAGCTTCCTTCCAGAATATGCCAATAATAAGCATGGAATTTCTTCACCTCTTTCAGATAGCGATGTCTATGTTTAATTCATAAACCAACTCACCAACATGTGAATTACAAAAAAAAAAAAAAAAAAAAAAATCCCATAGCTGGTACTAAGAAATTCCATTTGGAATTACCCTTATTCTTGAGGTGGTAAAATCAAAGGTTCTTGAAACCCTTAATTTAAATGCCAAAGATATCTCAGACTAAAAATTGGAATACTGGCTAACACTTTGCAAGTATCATTTGCTCCAGAGAGGATAGTTGGCAGTGGTTTTCTTGGTCAGTGGTCTCCAAACTTTTTGGATTGTGAGCCCATTTCAGTAAAAGATTTTTAAGCATGCACTCCCAAATATATGTATATGTATTTATTTATAAATTATACACATGTACTATTGTATTAGTTTATTTTGTACATTATAAAACCTATACAAAAAATCAAAACTAAAGAGAATGAGATAAAGGCGAAATAAACACTATTTAAAAAATATTTGTATGTTGCAGCACTCTCCAAATTAGCTGGCTGCAATAAGGTCTTTTACAATCTCATACCATTACACTCTTCATACCAGTCCCTCTGCTGCTTTCTCCTAATCTCTCCTCACCTAGGGCACTCATTATCTCTGCTTCTTCCTCCTCTCTCTTCCCCAGCTTCTCCCTCTTCATTGGCTGCCCAACCCCTTAACAGAACCACCCACAGCTGCACCTTACCTACATCGGCCAACCCACCACCCCTGAAGCCAACCCACAGCTGCATATTATCAATGATAATTAACCCAGCTTCATTCTTCTACATTTGTATTTTGTTTGTTAATGGTACAAAAAATATTGTCTTCCTAACACGCCAATGGGTTGTGTTGTGCTACCTATGAGTGCACAGTCTCCCCCCATTTTGGAGTTCACTGTTCTAGATAAAGCAAAGAAAAGTGAGTACAGCAGGCAACCTTGCCAATTCCTGTACTGTGCAACAAATACTTTTTAATTCATTCCATTTCAGAGTAAGACTAATCAAACAGGAAGAGGGGGAGAAAAAAAAAAAAAAAAAAAAGGTAAGCATCCTGTAGAGGAGTAGTCTGTTATCTTATTGACATTGTCAGATATCATGTAAATCAAATTTGCACTTAGTAAATTTTAGGCTAGTTATGAGTAACTCTGCAGATCAGATTTTCCTTCTTTCCTTGTTTAAACTTCTTCTTTCTCATATTTAGGTATCGCCACCCTGACTGGCTTGTAGAAGGGAAACAAACTTCAGTTTCCAAGTGAAGTTTGTGAGAAGAGGTGTTCTAACCCTGCTGCGCTCGGGAAAGCCTTTGCAGGAAGAGTGCAGACCCAGAGTCCTCCTGCACTTAGAGGACAGAAGTCTGCAACTGACCAGAAAATGGATAATGAGACAACAGATTTTATTTTTAGCAACCAAAAGGTGCCATTATCCTGATATCAAGTAGGGATATATATATTATGGCTCTCAGTAGGTGTTTCATCACAAAAAGAATGGAGTATATTTCAGTTTCTCTTATTTCAGCCTCTATCTCAGTTGAAAGAAATATTGGGTAAGTCCACATTAATAAGTAACTCAGTGCAAAAGGAGCTTATCTGAAAGGTGAAATGGTTGGTACTGAGATCTCCATGTCTTCTCTGTATCTGATTTAAGATATGTTTGATGATACTCTGTATCTGTTTTATGGGGTATTTATTCAGCATTAGTTTTACTCTGTTCCTGTGGTCTGCATGGCCTTTAGAAGTTGGAAAACAGGCTCTGCTTCTGGAACACATCTCTCAGCTTAGTTTCATCCATAAGTAAAACAGCTCACACACTCAAAGACTGCTCCAATTTGCAACCCAAAATGTGTGAAGTGCGGGCAATTGGCAGCTTCACTTCAAAACCGCATTCCTAATCTGAACTAAAACACGAACGTAGATGTGCTGATAGGCTTGGTGATTCATTTCAGTGATTCCAAATGTCACGCTGTGTATAGCTATATTATTCCGAGCCTCTGGTTTGGATTTGCTACATTCAAGCAAGAAAAACCATTCACAAAGAGATTGTGAGAGAAAGTGCATCTACGATAATATACGTCAGCACAGACTTCACACTGTTTTTAGAGACAGTGTAGAGAAGTGAAATATCACTCTGTTATTTCTTTTTTCCCACCCTCAGATGGGTAGATTGTGCTACATGTATCAGGAAGCCAATGTCTCCTCCATTTCATAACTTCACTGCTTCTTTCAAGGAGTCTTTTGGTAGGAATGTTGGAGTAACTCATGGCTACTTTGAATCCTTTGAGTCTTTTATCCGTACAAAGAGGAATTAATTCACTTAGCTATTAAGGGGCAGAGCAGGGATAGGACAAGACTATCCAAAATGGCCAAGAAAAGGTATAAATGCTGGACAGATTTTGTTTTTACAAGAAAGATTTAAATTGAGAAAGGTACAGGGACAATTTACCTAGGATGCCTCCGTGTTGGGGAATTTTTAACTAAGGCTGAATAATCTCCTCTGCTTCAAGGAGAAAATAATGCAGATATATTGCTTAATTCTGTTCTGTTACAAAAGAAAGCAAACTAATTCAGGCCTGAATATGAAAGAGTTTCTTTTTCTCACTAACCATCAAAAGAAAACTGTTCCCCTCTTTGATGCTCCATTGTCCCCCATTGCTTTCCGAATCACAGAATCATGGAATGGCGGAGGTGGGAAGGGTCCTCTGGATGTCATCCGATCCAACACCCCAGTTCAGGCAGGGCCACCTTACAGGCAAGTTGCCCAGGACTTACCTTCTGCTATTTGTCATATAAACACACAGACTAACCACAGAAGGGGGAAAACAAGGCAGACTTTTTTTTTTTTTGTGTGTCCTTTTCTTGTGTTTGAAACACCAGTATAGCACAGTTCAGAGGCAAAAGGTTTTCTTCTGTCTGTTAAAGTGTCCGCTCCTTCACTTAGGTCTCAATAGGAGACTGTACACTACTGTTTCTGACAAAACTGTTAGGAATAGTTTTGTACTTATTTGCCTTTTTTCATTTTTTAGTCTCCATTTGACAGTGTTCCATAGTGTTTAAATCAGTCTCCAAATGGCTGATCTCCTTTCTGCCATGCTAACCATCCTCAGGCTGATCAATGTCTTAGGTTAGCCTAAAGACATTAGACCACAGGAAGGGAGCGCCTCATATCTTGCTAAATAAAATATTCTGGGTTCAAACAGACTCCCATAAAAATCAATAGAAAAACTCTGCTGTGAAAGTGAAAGAAAGAATCTGACAGAATGTGCTATATGAAGAGATTACAATGTAATGGGTGGTTTAAAACAACAAAACATAACATTGTATGTACTGAATCAAAGAACATGATTGTGTTTGGTTGTTCTTGCTTATTTTTAAAAATAAGATTTCAGCTGACATCCAATAAAGAACTAATAAAATTGCATTTATAATCTAAAAGTGTAGCTGTCATTCCATGTAATAAAATAAGGCAATGTTCTTACTCTAAGGAGAATGCAAAACTTAAAACTTCCAAAAAACTTAAACCCATTTAAAAATCAATAGGATCCTTACTAAGTAAAATTCTAAGGATTCCAAACAATACTAAGATGTCATCTGAGACAATCACTTAAAGTCATTGTTTTTTTCCATTGTTGGTTTTTGCGTTTGGTTTTTTTTTTAACATCTCATGTTTTATTAAATGTGAATCTCTTTCTCCCTTTTTTGGTTTACAGCCTAGTAGAAATATAAGGGTATAGTTATTGGCTAATAAAGGATGTAAAAGATACATGTTAAGTATATAAATATTTACCCATACAAAACCAGGGTAGTGAAAGGTGCGTGCTGGCTGGTGATCTACTGGCTTTTTAGAAAGAGTATTTACCAAAACTCATATAAAGAGATTTTGGAACACAATGAGACATGAGCGAAAAAAAGACAGTGATGAAGACTTCAGTAGTTGTATGAAGTTCAAAATTTCAGGCCTTCTACGGGAGGGAGATCTAATGAGGTAGAAAGTGATTTTGGCCAGTCTCTAACTTAGAACCCTGTGTGATTGCTTATAAACCTATTTGAAGAAGTTTTTAGCATCCAGCTATGTAGATCCTGAGATATCCTCTTAAGGTCTCAGTAGCAGGACATGCAATGGACACTGTGGCCATTTCTGAGTTATTTTGTGGATGTCTCACTCCACAATGATGGTGACTGATTACATTTTAACATATCTTAAACAAATCTGGTTTGTTTACATTGTACCAAATGCTATTTGTCAATGTTATTGCAATGGTGTCCTTAAAATTAAGAGTGCCAATCAAAAGAGATCAAAGATCTTTAACAATGAAAACAGCCTATTTCAGAAAAGGGAAAATGTTGAACATCACTGTTACATGATGTGACACAGCACATTTTCCCAGAACAGCAAAATCAGCTGTTTTGTGCCTGCTTGTTCTATAACGTTGGTTTTGTTTTTTTTTTTTCTTTAAAGTAACTATAGCTTGAAACTTAGCCATATGGATGTCTGCATCATCCTGCAGGAGAAAAGCCTGACTGTCTACAAACACTCCTGTGACTGTTTTCAACACTAGTCTTTTTTGGTTACTCTACTGTTGCTTGGCTAAGGCAGAATGCACATCTGTATTACAGAAGTTTATCCTGCGGATAAATCAGGTGACTTTCTATTACTGCAGAAATAAAATTCTTTAACTTGAAGTGGGAGAGAATAGGGAAGGTCACAGAAAGTGCTGAGAGGGTTAGAAAGCACAGTAGGACAGTTTATTAAGCTTAACAGCTGCTTGCTTGATGTTGCTAATGGCAAGACAGATTACACAAAATATAGGTGAATACTTTCATGAAGTTTTTCTATATTCCTTATTACAAGGAGCTTACTGCAGAACCCTGTAGCTGAATCCCATGCCCTTCTGACCCAGCAGGATTTTTAAATGCTTAAAGTCAGGCTGGCTGGGGTGATGGCTGGCCGACTTGTTGAATTCTGCTAGCCCAGATCACCTCGGGTTTACCCTAATGGGCATGCCGCTATTGCTGACTGCATTCGCAAGCATCGATGGCAGATGCATTACTGCTTTCAGAGTGCAGACTGGACAATTCACAGGCTGAAAAAAGTCCTGAGATTCTTTTTTAGAACACAGCGATTTACTGAAAAAAACAAGAGTCTCCCTCGTCAGTCACCTGGAACAGCAGCTGTGCCTTTCAGTGCATCCCAAAGGGAATAAAGGTACCCGCCTCATTAAAAAGCTGCCCTAAAACCAACAGGTCACCCGACTACCTTATTGTTGCCCACCAGGCAGCCGGCAGACCCCGGGCCGGGGGGGGGGAAAGGCCCCGAGCTGGGGGACCTCCCCGCGCCCGGCCACGGGGGCCGCCTGCAAACGGCGATCGGTGCCGTCTGAACCACGCTCACCCCCGCTCGCCTTTCCTTATCCGCGCAAAGGTGGATCCTGGACCGCATTTTATTTTTAATTGATTTACAGCCTCCTCCCCAACACCCTTCAGACACACACCCCCACCCCGCCCCAGCTGCGCGCGTTCAGATACACTTTTCTCTTTGCAAACGGCGAGAGCATCAGGTGCGGGCAAGGAGGAGCGGGGCCGCTCCTGCCTCCGAGGTGCGGGTCTGCGGCGTGGGGGGATGGGGCAGGGAAGGGGCTGGGTGTGCCCCGGGTCCCCACGCTCTGTCCCCAACCCCCGCAGGGGACGGCGGCGGCTCTCCCGCGCCGGCTCTTCCCCAGCCTCGCCGCCGCAGCAGCGGTGCAGAGGGGGCGGTGGGTCCCATCCTGCTCCCCTCGCACTCCTGTGGCACAGACCTTCCCTTCTCCTCACCCCCCGCGGCCCCAGCGGTGCGCTCCCCCCATCCCCCCCGCCGCCCTCCCCTCGCCCGGGCCGGGGGGGCCGGGGCCGCGGCGCTGCGGGAGGCAGCTGCCGGCTGCCGCGGCCCTGCAGAGCCAGCTCCCGGGGCCAGTGGGGGACACTGCCCGTTCTGCGTTCTGGTCACCCACGCCTCCTTCTCTCTTGTTTTTCTCTGAGATAGTTTTAGCTTCTCTCAGTATTCTTATTATTAATATGTTTTCCCTGCTCTGCGCTCCCCCCTCCCTTCCCGCCCTGGCCACTAGCCCTCTGCAACATCGTCAAAGGGATGGGCGTTTGGGGTGGCATGTAGCTGTTGAGGGAGATAAGCCTGGGGGAGCGAAAGGGAGAGATTTTGCTGTCGTCTGTGGGCTGATTGAAAGAGGCAATCATTGCATCTGCGGCCGGAGGATTAGCAGCTAAACTTTTATTGCTCCCTTTTGTGCGTGTGTGTCTGTGTGTGGATGTGTAAATGGAGAAGTCACCTCTCAAAGGGGGAAATCTTTTAAATTTCCCTTTGGCAGGTGCAGTTCAAGGAAGAACTCGTGAGCATTTTGTCTGATCCATGAACTGATTAGGGGAGGGGAAAAAGATCCCTCTCCCCTTACTCTTCCTTTCCCAGTTTTGAAATCCTTCTTTCCCCCGCACCGCCACCCTCCCGCCCTTCCCCTCCCCTTCCCCTGCACTGAATGAATGGAAGAGTCTCCAGGGTTTTCTTCTGCTTCTCGCCCCGGACTGGAGAAGTGAGGGGACATCTCTCTATCCTAATCCACCTCTGTCTCGCTCCGTCCATTCCCGAGAGGATTTCAGACGGTGCAATGTGTTTTCAGCCTCTTGCCGCTGCTACCACTTGATATCATGCTTACGCGCAGAGAGAGGGTTTTGCAAAAATGGATTTGTTCGATTTTAAAGGATTTCTTCTCTAATAAGGATCGCATTGCACACAAATATGACTAAATCCCCTATTTGGTAAATCTTTCTTTCCCCACCCCTCCTCTTTGGGTTCCCTCCCGCCCGCCCCCACTCCTTCAGAGGAGCAAGCACAGGGAGCTGATGACGGACCCATTAATCCCTTCTTCAATGCATCAAAAGAAGCCGAAGGGCTGGAAGTCGCTGGGCTCGGAGTCCTGCAGGAAATGCTTCGATCTGCTTTTGGTTTTGTATGAAACTGGTGACTAGGGGCTCGGCTCGGCTCGCCCCGCCGCCGCCTCCCGCCGGCACCTGGATGCGCGGGCCGCCGCCGCCTTGCCCGCCGCCGCGATGCAACGCTCATGGTGGTGCTGGTGATAGCTCGGGTGTGATGGGATTGAGCCGGCGGTGATTATTTGAAGGCGGTGAGGGAGAGCGAGTGAGAGGAAGGGCTGCTCCGCTCTGCTGTGTGTGGGCTTCAGGATATTTTTTTTTCTTCTTCTTCTTTTGCTACTTCCATCCTCTCCCCGCCACTGGAAGTCCTCCCGTATCTAAATGGAATTAGTGGAGACCGAAGCCCCTTGTGTAAGGAACAGACATGACCCATGGGCGCAGCTTCTTTCACAGTGAGTATCTCCTTCCCGCCGCCGCGCACGGGCTCCTGCCCTCCGCTGCCTCCACAACTAGCGCAACGGGACGCCCAGACCTCCGCGGCCCCCCAGCACACACAACACCCCCCTCCCCACCACTCTGCGGTGCAGCGGAGGGGAGCCGCTGTCTGTTCGGCGCTGCGGGGCGGGGGGGTACGCTCCTGCGGACTGGAGGTTTTCACCTGGGCGCGACGCATCTGATTGCTTTCGGCGTGCCGGGGGAGAGAGGGGAGACGGCTCCCACCGCCCGCGGCGGTGCGGTGCAGCCCCCAGACGGGGCTCGAACCGGCGGCAGACGGGTGAGGGGGCGCGGGGCAGTGCCGAGCGCCGCGGCGGCGGGGAGGCACCATGGGCGAGGACTCCGGAGGGCTGCGGGGCGGGGGCGGCTCCCTCGGGCGAAATCCTCGAGGAGCAGCAGGGAGGAACTGAAATGTAACAATTATTCGTCGAAGACCCACAGGGGCTTCAGGCTGCGTGGATGAGACCCCCTCTCCCGCCTCAGTTTTGCTGAGGGTCCGCTCTGCTGAAGGGCTTGACTGGCCACAGTTCCTCCAGCACCTCTCTGTGCCCACACCTGTAAAGCAGCAGCGCTATGGCCAGGCATTGCTGGTCCAACAACTCTTTTGCTAGGCTAAGCCATGTCTATGCCAAATCACAGCCTCCAAAAAGCTGTCTGGCCAAGAGATAAATCTCTTAATGTACAGCTTGTAACGGAAACTGCACAGATCCAAAAAGATGCAGACGCGTAATCAGAGTGGCACTAGAAAGCACGATTATAATTATACCCATGATTAGGTGGGAAAGGGGGAGGAGGAAAGCAAAATGCAACAAGAAATTGGGTGGAAACTTCTTTAAAATAATTCCCAAACCCAGATAATCACAATATTGTTGCTGTACTGTTAAACCTTCCCAAGTGACAGTTTTCAGCGAGTGAAGATTGGTCTCTTTGGGGTCTTTTTTTGTTTCTCTTCTCTGTGAGAAGCACTGTTCTTTTCCTGTAGCTTGAGAAAGCAAAAAGGCAAGGGGTCAGAGAATAAATTGGTCTGCCCTGGCTGCTTAAATAGAAATTGTTGTGTTCTCTTTTGCCATAAAGTCCATAATTTTAAGTATTTTCTGGCATTATACAGGTTTTGGTGATGCTGGTGTTAATGCCACTAAATCAAGAGGCTTTCTCTCTCTCTCTCTCTCTCTCTTTTTTTTTTTTTTTAAATATGGGAGAGCACTTAATCTATCCTTAATCTATCCGAATGTTAGGTATGGTATGTCCAGAAAGACTTAGTCTTTTAGTCTCTTCTTGTCTATTACATTTTATTTTCAACACTATTTTTACTCATTAATAATTGATACTGGCATGATGATATGTAAGTACAGCTCCCTGCTTTGGAATAACATAGCTCTGTGACTTGGAAGCATCCTTTCTACCAGTTACAGCTGGAATCAAAAAGACCTGTGTTTTTTCTGTCATCTTGGTAATAGTATCTCTGCCACTTGGACCAACTCTTTTTGCTTCTCTGAACTTCAATTTTTACCATATAGGAAAAGAGGGGAGAGCCAATAGATAAAGGTACTTGAAAGGAACCTGTAAGAATCAGATATGAAATGTTGTTAATTGCCTAAGGAGAAACATTTCTCACATGGGGTTTGTTTGGCTGTTGTGCATCCTGTTCTAGCTTCCATAAATATGTGGGCAGAAAGAATGCCAGCAGCTGGCTCAATATTCTAACAGTGATCCACTTTACACTGTTGCAAAATTAGGTTTTGACTGGTGAGGATTACAAGCATAGATGCAGTATGTTCACTGCACGAAACACAGCTAAAGTAAACAAGTAACTTAGAAAATGGGCAAATCCCGTGTTGCCTTCAGATTCTGACACAGCCAGCAGGCAGTCCCAGCTACCATGTCTTTCCAGAATCCATCCCTAGCAAGGGTAAGGGAATGAATGGTTGGGTAGCATTCAGATCCAAGTAGAAGATGTAGTGTTCTCGCTGAATGCCCATGACACAGAAGAGTTTCAACTACCAGCTCTGCCAACATCCGTCTCTGTTAGCTGAGGGATTCAAAAAGACACAGGGGCTGTGAGCCTGACCAAGAGATAGTGAATATGCTGCCAAGCCTTCATTTTCCCAGAACTTCAGCCTTTCCCTGCTTAATAATGTAGCCATCATCCACGACTCAAACCCTCCATCACATGGGAAGTGTTAAAGACAGAGAAATAGAGATGTCAATGCCACCAGAATGGAAACATGGATATATGGAGACTGGCTTCCTTTGGGATAAATATTACACACAGTTTGCAGTACAGAAACCAAAAATGATGAAAGCACCGTCTTTGAAAAGACCATTTAGGTAGCTAGTTACTGGCCTGTGGTGACTTTTGGTGTCTCTTGGGCATAAGAAGAGGAAAGTGTGCCATTCGATTACATTTGTTAAAGATTGCAAGTCCATCAGTCCCTTATCGTAGTCAACAATACAAATCACAGCTGATCAATCCAAAATACTCAGAATAAACATGCAACTTCATCTCCACTTTAACTTCAGCGCTTTAACTGGCACTATGTCCAGGCTTAATGCCAAACTAGCTGGGGTCAAACCCCTGAGCAGTCCAAGAACTGGTCGATATGTTCTGTTATGCTCTTGCTATCCCACCTTCTCCAATACCCAAAGAAGATAGGGGCGATGACAAGAAAAGGCACTGATCAGTGCATGACTTCTTCATCAGGTACCTAGCTAGTCACTTTGATCTTCCAAATCAGTCTCATTATGACTGGTGTGTTTGCCTCTTAACCTTTATTAGTTAAAATGTTATATTTGGAAACTCCCAGAAACATAGGAGCTATCACCAGGTTGAAGTTCACCTCAGAAACGTCACATTCATTCTCAAGAGGCATAGCTATCCTATTGAGGTTGGAGATAGGAGATTTCTATTTGTAAACTGTGCTGCAGATTCACTGCAGCACAAAGCAACATCCTCTTGACAAGTCAAACAAACTAGATTAATGAGACTGTTAAGTACACACAATAATTTACTCCACTGGGGATTTTCAAATGCTTTGATGGATGTGAAGAACCCAACCCCTCACTTCTTTCATACTCCCAGTACTCATTTTCAAATTTTATTATGCCATAGCAAGAGACATTAGTGAGTCCAGTTGCACTGAAACTTAGCAGGCCTTTGTCTCCCTTTGTTAAAATCAGCCATTTTTCTATTACTAGCCCAAGCTATGAATATATAAATAAATATTGCTATTTTTTTTTCCTCTAACATTAAAAAAAAAAGAAAAGAATGGGAGAGAAACATCAGTGCCTGGAGATTTTGTTTTAAACCCCAAAGATCTCCTCTTTATTTGGATACATTTACAAAGATAAATACTTATAAGGACAAATCACAAAGAAACTTGTTTATACAAAATGTGCAATTGAAAGATGCAAATAAATGTTAAACTTTTTTTTTACATTAATTCTATTTAATTTGTATTCTTCTAAGATAGTTGTTTACAGTTGATTTGATTACAGGCACTGTGATATCTAATGCATATTTCTCTTTCAGTTGTAGCAAGTCTAATCATCCTACATTTGTCTGGGGCAACCAAAAAAGGAACAGGTATGTAAACTTCAGATTTTTTTTCAGACATGATATTAGAATCCAAAGTATGAATTTTAGTTATTAATTTAGTTCTTGAAATTTTTAGTAGTTCACCTACTTCCAGTGTCTGTCCTTTGTTCATTTGTTTTGAGTATTAGTGTGCCTGTACACACACAAAAATCCAGTGGTGCTTTTTTTTAACAAGTTAGTGACCTGATCCACAGCTAGATCTAAAAGACAGCCTGACTCTAACTAAAGACTGTAAAACACCCCTGCTTTAAAATTGGGAAGTCCAGTTTGGGAAAAGAACTATCTACACGTAAGATCTTTTTGCTTGTTGAAGTAGAATTCCAAATCTGAAATTGCGTATCATGGGTGCATTTGTGCAGGGTGGGGATAGAAAGAGGTTCTTAAACGCCCTGGATGCGAAGTGTGATGAGAGCCAAGCAGAGAGAGTTGCTAAGCACAGTGGGTGTCAGATCTTGTGACTGAAAGCTCAGTCCCTGCAGGATGGAATTCATTTCAGGAAATTAGGATCCGTGTCGTACTCAGCTTGGATAAAGACCAGAAAGAAAAATAAATGCTTGCAGAGCATAAGGCAGGCCTCAGGTAGTTAAAATCATCCTTGGGAGATGCTGTCTCCCTCCACTGATCATAAAAGGGAGTCTCGGACAACTTGGCCCTACACATCAGAGGCTTAAGTTAGATGGAACACTCCTTGGATATAGATACATCATTCAGAGCAGCATTCACACAGACATCTGTGTGACATCTAGAACCTACTAGCCTTCCTTTTAATACCAGCCTAATTTTTTTTCCCTCGGAGGAATCCATCTTATTTTAGCTTACTTGTTAAAGCCTGATGCCCAGGAAGTGATCTTTCCTGTTCTTCAGCCTGAACAGTCACACCTTTGCCTCCAGGCTCTGCCACTGTGCAGAAAGGAGTGCAAGAGTTTCAGGGCTGGGAAGAAAGCAAATAAGAAGGCCTGACTCTGCTTTATGATGATTAACCTAGAAGGAGGAAAGTTCTGGGCTGTGATTCCTGGCCTCAGAGTGATTTATTAATTTTACAGCAAACAGCAAGATAAAAATAATCATAGCATCATAAAATCATGTAGGTTGGAAAAGACCTTTGAGATCACCAAGTCCAACTGTTAACCCAGGACTCCCAAGTCCACCAATAAACCAAGTCATTAAGCACCACATCTACAGGTTTTTTAAATACCTCCAGGGATGGTGAATCCACCACTTCCCTGGGCAGCCTGTTTCAATGTTTCATCACCCTTTCAATGAATAAATTTTTCCTAATATCCAGTCTAAACCTCCCCTGGAATAACCTGAGGCCATCTCTTCTTGTCCTGCTGCTTGTTATCTAGGAGAAGGACCTACCTCCACCTGCCTACAGCCTCCTTTCAGGCTGTAGAGAGCAAAAAAGGTCCCCCCTTAGTCTCCTCCTCTCCAGACTAAACAACTCCAGTTGCCTCAGCCGCTGCTCATAAGAATTGTGCTCCAGACCCTTCACCAGCTTCACTGCCCTTCTCTGGACACGCTCCAGCACCTCAATTTCTCTCTTGAAGCGAAGGGCTCAAAACTTAACACAACATTCAAGGTGCAGCCTCACCAGTGCCAAGTACAGGGGGACAATCACTTCCCTTGCCTTGCTGGCCACACTTTCAGATACAAGCCAGGATGCTATTGGCCTTCTTGGCCACCTGGGCACACTGCTGGCTCATGTTCAGCCAGCTGTCACACACCCCCCCCCCCCCCCCCCAGGTCCTTTCCCCCCAGGCAGCTTTCCAGGCACTCTTCACCAGGCCTGTAGTGCTGTGTGGGGTTGTTGTGATTCAAGTGCAGGACTCAATACTTCTTGTTGAACCTCATACAATTGGCCTTGGCCCATTGGTCCAACCTGTCCAGATCCTTCTGTAAAAAACCTTCCTGCCCTCCAGCAGATCAACACTCCCATCCACCTTGGTGTTGTCTGCAAACTTACTGAGGGTGCACTTGATCCCCTCATCTAGACCATCAATAAAGATCTTAAATAGAGCAGACCTATGAACCAGAATCAAATAATTCCCCCATCTATCTCTTTCTGGTGAATACAGACTCAAGTTGTTGCAAATTTTAAACAATTTCTGTATTCTAACATAATTCTGCAGTTTTTTTCCTGATTTTCCTGATAGATTCCTGTATTATGGCATGTAGATTGCTGATACAGCACATGCTTGAGCCTTTTTGACATGTACGATGGGGAAACTCATGTCTCCCATTTCTTAAGCATGTGCTTTCCCTACAAGGTTATTATTTAAAGAACAATATAATTATGTCTTCCCCTATATATCCAAGCCTCTTCTCTGCTTTGAAAAAAGGTTTTCAGTAAGAATTATATGTTTGTACCCCTAAAGAACAGCCTCATTTTCCCCCAGGTCAGTGATCACACTCTTAGTCTCAACAGAAAAAAGCTGAGGTCACTTATAGAAAGGACTGTTTTATTCTGTAAGAGAGTTCTATGTGTCACAGTGACATAACAATTTGTAAGCTAATTATATAATGCTTGATGTAATCATTTCACAGAAAAGCAAGCTACTTCCGAAGGACAGAAACCAGTGCAGTGTGGAACTTGGACAAAATATGCAGAAGGAGGCATATTCACTTCTCCCAATTACCCCAACAAGTATCCTCCTGACAGAGAGTGCGTCTACATTATAGAAGGTGACCAGCTGAAGAATCTTTATATTCTATCATGAACTGTAAAAAAAATTAAATAAATTATTATCTGTGAAGAGTAGTTAAAGCCTATATGATAATGATAATTCTTTTCAAGATATAAGATTTAGAGAATCTTTATACTTGCACTTTTTTTTTTTTTTAATGTAAAAAATTTGTGGAGCATACCAAGTAATACTAGAAAATACTTGATTTATTTCCTGACATGACTCATAAATTAGTTCAGGTGGTAAGTATGCATGAGTCACTTAATAATAAACATGGTATAATTTATTTCTGGATATTCAGAGAATGAACATAACCTAAAATACTGTAACATGACAGAAGAAAGAATATTTTAAAATGAGTGAAAGACACAGTTTTTAATGAGTAGACAGTTTCAGGCTTGGAGGTGATGTAAGAAGGGCTAGAGGTGTATTACTAGCAGGTTACGCAGTTTCTTTTCATCAGTCTTAGCACAATGGATGCTGAAGAGATTGTTGTAAAAATGAATCTGTGGAAAGTAATAGAGATCAGATATTGTCAGAGCTGAGTAGCAGAAAAGATTAATCAAGTACAAAATGGTAAGTCACTGGAACCAAGAATATTCATTCATGAGTTGTGAACACATGCAGAATACAACAATGATGCTGCTTCTGTCCATTCTTGGTTGGAAAGAATTAATAACTACAAATGATGGAGCCAGGAGTTATAGAAATATTTATTATATTAAAGATGCAGGTAGTACCAAGAGAGATTTCCAAAGTTGTATAGCTGATTCAAATTAAGTTAGTTGCTTTAGAACCACCTACCAGGCTCTATTAGAAACTAATCTGTCTTTCCCAGTCTGGTGTTGAGTTACTACAAGAAATATATATCATAAAAACCTTCCAGGGAAATGATGGATAGTAAATGTGGTATGTACTGTTTAGGAAAAAAAACCCCACAGCAAAATGACTGAAATCTCTGAATTTGACTTTAGTGCTAGGTAAACTCACTGAAGTCAGAAGATGTGTTTATAAATCATATAATATAATATAATTATAAACAAGCCCTTTAAAGAAAATCTATGCTTGTCCAGTGTTCCCACTTGATTGCAAAATTTAAGCAGATGTACGGTAAACATCTAAGTTCTTTCATAGTTTAGTAACTGGTTTTAAATAAAGCAAAATTAAAAATAAGAATAGGTTCAATATGTACTACTTAGTTTTGAATTTTTTGTTACACTTAGGTTGCTAGATCCAGGTCTTTTACATCTGTCGATCAAATTATCTTTCTAACATGCCTGTGAAGCCAGGAAGTAAGCCTATTTTATCTTCAAGGATCTGAAACACAGATATGTGTTTTATCATTAAAGAGAAAGAGTGTCGGGGAAAAAAAAATCCCCAACATTTTTGTAAACCCTAGTCCAGTATCTTGGGCCGTAAGGTGTTCTTCTTACTAAGAAGGTGCCTGAAAGCCCTTTATTGGAAAGATTTTTGTCTTTTTTATAGTAATTAAGTACTTAAAAAATATAGTTAATAAGCTGAAAAGTGACAAAATACATGGTTGAAATAACCCTATTTAGAATAGGTCAAACTGGAAATTCTAAGAATGATTTAGGCATGAAAGATTTAATCAATCAACTTCTATGACAAAGATGAAATTCCACGTTGAGAAGTCTGGAGCAATATATAGTTAAAAAAGTAATCCTAAATCAGCGGACATCTTGTTATATTTTATGGGAAAAATCAATCTGGCAAAAAACACTTGCACATAATTTCTTATGGCACTGATATTTTATGCTTCCTGCCCAGCCATAATCAACAGTTTGGATTACAACTGGGTATTTTAAAACCCATGATAATAGCAGCTCTATCAGTATATAATTTGATGAGAACTGTGCATATTGCACACCTTCCATCCTGATCTCCCCATGTCTATTTCTGTCTTCTGAAAAGATCAGGTATAGTCATGTGTGAAAACTGTCACAAAAATAAACAGAGATGTAGTAAAAAGTCTGAGAAATTATATTTTTGGAAGTGGCTGTTTCAAGCAAGGCAAAGGAGAAACACTGAAGCACAACAATAATTTTGTAATTACGGCCAATTATTTTTCCATATTTATACTTTTTACAACATATACAAATGGCAGGAAATGATAAAGAAGGCTAGAACATAAAAACTTTTCCCCATATCTGTTATATCCTGTGGAACTCATTGGCATAAGGTACTGAAGTAAACGACTGAAAAAAAAAGAAAAGAAAATAAAAGGATTGTTTTAATAGCAATATCTTTGAGGAAAGATAATCTATGGAGTGGATAATCCTTGCTAACCCAGGACATAAATATCCATTCAAATTTAGAGGAAGAAAGAAACATCTCCATATGCATCTTATTCCTGTATTTATTACTGAGATTCCAATATTCTTCTGGCTGTTGTTGAATACCAAGTACTAGGGGGACTCGATACGATCTGTAATAGCATTCCCACATTGCTATCTCCCCTTTATACGTCTGAGAGAGTTCAGCATACCAGGATTGTTTATACCATACTGACAACTGTATGATGTAGGTTAAATACGTATATGAATCACCAGATTCCTTCTTGCCTACTCGCTTTTTTTATTTTATTTTTTGCTATCACACACAATCCAGGGCAAATTCTGATGGCTTTCCCCAAGCACAATTCCTACTGACTTTAGCAGACTTGAGTGAGGACTCCAGCACGTAGTGTGTTGTAATAAAATTGCATTTCGTCTTACAATACAATATTTACCCCACATTGTAGCTCATCTTGAATATATGCAAGCCTTTTATCATTTCAAAATTACTTTGGTAAGTAAAGTAAAGGAGCTGGCAAAAATTGCCATGATCATAGACTGTGCGTTTCTAAGAGAGAAGAGGATTTCTGACTGCAGAGGCTTCTATCCTAGCAGTCAAAGCCATAAGCAGATCAAACAGCTAGAAGTTTCTTTTTTTTTTTTTTTTTTTTCCTTTCCTTCTATTTTAGTAGTAATGATAATTAACTATTGGAACAACTGGGAATTTTAAAGTCCATATTGGATGCCTTTCTAAAAGAAATCCTTTAGGTCATCCAAAGTCATGGACTCAGTACAAAAATTATTATGCTATAGAGGAGCTTCTGGTGAATCCCATCTGCCTTTCAAAATGCATTGAGAATGTGTTCTTTTTTTGTTTGGGTTTTTTTTTTTCTTTCAGTCTTATTTGGCATCTAGAAAACAGGAAATATCTGAGCGTACACATTATATTCCCTGTTGGACTCAATTTCACCCTTATTTTGCATATTCATGACTCTGACCTGGCAAAATTCACAGCTGCCCAGAACAACCACAGCAGTAGCAGCGTGAGCTTTTGCCAGACTGCAGATAATTTGGCATGTGTGCTCCAAAGGGAAATTTGCACAGGAGATTTTGTAGGAGCAAAGGATTTGTTTGCCTTGAAAATATTTGGGGAGTGGGATAGTGCTACTTTACACAATATATCTTAAGAATTAGTTTGGAAATCCTGTAAGTGAAATACTTTTAAGAATTTATCCGTTCTTCAGTTTTTAATAACTAAATGCTTATTTTTAAATACTGGTATGGACTAAAATTGCTTTACGGAGATCTGAGATAAATCTTCCACTTTATGTGTTTGTGGACATTTAGAGTTAGCCGTTTTGAGGGTTTTCCATGTTTTCACCAAAGACCATTAAACTCTTTAATCCGAGATATTTAATGAGTGTTAGAAAATGGTCACGTATCACTGTATGAAAAATCTCTGCTCAAAGTCCTTCTGTATTTCACAGTGATTTTTCTGTTCAAAAAGTTTTCATCAAAACAAGAAAAAAATCTTTTAAAAGGAGGATATAAGTGTCTTTCTTATCAATAATAGCTGGACAACCAGAAAGACCAAGGATTATTGAAAACTATTACTAATGTAGCAGCTCTGATAGATGGGGGTAGGTGTTGAGTTCAATTTCTCATTTCCATGCAGTCTGGTAAATTGAAACAGATTTTTTACTTAACTTCAGCTGTCAGTTACGCGGACTTAGAGGCTGATAAGAATTAAAACCCTTACTGTGTGTTTTTGCTGCTACTGTTCCACTGCAAGTTGGAACCCAATGCCCTTTTTTTATTGAACGTAAAATCTCAAGACAGTACTTGTTCAAGATAATTAGAAGAAAAATATGACAAGACATGCAAGCATTAAGTAGTCTTTCAATGGTATTAAACATTTTTGAAGAAAGATAATTGGAAGCTAAATATGGCAGATTTTTAAGACTTGAAGTAAAATAATTTTATGAGACAGCTTCAGCTTCAATATATTTAATTCGGACTTGACAACAACTTTTCCTGACACTGTAGGCACAGGAAAAGATCTGAAGATGTGAATAGGCTTTACCTGTGAATAAGGATACCAGTGATGACCACTCCATCCCTCATTTCTGATTAGATGGCCAGATTCCAATCCAGTCTGGACTAGTTGAATATTCTGGGCTTTTTAGTTCGGTTTGGGTTTTTGTACCTACACATACACTATTATTAGTCATTATTCTGGATTTATTCTCACTGTATTTCTGTAAGTTTTACTGTCACCACACTTACACAGACTGCTGCAAAAGCTGTGGCACAAGATGTGCATTTATGCAATATCTGCTTCTTTTAGCTTGTGGTTGGCAAAGAAACCCTTTTCCAAAGCCAGAGTATAAACTTGCAACAATACCTTTTTCACTAAAGGGAAGTTAAAGTTGGGAGTTTGAATTGTATGTTTTCATCCTTTATGGTTATTTCTAGGAAGATTTGAGTAATTTTGCTTCTTAAGTAGTTTATTGCAAATAAAACATTTAACCTTAAAATATCGTACAAGATGAAGCACAGAAGTGCATTTCAAAGCATGTGATGACAAGGTGCATGGATATACGTATAGCACCCCTTCTTCCCTTTGCCCAATCTTTTGTGATCAGTTACACAAACACAAAGCTTTTCTCAGGAGAGTTAGGAGAAAGGACCTCATCCTGTTTGGACTAGCTTGCAAAGCATGCTGGGACACAGGCAATACCTATACTAATACCCAGAACAGGTCAGGAAATGTTCACTTGCCTTAAGGCTGATAGGTACCATCACACATGTACAGATAACTTTTTTCACCTTCCCAGACAAGAGTACAGAAACAAATTACTTATGTGAATGGTCCTTGACTGGTGTGAGGCAGCGCATCATGCCTAAGAATGGGGTTTGGCAGTTCTGAATGGCAGGCCAAAATGATGCCAGAAGGTGATTTTAACATTTAAGGAGTATGAACGGTTAGTGGTCCAGCCCCCGAACTCATTCCCCAGCCTTGTTTTATTTAGCAGTATTGAATAAGTAAGAGATACGGTGCTAACCAATAGTCGATGCTCCATTCTTAAAGTGGAGCAGCCCCTACACATGGGAGCATTGGGGAAAGGCAGAAACTCTTTCCTAAGCACTCCTTGAGCTGATGTGATTCTCTCTGATCCTCTAGCAAGAACTGAGCTTCACCAGGAAAAGTCTCGTCTTCACTTTGTTGAAAAATAAATAAAAGCAGAGAAGAGTAAACTATAGCAATAATCTGATCATAAAGCTAGTTTGCAATGTGAGATTCAGAGCTACATGGATGTTGTGGAAACCGTGCAGTTTTTTCTCAGACTGAGCTTTTACCAAGTCAATAGATACCCGACTCTGCAGTCCCTAGGTGAATGATGAGTAGTTCTCAACAAATGTCTTTAAATGGAATAAGAGTATACAAACTATGATCCCAGATTGAAAGGTGCTGATTGCTCTCTTCTGTCCTAGTATTGCTTAGTTAAGTTTAAATCAATATCTGTTATAAATATGCAAAGCCAAGGGTAGCAACCTCTGAATAAAATTAATCAATGATATCATCTAGTTATTCTGTGTTTTACTATAATCTAAAGGATCTACTTTGGTATTCAGACCTCAGCAAGGGTAACATTAGTAAGGTCCTTACAAGCTTTACTACCTGCATTTAATTTTCCAAGTTCTTTTTCATACTTTCAAAGTAGTTTCACTTCCATGGACTGTGAATTTGGTGCAATTATATGTAAAGTTTTAGGGTTTGATTTTTCTATTGGATTTCTATGGGCATAACAATTTCCTGTAAGCTGGTATAAATAGCAACAAGCCAATAGTCAGTTTTTCCCTAAACGTGAATTTCTTCAAACTGAGAACAGTAGATAAGGTTTCTTTCTTATGTTCAATTAAATATTTAAATTAAAAATCACCCATTTATATTAAAATTGAAAGTAAAGCTATTAAACTTTCAGATATCGTGTTTATTAACTTACTTCTTCAATGCTTCTTATAAAATGATGCTGTATTTACTTACATGAAATAGTTGTAAATGGGATCTGACTGCATGCTTTTGTGTACAGTTTGTAAGATTTACGTAACATCATCTTATTTAGTTAATTTTAAATAGTGTCCCTTCTTATGTGAGTAATGAGCTCATCCCAAAAGCTCCAATTAAAAATGTTTCAAAATATATAGAAGATGTGGGTCTGGTTGCACTAATAGTTTTCCTGTTATTCCTGAGGAAAGAAATGGAAGGAGACTGCTGGAGTGGCAGCAGTTTTCACGTTAAGCTTACGCACTTGGCTTGGAGTCTGATCTTGCATATTTTCATGTGAAAAGAATGGTAACTCAGGCAAAGCTCATAGCAATTTCAACATCTTCTGTGTAAAGTGTAGGACACGGTCCCATGGGAGGCACAGCAGGCAGTGAGACAACAAACCCTTGTCTTAGCAGAAGGCTTTGTCAGCAAAAGACTGTATTGCACTGTGATCTAGGCACAGAAGGCATACATTTTTTGTTACGGATAGGATTAAGTGTAGGAACAGTGCATCCCAGGGATGCTACATCTCTTAACATTTGTTGGCAAAATCATGATATTTTTTTTCCTCCTTTTAAGAGAATACTTTAGTTCAATCAGTAACTATTTTGCTTCATACAGGAGATGTGAGAGAATATTTGTTGTAGAGATCACTCTGACTGTGACTAGTGTTAGTATCTTTGAATAAAGATGTTTTTTATGTCTAATTAAGTGACCATTATAAAGGTCCTTCAAGGTTTTCATTAGAATATTGTTTGCTCTTAGTTAGACACTATTTTTGCTTCATCCTTATCTAGTTTAAGTGACAATTCACTACACTTGTCCTTATGTTTCAAATGAGATTATAAGTAATTCTAAATATAAGCAGTTACGCTCAAGCTTGTCATTGACTGCAATATGTACAGGAACAGAATTTGTCCTTTCTATAGCACAGTTCTGATCTGTTTGTTTGTTTGTTTTTTTCATCTTTGTGAGCACTAGGTAAAAAAGTATTCTGATTAACATTCCCACCCAACAATAAGAAAACACTGGTTTTCTAGGTACAGAAGTTTCTTAGAAAAAAAATTGTGTTTGAACAAATTGTTCCTAAAGTGTATTTTGCTTTACATTATAGATATCTCTCTTAATTTTGCTAAGAAGTGCTGTCTTAAGCACTTTTTAAAAGGAAAAGAATAGACAAGTAAGGTAATGGTGTAAAATGTGTAAGAATATAGATTTTCAAACAAGTTTTTATGCAAAACATTAAGATGCATACCAAAGTCATAAATTTGATTTTATTTAATTTTCGTTTAGGCTTGAGGGGTCTTGGTTTAGAAAATAATACAATAATTTTCTTTTCATCTCTAGCTGCACCTAGACAATGCATTGAACTACACTTTGATGAAAAATATTCCATAGAGCCTTCTTGGGAATGTAAATTTGACCATATTGAAGTACGAGATGGACCTTTTGGCTTTTCCCCAATCATTGGACGTTTCTGTGGACAGCAAAATCCACCTATGATAAAATCCAGTGGCAGATTCCTATGGATTAAATTTTTTGCTGATGGTGAGCTGGAATCTATGGGGTTTTCTGCTCGGTATAATTTTACACCTGGTGAGTACAAACCATCACACTTTTTGATAGAAAAATCTTAGCATAGTAGCTTTGCTAATGATGTATAATTGTGCTGTTGAATAATATGTTTAACTGGGACTATGTTTATTATTAAGGAAAGTAATAACAGATAGGAAAATGATAGAAGGTACAGATATATCTTTTGCATAGCATAAGTAAGACTTATTCAAGGAAGAAATTTTCAGTACAGTTTTGTCCAAGATGAATATATTCAGCCTCTGCAGTTTTTAAAATAATTGTTTTCAATCTAATTCTATTGTAGAAAATAATACAGAATGTTTCATAGGAAGTTATGCATTTTATGCTTGATTGTTACCCTGTGCTGCTTTTCTTTCAAAATGATCATTGATAAAGTATTCTAATAAAAAACTGTACTTATCTCAGAAATTTCCATCATTGCTTTTCCACTTCACCAATCATATCCCAGGTGAGGAGTGGAATAGTTCTCCCTTTTTGATAAAGCAAACTATTACAAGTATTGCCAGAGGAAGTGTGAGGTTCAAATAGTAAAATATATTAAAAAATTTCCTAAAAAAGATGTTGTAACTATACAATTATTCCTTGTCACTTTTTAAACTTAGTTCACCAACTAAAACAAAATTAATAATTATACTTTCCATTAATTCCCCTCCTCACACACACTTATTAACAAAATATTGCTGATTTTAAATTTCAGTTTTAGCTGCAGCTACACTGTCTTGCCCTGCACTGCTGGATTTGACGTAGTTCTGTACCTTCTTATGTATTGGGTGATGAGTCATACCTTAATATAGCTCTCTCTAAAGCACTGTAATTATTATGTAATTTTGTCAATTAGGTCACTATTGTTTCAGCTAAATTGTTGTGTTAGGTGGAGCAATATTCTTTAGAATATCTGCTAAAATTAACAGGTCCCAAGTTGTGCTTGCTTAACTATTCCAGTAGTATCATAGGAGATAGCAGGAATATTTGAATGTTCCTCTATGCGGTTTTCTTCCCTAATGCAAGGAAAATAGTTATAAAATTACCCAGAGTATTTCACTTTTCTTTTAAGTCAAAGATACTGTCTTGCAAAGGATAAACATATTTAGAAGGTTTAAACAGCAACAAAACACAGAAGAATTTCTGTAGCAAATAACCTGATATCCATATATATGTCTATTGTAAATGCAAAGACAATGAAGTATTACTGTATCCACACATATTTGTCTGTGAACAGTGAGTTAAATGTATATCTCTCATTTACCATGGCTCTGTGGGCTTTTGCCATTTTGCTCCCACCTCCACCAAAAGTTCTTTGCTTTAGATTTCATGTCCATCTTGTTTCAAAAGGTTATGTATTATGGTTGAAAAGATGTTCATAGCACAATCTGCAGCTTATTCTGTCTAAAAAACTCTCAAGTGAAAAGCAGTTTCAAGGACTATGTTTTATCTTTGTTCTTTTTCTACTGATGTAAGGTGAAATTCTGCACAGAGATCAATGCTGGTAAATTGTTATAGCAGCATAAATTATTCCAGACTTCAAATGGAATAGCTATGTCTTTTCTTTTTTCTTTCTTTCCTTATTTTTTTTTTCCCCTCCTCTTTTCCTCCATGGATTTCAATAGGAAGCGCTATAAATGATAGAAGTTTTCTAGGAATATTGGCCAAACTGAGAATATGATTAAACCAACAAGTGCAAAACAGCACTGCTGCCTCCTTGATCACCATAACAGGAAGCAGTTCTCATTCCGCTTGGTTACTTTACCAGTTATTTATTTTTTAGGCATGGATAAAGCTTGACATTTTGAGATCAGTTGTCCAAATGCAAGCAGTGGGAGGGGTCACTGTCAACTTATCAAAAAGAGTGATGGCTTTCAAGAGTGTATAAAAGAGTACCATAGAGAGGAATTGCCTCCATATATTACCACTTAAACGATCTAGATCCATCTTGGGTACTGACAACTTATGAAAATAAATTATGAACAAAGGAGAGATCAGAAGAAAAAAATCAGCTTACCTGTCTTTAAAGATCCTCAAGAAAATGATCTGAGACAAAGACTTGTTTGGAAACTATTGGTGTCTCGAGCAGCTGGACACTCAGGGAAGATGAAGTTTGTTGCACCCATCACTATGGGCACAAGCAGCACATAACTGCAGCCTGCATAGGAGACTTTCTCCATTACAAGGAGGTGGCAAGCACAGCAGAGCTATGTCTTTAGTACCAGCAATCTTTGATGTTCCCCACTTGTGTGGTCCCCACCCACTCCTGACATGTTGCTCGGCTGCCACTTTTGCATTTGATATCTCGATAGGGGCTCTGGTTTGTTGATAAAGACAAACGTGATGTTGAATGTGTGGGTGTGTGGCAAGATTTTTAAAAAAATAAGTAAGTAAATTTGACTAAATTGGAGCTGCAATTATTTATTAGTATTTGAATAGTACCTAGAGAAGTAGGCAAAGAAATTATTTACTGTGTCTCCAAGGTGTACAAAAACAGTTAGCTGGATGAAGTTGAAAACAATATCAGTTAGGGTATCAGGAAAAATACTCCAATTAAGATCTATTAGTCTGTGTAAATGGAAAGAACCCTGTCATCTGAACCATTTTAAAAGCAGTTTGGATGAAGTCCTAAAAAAAAAAATTATTTAGAACAATCCTAAGGAACAGACTAATATTTTGTAATTACTAGAACTTTTCTTTTTAATGATTTCTTTGACTCCTTGGTGTTGAAATGGTTGGAATGTCATCCACTAAGGCCAAAGCCCAGTGGCACCAAGACCAAAGCCCAGTAGAGTCTCAACAGTCTCTCAACAGGTTGGGGCTTCAGGCACCTTGAAACAAACATAAATCTCTTGCCATAAACTCTGTTCCATTTAAAGAGATACTTTTTTCAGAGCACTTTTCAGCACTCTAAAAAGTGCAGTCTTGCAGAAGAAACAACTTTAATGACAAATCCAGAACTACACACAAAAACAACATAAACACACCCAATAAGTGGAAAAACTACTGAAAATTTGTCATAAAGTTCCTTGGTAAGGGGATAATTTAGGCTTTCATTTTTGTAATTTTATGAGTTATAAGGTAAAGCAAGATGTGATTGGATGAAGATGTACGTATGGTGTAAGGATCAACTACTTTGCATATCAAAACTCTGTGTTAAGGGAAGAAGTTGCCTTTTCCTTTTGTATTATTACAGCTGAATACCAGTAATAACCAGACCCAACTTGCATGTAAAATAAATTTTCAACCATATTGTACATGAGAGTTTAGAAGAAAAATAAAACATATTTACTCTTTATGTACTATTTTAATTTATTTTTTTATTGTTAAATGCTAATGAACTGCACCATTTCTAAATGGAACTATTTGAACCTATGAAACCTTCATAGATTTATATAAACATTTTAATGGCTTTATGCAAATCTCATATAAAAGAAATAATGTATCAGACTACAGTATTTTCAGGTTGCTCTGGTTCATTTTGAATGCAAATATGATTGATGAAGGAAAGCCACACCAGACAAGTCACATGATGAATCTTTCTTGCTCGTGTTTCAGCATTCTTTGGGCCATTGAAAGGCCTATGCTTGAAATTTCTTTTCACATCTCTGGGTCCTCAGACTCAATCTGTTACCCTCATTTTTCCTAAAATGTTATGTCTCAAGAGGATTTTTTGAAATGGTGTTGAGTCACTGTTTTGTGTAGAAAAAGTCAAGTATTACTTCAAGGGGACTTACTCTTGACAATCATTCGTTAAAAGGAGTCAATTTTTTAGTGTAGACAGGGATTCAAACAGAGAGAGGATATGTTTATTTGAGCTTTCTTAGTCAGCTAGAATAATCAGATTTCTCTTTATCCTGGTCCCTGATTTTGCAGGACAGTGGCTTAAGATAGCACATCATTACTTTCAGTTCCTTCACTTAGTAGAAGCCATCTGTGTTTTTATTTAGCCTCATTAATATAAAGGTCAGTCAGTAATGTTTTCTGTTCAACTGCCTGATAATGGAAAAAGATAAAACCCTTTATATTCTTATGTTCTGAAAAGTGGAGTGTAAACCACTGTCTAATCAGAATAACAGTACTTTTGCATCCACATTGCAGTAGTACAAGTAGCTGTGGAATGTCAGAGTAATAGAATAATAACATCATTAATCTGAAGACAACAACCCAGATTCTTTCTGATTGGGGAATTTCTGTATTTTATGGGCTGGTGAAAAATTTAATGTGAATTTATTAAATTAAATCACAGTTCTGAAGAATGTAGATAAGATTTCGTCAAATCATTTTGCCATCTAACGTCCACGTCTTGCCTTGTGTGCATTTAAGAAAGGGGTATTTCCTAGGCATCTGGGACAGCTGAATACTTGTGGGAGCTTGCTCACTTGCTTTTCTAAATTTATTTATTTATTTTCCTGTTCTCTTCTGAACTTGGTCTGGTTGTTTCTAAGTTAACATCAGCAACAACAACTTTTAACCAACTTGTAATCCAGTTAAATTTTTTGTGAAACAATAATCTGAGAACCAAGCAAATTTGAATGAGTCAATCTTTTTCCGTAGGGATCAGAGTTGATTTGAAATTATGAGAAATTACTCATTTTAACTAGTCATTTACACTTTTGAGTCAGAACCCTCTCATATTTTTTTTTTTAAATGTGATTTATTTTATATGTTGAGATATCTACCCTCAGCACTTTAGATCATTATAAGCAGTCTTCTTGAGCTATGACATTTTAATGTCTTCATACAAGCGCACAGTCGGGCACTTCATTGTTGTTTACAATGTATTAGGGCATCTGGTCTTGTGAATGAGGAGTTTCACTGTAACATCTAGGATGATACATTTAGATGTTACATTGAAAATCGTGATCAGCTACATGAATATTGTCTTTTCAAGGGGATTTGATTTGTATTGTACTGTTCTATAGATTCTATTAACTTACAGGAACCACAGGATTAGTCCCAGAGTATTTCAGTACAATAAATCCGAGAATGTAATGGGATAATATGTTTATTTTAAATGTCAAGTGAAAAAAAAAATTCCTTATGTGGAGCAAATTAGTATCTAAAAAATCTCATGGGATTCTCAGGTCCCATATTACCTCTTGTGATCACATACTTACATTTTTCTTTCTACAATACCTGAAAGGCAACTACAGAACTCCCTGGTTTAGAAATCCCTGCAAGTTGGGAGTATCATACTACTAAGAGAAAGAATTTGAGCACTTGGTTCCTACCCTGGTGATGTTTGCTGTAAAAATAAGGGCAATAGAAAGATAAAATATAGTTTTAAGTATTCTAACATTGGAGGAAAGAGAAAAAAAAAAAAAAAAAAAAAGGAGCTGCATAAACTAGGGATATTAGAGTTGCATTTGCATTGATTGTGTATGTATATTGGAGTGAAAGGGTTTCCCAAATCATGTAGTGTTACCTCTCACACTGGGACTGCAAAGAGCCAGTTTCCAACTCATATAGTAAATGTTTAAACCCATATCCCTCTATTGGTAGATCTTAAGAGACTTTCAGAGTTAACTTTATTTGGGCATTTTCTGCTTCAGCCATTTTTATGGAGGACCTGTTCCAGGACACACATTATTAGGAATGTTCTTTTGATTTCTTACCTAAAATCATTCAGAGCCAGCTTATCTCTTTGCTTTCTTATACCAACATTACTTGTTAGCTTTGAAGTCTCTTTTCTCACCAGGACTATACGCCACCATGTAACGAACTTAGAGATAGTAGTCATGTGTTATGTCAGTTTCCTTGTCTGCACAAGCCAAATCCTTGTACTGTCTTTTTATGCCATAGGCTCTTTGTTTCCCCTGATATCAGTACCAACCCTCCTCTCTCCAAGAATCTCTTCTCTGTATCCATTCCACAAGTTGAACACAGACTTCTAGAGGAGGTTTACTAGGATATTGTACTGCAGTACAGGTACAAATAATTATTTTCTACCTCCACAGGAAATACTTCTCTTGGTATGTAGGTGATCTCACCAATAAAGGTGATTATGCTGTTGCATTGCTAAATATTATTTAAAGAGGAAGCACCACATTTCTCTGACAAACATCTATCTTTTCACAAGCACCTGGGAGGAATCTTTAGCAAACTTAGATGTGCACTCAAGAATGATACTAGGGACCCAACATTTTTAGATTAATATGTTGAGTCTGGCTGAGCTCCACAACAGCTCTTCCAGGGCTGTGCTTGTACTGGTGGCTGGAAAGGTGGTGATAACACACCAGTGCCCTGACTGCTCCTGAGCAGTGCTCACACGGCATCAAGGCTGCCTCTCCAACCTCCCCCCCACCTCTCACCAGCAGGCTGGGGATGGGCAAGATCTTGGAAGGGGACATAGCCAGGACAGCTGACGCAAAGTGACCGATGGGATATTCCATACCATATGACATCTGCTCAGATATAAAAGCTAAAAGAAAGGAGGAGGAGGTGGGGGCATTTATTATTTACAGCATTTGTCTTCAGGAGTAACCACTGGGTGTACTGAATCCCCGCTTACTGGGAAGTGGCTGAACATCACCTGCTGGTGGGAAGTAGAGAAAAACATCCCTTGTTTTTCTTCAATTATGCATGCACAACTTTTGCTATTGCTTCATTAAACTGCCTACATCTTGACCAACAAGGGATTTTTTTTTCCATCTTATTTTCTCCCTTCTCCCTGTTCTGGTGAGGAGGGGACTGGTAGAGCAGCTTGTTGGGCACCTGGTGTCCAGCCAAGGTCACCCACCACAATTAAGTTGTGTTTTTACACGACCATTGTAATTGTTCTCAAAATAGTTTATATTATTACTTGTTACAGAACAATTAAAACTAAATCTTAGAGGCAGGAGACCTTTTTCCTTCAATATGGTCCTTATGCTCTTTCCCTTAAGGATACAATTTTGGCTTTATGCAAATACTATACTGAATTATCTTAACTTTAGGTCTGATATAGAGTGATTACTCTTTGCTTTAAACACTTCTAAAATGTGGAAAAAACACTGAGTCCTGGGCATTCGTTTTCCCTATTAATCATTGATTTATCTGTAATGTTTATGTAGCACTTAGAAATGACAGAGCAGGGAAGATAATATGGAATTTGTACTGAACAGAAAGCCTGAGTCTTGCAGAACTCTTTGGTAACAACTTGTTTACAATGAGTATTTTCACTACTAACATGCATATTCAGAATAGCACCTCCAAAATGTAATTATCTTACTTGGTAGTTCTCATTCAAACATTTTAACACCTATTTCTTCAGGGAAAAAATGGGAAACCATGCCTTGTATGTAGTGAGTAAGGAGGTTTTGAATGCTCTTCAAAGTTGTTCCAGATCATCGGACTTCCCTATCAGGCAGATTTTCTAATAGCTTGTACTGGGATGCACTACTGGCCAATTGTTGTGGCCTCATCCTGGCAACACCGTTGTCTGTAATAGTTTGTCTTAGTGACCTTGGCAATGTGCGTGTCTGCAGAGATTCTGATGACATTGAAGCAATTCTTTTTCTTTACTTACCTATTCCTTAAGCCGTTGAGTTTTCATCTTCATGTATTGCGTCTACAGGTTTCCATATAGCAAATAAATCTTGACAATCACCTCAGTGCTTTTGTCTGATCAGCATGACTGTGGCCCTTGTTTAGGCAGAGAAACTATTTTTTATTCTAGCCACAGCACTGCTAGTCTGATTCTTTAGCTGTCCATATAGTAAATTAAGTTTTACGTTAGATACAAAACCCATGTCTATAGCTCTTTTCAGTCACCCTTATTTGTTAATCTGATATTTGCATATGTTCAGCTTACTGTGTTAGTTGATTTTTTATCATCTGTTCATTTAATGAAGTAATTCTCAGTTATAGCAGCAATAAGTAAGGATCTCTATTGACATATTTATTTCCATAACTGATTTTTTTTTCCCTTGAATAGTGCTTCTAGCTAATTCTCCTTACAGGAATGCAGAAAAACCCTTGTTAGAAAGCTCCCAGTTTTCTGTAACTAATAAAAAGTGTTCTTGCCCGATAATTAGTAGCTCTGATTCTGCCACAGTAGTGTTTGGAAAAGTCAGTCATGTTCATGTTTGTAGAATTAAGTATTTTTGCAATGCTTAGCAAATTAGTGAATGTGTCAAATTCAAAATATATCCTCTCTCAGCCTTTGTTCTGTATAGTCATCAACTGCTCAACAACGGTTCATTTTCTGAGGGTAGTATTCGTATTTTTTGTAAAGACATCAATCCAGAGAGTCTCTTGCTTACCAATACTGAGGTGGATGTTACTGAATATTGTTTTGTATATTTGTAGTTCTAGTAGGTGCATGTTGTCACCTTAATACATCTTCTGTGATATTGATGGCTATGACCAATGTTTATTTGTTTACTGTCTGTTAAGAAATGCAGGCTACATAATTCATCTCAGATACCTCTTTTGAGCTTCTTTGCTGGTCAGGTCCAAAAGTAAGATCATGTTTCCATCAACGCTGATAGAAATTTTGTCCTAACTATTTTGTAAATAAACTTTTCACTGGCTTGTTAGAGTATCTATGCCTTTGATCTGTCTTCTCTTTCTCTCATATTATGTGATAATAAAAAGCCTTTAATCTTTAGTATCATACTGCTCTCATGGAGTAGACAGATACTATCATGATTAGTCTTTCCCATGTAAGAAAAAGAAATACAAAGATTTCTGTGAGAGGTAGATAACATCTGTATGTAGTCAATATATGTAGCACGAGACACAAACCTTGTGGAAAATCAAGAGCTTGCATCAAGCCTCTGAACACCTGGACTTCCTGCTATCTGTTTTTCCCCTTTCTTTCACTCTTTCTCTGTACATTTATAACCTACCTCAAGTTAATGAAAAGCTCCTTTTACAATATATAACTATAACTTATACAGACATAAGGAGTTATGAACAAACCTCATCCCAGCAATGTTGATTGATGTTATGTATACAATAAATGCAGATATGCTATCCTAAAAATGATCATGACAAATTGAGGAAGCAAGAAGTTGAATTTTTAGGTCAATTCTTAAAAGAATCAAAACTTTAAGATATGAAAATCTATAATGAAGAGATGGATAATGGTAATAATGTGTTCATGCAAGAGTCATCTGCTTATTGTGAGTGTTGTTTAATGTTTGTGAATGATGAATAGATTAAAGGGGGTTTTCCCCATATAATATTAATTCACATTATGTAGAGATATTCCTTTAAAATCTTGTCGGTAGCATATTCTTCTGGCCAATGGTGTAAGGTTGACATAAATTTCAGCCATCAAATACAGGATGTCACAAGTGCCTGACATACCTATTTAAAGTTTCAGAATTCACTAGCCTCCTATGGTCTGTTTCTATAATGCCAGATGTATCACAGTATCTTGTAGATGCTTTATTAGTTTGGTTTGAAATAAATACAAAATTGTCACATAATTTTTGTCCTGCAAATCTTTGAAATTATTTTTACATGCAGAATGCCGCTAACCAGCTAATGTTTTTGGTTTGTTTGTGAAAGCCAGTAAATAATTTTTGTTCAATTTATGCTCAATGTGTAGGCATTTTCAATTGGCATGTTTTTTATTGTGGCAAGTCCAAATGCTAGGTGTCTGTATTTTATTCTCTGCAAAATCTGTTCATTTCACTAAGGTCTTTGAGCCAAATAAGAATAACAGCTACTATAATTTAACACTGTAATCCATCAAAAATCTCTGAAATTACTTTTTGGTATGCCCAAGAATAATTCCAAAGAACAGTTGCTTAAGCTTACTACACTCAAATGCTGCACTGACAAGCCACTAAATCTAGTCCCAATTTAGTAAAGAACGTCAGGAAGCCTACATTTAAGCATGTGCTTAAATCTGGGCAATCTTTGTGCTTGGGTACTTATTTAAAGGTAAGTACATTTAAATATGTCCTCTACCTTTTCATCTATTGAACTAAGTAAAAATGAAATATTTATTTATTTTGGAGACCTGAACTACTATTTCTTCAAGTCTTTTTATAATTTAAAAACTAGTTTTCTACCTTTACAAAAATTACATGGTAGATATATATTGATTGAGTGTTTGTCTATTTGATCAATATCACCTTATATCACCTAATATAACCTTAAGCAGGCTCAACTTAGTCACCAACTCCTAGTTTTCACTTGTTTTTATATTCTGTTACAGTAAGCTAAGTTTTTGTTGGAGTTACGACATCACAATTAGTGATTTGTCTGTCTTCCTGTGTTGTTCTTCCTCTAGATAGCCTTCTCCCTAAAAAATCACCTTGGAATTGTCTGAAATGAAATTATTTTCTACATGTAAAAATGTATAATTTTCTTCAGCCATGCTTAGAATTGAGTTTATGCAGATACATTTTTCTGTCCAACTCAGTATGTCAGTCAGGTTTCGAAGCTGTAAAAATAAGTGATACTGGTTCTGCAACCGTAAGCAATGACTAGTGGTTCTACTCCGTAGATTTTACACTTTAAAATTAAAGTGAAGTTTCCAGTAGATTTTTACTACATTCCTATGACTTAAAGTTGTGGTAGTGCATCCGTTGCCAAATGGGCTTTTAAAAATAAAAATGGAGCCATGTTTAAGGATAATGTTTTGAAAGGGACAATTATTTATTGATAGGAAAAGAGGTTTGTGATTTTTTGTGTTATCATGTGTTCTTTTCTCTAAACCTGGAAATTAACTCCCCAAAAAATCTCCACAAACAAGAGGTACCTAGGGAAAACCAAAATGATCTTTAGTATCTTGCTTTTTGTGCAAAATCTCCTGTTCTCATTCCAGCTGATTTTGGAACTCAGTAGAATTCAGGACTGAGCAGTAGTTGCCTTTACCACATGCCTTTCCAATATCAAAGAAATTCAGATCTCTTGAGCCTGAGCTAGCTCAGCTGCATATCTGCCAAAGAATGGTGTCCCATGCTGTATGTTGTTGGCAGCTATGACTATTGATCACTGGTTTACTTTTTACTCATTCACTTATTAAACAATCTACAGACACTTAAAAGTGCCTACATTCTCTGCTCATTTATTTTATCAATTCGTTTAGGATCAAGCATAAAGACATTTAGGTAGTGAGATGTCTGTTGAAATAATAGTTTAAGTGAAATCACTGGATTTAGGAAGATTAAAAATTAAGTAGTTTATTTTCTTTGTGGACATGGCACTGTTATCTTTCAGTTACATTATTCATATTTGTATTGTTTGCCTTTTCTTTCCCATTTGGCTAAAAAAACCCCACATACCCAAACTTGATTGTTTGCTAGAAATTACATTCCATTAATAAAAATGTAATATTTTAATTTTATTACTATAAAAATTATATTATTATATATAAGTATTTAAAATTACTTTCAAGACTTGCATTTATAATTACTGAATGAAGTCTACAGGATTCCTTAACTCCTTTTGTCTTCCTACTTTTTAAATTTTTTTTGCAAATCAGTGTTGCTGCAGTCCAGTGTTTATTTAACTAGTATAGTCTGATAAAAGCATCATCTACAACTTCATATAATACAGAAGAGATTTCAGATGAACAGACCAAATTCTCCTCTGGTTTAACAATGAGACTTCTGTTCATATCAGTGAAGTTGGGTGCATAGTCAGGCACGTGAGGTTTAGTCTTGTATTCAAGTTGGCCGTGGTATATCCAATCTGATTTAAGAGTGCTTTGCAATTATGTGGACGTATAGTCTAATTGAGATCCTTTCATTAAAAAAGATGCTAATCATTTATAATCAAATCAGGTTAACATTACTGTTACCAAAATTACTTCTGCCCTTAGAGAGAAATTATCAAGACAGACATTTTCTATTTCTTATTAAAAATGCATGATACAAAAAATACCAGAAATATTCGAGTACACAAATGTCTTTCACAATTGAGTGCCCTCAAGTTATTTTTGCTCTGAAGACTCTTCTCGACTATGATGAATGCACATTGTTTACATGATCACAACATAGTCTGCAATTCACTAGGTAAATGAGTGTGTGACATTAGTGTTTCCTCAAATAGATTTGCAGAGGGGAATTTAACTTCAGTGAGACAAAATGTTTTGGTCTGTGCTACACAGTCTAAAATGGACTTTCAATTTTTGTATTTTTTTTTTTTTTTTTTTTTATGTTTAGGGTGATTAGATCTACCAAATGATAATGCCATTGAAAGCAATAAATTAATGGCAAAATTGTGAAAATTGTAAGAAAATACTTTTGATCAACACTTAAACATACTGCTTCAGAGATCATTACACATTAGGAATGCAGAAAGTTTATTTAAATACTTCGATGTCAAAAGACTACATCTAATATCCAGCAATTTCTGTTAAGAAAGATTGCTTGAGCGATGAGTAAGATGATTACAGAATCACCAAATATTTTCTGAGAATTCAGATTCAAATAAACTGATATCTGTAGCACATCCATTATTAATAATTTGTACTAGCATGACAGAAGCAGGCAGTGTGAAATGTGTTATTCTAGTCACATATAAGTCCCCTAGATGACACTGAGAAGCCAGAAGATGTTGTGTAACAGGACTTACAAACATCATTTGCCAGATGTTATCTGATAGTTGAAGCTCAAGAGACAATGTTATCAAATCTGCTGGTTGCAGTATGTGGGTTAATAAAAGATTGTATGATACTGCTTCTTCCGCCCCCCCCCCCCCCCCCCTTCTTTTCTTTCCTGTAGCTCATTTATCAACTTTATGTGAAAATCGATATTAAAAAAGAATGCAGAAAATTATTATTAAAATTATTTTGTTCTTTAATGCTGATTTCATTATGTGGATTAGACAGTTGGTTATTAACTGCTACCATGGGTCACATGGACTACAAAGTCCATACTGAAATTATATAAAATATAAAATAAATTTATAAGTTTGGGTGTTTTTTGATAAAATGCATACTGGCTTAGTAGTTTAAAAATCAGATTTGTGTAATTTGAGCTTCTGTAATTGCATTTGCTCTCTCCACAAGAATCATTTATATTAATATAACTGTTTGTATTCCAGAATATTGTGTATCAGTGATATTCCAATATACATATAGATCAATGATTTGCCAAGTACTTTTAAATGAAAGGTTTTACTTATATTTGATGATTTTATATATATATTTAATATATATATATTATATATTTATCACTGGAGCTTTAAATGACTCTTTCAAATCAAGCTAGAAAAATTCCTGCTGTTTTACAGTCAAAAACTTGATCTGGTCAAATTAAATTTAATTATTGCCTGCTTGTTGGATTAACGGCTGACCCATACTTAAAAATCACACACAAGTGCTGTGACTGACCATCATGTTTGACCTGCTGCTGCTGCAAGTGAAAACTGTCCTGATTCCTCATTTCTTCTAAATATTACCACACCAGCAGAACTGGACAATCTCTAATCAGTACCCACTTTGCTGTTCTTTCCCAGTCTGTTCAGCCAGTTAATGGCAATATTTGATTTAGCCAGTTAATGACAATATTGGATATTGAATAAAGTAGACATAAGGACTTATGAACACTGCCTTGCCAAACTGATACAATGAATGACAATGGCTTTTTCATGGTGAATGTGATGCAAAAGACCAGTTTTTATTCTCTGTATGAGACTGAGCCAGTCAATCAGTGTAGCACTCAATAAATCAGTTGCTAAATTCTGCTCAGATTGTGGGCCTAAACGTGTTTCTGTGGGAATCAATACTGAAACTGTGAGTAAATCCAGTGGAAATCAGACTGTTGCTTCAGACTGGTAGCTTTTGAATAGAGGAGAAAAACTGAAAATCTGTTAAACTGTTAAATGGAAACTATATTTTTTTAATCTAAATTCCTCAGTTATGATAATAGAATTAAAAATTATTGATCTATACTGATTATATATAATCACTGTTTAGGGATAGCTGGATCTGGAGTTTCTGGGTGAGGAAAAGTCAGTGGTAAATGAGTTTTTAAGGACATGAATCTAACTCTTTTCAAGCTCTAGGTTACAGGTCTCCATTTATCCACAGACCCAGTTGTTTGCAGATGTTCATGACAAACCACTTTGAGAATTTAGTGAACACAGAGCATGTGGCATAAATGATACTCAAAGAAGACTGAAGATTATTAGAAGGATCTTGTTTAAAGTAGAAGTTAAAAAGGTTGAAGATGATACCCTTTGATTTAGAATTTAGCATCCCGTTGATTTTTTTGTGTGGGCATATAGCAAAACATGGCTTAACTGTTACTAATGAACAAAAATCTTTATCCATTAGTCTAAGTGGAAACGATTTGAGGCTAGTTGGTAAGAACTGTTTGTTTTAGTCAAATATATAGTAAAGCATTCTATAGGGCCATTCTCATCAAAATAATAAAAGTCCCAGCTGACCTAGTGTCTTCTTTCTAACAGATTATGTCTATGCTAGGTCAGTATTAGCAATTGATCATAGTTTGGACTGTTCTCTGGCACTTTAATTGCATGAAATTAGAGAATGATCTATTTGAACAAAAGGGAATGTCATTCTCATGAAGTTGTAAGCAATAGGAAGCAGATGGGCTGTAAGGCCAAAGACCTAGCTGTAAATCTTACTTAACCAAAAATGTATCAAAATGTTTTCCTCCTATAATCTCAGAAGTTAAATTTCATAATACTAGAAAGAGTGGAAGGGTTATTGGTCCCTTCCCATATATTATTTCTGTCCCTTAAATATCTGAATATTATCTTGTATAATAAAATATAAAATTCACAAGTTTGTGGGTAATTTAGGTAGGAATTCACAGTTTAACACACAGAGTTATCTTCTTTCTGTAGCAGTTCCTCAAAGAAAGCTGCTACCCTGTGCCGTTAAAAAAAACAGAAGAAACAAAAAAAGTGCAATAATATCTCCAGGGAAGCTCCACAGTATATTCTGTAGCTAAAGCTGAAGAAAACCCATCTTCTCATTCTGTAGAGAGGGCTTTGTACATTTGGGAAAACTACAAGGGGTCAATAGCTCAGTGCTCCCTGAAAAGGCAATTGCTAGGCAGGAAACCTCCTAAAAGTAGCAGCAGCAGAAGTAAAGCTCTGGTGTCACTGAAAGCTCTACTGCTATGGATGCTAAAGGGACAGGAAAGAAGACTTATTTTTCCCACAGTTGTTTCTGGGACTTCGTGTTGATGTGCCTTCCTCAGCAATTCATTGAGGTATGTGGCTTCTAGAGTTTCTCTTCTTGCTCACTGAAAAGTGTCTGTGGTGGGCACATGTAATTACAATTAGAGTTGACAAATGTTGTTTAATGAATGAATTCCACTTTTGCTTTGATATGTTCTAGAGCAGGGGTCCTCAAACTATGGCCCGAGGGCCAGATACAGCCCCCCAGGGTCCTCAATCCAGCCCCCGGTATTTACAGGACCCCCCTGCCTCCCCCCGCCGGGGGTTGAGGGGGGAAACCAAGCAGCCGCAGATGGCTGCCTGCCACTTCATCCACGTGCTGGCCCCCTGTTTAAAAAGTTTGAGGACCCCTGTTAAAAGTTTTTTTTATTTCTTCTTCAGGAAAAGAGCATTCAGGCTCCAGTGGGGATGAAAACCTAGAATTCTCCTTTTGATCCTAAGCACCAACAGCTTTCTACTCTGGACATGGAATACATTTTAAAAACATCCTGTGACATTGGATTTTAGAATCATTCAAAGGCTGTTACTGGACAGCAGTACAGCATAATTCACCCAATGACTTCCAAAAATCTAGCAGTTGTACAGTAAACTAATGAATGGGTTTTTTGTATAGGTATTTCACTTGCTTCCTCTCTAAGGATCATATTTTCTAGACTATTGTGTCTGCTTCATCTCCTTCTGGTATCTTATACATCCAGATGATTAAGCAATCAGTTGTTTTCACAAACAGAACTCAATTCCCTTCCAGTGCTCTCTGACATGGTTATTCACTTTAGTGAAAGTCCACATGGTGCTTTGCTAAGCTGTAAGAGAAAAATATTTGGAGACAGTGCAAGAAATCTCTTGTTAAAGTGAATGGTGAACTATTCACATGTGGAACCTAGAAGAGATCTTTTAGCTTCTCATGTGAGATGCAGTTATCTTTACAAAGATGCCAATAGCATACATGCCATAGCTGGGGTAATATTAGTAGATGTAAACACTATGCTAACTTTTCTGTTTGTTTTAGTAATGTGACTTAATATGCAGTCAACTACAGATTATTCAATACTATTTGAAGTAGCACAAGTAATGTATTCTGTTGAGTATAATAGCTGAAAAAGATGTAGCACTTCAAAAGAATTGCAAACATTGCAGTGAATATATTCATTCTGTTGAACGTTCTGAGCTAAAAGTGGGAGAAAGCATTTGTTCTGTGATAAAACCCCAAAGGTTTCTTTATACCACTAGATTATTTCCACAAGTTCCCTCTGTCCTGGCAAACCCACTCTATGGACCGATACAGCATGAATGGCCTCTCTGAAAAGGCTATGCAGATTGAGCACTGAATGGTATAGCAAGCAATAACCATGTATAACTGGATTCAATCTGCAGCAGTAATGCCTAGCAACCAGTGGTGGCTAAATCCTCTGAATCATTTTTCCATATACTTCTGCCACGAACATAAAGTGTTATTTCCTTGGGTTAGGCTAGGAGTCATCTGTAACAAACGAATGACAAATAGCAAGCCTTAGCAGTACTACGTTGAAATTGCGTGACTAGGCCATACTTAGTATTCACCATAATTCAGGAAAAGCTCCATAACACTTTTATGTTGCACATGTTTCTTCCTAGTCAAGTTAGAGACCATTAGTCAATCACAGGAAGCTACTGGGATATTATCTTGGGGAGACGCATATGAGGCGCTGCCCTTGACTGATGGCCGAGTCAGCCGCACTGTGGTAGCAAGGCTGCGCAGGTCAGATAAAGTGGGCCCCTGCCCTCATTCAGTCTTGTTCCACATGCTTCTGGGCAACAGAAAGATATGAGCAGTCTCTGAAATATGCATCATAGGATCATTTTTTCCCTGTGTTTCTACACACAATGCGCTGCATAAGGGGAATATGACGCCTAATTGGAGCACGCAGCTGCTAGTGTAAATATTTAACATAATAGAAATGATCTGCCAAATAATACCACACATATCATCAAAGCTCCCAGACTTCCTCTTTCTACTCAGCAGCCTTGGTAGCACTGTTGCCCATTCTTTCTCTCTCACTAGGTCAGTTCAAAGAAGTACTTCTCACTTCTGGGGTTTAGGTGCACTTACCAAATAGTCCAAACACCATTTGAGGATGAAATCCAGGCTCTCATGAGTTCTCTTACCTTCTGACATGTTTCCTACCCATATGAAATTTAGACTGGAGAAAGAACCTACTCTAAATAGTTTACAGAGTAGACAAGGAAGGCAAGCAGGCTAAGGTCTCAAAACCTCAAAGCTCATTTGTGTACATGAAAAATCTGGGTGTGACCTCTGTAATCATGTGGCTTGTGGCAGTGGAGTTCATTCAGGCACTTCCTGTCTGCTCAGTTTGACCAATCTTAGCAAAAAGTTAAGCAAAGACATGGATTTTCTTTTCTCATCATCCTGCCTTTTCATTTCCAAATACTTGTTAAAGAAGTATTACCTTTTGGTATACAAATGTCTGTCTATTGCTAACACATGCAGTATCTCATCTTAATGAGGTCGCCATAGCCGTGCAGTTTGTAAATCAGTATATTAAATACACTATAAAGATGTTTTGTTTGTGAATATGAGCTAAGAATAGTAAATGTGAGAAAAAAAACCCCTAAAAAATAATAAAAAAATAATTTAGAAATAAAACTTCTGCAAGGCAGTTTGTGTTATTTCAACAATATAAGGAGTCTGGTAAAAGTAACCAGAGCAGGTTGACTGTATTTTTCTAAATATGATTTTACTTCACCTACTGCTCACAGCATTCATTTATAAAATTTCTTCCAAAGACAAATAGTACCTTTAGTGTACTTTACAGTGAGTCAGATCACAAAGTGCAAGACGAAGTAGTGTTTCCTTATGCAGCTGCATCTCAAAAACAGTGTCTCAAACTTCTCTAGAGTACAAATCTTTTTTGGCTTATTTGTCTTCATATGACTTCTTGCTGATCTAATAGCAGGTAGAACTTCAAGGTGAAATAGCAAGAGTCATATTCACTTCTACATTTGCACTTACCACCTTTGAGTTCTTTCATGACTGTGCTAAGGAGTGAAAAATTTGAGAAGCATTTTTTTAGATTATAGATATGTAGACTCCAGAATAGCTGCCTCATTGCTCACAATATTGTTCTTGAAGGAAAGAACACAGCAAACAAAAAGCACATACTATTGCCAGCTATAATTATTACAGAACTCGTTTTCAAGGTGCCTAGTAAACTACAGGTTTTATTTGAAGATCCTTTGCTATATTTAATACAGATACAGACAGATATTTAACACAGATATGGAAGTTTCAAGAAGACCACAGAGCTGAAAAAAAATAATCACAACAAATTTTATTTTTTGTTAGCAAGACAATAATTTGTGCATTTTTGCATATCTATTTCACTTCATTTTGGTTTTTTAACTTAGTACTTTTACTTTCCCCAGTGGAATAGTTAGGTTCCCTTTCTTTGTACACCTCACAAAAAATGTTTACTTATAGAAATGCTGTTCTATTTTAGAATTGCTTAAGTGATTCTTTAAGCCTATTTTTATGCTTTTAAAATCTCTTGGCCATCGTCTTCTGGTATTTTTACTGTATCATCAAATACTAGGAGGCAACCATATAAAATACCTTAGAATAATCCTGCTGTTCTGTACAGAGTTCTGCAAGCTCTGCTTTTACATAGAACTATATTTCAAGAGGACAGAACTTGTTTAGGCTCCCAGAAATCATGGTAAAAGAACCTGACTTCATAAACTTGAAAATAAATAACTGGTGTCTTGCTCAATAGTGCAGTTCTCTTTACTTTTACATGAGCATTTACATGTAAAATCAGGTCTCTAGTAACTTCTATGATGGAGAACCATGGGCATGTGTTAAAATGTCTTAAATATTGATAGATAAAAATTGAATGTCTATAGTCATTCAAATACAGGAAAGTGGAAAGATGTATCCACAGCTGTCTGCTCAGTGAGTAAAAATGAAGCTTCCCTGTTTATCATTGGAAATATGGTTTCTACATACTGTAACTACTTGTGTATACATCTCTAAAAAAAGGAGGGGTTTGTATTCACAAACAGCAAAATCTCCTTTATGTTTTAAACATCAATCCTTTGTAGTTTATAGTTTGATCATTATTTTCTCATTTATAGAAGAAAAGAAAGCAAAATACCTCAACAGTTTATCATATCTGCACCAGGATTTTGTGGTGCTTACTTTGTCTGGACTTCTGACCATACAGTAATTTCTTGTATTCTTTAATACATATACTGTAATTCAGACATACAAAATTGTGCATAATTAAGCATAACATACCAGCTCAATCTTCCATTATTTTCAGAAGAGATATTGAAACACCTGCTTACTTAAATCAAAAGAGTGAGATTTCTACTATTTTGATCAGTACAAGCAACAAGTTTGATGCTCAGTGTAAGACAATGTCCAAATGAATGTTAGATGAAAAGGTAAAGAAACTGATAAACAGAGTGTGAGAGCTTTACTCACAAATTTATGCACTTGCAAGAAAGAAATCCTGTAACTGTTCTGTGTGACTTAAAATTACTTTTAAGAGCCTTGTGGAATCTGTCTTTGAAAACAAGTTGAACAGGTTTGATAACTGTGGGTATTTTATTCAAAATTTGGTCTTTTAAAGTAGAATTGTAATAATACTTACCAACAGAATATCTTGTTGCTAGTAATTAGTTTGAACTTTATGTATTTTCCCTCTTTCTGTTACATACAATTTACCTGTCTTTTACAGAAATAACTGAAGTAATAGAATTTTTAAAAAATTCACTTTCTGTGCAAGTGACTTACACGTGTATGCATAAGTGGGTAAATGTTTCTGTGTGGATATGCCACAGCTGGGCAACCACATAAGATGCTGCAGTTTACTTGTAAACAAAGTCATTTACATATTTTTTTAAGACTTGATTTAGTTAACCTAAAATTGTTTTATACTTTACAATTTTCTTTATTTCACAAGATTTTTGAGCAATCAGGTGCCCTAACTCATTAGAACTGTCCTCCTGGTTTCATATTTAAATTCCATGCTTGCCAGCTGCTCAGAAAAGTCAGCCTTGTTGCATATTAACAGTGAAATGAAAAATAAAGGAAAGTAGCATGGTTTCCATGGGCCACATATAGAACAGATCCCAGAGTCAGCATCCAAAAACCTTAGAGGCTCCCATGAAGACCTAGTGGATCTATTTGAAACCAGTCCTAAACATTACAGATTTCTCAGGTTGGGGATATATGCTCCTATGACTCAAAGCAAATTCCATCAAAACAAGTCTGCATTGTGATAGGGATTTGTCTAACCTCTGCTATTACCTTAGATTTGTCATTCGACTAGTTATTTCAATATTAGCCTATTCTGGTGTTTAGTTGTTACAGAATCAGAGGATCACAAAATGGTTGGGGTTAGAAGGGACCTCTGGAGGTCATCTTGTCCAACCCCGTTTTCAAGCAGTGCCACCTGGAGCTGGGTCTCCAGGACCATGTCTGGATGACTTTTGAATATTTCCAAGGTTGGAGACTACACAACCTCTCTGGGCAGCCCGTGCCAGTGCTCAGTTACCCTTGCAGTGGAAAAGCATTTCCTGATGTTCAGACAGAACCTCCTGTGTTTCAGTGTGTGCCCATTGTCTCTTGTTCCATCATGGGATACCACTGAGAAAGCCTGGCTCCATCCTCTTTGTACCCTTCATTCAGACATCTATACCCACTGGTAGGATCCCCTCTGACCCTTCTCTTCTCCAGGCTGACCAGTCCCAGCTCTCTCAATCTTTCCTCATAGAAGAGATGCTTCAGTCCCTTAATCAGCTTCATGACCCTTTGCTGGACTGTCTCCAGTAGCTCCATATCACCTTTGTACTGAGGAGCTTAGAACTGGGCACAGCACTACAGGTATGGCCTTACCAGTGCCAAGCAGAGGGGAAGGATCACATCCCTCCTCAACTGTAGGCAGTATTCTTTCTAATGCAGCCCAGGATACTGGTGGCCTTGTTTGCCAGGCTCATGTTCAAGTTGGTGTCCACCAGGCCCCCCTGGTCCTTTTCTGCAAAGCTGCTTTCCAGTTGGGTGGACTCAGCATACAGTGGTACATGGGGTTATTCCTCTCCATATGAAGGATTTTGCACTTCCCCTTGTTGAACTTTGGAAGGTTGCTGTCAGCCTATTTCCTCAGCCTGCTGAAGCTGCTCTGGATGGCAGCATGGCCTTCTGGTGTATCAGCCACTCCTCCCAGTACTGTGTCATCAGCAAACTTGCTGAGGGTTCACTCTGCCTCATCCTCCAGATCATTAATGATGTTAAACACGATTGGACTAGTGCTGGCCCCTTGGTTATACCTACCACTCAATAATGGCCTCCAACTAGGCTTCGTACTACTGATCACCACCATCATGGGTCTGATTGTTCAGCCAGTTTCCAGTCCACTTCACTGTCTTTTTTTTACCAGTTAAGGAAATTACAGATTATCACCATGTTCTCCTTTGGGCTACTTTAAAATTTCTCATTCTTCTTGTTTGCCAGTAACTCTAAATAGCCTTGTAAAGATTTTTGCATCTCGTAAGTTTCAAATGTATTTCTCTGTTTCACAGAGACATTACAGAAAAGCTTAGAGTAACTAAACCATTCCAGGAATCTGTTATTTGTGGAATAGGTTGTAATATATCACCAAAGGAGATTTCTGGATTTTTTTTTGGTTTTGTATTGGTAGGTTTTTAAAGAGACATTCAATGCTTCAGGAAAAACCCACAGAACTTGTTTTGGATGCCAGGTCTACCATTTATATAACCTTTACACATTTTCACATTTCTTAATGACAGTTCCTGGTTTTCTCTTTACATACTTCATTTCTCCATTAAGGAGATCCCCATGAAAAATAAATAAATAAATTACATGTATTGCATACCCCTCAAGGCCTATTGCATCCTACTTTTTTATTATAGGTGATCAATCTTATTTTTCACAGCAAAATTCTCCTGTCTTGGGAAGTTTTCCTAATGGGAACATAATTTTCATCAGGACTATCTGTCTATTGGAAGATCTAGTCAGTCAGTGTTTAGATATCATTAAAAGGGTTCTGACTCAGCCAGACTGATAATAACAGTTTGATTGAATTACATACAGAAGAGCTGCTAAAGAATAATCTGTTTAATGGTAGACTATTTAAAAAACCAAACATTTGCTGGGTAATTATGCTTAAACATAGCTGAATTTCCAGCATGTCTGATGGTACCTTATTTACAGATTTTTAAAATTATAGTATTGATATCCTGTTAATGTTTAATGAAGTGTATTACCTCAGGTGTCACAGATTTTGGTTTACTATCACTTGAGATGTTGAAAGGTTGCAAATGATTATTCTTCATAACTGAGCAAGATCTACCATATTCCTAGAATTTTAACAGATTGTGCACTTCTATGTGCATTGTTACCAGTGTTACTGTATTGTTAACAAATAAGAACATAATTTTAGAATTGTTTTGTTGGTCAAATTTCATGGTCTAGATTACACTTCAGCCTGGATTCTTGCTACTATCACTCCTTTATATGAAAACTTCTTCATATGGGAGAAATCCTGTCAGGATGTTTCTCTCCTTCTTTCCTCCTCTGTACTTTGCTAATGTGGTGGAGTGTTTTTAGTATATCAGAGTGGTCCTTGCAAACTCAGCAAAAGGAATAAATGTAATGGTTACACTGGACATGATTTGGATGTTAATTTGAGGCAGTAGTCAAAGTAAGTTTCCTTCAAGTATCTTCCTTTCAGCACTAGGTATAAACATCCAAGTACATTAACTGAAATATTTAATTATATTTAGTGTTGTTGGCTATCATATCTATCTACTGACCTATAAAACTGCTCAACAATTAATACTAATTGCCTACTCAGTTATATTGGCAGTCCCTTAAGTTCATAAGTATTCAATCATGATTTATATTGTGCAACTGTAGAAGATAACTGGGAAGAACAACTGCAGCCTGGTTATAGAGTGACAATTTAAAAAAGTGACTTTACAACTCTGATTTTTGAAGTCAACACATTCTGACTGTTCAGGTTAAAAATGGCTGATCTTGCTTATAGAGCACTAGACTTTTTCAGGATATTATTTGGTTATTATTCTACTGTCCCAACTTGACTAAGGCTAGAGGAGAACAGCAGTTTTAGTAGTGGGTTGGGTTGGTGGTGGTTTTTTTTTTCATTTGAAACATTTCTTCCAAACCTTCTCTTCACCATTTCATTTATAGTTTTTACTGCACTGACCTGATCCTGAAAAAGTAAGATCAATTGCATGAGTAGACTACCTCTCAAACTCTACCTCAGTTTTTCTCTTATGCAATCTTTTTGAGACCTGGACACTATGTATGTGACTCAGGAGAAGCTTAATGCAGTGTTTATATAGAAGTGTTTATCATTGGTTCGTTGGTTTCAATATAGCAGATCCTTTCAACTTTCCAGAGAAAAAGAAAGGCCAGTGGATGTATTTGTTGGGGTTTGTTGTTGGGGTTTTTTGTTTGTTTTTTTTTTTTTTTTTTGTGTGAGTTTTTTTGGTTAATTGGTTGCTTTATGTTTGTTTGGTTTATGTTTTCTTCTGAAAATAAGAAAGACAGTGCAGAACATTCACTTTAGGTAGAAAAGCAGTGCAAGTGATAAAAATCTCTGAGACAAGACCAGTCTATTCTGAAGAAATAGTTTTCTTATGAAATACTTTAGTCTGTTTAACATTTCTGGTTTTGGACAGTATCTTCAAAATGGGCCAAATTTTGTGAAATGATGATTTGGCTATGGATAGTTGTCTATTGAAGCATAGGCTTAAGACCAAACTCATTGCATCTATGTGTTATACCTGTCTGTAAAAGCATAATAAAAACGATCTCAGATGGTTAATATAATCATGTTTACCTGATTTAAGATAGCACATGTGTTAGACATTACTTTGTTAGCACAATGAAATCCATGGTAAATACTTACAGTATTTATTCCAGGAAGGCCAAGTGGGTGTTGCTGACACAGAAAGTGTCTCCTCTTTGTTGGTAGGGATGGCAGAGTATTCATAAACACAGAATGAAGTTTAGAATTCTCTAGTTAAACTGAGTGTTATACTGCAAAATAGGCAAAAGGATTCTGAATGGATCTGTAAATATATCCTCTTTCATTAACTGTATTAAAGTGTCATGTGGTTAGTTGTGCGATATTCTTGCTTGCTAGTGTATGAAGAAATATTTTTTAACTCAACCTTCGGAAAGAGACAGACAGGGAAGAGCAGGATTTCGTACCAGAAAAAAACTAGTCTTGCATTGTGTGTTGCCATAGTTTTGGAACACTTCTTATTTCCAAGAAACATATGTATAATTATATCACTGAAGTGCATTGTCAAATTTTAGCACATTGACGTTATAGCCAAGATATTGAACATAACTAATTTTGTCTTTCTCAATTTTTAAGATCCAGATTTTAAGGACCTTGGTGTTTTGAAGCCATTGCCAGGTTGGTATGTTGTTTTGTTTATTTATTTTTTTTAATTTGGAGGCCTTTGCACTCTGCTGTAGAAAATATTTTTGTTTGCTGTTCAGGTTTCATTTTTTCTGGTATTTTGTTATTCAGTTTGTGAGTTTGAGATGGGAGGACCTGAAGGAATTGTGGAATCTGTACAAATTGTCAAAGAAGGAAAAGCTTCTGAAACTGAAGCAGTAGACTGTAAATGGTACATCCGAGCACCACCCCGATCCAAGGTCAGTCCTTCATCCACTTGCTGATTTGCCATTTAATTTAAGAAATTGACTTATCTGATAACTTGTGCATTTCTTAGTACAGTCAGATCTTGTTTAATAACTTTACAGCTTGAACTTGTAAACCATTTTTTTGCCTTCTGCCGTGGAAGGGCAATTTGTCACCTCAGCCAAAATAACCTCCCTTCTCTATAAATAATGATGTGGGCAGTGTTAATGTGCTTTTTGTGCCATAAATAATTTTCTTAAATTCATCTTTAATTTTGCTCATATTTTTAAAGAATCAATGTGTTTTCCTAAGCAGGAGGTAATCTTATCACCTTAATTTTCAATATATTTCAAATACTTAATATAGGGACTACTAAGGAAACACTGCTGGCTCCCTGAGGTCATCATTGTTTCTTATCTGGGAACTGTGAAAATGGAGCCAAGGTAAATTCACATTCCTCTGTATAAGACCTTTATTTCCTTTGGTTTAGAGCCACAGAAAAAAACAGAGAGTGTTCCCATTTCTCTCCCACCACAGCCAGCAAGCCAGGCATTTGTAACGAACAGGAGAGGACTGCAATGAATTTAACAATTCTTGGATTCTGTTTGAGTTCCTCCCTTATCCAGTTCCTATCTTATCGGTTACTATATGGATTGATTGTTGCTGGCTACACTACTGTTTCTCCTCTCTTTGCAACTGGAACAGTTTTGTGCCTCCCACCTACTTTCACTCTGTTAAAGACAACTCAGTATTTTATTTTTTCTAGTGTGTTTTATTTGACAGGAAATATTTTAAAAGCTAGAATTTATAATCCACTACTCTCTGCCATCTTTAAACAAATAAGTTGGTTTTATTATATATATAATCTCAGAACAGAGTGTCCTGGATATATTTAACTGTTTCAGCATTTGGTATTGAATAAGCAGGAGGAAGGCTTTCCAGAATAGAAAAAGTCATTAATATTAACATTGTGAAGGTTTAGGAGAGGAGTTGAACATTTGGCTCATAAAGACTACAGATAAATTATTTCCAGAATATACTTTAATCTCTCTCTCTTTTTACTTTTGGATAAATTCAATAGTCATAGAGGTTTTCGATTAAGTAGATGAGCTTCGCACTTTGCTACAGTAAGTAGCTATAGACATGAAATGACTGGACTGATGAGTTATTATTGTATACATTATATACTTATGTATTAGTAGAAAACAGGTAAACACAACATTAGAGTTGTGCTTATTAAAATCAGCACAATTAAATCAGCCAATAAAATTGTTATATAGTCTTAATTCCAGTTTATGCTTGGTTGGATAGATAATGTCGTGATAATCTTACCTGTTCTAACTCTGAAGTTCTATATGATTCAAAGCCCTGATAGAAGTCCTATGTTTACCTGTAGGATTTATCCAGACTTCAGTCCTGATGTAAAAATACAAATTGTGTAGCTACATAGCCATAAACACAGTGTGTATCAGAAGAATGCCACAGTACCACTGTTAATAGAGGATTAAAAATAGTTTAGTTTAGCTCTTCATGAACTTCTATACTTGCATTAAGTTGTGTTGCATTTCAAGAAATGTATAGCAGCTGAAGAGCATCTGGAAGGGAGAGCAATGAGAGAGTTCTAGGAAACCTGAGGAAAAACGGAAAGTTATTCAATGTCATCTAGAAGATTTTTTTGAAGGAGCATGATACCAGATAATAAAAGGCTTTTACAATGAGGAAGGAGAGCTCTGATGTCGATAGGATAAGTCCTGGTCCTTCACGCCAAAAGAAAGATTCAGGTTAGATACTAGGGAAGCAAATTTCAAATACCAGGGAGGGCATTATGAATGATTGGTGTGGTGGGTTGACCCTGGCTGGACACCAGGTGTCCACCAACCTGTTCTATCACTCCCCTCCCCAGCAGAAAGGGAGGGGGGAGAAAATAAGATGGGAAAAAAACACGTGGGTCAAGATATAGGCAGTTTGATGAAATAATAGCAAAAGCTGTACACGCAGAAGCGAGGAAAGGATGTTTTTCTCTGCTTCCCATTAGCAGGTGATATTTGGCCACTTCCTGGGAAGCAGGGCTTCAGTTACCCCAGTGGTTGCTCTGGAAGACAAACATAAATACCAAATACTAGCCCTTCCTCCTTTCTCTTAGCTATTATATCTGAGCAGACATCATATGGCATGGAATACCCCATTGGTCACTTTGCATCAGCTGTCCTGGCTATGTCCCTTCCCAAGCTCTTGCCCACCCCCAGCCTTCTGGTAAGAGGAGGGGGGAGGTTGGAGAGGCAGTCTTGATGCCGTGTGAGCACTGCTCAGGAGCAGTCAGGGCACTGGTGTTTTATCACCACCTTTCCAGCCACCAGTACAAGCACAGCACTGGGAGGGCTGCTGGAGGGCTCAGCCAGACCAGATACAACTGGTTAAGCAAGTTTGTTTGGACAGCATTGCTAGTGGTCTTAGGGTGCAGGTTAGGTAACAACCTATGAAAACCGAAAGAAACATCCCTAATCCTACCTTTAGGCAGAAGGCTGGGTACTCTCCATGAATCTTGCTGTTCCCATCTTCCCAAATTCTCTGAGTAGAGAGACAGGGCAATATACAAGCACATAAATCAGTGTTTCCCAGCGTGTGGGGCTGACAGCTTTTCCAGCAAGCTATAAAAAAAACCCAGTTTTCAAGGCTAGATTAATCTTAGAGGGGTAAGTCCAATTGAGCACTTGAACATTCTTAGTGTGATTTTTACATATATACACAAATATATATCTGTATGTATACACACATATGGTTATGGTATTGCCATACTGGCACAGGTTGAAAATTTTTCAGATATTAAGGAAGAAATTAGTGGATAAAATTTAAAAAAAACCTTGTATGAAGTAAGATTTACGGTAAGAATGTTTATGGGCCTGATTCAAATGAACTGGAATCTATTGTCATATTTTGCAGTCAGCTTCCTTTGTGCTTATCCAACCTTGAACTAATGACATATTCAGTATAACAATCTAGTGACATCATTCTAAGTTATGGCATCTTGCACCTATGAAAACAGGCTCTCCTGCTAAGAACAGTAAGAACTCAGCAGATGTCTTTAAATCCACATGTTCCTGTACTCTGGGCTGCACAGTTTGTTACTGGGAATTATGCCTAAAAGGCCAGTTACTCAGACAGAATTTGGGTTGGATCTTTACATCTTTAGTTTCTTAATTAAACTGTGCCAGAATGTGGGCTGCTTGCAATTTCATTTGGCTTAAGCTCATCCAATCTAAACTGTCTGCAGTAGCAAGATGCAAGTCTTTTCCTTGGTTTCCAATTCCAGATTCAAGCCAAGTCTGAGCTCAACATAGGAGCAATGAGATCAGTCAGGGAGTATGAACTTGAGATCTCTAAGCCTGAGCTTCAAACAGACAGTCTGGGTGTAATATTGCTCCTATCATCAGCAAGCGGAAATAGGACAAAGGACAGCAAATTTCTTGCACACATTTAAAATAGAGCAATCACTGATTACCTTATAAACACAAAAAATAAAATGCTGAAAATGCATGCAGAACTGAAACTTTCTGGAAGTTCAGAAGACAGCAGAAGGCAGATTAAACACAACTTCAAACTATATGTAGACCTGGAGCCTTCTATTTAACAGTGACTCATTGCAACACGTGTGTTTCTTATAAACATTCAAAGCCAGTTCTGACTGAGTAAGATGGCTGTGGGTCTAGAGTTCAAAAATACTGGGGGTTCTGCTCATTGTGTAGAAGCTGACTTCATACACTAATCAGAGCAAGAATGGAAAATGAAGATGGGAGCTGCTGACTGAATGTGCCAACCTGCCCAAAACAGTAAAGAGCCGGAGGAACCTCCCCATCCCAAAATACTTTACTGTACAACAAAGCCCAGAGAAGGAATGGACAAGTTATTGCACTGGGATTTGAAAAACTTCAGAGATATCATTAGCTACAGCAGTGGATAAGCAAAGAATCTCTATTTATGAATGACAGAGAAGAAAATTAAAAGAATTAGTGTTTTCTTGCTTTCTGTTAAGGGTGAATGTTGGAGGATGATATCAACAACAAGCCTTTTTTTATATTGGATGTGTCAGCAGAGTTTGACAAGGCCCCCCAGGAAGACAGGACACATGTTCATGCTCAGGTAGCGCTGCCTTTGGTGGGTGAATTCCCCATTAAGACACTATTGTGTCGTCCTTGTTACTTGAGAGGTTTTGTAGGGGTGGGGGGGGGGTGGGGGAAAAGCAAAAAAAGCAGCAGAATTTGACAGTAAGAGCAATAAAAGTTTTACAAATATGATGTTCTGATGTTGGGAAACAACCATTAAGCAATACTTATAACTGGAAACTCTGGGCAGCTTGGGAAAGAGCACCCAAACTACAGACAGATAAGCATTAATTTGAATCTGGTTCAGTGGACCAGTCATCTGTTCAGGAGGAATGATCAAGAGGTATGCTTAGACTAAGCAAAAGAGATGCTACCCTCTGTGTGTACACCACGAGAAATGAAATTAAGTTGTAAATTAGTTAGTCAAAGCTATAACTAATTCTCCCACCCCACTTGAGCATGCTACTGGGCAAAGAATGTACCTTTACAGGTTATAGGATGCAAGACTTAACAAAAATCTTAAGAAACTGAAGACTTTAATAACAAGTATCTAGTTTTGACATATTACTGCAATATTCCTAAACCTGAGCTGCCTGTGAGTGGTGACATTTGTTTCCAGCAAAGCTATGGGGGAGAGGCGGGAGCAGGATGCACAGCACACAGGATGGGGCCAGGGTGAGGCCCGTGAGGAGAACTGGGCAGGCCGAGCCATGGCGGACAGGGTGCGGTGGTGGCTGGGCTCGCCTGTGGCAATGGGACCAGCCCCAGCTCAAGCTGGGCAGAAGCTCACTGATAAACAAGGCTAGGGGCATGAAGTGCTAGTCCAGGCATGGCCGACAGGCCCAAGTGGGACCAAGCCAGCTGCATATTTACAAGGGATAGGTATTGCTCCCTGGTAAAGTCTCTGTATCACTTGTCACTGCTTTCATGGTGGATCTTGTATCCATGTACCTGACCATATAGAGAGATGATACTGTCAGTTCCAGGTGCCTGACTTTGAATTAAATGGAGTCTGGAGAGAGACTGGGTTGTTAGCACGTGCATTTCCTGCAGTTAGGAGGAAACACACGGTAAAGCAAATTGCAGGGCTACAAGTCTATATAAACCAATCTGACCAAACGAAAACATTTTCTGTTCTTACATGTGAAGTGGAAACTTGTGCTCTTGGATGAGACCTGCAAAAAAACCCAGTTTAAGCTGTCAGTACTGGCAGACTAGCATAACTTTTGGAGGCTTCTTAATCAGGTGTAGAAGAGAAGCTTTAAGCTGTACACTAAAATTTAATAGGAGCCATTTGAGTGGTGGTTCCTGAAATGTTACAGAAAAATGAAATTTAGAGAGTGAAAAACCTAATAGCCAGAGACACTTTTACAGGCTTCAAATGAGCTCCATCTCTGACAAAGCTCTGAACCTCGCTAACATAATGACAATAATATTATGAATGAAAAAAACCCAACACACTTATACAACATTCCTGGAACAAGGTGAACAAATTAAAGAAGTAGAAAATACTGATTACCTATGTTAAACCTTTAAAATCACTTCTTTGAAACACTTTTGTTAGATAAAGATGTAAGACAAGCGTGTGTGTAGAATCATGTCTGCAGAATCTCTTCTAGCAGGCATGGTAATACACGTGCCACAGTAGCACTGACAAAAAAACACTTTTAGGTTAGCATTAATCTATTCCACTCAGGTATAGAAATATAATCAACCTCAGCATCCTCAAATCAAATAATTGTTAGGAAAAGTGATAAAAAACCTTACTGATTAAAGTATTAAAACATATGCCAAAGAGAACAGCAGAATCAGGATGTGATCTACGGTTTTCAGTGTTAAAAAACAGAACAGCACCAAGGAGCTGTAAAGGTTGTCACTTGCAAGCATTTTGCCACTGTAGGAGAGAAAAATGAGGATAGCTTGACAGTTAGAATTAATGTCAGTTATTGGGCACTCACAGAAGTCTGAAGAAACAAATAGGACAAAGCAAAGAAATCCAGAGAGCTTCACTTGTTCAGGAAAATGGTATTTTGATGTCTGAGCCTGGCTGTGAATCACAGGGTGTTAGAAGTACCATATAAGACTGTCGCCCTTGACAGACAGTATTCTCCAAGCCCCAGGAGAGGAAAATATGAGGTATGGAGTTCTCTGCAAAGCATCTTTCCAGACTAGCAACTGCAGGCCAAAAAATGTCAACCCCCACCCCCCAAATGAACAAAAAACCAAAAAGAACATATTCTTTTAACATTTTTGGGCTGAAGTAACATTGATTAAAAAAACCAACATGTTTAGGATCTAAGCAACAGGAGAGGCTACTTTAGGAGACAAATTCTAAACATTGTTAATGCTGTTTAGGCTGGTATACTTGTCTTCTTGCCTTGAAGGAGATTATTTAATGTTGCAAAATCTGCTTTAACAAACTGGGTTTCAAACTGAGCTTCTCTGGTGCTGGAGGTATCATCTTGAAAGTCCTTTGTTAGTCACATAGGGTTGAATGAGATGCAGAATAAAGCAGGCACTGTAACTGATCACTGAGCGACAGGGAAAGACATCGCACCATTTAGCCCAGTCCCTGTGCTTACAAGAGAATTGACTGAACTTAGAAGCTGAATATGTGAAAACTGAATGTTATGCCCTGATGAAGAGGAGGTTTTTGTCTTACATCTAAATTACTTTTGGCAATTGAACGATGGCTTTTTGTTTGTTTGGTTTGGTTTTAGGGGACTGAATGTCTGTGCACCTATATTAAGTCTGATACGCTGGGATATGGTTTGAAGTTTTTCCTGACTGCCCTGATCAATCATGTTGTCAGCCCTAACCTTCATTGACTGATTAAAAAGCAGAACTCATCAAAATTATTCACTCTGAAGAGATTATAATCTGACCATTTTACTGAGGTGATATATTATTCATAGTTTACAATCATTTTTTTTTCCTAATATATACAGAAAATTCTGTTTTCAAATTTAAATTTAAAAAATAGTAAAACTTAGACAGCATTTCCTTTTTCATTCTTATGATGGCAATAAAAACCTTAAAGGTGACAAGACTGTTATTTAAAATATAATGTGACTGGGTGTAAATTACATATGTCAAAGTTGCAGTGAGGCTTTATCAGTTTTGTTGTTAATGGCATTGGCATTTGCAGCGACATCTCAAAACTCAGCAAAAGCTAATACCTGTGCACTAGCAACTTGTTCTAAATAATGTGGAACTGATCATTTGAGGAAATTGTCTTATTAAAACTTTACAACAAAAAATGTGAAAGAAGAAGATATGTTGCTTCTTTCAAATAAGATGTACTCTTCAACAAGAATGTCCCAGTTGTGCTAAAATAATGTGTCCATATCTACAGAAATGTTAATTTCAGAAATTCCCATTGGCATCAATGAAAAAATGCTTAATGAATGCAGATAGTGGCATTTGAGTTTGTGACCTCTTTTTTTGTTCATTTGTTTTCTTTAGGGAAAACAATGTTTCTTATCCATTACTGGTAGAAGTAATGACTAAGATCTCAGTAAATGAAATAACTAGAAAAACTGATAATTTTTCTCTCACTTTGTGCTTAATTTCTTTTAGGGAGATCCACATACCAGTGAAAGTAGTGAGAATATTGCCACTGAATTCAGAAAACCATGTATCAGGAACATTTTGCCTTAGATAACAGTTTGTCATAAAATCAGTTTTATTCTTTCCCTGGGGAACTCAATTTATTAGTCATTTTCTTCTGCCAGTGTGGGTCTTACAGCCAGTGACAGGAACAATGGCAAATATATAGTAATAAAACCATAAAAATTGGCATAGGCGTGCAGATACAATTAAATTATTCCAGCTATTTAAAATAAAATCTGATCCAATATCAGGTTGTCAGTTTGTGCAATCAGTTTCCAGTTTTTAAAAATGCACTGCAGTCTGAATGTATAGGTCTGATCCAAATAAGTAAATGGAAAGATACCCACTGATTTCAGTGAGTTTTTTATCAAGTCCTCATTACTTTATATAAAGATCTAATAATAGTCATCTCCAAAGGAGACTATGAGAATGAAACTCCAAGTCATCTCAGAATATCAGGAATTTATTTTCTCTAATTTATGAAACTTCATGCCATTGAAGAAGGTGCTATTATTCCTCTGAAGGGTGAACATAGAATTTTAAGTCAAATTTCTTTCCAGTGGTTCCCGTACCTATCAATTCTATATATGTTATGATCTTAGCTGAATTTATCACACACAGGAATGAACTGGTATGGCCAACAGCAGAATTCATGCTTGAGAAAAACTGAAAGTTGGCTTCTTCACTGAAAGAGTCAAAGTGAAATGCTAAGTTATTGTTCTCTTGATTCCTTCTCAGCATTTAGAACTGCTACTCTAAGAAATATTTCATTATTTTATAAGGCTAGCATGCCACCGGAAACTAGAGAATGTCAAATGATAAGCTCAGAGAAATAAGACTTTGGCTGTATTGTTATATGAACAATTTATTTGAAGAGATCAGGAATAATTGATGAATGCTGGAAATGGCTGTGAGAGCTGGCATTTTGTAACCACAGTTAGCATTAGAACATTTCTGGTAAGAATGGAAAATGCATTACTTCTCAATGCTGAAATGGGATACCCTATTACAAGATAAATGTTTGCCTATATATATTTATACATACATACATACATATGTATAGGTAATTGTATATCTATAAGACAGCAGGGTAGAAATAGAGAACAAGTGAGCAAGCATAAGAGGTTGTTCCCCCACTATGTCAAGTATAGTTTTAACATTGTTCTGCAGTTAGACTAAGGCTTTTTTTTTTTTTTTTTTTTCCTGGAGTAGGTAAGAATTCTCCTGAAGAGTGGAATAAGATAAAAAGGTTATATATGTACATGGCATTATATCTGTACAGTCTGTCATATCTATATATGATATTTTGCAACATACAGATGGTATACATATGATAGGCATATATGGCATTAAAGTAATGATTCATGACAATATTATGTTGGAAGGCTTCTGTGCTTCTCTGTAACACATTTATCTGACATGCTTTGTTTTCTGGAAAACAGTTCAGTCATGTGTATACAACGTTTCGTATAATCAGCTGCAGAAGGTTTTTATTGCATTACCTGTGACAAAGCTGACAAGCGCCCATCTGAAGCAGGCTGCTTCCGTTAGTGGAGGAAAGAAAAGCAAGGTGTACCTTTCTCCCCATTCGAAGTGAAATTTTATGCAGAGATGGACAATGGACTATCTCAGCAGCTTTACAGGAGAAGCTGTGTATCAGGATTTCACAGTGCCTGTTTCACTCTGTTTTGAGCAGGAGCGACTGTTCTCTAACACACAGAAGCAGCTGTCTGATGAGAGCCAGCTATGGCCAGTTGCTAGATGTGGGTATCGTGGTGCTACCTCTTCCCATACCTCCATCCCTCATGCATAGTCTTGCTCTGGCAGGACAGTAGTGTGCTTGTGCCAGCTGGACCCAAGGAGCTGCTAATAAAAGAGGTCTTATCAAACCATGAGAGTGAGGAGTAAGAGCCCATCACACATTGCCCACCCCAGTTCTGCATTTGAGTCACTGACTCATCCAAAGTTCTTGTCTGTATTTTTCTCACTGGCCTTTTGCTGCTGTTTTTTGTTTGGTTCCAGTTAATTTCTGCATGTTTTCATACACTTCCTATCAGAAGTGTAACAGTTACTAGGAATTAGCTGGCCGTGAATGTCAGCAGTTCTGCCTTCTGGCCATGGAAGTGGCTGATGCTATATAAACAGAAAAAAGCAGGAGCCACGCTGAAGATGAGGTTTACCTGGGAAACTAAAGTAGTCAGATAACAGCAAAGCAGAAATTATCTGAACAGCTGAAGAACACCAAGAACAAAGATTTGGAGCTCAGTGGGTTAAGGGTCAGGTACCTGAGCAGCTGGGGAAGGGAGGAAGAGTGTAGAGAATGAAACAGAGACTTGGTAAAGGGATGTAGCCAGTGCAGAGGGACTTCAGAGATCCATTTTCTGAAGTCAACAAATCTTCAGAGTTCAAAACAAGCCTTTAAATATGACTTCACCAAGGAAGTAGGTGACCTGCTTTATCAGGAATGGAAACTACATGTTCCCCAGTAGAAGAGGAAATGGCAAGACTTTTCAAGACAACTTGTTTATAAAAAGTGGTGGTTACTATGAGAAAATTTCAGCAATGCGAGGTGACTGAACTCTAGTAATTTTTCATTCCAGTGCAGGGGTGGAGCAACCAGTAAATGAAATTGTAACCACTATAGAAAGTATTCCTATTACTTTGTGTGTTGCTGTTAATGTTCCATTTTGTGGAGAATACAAACAGCTTCCTTGATTTATAATATTTAAAAAACATGGTGAAAGTAGAATTCACTTAACAGCAATTTAATTGAAATATATTCCTCTGAGTTCTGGAAGATGGGAATGTTGGAACATAAGTAAGGATTACTGTAAGAAATAACATTAGAAAAAGGTGAGGCAAGCAAAATGAAGCTTACTTACTATAACAAATTTCATGTTAGTAAGAATTGTTTTACAAACATTCTTTTCAGAGAGACTAGTTGCAAAGTGTAACAAGGAATCAAAATGTATCATAATGCACTATCTGAAAAGGTTCATTTAAAGATATGAGCTATTAGTAAAAGTGTCAGACTGCTTAATAGCACATAATTCTCAAACTATATGAGCTTTAATATTTTAATGAGGTGAAGTGGTGAGTCCTGTTGCTACTACAATATGCTATGTTTGTGTACTTTGTGCAAATGCAGAGAAGGTTTTTAAGCAATTGTTCTGTCATGTAAAAACCTACCTGAAGTTAAGATTATTTGTAAAGAAGTATATCTGGTGTCTAATACAGTAGTTTCTTTTTGCTTATGTTTTCAAATGAAGATGCATATAGCTGGATGCTGTCTATGTTTACTGGCTTTTTGTGCTATTTCTGCCCTACTTCACCTTTCCGTATCATTCTCCTGAAGTCTTCTGGGTATGCTTGGCAGTTTGATTATGTCTCACGTGTCTATTGAAAATATTACTTGCCTTCTCTGTTACTGGAATATTTGATGTTGCTTGTATTATCAATTGCTTTTAAAGTGAGTGGTTTTCCCTATTAAAGACCATTTAGAGTTTTATATCAAATAATAGCATTTTCTTCTCAACCCTGCTACTTTATGAGTAGATTTAAAGACTTCTTTGCAAAGAGCAATACATCTATTACTTTTTGAGAGAACTTAGCTTGTATGTAAGAGACATTTCCTAAAAAAAATTCTAGGTTTCAAGCAGTTTCCATGAAGTATGCTTGATTTCAGCCCTGTTAAATTATGAAGATATATACCATAAAGCTTTGTTTAGAAAAGCTGAGATGGTGGCCAAATTGCCTGAGGAAACATGAAAAGATTAATGACTGAGTTTTGCCTGGCTCCCAGATTCTTACTTCCTGAATCAGTGTAGCTGAGACATATCATAAAGATGACACATATTGACTCTGGGGAGGAAGCAGCAATTATTTGCCTTATTATTTTCCATGTCAGGCAAGTAATGGAGTAATATTGTGCCAGCCAGCGAAAGAAGAAATGTCTAGCTTGTCTGTTCTTCAGCTTGAAGGACTGCTGTACATACTTCTCAAACACGGGTATGTATTTGGAGATTAGGACCTTACTGCAACAAATAATAATAATAATTAGAAAATCTAGATCTTCTGCTAGATTCTACTTTGAAGCAAGACAAAATACCAGGAAGTATAAACACAGTATTCAGTTTCAACATTAGTGTCCTTCCAGGGAAGTGGCCTATGAATCACAAGTTCCAGAAAAATAATTTTGGTAGTAGTGTTGTGTAGTCTTTCTCCCACAAGGTAGAACAAAGGTGTTTAATGTTTGTTTAGTCATTCTCAAATGTCTTTACACGTTGCCTTTGTTGTTTCATAGATCTATTTGCGATTCTTGGACTACGAGATGCAGAATTCCAATGAATGCAAAAGGAATTTTGTAGCTGTCTATGATGGAAGCAGCTCTGTGGAGGATTTGAAAGCAAAGTTTTGCAGCACTGTTGCTAATGATGTAATGCTGCGGACAGGTCTCGGAGTGATCCGCATGTGGGCAGATGAAGGCAGTCGAAACAGCCGATTCCAAATGCTCTTCACATCTTTCCAAGAACGTAAGAACCTAATCAATGCATCTGCCTTTCAGTTTGTTAAATGGTCCCAAAAACTGTTAATGTTTTCTTTATGCAGAGTAGTCACTGAAAAATGTTCCCAAACAAGCTATGTAAATTTTCAGAACAGTTTTTTATGCCAAGCATTTGTAGTGTGCAATAATTTGTAGCGCAGTAGACAGAGCTCAGGATTCAGAGAGAGCACAGGATTCAAAGACAGGAAGACAGCTATGAGTAGTCACGACCTGCCCTGTCATAAGACTGTGACTTTTGTCTGATCCCCAAGCTACTGGGCTGCTGTGTCTTTTTCGTTACACAGTGCAGAAAATAATACAGCTGTGAAGGTTTTTATCAAGCCTAATCCTTTTCTATTAATTTTATTTTTTAGGTCTCATTGTGATGGGCATTTGAAAAATACCTTATGATTGTTTTATCACAGCTGGTGGGTGTATTTGTGCATATCCCAGAATGCATATATCAATAAACATATAAGTCAGATACTTTTAAGCAAAGAATTTAGTTGTTGGGTTGGTTTTTTTTTATAGTAACAGGAGCTTTCTAAAAGTCTTACATGTTGTTTTGGTTAATACTCTTTCTATGCACCTTGCCTGCATTCATACGTTTAAATGATTTCTGGACCCAGATAATAAGGAAAACAGGCTTTGAAAGAAACGAAAGGTAGTTCTACCCAGTTAAGAAAAAAAAAAAAAAACCAACCACCAAACAACCAAAAAACCCCAACCAAACAAATAAACCACAAAACCCACTCAACAAAATGCAATAATCTCATTAGCTTAAAATAACTGACTCAGGTAATCACTTGTGAAAGATATTGATTTGTTTTCTTTGATGGAAATAATACCGGTCCCTTGAGGAAGGAGAATATGCATTTATTTTCACATGCTGATTCATGTCTATTTTTAATGTATTTTTTGGTTTGTGCATCACATGTCTGACAGGAAGATTCCTGTGTGGCTGTCAGTGGTTGGAATGAAGGTGCACTTCTACCAAACACGTTCTTCATCTGTATTCTGTGTGTGTGTACCCTGCAATGAGGCAATGAGACTCTGTTGAAAGCAACCTCTGTAATTCCTTAATTATGGCTCTGATTAAAAATTTCTGACAGTCCATGTGCCTGAAACTGCATACGCCACTGTATTCTCACATTTCAGCCTTAGGGTGGATTATATTTTTCTTGTCTGTAAATCAGGCCAGGGTCTAAAAGATATTCAGAACCCTCAGCTGAGATGATACTGCCCTTCTGTCATTTCTGCAACTGGAGATGTCTTGAATATTCAAGATCTGATTCATTTTTTTCACAAGGCATCCTGATCTGTTACCTTAGAAACAACTGCATAGACATTGGAGGTTCATAGCGTATAAAGAACTGGAGAGTGAAGTGCTATGATGACTAACTTGAAATGAAGGTTTGAATAAGTGTGTGTTTGCAAGGCTTTCATATTTTAAAGGAAAATAAGGAAAAATGTGGGCTTTTCTCTTATAATATTCTAAGACGTTTACCTGACATGCTACATCTTATGAGCTAATCCATTCTTGTAAACAGACGATAGTTTATACTGCATGGTATTCTGACTGGGAAGTTGAAAATATTAACATGATGTGTTTTCTCTAAATTTATTCTGAATAACCATTGTGCACTAAAAGCTGAAAATTTATTAAGGGCTAAATTGTGCTTTGAGATATGTATACACAGCCTGTTCATAAATAGTAGAAGCTGCATCTGTATTTTTAATGGTGTAAATTGACTTTAAAGATTTAAAGGTGATGCAAACTGTACTTTCTGTGCCATGTCAGTTGTCTGTAAGTGCTGCCTTATGCCTCAGACCAGAGCTGGCTGTCAGGAGTCAGCTAGAGCAGATGTCCGGTGTGCGCACTGGCGAGACACAGCTCATAGAATGTAAACTGCAATGTCTTTCAGCAGCGTGTGGGAATAATTAGATCATCTGCATGGAAGAGAAGGAATGTCAGACCTCATTCAGGGAGATGTACATCAGGGAACAGACACCTGTGTCTCTGCTCGGGGGCAAAGAAAGAGGAAAAAAGCTATTTTGTTCACCTAGAGATGAGAAAGAAACAAAATAGAAAATGAAATTTATGTTGTGGCCATGTGCATCAGAAAAAGTGACAAAGTAAAATTCCTGCATTTACTGTTGCTGTGGGAATGACCAGGAGGTGTCATGATCTGTAGCTCCCCAAATTCCTCTCCTTAGTGTGGAGTTAAGTTGTTGAGATTGTGAGTCTTCCCTTACACAAGGCTCTGTAAACTGGAAGTGGTTTGGTTTTTTTGTGAAAACAGGCTACTTAGCCTGAGGAATGTTTTCTTTCTGTGTGAATCTGTTCAGTGTTCATTCTTGTTATAGAGCTGTTTCCTGGGGTCTTGACATTTGTGTAGAGCAGAGAAGTCTTAAAGAAATTTTTTACATTATTATTTTCATACAGTTTGATCAGTGTGGTCCAATTACATTTGAAATATGTCTCTCTTTTGTTGGTGTCTAAAGGTGGTCTTACAAGTTTCCAAAGCTCTAGCAGTGATGTTTTGTAGAGCAGCAGTACTATAAATATGTCTGAAGGAAAGGCATACAATGACAGAGGTTGTTAAATTTCCAGTGCCAGAAAACCCGTAATGATTCTCACATCATGAAAATAGTAGAGCTCTAAGTAACACTTAAAAACCAATTAATTTTTAATAGCTGATAATTTAGAGTGATGATCTGATATTTTGTGATCAGCATTATCAGCTATTCCAACTGTCATTATGGGCTTTGTCTGCTTATGTCCTTACCTTTTTAATCCTTAATATGTCTTCTAAACATATATATATATATATATATATATATATATAAAAAAATCATATTTTGTGTATGGTAGTCACTTGTATAACAGATTTTAAATATCCAATATATAAATTTAAGAATCATAAAAAGAAAAACAAGAAAGCTGATATCATCAAAAAGTGTCTGTTGATCTAGTAAGAAGTCTTGAAAAATGAGTCTTTTGTTTCACCCACTGACTAACTGTTCATTTCATTTTCCATGACTGTGAGAGTGATCTCCAGCCTGATTAATGACAGACATGCTACACCTACAGCTTCTTCAAAGAGCTGCTCCTGAGCAGACACACCTACACTTTAACCAAAAAGCAGATTCGTAGAACCAAGGCATATGGGATAAGAGAAAATCCCTCTGTATGCACAGCAGGCAAGATATTCTTTCACCTCTGACTGCTATTTGGTAGCACTGCTTCCTTCTCCATCCCTGCATCAGAAACCCCAGACCTGAAAAATATCATTCCTTTTCTTATTTTGTTCTCCTTTTCAGCTCTAAGTGTTTTTAAAGCCCTGTCACACATGGTTTTCCTATAGCAGCATAAGTTCTATTGTTCTTATTTTCCTTTTATTGACAAAATATTTGGCTAGAAATCTAGGGCCATGTTTAAAATAGTGCACAGCTTTATGAAGTATCAACACTCAAGTCCTTGTTTACAGCCAGAATCCTTGAAGATGATCACACCAGCACAGGCAATTTTCTAATAGGGAAAATACTGCAGGTATGCAGTAGTAACAATGACTGTTATTGTTGTAATGCAAAGGGAACTACTGAGGAAGGGAACAACAAACCAATAAGTGCAACACGTGAAAAGATGGTTTCCCATTGCAAGGACTTAGTAGTGTAATAGGCTGCAGCTTTACTGGTTTTGCTCTGTGCTTCCACACTAACACTTAAAAAAGAAAACACTGGTGTTGCTTTCTTGCTGGTGAGCACTCATCTGTGATTTTCTTCCCCTCTGTGCTATTTGCAGCTACCTCTACTGAAAAGCCCTCACTGGCTAAGCATCTCAAAGACTCTCTGACCCTGAACAAAATAACAGTTTGTGGTGCATAGTATAAACTGAACACAGAATGGAGCTCTGAGCATGTGCTCCTGAGTTGCCATTCTCTGGTGAGTTCATATATCAAAAAACCCCCATGAAACCACATATAAGTGTTTTTTAAAGACTAGATTATTGATATGTATCTGGTATTAACTATCTGTAAAAGTTACATTTATCTTGAACAGAGCTGACTGAAGGTGGCTGAGAAAGAAAATTCAGTATTAATCACATTTCATTTTCAAGTTTCTAACAGATATATTTTAATAAGATTTTTTTTCATTAGTGTCAAATGAAAAAATAAGTAATTACTTAACAATATTAATAATTAAGATTACTTGCTTTTAACCATCTTCATAATTTTATAATTTTAATAAAGTGGAACAGTCTTTCAGCATGACTGAAGTACTTTTCCTCAGAGAAGCTGAGAAAAGAAGTCTTCCTCTGTTTCAAGGATGATCTATACTTCACGTACTCAAGAATTCTTATGCAAAGCATGATGAAATGAGCTGTCTTGAGTATATGAGGAGTAGGTGTGAAATGTCTAACAAGTGGAGCGGAAAATATTTCTCACATCTAACCATTGTTAAGATTTCAGAAATTTCCTGTTCACCCTCAGGAGAAAGCAAGATCTCTCCAAGAGGTCATGACAAGAAGGGGGGAAAAGAAAGAAGCCTAAAAATACCTAAAGTAGGGTAGGACATTCATCTAAGATTAGTGAGTCCTGGACTGAAATCCCTGTCTTGAAACAAGCTCAAAGGGTAAATCTACATGGTTCAATGAAGTATGACATAGACACCCAAGGTAGCTTGCTCAGAACACTTCACTCCCTAGAAGCAAAGAAGTTGCGCTAACCCTGCATGGTGCTTAGAAACAGTGCAAATGCACAGGGAGAGCACTGCACTGAAGTGGAACAGCCAGGCTTCACAGCAGGTCCATGATAAATCAGCTTTTGGCCTCACCTTGTAAAAATGTTTTGACTTGGCCGTGTCTGCATTTTATACCCAAAGTATCTTGTAATGTCCAGGAAAACAATGCCCAACAAACAAAGATATTATTATTATTATTATTAATGTCATAACATCACAACAGTATAATAATTATTAATAACACAGAGAATATTTAATTGCTATAGTGCTTTATAAATATTGTTATTTTATAGTATAAATGTGCATGCATTACTTGTGATTATTTTATTGTCTCAGTGGAAGCAAGTGGGGTTTTTTAGGTATAAAATAGAACTGCTTTTGTTTCACGTTACTTTGTAAACATGCCATATGGAAGAACTATAAATGTTCTTTATGTTTCTCTGCCTTAGAGCTGTTCAGGATTAAAAGAATTTACTATCATCTTGCATCAATAAATGAAAAAGTATAGATTATTTGTCCCATGTGCACCCCCAAAACCTTCCAATAGTAAGAAAATAAAGTCAATTCCATTGGCTCAATTTTTATGAGTTTTGAAAGCAGTAACTTTCAAATACTAAACTCAGGGTTTTTTTAATATTGTGATGGTAACCTTCTGGAAATATGATCATTATTGCAACCTCCTAAGTTGTACTAGGAACAAAATATATTTACATGCCAGATAACAGAAAAAAGGTTATTATTATAGGTTTTTTTAAAGTATGTTTCCTAAACCTGTAAAAGATTCTGGGATATCATGTCTATTTCTGTTAACTCACTTGCTTATATATCTTCTAGGATAAGTGCACCATCTTGTGTTGAGTATAAATACTTGTAAAGCAGAAGATGTTACATTATAATTAATTCAATAACTTCCGGTTTTTAACTTTATGTAAATAAAAATGTTTGCATATTAAGATACAAGATATCCCTACACATACCAAAAAATTCTTAAAAAGAAGATATTACCATTAAAAATAATGTAGAATGAAAGTGTTTAAAACTTTTTGTTTAATACATATTATTTTATATGAGCTATAATTTTACATCAAAACAATATATTGGTTCACATAAAAACTAGAAAAATAACCTTTATTAATATTCTTTAAAATGGTGATTTAATTTAAATTATAGTGTTTCCATGCTGCAAAAATCCAACAATTTATCAAAGACTTGAAGTTATTAAAATACATCAGATTGAATTATACATATAGTTCTAATTTGCTCGCTTGCATTATAATCATTATGAATTGTTCATTATGCTGAACAGGCTGTCTCACTTATTTCTTGACAGAGCTTGACTTCAGGCAGCTTTGGGACACAGGAGAAATAACATATCTGCATGTTCCTGACTTACTTTTAACCTAATTATGAAACCATCTTTTCAGGGAGTCAGAAGGGTTAAAGTTGGAAGGGACTCCAGGATATGATCTAGTCCAATCCTTCTGCTCAAAGCAGGGTCAGCTACAACAGGTTGCTCAGGGCTGTGCCCAGTTGGGTTGTGAATATCTTCAGTGACAGAGACTCCACAGCCTTTTTGGGAAACCAGCTCCTACACAGTGTTTGACCAGCTTCAAAGTAGAAGTTTGTTCTTGCATTCAAGAGGAATTTCCTGTATTTCATTCAGTGCTCATTGCTTCTTGACATATCACTAGGCACCACTAAGAGCCGGTTCTGTCTTCTTTACTCCCTCCCACCAGGTATTCATACACATTGATGAGAACCCCTCTGAGCTTTCCCTTCTCCAGGCTGAACAATCCCAACTCTCTCAGCCTCTCCTTAGGTCAGATGATCCAAGCAAGCCTTTAACAGACTTTTTGGCCTTTTTCTGGACTCACTCCAGTATGTCTTGCTGAGAAGGCAAGAATTGGACACAGCACCGCAGATGTGGCCTCACCAGTGCTGAGTAGAGAGGAAGGATCATGTCCCTCAACTGGCTGATGAGACTCTTTCTAATGCAGCCAAGAATACTGATGGTCTCCTTTGCCACAAGGGTACATTGCTAGCTTGTGGTCAACTTATTGTGTGCACCAGCACCTTTTCTGCTAACTTGCTTTCCAGATGGTCAGTCCCCAGCATACACTGGTACATGAGGTTATTCCTCCCCAGACACAGGACTTTGCATTTCTTTTTGTTGATCTGTTTGAAGTTCCTGTTTCTTCATCCTGCCAAGACCCATCTGCACAGCTGCCCAACCACTTGGTCCATCAATAAGTCCTCCCAGTTTTGCACTGCCTGTGAACTTGCTGAGGATACACTCTGTCCTATCATCCAATATATTAATGAAGAGGTTAAAGAGTATTGGCCTCAGTACTGACCCCTAGGGTATATCACTAGTGAATGCCCTCCAGCTTGACTTCATGCTATTTAACAGAACTTCTTGAGCTTGGCAGTTCAGCTAGTTTCAGCCCGACTCATTGTCTGTATCTAGCCCATATCCACCAGTTTATTTATGAGGCTGCTACGGGAAACAGGGTTTAAAGTAAAGAAACATAACATCTACTGCTCTCTCCTCACTCACCAAGATAGTAATCCAATTGTAGAAGGCTGTCATGTTGGTCAAGCATAGTCTCCCTTTCATAAGTCCATGCAGACAACACTCTTCTTGTCCTACATATGTTTGGAAATGATTTTCAGGATTATTTCCTCTGTCACCTTTTGAGGGATCAAGGTGAGGCTGACTGACCCTTAGATCTCAGGATTCTCCTTGCTTTTCTTTAAGATGGGGGGACATTTAGCTTTCTTCCAGTCCTCAGAAACCTCCCCTAATCATCATGACCTTTCAGAGATAATCGTGAGTAGCCTTGCAATGACGTGAGACAACTACTTGGGGTATTGTATCAGGGCTCATGTCTGTCTGTCGTGTTTGTTTAAATATTCCCTAACCTGTTCCTCTTCCACTGAGGGTAAGTCTTCCCTGCTCTAGTCTTTCTCTCTCATCTCAAGTGCTTGGAACTCCAAAAGGCAAATCCCACCAAAAAAAAGATGGAGAAGAAGGCATTCAGTAGCTCAGCCTTTTCCATGTCCTTTGTCACAAAGTCCCCTGCCTCAGTCAGCCTCACACTCACATTTTCCCCCACCTTACTTTGGCAGCTGACAAACCTGTAGAAGTCCTTTTTGTTGCCCTTGACAGCCCTCACCAGATTCAACTCTAAGTGGGCTTCAGCTTTCCTGAGTGTATCACTGCATCTTTGGTCAGTGCCCCTGTATTTTTGCTGGAGTCATCTGAACTTTCTATGTGTCTTGTTTACGTTTGAGCTTAGTCAGGAGCTCACTGTTCATTTGTGCAGGCTATCTGCTTCACTTGATTTTCTGCTTATTCAGATAGACAGATATAGAGCTTAGAGAAAGCAACTTACAGAATTAACCAATTCTTCTGCAACCCTTATCTTTCTCGGACCACCCCCCATGCCATTCTTGCAAGCAGACTCCTCAACAGTGAAATTTTGCTCTCCTGAGGCCCAGAGTTGTGATCCTGCTTTTTGCTTTATTCCCTCTTTACAGCATCCTGAACTCCACCATCTCATGATCACTGCAGCCAGGGCTGTACCTGACATTCACATCCCTGACTCATTTTTCCTTGTTTATAAAATTATGAGGCCCAGCAGAGCTCCCCTCATCAGCTCCTTGATTATCTGTATCAGGAAATTATCATTAGTTCATTCTGGAAACCTCCTGGATTGCTTGTGCCCTGTGTGTTGCCCTTCACAGATATCAGATGGTTAAATGAGGTGGTGAAACCCCCCTATAAGGACCAGAGCCTGCGAACATGAGGCTTCTTCCAGCTGCCTGAAGAAGGCTTCATCTACTTCTACTCCTTGATCAGGTAGTCTGTAGCAGACAGACAGGAACTACAATATCGATAGCTGTCAGCCAACACTGGGCTGCCCACTAATCCTAACTCAAAAACTCTCGTTTGGCTCCTTGCTCCATCCAAGGCAGAGCTCTGAACATTCCTGCTGCTCTCTCATATAAAGGACATTTGTGTAGTCTTAGGGAAGACCACAGACTGACAACACAGGTCTTCTGCTGGGTGGGGTGGAGAGATCTGTGCTGCTCTATCTAGTTGAAGCTAAGGATAGCAGTAGCTTCCTTTTGTGAAAACATCCACAGCCTTTCCTCAGGTTAAAATGTTAATGTATTGAGGCATTGTCACAGATGACATTTAAAAATTAAGCTATCAAGCGCTGCTGTCACATACCTTTTCTGCTTGATTCCATGCCCACCTGGGTAACAAGTTCAGGGAAGCATCAGGACCAGATCCACCTTGCTGTAAAAGAATCCTGTTTACTACCAATTAATTTAACTTTTTTTAAATTAGTAGAATGTCCTAGATGCAGCATCCCAAGATATGCCTTTTCAAGGGCAAAAAACCTAATTCCTCCAATGTGCAATGGGACTGACAAGTTTTCGGCTTCCCTCAATGCTTTCATTCATTCCAGCTAAAAGCCCTCATTAGAATGGGAAAAATATATTGATTTCTTGTCCAGCTTAATCGCTCCAGGTTCAAGGGACCACAGGGAGGACTTGACTATACTAATTTTATAAACATGAACAAGATGAGGCTGTTTGTCATTAGGTTTAGGAATCTTACATTTGGGGTTTTCTCATGCTAAGTTTGCTGTTCTTAATCTGAAATTGCTCTGCCTTGCTATTCATGTAAGTTTTGATGTTTTTTCACATACATCTCCTTCCTCCATAGTTTAACAGCACAATTTAGAGAAACTTAGATTTTCTTTTTTCTTCCTTTTTCTTGCCTTTCATTTCCAGAACTCCCTGCCATCACTTTGCATAATAATCCCTTCTTATATCTGCAGAAAATGTCTTTTGTACTGCTCGATTTTTTTCTGTTATTTCTGAAACATTTCCTAATATTTTTCATTTGCTATAAAATATCTTGTCATTCCTTTCCGTGCAGAATGTCTTAAGTGTCATCTGTTTCTGCTATGCAGTTCTCTCTTTCTTCCTCTTCCTTTCACTTCCTTTACTACCTTCCTCTAGTTCTCCTTTTTGACTTCTGTCACTATACTTCTGAATTCCTTTACTTCTGCCTTGCACAACTGTCCTTCCCTCCCTTAAATTGTTCTCTTTTGGGGGTTGTTTTTCCACTATTAATCCTTTCTTTGCTGTTGTGTTCAGGGTTAAATCAGACTGGTTTTAAAGTGGCAAGAGCAAGTCATAGACATCTAGGAGGTTCTGCCTGCTCAGACACAGCAGTCTGTCATCAACAGTTTACTTCTAAAGCCTTTCATGGCACTCTGCATGTTTTCTGGTTTTTTGGTGGTTTTGTTCAGGTTTTTTTCTTCTTCTTTATGGCTTTATTAGCATAAACTTTCCTAATCTCGCACTTCTTTTTTTTCCCCTTGTTCTCCTGTCACTCCCTGTGCTTTCTCCATTTGTCATTTGGGTCTTCTTTTCTTCTGCACTTTCTAATTATTATCATGTATTTTGAATGTGTGGCTGCCTAGATCTTCGTAGGTGACCCTTTCATAAATTTTCTCCCTCTCTGTTTCACATTTTTCTTCAGAGCAGGCAGTGAGACTCTTTCTGTGTGTTGGAAAGACCCAGTTCCAAAAGCTGCTCACCTTGCCAGAAACAGATTGTAGCTAGCATGTGAAAGGGTGATAGTGCCTCTAATGGGCTCCCTATATGATGTGTCACATCATGATGTGACACAGTATCCTCCGGGCTCAGCCCTCACTGTCCCCAGATGACAGCAACAGATAGATAAGGACTGTCCTAAAACACCCTCCCTTGCTACTACGCATGTGTGCTGTTCTGTTCTTTCTGTCCAGTTTAAAGTAAAATCCTCCCTGTAACAAATTTAACACCTGACCGGGGTCGCTGCAGCTTAGGAGATGGCATACCAGATCTTTCCAAAGATTGAACAGTGGGCAGAACCAGTGTGGCTGAACAGTCTTCTGAGTTGGCTGAAAGACACAGTATATGTATACTGTTATATCCAAGTTGATGGTTGCATATTTGGGTGTGTGTAAAACTTTTGATGACATTTATTATTTGTTTAACAGACCATAACTGCTCTGAAGAAGCCGTTGTAGTCAGTTATGGATATCTGAACTTAAGTGTTTATTGAGAAGTGGATTTCTTAACATGATATATGGGGTCATTAAGTCTTACTATATAAATCCTTTGTACTGTTCTTAGCAAAACACTGCAACAAATTTCTCCTCTGAGCCAGTCTCTGTGCTATGCATATATGTTGTCACAGGAACTACTTTTAAAGTTGCAGAGGAGAAAATAGCCGTGAAGCATCAAATTCAAAGCATCAATAATGTGAGCGTCATAACTCCTTTCTGATTAGTTAAAGGTCTTTCTTTAAGATTTATTTTTTACCTTTCCCTTAAAAATAATTATAATAATGCTTTTGGGTTGTTCGAGCTAAAAAAGTACACAAAGAGTTCAGGTTTAACTGTTTTAACACTGATAAAAGTTTGTAGCTCTTTTTCTAAATGGACAAAGATCTGGTTTGGTTTTAATAATGGAATTATGAGGAGTAATTTATCTTTACTATGTTATATAATTTTGGAGTAGTAACTTTACAACCCTAACACGTAATGATCTCCCAACACCTGAGTAAGTAGCACAGTTTAGCAATGTGTATAGTTCCTTCTGATGGCTTCCAAGCTGCTTTTTTACAGTAATAAGATAAGGCCTTCAGTAAAGCCTTCATCCCGCAGCTTTAATCTGCATGATTCTCCTAGATCATGGGTTTCAGAGACACTGAAGACTTGCTTTTTTTAATCGTCACACTTGTGATCAAAGGGGCACTTCTTTACTGTAGTCTTTCTTGTGAACATAAGGTTCTAAAAATAATTTTATACTCTGTGTATAAATGTTCAGTCACTGTTGACATGGGCACTAAAGTACATATCTTCTTTGAGTCACAGGAGTTTTCTTATAAAATTGGAGTTTCAACGATAAACTTTAAAGTATTTCCCATACACTGGATCTGGCTGGGATACAGTTAATTTTTTTCATAGCAGCCCATAGGGTACTGTGTTTTGGATCTGCGGCTAAAACATGTAATAACACATCAATGACCCCCAGCCAGTGTATGGGGGGCTAACCCATTACAGCCATGAGAATCAGACTTTGGGAGAGTCCATCTTTCTTAGAAAGAACTGAAAATCTCTTGCCACAGAATAATAGACAGTGTGTGACTTGAGTGCTCTCAATGCTACATGTTAAATATACTCAAGGAACCTGTGTTGTATAGCTTTTTCCTTTTACAGGTTACATGATCACTCCTAGATGTGTGTGTTGCAGAAAGCTACATGATTTACTACTTAATGCCAGTTTTTTCTCTCTTGTTTTTAGCCCCTTGTGAAGCCAACACATTCTTTTGCCACAGTAATATGTGTATTAACAATACATTGGTCTGCAACGGACTCCAGAATTGTGTGTATCCTTGGGATGAAAACCACTGCAAAGGTAATGTGTACAACTGAAAATGTCAAGTCATTTAGACTGCATGTGATACAGAATATTATCTGTAGTTTATTCTTAAATATGTGCCAGATGGGTCAAAGCTTAGAAAAAGTAATTAACGGAGAGCATACATCAAGTAACAGAAAAAATGAAGAGACATGAAAATACTGATGGATTTTACTTTCAGTGTTTGCATTTGTTTTGCTTGGTGTTGATCTGTGTTGGTTATGTCCTTCTGGCTGGTTATGTCTTACTGGCTAGCTCTGTGATCACTTGGTCTCTGTTTCCTGTACAATCTAAATTGTAATTGGAAGTCGTATTTTGGTACTTTTGTCATAGTTACCTTTGTCGTGGAGTAACATATGGGTAGCAGGTGTCTTTCAGCTGCATGCAATGTCCATAAGAGCCCAGGTAGACTAAAAAGCCCAGGTGAAGTGGAATTGATGCTGTAGGAAAACAACTAAATTACCTATAATCAAGTGAAATTGAAGAGCAAGGAACAAATAGGAAATCAGGCATAATGTCTAGTTTGTAGGTAAGGACTAATGTTCCCAACCAGGTGCTGACAATGGTTTCTAAATATTGCTCTGTGTTTCTGGAAAAAAAAAAAAATCAACATCTGTGTTGTCTTCAGGGAAAAGAACGTAAGTAACTTACATCGTAGGCTCGGGAGAGTGCTTCCCCCCACCCCCGTTAATGCAGATTTTTTCCTGGAAACATAGGATATGCCAAATTTAGTAACCAATCAAGAAAAAAAATCAGAATGAGGTGGATTAGCAGTCAACCCATAAGTCTGCTGAAGCCTGTAAAATCCTGACAAGCAGTGCAATAGGATAAAACACAAATGAAAACTTACTACAAGAGAACAGAGCAAAACTGTGGCATGGCATAATATTCTTCAAAGAAACTAAACATATGATTGGGAAATAATTATCTGTTCTCTACTTCTTCAGCACAGAGAAAACCAGAAAACTTACCTCATTCTTTACTCATTCTTTAATTTCCAGAATGATTTTCATCTTTCATTTGCCAAGTACTTTACTATTGGGTGTTGTGCATTTATCCTCTCTTGTTTTTCTGACTAGAAGGAGTTTTGCTGATTCTAGCAAAAGGTTTTTTTTGCTGCTGTATTGCTTTTTCTAACTCTGCTACTTCCCCAGAGTCTGTGTCAGTCAGAGAAACCCCAGGTGAATCTACAAGAGTAGGCAATGGGGAGTACTGAAAATTTAATCTTTGGTATCTAGATTATAGAGATGGATGTTATTGTTTTGGTGCCAATAACTTTCATTTCAAAGGCTTTTTATTAAGCCCTTTGATATGTTTTAGGTTGCCAGGAAAAATTACACGAAACTGGGTGTTGAAACTTAATTATAGTTGTCAAGTCTTGCTATGCCTGTGAGAGACTGATGTGAGTGCTTTCAGCTTGCATTTCCACAAGGTTCAGTCACCATCTCATGTGTCTGCAGCCAGCTGAAAGCAAATCACAGAGAAATAAATACAGCAATAGGACAAAACTGGTTTTCTTTTTATTATTTTACTGTATATTTTCTGTTTTTCTTAATTCAAATGCTGAATTTTCTGGCTAACTTCCTACAAGACCCTAAGTAAAGGATAGTGGGTAGGATCAGCTTCTGGATTTTTATGGGTATTTAGAAAAGTTGTGGTAATGAATAGGTCAGGAACAAAAGGAATAACTTGCACACATCTTTTTTTCCTTTCTAAAGCCTCAGTTTGAATAACTTTTCTATTTTCTCCTGACTTAGATTTTTCATTGAACACTGTCAACAGTCCCAGGCAGCTCATAAATATTAGGACTTCACTGAAGTTCCCAATACTGAGGAGAATTTCTTTTTAAATCCTGTAAAGTCTTGCTCTTTCACTGGTCCTAATATCCTAGTTGCATGTATTTACTGGAAAAGACAGAAAATAATGAAGAGAACATCTGTAACAGTCTTAGGGGCTTTAGCAGGCAAATAGAGTTCAGAGGTGACACTAAAGCCATCTGCTTGTTATGTTGGTTGCTTTTTCTAAAAAATGCAAATAATTCTTTGATCTCATGAAGCTTGTAATATAACCTGAATATATCACTTTCCAAATGAATAGGTACACAGAAGACCTGTGTGTTGCTTACTTGGCTTTCAGGAATACTGGATTTCTTCCTTTTTTCTTTCTGTCAGTGAAATTGATTAAGTGAACTCATAGACAAGGCTCAGCTTTGCAGTAATCTGTGAACCGATCATGGTCGGGTTTATTCTTGAACTGCAATTAATGTTGTTTTTTTGGTGTTTGTTTTTTTTGTGTGTGTGGTTTTTTTTTGTTTGTTTTTGTTTTTGTTTTTTTCTCCTGTCACACAGAAAAAAGAAAAGCTAACCTATTGGACCAACTTACCAATACCAGTGGGACTATAATTGGGGTGACTTCTTGCATTGTGATCATCCTCATTGTTATCTCTGTTATAGTACAGATAAAGCAGCCTCGTAAAAAATTTGTCCAAAGGAAAACAGACTTTGATCAAACTGTGTTCCAGGAGGTGTTTGAGCCTCCTCATTATGAGTTATGCACCCTCAGAGGGACAGGGACTACAGCTGACCTTGCTGACATTGCAGATGACTTTGAAAATTATCATAAACTGCGGAGATCATCTTCAAAATGCATTCATGACCATCACTGTGGATCACAAGTGTCTAGCATTAAGGGCAGCCGTAGTAACCTCAGCACAAGAGATGCTTCTGTCTTGACAGAAATACAACCCCAGCCTGTAAAACCACTCATTCAGCCCATGAACAGGAGAAATATCCTTGTCATGAAGCATAGCTACTCACAAGATGCTGCAGATGCGTGTGAGATAGACGAAATTGAAGAGGTACCAACCACAAGCCACAGGCTGTCCAGACATGATAAAGCTGTTCAGCGGTCAGTATCAATAGATTTTTGATGAAGACTATTGTGTAAGGACCTGATTGCCCAAACATATTCACTCTTTATTCAGTAAAGACACATTTTCTTTCTTCTTTATTTATTGTTTAAATTTCTGTTTCCTGATAGCACATACCATTATATTATCTCTCTCTTCCTGTCTCTCTTTCTCTCATCTCTGCTTCTGTTTCCTGAGGGATCTTGTATCTCAGTCTTACCTTTCTACTATATATATATTTTTTTCTTTTACTATTTTACACATACCCACATGCATACACATATAGGTCAACAGAGAAAAGGTACAAATTTTAAAAACCAAAGATTTTATGTGAATCTAGTTTTTGAAAGAATCACATACATGTGGTTTCCTTGCAACTGAGGTGGCCTTGAGTATCATCTACTGTTGGTCTAGCACCTCTAAATCAACACATTAATAAATATAAAATACATGTATCCATTTTGATGCATGGCATAATAATGAGAAACACAATCCTGGGGTAAGAAAACTACTTTTCTCATGAAACATTATATTTTATTTAATGAATGACAATATTTGAAAAACTTTACTGTATCTGTTTCATTATTAAACACAGCATCTTGGCTATTATTAACACATCTATATATATGTATCTCAATTAGAACATAAGATAGCATAGTGAATAGAGATTACCCATATATTTACATAGAAAAATGCAGTTAAAAGGAATCTTTCTAATCAATAAAAAAGGAGTCAAGCATGATATTTTTAATAAAAGAGCTATTTCTACTGTATATCACACTTTGAATGACTGTAAATATGAATGATTAAAAGTTTACAAGTAAAAGAAAAAGCAAAAACATTTATGAAAATTTATTTAAAGAAGAACACAGAAACTTTAAATATATATTTGTTTCCTCTCTCATGTGTTATTTATGCACTCCTTGTGACTGTTTACATACCCTCCACATTTTCTTTACACATTAAGACATTGCTGTCTCTTAAAAAATAAGTTATTTGTTTATTTTAATCTAATTGCATGCCAGTGTAAATTACTTCATGAATGTTGATTAGATTATCAAGGATGTACTGTTTATTAAGTATCTATGTGCATATATTTCTTTTTTTCTATGCAAACATTATTATTTTGAATGAAATAGCCATAACATTCCAGGTTCTGCCTCATTGGGTCTCTAAGCAAACATGAGTCTGAGTACAACACAACTAGGGTCTAAGACACAAACGAGGTAAGTAAACATAATACAACAATTGAACCATCTCTTGCTTTCTATTTTAGATGTTATATTGCTATAATGCATGTTAGTTCTCAAGTTATATGTCAGCTTGTATGGAGAAAGCCAGGTTTGAATACTGAGAACACTGAAAGACAGATGACCAGTTTAGCATTGTGAACTAAGTAAAATCTTTTAATTCTTTATTCTTGACAGCACTATAATTATCCCCTAGCTAAATATAATCTCGATTCCAAACACATTATAAAGACAGATGCTTTGCATGGCTCTGGTGTTTCATTTAATTTTTATTTATGAAAACAAAAATTAGAGTCCCAGCATATGAAACAGTATGCAAAACTTGACAATCTAACCCAAGGCAGGAATATGAACTATCTGTTTTCAGATAATTTTATTCATTCAACCTTGTGAAATGTTGGGGGAAGGGTATGTGGTAGTACTGACAAATTTAGAGTAGTTCTACTGTTAATGTTTGCAAATTAGACTTCCTTTTTTGAGTCTTTTCTTAGGCGTTTCATTTTATATAATTTGTCATCAACACTTAATCTCAATAAACTTAATTTCAGATGTTTATAATGAAGTTATAGATAGCTGCTAGTCTGTTAAATTTTATATGTATATGTGTATATATATATAAAAGCATAGTTATGTGTATATTCATGTTTATATGTGTGTGTATATATGTATACAGCAATTTTACTGGGAAAGAATTCACTAATGCTTTTGTTGCTTCTAGATAGTTTAGGTAAATATTTTTCTTTATTTTTCCTTATAGAGAGAACATATTTTAACTGTTTTCAGACAACTACTCATGCAGTCATACGAACTCTGAATGGAAAAATCTCTAGTGAATTATTTCAGCTGTCTGAAAGACAGTGGACATCTTTCTAATTTCATTTCATTGCCTTTATCCAAACCCAAAAAGTACAGACTTATCTTACTTCCTTAGCAAGATATTCCTATTTCACAATAGCATGTTTCATTTGTAATTTGGTTGCTGGCCACCAAGTGCTCCTTAGTTTTTAAATACGTTTGGAGATTTGCTGCAAACTTGAAGAAATTAGCTCATAACCAAGACTCCCCCTTTTTTCTTCTTTTTATTATCTTATTTTATTTCAGTTGATATGGTTTATGTCTGTTATTTACTTGTATGTTGTGTGATATGTGGAAAAGATTTACATTGAAATTTTGTTATATGTACATTGTTTTCATTATATAGACTGCTTGAGAATAGTGCGCTCCTGGGTGATTTTGAACATGCTACAATGAAATATGAAACTATCGTCCTTGGAAACACCAGCTAGAGGTTTTATGGACCCTCTGACCAACTATTCTCATATCATGACAAAATTCAGCAAGCAGTGTTAAGTAAAATTACTAGAAGGCAATAAGACTTTGGTTATTATGCTTATCGGTCATTTCTCTTTTTTTTTTTTCTCTCTTCTTTTCGTTGCAAGTTAAATTCCCAATTTCAGGAACAATTTATTGAAATCAGGTATTTAGCCATTCATAATCACTTCAATAGAAATGTTTGTTGGATAAGCATCTAGCAATATGACTGAATTTGACATTAAGAAAATAATCTGCATGTATGTTACTGAATATTTGAGTTGGCAAAAATCCCTTTGTTAGATGCATTGTAAAAAGCATGCATTCACAATTATTGCTGTTACTATTCCATTTCTGTGTCATATGCTTGCTACTTGTAACTTTTTATATAAAGATACATAAAATGATGTATAATAATTTCTTACCTTGAGTTTAATGGCAACGTTTTCTTTTACCAAATTATCAAACCTTGTGTAATTTGGAAGATTAAGCTCAAAATGTAGCTTCTAGGAACTTGAAACCCTGATACATCGGAGAATCAGCTGTCTCTCACCCCTCACTTATTTAAAAGCAAAATACACTATTTTTTTAAGATCTAAATGAATTCATAACACATAAAGTTGATCACCAAAACCCAATTAAAAGGTTTATGGTAAACTTTTTGTTCAATTCTGTACTTGTAACTAGTTTATTTCCATGGCAATTATTAGGAAGTTTGCTTCAGCATAGTAGAGCAGCAGATTTTTTTCAGGTATACAAATGTTATGGCTGGGCTCCAGTTTTAGAGATAGAAATACAATCAACTTCCTTATGCAAGATAAAATTACATTCATAATTCAAGCTATAAACATGAGTAACCAACACCAAAATCAAACCCGAGAGGTTAAGTTAGTAAGGAATTATTGTAGGTAGAAAAGCCACAATTATGTAAAGTTGAAAACCCCCTCATTTAACAACTCAATAAAAATGCATAAAATCATAGATTCATTATTTATTTAAAGTGTTATCTTCCCAAATTCTGTTTCTAAACAAATCCCAGTTCCTTCTTAAACATGCTGTGTTGTTCATGGTTGTTAGGCTTTTCTGTATATAAATTGTACTGGTTATATTGAAAAAGTGGGAAGAATTCCATGTATCTTCCCAAAGCATATATAGATGGCAAAAGAGAAAACCTGAGAGACTGACATAAAAAATAAGGTGATCTATATCAGCTATTGATTGAAATACATAGTATATAATTTACATAATTAAAAATATAGGAAATCTGATTTCTACAAAACAATTTCTACAAATGTGATTTAGGAATGACATGAGAAGAAGAAAGGTTTCAGATATTTTCCTCCTTTTATGTACAGTATATTTGCAATGTGGTTTACATAATTTGATTTGAACTTAATTTGTTTGTTATCACATATTAGCTGCAAAAAACAGTCTTCTGTCTTCTGCAGTCATTGAAATTCATTGAGTCAGTGCTGTTACATGGATTTTTAGCATGCACTAATAGTTCATTTCCAGATCAGTATCTCTTTCCAAGTCCATATACTTTACCATTTTTTTTTCCTTAATCATTCCAAGTCCTATTTCATGATCTTTTCTTCAGTATATCATGTTAAGATATTTGCCACATCCATGCATCCATTATAAAATCAAGGAAGAATGAAAGGCTTGCTGAAAGAAATGCATATACATGCACACACATTTATGTATATTTATAAATATTTCCTAATGGAGATAGTATATAAAAATATATATATGAGAACTCTGAATATGTAAATTTAGCTTCGAATGAATTATATTGGTCACCTAGAAAAATGCTGAAGCCTTGGATTTTAAAGTTGCTACATATTTAAGTGCCTAAAACTCACTGAAGCATAGAGTTGGTCTAGTCCCTCCTAGACAAGCACACAATGAAATCCATTTTTATGATATTTCCAGTGAAAGTGTTGACTGAGAGAATGTAAATGGTGAAGACATGGCTATTAATAACTATGTGGCATGCACATCCTTTCTTAAAACACTAATTGCATCAGGGAAAATGAGTGAGAAACATAAAAATCTGTGTAAATAAAGCATGTCAAACAAAGTGACAATGCTAATGCTTACTTGATCTTGGAAACTCCTTAAGAAACATATTGTCTAGTAGCTAGATATAACCTTTAACAAAAATTCCAGTGTGTGAGAAAATATGTGAATACTGGGGGAACAGGGTCAAATTATAAAATTATCTATTAAAAACTAAACAACAACAAACTCAAACCCAAATAAATATTCTAGCTGAAATATTTAATTTTAAGAAATTATATGCTGTATATAGTCAGTGTAAATAATAGCCTAGTCCACTATACTGCAAACAGTAAAGATAACTTCGGTTGGTATCACACAATAGTAAGATATCTTAATGTGATCTATAAAATTCAAAATATTAAAATAGAAAGAGTCGCTGCTGAAAATAGTTTGCCTTTCCTATGAGTATTTTGTGTTATTATGAAGCCACTTTTTAAAAAACAGAAAACATTTCAAGCAAGCTAGTTCAAACAACTTCAAGTTCACCCAAGTTCAATTAGCTATAGAGAGAATACTCAAAACCAGTATTTGACCACAAATTATAAGTGAAATTTAACGTATTTATTATACCTTTTCCATTTTATGGAAAGAAGGTTTAGTTTGTTAAATAACACAGCTACACGTATTCTGTATAACAATATAGCAAATTACTGTGGCTTATCTGAGCTGGTATTGTTAGCTTCATGCATTTTACCTCATGTTTGCCTTAAACTAAAACTAAGAATGGTAGTTAGTAGGCCATTTTGGTGCAATGTGTGTGATGTATAGCCATGTTGCCAGTACGCTTATGGGTTTTTTTTCATTTTTTTCAGATGAGATTTTATTATCACATTGCATTGCCATATTGTTCATAGTTTTTCTTTTTTCTTTTTCTTTTTCCCGTGAGTGTAGTGTTATGTATATGCTTTTCATTTTAGATGATTGTATGAACAACCATTTTTCTCCACACTAGGAAATAAGGCCTTTTCAGTTTGCCAAGTCTTCTTTGCAGCATCATTTAAAAATCTCAGGAATTCCATTTTGTAAACCATTCCGGTGTAAATCTTTCCTATCTTCCTAATTCTAAAAATAGCTTGAAGAAAAGAAAAAAAAAAAAAAAAAAAGAAAAAAAGGAAAAAAAAAAAAAAGCTCTGAGAAATTATAGTACCTTATCCTTCTATTTTTCTCCATTCTTATACTGGAGATATTCTCCTGAACCTAGCAACAATGTAACCAATGGGAGGGCATTAAGAGAAAGTAGAAAGGTTGCCTGACCCAAAGAAACTGCTAGCACAAAAAGAAAAAAAAAAGGCAGACAAAAGAAACAGAGAAGTGTATGCTAAATAGAAGAGTATGAAGGATTATTGCTCATACCCATCCACAAATTCACAGAAACATTTAGCACATGTAAGTTCCTTAGCCACCAAATAAAAATGTACTGTCCGTGTCCAGCTCCAAAAGACAGCTCTAACACCTGTGCTTTATGTAACACTGTCTTGCAAACAAGAAGTTGGACTTTTCTGTTTTCTTGTCTTCTACTTTATGTGCAACCTTCTTGCTACCAGAAAGATATTCCAGCTGAGGGAGCAGAGCTGAAGGGCTAAGTGATACAAAGGACAAAACCTGCATCATTCAAAAATCTTTTTAACACAGAAGTCTGCATCTGATCTGGAAGTCTCTTATCTCCTCACTCCTGACTCAACATTTGATGTGACGTTCTGGACCCATGGCTCCACTGCTCTTTCTCGTCATTACCTTAGCATTATCACTCTTTACTCTGATGATCATTTTACATCTTTGTCACTGCTGCCTTTCATTTCTGTCCACAGTGACTTTAGTTCTGTTTCCTCCTCCAAATTCACTGAAAATGCTGAATTCCTATCAGCTTACTGAGCTTGTGTCACCCTTGCATCCACCTGGCTCTTTTCCATCTATCACTTCAGAGCCATCTTAAGCTTACCTTGTCTGTAAACAGCAAAATGAAATCATGTGATTGCAGTATATTTTAATTACCTTTAATTTATGCAGCACCACAAAAGCTATGAAGATGCATTGGAATGGATTGGAGTATGGGCTTACTAGGGATGCTGGATTTGTATTTTAGTGACTGTGCATCAGTGTTGTCTGTGCCATCTACCTCTGAGCTGGCATGCCTACTCCTACTATAGTCATACTTCAGTGTGCTGCAAAGAGAAACTCACCTCCACACCTTTTTCTCTCCCAGTGACACCTGCACCATTGTCAAGCCAAGTTTTGTTTCAAGTGCTTCTATGTTTTCTCCTCTGATGCATTTATATTAATATGCCCCTCCACACAACATAAATCCCTGCCCTAGCCTCCTTGACATGCCTATTTAAACACGTCTGAGCTGCATAGCCTGGCAAACACTTGCCAGTGGTGCGGCAGAGCTACCATCAGCAAGGTAAGAACATCAGCTACCAGGAGAAGCAGGAGTTGCTGCTTCCCTCCATTTTCTTTCCCAGGAAAAGGAGTCATGCTGATCTACAATCAAGCCATCTTGGTCACTATGGGAAAAAAAGAGAAGCTGCTATCCCCTTCAAGCAACAAACCATAACTAGGAGTAGAGAGACCACTTAAGCAGCCCATGATGAAAAACGGAAAGGACAAGATTGTTAGATTTCATTACCAAAGTAGCAGGCCTCACCAACACCGTGCTGCAGAATTGTATCTCTTCATTCTCAGATAAGAAGGGAAGACTGAAGTGCAATCCTTCTTTATTCCAGGGAGCAGGATACCACAACTGTGAGTACCGATTCTGTTCAGGGCTCTGGAAGGACTTAACAGCTGCTTGCATAAATGTAGGCAGAGAAGGACTCACTTGGGCTATGGGGCAGTCTTGTGCTGCCGCATGCGGTGGACAGCTCTGCAATATTTAGTTACTTAGACCTTTTAAGTTCACAGTTCTTCAGTCTGTCCTCCTCAGCTCCAGTGAGAGACACAGTAAACACACTCAAATATTTCTAAAACAGTAGCTTCATTGAAAAACGATTATTTGACATTTAATTTAGTTGGGTGTGAAAGGCATCCATGGCACTTGCTGCAGCTATTGTAAAAAAAGAAAAAAAAATATTTTTGCAGAGATCCTAAGTACATGTATCTGGTTAAATGAACTGTTCATCTGTATCGACTGCATCAGTAAATGAAGACACCTTCATTGCTTATAAAACTGCAGGGCCTGATTCAAGCTCTACTCACATCATCCCTCTAGGTCCTGCTTTTTTCTGAGTTCAGTGAAAATTTTAATTAGGAAAAATCAGTTTGTTGGAAGCAAATGGCTTTCACCATCTTTAGGGAAGAAATGAATACAATTTACATTGGTGAAGGAGAGCTTCATTCCTCATTTCTTGCTTAGTGCTTAGAGGGGCTTTCAACATCAGTGAAAATACAGGTGAGCTGCTTTTTCCCTTTGTTTGACAAATCAGTGATTCAAAGCAAACTTAATGCTCCATGCTTAACTGACTTATGTAATTTAGAAAAGGAAGTAAGACAATGAAAGAGAATACCAGAAATCTAAGGCATATTTTTCCAATGATCAATGCAGCAACAGTATTTTTAATAGTTAGAAGACTAACAGCTGAACATTTGGTTACTTATACAAACCCAGTCCAAGCCCCCATTTATATTATCATAAAATGGAGTTCAGCTGAGAAATATGAATTATTTTATATTTGTATACCAGTTTAAGATTATAAGTCTAATATCTAAAAATCTGTAACAAGGAGCTGTTTTCCTTTATTTGGGAACAGAAATTTTAAATACAACTGATTTTTGTGGCCAGAAGGAATTGTCTTTTTTTTCAGAGCCAAGTCTCTCTGCATTTTCAATTTTTCTTGCCAAATGGAAGAATTTTTTAATTCCTTTCCAACTTTTTTAGTCCCATAATCTACTGACTGCTTTGGTGTAGTAAACACCCTTGGGGTGGGTTTTTTTGATATTCTGAGTGTATCTGGCACCTCTTTGGTAATGACACAGTACAATACAGATTTTCCTGCAGGAGGACTTTCTTCAACTGTAAGTTGCATGGCAAAGATCCAGGCCCAGAGACTTGCGCTGTCATTTGAGAGTAACTTTAGTGACATAAGGGATCTTGTTTATTTTCAGTGTGTTGGTGGAAAGTCTACACCAATGTAGGGAAATACTGAGTGTTAGCTGGCTAGCAATAACTTAAATCTGAAATTATTAGAAATAATATAACTATGATATCTCCAGTAATAACACCATCACATTGGTGATTGAAAAAGAGAATTATATTAACATGGAAAACTTTCAGATAATAGCAGAAGAGGGCAAAGATAATGTGACATTATTGTTATATATGCTGGGGTTTTCAAATCTGTGATTCTTCTCCTTAAATTCAGCTAGAATTCTTGGGTTTACTCCTCTTCCCTTTTTGTAAAGCAAACTTTGTACTCTGTGTATGTCTATGGGATGAACAAATCTTTTGCAATTAGCTTATCTTGGTGGGGAATCAAAAGGAATAATATTTGCTGTGATAATATACAAGATACAGCTTTTTTAAAAAAGGCTTTCAGATATTACTCTTTTAGCTGAATGACTTAATGTCCTGCTGGAAAATGATTCAAGATGCATAAAAATAAAAATAGGAATGTAATCCGGAAGCTCTGCATGACTTGAGCTCTCTAAGACTTTGTTATTCAACTGGCTTTGATCAAAAGACAGAGACCTTACGAGGCATAAACTTTTATGGAAATCTCAACAGGGACATAAACTTTATATAGCATAAAGTTTTAAACACATCTGTTTGGAGTATATGGAGAGAAGAAAGGGAACATTTGGGAACATTTTTAGTGGTTTGAAAAAATTAGTGGTTCTTCTAGCTCAGACTTAGTCAAAGAGACATTGCACAGGCTCCTTTTTGTAGAATCTTGTGCATCATGATGAACAAAATATTTAAATAGGAGGTATTAAATGCAATCTTTAAGAAGCAACAGAAGTAGGTGACGGTAGTGAAAGTGTTTAGAAGTATGGTGTCTGATTCTGAACCTAGTAAATACTACCCTGAAATACTGCAAAACCTAACGTCTCCTTTGGTTTCCTTACTATAAGGCCTGTAGTTTCAAGCTACTATTTACCATGGGTGTAATATCCAATGAAGTCACTAGGAAACTGCATATTGAGGCTCTTGTCTAGTTGCTGAATTGGGATCTTGTCATCCAGTCTGTGAGGGTGGCCTCACCACTCTCTGTTGCTGATTGATTACTCAGAGATGATGCTCTTTGTGAGAGACCTATTGTCATTTTTGTTAGCACTGCAAATCCCACCTCCAGCTATGATGGTAATAATAGAAGTTTGTGGGTAACGGAGATCTTGGTCTAGTTAAGCCTTAAATATTTATCTATGTTGTCTGTATCTGTCTATATTTTAGCAGTCATAGTAGAAATAACAGGGTAGCTAATTTAATTTAAAATACATTGTGTCATTGTTTGGATTTTCTTTAGCATTTCTGAGACATGTTTATTGATAAATATCTATCTGTCGGAAGTATTTCTTGTTGAACATCATGGCTTAAACATTTAGCTTGAACATAAAGCTCTGAAGATATAAATTTTTGTATCCCACTCTCCCCTGATATTTATTAACATTTTAAAGCTCTTCAAGCCTCTTGGGAACTGTTACCACTTTGGAGCTGACTTTTGTCAGTGATGAGTACCATCTGGATCAGAAGAAAATCTTTGCATCTGAAGATAGCTAATATATTTTCTCAATGTTAAGAATAATCTCAGTACTATAGCCACATGGATCCTTCTGCTGTTAGGGGAAAAAAAAAAACCTAAACTTCCAACTAACTAGTTTTATGCCATACCACAGAGTGGAGCCACTTCTGTTCCTATTGGACAATTTGCAAATCCTGTAATGAATTTACAAGGATTGTTTTTAGACATGGATCAAGCGTTGTCTGCTAACATTCTAGTTAGGTTTACTTCATCTAGTTCTGAGAATTATGAACTCTACATTCCTAAATACTTTTGAAAGGTGTTAGCCAGACAGTTCCAACACCTTCCTCTATTCTACTTATTTTATAGAACATTTAGAAACAGGAACTACACTATTGGACTCCTTTTGAGCCTAGAAAAACATTGCATAGCTATGGCATCTAGCCAGTATTGTAATTATAGTGCATTTTTTGAAAAATGGGGCAAAATTCAATGATGTAATATAAGGTCATATTCAAGAGAACATAAGTCACAGAACCCTGGAAAAGGACCTTTTAGTGAAAAGACAGTGTAGAGCTACTTCTGAGGAGCTTGAATTTGTCCTTTTTCATATGATGATGTCTAAAATGATAAAAAGCATTGTGAAGGAGCAAGGGAGAACAAAAGCATAATCCAGAATTTTTTCTTTAATGATAATAGTAATGTTTATCTGCACATCTGCTGCTTGGGTGATGTATTGTTTAGGGAGAATTCTGTGCTGATACAGGCTTTCAATCACAACATGTAATGCTGATGCTTATGCAAGCCTCCCCCAAGCTTGTTATTGAAGTTTCATAAAATTCATAAATCCAATAAACATGATATGAGAATATTACAGCATTTTGCCTTTGCTGTTTTCAACAGGAAATACATTGTAGATTAAAAATTTGCAGGAAGCCTAAGTTTGAACAAAAGTCATGAATCTCTCCCCTCCCTCCGTTCATGCATATAGTGGAGTTTAACCTAGATTAATTTGTAAAACTGTGCTGCATATGTTGACATATGCAATCAGTTTTCTAATATGGCATGCTTTCCATCACTTATTATGCCTATCTCCCAGGTACATGGATACTCCATTATGAACACAAGAGCTTATATGTCCCCAGACATCAATAAGCAGTCATCAGATTGCTGAGAACTGCCGTTGTGCCCAATCTAATGCTGCAAGTATTTGGACTGATACTGCACAAAGAACCTGGACAGAGAAATACAAAGCAAGGCTTTCATCCATTTCTAGAATATTTCATGCTTGGACTTACAAAATGTATTTCAATTGCTATGATGATGAACATAAATTAAAAAGATTTATCAGTTTGGTTTCTGAAGATGCTGGTAATGTTTTGTTTTGGCGGAAAAAAAGATGCAGATAAAATGTCATGATGCTTAGAAAACATCTGTTCTACTAGATCATGACTAAAGAAACTCCATGCTTACTTTATTTCTGTTTTGTTACTGGGTTTTATGTCTTTCAATCACTCTTAATGAATGTTAAAGGCTGTTAGTCAAAGATATGTAACGTCTCAAAGCCGGATCTTGCTTCAGGAAGATCTTGGGTGGGCTGTACCCTTCCTGGGATAAATGCAGCAGGAGCCAAAGGGAACGATGGGTACTTGGCACTTCCCCAGGTCTGTGCCACTGCAAAGAGAGTAGGGAAGGAAAAAGTCTTGTCTGCAAATTTCTAGAGGTTTGTGTGACTCCTTAACCTTACTGTATGTCATAAACCATAACTTAAACACTGTAAATAAAGTCTCTCTTTTGTAAAAGTACTGCTTCTGCTACCATCAAAAAGAATATGAGAGGCAGATTCAAGATGTCTGACATTCTAATTTATTACCATGTGATTGTTCACCTGCATTAGTTTTTGTGAAATAGAATTGGTCTCTCCTGAAACTGATCTGGGAGGTTTCAAGCTTAGTCTCCCACACGAAAGAAAATGGCCTTTAACCACTGGGTCAAGGAATTGGACTCTTCCTTACTCCTCCTCCTTCAGTTTCCCTCTTGTTCTAATGAATGGTTGTCCTTATACAGAAAAAGAATAGTTCTCACAAGAGTAACGTAACAAAGACCTATGCAAGAACAGCTAGAGTGTTGCACTTGCAGGCGATTAGCTTTAGAATTATTTCTGTTAAGTTACTTGAATTCACAGCTTTAGGTAACACTATATGAAACCTGCTGGTTGAAGGAAGACTCTGATATTATATCTGTCTTTCCATGTTTCAGTTCTACTATTCCAGTAGCATTTGGAAGCTCCTGCTTGTGAAGGCTGGAAGAAAATCTCTAGAGAAGGGCTGCTCCCCAACAGATGCCTTAGATAGCTGAGTCTCCCCACCTGTCAGCTAAATCACTCACACCGATGACCAAGGTCAAAGAGATGGCAGCCACCAGTAGCAGCTGGAGAAATGAGACCCTGAGGTAGTGCTCTTGGTAAAGGGAAATGGAGGTCTTTCCCTGCTCCATTATTACTGTTCTTTCACCATTAACAACTGATAAATTGTCTTGCATGCAGTAAAAGGGAGTGAAGGGTTCTTCTGTGAACTTAGAGCAAGTGCTGACTGGCAGAGGGACCTGTAAGCACAAGGGGATATGCCTTTTCCCCTCAACTAATTCTGCATAGTTTTTTTCAGAGAAAGGTTCAATTTTTATTGTGTTTAAGTAGAGTTACCCTATCAGCAAGGTGTTTAGACACGTCGGATTTTAGTGCAGTACAGGTTTTAGGCACTTCAGTAGGACAGTCATCTTCTATCGGAAGGATCAGTGTCCAGCACTGTTATTTCAATGAATTAATAGTCAAAGTTACTTTCTTCATGAGTACTTTTTTCTTTTTTTTTTAACCAGGTCAAACCAAACTCAATTACCTGCCTCTGTGACAGATTTCAATAAATCTGTCTTATTTCTTTCTGCTAAAATGGGATGATGAGGGGAAGAAAACATATTTTATCTGAAGTCAGTTCCTAATTCAACTAGAGCTTCATCTTGGCCCCATTGAACTCACCAGGCTTTTTGCCACTGACTTTAATAAGGTTAGAATCAGACTCACAGCACGCAGTTTCTTATTTCTTCCAGATAACCTATTAAAATAATAAATATCTCAGGGTGAATGCTTCCTTCTCATCTACCTGTCCCTTGATATTTTGTTATTGCTTTTTCTTCTGTCTTTCATTAAGTTTTAATTAAGTGTTTCTTTGTGTGTAGGTAAAGGGAGGCTGTCTTATTTTAAAACTTTTCAGGCTATGCTTCAGTTTTGATGGTTTCTAAAGAGAGAAAAAATATGAATATGATTTTTTTAGTGGATGCCTAATCTACCAGATAGGCTTGCCTGAGGATGAGTTTGGAAATGACATGACAAATAATGGATATGAGACCAAGAATGCACTCTCTTTCCTTTTTTAATTAAAAACCAGAATGCATTTGATTAACAAGAATCCTGGTTTTCATCAAGGCTCTCCAGAGAAAATAAACCTCCTTTCTATTTCATAGAATGTCCATTGTGACAACAAGATTATAATTACTGATAGTTGGTTTCATTTCAAAACTGCAATACATTTAAATCCGTTCATTCTTTTTAAATCTGTCAGATCAGTGCTTATTATTTTACATCAGTGACAACTAAAGTAATGCCAGTAATGTATTGTTCATTATACATTGTACAGTTCATGGCACTCGTTGCTATGCTTGGCAATGCAGGTGAAAAGACTGTGATACCAGGGACTACAGAGTCAGATAAGAACATGAAGGAAGAGATGTGGGCAAAGCAAAACCTCTAAAAACATACTTAAATGCTGCTATGTTCTTCTGTAAAGAAGGAAGATTTTTCTTTGAGTGGTTGAGAGAAAGGAAAAAGAAAGGGAATTATTTAGCTTGATCTTCATTCAGATTTGTTCTAGTGACCACGTACTTGTTGGGTTGTAGTGTGCCTGCTTAATGCTTGGATGAATGTATATTGCACTCCCTTCAGGTAAATATTTGAAAATCATAACTTTGGTCTAAGTTTGCACTACAGTTACTGACTTAAGCCTTATGTGCAAGGCCAAAAAGATACTAGCTGTCTTCTGTGCAGGTAAATACAGCATATTGGTATATGCAAGATGATAGTTACAGACCTTTGTAAGGCATCTAAAATTTTTACTTGGATGTAATAACTGTCAGGGGATAGAAGGAGAGAAAGCAAAATCCCACCCAATCTACCGACTTGCTGAGTCAGTCAGAATTTATTGCTAATGGTGTGCAATGTAATTAAGTCTACTAACTTTCTTTATTCTAAAAACCTAAATTACACAGTCTACGGTGTTAAATGCATAATAGTGACTCCCACTTCTTGTAGGAATTACTGTTGGCTGCTTACAAGGTTTTGTGATGACAGAACAGTATTGTGAATTCATTATGGCCTTGTTTATCAATTTTTCTAGGTCTCCAGGGAACATTACGGGCTGATTTGAAATTTTACTCTCAAATGTATATTGTAAGATTAGAACTGCTGAAAATAATCCATTTACTGTACAAATACCTTTGTCTAATTGTTGACTTTAAAACTAGTTTAATCGATGTATTGGATGACATTGTGGCGTTATTTTTTTTCCCTGTGATGAGGGTTCTTGAGTTCCTCCTGCACACTTTAAGTTCCTTGCTGTAGATGTAAAGGGCAAGAAAGAATTTTTCTCAATACAGCATTGTGCTGTGAAATCCTCTCCACCAAAGTATTTTATCTTGACTAATAATTTTTCCTTCTGTCTTAAAATCAATGTAAGGAACATTTTTTATGTGCTGTACATCTTGGACATCTTTCAGGATTTGCATTTTGGCCAGTGTCACTGTGAGACTCTAGGGGCAGGAATTTAACCAATGATCCAGGCTCATTTTAGTAGCAAACTATATATGCCTCGAGCAAGCAGTTTGTAAACCTTGCTTGAAAAGCTTTGATGTCTATTTAAATTTCTGATAATAGACATACTTTTAATCTGGAAAGTGATAAATGGACATCCTCGGAGAAGTTGAAAACCACATCAAAGCAAATAAATGCCTTTTATTTAAAAATGCTTTTTATTTATTGAAACTTTATTTTGTCTATATTGGCTCCAGCCAATGGCATATAAACTGCATTAATTTTCTTCTTTTTTCACCTGATCCAGGTGGTGGGAGGCTTTCATTTTCTCCATCAAGTTGAAGAAACTATGGTCTGAATGAAAGAGTACTGGCTAGATATTAATTTGAACAAGAATGAAGGGATAGAAAAAGATAGAGTCAAACTGAAAACAGGCCTTGTACCTCATTTGTTCAACAAGCTTGCAATTGGGTTAGCTGTTGTGTTACTGAATACTAGTTTCTAAGCTGAACTGGCCAGAACTTGTTAGATGAAGAATAAAAAGAAATAAATGTCACAGTCATTTATCTTAAATCAGGTGTTCCTTGATGTCATTCATGACTATGTGAGTTTTAGATGTGACTAAAGTTATGCTGCAGAGCAAGAGAAATTTTCCTTTTCCAGATACTGGCAAGATTTGTAAAATGACAGTTTATTTTACAGCAAAATAATCACTTGATCATTGTTTTTTCATTAAATAAGAAAAAGAAAGAGAGCCAAAACACACCATTTTCTAATAATATTCAGGTGTTTTGGAGAGAAATACATGAGTCTGACATGATTCATACCATAGATCCAAATCTGAAGTTTTTCTGTATTTTGGGAAAGTCCTTGGATGATGAGTTTGTACTTATGTATACAGTAAATAAATCTGTTCCCCTGGAAAACAGGCATATTTTGATGTAAAGATTTAAGATCTGCTTCCTTTCTCTCTAAAATTAATTTGTATAAATGTCATCAGCAGATTTTTGAGTTGCTTAAAGCTAAATCTGAGTGGTTAAACACCATTGAAGAAATGGCTCTCGTAGAATATCTGAAGTGAAGGAAAAAACAGTTCTTCTTCTGCTCAAATCTTAGTTTAGTTTGACCTGTTTCCCGGACTTAGTGGGAGGATGGTGACATGTCTGCAAACATTTATAGACCAGTTAATGTGCTCATCTGTTAATAGTATATCCTATTGCAATTATAGTAAACTTTCAATACTACAAAGTCAAAAGTCAAACTACATAGACTTTTTTTTTATTTTGTTTTTAAGCACTAGAATGTAACTTTAGAAAGATATTTATTATAAAGTGCATGGCAGCCTGCATGATATTTTTTTTAGTGGAGCAATTAGTTATCAATTAAAAAGAGAAAATGCTTCAACTTTTGAGCTATTCTTGTCAGTATGAATATTCGAGGTAAAATAATAAGTACTACTAATGGTAATTTAATTTTGAATGTGAGCAACGGATAACACTAGAGATCTTTTGGAATTGTTGATATGCCCAGTGGTTTGTCAGAAATACAAATTTTAAACAGCAAAAGCACAAACTATGTTTGTTTCAGATTTTTATTTTATATAAAACTGATCACAATACAGATATATTTTTATATCTGATTTAATAACACTATAGTAATTCTACCCATTTACTGTCTGTCAGTCAAAGCTTGTACTAATATAACATTCACAATTCACAAGTTCCAAGAACTTAAGGATGTTATTACTATTTGTAATGTTAATATCTTTCTGCCACTTTTCATTATTTATGAACTGATTGTGCTTTGTTGTGCAAACAGAGAAAACACTTTGAGAAACCTTGTACCTCACTTTGTCTGTTAGTTTAAGGAGAAATACAACCAAAAACTTTACACAGTTGACTGCTATAATCTTTTAATTTGTCCTGTGTAGTCAGGTTCAATGCTGATCTCTCTAAAAGCATCAATATGCATCTGTTCTTTGTTCAAATCAGAGCCTACACTGTGTTTCAGAAGCATGCACTGAACAACACATATTTCTTTGGCTTCACTTGTTCTTGCTGTTTTCTCATTAGGATGCCTAAGGATTTTGACTGAACTGGTGGGATTGAATATAACTAGGAACTGAAAATGCCCACACTTAAGGCTTTTTTTATCACTGAAAAAGACCTCGGTTTCACCTTTCAAATTCCGGTGGATGGCAATCTAGAATGAAATTGTTCAGCTGAAATCGCCAGGACCTTAAGCACTCCAAGCTACCGGAAAGACATCTTGTTATTAATCCTGCATTAATGAAGAGATCGGACTTAGGGCATGATCCAGAGCCCATTGTAGTCAATGGGAGTCTTTTTCCATTGACTTCAGCGGGGTTTGGATCAGGCCTTTACTTCCTAAAATGAATAAACTTCAGTAGAAGCCTGCTATAAGAAAGTGACATCCTTTCCTGAGATCTTAGAAGATAATGAAGACAATGGTATACTCATACTTTGCTCATTAGTATGGCTATATGTATGGTTCACTGCTCATGGGGAGCACCCAATGTACCTTAAAAGTAAAACAACCCTTGAAGTTTAAGTGTTGCTGGTCACATTCAGAATACTTGATCTAGAAAGCAGAGATTTAACTTCATATAATAAATTGGTAAATTATGAGAAACAATGCAGATAAATTTCTTGACTATTTCTTAGTTCCCAAGGCAAAGGGGAGAATTTAAGTTTAAAACTCCCAGAACACTAGTATGTGAATCCTTGACATTCAGAAATAAAAAACAATGATATCACTAGAGATTTCACTTTCTGTCTCAATGACTGTAATGAAAACTAACGTGCCAACACAAATGATTTTTGTATGAGGAGTGACCATTTGCAAAATTTCTATTTCTATAAAAAGGATCTAAATATGCTAAAAATTGAAGGAAATGAAAGGATTTCTTTAAAAAGAATAAATAGTAGGGGGTTACAAAGTCCATATTTTGTTGTTGGTGTTGCTGTTGTTGTTTTTCCTGAATAAGTTTAAAGAATTTTCCTAAATTGAAGAGCAAGTAGAAGTTTAAATCCTCCCCTACCTCTTGAACCCATGTACATTCCAAGGAAAATGTTCTTTTTCAAGACAAGTAAATGTCTGAAATCCTGAATGCCTGAGAACACAGGCTGAACAATGACTTCAAGGCTTTTGGCTTCATAATCTTGATTACTTACATGATGTCTGACTTAAATATCTGCAGGAATGTCTCTTTGTCTGAGCTCTTTGCTCAAGATTTCCTTTACAGACAGCACTTTTATAGCAGAAATCTTATCTTGCTCATGCGGTTGTTTAACATTGATCTGGTGAACTATGGCCCCAAACGACTTCTCTTTCTCCACTCATTATGAAAGATATAAATATCACAACTCAAAATTACATGTATACATTTGAGCACATGATTTGCTTCTGCCTCCCTTCTTAATTGATACAAACTTAGAACCTTAAAGCCTTGTGATCAGTATCAACAAAAGCTTGTAATCAAAGCTAGAGGGTCAAAAGTGAAGTGGCTGAGAAAGCCTTTGGATTCCATCAGTCCTTATTGAAACAGTGAGAGGACTTGGACACTGTCAATTGCAATTTCCAAAGCTTTAAAACAAGTGATTTGCAAAGGGAAGAAAAGGTAGGTTGAACGATTTCTGCCAGATGTTCAGAGACATCTTAAGTCCAGACAATCCTGATACCTTCTTCTCCTTTTCCTCCTTCCAAGGGAGGTTGCTTATGCCTTCCATTTCTGGCCAGCAGCCTGAAGCAATTGCTTTCTGGTGCTTTCTAGAAAATTCAGTTTAAAATTGTCATTTTTTTAACTGAGAGTTTGATCCTCCTTTCCTAGGCATAATGATATGCATAGAGAGAAATAAAATTACTCTGAAACATTTGTTCTATCTGGCATCTCTGGAGTTATCTGTAGTGTTAAATTAGCACAACCTTTGACAAAACTAGTCATTTCTAGTGAACAAATAGTATGGGGCAGATTGTTGGTGCTTCTGAGGCGGTTCCATCCTCTGCCACAGTTCCATAAAGATGGGGTCCCCTGGCTGCAGCGGAATATAAATGGAAATGGACATGCTTGAAAATTCTGTTTTGGAAATAAAATTATATAGTGGAACTCCTCAAGAAACTTGCTTTTGTATCTAATTCAAATTTATTTTCCCATTACAAATTAAATACATTAATCTTGTCAGTCAATGCAAGTTTTACAGGAAACTTTATAGTCAAAGTATGTACCCTCATTGGGATCTATATTTCACCTGATAATTTGTTTTCTTATCAAAAGTTACTAGGTGACTCTTGTCATAATACATATCTTCCTTGATTGATGTGATATATGACCCTTTTTGTGCAGTTTATAATGTTGTGTAGGTCGAAAATTCTCTTTGAAAACTGGAAAGGTGCACTATTAAATTTTGCAAAGTTATATTCTGAGTGGCAGATTGACATGACTGTAGTTTATAATGCAACCAAACTGTAAATCTGTATACGTAAATTGTAACTACAGTCTTGAGGTTGACTTTGGGCTACTGGGTTTTGAAGGTTGTTGTTATATTGTATAGTTTCCTAAAAAATATTATGCTCATATGTTCTTTTATTTTATATAGTCTCCTCACTGAGTGTATAATTTTCTTATTGCAAGTTCTTAGACTTCATGCAAGAACACTAATTAAAATTGTGACTATATCGACTGCTGTAATGTAACTCTTTTCCTAACTTGCAAGAGAACGTTGTTACTATGCCCCATCATACTCTTGAAAAAATACTGTGATACCACTGCCAAAAAGTTTTGAAATTGTTTTCCTTTATACTATGTAAATTATTCCTGTCATCTATGTTATTAGATTTTAATTCAGTAAAGATGAGCTAACAGACTGTGAAGGGCACAGACTATAAACCTTTCAACAGCTTTGGCAAGAAAAGTCATGCAAGGAAAATATGTGTGTAAATATGAACGAGGATTTGGAGGATCATCTGTGTGAGTGAGTGATGCTATAAAAAAGGACTGTATTTAGTATTATGGATGATGATTTGCATCTTCAGCTTGAAAAAGAATCTGCATGTGTTTTACAGAGTGTGATAATTCAAAGTAACCAAATTACAGGTATATCAATAAACTTCTTTTCCTGTTGTCTACCTAAACCAAAACTTTTTATTTTTCTTTTCTTCTTCTTTGAAATAACAGAAATATGAAATGCAAGAATTCATTCATGTATGCCACTGTTGCAAAGTAAATTGTATATTGTCCCAGCTCACAGTGTTCTGCAGAAAATTTACATGCTATTGCTAGAACTTTACGTTATTTACAGACCACCTAAGAGTTGCCACAGTCTTATTTTTAAAGAATCTTTTAAGTGATGTAGCTATTAAACTATCACTTTTTCAAATACATCAGGAGTATCATTGCTAGCTTCCTGTATAAAATTAATGTGTGTGCATTAGCTGAGAGCAGAGGTGAATGGTTGAACATTAGAAAACCATTCTGATGGCAAAGATGAACTAAAAACTATGGGGAACTGAATGTCTATATAGGTTTGTTTTCTCATTGACTAAGGTTTATCTAGGACAATAACTCAAAAGCATACAGAAAAATAGTTCATCCTCTCATATACAAAAAAAAAGAAAAAAAGGTGCATATATGAAAATTAGTTAAATAGCTATTGCACACAGGGATATTGGATGAAGCATTGTTGTTGGCAAACTATTGATTTCATTATACTGCATGTAAGGATGAAATAAAGCTATAAAATAATCCATTAATGTTGAGAGACATCTTTTAAAAGTTCTAGAGAGTGACAATGTTGATTTTGTACAGAAGCAATGCATGTTAGAAGAGAAACCATACCAAAGCTTCTTAACCTGGGAGTTCACACCCAGAAAGCCCAATAACCATTTTGATTCACAGTTGATAGTCTCAAATAGATTTATGTCATTGGAAATTAATTACATTGCTCAGAGTTGGTATGTACCACAGTACTAGTATATAAGGAATCCTGAGTCTTGAGCTTGAAAGAAAGTCTCTGTTGCCATAGCCACCTATGCAAGCAGAAAATACTGCTCCTTAACTGAGCTGTGCAAACGTGCTGCACAGGGACACAAACACCCAGGAATTCAGACGCACGGCTGATGCAGGCCATTCACTGGTTTGATGACTCAGCTTCAGTACTTCTGGTGTGTTTTATTTTTGAGAGGTTTTTGAAAGATCTTCCATGAATTATATGAACAGCTAACAGAGATATGGTTTTGACACATATAAGTTATAGGACTCATTTCAGTTTCTATACTATATAGTCCCAGAAAAACAGTTGTGTGATGTTACAGCCTCTAAAATGCAGAATCTGCAGATGTTTATTCAGTCTGGCAAGCTGCATTGCTAGCTGTCAAATCTTTCCCATGCAAGCTGCTCAGAACCACTGTGAATCAACGACCACCTCTTTATTTTGACAGACACACAGACCTCAATTTTCAATAGTTTCACTGTGCATAAAAATTGCATCCTTTGCATGACTACAGTGGGCCTCTCCTATTACTCCTCTAACTATGGAAAGTCCTAAACTATCTTAATATTACTTTCCTCCATATCCTTTATAAATGGTTATCACTAATAAATTCTGGAGCTGAAGTTCTGTATTGTTGTCAACTGTTACAAACTGCCAAACAAAGTTGAAAATTGTAAATGCCATGTGAATATGATATTGAAGAAAATTACTGCAACTATGAATTTAAATTTTTAATTACCTGTTGTCGGTATTCAACTATTACTTAATCTCCCAGACTAGCACTGAACGTGTAATGCTATTTTTATCTTTTTCTCTGTTGTTGTTGTTGTTGTTTGTTGGTTTGTTTGTTGTTTGTTAATATAGAATAAACTACCCATATATCGTCTAGGGTATATTAGCTTGGAAATTGAGACAATGAAGGGTGGTTTAGGTTTAGACTGACAAACTGGAATTTTTCATTTCAGTCCCTGCAATATTACAATCCTAAACTCTGAGCTTCTAAGAGACAGAGAAGAAAGAGGTTTTAGATAAATTAGTTTATTTTGAATCCACTTCTACACACCATACATTGAAACTACAGAATATAATTTTTGTTAGGAGATCTGACAGATAAGCTATCAAACTTATCTTTTGCTTTATGTGTTTCATAAACTTGCCAGGTAAAAAGGAAGTAAAGGTTTCAACAAAGCCTCTTCAGTTTTTCAGGTACTTGTCTGTTTGTGTGTGTTGTCTTTAAATTTCCTCTTTGTAGTTTATGGCACTCTTCCTTCCAGGCTTCTAATTTATTTATTTTCCAGGAGTCACCCAGAGGAAAAATAACAAGATGTATCCGATTTTGCATATTGTCACAGCTCTGACACATAAGCATAGGTGTTTCTGTTATTGTAGGAGATAAAACGCATCCTTTTGCAAAGCCTGTGGAAATACTGAAAATATTGTATGCTTTCATAGTACCAGATGGTTTCTAATTACTAAGGCCACTGCCTGGAAGACTGTTTTTAGTCACTGACAAACTCACATACTATTTGCATTTAAATGGCTCTCAGATGTACCTAATAGCTTCACAATACGCTGTCAGTAGGGAAGCAATTGTACACTCCAATTCTATACAGTAGCTTCACTGAAGTAGCTACTAGTGCACTGCCTGTCTAGGAAATGAACATTTGAGATTGGGGTAAATATCTGTGGCTCTAGTGTGATGACCAGTTACCTTTTGCTTCATTCTACAGAACAGGGCTCCCCCTACCTTAATAAACAAACATCTCTCTATAACATGACAACCTCTTACATCTCTTTCATTATAATTTTTCCCTGGCTAATACAGTCTTCCCTAACAAAGTGAATTACTTACAAGTACTAAAGATACTGTGCCTAAAAGTCTTCATTGTACTTAGAAAAAAAAAATCATTTGTTTATATAAAGATTTCATCATAGCACTGCCAATGCAAAATCATTACGGCATTTCATCTAAAGTTAACTAAAATTTGGTTCCAAACTAAATTCTATTCAGTGAAGATTAATTTCATGGAATAGATTGCACAAAACTGCACTTCGCTTCAAAGGCAAAAACTTTGCTATGTTTCTTGTGAATCCTGCATTGGCAAAAATTTGTTTGGAGAATGGTGTAACATAAAAATGCAGGAATCTAAAAGTTTAGGCAACAACTGAGTTAACCCCAAACTTGTACACGGCCGATAACTGACATACAGCAACTATTCTTTGAGTATTGTTTCAAAGATTATGCTTCTGAATTTGAGTATTCTAACAAATTGTAAGAGATAATTGTTTTCTTATTTCTATAGGTTAATGAAGGTGATAGGTTTCTATTAATTGATTATGTAACTCTACATCCATTATATTAACCCAAATGTAATCCTTACAATTTTTCTACATATAGCAGTTTTACTTGTTCACAAATTTATCATAATTTTTTAAAAAGTAGTTAATTTTATTATTAGAATTCATAAAGAAGAGAAAACCACTAACTCCTTACAGTTCTATTATCCCAGTTAATGGTACATACTATCAATTTCTGCAAGCTTTTTAAAATTTCCAGTGATAGACCAACGTATCTATCTATATTGCTGTAGCAGGCCTACATATTGTTACTGTTGAACAACTGCAATGTCAGCAAACTGCAGGGCCATACTACCATTGTTTCAAACCTAATGGAAAGACATGTATTATGGACAGTTTTTGCGAGCTGTCAAATGAGGTGAGCAAGTACGGATGTTAAAGGAACTGTAAGATGCACAGTTAATTGTTTGCCCATAATGTATCGTTACTCTATGTATTTTTTGTAGTTTAGGGTTTTAGCCCTGAGAAAGAAGAGCTTCTCTGGGACAAAACCTCAGTCCTGCTGAAGTCAATGTTACAAGGCTCACCGAGCCCAACAGGTCAGATCTCACCTCTGGTATTTACATTCACTGTAGACCAATGTAAAATTTAGCGACAGCTCTTCTGTATTTCTCTGTTTGTTTTGGTGGTGGGGGTTTGAAATTAGCCATATCTGAAAGCAGACACTTGGGATGGGATTTTTTTTATGAGTGAATAAGCATGGATCATATTGTGGATCAGGAAAACCAGCTGCTAGAATTTCCACCACTCACACCTTTAAAAGAAATACATGCTTTGAGAGGCACATTATTACTGTATAGCTGATGGCAGTAGTCCTACATCTGGCAGTTCACATGACACGCGATGGAGGCCTGATCACAACTGACAGCGATGGGATTTTTTTCTCTGGCTTCAATATGATTCTGGAATCAAAGGCTGGCCCTATCTATAGTTTATCTACATCTTGTTTTGCTTGGTTCCCCTTGCAGTCAGCAGGAAGGCATAGGCCTCTCTAGAGAGTGATTCATTCCATCCAAAAGCAAGTGTGAGGAAGTGTGTGGAGGGTGATTCACCTGAATTATTTCTGTCCATCTACTCAGAGGGGAATGAAAAACATGACTCATAGAGGCAAGTCAAATATCTCTAATGAATCTTCTAAATAGGATCTTCAAAATATCATGTTGAAAACCTTGACATTACTCAATATAACAGACAGAAATAAGTTTAAATTTAGTTTCAAGACCCATACTCAAATTGTGCTCAAGTTTTCTAGCTGAGCAGGAGAGAAGGATGAAAACAGTTTTCCTTAAGTCTTGCCTCCTAAATAAGGTGCTTCCTACAGTGCAGGCTGTTTTGTCTTCCAGTTGCACTTTTAAAGCCATCTGTATAAACAGCAACTGTGAAGAGCAAAACTCCATTGGTGTCTGCCAGCCAAACTGGGCAGGCATATGCTCTATATTGCTGGAAGGGTATAAGAGCAGGCATGATCCCTCCTTGCCGTCTGGAAAGCAAACCGACCTAAGAATCTACATAAAAACATTGTTTACCCAACAGTCGGTATGAGTTGGTTGGTTCTAATAAAAAACTAATTTTCAAAGAAGTATTGTGACGGCTGCCTTTAGGGAGATATACTTCTGTAGCAATGATGTGGTAGACAATATATGGAATTGATCCTGACTTGAATAAATAATGTCAGAATCTGTGAAGGTTTTGTCTAGTTTCTGGCACTCCTGCTGTTGCAAAACCCTCTGCCCAGGGAAGGAGAAGACATTCTGGTAGGTATTAAATATGGTATAGTGAGCAAATAGAGAAAAGGAAGGGAACAGTAGACCCCAGATCCTGGTCCCATATCAGGAAAATATCTCTGTCCAGCAACATAAGCTTAGTGTATGTCTTTCATCTGCATGCACCCTTGGCAGGGCTGGTGCTTAGAAGACATTCAGAGGAGTGGAGCAGCTCATTTTTGGGGAACTTTCAGCAAAGAAGAGCATTTACTGGGGTTGTTCTTCTGAAAAAGAATGAAACAGTTGTTTCCACACATTAAACTTGTTTCCTGATCAGGGCAATGGAAATATTATATGAAAAGTTGTAGAGTAACAATTGCCTTTATATTTTTTGGCCATATAACTTCTATTAGTTTCTTCTGGATTATTATTAATGGCCATATCAGACCAAAGAGAAGTTATATGGATTCAACAGAGTCCTAAAGCAACACCCCAATTAGGCATGCATGCTTGAAATTTTGAAATCTGTAAAGCATATCAGGAAAAGAACTCCAAACTTCTGGAAAATCTTTACCAAAACTATGCCTTGAACTACTTACGGCTGAGTTGCATAGAGAAGAGTAGAAAATTGTCATTCTTGGGAGGTTCTGGTTGGTTGATTGGTTGGTTTTGTTTCGGGTTTTTTGTGGGGGTTTTTTGTTTGTTTGTTTCTTTCCCACTTGATTAGTTCATTCCACGCTACCTGAGCCACTGGTATTCATAAATTTTGAAGGATTTTGAGATTTACCTGTTCAGGAACAGCAACACAATAAATGCTAGCAGAACCTCCATGGAATTATTAGCTTTATAATAAATAGCTTAAGCCAAGGAGTATAAAAAGAAATTTTATCTTTAAAGGTTAAAAGAAATCACAAATTAATGGAAAAGAATGGTTGTTATCTCAGTTTTAAATACAACCTGCATTAATGGCAGACAAAATGAAAGCTAAGGCTCATGTCTTCCTCATTATGGTCTACAAAACCTACTTCTGATACCTTTATATAGATCTATCTCTCATATAGAAAAATATTATAGAATATTACTGTAGATTGCAATAAAACAAACCAATGCATACCAAACATTTTTGAGATATCAAATGTTTTTGAAATAACGGGACTGTAACAGGCACAGATTTACAGACCCATAAGACAGCTTTTGGTAATATTTTACCTTTGATCCACAGCAGAAGATGTAAGGATCTGAAAATCTTGATAGTCTAACTGAGTAGAGAACTGTTTGACTTGCAGTTTAAAAACAGTAAAAAAACCATCCTTGGCACTGCTTGGCATCGATATTAAATCAAATCAAGGAAATGAGTTACACTCAGTAATCCTGAATATGACTATGGGAGAAGTGGCATGATCACTACGACAATTCTCTAACTGAACTAAATTTGAAGTGTTTGAAAAAGTTTTTGGCTAGGCTTATGTTTTAGTTGGTGTACACATAAGGGACCTTGAAAAGAAAGAGTCAAGAAGTTGTTTGCCAGTAGGGCAAGGAATATACTTGAATGTAATGTAATAAATTTGGTGACACTCTGGGCAAAGTCATTTGCCAGCTAGGGAAGACCTATGAATAGCATGAATTACAATCAAGAAGGGAAAAAATATGCCCTTGGTTCAATACTGTAGCCATGAGTGAAGTAACTGACCACTGGGGCTATGACCCTGCCATGTGGGTCACAGCACTTTACAGCAAAGCAAGTACTGTGTTGAAGAAGAAAGAAATAACAGGAGTTGAGAAGTTATTGCTGGGTTTGAGCGCAACAGCAGTAGTTCTTGGCTCTGTTCTTACACCCTTTTGAGCAGCAAGCGTGAATCTACAGGTTCTTTACTACTCTTCAGCCCCTTTCATGCTCAGCATCTCACTTTTAGGGCAGGAAAATTCAGTTCTGGTTTTATAATCTTCATTGCCACCTTCTTTCTTAGGAAGAAGCAGGGTTAAATTGTGAAAGCAACCAAGGAACTTTTGGATATCTAGATCCATAAAGCATTTGCAAATATTTACTAAATGGCAAGTTTTCTGCCAGGTCTGCTCTCTATAAATTAGAAAATTGTTTAAAATGTATTTGCCTGGTATGCCATTCTTCTACATTTCTTTGCTAATAAAAAGGCTGTCATTCTTTAATCTTGTAATCTCAAGCAGTCTGGTGTATTAAAAAAAAAAAAAAGAAAAAAGAGAAAAGTGTATCTACTAGAACTATTTTGCTATTTTAAATCAAGCTAGTAGAACAGTGTTATCAGCTGAACCTATTAATTTCATTTTTATTATGTCAGCCTACCTGAACCTGTTTTTTTCATTATCATTTTTTCCTAGTCATCTGTCAATATTTTCTAAATTTTAGAAATTTCTTCTAACCAACAGAGCAATATCACATTTTTTCTATAATGAAGAAGGAACTGTGTCTCTCTATATGAAGTATGAAAGGGTGTGGTTGCTGTGTAAACTAGCCACCAAGCAGACCACAGGCTAATCCACTTATTCCTTCAAGTAACATTTACTTCTGGACTTGTTTTGCATCAACAGCAATTGTTACTGTCTTATATAATTAAAAGAATAAATCTTTTTCCTTTATAACATTGTTCACAAAATTCAAAGCCACTTTCAAAGCTGAAGGATGATTTCACTTGCTCTAAGGAATCACTTCCCAGCAGAATTTAATATGTATGTGTGTGCATGTTTGAGCTAGCCTGTTGCAGAATTTCTCTGTTGCCTTTGTCTTAGTTACTGCTTTAGTGAGATACATGTCCAAGTGTAGCACTATGGCCTGGAGAGAAGATCAAAAAACCCTTGTGCATATCTGGTAACTGAATTTATGGAGTCCTTTCCATATGATTTTTAAAAGCTTGTTGAATGCAACGAACACACCAAAATTACTATTCCTCAATAAACACTCAAAAAAAACCCTCCAAAAAAACCCAACCACAAAAGCACTCAATAAATTGTATCTGTATAAAACTGGAATCTAAAAATCATCCACAGTTATCAGCTAAGGAAATGTCTTTAGGTCTGAAATATCACGAACAAACTTTTTATCACCTAAAGCAGCAGTTCTGAAAGGAATCCACATACCTGAATTTAAACAAACACAGAATCCAGGTACTATTAACAGAGTTCTGGGCAGGTTGATTTGCTTTTAGTAATTTGTTTTCCTTTTGATATGGTGTGGTCACGCTACAGTAATCAAAACCTGCAGGGAGTCAATAGCGTATCGTCCCTGATGGCAGGATTTATGATGAGACCTTTGTTCATCAATACATGTTCCTGTTGATAATTGTTTGAAGCTATTGTCTCCATGACTGCCAGTCCATGGATATGGAATTGTAATGTGCAGTACTGAGCTATGTTATTAAAAAACATGTTATTGTCGTGATATGCCTCCCACTAAGGATTATAAGTTAACCCTTGCCATCTGGAAAGAAAGAATTTTATTTGTGGCAGAACTGCCAAGGACATTAGAGGACTCTCTGGAATTCTTTCAAGGAAATGTAAATTTGATCAGTACTGAGGGATTTCAGAGCTCTATGAAAATAAGGCAAAGCAGGACAAAGCCCACTTATCACATGAAACAGACAAAACTGAAGTTTCAAGAGCAGTTCTCTTGACATATAGATCTTCATATATGTAATTTCACAGTTCAGATTCAGCAGGCCAAATGCAGGGTTTGTGTAAGGTAGATAAATTTATGTGCACTTACACTCTCATAAACCTCTTAACACCCTATTCCTAGATGAGGAAATTCTAGTGTCACACATAAATCTGCTACTACAACTATTGACCTAAATTATTAATTTACACCCACACTTTCAAACAAGTTTAAATAAACAACAACAGACAAACCAAGGCAAATAAAAAAAAGGGAATCAAAGGAACCTGGTTATACTACACACATTCTGGATGACTAAAATTCTGTGAGGTGATCTCACCATTTGTTTTGGACAATTTTGATAGTAATTTTGATCTAAACTAACTGTAAACATGTAGTTTAGACCTCTTATTGACCAATGTTTAGTGTAACTGTTGAGAGGTAACTAGGCCAGAAGTTAGTATAGGTCTAGTTAACTAGAATATAATTCCTCATGGGTCATTCAGTGTCATCAGGACGCTGAATTAGAATCTGTGATGACTCATAACTTGCATGTTTGCAATGCACTCTTAAGAGTGTTATTATTGAAAAATAACTGGCTTAATAAGTGTTCTTTTGTATGTTTATTATTTCAAAATACTGAAGAGAAAAAGTGCCTAGCTTGTGTTTTAGATGGATAACAAAATAGCAAATGTTCCTCACTCAAAAGGCCAAACATTAATAGACAATATTAAAAAGATTTCAGTAACTTCTTCTCTGTCAAGAAACACTTTTGTCTGTTTTCTTAAACAATTCAGGATGAGAAAGAACATTTTACAGAAAATAAAAGCAATGACATACCATCTAGCAGAAGGAAAACAAGACAATTATTAATGACAAGAGGTTAAACAAGCCTCATAAATCATAGTTTTGGTCATGCAAAAATTTGAAAATCTAAATTTTAAATGAAGGAGAAATAATACAGACCCACTCCTTTGAATTCAATATTGAACTTGTCAAAGGGACCTAGAATACAGATAGGTGCCATATCCCAGTATATAAGCATTTACAGGACCAAGACCTATGATATAACTAATCTCACGGCAGCATCATTTGTCAAGCAAAAAATGAAGAAGTGCTATTTGGATTTCTCTGGACACTTCTGTGAAAAAAATCTTTAATTTTTGTGGCAAGAGTGTCTTCTAAAGTTAAATATATACTCATGATGACATTTTCATACCATCTTTTAGGTTGTGAGAAGTGTGACAATTCTATGCGTGACATAATTATTTCTCCTAAGACTGAAGGGTTTTAATGGAATGAATCTGTCACTCTACATGTGCTTTAGATAGGAAATGCCTCTTTCCTCATCTTGTGGGTCAGTGAAGTGAGCTTGCTTTGCCTGTCACAGGGTTTGTTAAACTATGGTGTTGCCTTATCTTTGAAGAACAGCTGGCTAGTAAAAGTTGCATATTGAACTGCTTGAGCTTGTTCATATTTCAAAACATGTTTATATCTGTCAGTGAGCAGTTTTATAACATCCTTCTTATATTTTACATCAACAGTATTAACTAGAACTCATGTTATTCGTTTGCTATTAAAAATAACAGATGGTACACTAAGCTGTTTTTTCTTCAATGTAAAGCATACACTCAGTTAACATTAAAATATGTTTCTGCTCTGAAAAGTGGCTTTTCTCAAATATACTTTATGGATTCCACATTTCTTGTTTCTGGATGATTTTTGGATGAAATCGTCTCTTCTTTACAAACTATAAATTGGGTTTTCCAACTGCTTGTAAATTTAGGTGGTTTGTGAAAATCACTTGTTTTTACTGGTTCCAGAATCCACAAAGGAAAAAGTTTTGTAATAAGGATTTAGGAACCACTTTTGTTTATGTTATGCAGTCAGGCACAGATTCTAGATCAGTCCCCAGACCTGTACTAACCTTCCTAAAAAAGAAGAATCAAAATAAAAATATGTAAACCAGAATGTGACTAACTCTTTTCTTAGACTAACCCTTTTCTTAGACTAACCAGCTAAACTCTTGAAGGATTTCTGTCAGCTTAATGGAGTCCATACCAGCCTGCAGCTGGAATTGCCGTCACACTGTCCGTCACCCCTCAGAAAGTACTGTGGGCTGCTGGTGTTTGCTTAGGCAGCATCTAATACTTAGACGGATCATGTGTCTTTGGCTGATCTGGCAGATGAAGTTTCCTTGCTGCCCAGATAATACACGTAATTATGAAAAAACTCTCGTCTCTCATTGCTACCTACATTAGGGTTACTTTCTAAGGTTTCTGTTTTGATTGCGCAGCTTTGGTTAACCTCTTCATGGAAGGTAACAGGAGTTGCTGAGAGATGTTATCTGATAACTCTCTCTGGTTTCCATTTATATTCTTAACTTTTTTTCAGACAGCATGGTGGTATGGAAGCATCTAGCATAAAGTTAGCTGAATGGTTTACATTCTAAAAAAGCTTGGAAACTTTGGAAAGCTGTAATATATAGAAAAAATATGAAATTGATGCATTTTGATTAGAACAGTCGATAATTTGACAGTATACAAGCAGTGAGTGCAGAGATTCAAGAGACAATGTTATCGTTGTCAGATCTTACCTCTTGTTTTGCTCCACTTGAGAAAGAGGTATGCTGAGGGAAGACATGTAGAATATTGTTGGCAAAATACTTTTGCATATGCTTTTTTATTGATACTTTTAATTTTATTTATGCTCTGACAAACTGGTATTAAGAAATTGCTTTCTCTGGGTTGGGATACAACACTGCAGAATATTTCCTAGTTAGTTGCCCTGTGTAAACTTTAAAGATGTAGAATAAGTTGCATTCTATCACCTTTAAAACAACTAATGTACATGTTCTTCCTTCCAAATAGAAGCGTGAGAGAGAGAGGGATAGACTCTAAGCACAATTCAGGAAGCATTGAAAAAGTCGTGCCGCATTTGATCTTTTACGAAGGATAACAGAGACACCTAATGGCAAAGAAAGGGAACTTGTTTAACGTTAATCTGAACAAAACGTGCTTTTCAGGGAAATTCGAGGCAACGAGATGTGCGCCAAAGGAAATTTTCCTTTTCATATTCCAGTCTGGTTATAATATAGATTGATGCAGAAAGGATAAGAATTTATGCAGTGAACAACAGTTAGTGATAGTTGTTCCCTGATCATTTCTGTGGTTCAAAGTTCTCGCCTCCAAATAATTTATTCGAATTTTAAAATTATTTTCTTGTCTTCTGTACAAATATCACTGCAAAAATGTTTGGTTAGTGGTGAAATAAATTTATTTCTGATTTATTTCAAAAGATCATTCAATCAAAATATAGTGCTTTATCAAAACTTCAGCTTTACTGAATAAGATTTTTGACACAGGTCCAAAGAGTTAAGAAGATATGAAAGAATTTATTCTAAAGATTTTCTTATAAGAAAAGAAAACAGTTGAAAAGGAACCATCCATGTTCTCTGTCTTCTTCCTAAAACTGTGGTGGAAGAAGAAATCAAGTGACAATTAAAAATCAGATTCCAGCTGTCCATTAGGAGGCAACGACTGAATTCAAACAAGCACATCAGGTTCTCATACAAGCCAGGTGCAGACAGTACCTGAAACAGTGCATTTGGAATAGCTGCCTTGCTAAGCAAATGTTACTCTACTGGCATCAACCAACAGAGAGCTCATCAAAATCTCAGTGATACATGGAGGTGAAATGTTGAAATAATGGGATTCCTGGGTAAAATAGAGAGAAAGGAAATGGGCAAAGACTAGCAGTCTACAACCTTTATAAAAATCCCATGGAGTTATAGACTTGCATAAAACATGCTGAACTCTCACATTATATGACAATGAAGTGCAGGGACAGCCTTCGGTGTGTTTAAGATAATGGGTTGCACAAGAGAAGAAAAACGCATAGTTGGCTGCTGCTACTTCTACTATTAATCAACAAAAGAACAAGGGTGAGCGTGAGGTCTTCTCCATGCTCAAGCATCAACTAGAGCAAAGGGTCAGAAATTAGCAAATAGATTATTGCAAAGTACTCATGCCAGCAGCAAGAGAAAAATAGGACTTTTGTTCTGGTCACCTCTTTGCCCCTGGGAATGTCTGGCTGTTCCTTAATTAGGCTGGATTAAGGGGTTATAGCCTAAAGTGAAAGTGCTAACCTCAGCTACAAAGTATTAAAAGACATTCATAAAATGCATAGTTACTCTATAATTCTCTTCTGATTTCTTTACTTTTAGATTAATTCCTGTAGCACACTACTGATTTCATGCATACTAGACTGGTTTAAAAAATGAGCAGGTTTTGTGATTCATTTAAGGACGTGTTTAAAAGATTGTTTATTCCAAAAGGCTTCAGACTCTTTTTCTAATTACCTTTCTATGGACAATCTTCTAGTTAAAAAATATTCAGTGTTATCTGGCTATGTTTTCCTGCTCTATCCTATCCGCATAAAAAGAGAGAGAATGAAGGCTGAAGAAAAAGAAAGGATCCCATTTCTATTTTCCTCTTTCTCAACAATAAAAGTCAAAGAGGTATCAATCCCACAATAAATAAAAAAAAAATGGATGGAAATAAAAAATTGGGTTTCTTCCTTATTGAACAACTCCCGTTCAAAAATGGTATTTCTAAGCTTTTCACAGATTTTCTCATCCATACCAATCCTTGTATCATGTTTCCATATAAGCACTCTATAAGTGTCATGTAAATGCCTTTTCACCTCCTTTTTAATTTCAGTATCAGTGAATAAAAACCTCAGGAAACAGTTTTGTCTAACACAGAGAAAAGTGAATTCTTCACCCAACATGTATTTATAAATACAGAGGGGCTTAACATAAAGCATATATTTCCATTTTGAAATGTAGTCCTTCACAGATAATTTTCTTTATCATGAAATTTACTGGTGACAAATATATGGGTAGAAAGACAATAGATAACTCATGATTTGTTGTGCTTTTTAACACCTCTCTCCTCAGAAAATACCTATCAATAGACAAGTCTATCCCAGTCTAAAGCTCTGTGCTTGGTCTGACCAGGAGCTTTCTGCACCCTTGCAATGCCTCCTCCTTACAACACTTTAAGTCTCCAGTTTGCCAAGATAAATTTTGAGTCTAATTCATACAAACTGGCATCAAGTCCAATGGTGTCATCGTGTGGAAACACTTGTGTGAAAAGGCAACAAGCGCTTCAAATAGAAAATTAAACAGGCAACATTGCCTGCACAAATCTTAAAAAATACTTTGGTTCAGACTCAGTAATCTGCAAGCAGTAAACCGACCTGAGCCTAGAGCTGTCTGTTGACTTTATCCCTAGCTTTAATCACAGCCATATAGCTCTTTCCAGACCAACGCAAAGCTGGCTGGCCTTGCAGACACTTGCATTAAATTTATGCTAGTGCCCACCCTACAAACAACTACACTTCTAAATTATCAGATCTCTGGAACAGTCTTCCTGTACCCAATGCCAATTCCAGAAAGCCAAACTAAACCAAGCTAAACCAAACCAAACCAGATTTTCTCAATAGCATGTTTTATTTCTCTTGGAGGCAGCATCCAAAGCTGTGACTCACCAGTCTCTGACAGTCCGAATGACTGAGCCATCCTTGGCAGAATCAGAACAAATAGAGAAAACCAACAACTGTGGGAATCAACTCAAAGCTGGCCACCCTTGGTAGCCCCAGACACCACCACTGGACCAGGCTTTGCAACCCTTGCTGGTTGCAGCACTAATCCTGAACTAGCCAGTCTCTCTAGACACAGCCCTTAGCCTACAGTTCTTTGCTAGCCTGAACAATGCTCCCAACCCTAATCTTCTCATTTGCAATTCCAGAGCAACACAACGCAAACAGATCTGCTGACCTATGCATTAGTACTATAACGGTGACCTTTAAAACATGCAAACACACCCTTGTGCAATCTGAACCAGAATGAACTCTGGTAGTCCCTGCTGAACACAGACCTAATTTTAGGCTTTTCCTGGTAAGTAGCAGTCTCACAATGGACAAAGGCAAACAGCCCTTTGTGGCCTAGCCATTAACCTAGTTTATTGGCTTCTTGTCATCTACACCCAGCATGACCTAGCCATAACCTAGTTTATTGGCTGCTTTTCATTTGAACCCAACGTTTATTCCTAGCCGCATACTTAACACAGTTCTAAGATCTAGCCTTGACAATCTCCAAAACTTCTCCACATGTAACATTTGGGGAAACATTGAGCCAAACTTGGATTATTGTGGCTTGTCATCAAACTAAAACAAGAGGGTTTGATAGGTTTTGAAGGTAAGGTAAAATGGAGGATCTTCCAGGAAATGGCTTTTGCTTCTATATTCCTTAGAAGCATGTGCATACAAAACTTCAAACACAGCAAATGATTCCCACATCCAGAGACCCACTGGGGAAAGAGACTGAACAAGTGTAATGTATGACATGACTGTCCTGTGTTCATATATTTGCATTAGCATTATTTCATTCTAGATCATCTGGATGAAAGGTTACTTTGTTCATAGTTCTGCAAAAAGAAATTACAGTTTTCATCTTCAGAATGTTTCATGCTTTCTCTTGTGTGTCTTGTATGTGTGGATTGTTATATTTTTGGTCCATAACTTTTGTATGCTCAAAACTAAATTCAGTAGGTAATAGCTGACATGACAGACCAGAGTTTCATTTTTAAATGACTATGGCAACTACAACTGAGATCTGCATTCAGCATAAACAGCATATCCATCCATAAAGAAAATGTGACATAGAAAGTAAAAGTAAACATGATGAACATTATAGTAACTTTTCCTTACCAGCTGAAGCAAAATAAACTTGCATATTCATTAGAGGGGGAAAAAAGACTTGAGGACAAGTGACAGACACTAGCAGAAAATATCACCTACATTGAAAATCTTAGCTGACATTTTCAGAATTCTCCCCCTCAAATTAATTGACTCTAAAGACCAAATACTGCATGAAGACACCTGAAAACTAATTTTAATTTTCTGAGACAATTTCAGACCACTGCTACAGTAAGCAGCAGCGCTGAACATGTGAAAACTTCCCAGACTAAAGAACATTGTTGTAAATATATACTGATTATTGAAAACATATCTTATGCTGCCAGAGATGAAATTACATCATAGATATTTAAATGAAGACTGATTATTTTTTAGAATGTTTTGATCAGAATTTTTTAGAATTGTGGTAGAAGTATGACATTCCTTAAACTGTTGCAATCAGTTATTATTTTGCTAAATAAATAGGATCTTTTCCATTTCTTCCCTGTCATGAGGTGGAGGACTACAAGATTAAACCTATCTCAGACTTAAATTTTGTGTTTCTAACTACCAGGAGGAGCTGACATAATCTTTGTAAATAAAATTTGGAGAGCTTAGTTGATGATAGAAAGAGTTTTGTGAAAGTAAGGCTATTCACACTCTACCATCAAGTAAAGAAGAGAAGATTCTTTCTTCCCCACCATTAAAAATTCTTCTGATCCATATGGAAGTAGTGCTGGCATCTCATCAAACTTCATCTGGACTCATGGTTCTGTGTAGTCTTGTAGCAGCTTTTTTTTTGTTGGAACTTCCAGTTTCAGCCTATTTTGTGTCTGATTGGGTGTCACTACTGGAAGAGAGGAGGAGGAGGAAACTGAGGAATTCCCCTGGCTCTAAAAAGTGGTAAATTATGTATAGATATATATAGCTAATTTTCAGATATGAGTCTCACAAAACACTGTCAAAAGGGAAGAGTTTTAATGATAAGGAAGAAGAATATTTTCTATCAACCATTGCATTTCTTTTACAAATATGTTGCAATATGCAATATTGCTGAATTGGATGAATCTTGATCAATCAGAGGGCCCAAACACCTCTGAAGTCAGCTCTGCTTTGAATAGGAAATTGGACTATGTGATTTTCAAAGACACTTTCTAATCTATATTTTTTCTGTAATATGGGGTTTAAGAAGACCATGTGGAAAATATTACTTTTAGTGTTTCTGTCTAAGTCCTTTAGTTACAAGAAGAGATTCTAGAACTTAGTAGAAGATGGTTGTGTTCACGGGACAATAAATTAGGAAAGGGTACTTGGTGCAGACAGCTTATGTGACATTGCACAAGTCACCTCGTAAATCTTCATTTCAGTTTTGCTTTTTGTGAGGTTGAGTAAGTAGTCGTCTCCTCTTTCTGATGGTGATCATTGAGCATAGTGATGGAAGTACTCAAAAAAGCATTAAATACCAGCCTACCTGTGAAATAAGAGAATTGGGTCCAAACTATAGTGATCTCCCTGCCACTGGATCTCTTCAATTGCTCCCTTTCTTAAGAGGAAAGGGAAAGCATGATCTAAATCATTTCCATGAAAACAGTGACAAGACTGGGTTGATACTAGAGGAAATACTTTTTTTCATGAGGAGAAGGTATTTAAGACTTTTTTTCCATTGAACATGGCCTCTAAGCTATCTAGTATACGGGGTAATTGCTTCAATTTCTTTTTTAGTAAACTGCTCAATACACCACCACAATTATTACTAGGCAGTTGAGATGACTTTTGGGACAGATTTGAATAAACTGAAGCTCCCACCTGTACTTTACAGATGTGAAGTGCTGTCTGCGAAAGGCAGGATTTTGCAAAATCAGTCATCTCTGCCCTGCTAGTTTATGTGCTGTCAGAGTAATGGCCTTGACATTCTCAATATTGTCAGCAATAACGCTCCATTGACAAAAGAAAAGAATGAGGGCACATGCAGCCCCCGGTCTGATAATTGGCTTTTTGCCCTTCATAACATGCCATGTGATGTGTACGGTTCTGTATGTTGCCCTTTACATGAACAAGTGCTTTGGGGGAGCTTACATAATCTTCTGCACGACTGGGTAGGCACCAGCAAAGCCAGCTCCCTAACTCCTACACATCAATCAAACCAATCTGAAATTTGAATTAGATTAGTTCTGTCATTGAAATTATACTTTGCCATTGTAAATCCTGAAATAAATAAATAAACTAAAACAGAACTTAAGTCTACCATAGCATTTCCTGTAAGAAGAGGCACATGAGTAAGAAAACAACTGCAAATTTCATAGTTCTGTTATCTTCCTGCTTAACTTCATTGCCTATGGCATTTTTGTAAACTTTCAGCATCTGAAAGCCAAAGAAAAGGTAAAAAAAATGTGCTTTTTATTTTTTTTCTTTTTTTTTTCTTTTTTTTTTTGTTTTTTTGGTTTTTTCCTAAATGTCTGTTACTGAGAAGAGGAATGGCTTTTTCTTGGTTTTCACTCTGGAAAGCACGGTGGGTTGATATCTACAAAAACTGAAGTAATAAAGCCTACTTTCAGATTTGAGGTGCTCTGGCATTTTTCCTAGGGCTTGTAGGTGATTTTGTTATTATGTCAGAAACTGCTACCATTCCTTTGGCACTGGGTGTGACATCTAGGGAGAGCTCTCAAGCAGTACGAGGCACACGCCACCAGAGGGTGCCAATTACTTCCATAAGCAGCATCCCTGAGCTCTCGGAGAAACGCTACATTATGTACGGCATGAACGTGTTCGGAAGGTTGTGCTGGGCATTATGCTGACCGCCAAAAGCCTCTGGGTGACACTTCTCAGGAGCATAAAGCCATGTGAGCCAAAGCATGCAGCACACAACCCTGCGATCAAGGGCAGTGTGGCAAATGCCTCTGGGCCCAGTTGCGGGGACAGGATCAGGGGTATGACTTGAATGACTTCCTGCAAGTCCTGGTTTAAAGCATATGATGTTCCACAGCCAAGAAGCCTCCAGGCAAACAGGTGAGTAACAAAGTGTGAGGACACAGGGATGTGTTAGGAGTGGTGACCTTGCAGAGTAGGCAGCAAACTCTAAGTGTAGCATCTTAAGTGTGGTATTTCCAGAGTTTGGTCACCTTTGCACGTGCTGCCTTCTCCGTGAGTGAAATTTCAAAGAATGCGATGACACGGGAGGTTTCCTTGTTACGGGGCAAATAATTTGACAAGGATCTTCCCTTGTCCTTTCCTCTCTGCTGCTGCAGTTGTTCCTTTCTGAAAATGCTCCTATCACAAACAGCCTTAGCGCTTCACAGACCCTCCAAAGAAGCCATTAGTAGGAAACACAGAGAAAGGAATACAGCTTTGGGGTTAATTGTATTGAAGGAACAATACATAAATTATGAGCATTTTGAAGTGATAGTAATCTCATAGAGCTCTACAGTATTAAAGAAGTCTGTGCTCCAACAATTTGAATTTTGTTTTTCTTTTTAACTAAGATGTACTCTGTGCAGAAAGAATCTGTAATACTCAAGCTGAGTGAAAAATACAGTGGTGGTCCTATTTTGGTTGTTTGGGGTTTTTTTTGGTTTGTTTTTTTGTTTTTTTTTTTTTGCGCGCGGGGAGGAGGTGTGTAGGGATGTGGTGGGTTGACCTTGCCTGGCTACCAGGTGCCCACCAAGCTGCTCTCTTACTCCACCTACTCAATAAGACAGGTAGAAAATAGGATTAAAAAGCTCATGGGTTGACATAAAGACAGGGACACTGGTTACTGATTGCTGTGACAGGTAAAACAGACTCACCTTGGGGAAGATTAATTTAATTTATTGCCAATTAAGAACAGGACAATGGGAAATAAAGACAAAAACTAAAACGCCTTCCTCCCACACCTCCTTCCTCCCAGCCTCAACTTCACTCCTGCACTCCTGACTCCTGAACCTCCTCCCTCAAAGCAGTGCAGGGCAATGGGGAATGGGGGTCATAGTCAGACCATAACAGGTCTTCTCCACTGCTTCTTCCTCCTCATGCTGTTCTGCTGCTCCAGCATGAGTCCTTCCCCCAGGCTGCAGCTTCCTTCAGGGCATGTCCACTAGCTCTAGCATGGGGCCCTTCCCAGTGTGGATATTTGTGTCGTCATGATTCTCACTAGGGGTTGCAAGGGAGCCTCTGCTCAGGCACCTGGAACACCCTTTTCACCTCCTCCTTCTCTCGCTTTGGTGTTTGCATGGCTGTTTCTCACACATTTTTCTCACTCCTTTCTCTCAAATGCTGTGCAGAATAATTTACCCTTTCTTAAACACATATTCTCAGAGGCACCCACCCATGGCTGGGGGTCTCAGTTGTGCCCGGAGGGGGTTGGTCAGTTGGAACCTGCTGTGCCTGGCATGGGGCAGGCCCAGCCTCTCCTCACAGAAGCTTCCCCTGAAGTCCCCCCACAACCCCACCAGTGCCTGAGCACCTGCATGCAATACGTGGGATTAGGGAAAAAGCTACAGCATTTATACCAAGGTGAAGGGGGAAATGGACAAAAGACTGAAGAGGGAAGGGGCACCTGCTGAGTTAACCAGAAGTCTGAGGTTTCCTGGTTGAAAGAGGGAGCTGCAGACTGTACAGCAGGGCACCTGGGTCCTGCAGGACACCAGGCAGGTTGTGCTGTATCCAGAACACTGGAAGAGTTTTCTAATGGAGAGAGGAAGGGACAATAAACAAAACACTTTGTAGGCAGTATAATGAATAATAACCTCATTTCATTTTCTCTGAGGGATTATTTTCCCAAAAGAAATAGCAGAATCAATTTAAGAGGAAGATGGAGCAAGAAGAAAGTGGAGGTGAATTAAATTCAAGACTTCTCTATGGCCTGTGGCACCCCACCCCTGTAGAATTTGACTAGTTAGCATTACAGTTTCACTGTGAGGTGCTTTTGTGTTTTACCTGGATGCACATGAATTAATTCATGTGTCCACTCACATCCCATGCCAAGCCACCCTCTGACCCAAGGTAATGTTATTGACATCTTCTCCACTTTCCAGCAATTAAGTTTCTTCCTGGACAACAATGATAAATCAATTAATTGTCTGGTGATTTAGTTTTAGAAAGGTTAAGAACTGCAGGTAACCAAATGTGTCAGTGACAGGAATCTCATTCTTGGCTACTGGGACTGTCAGTGAGTAGTTTTGACCATGACCAAAACACAGCAGGGAAGGATGCTCACAGTTGCCTGTCTGTTATCACAACTGTAACTGTGAAATTTGTCCTACTTTGAATGAAGTAGGACTTCTTACAGGCTTAAAGTTAGAGCCATAGTCCTCTGCTGAATCTAGGTCAAAATGATGATAGGAAGGAGCTTGCATAACTAATGTGTTTGTATCACATTACCTTGTGCCTCCAGCTTCAGAAAAGGTGCCAGGTGTTTCCACACAGCTGCCTCTGCTTGGAGCTGACCATGCAGACAGAGGAAACACATTAGAAAATAATTGTCTGTATGTGGGGAAATGTTAACTCTTATGTCTCTTTAAAGCACTGTAAGTGCCCATTAGTGAGGAAGCCAAGGAGTCAGTTGTTCTCAGGAGGGATATATCAGCATTCACTGCAGTGCTTGTGTTGCAGACCCTGACTTTGTAATGTGACCGATCCCTCATTACCAGATCTGGAGCTCATGTGATCTGGAGTGTCATCAGGAAACATCCAGGGGACCAGATCCACAAAGGCAGTGAGTGAGACACCTTCCTGTCCTGGATCTTCATGTTAAGTAGGTATGGGATTCCCTCCAGAACATCTGCATATTTGGCAACTAAAATTGTGACTATTTTTGATCAGTTTCTGGCTGCTTCTATTGCACATGAAATTAACTAATTTTCTAGTTTTCTTTATTGTCTTTGGTATGATGTAGATTTGTTTAGACTGTTAGGAATGTACAGAATGGATCAGACAGTTTTTGGCAAGAAATTGCCTGTCTGGGTTTGCACGGCATTCCCAAGGCATTGACTGCAGGTTCATTTGCATCACACAAAGCTGTCTTCAGAGTCTTGGAGACAAGGAGGCCCTCTAAGACAAACTCCAAAATGACCCTTGATGTCAGTGGGACATAAAGATCTTTTGGGGAATGGAAAGTGATTTTAAGTAGATCACCCATGATTTCTGACCTGACAAGGGTGATTGAAATGTTATATGGAGGAGTTGTAGATTGATTTCAAGTGATTGTGGGTGGGATTACACATGGAAAGCATGCCATTCTCCAGAGTTAATGAAATTCCTTTGGTGTTCATGGAAAATGTGGATATTGGTCAATGTAGTATCTGACCATGATGTGTTATTTTTTTATTTATTTCTGGTGCCTTTTTGCTATAAATAGTACAACTTAGTAGGAAGATGACCATCAGGAGAGATGATACTTGGACTTTTCCTTCTTTATACATAATTACATTATGTTCATTCCTTAAAGACTGGGTCAGGTAAAGCCATTTGAAAAGGAGATTGTTCATTGCCTTCAGTGACTACTGATCTTGGTCAAATGAAGAAGACAGAAGAAACTGCAAGGGGTGTTGGGAAGAGCTAGAGGAAAGGCTGTCAGCAATTTAAACAGCAAGACTGTAAGGCTGCTGAAAGGAGCAGCAGGAGGCCGATTTAGTGCAAATGGAAAGGCTTCCCTAAGCTCCTTTCCTGAGCTGTGCAGAGTTTACTGCAGCTCAGGAAGTTACAGAGCAGCTCAAACCAAGCCTGGAAGAAAGATTTGCTTGCAAGGACATATGAGGCAATGGGTGAGATGGGTATGTATCCTCTTATCCTCATTATGCTTGCCCAAGTCATGTTGAATTTTCTTTGTTGAAGTTGGCTATCTTGGTTTATCATTTAATAAAATTGTGTTTTCAGAACTTAAAAGTCTTGGTCCATATTATTCTGCAGAAGAAGGTCTGAACACGAACATCTCAAGGGTCTCACAAGCTCAGGAATCCATCACAGGCTTTTTAAGACAATTGTTGTTTATGAACTTTCTGTGTATCTGAACTCTGCCTATGTTTTGTTTACATAGCTTTCATTCCTGCTTCCTTCTTTTCATTAAAATAGTCGTAACATTGTTCAACTTGATGTTACAGCAGAGCTGTCAATTACATTGTCATCATACATCCTTCTTTTTTTTTTTTTTTTTTAAAGTTCATCAGTACTTCAAACTTAATAAATGAAATCAATGCAAGTTGCCAAAAAATTTGGTGGAATCTTAATTTCTGTGTGTCTGAATTGTCTGTTGACTTGTCTGAAAACTCAAGAAACAGAGGAAGTTCCATGTGAATATGAGGAAAAAATTCTTTACTCTGAGGGTGACGGAGCACTAGAACATGCTGCTTAAAGAGGGTGTGGAGTCTCCTTCTCTGGAGACATTCAAAACCTGCCTGGATGCAACTCTGTGCAACCTGCTGTAGGTGAACCTTCTTTAGCTGGGGGTTGGACAGGATGATCTCCAGGGGTCCCTTCCAAACCTGACCATACTGTGATTCTGTGATTTATGTAGTTCTGAATATAACATATTCATTTTAATTTACAGAATTAACTCTATCTGAAGGTACTTAATCAAAAGTTTACATGGAGAAAATTTGATATAAAGATGAAATGTTATTGTTTGACAAATATTTTTACCATTTATTTCAAAATAAAGCAATAAAATTATAAAAAATAAACATCTAAAAATTAGTTAGAAAGGATGCAGAGTTCATTTTCATTTCATGTAAAATTAATTTTAATTATCCAAAGACCTTGATTTCAAGAAAGGATAATTTAAAGTGTCAAACTCCAAAGCTACATTTCAGGCCAAATGTATAAAATGTAGCACAAAATGTAAATATATTTATGTAACGTGCTCATAAATGATTCAGTGTTTAGACACCAATCTAATTTTGTTTAAACTGTATCACTGTACTGTAGGCTACAAGATTTTGAAGTTTGAATTAAATTAATGGGCAATATAGATTTAGCTTGTGGCTAGATTTTGTTTTCTTGGTTTTACTGTCTTTTCCATTGTGAGGAAAAAAACTTAATTTTGGGGGGAGGAAAAAATAAAAAAGAATAGAGAAAGATCTTCCTGAGGAAATGCTGTTCCCAAATTTCTTTCCATTTGACGGTCTATAGCTACGATGGTAAGTCCCCACTTAGAGCTTTATATAACTAGTTGTTATAGCTTTGTCTTTGGTTTCTGTTCTATACTCAGCTTTTTTTTTTGGAGGTGGGGGGGTGGGGTGGGGGGGTGGGAGGGTGAGGGGGCGAAGTAGTAGCCCTTAGTAAATTAACCTAAGTTTCTAAAAGTACTGTCTGAATAGAAGTGATAATGAAAATAAATCCTGTAAAAATATGGTGCATGAATCAGTTTAATTGATGTAGTGGTTCTGTGTGGGTGAGTATGGTGTGCTGTTTGGTTGTCTGTGTACCAGTCTCAGGGCTGCCCAAGATTTTGAAGGGACATAAGTTTTGAAAATTTCCTCTGTTGTACAGATATGGAGTGCCAGATTCTCCCGGGGAGAAGCTGGGTCCAAACCAGAGAAAGCCAAATGCCTGAATGCTTGTCTTTCCTCGTATATATATATATATATATATATATATATATATATATATATAAATTTCCTCTTTTGGGAAGAGGAGATTTCTTATTCCTTAATACAATAAATACGCTTCAATGAAAAGACGTGCAAAGGTTTCCCATTCCTGGAAAGAGGCAGACTTCAATAAACAGAAGGCATTTCTGGGGACCAAACTCTCAATTAACAAGAAAAAACTCGGTACGAAACCTCCCACCAATTCTGAAATGTGGTGGGTTTTTTTTGTTTGTTTGTTTTGATTTGGGTTGGGAGGGGGAGATTTTGTTGGGGGCAGAGGCTGGGATCTTTTTTGGCTATAGAATAAAAGGTTCTAGGTTATGAAACTGGACTAAGACGTGAACAAGAAGTGACAAACATGATCAAAAGAAAAAACATCAATGAGAGGCAGTGCAAGTTACTAGATGTCACTGACTTATTGTTATGGTTGGGCGGGGTGTGTGTGTGTGTGTTAGAAACAAAAATTAAATTGATACAATGTTTGAGCTGGAACAAACAGCCAGAGGGGTGGCTGACAGAAAGATCATAATGCATGGCAGAGTGGGAAATAGCACAGTCCTGTGCATGTGAGAGCAACCCTGGGTTAAAACTCCTGCGCAGAGCTCTCTTTTGACCTATTCTGTTCAGCTTGGTAGTAAAATTCCTAAAAACTGTACAAATATCAAGTAGAATCCATTTACAGTAAAGTTCCCCATATCTGGGGATATGGGGAATAAATCTGGAGATATGGGGAATAAATAAATTTTGAGGTGGAAAACTTTGTAATGAGAAGGAGCCGTGGGTATACTTCTCCAGTCACGTACAACAGGAGAGTGAAGGTGGGGCTTATTGGGGGATGGATTTCATAGCTACTTGCATTTGAGTTTTTCAGCTTGATGTGGTGTTTTCCCTTTATCCCTTTGCACAAGTTCTGTTTGATTTAACTTACTTGTCATTTGAAAGGAAGAACTGCTAATTCCTGCGCATTCAAACTAAGAGATACGGATGTGTTTCGATAGTGAATCACAACAACTGATTTTGTGCCTGCGTTTTCCAGCTATTAATTAAAGCTAATACAAGTGGAGCTGTAATGTCCTTCATGGCTTTAAGAGTGTACCAACATAAACATTTGGAGAGGATATACTTGATCTAAAAATAGTGCATGGTGTGTAGAGGAGAAACATGCTTGACAGTCTTATTTTGAGCTAAGGAATAATGCTGGCATGAGAGCAACTGGATCTAATAGGCCTCAGGAACCATCAGGAGCTTAAGAGGTTGTAGCCTCCACTAAAAGTTGTGAAAAATGCAGAGAATTCTAGATAGATTTTAGATGAAAGAGGATAATAAAAGTGAGGATACACTTCCATTAGCTCCCTGTTATCATCAGAAAACACAGACACCTGAAATGTCTCCTAGTCTTTCATGTTAAAGCTTATTTTATTAACATTTTGAATTTTCAGTTGGTAGTTTACTATTTAGTACCACGAGTTTTCAGCAGATGTCTTCTGTTGAAGTGTCTTCATTCTTTTTCAGCTTTAATTAGCGAATTAATTACATGTTATTAAGCGAATCACTATCATTCTTTTCTAAAATATAGATTGTGTGCCATAAGAGAATGGAATTTAATACTTGGTGATCCATTGGGTACTTGTTACTGTTTTCTTCAACACAATGAAATAGTTATGCTTGTCTCTTAACCCCACTAATGTTCAGTTTTCAACTCTCAGGGTGCATATTTTTTGTTTTGGAATATGATGTTCCTTAGTAAAATGACATCACTTCTGAATTTGTAAGAAGATGTTTTGTTGCACGATAGAATAGCCTTCCTTTTCACTGTTAGCCCATCTCACTGCTTAGAAGTGGTCCTCCAACATTTCTGAACCATGGGATCAGCTTTGATCAGAACTCTGTGAGGTACCGAAAAGCTTCTTTTGCTTTCAAAAGTGCTTGTGTTTTTACATGTTTTTTTTAAAAAATGTGAAATGCCATTTCTTCAGTTCATTATGTAAAATTGCTTTAATTAATTAATTAATGTTTCTTGAGGTTGTTTCAGGAAAAGGCTATACTGCTCAATACTGCTATTTTTGCTTAATGTGTGTGTTGGAGAGGGCCTTTAAAATACACTTAATGGTCAAGTTGCTACCATCACGTGAAGTGTTCCTTCTGCTCAATATTCTCAATGTGTTGGTCTTTCCACTGAGGAAAACAGAGGCTCTCTATGTGCAATTGTGCTGAAGCAAATGCTTTGCTGCAGCACTCACTAGTCAGGTTTCCTGTGTAATAAAGTCTCAGTAACTGAATAAGGATTTTCCTTACATATGAGAAATTTTAGTTAAAATATAAGAAGTATAATGCAGAAAAAGTTTTATTTAAAAAAAAAAAAAAATCACCCATCCAAATAAAGGTCTGTTGTTTCAAATTATTGACATTTTTTATTTTATTGCAATACCAAAATGTTTCTGAAGGGAAAGAGAAAATCTTGGCAGGGCTTATTATTTCATCTGCAGGTTCCAACCATTTAAAAAGAGATGAAACCTCCTCTTGTAAATTAGGTTGCCTGTGGTGGCTTTGCCTCCCTAGTCCTGTCCCAGCTTGCCTTCCTTGTGTACTCAGAACTGTACAGAGCATTTCACTGGCAGTTTCACAAGGGCCTTGTGCAATGGCTGTGCTTCTTCCCTGTTCCTACTCTGAATATTGTGTTTGTTTTCATTCCTTTGTCTCCCTTTGAGCCAACCAAAGGAAATGCTCCTTGTGATTTCTGTTATCCGAAATCAAATTACAATAGCTTTGTAGGTCTGTTCTGTAGAGCTGTTTTCCTATATTCAGGCTTGAAGTCTTTGAAGACCACCTCTGACAGTATGAGACTTTTCATAAGGGGAAGGTTTTGTCCTTTTATTTTACTGTTATTTTTGTGCCCCCGGCATTTTAATTACGGTCTGATTATTGCTGCTTTTCCTGGTGCTACCCGAAATAATATCAGTGGGAGCCAAAAATAATTGGAAGCATGATAAATCTCAAAGGAAACTGAAATGGAGGCTGTGATCTTTTGTTTGTTTCTTTCTGTAGACTCTTAAATCTGGTAGGCAGCATCTTCAGACTCTGGTATCTGACTAGTCTGAATACTACTGACATTTGAAGACTTCATAAATAACCATTTAACCTAACAGGCCTTAGAGACTGGAACAATTCCTGATTAAAACTGTATATGTGCCAAAGCTGAATGTGGTGATTTCACTTGTTTGCTCAGACTTATTTAAAAATACAATTTCAATTTCAACTTCAGACTTAGAGACAGGTATTATTTACTAACAAAAACTATTGAAGACAATGTTTTGAAGGAAGAAGTAAGTCTTGCCATTGATGTGAGAGTAGAATGAGTTGAACTTTGCCACCCTGTATAAGGTCTGATACTCCAGAAGTATTGAAGGTGTCTGGAAAGCTTGTGCTCTGGCAGTCTTTAGCAGTTGTGTTAGACTGTGTTTTACTTCATTTCTTATATCATACAATCAACTTTTCTCTTTTTTTCTCAGTTAGTAGTATGTTAACATTTATATGCTACAGGGTTAATGAACCTTGACATGTAGCTGTGTAAAGTCCTATTACACTTGTGCCATTACTAAAACCATCTCCTTTCATGATCAAGACAATTGTCTCTGAAAGAGTTATAAAAAGAGGATATATTGCATGTTAACGATGTAAGTTGGGGGAAGATATGTTTTAATACCATACATACTAAAAGAAATAAACATTATACACACAGTCTTTAATTAACACAATTGCTTCTAAGTGTTAATAGTTACTACTAATGCTGTTGGTTATAAAGTGCCATTATTTCTGTCACAACTGTAATAAGGAGTTTAGAAACTGAGCATTGGGGTGCTGACCTAAATTTTCCCCAGAGCAAAATAAAGCATTATGCTGACTCAGACTCCTTCCATCTGCATATGAGAATGACATAGGCATTAATTTATAATTTTTTTTGTCTTTACCTAACTTCATATGTAAATTGTGATTATTTGAAGCTAGTGCTGCTTTCAGCTACAGTATCTTAGTGTAACATTTATAAACGTTGTTGAATATAAATGCTTTGGATTAAAAGATAAGTAATAGGAGAATTAAAAAAAAGAAATAAATTGTCCATGTAACTCATGGTAATTAAGGGTTTTATTAAATTACATTCCGATGAGCCCTTAGTTCTCTGAAGGCAAAAGAGGAAAGCATATGGAAGAGCCTTCTTCAAAACCACTTAAGGATGCCAAACCCTATTATGCTTTTTATGTTCACATTTCTATTAAGCATCATAATTTCAGCTTATAAACTCTCATTGAAGACAGAGGGAGTGGTCTTACAAGCTAAAAGTTCTGCTTTCTTGCTTTCTACACCTTTAAAGATGGTAGCCAAAAGGATAATGGGAGCAAACTCATGTTAACCTTTTCTCATGCAAAACTTTATCCCATGTTATGGCTTCTGTGAGAACAGCACTGAGGCGTTCTGAAGTCTTGAAAGATGCAAGCTACCACCTACTTCATAATATCTCTTCTGAAGATAGTGGGTCACGTCTTGGTTGTTAACCACAAAATGTGAAGGCTAACCCAGCAAACTGTGATATTGTTAAAATGTGTTGGAGATAATCATGGATGTCTGTCTCTTGTCTTGAAATGAAGGATAGCTGTGCTGTCCATTCTGTTTGTATTGCTCCTCTAAGCTCTACAATGATGATTTATAATTCATAAGTTAAGGAATATGAACTCTCTTCCCTGGTTATTTATAGAACTGACTCTATTTTTTTATAAGTATTTTAAATTAATAATGTATAAATCTATTGATTTTATTTATGTGTTTCATTTAATATACAGGAATACTTGTTGGGGCATTTATGGAATAGTAAAAATAACTTGAAAGGATAGATGATGGCTTACATTTAAAGTCTGTGCTAGAGAGGAGTTTGGATTGCTGTGACTTTAAATTATTATTGCAACTTTTGATCCTCAAGGCAGGGCTACATAAACACACTTGGAAGTGCTTTAAATAAAGTGTTGCACCAAGTTAATCCACTTTTTTCTTTTTTTTGGTGCTGAGTTATCTTTCCCCAAACAAATTAGACCTTACATTATGAGATACACAACAGAAATGGATGCTGTCGTCTGTTGTTATGAATTTACAAGTCCAGTGGCTGTTAGTCTTTTATTTTCTTTAAATATTGATTATAGGAACAAAATGCTCCTTGAAGAAAACCAGCACGAGATTTATTCTAAGTGAAAAACCAGCTAGACATCAGTCCATATTCTGGAGAAAAAAAAAAAAAAAAAAATCAGGTGATTATAGGCAGGAATGTTGTTCCAGCCTCATTAGTCCTCTGGTCTATAAAAGCATCTATTAGCCAAAATGATTTATCAGCTTCCTTGGCTTGTTGTGATATATACCCATCCACTGACCCATTTTCCATTGAATCTTGGTGGTTAGTATTTTGTAAGAGTTTATACAACATTCTAAATATTGTGCATAGACTAAATTTTAAACTGTGTTGCTGTTGTAATTATGGAATTGAAAATATGCAAGCTTAATTATGAGTATTTTGCAAGAAATTGCTAAGCACACATAAATTAGCTCTAAAATAAACTTGTTTAAATTAAGAATGAATGTGGTGTATTTCTGTTGACTGATTTGTATTGCCTTGTGACCTGCCTTACGCTCTTTGACAAGCTGATCAACTTGAGTCCAAAAAATATGAAAATGCAATTTCTAGCACTTTCTGTGGACCAAGCTCAAATTAAACGCATGTATTAAACTCAGAAGAACTCTGCAGAGAAAAGAAACCTAAATGTAAGTCAAACAATCATTTATTTGTTTCAGTACATACCTACTATCTACTGTAACATCAATTTGCAGACAGTAATAATGATTACTAATTGCCCATAATGGTGTTTTGTCCAAATTCTACTACAACAGCTAGCTAAAGCTGGTCATATCTTTTTGTTTTCTGAACTCCATAGAAGATGCTTTTCTCTTTGCTTCAAAATAAATGCAACCATTAAAGTACAGAAGAAGGTACTAAAAATACTTTATCTTCAGATACCAGGGTCAGGAGGTACACCTGGTTTCACTGGGCTCTTGTCCCTTTTCCTGCCTGAAACTGGACTTTATTCTGCTTTTCTGTACGTGAGCTGAGATGTCTAAACTGCTAAATGTGAATCTGAGGAGGCTTTAGTGCAAGCAGTAAAACTACACTTAAAGTAAATTAGTTTTTCATATTTTAAATATCTAAATATCTCTTGCGAGTCAGACTTTTATTTGGGCTTTGCGTACTTGGACCCTAGGGTTGTTTATTTTTGTTTTGGGTCTTCTCAAACAAATTTCATAATAATATGCTTATATGTTCTAGAAAAAGCACTTCAACCATTACTACCCTGATTCTTACTATGGTGTACCCAAAGACTTTCTGGTAATCAATAAGGTTCCTGTGGAAGGGTTCACTTAAAGTTCTTACTGATTTCTTTAGATTCATAATGTAAAAATCTATTTCTAATTTCCTTTGCTCTTGCTAAATTATACACTATTTGAAAGGGTTTTTAATCTTGCAGTGACTAAACACATTATACATCAATGTCTTGGAAGGCTTATCAAGGGGAAGACTTCTAGTGCCTTATTTTGAACAGTATAAAGGAGAGAACTTTGATGCTTCTGATTCTTAAAAGAGACACATACAAAATATTTCCATTTCTAACTGCAGTTATTTTACATTATTTGGTCTATATGGGCTTTGTTAATATTACTGGCAAGACAATACTATCCCATTGTTAGTGTGGAAAGTAACAAACCTGATTTCATCCTTTTTTATTATATTGCAATAATAACACTGGATGTTTTGTTTCAGTTATGTTACGTTGTCTAAAGGAATTTTCACGCCAGTGGTAGATTCTTGAGTCGGTTCTAGGGTAAAGAGACTTTAATGCAGCATCTCTGAGACCTGGGTGTTTGTTATGTGTACTAGTACACATCGTTATGTGTATGTTTACATTTTAGAAATTACTTACAACATCAACACTGCTAAATAACAGGACTCTTCCCCCCACCCCCACCCCCGCTCCCCCAGCAAGCTAGGTTGAAATACTTCAGTATTCCTAATGTTAAACTATCAAGACAGACAATATTGTGTTAATTAGTTTCATTAATTCAGCCTACTGTGGCTTTTGGACTTTGCTTGCTACCTTCTTTGTCTTTTCAGAACATCTAAAAATCCTGATTTATTTTGTTTGCATAATGTTCACTGACCACAATATTCTTTATGAAGAATCAGGCCCTCACCTTCATCTTTCTTATTTTAGCTATACTATTTTTCTCCTTTTTTGTTTATTTTTTTGTTGAATCAGTTATGTTGTCTTTTCTTCTTGCTACTAAGGTGGCCAATTCCATGTAGAAACCCATGTCATTGAGCTAAGGGCTGTAAATTACGTAGTGTCATTCTCAATGTGATGTTTCAGCTTATTTGGCCTTTTCCTGACCTTTCTCTAAAGTAAAAAAAAAAAAACCAAACCAACAAACAACTAACCCCAAAATCCTTGCTCCACTCCTACACAACATTTTTTCCTTTCCCATTATAGTTGACAGGCCATTTATACTTTTCATAATGAATTTTATCTAGCAATTAATTTAATTTTCTTCACATTTATTGATCTGCCTCTGATACAGTACAAAAAGTCTCAAGGAGGTTCAGAAAAAATGAAGAGATTTAATTGTCAATAATCATGCAGGAAAGCGATGCACTGGCATAGCTATCTGTTTGCCAGTTTCCACCTTTTTCAGTCAGATGTGGAAATGCTTCTAATGTGCCTTTCATCTGGGAAAAGTCCTGACAGAGTATCTTTCTCCAGTGGCTGCAATATATATTGACAGCTTACTTAATTATATCACAGGGTAGCAGCCAGAGTCCATTACAAAGAGAAGAAATCAAAATTCCAACCTGGGATTTCCCTGTGGTTTTCACTAACCAAACATTGTCAGATAAAATATGCACTACTGTCAGATAGGCAAAAAAACTCCTTCAATCTGTTAATTTAATTGGAAGGAAAAAGAAAAACCTGAGTTGCACTTTTCAGGACCCTTCAGGCTCAATGCATGCTCTTAATAGTATGTCCTACCTTGCTTTTTTGATTTAGAGTGCAAGCTGGTAGGGTTTGCCTGGAACATCTTCCTTTTGTTGCAGATAGAAAATGCTAAATGTGTCTCAGAAATAATGACTTTCATAGAAAAAAGAATCATTCCTAAGATAGCAATACTAAGAGCAGTTGAGGCCAGAGAAAAGTTTGAGTTGAACTTTTTCACATTATGGCCATTATTGATGACACAGCGCTCTAACAAGATAGTGATCTTTTCACTCCAAATAATCTTCAGACTTTGTATTTAAAAAAAAAAAAAAAATCACTACAAAAAAACCCAAAACCAACAAACTGCAGGGGAAAATGAAAAAGAAAAAGCAGCCCAGGTCTAAGACAATGCCATATTGCTCAAAGGAAACCATTTAGAACTAGTTCGTGGTCACATGCAGTATTCAGTTGCTGAAGCTATGGCCAGGCTCAGGAAGGGCAAGGGTGACTGGGAAGACCCAGCACAAATTCACTGTGGGCAAATTGTGCATGGTAAATATGATTGTCTTCTGCGATGAGATTACTGGCACTATACAAGGTCAGAGACCTGGATGTTGTTGACCTTGATTTCTGAAAAGTTTTTGATGTTCTCCCATAACATACTTACAGGCAAATAGATGGATAAAAAGCTTGACAGAAAACTGTCTGGAGTCCCGGGTTGAAACAGTTGTGATCAAAGTCCATGTGGAAGTTGGTTACTAGAGGCATTTCTCAGTTTGCTACTGGAGCAAACTGGGGAGACTGTTCAATACTTTGGAGTGCATTGCTGCTATTTGGAGGGATCTTAACAGGCTGGAGAAGTGGGCAGACAAGAAACTCAAGAAGTTCAACAAAAGGAAATAAAATAGCCTACACCTGGGAAGGAATAACTGCATACCACCATACAGGCTGAGGCATACAGCAGCTCTGAAGGAAAGATCTTAAGCATCCTGGTGGTCCACACGAGTCAGCAGTGTGTTCTTGTGGTGATGTCTTTTCCAGGTACATTCTGGGTTTTATTAGCAAGAATGTTAGCATTAATTAATTAATTAAGAAAATTAGCAACCAGCAGGCTACAAGCAATTATTGTCTTCTATTCAATGCTTGTAAGACTGTACCTGGAGCACTGGTTCCAATTTGGGGCTCTGCGGAAGAAGACATAGATATATTGGAGTGGATCCAGCAGAGCAGCACCAAGATGGTCAAGGGGCTGCAGCACATTAAGCACAAGAAGCAGCTGAGAGAACTAATTCTATTCAACCCTAAACAGAAAGGGCTAAGGGGAGATCTAGTTGCTGTCTTCAAATATATCCTAATAAAAGATATAGTTGAAGATGGATCCAGACTCATCCTGGAAGGGCAAAATGACAGGATAAGAGCCAACAATCTGTAACATGTAAAGTTCCAATTACACACTAGGAAAATGTTTCTGCTGTGACACAGTACAATACAGATGATAACCACCTGATCTAAATTGACCTTGCTGTGAGAAGAAAGTTGGCCAGATAACCTCCAGAGGTCACTCCAACCCAAATTATTCAGTGATTGTACATGCTAAAACCTATTTTCCCTTTCTGTGTCACTACTTAACTAATATTCAAACTCAGGAAGATAGCCTTTTGTTAGAAGATAACCATCTGGGTATTTTACTAGTACAGATCTGTTCAATTAGACAGAAGATACAGGGTGAACATACTACTTCTTTGAACCTAGCAGGGACAAATACCAAAAGGCAGTTTCTTGGCTTATACTTCAGATTTCCTTTTCTATCCAGCTTTGTTAAAAGAAATTCATCTTCCTTGTGGCCAACATGCTACAGTTCCTCTTTCGCCAGTTTCTCTAGGTGTTTTTGTTTTCAGCACACTCCAGCTGACAAGTCACTTTTGCTTTCCCAACCCATTTCCAAGAAAGAGAGTTAGTTTGAGCTGGCCTTTGCTCTGGCTTTCCTGCATTCTGAGCTTGTACCATGTAATCCCTAAAAGTTTTTTGTTTGTGGCTTTTCTTGTCTGTTTGTTTTTTTTGTTTCACTTGTTTTGTTTGTTAGGGTTTGGTTTTTTGTTTACTTTTTTTAGGCAAAGAGAAAATCAGGTGACATTTTTAACAACTGTCTGGCTGGAAAACACAATTTATATTGAGAATATGTGGAAGAGAAATCATCATAATTTAGATGAAAATAGAAGCCTTGACATTTTGTAACTGCATGAGTTCCTTATGGAAAAGTTGACATACTCATTGGAATATGTGAAAATAATAAAAGCCCCTCAGACAGGCAGTTGACTTACCGTTGCATCAAAATTATATCACAAGATAGAAATTTCACTGTGTATGTGTTTTCTTATTGTAATAAGCTCATTTAAAACCATAAAGTCATATTCATTCTAGACATAACACCAACAAGTTCTTTCAAGCTCTGTAAATGCTCAGAAACGAAATACATGATTCTGTAAAGTCATTAACCTCCATAACAATATACTAGAAGTTTATCTCTGTTCTTCAATGGGAAGTTTGTTCCATTTGTTGTTTTTCTGGCTTCATTTGAGGTTTTTTTTAAGGCATTCATAAAATGCCACAGGCTTTTAGAATTCAGTGACACAAAATCCCACCAAAGAAACATTCCATTACATTCTTATTTTAAGATATAAACAATCTCTGTGTAGACAGGATATTTGTAAAACTACCACAGAATAAGGAAACGTTAGATTAATCTGACAGTTTTCTTACTTTTTACTGGCATAGTTATGTATAGTTTAAAAAATAAATAAACAAACAGTTGAACTGAAACAATTTTAGCTATACAGCTCCTTGCAAAAAAGGCCAGCTCTTCTCAGCTTTCCTGGCTTACAGCTCCACATTCCAAATAAGATAGTAATTTAGAGTATAGTACATTTTAATAAACATAATTTATTAAGCACTTTAAAAATCACTGCTACATAACTATGCATTTCCCTTTTTTATGTGACTCATTGTTCTCTGCTTATATTTGGATGTCTGATCCATATTTTGCAATAATTGTATTGTGTAGGAATCCCTCAGCTGGACTGTAAAGGTTGGTATAATTATTGCATCTCAACCACATTTATGGCATGCACATACATGTCTTGTTGGCTGCTCTTGTACTTCAGCACCATGCGGCTCCTCGAGTTAGAACTACTAGGAGTAAAAAGCCTACCTTGACTTTTCATGTCTTTACTTGTATAACAATTCCTCCTCTTACTCAAAAAGCAGTGCATTCTCACATAAAAATGAAGTGTAGGTGAAAAGTTCTCAGGTGAATTTTTACTTTACAGGAATAAAGATCTCAGCAAACTTTACACACCGATTGGCATACAGAGTGGCAGGTTATTACAGAACAGAAACTGGGTGTTGCAGAAAGTTTTTTCTGGTTCTCCATTCCAAATTGTTACTGAATATTTTGAAGCAATACATCATTGCTTTTTTTTCTTTTCTTTTCTTTTCTTTTTTTTTTTTTTTTTTTTTTTTACATTATCTCTGAATGTTATACATAGATTGTGAATATTTTTAGGGAGATGTGTTTCTGTAGACAAGCTATAGTCAACTCTGTATGGTCAGTTTTTTTTTTTTTTTCTTTTGCAATACAAAGAGTTGTCATGCAGTTACAATAAGATTCACATTAGGTCTGGAACATGATCTAGTATTTTTAACTATCACAGGACACAGGAGTGTGTTACACAATTCTTAAATATATATTAAAGATTTATCTGTATTTCTTTTCTGATATCAATTTGAAAAAGAATAGTTCATCTTCAACCTTGCTAACGTGAGTATAAGATTTGACTTTGGTAGAGTCTGAATTTCATCCCCAGAGATAAAATATTGAAGAACGTTCTCAATGTTGCTACAAAACATTTTTCAGAACAATATTTAAGCAGAAATATTTTAGATATGCAAATGACACTTCATTTCAAAACGCTAAAATAAAAAGCCTGATCTCAACTCCTTGCACTTTCATGGGAAAAGAAACATTGCTTTCAGGCATGTTATCTGTTTTCTGCTTGTTTTAGTTTAACAGAGCAGAGGTTTTGCACAAGAAAATAGGGCACAGGTGGCCATAGGATAATTTTCATGTTTCTTGAAGCATCAAACTTTTCCTGCTTTCATATTATAACTTGCCTTTGATATTACTTGTTGATATTTATTAAGAGCAGAAATGGAACTACATTCAGTAATAAATAAATACAGAATGGTAATTCTTGGTACAGCCTTCTTAAATGTTGAACTAAAAATCATAAGCAGCAATATTTTGAAAAATATTAGAGCCATTAGAAAGCATTAAACTCCAAAAAAGAGTATTCAGTCTGCAATAGATTTGGTTTTAAAAAGTACAAAAAGTTGTTGCTGAACATCTGGAAGTAGTTAAACACTAATGTGTTTCCTATCATATCATTCATGAAGTCCAAAAAATGAGAAGGAAGAAAAGGTTTCAGCAATTATTTATGTGTTTTCATGTGTGCTTATAAAGTTCTTACAGTTACACATGTATCACAGCTTGCACATATGTAAACAAATGTGTGAACGTGTAAATGTAGAAGTCTGTATATGTCTATACATGTATGAAGACAATTCATGGTGGTGTCGCACCATACATGTGTTTTAGTAAAATAGATTTTTTTAGATTTTTAGAGGGACCATGCTAAACCAGATTTCTTACTTGCCATAAAACCATTTGTGCAGATCCCTGAAGAAATAATGCATTCTTAAATGTAATAGTTGTTTTATGTTTAGCAGTAGTCTACTTTTGGAGACCATTATTCTAGACCACACTGGATTTAAAAGCTATGGTTAGGTCCATCAGGAAAGCAGGAATTGCCCTTGTTCAGACAGCCTCTGCTTTGTCAAAAGTATAGGGATAAGTATGGTACAATATGCATGTAGGCTTGTGTACACAAGAATGAATTTCTACAAAACAGTACAGCTTCTTGTTGCCTCACAGCCTCACATCCCTCGAACTACTCTTATTCTTAAACCAAAGCAAATCAAATCCAGTCCTTGTGGCCCTTTCATACAATGTTACTGGAGCACAAACTGAATTCTAGGAAGATATTAACAAAAAGTAATGTTCCAGCAGTACAGATATTTTAATAAAAGTTTCTTTATTTCAAAACTTCTGTGACAAAAAGTTTAAACGAAATAAGAAGAGCAACCATAGCCTCCTGTACTATTATGTTGGATTAGATATGGTGGTTTGACCTTTAGATATATATATAAACATACCTTAAATATACACATTTAAAAGAACAGTTTATGATATACACTATAGCTTTATGTTGATGTTAATATAGTACAGGCATCCTGGTAATTGTTGGAATACATACAATAAAAAGATAAATTAAACTGCAGAGAAGGGCTCATTGTTTAGCTTTGTAGGGAGCAAACACAGGTTTCCAAGATTTTAGTTTAATGTTTACATGTTCTGCTCTAGGATATATACTTTGTATACAAAACTGGGCAGCTATTTATAGGTGCAACCCCTGGTATCTTTCAGGGGATAACACAATAAACACATGTATTTCAGGTGTGTGACATGATAATTTAAATGTATTAAAATGTATGTGGTGAGCATCTGTCTTCTGACATCCGTAAAAACTTTCGTTGTCATGAAAATGCAATGACTCATGAGTGACTTCCTTTTATTCTCTTCTCTGTAATTTATTTTCCATCAGAGAAAAGCAGATGTCAGCTCCCTGAAAAAGAAAGCAATGTTTGTTATCATAAATAGTGGTTGTCAAATCAATAAATCTCTCAATCTGGCTCAAACTAAATGCCCTACCTGGGAGTCTATGAATGAAGATAATAGAAGGAAATTTTCTTGAATATCTTTATCCTTGTCCTTTCTGGGTCTTTCAGAGGAAAAGAGTTCTCTTCATTCTCAGCCACAGGAAAATAATGATAGTGAGAGCATGTGCTAGAAAGCAAAATCATACATTTTTTTGCCAAAGTGGTATTGCAGTGCCAGTTTGAGTCTCTCACTTCTGCTGGGTGCATCTACATTAACATTTCAGCTTCAACAGCTAGCTGTGCTTAGATAGTTTTCAAAGCTGAGCTCTTCAGACTGTTTTGGTTCTCAGAGTAGAGCAGCTCTGGGAATGCATAAACTATTTCTTTCAGATGAAGCTATTCTGAAAGATGCTCCCTAGGACCACATTGGAGGCCATTCAAGAGCTATTGGAAAATCGGTTTGCCAGACAAAACTAAAACAAGTCTAAAGTAAACCACCAGGAAAAAGAGTGTAGACACTGGATCCTTAGCACCATCCATTTCACTTGTAGATTCAGTTACTGAACTATTTGTTGGCATAGATGTAATCCTTGTGTCCACTCCTCTACTGGAAAGTTTGTTTAATTAGGCTACATATGGCATTCTGTTGCTGAGTCAAGGACTGTTAGTTACCTTTTAAATTTCTTTGAAATTATCTACCATCTGGATGTCCATATTCAAAAACAGCCATTCGCTATTACTTACCTGGAAAAATGGGGACTCTAACTCTTAGCCATGTAGATCAGACAGTGTAAGATAGATGTCCACACTTTGTTTTGGAATTCGAAAACTCTTTCCATTCTACCATTAGCAGTACATACTAAGCACGTTATCTAAATATTCACCTAAGTTAGGTTAAATATTTCTACCTTTCTATTTCTGGTTTAGAGTGTAATATTAATATGACAAAAGGCTATCTCTGTTTACGAAAGCTGGAGGTACTCCATCAATGAGTAGCAAAATTCAACTTTCCTAAGTAGCAGCATTCTTTTATTAAAAGAAAAGTCTCTGTTGAACTTTTGTTGTTTCCTTTCCAGGAATGTTGTACAAAATTTTCCTTCAAAGAATGTGTGCACAAGGTAGTTCTGATACCAGAAGCTGACTCAGTTTCTGGAGGCGGTTTAGCTGCAAGGTAAATTTTCCAATACAGAGCTCTACTACTGTTGTCATTCCCTAACTCACTTCTGTGAAATTTCAGTGATTTGCTTCATGTGTATGTTCATGTACATTATTTTCCTCTAACTTATCCCAATACACTATAATAACATGAGTTGTTTTTTCTTCTGTCTCACCCATTCCATCCCTGTTCCCAGTTTCTGCATACCGCTCAGTCCTTGCCTTGCCAGGCTCAAGTCCTCCTCCCTGAACATTTTCTTTCTGTTTTCTGCCCAGGGACTCTTTTGCCCTCCTCCTTACTCAGAGTCCCTGGTTCGCCCCTGCCCAGAGGTTTTTCCTTCGGTTCGTTTTTTTTGTTTGTTGGGTTGTTGTTTGATTTTAGTTTTCTAAATATAAGAAACATATCTCCAGCCAGTGATAACTTAAATATAACCTATGTGTTTCAACAAGGATGTGTACATGTCATGGTTTAACCCCAGCTGGCAACTAAGCCCCACACAGCCACTTGCTCAGTCCCCCCTGGTGAGATGGGAGAGAGAACTGCAAGAGTAAAAGTGAGAAAACTCATGGGTTGAGATAAAGACAGTTTAATAGATAAAGCAAAAGCCGCATGTGCAAGTAAAGCAAAGCAAGGGATTCATTCACCACTTCCCATTGGCAGGCAGGTGTTCGGCCATCCCCAGGACAGCAGGGCTCCATCACACATAGCCGTTACTTGGGACAAAAAATCACCATAACTCTGAAACCCCCCTCCTTCTTCTTCCCCCAGCCTTTACAGCTGAGCATGTCATGTCATCATATGGTACGGGATAGCCCTTGGGTAAGTTGGGGTCAGCTGTCCCAGCTGTGTACCCTCCCAGCTCCTTGCACACTTCCAGCCTACTCGCTGATGGAGCAGTGAGACCAGAAGAGGCCTTGGCTCTGGGTAAGCGCTGCTCAGCAGTAACTAAAGCATCTCTGTGTTACCAACGCTGTTTCCAGCACAAATCCCAAACATAGCCCCATACTAGCTACTCTGAAGAAAAATAACTCTACCCCACCCCAAACCAGCACAGTATACGTGCATACAGACATGAATTTAAGGGCATGGAGGTTCTCATTCTGGCTTCCTTTACCAATATACCTGCTTTACAAGTGTTATTCTAGCTTTTGAGTCTTCTGTTGTATGTAGAGGGCAAATAAATCGGATCAGATGAATGAAGTGTTGAAAGGATGGGCATACTTTGAGATGAAAAAAAACAAAACAAAGCCAAAAGACACACACACCCCAAACTAACACAGACTTTTAATGCAAGTAGAACTAGAAATACAAATCTGCCAAACTAAAGTTGCACATTTGCATCTGATATCCAGCCCCGTAGCAGTCATGTGCTCTAGGGGCATAAGAAGAGGATGGCCTTTTTTGTTTGTGGGCCAGTTATACATTCTGAAAACAAATGAGGCAAGAATCCCTTTTCAAACATTTATAAACCACTTCATACCATGGAGTGGTGGTGTGTCTGTATCGTCTCTATAACAGCAAACCTTATGTGTCTTAAAACTAGCCAGCTAACATACCATGACAGACAGGAAAAAAAATTGGAATACAAGAGAGTTGTCCATGACTAGAAATATTACTATATTCTCACATATTAACAGGATTTTCAGGAAAGGGGAGAGAGGACTCTAAGAAGAATTGTTTCTACATATGAATTAACTTGCTGACTTTCATTAAATTACTTCTTTGTTATTTCTTCAGAATATTAGCCTAAACCTGTAGCTATACTTAGGGTATAAGTGAACTCAGATTCTCTGGTTCTCATCATTTAGCCTTTAGCATGACAATTTTTTGGTGCAATTGTCCTGCTCTGAAAATGATCAAAAGATTTATCAGATTTGGAAAGAGCACTCAGCTTATCCCACAAATCTCAAGATTTTCATGTGTTGAGATGGATGAAAGAAACTGTGTGTGGCCAGTGCATGAATGGGAGTGGTATGAAATGACACAAATGCTTATCAAAATAACTGGATTTTTTAATGAGCGTTGCATATTAATAAGTACTTCTGGAATGGATTCTTCTTGTCCCCAATGACTAGCCACCAGCTACCTCTCTTTGTAGATGAAGAATATATATGCTGTGTGGTCAACCATAGTACTGCATAGTACACTATCTGCTAGGAGTGGCCATCACTGTATGGTTAATTAACCTAACCTATCTTCTATTCTGACAAGCTCTCAGGGTTTACCCTTTTTATTAATGTACACTATACCATTTGAGTATCCCTTCTTGATTATATACCAATATTGGCAGGGCTGTTTTCCCTTTCTTTTTAAGGTCTTGGGGTTTGTTTTACCCTTTAAAGTGTCACCAATGAGAAATTTATTATTTAATCACTATTTTTAATAACAGTTTATTACTTGTTTGAATAGCTAAATGCCTTTGTAACTTAACATATGCACAGAAATTACTCAGTGAGCTTGCTCCATTACCCTTTCAATACTTCCTTCCAACAGTAGTTATTTTACTTTGGAAGTAATAAACTTCTTCTAAACTACAGGTAAGCAGAGAAATCAGGTATGTTTCCATCACATAAGGCCATTTAGAACATGTTGGAGTAATAGAATATACATCAGCCAACACAGATATAATGGTGGCATAGGTTTATCAGTCATAGTGCAAAATTGATCACGGATTATTGGTTTAATTTATTTTTCAATAAATATTTCATGTCTTGTTTCCTTTTCATTGATTTTTGTATATCAGGCTGAATCAATAGAAAATGAATGTGAATTTTATTCCTTCATAGAACTCAGAAAAACTTTCAGATTAGTGTTTTGTTTGGTATTTTGGCAGCTTCATGTTGTAGTAAGTTACAAAGATGTGCTGGTATGAACAGAACTGACTGGATTCTTATGTCCAGTCCTATAGAAAATGCTCTTCTCATTAAGAACTAAAATTTTGTTGTGAAATGGATTCAACTCTGTCAATAAAAATTTGCAAAAAGTAAAAAAGGGATTAGTCTAATGATTATTCAGATGGTTGAAAAGTTCTATTAGAGAAACAATTTTTTGTGATTTTTTGGGGGTCAGTTTTAATCAGAACTTCAGTATGCCATACTACTTCAATTTTGGTAGTTGGTGAGTTTTGAGCATTTGTTGTTTAGATTTTTTAAGATAACATTTTATAGTAAATTAAAAGTTCTGTGTTTGGCTTCTAAATTAATTTGAATGAAAATAATTTTGGCATTTCCAAATTGTATTTCACTATAAGTGACATTTTCCTATGAAAAAAAAAATGGATTAAATACATTTTTAATTGGGAAAACTCTATGTGAATAATTTCAGTGAGATGTTACATTCCTTTCTAAATTCAGTAGTAGTTCAAGAGATTCACTTCTCACTCAGAACTTGGTATTCATAGGGGATTAGTCCTTTTAAGGTTCTTATGGAAAAAATGTAAGTATACAAGTATTTTGAGCAACTGAAAACACATTGCTAAGCATTTCTAACTCAGCATATGAAACTTTTAGGTCATCTAGGGAAAACTGCCTCCTTGTTTTTAGTCTTATCTGTTCCTCTCGCTTGGCTTAATTTGGGGTCCTGAGCAAGGATAGGGCCTATTTTGAAATCTACAGAGGAATTCTCAAAAGCTCCTATTTTGTAATAAATACCCTTCTGCTGAAACCTTTCTTTTCCATTGGAACACATCTGAAAAGGAAAATGCCTAGGGTTTGTTGTTTTTTTCTAAACTCTTTATCTAGTATGACAAGGTAAAATTTCAGGAGGGAAGAGCATTGGTGATACTGAAATGTCAGGTAGCTCAGGTGCTTCAGAAAGCAGCAACCTCAAAGGCTGTTTTCAGTTACTCTACAGAGAAGAAGCAGCAACATTCTGAGCAGGCAATCACACACTATTGAGTTCACAGTTGCATGATATGGAGTAAAAGTGCAGAGTGTAAGCAACAGGAGAGCGGGAAAATCTTTTTATAGCACAATGACAATTGTTTGTCTGCTATATTTTGCTTGGTACAAGCCCTTTGGGAAGCAAGCCACTCCTCTTCAACAAGACTGGTCTCCCCGACGAGACCATTCTGAAGAAATGGGCTGTTGCTATGTGCAACTGTGTCTTGCTATCATTGCCACTTTTTCTTCCATTGTAACAAGATCACAAAATTGTTCCAGAATGTCTCCAAGTTTTGTTGCTGCTTTTTCCCTTCCTCTGCTAAGTAGCTGTATGTCATGTTGCTTCCAGAAAACACTGACAACATATTTAGTCTTTCCTTTCAGTCAATATAAAACAGTGTTATGCTTATAGACAGAACAATAGTAAGTGAGCGAAGCAGCTTAAGTGTCTTTTATGTCCTTAGTAAAAAATAAAATAAGAGTGTCTGTTAAAAAATTCTGGTCTGAAATAGATTGCTCAGAAGGTATTGGACAGAACAGTGGTGTTATGTTACTCCATGGTTCACTGATCCCTGCCAACCACCAAATTACTTCTCATATACCGTAAGTTAATAAATAATTTACTTGTTGTTAATAGATCCAAAATCTGAAGTTCCTGTTGTAGAACTATATTGTGCCAAGTCCTCCAGGCTTAGTAATGAAAAAGCCAAAAAATGATGTTGAGTTAAAGTGCTTTATGATGTTTACTTGGAGTGTCCTTGGAGTATCCATCATAAGCACTTGGTTCTCTGTAAAAATTGTGAATTTAATGTTCACAGCCATTTAATATGCAAACATTTTTGAGATAACATTGTTTTCCCCAAAAATAATTCCCCATACTTCCTAATCATAGTTGCAAAAGATATTTGAAAATTCACATTTATTACAGAATGTAATAAACAGGCGATGGACTCAACGATCCTTATGGGTCCCTTCCAACTTGAGATATTCTATGATTCTGTGTACAAGGAAGAAAGTAGCTGGCTTGAATCTTTGACTCCATTTCCCTTTGTAAGTGTTACTATGGACATAGCTGTACATGCATTTTTAGCACAAAGAACCAACTTCCAATATAACCTCCTCTTCATTCTTTCACCCTCTGTTCTTGTACTATATTGGGTTTGGGCTAAAATGCTTTCTGCTTTAAATTAGATTAGTCAAATAAAGAGTTGGTCACAGTCTTCCTTCAAAGGAAGGCAGCTTAGAACCAATTTGTCAAAACAGCAAAATTTGGAATACAGGTAACTAGACCATGTGTATAGTTAAAAATCAACAGAAGAGCTGTGGTGAAATGTGATTTTATTAAAGAAAAAGGGAATTCCATGCAGCTTTTTTTCCAGCTTCCCTCTCATATACTAAAAGGTACAATTTTGTCTAAAGCTGTAACCCCAAAATTGGTCTCTAGTTCCATACTAACATAAATACAAGCAAACTTGACAGTACAAATTAAATTTAAGCACTGACTAGCAGCAGGCAAGGATTTAAGAACTATTATTACATAATTATTAACACTATTTTTTTAAACAGATAAAGATGAGCAGTAGAAGGTACAATATTACAACTTTTTTTCCTCTTTCTTAGTGCACTAAAGTATTTTTAAAGGAGATCAAATAAATTAACACTCAGCAACTAATTAGCTTATGCTGAATTTGATTCCCAGGTTCACCAGACTCTAAACTGAGGTTACTAATGTATAATTACATACTGTTTGCAGGGATTGCAAACAAATCAATATAATTTTAAAACGCTGTAGTTTATTGCTACAGAAAAGATTCAGGAGCTGCACAAAAAACATGAAGAAATATGGTCTGCAAATGACTGCATTTTAGCCCAGGTTTATCACATAAATCATAGATCTTTGCTTCTTACCTCTAGCCACATTCCCATTCACTTTGTTATTCCTTCTATAACCCCAAGAGACTTTATTTTCAAAATGGCTTTTATCTGTCATGTCATGTAAAATGTGCTTTAGAAGTCTAAACAAAATAATGTCAACTACTTCCCTTTGTCACTTTGCTCTATTATGCTCCGAAAAGTCAAATGTATTTGTTAAACTAGAGCTGCTGTCCCCGAATTCTTACTGATCTGGAATTTAATGAAATCTTCTTTCTCAAAATAACTCCCTTAAACGTACAAATTACACTTCAGTCAGCTTCCAAAGACTGAGTCCTACAAAAGGAGGGAGTGTTTTAAGTTACTGAAAACTAGGTATATTTATTCCAGAAATTGCTAAATTGTACAAATCCAGAGTACAATAAATAGTAGGGCAATTCTTATCATTGTTTGTCTTAATGCTTCTTGAGATTTCCAGTATTTCACATATCTTTGCCTTGCTACATGTCATGGTTTAACCTCGGCTGGTAACCAAGCACCACGCAGCCACTCACTCAGTCCCCCCTCACCCAGAGGGGTAGGGAGGAGAATCGGTAAGGAATGTAAACTCAGGGGTTGAGATAAGAACAATTTAATAATTGAAGTAAAATACAAATGAAAGAAAAATAGTAATAGTATAATAACAGTTATAATGAAAAGGAGGAAGGGGGGAAAGGGATTAAATCCAAAGGGAAGGGAGGAAAGAAAACAAGTGATGCACAGTACAAATGCTCACCATCCACTGAGCGATGCCCAGTCTGTCCCTGAGCAATGATCGAGGTTAAACCATGACACTATAGTAACATCCAAATTAAAAATCAAACACAATAATTACAGTTACAAACCGTCATAATTGAATTATAAATAAAAGAAAAGTAATATGAGGGGGAAAATGTAAAGATTAAAAAAATGGTCATCGCAGTCAGAATGCCTTGTATTTACCCTTCATTTAGAGAATTTGAACATAATAGCATCTTTGAAATCATCATGGAGAAGCTCTCCATCCACAAATTCAAAGACAAAGTGTAATATTTCCAGAATTAGAAATCATTGCACCTTGAATATGTCATCAGTAGGTCAAGAGTTTTCATTGCAGGGTAGGTGTAGTTCATTTTGTAGGACTTTACATTAACTTCTTACACATTATTTCAATAACTCAATGCATCTCAAAACCAAAGAAAATTCTTAAGAGAAGCTTCTGGAGGTCTTATCTCAAACCAATTTATTCAGTGGAAATTACAAATCTCTAATTCAGATAAATGCAACTGTTTCTCCCTATTCACAAGAAAATGACACTTCTCCAGAATTTGAAGTTTAAACATTAAAAAAAGTTTAAGATGAGGAGTTTCCACCTTTTAAATAACGACAGATTTAAGCATTCCATTTAGAGATGACAAAACCATTTTCATGACATTTCCTTTGTAATATCTTTGCAAAATACTGACATAGTAGCCTTGAAATCATAGGGTGTTATGTATTTGCTGGGGGCGGGGAGAAAGAAAAAAATGCGTGCAGAAGAAAAAATTAAAGGTCTGAGACAGAAGGGCTACAGAAACAGAAATAAGACTATGTCACTGCCTACATCAGAACAGGCACAGTTTCCTTTGAAATCAATGTTTTTTGCAATCTTTTCTCATATATATACCGAAGTTAATATCCTCAGTCTCTTGTGTAAGTCACCACGAGCTAATTGCCAAGATTCACCCTTGGGAAACATCACAGAGTGCATGTTGGCAAAGCCAGACCAAGGCAGCCCACCACAAAATAGCAACACTAACCCTCCAAAGACTAGGCATTCTTCAGAGTCTTGCTGGAGCTGTATGGTACAGGTGTTTAAAGTTTGGGTGAACATACTTGCAATCATCTTTTCATTGACTCAGTACCTGCAAGTGTTGGTTTTGTAGCTTGTGAAGACACTCTTAAATATACAGCAGGCATTTAATTGCTTCTGCTCTTGAGACCACAGAATCTCAGAACATGTTTCTAGTTTGTATTCTAGATTGTTGGGTGGTTTTCTTGGTGTTTTTTTTTTTTTTGTTTTGTTTTGTTTTGTTTTTGTTTTTTTGTTTGTTTGTTTGTTTTGTTTGTTTGTTTTTGTTTTTGTTTTGTTTTTGGTTTTATTTTTTTAATTCTAAAGGACTTTGGATGTCACTATAGCTTAATGGGATTTGAAATTTTATTTCAAGGAAGTCCAAATGTTACATACCACAGAAAGATTTTTTCTGCTTCTGAGAATCATCTTTATTACTTGCACAATTATCGAGGAGAATGTTTTAAATCTGATTTATCATCAAAGGAGTCTGTCTTTCTCTGGAAAGATTTCTTCCACCTTTTTAATTAAAGGAAGGAATTTGCTTAAACTGAACTAGAAACCTAAATAACTTCTAAGTTTTTGACAGCACTTTATATGACATTATCCATTTCTATACAGAAGACATAACACACTGCCTAGTCTTCTTTTCAAATTAAACTGTTAATGGCTGTCAGTCCCATAGCATTTTTTTAATATTTTTAATAAGAAGCTCTTCATTAGTTCTTTCAAAATAGCCTTTTCACTAGATATCAGAAAATGTCAACTCGTTACTCACTGGTCTTAAAGGGATAAGAAAGGAAAGGAAAGGCCCCCACTTATTTTAATAAAATTTTAAATTGGTGCCATGCCTAAGTGAGAATTCTAGGGTTTGTCAAGCATAGTGTCCAGGGGAAAAAAATCAACCCACAGCACAACCAAACAAGATAAGGACCCAAACTGAACTTTGGCATACTCCTTGAGACACTTTATTCCCCTAAGTCCAAGATGCATATGTTATTTACGAGGCCTGAAGTAGATGCAAAGGTATCAAAGCCTCAGATGGGAGACTTGAACAGTAGCTTGTTTCCATGTATGACAGATGGTAAATTTGGCAGAAGATCTGATGCCGTGAATAAGAAGGAAAGCCAAATTAACCTCTATTGAGTCATCTTCTAAGAATCTTGCCTCATACTCAATAGTGAAGCTATTTGCTTGACTACCAAAGTGTGTTTCTTTGGTAATCAGCAGTTATGGGAAAGGGAGTACTAAAACATCAATTATGTATTTGTAATGAAAGGTAATATTATTTTAGACAAAAATAATTGCAAATTGTTTAAATTAATAAATATTCACTAGGAGACCAGAAGATCCTAAATCCAACTAGGGAAAAAAAAAATTGAGATTTAAAAATTCTTTGCAAAATTTGTAATGGTCACATCATTCATGGATACTGTGCCCTGTGTTTTGAGACACTTCAGCACATAACCTAAGCAGAACTGTGGGTTTTGATAAGAAATCTTCATTAAGTTCTTGTAGCACAACTGATAATGCTTATTGCTGATACTGATTTCAGATAACTAGTTGATCAAGAAGTGAATATATAGCCAATTCACATGTTTGAGTTTGATTGTTGCTCTATTTGCTTTTCAAATCAAAATATGTTGTTCTTGTAAATCTAGTTATTTATTCATTGACTAGTTCCTCAGCTAGTGAGAAACACCATGGCTTAATCCACTTCAGTGCAATTACATTGATCTTTCACATGGCAAGGTTCAAATACTTAGGGCACATCGAAGTACCTCACTTTCCATTTCCATTGTCTAATTCGATTAATTTCAGTGGCCTAGTTCCTCATTTATTTGGGACCAGTGTGTTCAGATCTTAGTAACCTGGTTTGACCCCTGGAGTTGTGACCTCTTCAAGATGGACTAACGACTTCATTGTAACACATTTGAAGGAAATGCAGAGGTATATCTTTGCAGCCCTAAGGCTCTCAGCTCGTATTTTCACAAGCATTTAATACCACTTATTAACTTAGGGTTACCAAATGCTCTTTGTTCACAAGGGAACACCTCTTGATGCCAATGCTAGCACAGATTCAGTGTAGAATGCATCTTTTATGAAAGTAAAGGAGCAAATACAGTGCAAGAAAACACATCTTACCTAGAATTTGGAAAAAATGATCTTTTCCTTACCTTATTTATCATTCCATTACTATTCTATTACCATTCCACTCCCTTACAAAAGCTAGGAGAATCTTTAACACCAGATTTTAGAGTCAAATTTCACTTGACTTGACAGCCATTCTATATGCTGAAGAAGGCCACTGGAAGGCTTCATCCTGAAATGGTGGTGTGCTGTCATGTTTGAATCCCTAGGAAATAAAGTTTTTCAAATTTTCTGCGAATTTCAAATTTTACTAGTCTGCAAACGTCACTGGGATAACTTAAACCCAAGTATGATATTCCATGGTTTATAGACATTTGTGCATGACTATCATCCTCTCACATTTATTCAAGAATAGGTTAACCAAAATCAAATAGACAATTTACAGTATTAAGTACTGTAAAACTCTTCATATATCCGTAACTGAAAGTTTATCTGAGTCTGTTTAGTTTCCCCACCATCAATTTGGTCTTAAATTGCAAAAAGTAGTCATCATAATTTTTCATTTTTCTTTCTCTTTATTTGCTTTGGGTCATTGAGAACCCCAAATATTCTAGCTAGTTACTGTCTCTGACATGCATGCACACACAAAATCATATCATGGAATGAAAAAATGCAGTTCTCTGCTATGTGGTTATTAAACTAAAGTATCTAATTTTAAGGGACAATTTTCTTTTCTTTTTAACTCATGTTATCTGCAGAAATGTATTTGAGTAGTAAATGCTTCATAATAATCCCCTGTTGTAAATAACCATTCCCTCTGAAGAAGGGACCATACTTTTCTGCTTCATCTGACCAGTGTTTTCAGGAAAATAATGTCTGCAAAGGGAAAAAGTGTCTGCTTTACATAAAAAAGTGATGGAGAAGGATGTTTGAAGATGATTGACTCCATCCTGAATGCTACCTAAGGCAATCCAACTGGATACCAAGAAGTGAGAATGATGCCTTTCTACACTAGGCAGCCATGGGTTTGAAGATAACAATAATCCTTAGAACTGGTTGAAACTTCATGATTAATCTTTTGATAGATCCAGTTATCCATTTCTATGAAATATCCATTATGTCTTGGGAGAATGGCAATGCTAAGGATATGTGCTCTGAAGCAAGAAAAAGTCTGTGTCACTTGTAACTTGCCACTTGTAATAGAAATGCACTTGTAAAAAAGAACCACAGTGGACCTGTGTGGGCTTTCTATATTACAAATTAGTGTTTGCAGTCTGATTAGTTTTAATTTTTAGGCACTCATCGAGAGCCTTAAAATTAATGATTAGATTCATAACAATATGTAGTGATTGGGGTAAATTTCTAAGGATTAGAAAGAAAAGATGCTTCAACCTCAAACTTCTGGAGCGTTTCATATTTTGAAACATTAATATTACAGTGAGAAGCGCTGTTAAGAATCTGAGCAGGGCTTGAATTTAGGTATGAATTATCTGATTTTTCTTTATGTTCCAGTGGTTATTTCATCATGTATACAAAGCTGGCCAGCTCCAAAGGAGGAATAGAAAGATTTCAGTGCGATCCAAGGCTAAAATGACTTATAAGTAGTGAAGTTTGCTTCTACCTCCAGCAAACATGACCGATTTTCTAAAAGAAAAGTAAGTTTAATAGGCTTTGGACTAGAAGAGGCTTATTCACATGTGTCCTTTTTGGAAACCTTATTATCATGGGATAAATCCTCTAAAATAAATTGAAACTCAGATTTTCATTCAGTGTGAGCGCGAAAATTTCACGTGACTGTATGAAAGGTGTGTTTAATATTTGTATAAATACCTCTTTATTGTCTGTGCCCTCATGAGTTACTATTCTTTCTGATAACAGCAAAAATGTGAACTACTGAATGAGTGATGATTCAGTGCATAACCAGCTTTCAGAAGCTTCTTTCTCTATTTCTAGACTTGTTCATGACCCAAACCTAATTTGTTTTGTTTTTCTGATTGTTGTTTTCTTTTCAAAAGAGACTCTGCCCTTCTACATTCAATCTATTCGGCAATCTAAATTACTTGACAATCCAAAAGAAACAGCTTTTAATGGCTTGTCCAACTGAAACATTCTGAAAAAAATCTGAAAGAAATTTTGCCTTGTGGAGGATCTGAAAGTATGTAACACCACCTACAAGAATTTGTATTAAAAGCCTAATGTTTTGCTTTTCTGCACAGAACTTGATTGTCATTATCTTACAACTAGAACATAAATATCAGTATGATACGATAGGATTTTATCCCACTGATGAGATAGTTAAGCCTCCGTAATACACCACTGGGGCTTGTGATGAAGTTTACAGAGTTTGCAAAGCTGCCGTAATTATCTGCCTAATTACTTTTTTTTTCTGCATGGAGCTCACAAAAGAGGGTCTAATCTTTCAGCTGTGTGGACCATTAGCTATATTCAGATCCAGAGAGCCATGAAGATGATTTTTATCCTGTGTCACAGAATGCTTGTAAGACAGACATACCAACTCTCTGCTTTGCTTAGATATATAGTGTCTTACAAATAGGATGAGAAACAGTAAAAATTAAAGAGTAAAACAGGTGAATCAATGAAAGAAAGTCAAGAAATCTTCCAGTGGCTCTTAAAGTAGTCTTTATTTTCCATTGCACTAGATGGCCTTTTTGCTATTAAAATATATAAATGTAGAAAGTTAGTTTATTCCCAGAAATTCATCCCAAACTACAATAGTGATATGCAAATGGTGCTCAAAATGTTTCTGCTGTTACAAACACCAAGGCTCACTCTGCAATCCCAGTGATATATTTTTCCCAGTAGTCTGATTATATTCATAGGATGAGGCAGTGAAAAGAAATTGGAGAACATGTTACTTTCACTCAAGAACTGTGTGTGTGTGTACACACACATGCACACCCACATGTAGGAAGGGAGGTGTATCTCATATGGGGTCAACTGCAGACTATGATGACTTAGTCTTTGTAGTTTAAGCGTTGCAAGTGTGCCAGCTATAGGATGTATGGATGAATATAAGCTATAGCCCAAGGAACCCAAGGAGGTCCAAAGCAAATCAGTGTCAAGACTGAGCAGCTCAGGTCCACTCGGTGTTTTAGTCCAGTGAGACTTTCTTGCTTAATGTTCATCATGTGATGAACTGGTTAACTGAATTTGAACTTAGGCCATATACTTTACAGCTTTGCGTGCCTTTTCATACAAGTCTGTTGTTCCTCTTCAGGCAGCCATACTCTCCTCTTCCTTTCCTACCAGCACTGCAGTTACCCACTTTACATTTTATGTCAATTGCTGAGAAAATATTGATTAAAGGGTTTAGGTGTCATCCTGAGTCAAAAATACTTGGTTTAGGCTTTGAGATGAATTGGAATTCGATGATGCATGTCTCTTTTCACTTTTATGAAATGGCAACATAACAAAATAATTTTATTTTCTTTTCCCTGTAAGAAACCATGGGGCACTAGTAAAGAATATTTAAGTCTTTCTGAGATAATTCACCTGATTACAGCAGGGGAAGATCTATGAAAGGAGGATGATGCAGACTGTCAGAGTGAGCAGTTGGAGAGGAGGTATGACTGGCAGCAACTGTTTCAAGTGGAAACAGTGTAAAATGGAGAAAAATAGACAAAATATTTCCAAATTTGAAAGTTAATACTGGTTTGGGTAAATGTTCGTAGAATTTCTAGCACATATTTGGGGAAAAAAGCAATGGGTAGGCAACAGGCAGTCATTCTTCAGCCTAAATATCCATCGGAAGTAATGTTTACATGTTATTTGTAGCATTTACTGCTTGTTCTTAAATAAGTTATACTATACTTACAAGCCAGTAATGAACAACCATATTGTATAAGTGGACAGCCATCAACTGGACTGTGATTATTTGCAGTGAGTGCATAGTTTTGGACATATCAATAATTACTTCCTTGAAAAGACTGACAGAGATACATTACTTTTGTTTATACTGATTTTGCAGTCCACTTTTGGACACTTTTTGATGATAGGAATCTATTATTTACATATTGCTTTTTGGGGTATGCCGTTTGTTGGATTCTTGCTTTTTTGAGATTGACCTTGAAAGGTGAAATCCCTGCCTCCCATCTGTAACTCACCAGTCTGGTAGCACTGTCTTCCAGCACCCAGCACAGCCAGCTGTCTTTGCTCTGACTAGTGGGTTTCTAGGCCTAAATACTAGGGTACAGCCAAGTCCTCAAACACTAGCAACTGGACAGGGTGGATGGGAAGCAGATTTTGGTACAAGCATGGACTTAGATCTGGCCTGAAAGTACAGTGTCAACATAGCCTTAAATTCCATGTTCAGGAAGTCCTGCATATTGTAAACTATAACAAGTTATCAAGTCCTTAAGAAACAGAAAAAAAGAAAGCCACTGAAAAAAGAAAAAAACCTAATAATCTGTACTGTATGTACACATAGTGCACAGAGATGCTGCCTTAGATACATTGGTGGTGCTCTTCTGTGAGCAACATTACCCACTATCATCTTACTTGGAATTTTTTTTTATATAATCCTTATTTGACAGTAGCTGTGAGGAAGCTGAACATTGTGGTTTTGGGAAGGGGAGGGCTTTTCATAGCCCCCATGCCACAGGACACTGGAAAGGGGGTACATGTGCTCAGTGCTTTGCTCCAGGCTGACGTCTCAGTGCACATGACCTAGGTATCTGTCTTCTATTTGAAAGCTGATAACCTCAAGCAAGGTTGCATTGCTGTTCTGACTCATGCCTCCCCTTCCCTCTCTGCAAACAGAAATCACCATTTTGTTTTGTCTTTCTTCAGGGGAAAGTTCTGCACAGATAAAAGTATGTAAGTAGCTTAAACACACCTGTCATTGGCACATGCAACGTTTAAGCAGAGCTGTAAAAGATAACAAAGAATTTTGAAAAGTGACAGTTACAGAGATGCCAGCTGCTCTGCAGTCATTGCAAAACCGATCTCCAGAATCGGTTTCTGGCTTTTCACAGAGCAGATTTGACATCTGAAAGACATGTCCATTGCACAGCAGTCTCTGCAGAGCTGTGCCGAAATCCTTTTTGTCACCACAATGACAAAGCATAATAAAGTAATAATAATGATACTGATTCAAGAGCATCACAAGCACAAAGTTGTGAAAAGACATGCTACCAAACACTTCTGGTATTTTTTTCCCTCTGTGCTGTGGCTCCAGACCTACAAAGGTTTATGTATATAAAGAGCAAAGCACAGTGAGACTGTTCATATGCCTTAGGTAAAACACTGGCTAATTCTTTGTAGGCCAGAGAAGACATTCAGTTCAGGCTATCTGCACATTAATTTCCCTAATATACAAATATTATATATTTTGTGGTTTATATATATATATCAATGGCTACTTAAAAGATTTATTTTATTTAAATTTATTTAAATTAAATTTATTTTAGGAACATATTGTTCTTGGATTTGGCTAAAGTGTATCAGAGCTCTGGTTCATTGTTTCTCTTTAATTTAAAGTCATTGAATTTAGTGTCATTCAGTCCAATGCATTGAAAAAGCTTCAGATGTGAAATCCCTTGTGAAGGCCTCAATATTAGAATTGGAAATGCTAAGTCTGCTTCAAAGTCCCTGATGTAAATGTCTGAAATTTTAGAGTTGTTTTCTTGTACTAAGTGTTTCAACAATTCCCTGGAAGGAAAAAGTACAAGTTGATGGAATGACTGCCTCTGTGTCACTTCTTTTTTTCTGTGCCTGCCTTCAGATGCCACTATTTTCCTATGCAGTCACATGCAAGAGAATATGTTGGGTGTTCAGTGTCTGGGACAGGCACAGATCAGACCATGTGAGCCCCTTCACAGCAAAAGTTTACCTGGGCCTACTACTATGAGAGTCTTCCCTAAATCATAGGATGTGTGTACGGTTTCCCAGAGGTATCATACAAACACATATAAAGATCCTTCAAAATAGATCAGCATCTTACTTTACAAAAATATCTCTCATCTGTAGAAATACTTCCCAGGAAAACAGGGACTGATTAAACAGTAATGTATGCCAAAGGTTCAGTTCAGGAGGGAAAATAAATTTTCAGTTCTTCTTCCAGTTAAGTTGTTAAAATAAAAGCTGACAACTATTCCAGACACAATGACGTACTCCTTAGGTCCCTGGGCTTGGCTGTCCATCCCTTTGGCATTGTATATGCTAGCTTCTCCTCAGTGGCTTCCTCCCTCTTTTCCCTTGAGAATCAGACATTTACTGGACTCTGCCTTTGACTCCCTGATTGTAAGGAGAGACAAATACCAGTGTTCCCAGATGCCCTTATCCAACCCAAATGAGCTTTTATTCACAGTGGATTGTGTTCAACAGGTAATGTTCCATCTCCTTTCCTACCTGCTTTGATGAGGACTGAAAGAAGAAGTGACATGTCACAAGTGTTTCCAGGGACATCCAATTTAGCAGCCACTGAGATGAATGGGATAGGTCATATTTCATAATGCAATTGTTTAAAAGCAGCAGAGAGCTGCTGTTGCATCTATTACCATGGTTTGTGAAGTTATCTCTACAGTCATAACAGCTAAAACTTTTTTTGCTCAAAGCTTTAGAATATGGAAAAGAACAACGTATTGCTGCACCGATGCACAATGACTGGATCTGGACTGGCTATATGTTTCCTGGTGCTTTCAAAGGAGACAAAGATTGCTATTCAGAACTATTTCTAACGAGGCAAGAACAGAAGTCTTCACAAACCTGTAAAAGCTAAAGGAGTATGAAATTTTGTCATAAGTGGTGGAGCTGAAATTTGCAGCAGCACACAGCTTTAACTGACATGAGGTGTCTGCAATTCACATCAAGGACATGAACTGCTTGGATGGATGTAAATCTTCCTGCATCCTTGACAACATTTCAACAGCTGCTGGCTACTTTGGATTTTCTCTATGCTTTCCTTAGATGGAATATTATTTTTATAAGTTGGGATCAGGTTGTAAGCGTTCTTTAGATGAGGAATTCCAGTCTTCCTCATTTCAAATAAGCCTACAGCCAGAGCAGCATTTTCTTTAAAATGTTAACAAATGTCACTGATACTTTAGTTTAATTATTGGTGAAAATAGTGAACTCTGGTGGAGGAAAAGTGAAAAAACCATGACATAAATAAAAGCTGAAAGAAATACACATGACTGTCATCAATAGCCAGACATCTTTTTCATTACCCAGTGAGGGAAACTAAGGCTTAAATATTTTGGGTCTCTCAAATGTCATCAGAGTTCTCAGCAGCCATGTGCTGAGGTGGAATGAGCATGTAAAGGTGACCAAATATGTCTGTTTTAATCCTCTAAAACTATAAATAGTCTCTTGGTTGCATCATGGATTTATTGCAGAAGAAAATTTGATTTTAAGACGACTGAACCCAGCTGATTTTGCTCCCTACCAGAATGCTTACAGCTCTGTATAAAGGATAAGATTTCCAAAGCAAGTAGTGCTTTTTATATTCCTGTTTTGTGAGTGTGCAACTTGAGAAAACATACAGAGGCCTGTTTAGAGAGCAGTTGCTATCTCAAAGAAGTTGTATGGCTCTTTCAAGCAGAATCAAAAAAAATGAAGCAACAAAAACTTGAGACAAAGAAATATATAAACAAAAGAGTTACATTTTTCCTTCTGTGTATATCGTTAAAGACACAGTCTTCTACAGCATTGATTTTCAAACCTGATTTTGTGTTCTGAAAAGCTGAACTCATAAGTAACTAAATAAAAACATTAATAATATGATCTTCTATATATGCCATATATTTTTTTCTGTGGATTTGTTTTCAGAAATGTCAGTCTTCTCTGCTAATACAAATTATCATGCATCAGTAAAAACATGCAATTTAGTATAATTTTGTTTTCCTATTAGAACTGAAAGGCCTGTTTTGAAATCTAGCTGAATGGAACTAGAGAAACTAGGTAATGCAATTGAAGGCTGTGGCATCTCTTTGTTGTATTTCAAATTCCCATTTTCAGATTCTCCTGAAAATAAACAGTCCACATCTCAGTTTTAAATTTTGCATTTGTGTGGTATTGTATAGCAATATCTCCCCTGTAGCAAGAAAGTAAAAAAAAGCACAGTTGAAAAACACTAGTACTTTCCAACTCTCACATGAAACTAATGCATAATATCTATATGTATCTATATATGTACCTAATACAGACATACAGTATTTAATATGTATGTAATATCTATATATATAATGAGATGTGTAGTATCTATGTTATATCTTATATATAAATAAATAAATAAATATCTAACATATATAAACTTCAAAGAACTATATCAGCTATGATCCTGAAGGGATCTCCTGTAAAGAAACTTGCAAACGTGCTGTAATAACTTTTTGATTAGAAATTTCATTTAAAGTCTTCAGTCTCTGAATTCAGTTGGAAGGCTCAGAGGGAGAACATAAATGGACACAAACTTTTCAGGCGCGACAGAATAAATGAAGTCTTTAATTCTGTTTATCTAGGAGTTACATTTTAAAACATGTTTTCCTTATTTAAAAGATCAAGTTGCAAGTTTGTATGAGTGGAAAGTGCTTACCCAAAACAGGCACAAAGCAATGCCAAGTATTATGTATAAAGGAAGTAAGTATTTATACAGCCAAGCCCCACATCTGGCCAGTGTTGTGGTAAACATTTCTCCCAAGTGCCTTTTCTTTTTACACAAAAAAGGTTCAGTCTTTGGAAGGCATGCTGGGTTGCTGTAATCATTTATCTAGTTAAAAATCTGTTATTCTGTGAAGAAGGAATTCAGAGAACAGCAGAGCTGCTCAACACCATTGTGGAACAGTGTTCTGAGAATGCACCAAACCTTAGAAACTGGACATAAGTGTTGAATGTGCAGACAACATAGATGACTGCATGCACATTGTCTTAACATTTCTGATTGGTGTATGCTTAGAAAAAACAAGCTCTCTGCACCATTTTTTTCCAAATGATATGACATCTTCACCTCTAACTTCTTTCTAGCAAACATGAATGGCCTGAAAATGTGTTGGTCACATAGGCTGACGACGGAGTCAGAACATGCTATTGGAAAAAAACCACGACAAAATAACTTTCATCTTAAGAATTATTAATAGTCTCTCTCCTCCCGGAGCTGATATTCCATGAAGTGAAAGGGATTAAACAGAGTACAGGGGCATGTTGCTAAGTTCTAGCCATTTCACTGCAGGGGCCATTTATCAAACACTTCTGGTTGAGTATGTAAGGTAGTAGTATTGCAAACTATTCTTAAAAGAGCACATTTAACTATCACTGTACAACCACACATAAGAGCTCTGGTACCACTACAAAGTTATGTACTATTTCATGCCTGTTTCATCTCTATGGAATGTACAAGGCTGTATTTAATAATATTTTAAAAGAATATTAAATAGTAAATAAATATTTATAGAAAATAATTGTCACACTGTCACAGCACTCTCCAAACTATCAAGCTGCAACAAGGTCTTTTACCACCTCATACCAGCATACTCTTCATACAGTCCCTCTGCTGTCTTCACCTTATCCAGGGCCCACTTCCTCCTCTCTCCACTTCCTCCTCATTGGCTTTCAACCCCTTAACAGAACCAGCCACAGCTGCACCTTATCTACATCAGCCAACCCACCACCCCTGAAGCCAACCCACAGTTGCATATTATCAATGCTAATTAACCCAACTTCATTCATCTACATCACACAAAAATTTTATTGAAGACAAGCTTTCACGATGGTTTAATAAGTTTGCATATCTGTAGAAAAAGTAGTATTATGAAAGTAAGAATGAATGCTAAGATATGACATTCAGAGATCCAATCTGATATTAAATAATGTTAAATCACAGCTCTGTGATGAATTATATTGCAATAAAAATATTCTGTCTGATTATTTTTTGTTATATCATGCTTTCACTATTTATTTAATAAATCATTAGAAATAAAAGATATTTTATAGAAGAAAATAAAATTTTATGTTCCAAAACAGACTGCTGTCTTGAGTTGTTCTGATATTTTACATGAACAAATAAAAAGTTCTTGAGGTATTACACATATTTCTTCCAATGTGTAAAATCTTATGCAAATATTTCTGGAATCATATCAGACATGATATTCCATATGAAGATGGGTCATGCAAAATTTTTCATCTATAGTCCTGACATTACTATGAGAAGATGCCCTTTGCAACTGAGAACTGACACCTCAGAAACACTTACGATGAGTAATACACTCCCTATGCAGAGAAAAATATAACTGCTTTGGCTAATATGCGAGGCACTAAGATTCAGGGGCTAGAAAAGAAGTTTAAGTATATCTGTGAATGAACTCTAATTTATTAGGTAATTTTTTCCCTGTTGTGTATACTTGAGAATATTGTGCGTATTGTCAACAGAGTTATATATTCTTTACCATAGCTGATAGCTGTAAGATAATCTGCACTGGTACCCCAATAGGATAAAAAATGAACTACTGATCTGAATTTACAAAACATTATTTTATTCACACTGATGACCAAATTTAACACAGGGACTGTTCTCGTAGAGGAGTGGATATACCTTGGCTGATTTAACCACAACTTATAGTTAATATGAAGGGCATCACCGTGTAGGTGCTGAAGACTGTGCACTTACTCTACCGCCAGATGATATTTCAAAGGTGTGCTTGTAAAGAAAGGAGAATGAGATTTATTAAAACCTATTTGTTTACAATTTGAAGTAAAATTGTTTTTTAAGGGGCAAATAATCCATGAAGGCTATGTTTAGCAATTTAAATTGTAGCCTATTTAATGAATGAGGACTCTGTCTTCTGCAGCTTGCCTGATCATGGAAGTGTTTCTGTGTCCCTGTCACAAACTTGTCCTAGTATTAGGGGTAGACAAAATTGTGTTTCACATCAAATGATCATTTCTGCTTTCTCTGTATTCATGTATGTAACATTGAGATAATACATGCAAATATCTGTGAAATTTCAGGAACAGATATCTAAATATTTTCATTTGGAAAGAAGTGGCCCATTTTGTCAGGCATTAACGGATAATGGTAAATAATGGATGGGAAACACTTGGGAGCTGCTGATCAAGATACCTTTCTGTTGATAATTTGATTTAGTAAATGAGGCAAAAAGCTTTTGTCCTTGAAACTGTTGGCTTGAATGAGTCCAAGGTGAGAGCTAGCTTAGGGAAGGCTCTGAAGAAAAAGTGGTTTCATTTCTCGTAGAACCCCTACACCATCAAGTTCAATACGTCCCTGGTAGAAATGTTTGTGTTCCTAACAGCCTTTGCTAAGTGATGAAAATAGCATGAGCTTGCTTATACAGTATTCTTTTCCAACTAAAACTAACACTTTGAGCTCAAGAAAGAGGACTGCATTATTCCTTATGTTAATAATTTCAAAATCTAAATTTTCAGCCTTGCCACTCACAAAAGAAAGATGCAGAAATAATTCTGCCAGCTACATAACCTCGTGAATGCTGCATGTTTATCCCATTAAGGACACTATTTAATTAGAAGTAATGCATGGAACTGTTTTCTAATAACCACTATAAAGGTCATATAATTTGATACTTTGTTAGAAATAAAATATTTTTATTTTGTTTTTCCTCTTTTCCATTCATGCTGCACTGATTTGTACTGACAGATCTTTTGCTAGTAAGCTAAGGAGAAGGGGGTTTCTGTACTTGTGGAATTCGTTCCTTGTATTGAAAAAGGCAAGAGTTCATCTGTTTTTCTGTAGATGCACATTGGATTTAAGGGCTGTTCAGTTTCCTTTAGTTCTCATGCTCATCTTTCTTGAAGTAGCAGGCAGAAGCAATGACATGCCATCAATCCCTCACCACTGGGCCTGATGTTGTAAGTCATATAAAACAAGGAACAAAGTTTTTGCCTCTGTTTTCTTTCCTTGTTTATACAACAGAGTCATAATCAATGAGTAGTGTGATCTAAAGAGAAATAATAGCAGCTCCCTAGTGTACAACACCCATGCAAGATTGAGTGGTGATGTCTTCTGGAGAAATTCCTGTGGTTCTTTTCACTGTCTTGCAGAATAGGTGCTGCCTTACAGACACAGACTGGTTCCCACTCTGATTTCCGATACTTTTAATGCATTACGCTTCTCTGCTTTCTACTCTCATCCCTCCATGGTTGAACTCAGGAAAAAGACCATTAAACACAAGTATTTCAGGCTTAGTACAAAATTCTTATTGGAAATAAGGAGCTATAGGTTAGGAATTCCCGGCACACCGCTTAGCTGCAATTTCAGGGCATGATTAATTTCTTGGTGCAAATCACCAGGCAGATACCCACAGGGGTTCCTTCTTGTGGTTAAAGCAGAAGATTGAAACAGAGAAGTGCTCATTCACAGACGAGATTGTAATTTTACTATTGAGATACAACTGCAAATTTTTCTCCATATCAGGAGCTACCGTTGAGATTTACATGCAGTTTTCTGACACATTCCTTTCAGATGCTGAAGTCTGGGTATCAGGATCTCTAGGAAAATGCTTTACGCAACCAGAAAACCAACTTGCAACGTTGCGAAACGCCTTTTCACAAAACTTGATTGCCAGCTCCTTGCCCTACCCCCCCACCCCCCCACCCTTTCCGCATTGCCGCTGAGCTCTCGGCAGCAGCCACGGGAGCTGAAACATTCGCAGCAGGTAATAGCTGGTGATAACCTTGACTGTGACATACATCACTGCCGCTCCGTGAGGCGGGAGGGAACCGGGAGCGCCGCGCACTCGGCCCTGCAGGCAGGAGGTGGGGAGGGAGGCTGGCACTCCGTTCCTCAGCCTGGCGCTCTGCCCTGCCGGGGGGGGCCCTCCCGCCCCGGCCCGGTGCGACCCTCGCGCCCTCCCAGCCGCCGGCGGCCCCGCGGTCCGGCCCGGCCCGGCCCGCCCCGCCGAGGGCGCACCGCCACGCGCCGCCGCCAGGTGGCGCCCCGAGCCCGCGCTTGGCTCGAGGCCGCGGGCGGGGCCGGGTGCGGGTCTGGGAGCGTGTGCGGGTCTGGGAGCGGAGCCGCCCCGGGGGAAGAAACAGTTTAATAAAGGGGGAGCCGCCGTCGAGCGCTGGGCGCCAAGGTGCGGGAGGGCGGCCATGGAACGGGGCCTTGGGGTGCGCGGGGCACAGCCTTACGGTCTGAAGTACCGCAAGCAACGTCTGATCTTTAGTTATTATTATTATCATCATTATTAACACCTATGAATTCCAAAGAGCTTCCAGTTAGTGATGCTGCGCCGCTCGGCCGCAGCAGCGGCCCGTAAGCGCTAGCGTGTGGGTGGCACGTTTGTACAGTGGTCACTTAAACCCCGACGGGTTTATAAGAAATGAGAGGCGAGGGGGTACTGCTTTTCCTCGCCACCAGTGACACCCTGCGGCGGGGCGCCCCGGTGACCGTCCCGGTGCGAGCCCCGCAGCTGCCCGAGGTGCGCAGGGATGCGGGGCCAGCGCGCGGATGCCTGCCCGGGGCACGGGCTGGGGTGCGGGGGCGCCGGGGGTGTCGGCGTCACGCTCCGCTCCCGGCGCCTGAATCCCTGCCATGTTCGAGCGGGTGCGTGTGCGTGGAGAGGGGAGGAGGGAAGGAGTGGAGCGGTAGTGGTAGCGGCTGGGGGGGGAGGGGGGGATTATTGGCAATGGGCGGGAGAGAAAGAGGCGACTCCTGTTTCCTTTTCTTTCTGCCAGCGCAATCTCGGCTCATTTTCTCTAAGCAATACAAGTTCACGGACGAGCTACCTAGCCAGCCCTCCTCTCCCGTCATGGACCTCCCAGGTAAAAAGGCCGTTCTCCTCCCTTCCGGCTGTTCCTTTTGCAAAATACCATTTTAAATGACAGCGACAATAAGATGCGGGGTAAGGGCAGCGGTAGAGATGCCTCGGGGGAAGCGCAGGGGGGATCTCCCAGGAGCGAGATCCCAGGGCGTTCTGGTGAGCAGGGAAAACTGAGATGCAACTTCCCAGGGAGACGCCGGGTGAGGTTTGCCTCCTGCCATGTGTGTGCATGCCGGGGTGGGAACCGGGCGATTCCGGAGCCGGCCGCTTCCTTCCCGACAGTTTAGGAAGCCGCCGGGATCGGCGGCAGCTGGGGTAGCCTGGCCTGAGGGACGGAGGGTTGGGAAGTACAAGCCCCCGGGCGGCGCGGAGGGCGGCGGCGGCTCTCAGGGCCCGGCGGGGGCAGCCCGGGGCGCCCCGGACGCCGCGAACCCCAGGGACAGCGCGGCAGCTCCAGCGCGGGGCAGAGGGAGCGCTACCAGCGCTGACATCTCCTTTCGTAGTGGCTGGGGCGATAGAGACCGACATAAACCCGGCTCTCAGATGCAGTAAAAAGTGGGGCCGTGGAACTAGCCGAGTTTGGGAGCCCCCGTCGGCTGTGGGGCGCGAAAGGGAGTGTCCCAGGCGCCCGCAGGGTGCTCCACCGGGCGTTCGGGGACGAAATCTGCCGCGCTGCCCCGTCCTCCCGCCTCGGGGTACGGCTTGGGGCTGTGGGACCCCCGGCTGCTGGGGAACGGGAGAAAGACGACGCGAGCAGACGCCGGGCGGCGAGGTCCCTCCCGGACCTGTTGTGCCGGCTGGGCGGCCGGGGCGGGGCGGCGGGAGCCCGCGGCGGCGGCGCTCTGCTGGGTAGCGCGGTGCCCGGCTCCCGGCCGCCCGCTCCGCCGCCTCACCGCCGCCTTTGCCCTTGCCAGGCTGCTGCGCGCCGATCGCCCTCTGAGGAGGCTCCTTCGACCCGCGCGGAGGAGGAGGAGGAGGAGGAGGAGGAGGCTGAGGCGGAGGAGGAGGAGAAGCGGAGGAAGGCGCGGCCGCAGCCGCCGCTGCCCAGCCGCCGTCCCGCAGAGCACTGGCCGCAGGGCGCCGCGGCGGCAGCAGGCGCGCAGCCCCCTCCGCCTCCCCGCGGCCGCCCGCCCGCGGCGGTGGCGGCGCGGGGCGCCCGCATGGCGGCGGCGAGCCGGAGCGGCGGCGGTCTGGCGCTGGGCATGGGGCGGCGGCGGCGGGGGGCGCTGCCGGAGCCGGCGGGCGGCTGCTGCTGCTGCCTGGCGGCGGCGCTGCCGCTGCTGCTGCTGCTGCTGCCCGCCGGGTGCCCGGTGCGGGCGCAGAACGACACGGAACCCATCGTCCTGGAGGGGAAGTGCCTGGTGGTGTGCGACTCCAGCCCCTCGGCCGACGGGGCCATCACCTCCTCCCTGGGGATCTCGGTGCGCTCGGGCAGCGCCAAGGTGGCCTTCTCGGCCACCCGCAGCACCAACCACGAGCCCTCCGAGATGAGCAACCGCACCATGACCATCTACTTCGACCAGGTCAGCCGCCGCCTGCTTTGCCTTCGCTGCCCCCACCGCCGCGCCGGCCGGCCCCGAGCCCCCTGCGCCGGCATCCCCGCCCCGAGCCCCCCGCCACCGCACGCTTGCTTTCGTTCTCGCTCCCCTTCCACCTTGTAATCCTGACCCACTCGCTTAATAGAAGTTGTACAGCTCATCTCCCCGGAAACAGTTTGGGAAGTTTTTTTAGGCGGCTGCGGAGCTTTCCAGGGGTGCTGAAGGGGGATGCCGACTTCGTGTCCGGTCCCACCGCCAGTACGGGGGGGTTTGAACGTGTGGGCTGGCGCCTCGGACGCTTGCGGGGACACCTTGCAGCCCAGGATTTCCCCGAGCAGTCAGGGAGGAGCCGGGGGAAGGGTGCGCACACGCCCGTCGGCGCTCCGTCGGAAATGCTCGTTTTCAGAGCAAGGGGAGGACGGAGATTTACCCGTGGGGAGTCGCCGGTTCTGCCTGTTCCGAGCGCATTTGGCAATGTTACAGCAGCTCTCAGGACGAGGGAGGGCTGAGGAAGAAGAGGGTGTTTCCCGCGTTGCCAAACGAGGTGAACGATGTCCCCGGTGGGTTATAACAGAGGGGTGTTATCCTGCACCGCATACCCCGGGCGGAGCAGCGGGTAGCCCGGCCTCGTCCTCATGTCCCTTCTCCGCAGCACTGCTTGCCTCCCAGAGCCCATGCCCCGGCCTTCCGCTTGATTTTTGAGATGAAATTTACTTTTTCTTTACCGCTCCGGCTCCTGAAGTAGTATTGCAGAGTCAGCCAACCTTAGCACACACAAACTGTTTTCTCTGTGTTTTTTATTTTTCATTTGTCTGTCCGCCGGTCATTCATCTGTCTACTGTCCCTCCTAATGAGTTTGCAGTTATTATCCTCGTGTACAAGATCTCATAAAGTCTGCTCAGTAAAGGAAAAAAAGAAAAAAAAGGAAAAAAAAGGGAGCTTGTTTCATATGTAGCGTATTTTAGACTCTTTAGCCCGCAGTGCTCAGTTCTCAGGAGTTTGATGGCGTTTCCCCTTGTTGCTCCACAATAACGGATTACTTTTTTTTTTTTTTTTTTTTTTTTTTTTTTTGTGTGGGTGTGTGTGCTTTCTTTGAAACAATAGCTTTTGGGAGGAAAATCTCAAGATTTGGGGATTTTGTTTTTGTTTCCTCCTGATTTGTATTTTTCTTCATTAAAAGAGAGTTTGTGGCCCACAAAGCTGAGCGCGGCCGGGGCGCCGCGGGGGCGGGCACGGCGGGGCGGCCGGCTCGGGCTCACCCGCCTGGGGCACGGAGCGGCCGCGGGCCCCGCGCGGTCGTCGCCACTCGCTGCCCGTGACTTCTGAGCCACGCCAGGCTGCCCGCCGCTGGAGCCTGGGGAGGGAGCAAGCGGACAAGCCGCGGCCGGATCCCGGTGAGATCGGCGGGCTCCGCTCCGCCAGCCTGTGCTGGGACAGGCTGCGGCCGCCGCTTCCGAGCGAGGCTTTGCACATCTGCCGGAGGGGCCAACTCTTTCTCTTTTTTCATTGTTTCAAAAGACATTGAAATATATGACCAATTAAGAGTAATGTCGGGGAAGAGGACGAGGCCCACCCCAGGCGGCCGAGGAGGGTGCGGGCCAGGCGGCACAGCCCTCCAGAGGGACAGAGGGACATGAACTGGCACGTTACTGTTGCTGAGCATCCTCTCTTCTCCTTTGCCCGTCTCTGCAGTACTATAGTTTTATATCCTATTAAACTCGAGGGCAGGTCTGATTTCAGTAGTGCTAGCGGAAAACATATACGTTTGCTTTATGAGTTGATGAGTTATGGGGTGGTGGTTTTTTTCCTTCTTTCCCCTTCCTCCTTTCCTTCCCTCCACCTCCCCACTGCTTCTGCCACCTTTGCTTTATGAGCAGTACAGCGTGGATGTCTGCATTTCATCTGACAGACTTTGGAGATCATTTTTGCATAACTAAATCGTTTTATGAACTGTGATGCTTTCTAACTGCCTTAGTAACTCAGCACCTTTCCCCTGCAGTGCACTTATGATTGTTCTGCAAATGGCATTTCGACAAGGCTTTATATTGCTTGTGGAGCTCATGTGAGATTTTCACTGGGGCTTTTCTAAGGTGGGGTCTGACTTCTCTTTCTCTCTCCCTTTTTTGTTGTTTTGGTTTGTTTTGGTTTATTTCTTTGCTTTACAGGTATTAGTTAATATTGGCAACCATTTTGATCTTGCTTCCAGTATATTTGTAGCACCAAGAAAAGGGATATATAGTTTCAGTTTCCACGTGGTCAAGGTCTATAACAGACAAACCATCCAGGTGGGTTGAGATCTAAAGATGCTGTCTTACCTTTTTTTTTTTTTTTTTTTAAATGCGCATTTCTAGACACTTAAGTGCATTTAGAAAACCAGCAGGTGAAGAACGAGACTTAGTTAAAGGGGTGATTTTAGTTAAAGGGGTCTGTATGCATGACAGAAGTCATGCATTGTGTTAGCTTAATTCAGACCTGTTTCTAACCTGCACTAACTAAAGTTTAATGGTGTGCACAGGGCAAAAAAGTCATTGAGAGTATTGAGAAAACTCAGATTCTCTCTCTTTGCACTTTTTAGGTAAGTTTAATGCAAAACGGCTACCCAGTGATTTCAGCTTTTGCAGGGGATCAGGACGTCACCAGAGAAGCAGCCAGCAATGGGGTCTTGCTGCACATGGAAAGAGAAGACAAAGTGCATCTCAAACTGGAAAGGGGTAACCTCATGGGAGGGTGGAAATACTCAACCTTTTCTGGCTTCTTAGTCTTTCCACTATAAAAGAAGGCTGAACAGGAGACAGATCCATGAGCTGGAGCAAGGATTCAATCATTAACGACACCCTGAACTTGGCAGCACATGACAATATTTCCAGTCACCCCGTCAGACTGTAACGGTAGAAGAATGATAACCTTCTAAACTCCAACATTTGCTTTGAATATTGACAATTCCTCGGGAACCTGCGCCTCTAATTAGTTTTAGACGACAGTGATCTTTAGGAGAAATGAAATTATCGACCTGAGCAATTTGTACCTGTGATTGTAAAGTCAATTTCGGATTTTATTGTTGGGATCATTGACTTTCTTATTTATTTTTTTCCTCTCTTTCATTTTTTCCTCTTTTTCTTTCTCTTGTTGTTGCCCCAGTGAGACAAGTAACTTGGACCACACAATCGCTTTGTCAAAGGCTCGCTCCAGAGCCAGAAGAACGAAGTGTTCAGCCCAAAGAGGTGTTCTTTCCATGCTTTATTTCTTTGTGTTGTATAGCCTTAAGGAAAAAAGAAAAAAAAAAAAGGAAAAAAAAAAAAAGGAAAAAAAAAAGAGTGGCTTCAGTCTCAGTCCTGTATTTTTCTGGGGGAGGGGGATTCTGGACATTACTGTGTCAAGAAGTGCTTTATCCAGTGAAGCAAAATTTGCACGATTGGAACCTTATTTGTTTTGTGTTGTTCGTGTTTTTCATCGACTTTTTTTTCCCTGATTTTTGTTTGTGTGTGCTAAAAATGTAAGCTAGATCGATCAATAAGACAAAACAAAGCACATATATACCCTGTAGCTCTAAGTAAAGCTAACCAGTGAACAATTCTGTCTGCACTTTCCAGCTGATCTTTATAGACCTATTTAGCGAGAGAGAAAGAGAGAGAAAGAACGAGAGAGCTATGTGATCCTTCAGTTACAATCCGGAAACCGGTAAAGGAACTGACATTTCTGAATTGTCCTGACATTTCTAGAAGCAACAATGGAGGCTTTGAATATCTTCTCTGACCATACCCTAAAATATATCCTTTCTTTGCGTTGCTGAGTGTATTTTGGGTGCTTTTATCTGATATTTATTTGATGTATTTGTCCACTAATGCTTGAGTACACATTCTGGAAGCATGGAGAGATGGCAGAGCAAACTCTTCCTCTTCCAAATTAAATAAAACCATCTCCACTTGACCTGTCCATAGCAAGTATTGGAGGAGTTGACACTAGCACCTTTGACAGCCTTTGAGGGAGGGGCCTCAGAGGATCAGCAAAAGCACCATGTTGCACAGGTGCCATGCATTTATTAGCCGTGTGTGCTCTTCCCATTACAAACAGCCTCGGAGTTCTAGGGGTGGACGTATATGGATATTGGAGGTTAGGAAATGTTATTACCCCAATCAACAAGAGGTAAAATATCAGGCCAATGTCAATAGCATCCTTGTGCCTCATTCCCAATACACAGATCTTTCTTTGCTTTTTTTAATGAAGATTGCTGTATTAGTGTGCTGAGGAAAACCTTGCTTGAGGAGATCCAGGAGGAATTTTTATATTATTTTACATATTTTTAATCTTCACTTTTTTAATTTTAAGTATTTCATCTTGCTATTAATCCCACAAGGGTGGATGTGTATAAGAATTTATTTTTGTCAGATTTACTCCTCTTCCACAAACACATATAGTGCAAGGTATTTGCAGCAAATCGGTGGTAGCTATGTTGTATTTCAAAATTATGGTGGACATGTCATTTTCATTGTAAATTTATCATTAAAGGGACAAAGTCAATTAAAGTGATATATTCTTAAAAAAACCCTTACCTGTGTTGCTTATGATATGTCAGATGACTAAAACATAAGCCAATTTAATATTTTCATATATTTTCACCATTGATGACGATTGTTTGCTTTGATGTTTCACTTTGCTGGTTACTGAATGACTAGGTTTCCGGTTTGCTTTTTAATGGGTTAAGTTTTTGTTCCCCCTTGTGCATTGGCATGACTGCAATATTTCTAGCTGCAAATTATCACCAGGCTATGTTTAAATACACAAAATAAACCCTGAATCAGCAGCAACCTTTTTCTATTAAAATACAAAAATAGTTATAAAAATAGTTGTATTAATGGTAGATATTGTGAAAGTACTTATCAGTCTAAGCTTTTGTGTTTAAAATTTGATCACGTCTCTCAAAAAAATAGATACAGAGGTGGGTTTAAAGTCCCAAGTTTTCAGTTTCTATTACATTTTCTCAGTCTTATTTTGAAATTCTGCCCGTTTATCTCAGTTCATCTGGTTTGAATAAGGCAATGACATCTTAGTCCTGGCTCTCTCCTAGGCCACATAAGGCCAATGTTTAGGTTTTCCTTACACGTATTCTTGGAAGTTGCTTAAGCTGCTGAAGCTGCAGAATCTGAATATCCCACTTCATGTATTCAAGTTCAGTAATTTTGACCATGCTTACTTTGTAAAGTTATATATGTTTATATGATAAGCAATTTTCTTCTGAATTTAGAAAAGGTCTCTAATATACTGCCTTTCTCTCTCTTCTACTCATGTGTCCTTTATGCTAAGCTATAGAGATAAGACTGTTACATAAACAGTTAAATTAAATTGAAAATGGACAGTAAATTCTTATTGTACACTAATTACAATCATGGTGCACTTTTTTTTTATATTCTTTGCAATATTTATTCCCTTTCCCCTTTTACTTAATTTTGTGTCTGAGTTTGAGAAGGTGCAATCTACTTGTCATTGTAAACAGTAGACATTTTGATATACTAAGGTGTGGATATCATGATATATTTTGTGTTAGAGGGGGAAAACATACAACAGCTGTACTGTAAATACAAGAAGAAATATTATGTGAGACCACTTAAAGCAGTCTCCCGTCACAGTAGGACTAGACTTATCTAAAGTAATTTATATAAATAAATTGATTGGGTAACATTCAGAGTTGTTGTAAATTTAATGTTGAGGGGCACTATGAGAGTCCACAAGTATAAACCACATAAGGCAGTGAAGCAGTCCGATGGCACAATAATGGCTCTGGTTCCTGTGGGGGTAATAACACAATACTCCTTCTAACAATTTTCAAACTTTCTCATAAGCTGCTGTGTAACAGGATCATAAGATATTCCTATGAAAACACTGTCAGTTTCACCATTTCCCTTCTGGGGAACAATCTTCACCTGGGTGTTTTTGGGAACCACTGTTTTAGTGTTTCTTCACTGTACTTTTGGCAGGGTAGAAACCAGAAACCGGTATTAGGAATGATAAATACTCATCATATACTTCGTTGCTTTCCTCTAGGTTTTTTAAGTTTTATATCCATAGCTTGAACATGGTCTTGCAAAAACCTGTGTGCTCTCACCTCCTCCTGAGGCCATGGGTGTGATGGATGTGCAGTGTCTCTCATTACTGGTCAGCATCTTGCAATCTGGATCTGTTTATTTTAGGTGGGAGAAGGAAAGAGACAGAGACGTGAAACTAGGGAGTTGTTTAGAAGTTAAATTGTGTTTGTTGGCTGTGACTTTTCTAACTTTTAAAAAGAACATTTGGGTTTTATTGACAAAATTTCTATATTGGACACTCTGAGAGAGTAGAAGGTAGGCTAAAAGGGCTTGTTTACTGAGGGAGTTATTCAGAAATAGCTTAAGTGGTTTCATGTCCTTGTAATGTGACATTCATTTCTGGAATAGGCAGGGTCACAGGTAACGTTGTTTAAAAATAGCTGTTAGAATTAATAGTCTGCTTCAGTCCAGGATAACTTTCTAGTGTTAACAAGCACTCAGAAATCAGTGTCGTTAATATACTTCATAATTTCCATGGGTAATGACTTGTCAGTTAAAGTCAGTGAAATAGCTATACATAACTAAAAAACCCAATTGACTCATCTCTTTTTGGTTTTATTTATTGTTGAAAGGCCAAGGAATGTCTTTGAGGCAATGCATCGTTTCTTGATTTGGAACCACACACTGCCTTGAACAATTGTTCCAGGATCATGTTTGATGAGATGAGTCATGCCTGTTTTTAATCATGTTGGTAAATAATAATGATTAATTGTACATTTCCCATTTTCTTAATGGAGCATATTCTTTTATTTGACTTGTCTTAATCTTTCAGAATGCTCAAAACAGAACTTTATGATTCCTGGCCACTTGTTAACTAGATCACATTAACAGGTTATTAGCTCCTGAGAATTACTGATACCCATTGTGGCTGTAGTTAAGACACAGACTAGGTGGCTGGGCAGATGATCGGCAAAACTTTTGAACAGCTGCTTATGTAATAACTATCAGCAAAATTCAAGTGCTCCATAGCCAAATAAACATATTGCCATTTTAACAAAAAGGAAAATCCTGCTTGTTCTCCTTCAGTACAGTCCATTCCTCTATAGAGGAGCTCATGAAAAACATCATTAGTATTTGGCCTGAATTCTAGGAGTTGGATTTTGGTTATGTTCTAGTATAATGTTTACTTTAAATAATAAACAGTGACGATCATCAGCGCAAACCCTTAATTAACACAATAATCATTCTTCAGTTTGAATGTATTTCAACAGTAATAATAATTCTGATAATGTAATCAAAATCCTACAAATGTAATTAGAACACATTTAAATTCTGTTCTCAAAACAGTAATTTTTACAGTCATCCAACAAAATCATGATCTTTTTTCTTATTAGCCATTATCAGTAAAATCCAAAGACCACTAACTGTATTTTATACTATTTGAGTGTAATAATGAAAATACACTTCACATGTCAAGTGTATTTAACATACCCCATTTCTTCGTAGGTAATACACATTGAAGTATTTTATGAGTCCCCTCTGTTATTCATCATCAAAATAAAGGTGCCTAACACTGTCTCTCTCTCTGCAGATCACATACGACAGATAATATAAAAATAATTACCTAGCAAGACATGGAGAAGTAAATGATTACTATTATTATGAATTCTGCATAAAAAAAAGGAAATAATTGGCATCAAGAAAAATTCAGGTCATATTGATAAATTGTTCCAGCAAATTATTACAGTTAACTAATACTAATGCTACTGATTGATACTAATACCATTATAATAATGAAAAGTTATTTTTACTATAAGAATCTAAAATAAAATTTCAAATTATTTTGTGAGATCAGCTGTATTAAGACTTCTGTTTGATGTATTGATATAATCTCAACAGAAACATAAATTCATAAATTAGTAGTTATTATGTAACATTCACATATCTGATATATTTCAATTAATTGAAATTACTTCTTTGAAATGCTTTTATTTCTCTGTATGTGAGCATACATGTGTATAAGTATATGTACACATGCACATAAAACACATTTTTAGCTAGGAATGGATGGACAGAGAGCTGACATTTTCATATATAGCTTGGCCTTCCTATCACTGAAGCATTACTCCAATAAATTAATTGTTATTTATTGTCGTTCTAAACTTAAAACTTTTTAACTTTGCTTACATCCAAGAGTACACAGAGTAATAGCAAATGACAGTATACATTTCAGTGCTAAAAGCTGCCACATTTTAGGCAATATTAGGGTAAAGTGAAGCATAGAGTTATTAATAAAAGACTTTTATTACCTCAAGTTCTCTTGAAAGTTTTTGTGATGAGTGTGTCTATAGTGCCACATGGGAATTGCTTCAAAACATCATAAAGGGAGATATTACAGACTGGAGCTTCAGTTTGTCCTTCTGTTGATACCGGATGGGAAACCTGCAATACATATTATAACTAAAAGAGAAACTATATCCCTATACCTAGTTGTTTAGCAACCATAATCTTTATAAGCTGACTTAATTTTGGTTGTGTAACTTTTCTCTATAGAGATGCATTATATTGTAACCTATCAAGAGCTAAGAATACAGAGACTTCAGTGGATAAAAGATAAAGGGTTATCCAACTTTATATTTGTTCACTAGAAGAAATAACCTAGCACAGAAATTACGTTGCTCCTATAGGCTTTTGTGCCAGAGAAAACATGTAAGAATTTATTTTTTAAAATAACCTTTCAAGTTCTTTTATTCTTACCAACAGCGGAATTTTCTCAGCCCTGTTCATAACAGTATAACTGGGAGTATTTTAGGATGGAGTTTAAGTGGATATAGCTAGACTCTCCAGCAGCTGGCTTCTTCCATATCCTAAATTTTCTGTAGAGCTACGTGTTCTTATTAGGCTTTATAATCTCTTTAGATGTAACTAATCCTGACTGTCTAGTAAAATCGGTCTTCCCTAATTACTTCACCTGGGTGGGAAAAGCATCCATTTTTCTTCTTTGCAATGGTTTCTATTGGTTTTTTATACAACATGAACTGTGCTAGAACTATGCAGTAGAGAAAAGGAGATTTCCATTGCACTTGCCTCTCAAGACACTTTCTCTTCTCCTGCCCTCTTTTATCCTTTCATTCATATTTGAAAGGCTCCTAATGTTGAATTTTTTAGGAGTATTTTTTACAATAATGTTTTTCCATTCAGCTTCTCATTCATAACTGTGTGAAACCTTGTTCATGCAAAAATGTCAGCTTTAGTTGGCTGCTCACAAGTTATCTCATGCCTCAGTTCTGCCACCAGAACTCTCAGATAGGAGAATGCACTCTAGTTATGAAAAAATAGAAATCCAGCTAAGACAAAATAGAAATAATAATAATAAAAGTGGGAAATTGTTCTGTATGCAAATCAGTGACTTCTGGTAAATGTTCTGATCCCATTTAGCCTGTTCTCTCACAGTGCATGATTTGCATAACCATGTGACTTGGCACCTCTCTGTTTTCTTGGATCCATCTCAAATATCCCCATAAACCAGGATACTAGGAATCTCCCCCTTTTCTTTTACAGCCTGTTCAGAAAATACAGACTCTCTTGTACAGGTGTTAGAGCATTTGACAAAAGTGAAAAAACAGATCTTCAAGTACCTAAGTGATCTTCTAACAAGAAGACTTTGTGAGACCAGTCTGCAAGAATTAGAGGGGAAGGGAAGAAACTCTCCTAACAAGCAGAGGTCACTAACTATTCTTTGCACACATACCAACCTCAAAAGCATATGGGTACACATACACATGTGAATTGCAGCTATAAGTGACAAATTTATACATAAAACACTTCACCAGGTTCTAACTTTAATGCAGTTAATAAGATTACATGAAAATTTGTATGCAATTTAGGTAGGATTAAACATGCATATGTGATTAGTGGTTGTACAGAACTGTTTATAAGGATGATGGCTCAGATATATCACACAGTGTATTCTACTCAAGCATGGAATGAGGCACTATGTAACAAATATCTATACTATTACTGAGCAAACTTTACAAAATGATCCTTACAGAGCTATGAGAGTCAGAGATCACAGTGGAGCTAACACATTTCAGACCACAGGACAAGTTATAAAACAAGAGATAAACATTTTGGTATTTTTCCCTGTCCACTTACCTCCTGAAAACAAAAATGGAACCCATATGCACTATATAGAATGATCTGATTTTTACTGGGAGTAAAACAAGCCTTGCTTACTTGCCTGTTGTAGCGCAAACAAACTAGTAGGCTGCAACAAGGCTTTTAACATCAGTCAAATTCTACTGTCCATACTGCTTCTCCTTCCTCCATAAGACCACACTACCCCACCACCTACCCCACAATCCTCAATGCTCTTTAACTATTTAGCAGGAACAAGCTACAGCTGCACATCATCCATGTCAATCAACCCACTTCCTTCGAGGCAAGGCCACAGCTGCATATTGTCAATGATAATCAACCCACTACCTTCGTTCCTCTACATCAGTGGTCCTCAAACTTTTTAAACAGGGGGCCAGCATGCAGATGAAGTAGCAGGCAGTCATCTCTGGCTGCTTGGTTCTGCGCCCCCCCAACCCCTTGCAGGGGTGGTGGTGGTGCAGGTTCTGTAAATACTGGGGGCCAGATTGAGGACCCTGGGGGGGGTGTATCTGACCCACAGGCTGTAGTTTGAGGACCCCTGCTCTTCACGCCTTTGTGTCTTGATCCTAAGGTGTTTCCCTGTCACATGCTTTTTAGCTGCTCACTAATGTTTTCCAGAGCTTCATAGTTTCTGTCTGAACTAAATGATTGAAACCTGATTTACAAGTGTGCTTGTAGCATATTAAGCCGATAAGGCGTAGGTTTTCTTAATACACTATTGATTGTCAGGGTTACTGTAAGGCTTAAAGTACCTCCATCATGTTTAGAAAGAGACAGGGTCAGGATGTTTGTTGGATATAGGCTATACTTCTGTACTCTATCCATGCCCAAGGCAGCCAGGTGCAGTGAGAGGTAACTTCAGACAACATTTAGTTGGCATGGCAGAGCACAGACTCAGTATCTCAGGTGCTGGACCAAAGACTGCAAATCAGTGTATGCTTTCTTATAAACAGTAAATGTGGTGAATGAATCTGGACTATAGGTTTAATGATCTATTAAAAAAAATCTCCAGAGGCTTTTGGGCAACTTACCATCTTGATGCTCCTCTATTGGACTTGCTCCCTAGTGTCACTGCCTCTCCTGTATTGGGAAACAAAAACTGAGCAAGATACTCCAGGTGTGGTCACAAATGCCAAATATAGGGGATCTTGATCTGCCTGCTATGCTCCTGCTAGTACATCTGACTATGTAATAAACCTTTATTACTGCAAGGCTATGCTCCTGACTGATGTTCAGCTTGTTACCCTAGGATCTCAGTTGTTTTGTTGGGGTTTTTTTAGCAAAACTTATTTCTGTCTGGTCAGCCCTAGAAAATACTGCTGCATGAGACCATTTAATCCCAGGTTTAGGACTTTCTACTTGCCCTTGTTGAACTTAATGAGTTTCTGTTAGCCCAGTCTGTCAGAAGCCCCGTTGTTTAGCATATCAATTTCTTCCTTTAAATTTGGTTTCATTCACAGACTTGCCGAGGGCCCATTTTGCTGTTTCATCCAGGTCGTAATGAAGATACTAAATGATAGCAGCCCTAGTACACACCTGTGAGGAAAGCCTCTAGTAACTGCCTGGCAAATGGATTTCAAACTGCTACTCATTACCCTTTTAGCCTCCTGATCTAACCAGTTTCCCATCCATCTTTAGTCCATATCTCTTTAGCTTGGCTACAAAGACACAATGGGAAGCCATGTCAAAAGTCATGACAAAGTCAAGGTAAACAGCATCCCCTGTCCACCAAGCCAGTCATCAGAGAGGACAGTCAGGCTGGTTAAGCATGATTTTCCTGTTGTGAAAATCCAAAAAATAAATCCATTGTGGTTGTTCCCATTCTTTTTCTGCCTATGAATGACTTCCATATGCAGATTTTCTCCATAATATTCCAGGAGACTGAAGTAAGGCTGACCAGCCTCTGATGCCTCAGATCGTCTTTTTCACTGATCTTGAAGAGTGGTGTGACACTGTCCATTCTCTAGTCACTAAAGACCTCTCCTGGTCACTTAGTTTTTGAAAGGTGGCTTTGACTAAGCTCCCTCATTGACATAAGATCTCATGTGGTCTCATGAACTGCTGTATAACCAATTTATTGACTCAATTGAACCTTAAATAATCTTTCCCTACCATAGCCAGTACCTTGGTCTCTCAGATGCTTCTGCCAGTAGGCACAGTGTCAGAAGAACTGCAAAGGGCATACCTTATTAGTTAAGAACTTGACAAAGAAAGTTTTGAACACTGCTATCCCTTTATTTTTGGCATTCACATTCTTTGCCAATTTCAATTGCAGCAAAGTTTTAGCTTCCCTAATTCCATGGCCAATCAATATTTTTAATCTTCCAGGTTGTAAGTCTTCTTTCAGTCATCTAAAGAAAGCTGCATCTTATTTTGCCTTTTAGTCAGGAGGTCTGTAGCAGAAATCCATCACAACAGCTTCTTCACTAGCTTCCCTTTGATCCTGACCTATAAACTCTCAGCTGGCTTGTGGACCATTTCATAGCAAAGCCACACCTAGTCAGGCTGCTCTTCTGCATAGAGCATGATCTCTCTTCCTCCCATTCCCAACCTGTGTTTCCTAAAGAATCTGTATACACTCATTACAGTGCTCCAGTCATGTGAGCTTTCCCACCATGCTTCTGTTACCCTGCAAGTGCTCACAACTTCTAATTCCTCTTCTTTGTTTTTTTTTGTTTGTTTGTTTGTTGGGGCTTTTTGTTGTTTTTGTTTTTGTGGTTTTTGTTTTGTTTTGTTTTATTTGGTTGGGGTTTTTTTGTCATGCTGAAGGAGTTCTTGTCCAGGCACTTGGCATAGGTCCCTGGTTGTGCTGTTTTCTTAAGGAATGTGTGAGAACCTTCTTTACAGTGTTGTCACCCAAACTCCTTGCTCCATATTGTTCCCTTTCTCTCAGGCTTTGGTGTTAATCCCTTGAAAAATCTTGTTTAAAGGCTTTGTCATTAAGTTGACAAGCTAGTTTGCAAAAATGCTTTTGCCCCACTTTGTCAGATGGAGATAACTTATTTCTGAGAGAGTGTCCTGTGATCATGGACATGAAAACCCTGCATGGGATACAAACCACACAAAAGTCAGGTATTGACACACAGTATGCTTTTCCTTCTGTCTGAGCTTTTCTCTTTCACTGGAAAGATTGAGGAGATATCACCTAACCTCTCAAGCTCTTCAGGGTCATTCTTGATGCACTCTGGTTTCCCCTGGCCATTGGTACTCACAAGGATGAGTAAGGGGTGATAATCTAGGGGCTGTCTGGGCCTCTGTAATATTTCTGCAAGATCCTGGATCTAGCAGGCACTCCATTTCTGCTTAAAAACAGATAATAGGTGAAGAGATAAGGGTACTGAGATGGCATCCCCAATACTAATTCTTTGAGGCTTGGTGAGAGGAGAGGAAAATGTATGATTATGCTCTGTGACAGCTGGACAGTATCTCAATGCTTCAGCAGCAGCTAATCTGACAACAGAAAAAATGATGTACTTTCTTCACTGATTTTTTACCATTATGTATCTTTCTAGCACCTGAAAGTCAGACAATTACGAAGAAACAGGAATAAGCATATGCCAGATGACAAGAAATGAAATGAAATGACAAACTGAGGAACATGGAAGGCAAGAGAATAGCATCAAATGAAAGCAGGGGTCCTGTTTGGAAGGTGATGTTAATAGCACTGAAAATGATCTGGTGTGATGGTAAATAAGGCATGGGGGAAGAGAAATTAGGTGTAAAACATGGGACAGGTCTTGAAATAATGGAATAAGAATCAGAGACTAGATTTTTTTTTTTTTCCAGCAGTGGAAAAGAAGGATCTACAGAATGAGAGGCTTGGGGCAAAAGCTGTAACAAAAAGCAGAGAAAGAGAAAAAAACCCAACCAAAACCCCAAAGTGAACAACAGAACAAATAAATGGAGTTTCAGGGCCTGTAATGCATCTGGTCAGACTGCAGCAAGTATGTATAGGGAAAGAGAATGAAAGAAGTGATGAAATCATGCAATACAAAAAATACCTGGTAAGACAAGAGCATCATAGGGATGTTAAATACAGTCTGATGTGACAATGGAGGAACATGGCAAAAGGGACATAGCTTTTACAGATGCTTTCCAAGTTAAAAGAAAAAAATCACCTCACAAAAAAAGGTGAAAGTTTTAAGGTTTTGTGTGTTTCTCTCAAAAATGCTTCAACAGGACAGAATTCCGAGCACTTCCGTATTTTTCTTTTCTTGTTTCTATTTATTTTTAAGGGCTTTTGTACCCTTTTGTTTTTGTTAACAGTCTTCCCATTTATGCTAGTTCCTGTCATTCTCTGCAAATGATTCACCAGTCCTACCAACTGTTGAAAATGTAGCCAGCATGAGTAATCCCCCCCTAACAATATCAGTGGGAAGTGAAGGGTGCATTGCTTCCTAAGAAGGGGTTTCTTTTCCTGACTCACTAAAAGATGTCATCAGAGTCATTTTGGGCCAGCTAACCTGCCCCTTTCCCCTTGTTTCCCTCTAGCGTGCTCGGCATGCTCCTTTCTTCCAGAGATGGTCAGTCTGTGCTGTGATTTCTCCAGACCTGGCCGCATATAGAGAACAGTCTGGCTACCTGCAGTCCTTCTGGCTCCCAAAAGCCGTTTGAAAACAAGGGAAAAATAAATGACACATGTTTTGAGTTTATACTTTTGTTGACCTTTTAAAAATCTGCTGTAGATTTAGTTGGAATATTTCATTTTTCAGTTTGAGGTGGGATGATATAAAATAACATATCTTTAAATACACTTTCATACCTTTTTTTTTTTTTTAAAAAACCTCTTTTTTTTGTTGTAGTCTGTGAATTCGGTGATGAGATAAACAAGGTGAATATTTGCACTTCCAAAGAAAGAACATGCTTCCTAGGAGCCACCCTCACACAGCACTGTGGCCCTGAGGCACTGCCAGCCCTGCCTGTCCCTGCCCAAATCCAGGGCTCCCCCCCACCTGTCCACAGCCCAGCACCCCATCTCAGCCCCCCAGGGCCATCATCCCCTGCCCCAGCAATGCCCCAGAAAAGCCAGCCTCCAGCTCCCCACAGCCTGACCCTGCCTGGCCACCGGCTCTGCCATACCAGACCCACCTGCAGGCCCATGTACAGGCCCAGCCTTGGCCTGTTCCCATCCCCAGGGAGGCGCCTGATGCCCGGGGCTGGGGCTGTCCCCTGTGCCCTCCATGGCTCCTGGCTGGGGTGGTGGGATGGGTCCTGCCCTGATACCCCGTGGGGACCCTCCCGGCTTGGAGTGCTCCTGGGAGCCACCAGCCTGCTTGGTGCCCTGACACACACACACTGTTGGGCTAAGAAAAAATGCTAAATATCACATTGATTTGTATAGTGGTTGTTTCAACCCACACTAAATAAGCGGGAAGCCACTTTCTCACCTCTGTCACCAGCACTTGGCCTACCACACTGTTTCACCAGAAACTGCAGCTCACTTTCTCAAGAGGAAATTTTGGAAATGTCTGGTATCATTGAACCATTCGGCACAGTAGACCCAACAGGTAAATGCCATGAATAGCTTGTGGCCTAACCTGTTCACCAGCTGCATAAAGAGGTGTTTCAGCAAGGAAACAGGCTGTATATAGGGAGCTGTCGGGCCATTAAAACGCATTAATCCTGCGAGGAACTGGATGATACCCCCGGGACAAGGCTGACCGTAGGTGATCAAACTTTTTTCATTCTTAAGTTATTATTTAATTTTCTTATTTAGGGAAAAGTGATTTTTTTTTTCAGTAGAATATTTCTCCTCTACAATTTACATTGATTCCTCCAGAGTTTGGAACACTGATTTATTAATTTTAGGTGCCATTTTAAGCAATTAATTGATTAATATCTGGCCTTACTAACTTGAAATGGTAATTGATTCTATTCTCATTCAGCTGGGATTTTTTTGCCTTCAATTGGAGCAAGGCAGTCCTAGCCACAGCGAGCTGGTATTTGCCTGTTCACTATTGCTTAAATGTCACCATTACTATAATTGGATTTATATATTTTTTAAGGTCATTTGACCATCTTGCAAAGCTGTATAGTATAGCTTATGGTTTTGTCAGGTTAGGAACTCCATTTATCCAGTAATCCAGGTACTGAGATAATAGTTTGGCTATTTATCAAAGTGCATCTTCCAGAAAAACATATTATAATGATCTTTTCAGTAGATGGCAGTGCTGAGATTAAAACTGTTGCTTGACTAATAGGCAAATTCCTGCCTGTTGGGATTTAAGTATAAGAAGGCTTTTTGGGGCATTCTCAGCTTTAAATTGGGGCTCTAGTTTGCTTGGAATGCTGCAGCTGTGGGGAGATTTATTTCTTCTTGCTGAGAAAATGTAGAAAAATAGATCAAATACCACAAGTGCAGTCAGCTTGCTTTAGAGATATGCATGGACAAGCTAAATCTGTGGAAAGCATGTAAACATAAAGCTCCAAAAGTAATTGTTCCTCCACTCCATGTGATATAATCCCCTTCAAACGCTCTTTATAAAATAGTGCTGCTAGCTGATATGCTATAGGGTCTGAATACACAGCTTGTCTGTGGAAGTGTTTTAATTTTACCTTCATTAAACTTTATCAGAATCACTGTGGTATCCTTATATTATGGAGAACTTCTCTATATGTGGCACCATAAAGGGCTTCATTATTGGGTTCTTGTGTCTTCATAATCCATTCCTTAAATTATGATGAAGAACATTTTTCTACCAAGATGTAATATACAGGTTAGGAAGTTCTGATTCCTGATAAGGTCTAAAATAGAGATCTGTGTCCCAGCATGAACTTTTTACAAACAGGATCATTTCTCAAAAGGTGGTTTGACAAGAATCTCTTTCAGGTTCATTCATCTTAATGGCACACATTAGGTAGTTCACATGGAAAACTGCTCAGGAGTACAGAATAAATGGCAATAATTTCCCATATCATTAGAGCTTTGAGGAAGAATGAAAGCTTCTCTTGGGTTAGAGTTGTCCTGTACCTGTGTGGACAACAAAGGATAGTTTATTGTGGCAATTGAAATGCGTAGTGGTGGCATATCATTGTTTATCTGTTGGGAAAGCAAGCTAGAGAGAAAACTTACAACTACACAGAAAGCGATGCTGAGTAATGTATTCCAGATCACACACTTAAGGTAATAATACTAAATCTACGAGCAGCTAGAAATTCTCGGTTATCTTGATGCTGATGACACCTCTATTGACACAGTACCTCAGAGAAGATATAGAGACAGCACCTTTGGAGACAGCGCCTTCTCTTTAAACACAGCCCCATAGGAGGAATTGGGTAGTTTTTGTTAGTAGTAATGTGTCTGTGGGAGATCTGGATTGATGCTGTTCAGTGGGGCAAAATATTGTACGTCATAACAAGAGGGGAAAAAAACAACAAAAGAAACCCAACCCCAAACCGAAAAACAGCTAGTATTTTTCAACATTAAGAAAGTGGAATTCACTTCTCCTAGATGAGCAAAGGTCAGATAACTATGAGTTCTTTTGACAGATGTGGTTTAACCCTGGCCGGCAACCAAGCACCACGCAGCCACTTGCTCACTCCCCCTCACCCAGAAGGATGGGGAGGAGAATCGGAAAGGAATGTAAAACTCAAGGGTTGAGATAAGAACAATTTAATAGGTAAAGCAAAAGCCGTGCATGCAAGCAAAGCAAAGCAAGGAATTCATTCACCACTTCCCATGGGCAGGCAGGTGTTCAGCCATCCCCAGAAAAGTAGGGCTCCATCATTCGTAACAGTTACTTGGGAAGACAAACACCGTAATGCCAAATATCCCCCCCTTCCTTCTTCTTCCCCCAGTTTATATAGTCAGCATGACGTCATATGGTATGAAATGCCTCTTTGGCTGGTTTCGTTACCCTGTCCTGGCTGTATCCCCTCTCAGTTTCCTGTGTCCCTCCAGCCCTCTGGCTGGCAGGACCCAAGGAACTGAAAAGTCCTTGATTTAGTATAAACATCACCCAGCAACAACTAAAAACATCAGTGTCCTGTCAACATTGTTCTCACATCATAACCAAAACACAGCACTGTACTAACTACTAAAGAAGAAATATAACTATCCCAGCTGAAACCAGAACAACAGAAAAATGAAAATATTTTATAATTCAATACAATAAAATAGCCTTGAAATTTACAGTGGCTTGTTTTCCAGAAATTCACTTTATTAGAAAATTACAAAATCTGAACAAAGTTCTACCTGGAGTTAAAACATTTCCAAAGGAAAGGGAAATATGTTCAAGCACAATGAGGTTTAGAAAAATAATATTTGGGAGTAAATGAAAGCTGTGTTCTGAAAATGTTGAATTTAAATTGGCAAAGGGACTCCAAACTCGTGTTCTGTTTCAGAGGGACTTGAAGACCTAGGACCCTCCAAGATGCTCCAGGCTCCTAGGTGTGCTACAGAGATGCCTTTCTTGTGACCAGGGCCTCAGGAGTTCCGCCCCCAGAATCAATAAGCCAGCTTATGATGGATCTATAGCACTGTGGAGTCTGCTAATTCTGCAGGTCCATAGATTTATCAGACTCCAAAGCAAGGGCTCAGCAGCCATTTTTAAGAAAACTAAGTCAGGGTGTTTCAGTCTGTGCAGAGTAATTGCATTGGCTTACACTAGCTCACAATCTGTTTTGTTTTAGATGCAACTTTACTGTCAGAAACTAAACTTCGCAAAAACATGAGTAAGTATGGCTGCTTACTGTTTATAATTAGTAAACAGAGACACAGAAAATAACTTTTCCTGAATAGTAGAATTAGTAAGAGAAGAAGAAAATTGTACCATTACTTTTGACGGCACTCCTTACCTACATGCACTATATGCAAGTTTCATCATTTATCTCTCTGAAAACAATTCCTGAACTATGTAATATCATACCTAGATCAGTTTAAAGAGCTTGATTTCAGTATATTGGAAGATGTACTAAAATAATGAGAACAAGAGAATTTACTACCCACTTTATACTCACATTCTGCAAAGAATTGTATAAACCACAAAGCCTCTTGCAAAGAATATGCTAACTTTTTCTAAGGCAAGAGATGTCACTTTGAACCTGAGAAATATTAGAACTCCCAAAAGAAAAAAATAGCCTTCTAATCCTATTTGTAAAATGAAAAAAATAGCTAAAATAGTTTCCATCAGCTGGAATAAATTCTTGTTCTCTTCAATATAAGCAGTGATTTCAGAACTGCTGGTGCATAGGTCAGCTGCCTACTGCTCCAGCAGACTAATACTCAGTGAGAAACAGAATCTGATGCTTTTTAATTACTATGTCGTGCAGTGAGGGGATAAGATTTGCCTTCTGGCAAGAGTATGTCCCTCAACTCATGGACGACCTGAGATCTTTCAAGGCGTGGATATCATTACAGAGTTACAGCTTCTCTGCAGCACCCCTTAAGCATCTTGTCCTAATGGCAACTCCACTTCCCCAGAAGCCAAACCAGAGTGATCCTACCTAATTCCATTCTTAAGGGTGTCCTGAAACCAGAGAAAATGAGACTGTGCATGTTAATGTTGATTTTGTCAACATCAGTTTAGCAGCAGAACAACCTCATGGGTTTTCAGGGCAGATGGTGGTTATTAATTGTGATTCAGTGTATGTTATTTATGTGTCATTGTGTGTTGTAGGTGCCTTATAGTCATGTATGAACACAAGGTCCCAACCTAAAGAACTTCTGAACTGGGAAAAAAAAAAAATGACAGTGCAAACAAAGTGTATTTTGTCAGAATACTTTCTGTCAGAATATATATCAAGCAGATAACTTTGGCATTATTTTTTTGCTCTTGCTTTGAAATCTTCTAATTTTCACAACTATTTTCATCCCTTGGCCACAAAATTATGTGGAAGATTTTGAAGCTAGGGAATGGAGCTTTTGGGAAGACATCACAGTGTCAGTTTAAGAGACAGTAGTGCCTCCCTAAAATATAACATCTTTGGTTTTCCTACTTCCATTTCTAAGGACTTCTAACCCATTCTTGAGGTAAAGGAACTTCTGCAACTCTGTGTTGGAAAAACAAGGAAAGAAATGTAAAAAAAATGCTCTTAAACTGTACTGAGAAGGACATAAGAATAATTAAGCTGCTGAAAAAATGTCTCTCTTTTCCTAAATAAGTACAGAATCATGGAGGTTTTGCAGAAAACCTTCAAGCACAGTTTTATTCCCCTTTTTTGCTATAACCTGATCAGAACATTGGTAAAAGGGGACAAAAAGAATAATCTTTGAACTCAGCATGGGCTTGAAGGAAATGAGAATGATTTCAAGAGATTCAAGAGGTTTTTTATCCTTTTTCATATGGCCATCCCTTCTTTGGGATTAATTTTTCTTTTAAACTTTACTTCTTTCCTATCTTCCTGTTGACACAATGTGCCAGAACAATGATGTAGTTCATTGAATTAACAGTCTCCCCCCCGCCCCCCCCCCCCCCCCAGTTACCTGTGTCTATTTTGATCTCAGTTACATTCCTAAATAACAATAATGAAAAGTCTAAGATCTTTCCTTCCTGGTGTTTGGTTTCATATATTCAAAAGGGCAACATTTTATTGTCTTAGGATGTTTTTAATCTCAACCACTCTCAAGCTAGTCAGTGTAGTTTTATAAATCAAATGCCAAAGCCACTTTAACCAAAATCTATGATATATCCTTCGCCTAAAGGAGCTGCATCATTTTAAGACTCTAAGTGTATCATAGAATGATATTGCTTGCTAGCTAGTCGGAGATGACTAGGGGGTAGACTGGGGGCTGAAATCTCAGCTGAAACTATTTTACCCTGTGCCATTCTCTGAAGTAAACTCATACAGGTGATGTGAAGCTAGCAGCTCTGCAGGCTGCTGAAGCTTTTTATCTAGCTAGTGCAGTATAACTCAAGGATGGGGAAATAGGATGCTTAAGCCCCATGTTTTCATTGATGCAACATCTTAAATGAATAAATTACTTTTGCGTGGAATGGTCCATTTTAAAGTAGCATCTACAACTGTCATAAAGGGTTTGAGTTTTTGAAAATATTTTTATTTCTTGCTGCTAAACAGATTTCTAGGAAAAATAAACAAACCACTAACAACATGAAATTGAATATGCCTTGATGAAGATTTAGTCTGTCTCATCAAGCCTAATTCTCATGCCTGATATGCTGATTGATCGTAATGGTGGAAGTGATTTCTGTAGTTAACTCTTATGTTTAGGATAATACATAGAATATTGGTAAGAGAAACATTTATTTTCTGGTGACATTTTAAACAAATAGTAAAAAATGAAAAAGAATCATAGAATGGTTTGGGTTGTAAGGTACCTTAAAGATCACCTAGTTCCACCCCTCCTGCCATGGGACACTTTCCACTAGATGAGGCTGCTCAAAGCCCCATCCAGTCTGGCCTGTAACACTTCTAGGGATGGGGAATCCACAGCTTCTCTGGGAAACCTGTTCCACTGTCTCATCACCCTGACAGTAAAGAATTTCTTTCTAATATCTGATCTAAATCTACCCTCTTTTAGTTTAAAACCATTACCCCTTGTCCTATTGCTACAGACCCTATTAGAATGTGGCCTCTTTACTATAGGAAAGGGAAGAAAACACACGTGTTGGTTCTCTGTTTTATGGATGACAACATTTGACAACAGGAACAAACTGGTGAATTTCATTGACACAATTACTAAAATCAAAAGACCTGAAGTTTAACATGTGATAGGCCTCCCTAGATTTGCTGAAGTTAAATATTGGTGGAGTTTAGAATCTGGTAGAGATAACCCCTACTGATAATTGCATGAAGCAGACTATAGCAGGAAGGATTGTGCCTTGAGAAGCAGGAGGCTGAGGGTTCAGTCACCCTTGCTCGTTTGTGGCAGTCAGCTGGTATGAATCAAATGAGTTCTACAGAGCCTTTTCAGAGGTAAATTTCAGGAGGGAAACTGTTCCCTTTGTTGTATCTTGGAAGAAGACATTTTGGGGTAGATAGATGTGGGGAGAAAGGTCTGTGGATCATACTCTGGTTAGGGAACTGACTTTGCTTTGCTGTTTACCTTGTGCTTGTTTGCATCTGGAAATTCAGCTGTGCCTGAGAACATACCCCAGAAAAGAAATATGGTTCACTCCTTCCTAAGATATGGCAGCCAAAGTTTGGACCACCAAGTGTCACAGGGAGATCCCGGAAAGAAAATTCCAAGCCTGATAGTTAACATAGTGAAAAAGGACACCCTGCTTTCTGATTGCTTGACTTCAGTAAAACTTACAAGCTCTATCATAAAGATGAGGCGCACTGCAAAGAACACTTCAGAAAGGTAATGTTCTTCAATGCTAGCAGTAACAGTTCTTAGAAAAGCTTTTCTATGTATTTGAGTTGTTACAGATTCTCTGGTTTTGCAGGCCTTTTGACTAAACTAAAAAGCAGAATTAAGACACAGACACTGCTCCCTTTGGCTCAAATACCCAAATGTGAACACTAGCTCATCTCTGCATAATTTCTCTGTGCAGCCTGCATGAGTTACGTAACATTTGAACATGGAAACAACAGGGCACACGATTTTATATAGGAAGAGGTAACTGGTGATAGGCCAATTTGAATTTCTGTTATGAGATTTGTGCTCCTTTTATTCCATGAGAGGATGCTAGTATAAATGTGTGTCAGCTGTGAAATATATAGTACTTTTTGAACAGGGAACCTGAAGGATAGATAGAAGATAGCATACATAGGGATAGTGCGTGTCCTAGTGCAACAAATGATAAGAACAGAAGTTACTTAGAACCTGTTGTCAAAAAGCAGTACAAATACAACTTATATATATATATAAAAGCTGTATAAAAATTTTTAGAAAAAATAAAAAGCAGTATAAAGACAAATTTGCTATTATATACTATACATTAGTTAACAACAATGTATTGTAGTCTGAAGTCATGAAAACACATTCACAATAGAAATATTGTGAATATTTCTATTCACACCATTCACACACACACAAAGGAATATGCACCAATTTCTGTATTTGTTTCATTTGACTACATCCTTGAATTTGGTTGTAGTGTTATTTTCCTGCTTGTTGGCTGTAGTTCAGTAGATCACCGAAATGTACTACTGTCAAATCAAAAACTTCTTGTAGCAAAACGATATTGTCAGCAGCTGCTTTTTTTCCACTTGATTAATAAACTGTAGGTAGCACAGTTCTCATATCTGAAAGATGTGCAGCACAGTCATAGGAATAGAAAATACCTAGTTTTGTTACTAAAATACCAACATTTGTTATTATATATATCAACATACTAGCAAAGATTTGTAATGACAGGAGCCTGCTCTGACATACTGGCACTAAAGAGTTAATGCTGTACTAAGCTAGCTAGACCACAGCTGTGAAGAGTTAAATAATAAAGCTGGGATGAAGGCCCCATGATAAAGTCAGACCAAAGTTTATAAGTCTGAATAAATGACTCCCTGATAGTCAGTAGAAGAATGAACGATACTAAAAAAAACACCTTAATAGAAGCTCTCTTAGAAAAGTATTATGAGAATGATAATATTGTGTGGCTTTTTTTACTAAATTGTTTTGCATACCACAGTTAAGAGCAGGTGAAGGTAAGAACTGTGATATTTGTAATAATGGATTCTTATGCAAGTGTTTTTATTGATTAACTTACTATTTTGATTATTGAAGTTTTAGAAAGGTGACTTACTATGTTCTGCCCACTTCAGTTTTTTTCCAAATGTTTTTAAATTGTTTGAAGGTAACCAGAAATTATTTTAAAAATTAAAAAATGAATGGACAGGTCATTTCTCTTAGCTTTTATGTTCAGTTTGTTTGTTTGTTTTTAAACAAAACAACACTTTCAATGTTTTCAAACTGCTTGGAATAGTGTTTTATTTAGAACTGTTTTATATGCTAGCGAGCCAGTGCTAATTCTTTAGGGCTATTTTATCTTTTTTAGGACATAGACTTCCTGAATCATGACTTGGTCTGCCTATACTGTGTTTAAAACTATATACATATTAATAAAAATCTAATTATATTCTGCACTCAGCATCTATTGTATGTCTGAAAGAGAACATAGAGATGAAGATTAAGCTTTTTATTTATTTATTTATTTATGACCTGAACTGTGGGATTGATGACCGAACTCCTCAGCTCTGGGGTTATTAGTATAAGCTGAATTCTAGCTCCATGCAGAAGAAAAACTAGGCAGAGATCACTCCTTTCATCCCTGTTCTCTGAACTTTCTCAGAAGGTAACCTGGACATATGAGCTAGAGGAGATCTATGCTCCAAAAAAGTATTTGATCTGGCTGATAGCAGGGATTAGGACTCAAGATTATGCTGTGGAATATTTCTTCCTCTTATGTTTAGATGCCACCTCAGTGTTTTACAAGGGCAAGCTTGGAATGAGTAGTATAGATGCTACGCAACTCAGAGAAGGAGGATGGAAAGGAACGTGTGATTATTCTGTAAGATGGAAGCTGTGAGGAAGGTAGGCTTGTACATCAGGAGGTGGCATAGGAAATATCGTATCTGTAACTGTATGCAAGTACTATATACGTTGCTCCAGGTCTGTGGTTTTTTTTTTCTTTGATCATACTGGAATGGTGCTTTTTGCAGCTGCACGTTATTTTTGTATCTAAGCCTTAGCATAGGAGCAGTTAAGAATAGGTTTGTGCTTTTCTTCATGTAGTATCAAATGACTGGGAGTACATACTTTGACTCAGCTGAAGTCACGTTAGGGATTTCTTGCCTCCTTCCCTGTTGCAGTGATTAGTGTAGGCCACTGCAGAAATTCAGAATTCATTACTTCAGTGTTGTCTCCTTACCATGACCTACTAGAATGCTTCCAGAGGAAAAGTGTAGGCATACTGTGATTTTGTGATGAGGGAAGTGTTTTCTGCACAGGAAAGGTTAGTCACGTGTTGTGGCTCCTCTGCATCAAATTTCTTTAGTAGGAGTGCCTATTCTGAATTCAAGATGCTAAGCCTTCTTATATGCATTAAAACATCCCATGTTGTTGCTTACTCTGACCCTGCTGTGCTGTATGGACTTCACTGAACCTGAGAGCTGGAGAAGGGAAGTTTTGCATGTCCTTATGCATGTACTACCTGGAACTTGTTGTCTTTTGTTCTGTAACTTTAAGCATTTGTGTGTGTGTGCACGGAATTGTTGCACACTTCCTTTAGAGAGTTGGAACACTTCTAACTGACAGGTGGCACATACTCTGTCATATGCTTTTTGTTCTTAATATGCAGAATCTAACTAAAAGTCCTTTCTGACAGACGAATATGTTGTTTAGTGTTTGGAAATGGTTTATTCTGGGTTATATGCTGCTTCTTAATGACAGCAGTTTCTTCTATTTAGTTTGTGCTTTAGAGTTCCAGGAGCACCAAGTTGGAACATATGAATAAAGGATATTTCCTGGTTTGGAAAAAAACTAGGTACTAGAAAGCAGTATGTGCTTACCTGTTCTGAGAGCACTTGCAAGCCTGATCCTTTACTCAGAGATGCCTACTTTTTCTTTCAGGAATAAACATTGATTTATGCCCCCTCTTGACATCTGGTTTGCCTTTTTCTACATTACAACTTGGTTTCATACAGGACTCTGAAGAGGACTTGTCTTCTGTGTTCTTTCTTTTGTCCGTTTCTGGTCACTTTAGGTAACAGAAGGCTGGTCAGAGGGGACCTGCACACCAACACTGCCCCTGCCTACTCCAGTTTTCATTCTTCTGGAAACTGCAAACACAAGTAAGAGAGTTTATAAAGCAGTTTGGGCATTTGAGTGGCTTAAATGAAGAACAACTGGTATCTCTATTACAAGCATAAAAAAAGTCAAGGTAACACTATATAACTCCAGTCAAGTACTAGATAGATAGATATTTTAAAAACCTGACGTGTCTCAGACTGCCATTTATTATGTACCTTTATGGCACCAACCGCAGGAAAGTCCAACCTTGTCGTGACCCCTGGTGCTTTAACAGGATAAATAATAAATAATACTTTTTTTTCAAAGGTATGTTCCAATTACATAAAAAACACTGCTAAAATAGTTCTAGAAAATGGTGTCAGTAAAGCAAGCTCTAATTTTTTCACTTATGAGTGTTACCAAATACTACACATCTTAAATTGAACTTGCAATAAAATATAAAGTCATATTAAATGTAAAAACTTGTGTGCTTTAGTGTAGTGCTCTGGGAATTTGACTGTTTGATTTCTAAAGGTTTTATAGCTTCAGGTATCATAACGTACTAAAGCCTCCTGTTCTTGTGATACTTTTTATTTGCGAGTCTTTCAAGTGCTATGTGTGCCCTCATTTTAAACAAAGCAGTATCATGATGGACTTCAATCGTGATACACTTAATGTCTTGATATATCACTTCTGCATGAAACATGTGGTCAGTATTAGTCTGAAACATAGAACTGATGCAGATGATGGTGCACATTGTTAGAATGGAACAGGTGGTATAATGGTAAATAGTGTGAGCAGCTCTGAGTGGCACTTTGTATCCAAGGATATTTAATAGGCTGTACTGCTGGAGTAATATTAACATATACACTTTTTGAGGGGAAACGTATTAGTCTAGAGTAAAAGTAATTGTTCACAAATCAGTAGTTTTTTCATTTATCTTAATTTCGTGAATTGAAAATGCTGTTTCCATGACTACCATTTCTGCATGTATTTGATTACGTTGTATTGTAATTTATGGCACAAAAATGCAAACCCCACCAGCAGTATCTGAATTAGCATGTAGCAGGTTTATAGCTTTGTTTGGCCCCAGGCACAAGTAATAAAATCCGAGCTTTAAGTACCATTGGGGTTTATGGAATGAAGACATCTGCATTATTGTAATAAAATGTTCCTTAGTGTAATAAATATAACTGACAGAAGTGCATGACTTCCTTTATGAAAAATATGTTGATAACAATATAGTCTTTAAATACTGAAGAAACTGACTATTAAAATTTTATGTTTCCAGTTAGAGACATCTGTTGAGCATTTAGCTGGTATTATCAGTTTACTGCTGGGTATACCTAATAAGACTTTTAGTTTACAATTACATTGAGAAATACTGATGAAAAAAAGGTATTAACCTTCTGCTGATTAATGTTTTTTAACAGTTAACATTTTAATTTTGCAATAGGTATTTATGAACACAGGGTAATGGATTAGATCATAAACAGTTTCTTTTGCCTTCTCCAAGAAGCTCTGGGGGAATTTTCATTTCCAGTTCGATCAAAAGCAATTTCACTCTCATCTTTTCGAAGATGGCCAAAATGCTATAGATGTTCTAGTTCTTGTTTATTTTTATCAATCTACCTTCATTTATATGCTATCAAAAATTCATTATACAGATGGTTTAGGTGTACTGATTAACTGAAAATATTTCCAAAGCAAGGTTAAAACATATCCCAGCTGGGCTGTTGTTTCAATTTGAGACATGCTATCATCTTTTCCATTTGATGCCCCTGTCAAAAATTTAGTGTAATTCACTCATCTTTGATTATTTAGATGGTATAGTAATCTTTTTTTATTCAGCAGAGTATTTTTAGTTTTTTAAAGCAAGGCTGGTAGAGGTGGGGGGAATTGCATGTACCAAGGGTTTATTCCCTTCAATCTTGTTTACCCAGTGTTAGAAGGTGCTGAATCACTTTGTACGAGTTAATCTCACATCCAGTATTACAGTGCTCAGGTTGTAACTGTGGAAGTAACCAAAGGGATTGAAATAGTGGTCTTTGAAAACTTTCTTATAGACATAGGTGGAAACTGTTTCATTTTCTGGATCCAGTGGATAAGCAAATTTCTGGCTATGAAATTTCTCAAGTCTTGGAAGAAGAAAAGGCAAAACGATTTATGCTATCTATACATATCACTCTTTAAAATTAATATGGTTTATTACCTCAGCACTTAAATTAAGAATTAGAGCAAAAAACTATTGTAAGCTCAATAGGGTATTTAGTAAAACTGTGGAGCTCTAAAGAACAAGACACTAATTTTAAAAATGTAGTTCCAGAATTATTTTTTCATTGTAATAATTACTTCAAACTAACTTTATATACTTTATTCAGAAATCTAGCTGTTCATGTTTGCAGACTTTCTCAAACCTTTTTATGTTACAGTTTGTTTTGAATAGAACAGCTCCCTAGATTTTGTTGTGCTGAAGGTCCTGCTTGAACACTAGCAATTTCGCAGTCATAATGTTTGGTTGCCAGTATAACAATCAATTCTACTCTCTGACTGACAGGCTCCCACAATGATCACAGGAATGTTTTTCTGTCTTCTTAACAACTCTCATGTATTGAACTTTCCCTCCTCATTCTGTTACTTTTTCCAGCTAATCCATTTACTGCTTTTTGTTTCCTTTTCCATCTTTCTTTGCTCTTCTCCATGTTTTTCTTTTGGTTGGGTTTTTTGTCCTTTTTCATTCCTACTCTCTCTGTATAGCTTTGTGACAGCACAAAGACTTCAAAGATGAAAGATTTTCTTTACACTGTCACAAAGCTGTGAGTGTCAAACACTGTATGTTAGTAACAAACCAGATTCTTCAGTCCAAAATAAAAGGAAGTACCAGAGCTGGACCTTAGGCTATTGCAAATAGAAGAAACAAACAGATTACTCAAAGTCAAAATTAAAACTTCAGTATTTGAGAGAATGGCCTTTCCTCTTAGATGATCTCAAAGGAATAACTTGTGCTTCTACTAAATTGTTTCTACTTGTGTCAAACCATGTCTTTGTTTTTGCTGCCTCTGACCTCCTGCATGTGAAAGGCACTTTTAATGAACTTTGGCAGTGGAAAATCACATGTATGCTGGCCTTTATCTTAGTTGGACAGTTCTAATTAAGGTGTGCTTTTATTTTGAAGCATAAAAGAAATCTATGAAAATGTAAAAAGTAGTTCCTAGGCTTGCTGAAAATTTTTGGAAAAAAAAATGTGTGAAGATTTCTTTCTCCCCAAAAACCAAATTTGTTTGGTTTTTGGCCCCCTTTTCCCCATCTCTTCCTCCTCTATTTATATTCCTAGTCATGTTGGGGGAATCCTTCTTTAAGACAGAATTCAGAAAAAGCTCAGCTACTTACAGGGCAATATTATTATGTGGTCATGATCAAATCTTGATGTAATCAAGATTATCACCTGGTGAACACTAAAGGCTCTTTAACAAAAATATTCTTCAGTGATGATTCAAGTCAATATCTGAATAATACTTTAAATTTTAATAATGAAATTCATTAAAAGGTCTTCCTGCATTGCATATAAGCTATATAATCTTAGAATGGTCATGAGAGGTTGGCATTAGTATTATCATTTTGCAATGAACTGAGACTAAGTAGTCTAAATTATCTAAATTACTTCCTCAAGTTTGTGCTATAGTTCAGGACAAAGCTAAGAATAGGAAGTTAGTGCACTTAAAATTGTATTTGATCCAGTGGGTGTCCTCAAATGTGAAAAGTTGTTATTTAAACTTAAACTAGTATTATTATAATTATGTAAAACATTGGAAAAAAAATCATAAGCTCTCCCAACAGTTATGAAGTAAGGTATATAGTACATTTCACTTAATGACTATGTATAGTAAGGCAACTATCCAAAGCTTTCTCTTGGCTGTGCTCAGTATCTCAGTAAGGTCTCAGTATATTGCTATTGGATAAGGACTTGTGGGGTTTAAAATACTGGATACTTAAATAGTCTTCAGTCAATGACAATATCTTGCTCACATTATTATACCCTGGAATTAAACAAATACCTTTCAAAGTTATCAAAGAAGCTGGTTCAATTTGAGTAAGAGAGAAGAGAGGAAAGGTATAGAGAAAGGTTAGACTAGGAGAACCTGCCTGACACAATAGCTGGTAAGACATGGGGATTCTGCAGTTGTTGACAGCAGGCATGTATGCACATATATATGTGCACTTTTAAGAGTCAGTGTCATAGTAGAATAAAATAAAACACAAAATTGAATCCCTGATATTCCAAGCAGTATGATAAGAATATAAAATGCATTTTAAGACATACGCTGTTCAAGGTAACATGAGCTAATATCATAATGAAAGTATTTTAAAAAATAAAGAATAGCTAGGTGAATCTGGCCCTAATACGTCGATAGTATTTTACTGCATTCAAGAGATCAGACCGTACCCTTTTTTCATTCAGCAAGATTCAAGGCAAATTTGATAGTGGTTCTCACATTTATTAAGATCCTAAGAGAGGCTGTGGGGGTTTTGGGGGTGTGGTTTTCTTTGTTCTTTCTTTTATTTTCTTTTCTTTTATTTTCTTTTTTTTTTTAAAGATTCTAAACAAGTTGTAAACTTATAGGTAAAGTAATAATAAATAGTGTGTGGTTTTTGATGGTACACAACTTTAATTTCACTTAATGATTTGACTCTATTAGACATAAGAAAGAAAAGTCTTTTTAAAATGTCTTTTGGTAATTTTGGGGAGTGTTTATAATGTTTTTGGGAGCATTTATAATATTCAGACATGCAGAAAGAGTAAATATGTCTGTGGGTTTCTGTCTTGGTAAATACACATATAGCCCCATTCCCATAAGATAACCAGTATTTGATGAAGTCTGTTATGAGCTCCTTCTTCTTTAACATACCATCTAACAGCTATTAGTTGCTGAATTTTGCAGTTATTGCCTCCAGTAAGTATTATGCTTTGATGTATTTGTTACTCTGTGCTCAATTTACAAAAAGGCTATGGACAACATAATAAGGATATTTTTTTTTTTCTGAGAAATAGGAAAGAAAAACAAGTAGCTAAAGATTAGTCAGAAAATCAGATGCTTGCATATTTGAGGGGACAGATTGAAAGCAGAATTAATTGTTCATGCAAGGCATCTATTTATTAAAAAAAAATGTTGTGGACATGAGCTGGATTATTATTAAAGCTTCCCATTGGAATTAAATAAATTTTTCTGATTCCAGGCTTTAAACTGATTTATTTTGCATCCTGTATAAGAATTTGGTTACTTTAATACAGGTCTTTCCATTTCCTTTTGTTTGGGATGCTTCTGTTTGTATAAAATGCTTAAAGTGAGTCTTTCCTATAGTGATTAGCATGCTCAGTGAAGATGGAGACTCTCATAGGTTATTGATAAAATCAGTAGCAGAGATGAAATTCTTTGGAAGTAAGATGAACAGGGAAAACAACCAGCAGGTGGGAAGCTGGGATCCAAGCTCTTTTGTTTAAATTTGCTCCAGTCTTGTTTGCCGCGTTTGGGTGATCTTCACTACTTCACTACTGTTGTTTTCCTCTAGCATGGTAATAGGTAAGGCTAGGTAAGATTCCTTCCCCACCCTCCTTGCCCCATAAGGTAAACATTTTGCTTCATTAAATATTGAAGCATTACAGGTCAAATAGGGCACTCCATATGAAAAAACCTAGATCTTTCATGTTTCATAACAGAAAACTACTTTTTTTTTTTTTTTTTTTTTTTTTTTTTTTTTTTTTTTTTTTTTTAATGCAAAAAGAATTCTTTGGTTTGGTTGAACCTAAAGAAAAACATGCTTTTGACATTTTATCTGCAAAATGTTTTCTGTTAACAGCTAAACAAGCAATGCAGAAATACTATTTCCATTTTTTTTTGTTAAATAAAGTGGCACTGATCCTCATTATGCTTGCCCCCCAATGAGAGCCCATTTCAGAAGCATGGCATCTGCTTGGACTGCTCAGGTTTTATTTGCCTTAACATGTGTTGTTCTGTAATATTTTTGTATGATTACACAGAGTAAGACATTTATACTATCAGAAAAAGAGTTTCTGTTTGGTAGCTGGTATATGCTTAATGAATGTCACTGTTCCTTCCACAATTTTTCTGCTCTTGTCTTTTTTTCCCTTGATGGTTTCTGAATGATATTTCAGACAATACAATGCTTAGCAGCAATCTTGCTATTGTTTTTGAATGAAATGGAGTAATTACTTACAGTAGTTTGTACAATCAGACCTTATCCATGTGTGGGACATAGCTGAATGAGAATTCTCTCTGATGATTACTGTAGTGAACTCATGACCATTAATTTATCTCAACAAGTGAATTTCTGATTTGATAGAAAGGCAGCAAACTGCGTTTTTGGATTGGGGAGGTACACAATGATCTGAAATGCAGAGCTGGTATCATAGTTCAACCACCTTATGTGTTTGCAGCTATTTCATTGCTAAGTAGGAAGATTGTTCCATCAGATGGACTTTGCACAGATACATACTTTAAATCTTATATTTTGTGACTAGCTATTGGACTGAAATTTATTAAAGTGTGTGGGTACTGCTGTTTGATAATGTGGATGCTGTGAATCAAATGCAAATAGAACCCATTCGGCTATTCTCAATATATACATACATACAGAGCTTACTTTCATGAATAAGGTTGCTAATTTTGTTGTACTGTATTGCAAATGTTTTGAAAGACCTTCTTTTACACAGTAAAGAAGGTGAGCCAAGTTGACATTTCCAGTAGTGAGTTTCTATTCAGTGAAAGTCTCATTACTTTAAAAAAACCAACAAACACACACACACAAACGCACCTACAAAACAAAAAAAGTAGATACTCAGATGTTACGCTGCCTTTTTTTCCCTCATTTCCCATCTCTTTTACTTTGCCTTAGGTGAGTATCAGGTAGCTGATACAAAACTGGGAGGAGTGATTGATAGACCAGGTGGTTGTGCTCAGATTCAGATGGACTTCAACAGGCTGGAGATGTGCAAATGGGAAACTGATTAAGTTCATCCAAAAGAAGTGTGAAATCCTGCACCAGGGGAGAAACACCCTATGCACCAGAACAGACTAGTGGCCAAGTGCCTGGAATGCAGTTTTGCAGAAAAATACTGTGGTTTCACGTTGGACAATAGATTGGCAATGAGAAAGCAATGTGCCTTTGCAGCAAAAGAGGCCAACAGCATCCTAACCTGTATTTGGAAAAGCATTTTCATTAGGGAGGTGGTGGGAGGTGGGAGGTGATCCTTCCTCTCTGCTTAGACTGGTGAGACCACATCTTGAGTGCTGTGTCCAGGTCTGCACTCTGTGGTATGAGAGAGATGGACATACTTGAATGGGTCCAATAAAGGACCACAAATGTGATGCTTGAATTATTAGACACAGGATGAGATGCCTAGAGCTGGGATTATTCAGTTTAAAAGAAAGTTGGCAATTATGTGTGTCTAAATACATGCTGGGCAGAGTGGGGCAGGGAGTGGGAAGAAAGTAAGGATGATGGATCCAAACTCTTTTTGGTGACAAAGCAAAAGGCAGTGGGCATTGGCTGATATACAGGATAGATTTTTTTTTTTTTTTTTTTTTTTTTTTTTTGGGAGAGAGAGAGAATGGTCAAACACTGAAACAAATTTTCCAGAGTGGCTCCACCCTTGTAGATGGTTGAAACCTGACTGGATATTGTTTGAGCAACTAGCTGTAGTGTACACTTCTTTGAGCAGTGGAATTGGGCTAGGCTGTTTTACGGTCTCTTCCAACCTCAACTATTTTTGTGATTATAGGTTAGATAAGGTTAAACCTAGTAACAAAAGCGATATCAATCTACTGTGCAACTGTTACTTTTGAGGAATTGTATATTTGGGTTGTTTAAAAGCCTGGTTGACAGCTTGTGCAAAAAGCACCATGCTTTCATGCTAATATTGTCAACCTGGATTCTATGTGGATGACTTTATTACTTCCCTTTGAAAAAGAATGAAGAGTAAAAGGAGATTATTGTTTTTTTAAAAGCTTCATTCTGTTTGGGGGAGAGAATTGGACTGTAGGTGACAGGAAAAACTAAACTACCATTTAGTTTGGAAAGCAGCTACTGTGTTGCAAAATCAATTTAGAGAAATTAAGTATATTTGCATAGAGAATAGACAAGTAGCAAAGAAATAAATAGAAGCTAAATAAGCCTGTCCTGTCGTGTAAAATGGTAGTGAAAAAACAGAGCTTTGATAAGGCAGAAGCAACATGTTTTTATGTAGGGAAACTACTAAATCGGAACCTGAGGTTGCTGCTAGTTCGGGGCTTGTTAAAGCTCACAGCAGGCTGGTGTCTCTAACACTGTTGGTACTTGAGAAACTAATGCAAAAGGTCAGCAATCTTCGTAAGTTTCTGTTTGGGCCTGGAGCTTCAAAGGACAATATTGTAAAAACATCACCCTGCAACTCAGCCCCCCCTCAAAAAAAAAAAAAAAAACACCAAAAAACCCAAAACCCGAACCCAACCAACAACAACCCCCCTCCCCAAACAACCTAAAAAAACCAAAACCAAAAACCTCCACAAAAACCCACCAAACTGAAACAAAATAAAACCTAACAAAAGTAACCCTTTCTGAAACTGCATGGAAGACATGTTGCAACATTGATGTTAGTGGAAGGTTGCTGGAAGTGAATTAAACAACAAACACAGCTGAAGAGACAGGAGTGTAAAACGTTATTTTGAGAAGATACAATGTGATAAAGGCAAACTATCTTCTGTGTTCTGGAAAAGGTCTGCCTGATTCAGTGTAATTTACTGTAATGATTTGTGAGAATGTATCTGTTCCTGAAACCCTTCTTGTGTAAAAGAAGGGGGAGGGAACAGATCAATGGTAATTTAAATACTATGCACACATTTCCTTCAAGTGGTGTTTATGGTATTTCATAGTAATGCCCTGTTTCAATTCTACTTCACAGTAGCTTACAAGAATCATGGGGTAAACATACCCCATTTCATCTTCCATGTCCCGGTGTACTCTTTTAAATCTAGTACAACAGACAGTATAAAACCAGGATGTTTGTACATTACAAGGATGTTTTTCTGAAGGCTAGGAAATAGTACATATGCAACTGCTTAAATCCTATATTGTTTGTATTTAGCTTTTATCTACTTCAGTTATCTACAACCAAAACAAAACATATTCCAGTAAAATTTCTTAAAAGCATCCATCTCTGCTCCCCCCATCTCCCACCCCCCCAGCCAGTATTTCATACATGGGAGGCAGATCAGTATGTGTTGACACTGGCTTTCACTTTCTCTTGTGACAGAAGTGATTGTGTCTGAAATTTGTCTTAAAGTCAGTTAATGGCTGAGTTTTCATTAGGCTTTAAACAAATAAACAAGTTTTCTTCTGTAGAACTTGTGTTCTGAAACCAGGAGTCTATGAAATCATATTAAGAATAAAATTACATAAATCAGAAAATTAATTATTACTCTACTAATGACATAAATCAGAAAATTAATTATTACTTTACTAATGCACAACAGTCTATCTACCATATCGGGGGGGGGGGGGGAGGGGGAAGTTTTAAACAACACCACCCATATTTGTGCATTCTATAACCTGAAGAAATTCAGTTGTAAGTACTTTGTGGTGTATAATCTTAAAGCGCGTTCAGAGTTTGCCATTATAAATTTCAAGAAACATCGTTGTTGTATTCCTCCTTCTTGCTTCAATCTAATATAGTGTTCTATTCAATCTCACATAATGCTGATATTGCACAACACATGTTTCTTCAAGACTGGTAGGTTCATGAAATATTAGCAAAAAACAAACAAACAAGCAAACCATCTGTATTTTGGGCTTTAATTTTTTTTAAAAAAAATAAGGCAACCAAAAAACCCCACACTGAAAGCTGGAGTCTTTCTCTAATCAGCTGCTGCTGGATTTAAAATTCAGATTTATGGAAGAAGCAGTCTTTATACATATATTTAATACAATTGGATTCTTCAGACTTTGCGCTGAATGGGACAAGGAAATGAAAACTTAATCTCTAGAGAAATATGAAAATACAACTGACTGAAAAGGAGAAAAAAAATAATATTGCTTTAAATTCCAACTTGACTAGGAACCTACTGTGGGTTTGCATGTATATTAACAAACTGGTTATTGCCCTAATCCTGCTGAGATTTTCCTTTTTGTGTGCTAAATTTTGGCATGTTTTCCTCTATTACTTTCATATTAGATGTTGAAAGTTAGATTCAAATATAATCACAATAACTTGCAAGTGATTATTTCCAAATAAATTTGAAAACAATTACATTTAAAATATTCCATATTTCTTTAAAGCAAACAAACAAACAAAAAACCCCAACAACCAACTTCAAGCTTACTGAATAATTTAGTTAAAAGCACATTTCTGTGCTTTTGTTCGATGGTGGAAAGGGGAATCAGCCCTTTATTCCTCCCTGCAAAGCGTGTTCTGACAGCCACTAAAATCAGTGGAAAGAGTAGATTGTGGCTGCACATCTCGGGTGGTGACAGGTTTTTGGCTGTTCTTGGCAGAAATTTTTGTTTGATTTGTTTATTTTCTCCCTGTTTTGCCTCCAAGACAAAGTGAGATAGTTACAAGAAAGAGAGGAGGTGGGTTACCTGGGAGTTATGGGCTAAGAAATAGACTGATCTACTCTGGCAGAATAGCTTCTCCTGAAATAAAAAAGGATCTCCTGCATTTCTAACTTGTAATTTTCTTTTTTTTCTGTGCAGGCACTGTGGGTGTTTTAGGACTTGTCCTCATACCAAAAACTTACCAGTTTAACTCATTTCCATTTTCATGTATATAATCCAGTGCAGCATTCACATGGCTGGGTGAGAGCAGTTTAGGTTGTTGCTGGTGTCTGAGTGAAATTTGGCAGTGACTGGCTGCATATATTTTTCTTCCTTTGTCTTCACAGTTCCTTATGTTACTTCTAGTACCAGTTTAACCACACTGTTCCAATGTTTTGATCTACTCCTTGCTTATGTGGAACTAGACCCTGTCTGATCATGTGTAGATAAATTGACACAAAGGGGGTTTTTTTAAGGATTTTAATTTTTGAAGTAAGGACTTTACTTTGTGGACTTTACAGGGTTTTTTTTTGAATCTAGTGTATTTGTACACATAATAGTAGCATATCTTTAGCTGATATTTGTTTCAAAAAGCTGGTACTGCACAGCGTTAATCTATCTCCCTGAACATCCTAAGTGAATATTTCTGTCTGAAAATTCTTACTTCCCCCACCCGCAAATTTGGTACAGTTCTGAAAAGGAACTGTGAGGCTGAGGATCCCCTCCTCATACGAAATATGTTATTAAATCTTGCAATCCCAGCCTCCCAAAGTGGTGGCAGCTGGCTGAGACATTAGTGAGGTACACTGATAAATCCCCAGAAGCAAATAGCACAAGTTTGTCGGCAGTCTTATTGCTATGTCTTGTGATGGTTTTCTCTTACTACAGATCTGTTGCTATCAAGCTAATCCTATTGCGGTCTTTAATAACAATTTTCATACTACTGCCTATGAAATGATCTTTAAAACTATAGTACTGATGAGCTTAACATAATTACATAATATGTATATGAGATTATTGCAATTTCTTTATTACCAATGATTAGCTAACCAAATTACCCAACAAATTAATAATACATTCCTGAAAAGACTAGTCATGTGTAATTATGTATAATTTAGAAAATGCTCAGAAGATGGTGCACTGTGTTTTTCTACAGTATTCGATCTGCTTGTTGGAATCAATTTAAATTATGGGCATTTGTGAGTTTCCAGTATGTAATTCTGCCTGGAGAAAGCAAGTATTTTGTCACTGATACCTTGGAAATATTCTTGTTAGTGAACATACAAAGCCTGTGAGAAATGCTGAATGAAGTCAGACACTATATCCAGTTACAGGAATAAACTGGGAGAAACTTTATTTTAACCAAGTCAGACACAGACTTCAGCTCATGATCTGGATAAACAAGTATCTGTCAAGGCAATGATCTGATTTTGCAACCTTAATGAACAAACTACTCACATTTGTAAATCTTCTAAGAAGATGTGGGCTTTTTTGCAGATTTCTGGCAAGTTTGGTGAGTGTGTGTTACATGATTCTATAAACACAAAATATTGGTTGCACACTTTGTGTGACTTTCTAGACTTTGGTTGAAAAGCTAAATTAAATTTAGATAGAGTTATGAGGACAATGAATAAGTGTTAAACTGCAGAGAGCTGTATTTGTCAAAGCAAAAAATGGTTCTTTTCCCACAAATGGTCTATTACTTGGTTTGTAATTGGCACAATATAACAGATACTACTCATTGGTAACTGACTTGTGAGGCTTACATAGGAAGTATAGTCATGGTGAAAGACTGGTTCCTTGAGAGAATTTTTTAGCTCAAGAATCTAATCTTCTGAGACCTCCTTTCTCCTAGCTCTTCAGAGAGACTCTTCTCCTTATGTAAATGCTTGTATCATGTACACTGAGCTAGGTGGTGTGAAAACCTCTGAAGAACTAAAAGCTGTTCTACTAAAAATACTGTTGGTTTCTGGATGCACCATTCAAAGTGATGATGGTTATACAAACATGGTAATAAGATTCTGGCCCCAAAATGTGTGCTGCTGATACTATTGAGATTATTTTTTTTTGTCTTTGTGTTAAAATGTTATTTATTTATTAATTTAAAACCTGATAGTAAATTCAAGCCTCCTGGGATTCAGGTTTCCGACATTTTCTTTGTTTTTAGAGATTCCTTTACATTTTTACTGAGATGTGTGAAAAGGACATATACAGGTGGAAATGATTGCTTAATGTGACTTTAAGGCCTTTTGTCATATGGTTCTTCCACAGACTTTACAAAATCTGGAAGGACCAATCCCCTTGCTGAAGTATATGCTCTAGTCTGACACCAGAAGAGCAAAATGCAATGAAATAGAAATCTTGGACACACGTTGGTCTCTGCAATAGAGTTGTGACAATCTATGTGCTTTGGCGAAGACATTTCATGAGGGTGCTCAGGCATCTATTGATGCTGAAGCATAGAAATAAGACTGAAAAGAAGGAAACTTCTATGGTTGTATACATATCCATACCAGCTTTCTCAAGCACTTACTAGTTACACAACTCTCACCACAGAAGACTGAGGATTTTAAAATGAAGCATCCACTTTCTTCTTTGCCCCCAGTGGGTTGGCAGCTATTGAAAGTCTGTAAAACAGATCCTTTAATTCTGAGGCTGGATCTCTATTGTCTCAGCACAGAGGGCGCTGAATATGACAGTGTTGCACAACTCCTTGCATTTTTACCTGGCCAGCTTGCCTCACAGTTTGGTTCATTATTTTTCTGCATCACCTACAAAACTTCAGTCTGGATGTTCAATCAGTACATGCTAGTTGCCACAAATAGATACTTTGTGAGCCAACCTCCTTTTCCTTACAAATATCACAGCTGTCCGTAATTCATTCATTTCTCTGACATTGAAAATTAATTTCCTTTGTCCCCTGATGCTACATTATATGGTGACTGACAAGAATCATTACAGTCATTCAAAAAACAAACAAAACCTGAATGCAAGTCTATAAGAGCAATCCACTGTGAGTTCTCTAGGGGGAAGCATTCTTCTCTTCCATTTTAGCAATTACAAGTTTGATTCTTTGCTGTTCTGGGATTGAACTGATGCCATATCACAGAGCCAAGTGCTCGATGAAAGGCTCCAGGAGGACAACACAACCCCTGTACTGGAAAAACATATCACTACCTCCTCATCTTATTATGACAAATACTGTGAAAAGGAAATACAGGGAAGCATAGGATATCCGAGAGGTGTTTAGAAGAAATATCCTATGAAAATCTTGCAAAGCTACTTGCATGCAACTAACACCACTCAATCAGGTTATGGTTTTCTTGATACAATCCAGTGTGCTGTTGCCCTTTGTTCAAGATTGTGATGATGACCAGGTGTCATGGTTTAACCCCAGCTGGCAGCTCAGTCCCATAGAGCCACTCGCTCACTCTCCCCACAGTGGCATGGAGGAGAGAATCGGAAAAGTGAGAAAACTCGTGGGCTGAGATGAAGACAGTTTAATAGGTAAAGCAAAAACTGACCACGCAAGCAAAGCAAAACAAGGAAATCATTCACCACTTCCCATCAGCAGGCAGGTGTTCAGCCACCTTCAGGAGAGCAGCACCCCATCACAGTTAACAGTTACTTGGGAAGACAAAAGCCGTAACTCTGAATGTCCCCCTGCTTCCTTCTTCTTCCCTCAGTTTTATATGCTGAGCATGACACCCCATGGTATGGAATATCCCTTTGGTCACCTGGGGTCAGCTGTCCATGCTGTGTCCCCTCCCAGCTTCTTGTGCACCCCCAGCTTGCTCGCTGGTGGGGTGGGGTGGGGTGAGATGCAGAAAAAGCCTTGATTCTGTGTAAATACTACTCAGCAGTAACAAACATATCTGTGTGTTATCACTGCTCTTTTCAGCACAAATCCAAAACATAGACCTGTACCAGCAATTATTAAGAAAATTAACTCTATCCCAGCCAAAACAGCACACCAGCATACCCAGATCCTTTTCTGCCCATCTCTGAGCTTGCAGTCTTGCTTGGGGTTGCTCTATTCATGATGTAGGACTTTGCTTTTTCCTTTGTGGGACCTCATGACATCTTGTTTTCCCATCTCTTCCAGCAACCAGAAGTAAACCATCAAGCTCATTGAGCAAGAATATGTGAATTTTGCTGCTACACCTCTTACAATGAGTTACAGTCTGTGAAGGTCTTTTCTGATGGTTTTTAATGTGTGACCTTAATGCTCTTTATGAAAATTTTTCAGGCTTACAAAGGTTCACCATACTTAGAAATTAAAAATTGTCTCATCAGCACCTGATGTTCTCCTTTTCGATAATTTTCATGTATATTCAATGATATGAAGAAATTTACTGAAGTTTTGTGGAAACTACAGCTTCTTTCTCCTTGAACTACTTTTAGTGCCAATCCAAATTGAGCTATGCAAGAAAAATCTGGGCCAGTTCATTTACTGAGGTTGGTTACTCTTGTGTTTAATATTCTTTAATGATCCACTAGTGTATTCTTGTATGCATGTTGGTATCCAATAGATTATAGTACAGATACATAAACTGCGTAACAAAAGGAAAGTAGTTGTGGAGAAGGATGACTATTAGGTAATATATTCATGAGTAGCTAGTCTCAATTTGGCTGTGTCCACACATTATTTGGATCTTTTTAATTTAAGAATCTTGATGGACACAAAATATAACTGAGATGAAAGTCTGCTAGAAATAATTAATGAGGTAACATTCTCTTAGGAATAAGAGTTAGCTGTGCTTCGTCTTTAGCTTCTAGCAGATGTGAATGAACACAAACACTGAGCTGTTTAAGAATGCTTCTGGCAAGGAGTGTTGCAGCAAAACTCTGTGTAGTGCTTTCAGGATTTTAAGTTCTGGCAGTTCCAGCTTTCACTTATCTGGAAGATTTTCTTTTAACTCAACATCAAATGAACATGAATGAGGCTGGTCATTGGTAAGTGACTAATCCATTATTCTGTAAATGCACACGACACGCCATCAAATTCTGCCTAACATCTGAAATTGTCTATTCAGCAAAGCATTTGATATTAGAAGGCAAAACTTGATTAGAAGTAACATATTCAAAGAATGTTTTGGTAAACACTTTTGTGGAATATAAATAAGACTAACTCAAGGATTCTTTCACTTCCTAAACTTAAATGGTATAGCTCTGTTTTATCAGCACGTTGGATCACTGTTGCTTTTCCAGCCAAGAGTATTTGGACAAAGCCAGCATAAAACCACTTTGTTACTTGTGGTTATTGGTGTTAAAAATCAAAACAAGACAAAGCTCCTTCAGGCTTTGTTTGGGTTTGTTTGTTCTTTCTTTTCTATTTTTCTTTTCTATTTTCCCCTCAGATAAACGAAAAAGTTCCTTTCTCCCTGAAGTCGCAGACAAAAATTAACTATGTGAACTGTGACCAGACTAGGTCTTCAAATTCCATTATTTAGGAGGCTAATCCTGTTTGCATACTGATGCCTCTGTACTGTTCAGATGAGCAATGAGAAGTAAAACATATCAATACTCTTAGTGAACTACCTCTTGAAAATGAAAGGCAAGCAGCTCTTCCAACAGGCAACTCAAGGCAAAGGATGTTCAAAAAGATCAACTGAGACACTTCCCTGAAAGAGGACTCTACTAATTTTGTAATGAAATATCTATCATGCAGAACAGAACTGTTAAGTGTGAGTATTCAGGAAAAATATGTATTAATGTATGTTTTAAAAATATTGGAGGCTGTGTATAGCGGTAATGTACTTTTTTTGTTAAAGACATTGAAGGCAATATGCCCATTAAAATTTTGGAGTTTGGGATCTGTATGAGACTTGATGATTGACATCTGACCTATTTTAATGAAAAAATTTGTCTACTGGTGCATTCATTGACTGAATTTGCTTTGTATACTGTAAGTATGAAAGTTTTTTTTGGAGACGATTCCTCTTCAGACCTAGATTGCTTCCAGCATACGTATTGTTGGCCCTTTGTCTAGAGCCGTATGATAAACCAATGTGAGTAACAGGTCATTTATGCGAAACAGAGTTCTGACACATCTGAAAGAATGAAATACAATTCAAAGAAAGGAAGAGAGGGAAAGGAAAATAAGAGTTGAGGGGAAAGGAAATCGTAGCCCTAGGTCTTCTGTGGAATCTAGGCTCTTCAAATTCTTTCTTATATGCAAAACTTGATATCAGTAACTCTCCTGAATTTACAAAAGTACTCATATGAGTGAGCTAATATTCAGTGTTATAAACACATATAAACAATGTTTACTTATAATATACTGATATATAATAAATATATATTAACAATTTTAATGATTAAAAATTATGGGGTTTTTCTCTGTTGTTTTCTGGATTTTTTTTTTTTAAGTCAACAAATTGTACCCTCTGCCTTGTTCCTAGCATGTTAAAACTGAGGTTCTATCTGTCCTTCAGTCATTATTAACAACTGAGGTTCTGTGATCCTTTCTTATCTCAGAAATAGGTGGAAATGGCAATGAGTGAATTAACACTTTAACAAATGTAATAGCAGCATATCATAGTTCTTTTCTCCTCTTCCACCTTTCAAAACAGCAAGAGACTTACAATGAATTAATTACTAATGGGTAGAGGCATGAAGAACACGAGGCATGATCAAACCTTTACTATCTGAATATTTTAAATAGCTCATTACTCTTTATAACACAGATGCTCAGTGCACCTTTTCCTCTTTTGCTCCAGTCCTTTATATCAAAGCTAGAAAAGCATAAAGGAGCCTAAAAGTGTGAGTTTTTTCTTGTGGTATTTTTGTTTTGTTTTGGGGATTTTTTGTTTTGTTGATTTTGTTTCATTGGTTTCCACCACCCCCGCTCCCACCCCCACCCCTTCCCTGACAAAGGGCTCGTTTTCCTCATACAATTAGAATGACAGAGTCCTGGAAACCTTCCTCATGATCCGTTTTAAGGCTCAATTTTATCCAGAGGTCTATTCAATTCACCCTAAGTGGAGATTTATGCTGTGGGCACACCTTCATTAGTGTTCATATGAGGACTGAAATTTTGAAGCCAAGATCCAAACATCCATGCTTTGGATTGCTTTAGGGAATGGTCTACACTTCCTGAAAACTGCATTCCTTCTGTGTGAAATCATCTGCATATGCATTTCAGAAGCATGCCTAATGCCCTCCAACTGCTAAAAGGCATTCAGCCCATTGCCTCAACTAGAGCTAATAATATACTCTGAAACATACATACTCTAGACTTTAATTCCTCAGTTCCATCTGTTTTCCACTGCGGACCCACTACCCAATACATTGGAGTATTTGCCAGACCAAACGTAGTCTGTCTGGAAGACTGAGAGCCAAAGAATTTATTGTGAAACAGGGTGCTCAGTGGTGAGAGAGTTACCAAGGTACCGAGCAGCTAAGTCAAAACTATGTAGCCATAGGCACAAGAGCGCTGTGTTTGAGTAGCCATAGCAAGTTAAGGGTTGGGAGAGTAGTTCAGGTGACTACAGCAGTTCTCTGGCTTGGGAATGCTTTTCTGGGTCTCCTAAACAGGATGTAAAAGCTTCATCCTCCATATGGGAACACAATGAGGATGAAAAACAGTTAAATGAATACATGAAAAAGACAAATGACTAGTCATTAGTATTTAATTTATTTATACAAATCCTACTCATCTTCCTAGAAGAAAATATGGTACTAGTTTCTTGGTTTCACAAAGCAGTGCAGAGTACAAGGAAGACTAAACTGTCAGAAGATACCTGGGTGTTATTGACTGAATCTCTTACAGCAGTACCTGAAGAATCTCCTGCAAATACTCCAAATGTTTTTTCTCATAAAATTGTGTGAGATGCAGCAACCTTCACTCGTCTTGATTTTTGACTGGGGAACTGAAGTAAATTAATAAAACAGGTAGTAGTAGGAATATTACTGGTTTTGCTGATGTTTATTTACTCAGGTTACAGTCTAGAAAACATGTCTGTCAAATATTTTCCCACCTGGCTGACTCATATGTCATGTTACTAGGCATATTTCTGATATGGAGGGAATGGTGGGTTATATAAATAGTTGATTATATTCAAAAGCAACTCTGACGGGTGATCTTTTATTTATATTATATCAGATATATACATAGTGCTTTTATTGCATGTAATGACCATATCATCATGTCTTAAGAGACATATAAGCTGCTCCTTAAAAGTAAGCAAGATGGCTTTTTGGATTGCCGTTTAAAATGTTTGTTTCTTTTTCCTTTTTCACTGAAGCTCTTGCAAAACTACTTGTTACAAATGAATATTAATCCTAGCAGTGCTGATCAGACTGTCAAGGCACTGATACTTTCCTTAGCTCTTCTTTTTCTGTTCTTTTGTTTTATGAATACAGCTGCATTTGTACTGTGTTGTAGCTTAGCTTTCCATAGTAATATTAATATCTGTATTAATATCCATACATTATCAAAATTAACATCCTTGTATTATCTAAATATCTAAGTTAATATCCATATATTAATTAACACACTGTGACAGGAATGTGAGGGGAAAAATATTATTTGTTACTAATGAACACTTCAAAATAAATGTACTTTAAGAACTTCTTGAAAACACGATAATAATTATGTGTTTAACTGCTGTGTACCAGAAACTGGGCATTGCTGAAAAGACACACAATCCAACTTGTCTACTACTATTTCCAGCTTCGTGTAGAGTTGCCAATATAAATACAGTGTTGAAACTGAGTAATAGCTGTTTAAAAAAACTCTGTAAAGAGAATTCTAGCTGGAAAGGATCCACTGAATATAGTTCCTCAGAGAGTTTTTTGTTTGGTTTTCCATGCTATGCAGGAAAGAGGAGTTTTTGTGGAAACTCCCATCTCCATTACTAATGTGGGAGATAAGGATGCTAGTAGGAGAGCTCATCAGAAGAGCAAAGTCCAGTGCATCGTGGTCATTGCTTACAGAAATGAATTTTGTATGTGTAAAGTAGGACATTTGGAATGGCAGGAATTGTATTGACATGTTCATAGAACACAGCTAAGGAAGACTTCGTATTGTCTACTAGTTCACCTTATTAAATTAATAAAAATACTAATCACATTGGCCATTTTAAGTTCTGTTCTCTTTCATACTTGTTGGTTATGAAAATGGCTTCAGGCTATAGCATAAATTCCCATGTAGCTGTCACTTACTCTACTGTACCATTTTTAAAACACAAAACAAATTAGATTTAAGTGACTAAAAGTGCTTATATTGTATTAATTTACATTGCATGCCATATTCTTTTCTTTAGATAGAAGAGAAAAGAACAAAGTACATGTAACCATAAGGTCAGTGATGTTCCTTAATGTATGTCAGGCAGATAGTTGCAGTTCAACGACACAAAACCAAGTGCCTTTGCAGGCTGGACTGAAATGGGAACTCTGTTGTGGCTGGATTACTGAAATAGTTGTTACCCGTTTCATTTAATGATACATTTCAATACTTTCTTTTTCTTCACCCTTAAATAGAGGGAAGCAGGTCTTAGACAGTCTGCTTTCTCTTGCCCCCTTGTTGTGGGTTTACCCAGATGGGCAGCTAAGTACCACACAAGTGCTCAGTCACTCCCTCCCATACCCTCAGTGGGACAGGGGAAGAGAAAAGAAGATTAAAAGCAAGCAAACCACCACGCCCCCCCAAAAAAGGGAAAAAAAAACAAAAAAGAGAAGAAAGTGTGGAAAATAAAAGAAGTGATTTGCCACTTCCCACTGATGGTTCCCAAGCAAAAGATGGCTAACCTTCCTAACCTTCTTTTCCCTTTTATTGCTGAGAATGGCATTATATGGCATAGAATATCTCTGGTTAGTCATCTGCCTGGTTGTGTCCCCTGCAACCTATAGCACAGCCCCCAGTCTAGTCACTGCATGGGGGCAGACTGAAACAGAGGTGCCCTTGGTGCTGTGCAAACACTGTTAAGCCATAGCTAGAATGTGTTATCAGTATTGTTTTTATCATAAATCTAAACCAGCAACATAAAAGCTGCTATGAAGAAGGTTAACTATCCCAGCTGGACCCAGTACACCCCCACAACATACGCCTTCCTCTCTATCAAATAGATTAAATCAGCAATCTAGGAATCCTGTTATTTTAAAACTGATAGAGTAGGAGACTGAAATATTAAGGGAAGAGATGAGTGTTAAAAAATCTTAGCTAGCAGTAGACAATCTTATATATGTTTCCCTTCTTCCTTTAAATAAGAGAAATTTTATGGACTAAATTCTTTTGAGTTATAGAGGATTAATTTTGTGAGCATGCATTTGAATAAGATAAAATCCAACAAGGGTAATGTTCAGTAGATTGCAGCATCTAAGCGTGTGCTTCATTGATGAAGGTTTTGGTCATTTTCAGTCTGCTACTCAGAAAAAAACCCCTTTTTCTTCAGACTCTAACTTGGATCTGACAGATTGCTGATCACAGAAAGACACAGAAAAGAAATAATACAGAATACAAAATACTGGAGGAGGGGGTGGAGGGTTATATCAGAAGTCTCTGTAGCATGGAAATATTATGCAAAGCATCACTTTAACTATTATTAAATGTTCCCTGCATAAATTCCTGACATGTTGATGAAGGAAAAGGTGTTAAATGCAGTACCAGGAAACATTCATTATGTGTAGATTTCTGAGTGAATAGAATATACAATATTTGGGATAATTTACGAATAGAAGTATGGGATAATTAAATTATGACTTTGGTGTCTTAAAAGCTTCTTTTTTTCTTAGATTAATTGTGATCTTCATTATTTTGAGTTTTGAATCCTCCAGAGTAAGGAATTTGTTTAATTAACTGAAAAAGAACTGAACCCCATTTGCTCCTCCTCCCTTCAGAGCTCCTTCCCTTGTTCAGTGTTAACATGTTAAAGTGGTCTCAAACTTCTGGCTTTCAGACTAATTCTTTCCAAGGAAATACTGCAGTAATATTTTGAAGTTCTGGAAAGTGCTGTCAGAATAAACGGGTAGTTATTTTAGTTTGACTGTCTTTCAGACACGCTTTAGCATACAATTAGCACTTACTGGATTCTTCCAGAATAAGCAATAAAAATTTGACTAACACATTGGATGATATCAACATTAACTTTAACTTTAAATCCATGACTGAATTTATCAAGGTTTGATGTTCTTTTTCTTCTCCCTTTAGAGGGTGGGAAGATGCTACTGTCATGGTTATGTGGCCAAGCCACTGTCCAGAAGAGGTGAAAGCTTCAGCTGTCGGGATCTGCAAGTTACTTGTAGCTCTGGAGCCCTCTTTTCCTGGGCTGGACTGCAATGGGCTCTCCTGCTTCAGATTCTCTTGAGCCTGGCCGGTGTGTTGGCAAGAAACAGGAGGGCTTCCTGAAACCTTTCTGCTTTTAGACCTTTAAATGCATCTTCTCTAATAGATGCCCTATTGTGCCGGGTAAATTCTGACCAGCATTGCTTAGTAATCAGAGCCTTTCCAGAGAAGCTGAGATCCCAGGAAACTGAATATCCATTGCACCAGCGTGTCCATTTGGGGCAGAAGTTATTTCCTTCTGCTTATGATACTCAGAAATGGGGTGGGAGGGCTTACCAAATAATCCAGGAGCACTAAGGGTACAGAAAAAAAAAAAAGCTAATCGGAAAAAAACTCCTGAAAAATGTTTCATAATTTGTCACTCTCTATGAATGGCAGAACAAATAAAATGTTTGATAGATCAAATGTCTGGCATTTTCTGTAAGTCTGTTTGCAGTTGCTTCTTTATATAGCTTATTCCTCATTGATAAATATAGCACTCTTTGATTCAGGTAGTAAATACTGTACCTTTTATTCCACATGGCTACCCAAACAAGTTTTTTGTAGTATCACAACTTTCATTAATATCATTAAGGGTCAAAAATAAATTTTCCTTTCATTCCTCAATATTTTTTAAACTGTTCCATAGTTTTTCCAAATGCATTTTCTACCTCAGTCTGCTTCAGTGTTATAAATAATATACAATTTTTTTCTTTCTAAAAACCTTTTCTTCTTTTAAAGAAAACAATAAAATACAATAATCTAAATCTTACAAACACCATAGAACTGATTCGACTCCTGTATTGTTGTAAGAGTCAAGCCAAACAGCATCACTCTATTCTGAATTCCAATAAAAACTTAATCTACATAATAGAAGTATTTCTCATGTGTAAATCATAAATACATAAACACTTTCATTGCCTAGGTTTATGCATGCTATTTTCTCTTGTAATAAATCAATCACATTTTTCTTCCTTAATTCAAGTTACTTCAAATATGTTTCATTTTTCTTTGTCACTGTAATTTCAGGTTCTTAAAAGTGAATTCCCTTGGACTACTTATTTTCTATACCTTTAACTTTTTCATATAATAAATATGCAGCAAGATGTCTAACTCAGCCAATAAAGTAATGCAGATAAGTGCATTGTCCTTTGAATGTGGTATAGCTTTATTAATTCTTAACCAGTAAAATAATTTTGAAGTATTCTCCTTCAACTAGAGGGTAATAAATGGTATCCCTTGTAGATGTTCTTATAAACTGAAAATGGTCAGTGGCTTTTCCAGGAGGTTAGGATGAACAAAATGCAGAAATTGGATATGATAGAGGGAATTAAAAACATTAAATGCCCAGTTTAGTATATTGTGCAAAGTGTCTATGAAGGTTATGCAACAGAACTTATAAAGCAGCAGAACTCATAATTAAGATTTCTAACAAAGCTTTATAGATAATATTTTCCTGTTAAATTATTTTGTAAGATACTCTACTTATAGTTAACTAGTGCCACACATCTCTTTATTTTGCTTTCACAGCAGCCTGTCTTAAACACAGCAAGCCAGTTAGTTCCCCAGAGTGGAGAAAGATGCCTGTTTATAAAAAGAAACCATGCTGCAAGACAAATGTATCACAAAGATGAGCTTCCTTTGCAGATGACTGAAGACAAACTAAACAAACAATGCTTTTCAGTTGGTACAAATTTTATGCTAGTTACCAACTGCTTTATACTTTTTTTAGATGTTGTGGTCAAACATGGTATTAGATAACTTTCTCTGATGAATGAAATAGCATACCCGGTCAGGTTACATTTAAAGATTTACAAAAATAATTTGCAACTCATTCTGCTCTTATCTGTTATCTCATTTATACAACTTACTATTTTCAAGCACAGGCCTTTGCTGGATGTATGATCTGAAAGTTCAGTGGCAACAGCTCTTTTCTCCTTCTAATTCCGCAAAACTCTATTGCTGCATTATAAATACTTTCCTCTAATACTGTCAGGAAATTAGAAGGGAAAATTAGATTTTTTTTTTTTTTCTTGTACTGGTGAAATCATTTACTTCTCTTAAAACTTCATTGTAAGCAGAAGTTACTTACAGATAGAAATGTAATTGTATGCTGTCAGCTACTTAATCAACTGATGTTTTTCATTGGCACTTTAATGAGAATACTGTATCAGAGTTTACTAGTGAATCGTTCTGATGCAAAGGGTGTAAAATAGTATAAGGAGGGAACAAACTTCATCTTCTTTCCCTCCCTATACGTCAAATTATATTGGCAAGTATAATGTTCGGTGGTTTTATCCATCACTCATTTCTGTAGATAAAGGAAAATAATTTTGACTCTAAAGCTGTGAGTATTGCTTTAATAGTTACTGGCTTCATGAACATTTCTGGGTGAAAGCCTGAGAGTGAAAGGTGTGTGGTCTTGTTGACAGATTCGGTGGCAAAATAAGATGTGGAAGAAAGCAGGTTGACTGTAATATTGTTATGTTAACCTAAAATGATTACATTAAAAAGTCTTTAAAATGGCTTTAAATATTTATGCAGCCAGCTATAAATTTTCTGTAGCTTTTGACTACTTCACTGTATGTTTCATGGTCCTGTTCTCTTTCCAGTCTCATACTTTCACATACTTTTCAAGAGTGACTAATAAGCAGTTGTGCCCTATAGCATAACCTTGCTTTACATGCAGAGTATAGTGATACATATAGGTGTATAACTGATACCTTATTTCACTGATATATTTCTTTCCCAGTCCCCATTTCACCCGTGTATGTTGGCTAATCTGCTGTGGCAGGGAATATTTTGTTGTGTATGTAATACTTTTTAATATCTTTGAATTGAGCTCATTTTCAGTGATGTGTGAACATTTCTTCCTCATCCTAAAACTGTACTTTGTTACCTTATGGCAAAATTTTATTTATTCCTTTATGGAAATATATCCAGGATCATCACAGGGTTTTGACTGAGAAAATTAAATGGAGCAAAGCCACTCAATATTCTTGCCAAACTTATTTCTTTGACTGAATTTCTAATTTGAGTTGTGAGCTCTGTGATTTCCCAAAGAGGCTGTGAGTTCTCTGTCCTTGGATATTTTCAAGGACTGACTAGAAAAGACTGTGAGCAACCTGACCTAGGTATGAAGTTAGCCCTGCTTTGACTAGATGACTAGGTGGCTGGACTAGATGAGCTCCTCTTGTCTTTTACAACTTAATTTACTGTTTGATTCCAGGTAGATGAACATTCTTTAGATCACAAAAGGGGAAATATATATACAAACAAAAACAATGGAAGTCAATCTGTGAAGTAAGCTCTTTTGAGTAGTGTTTTCTACCTATCACTGAAGTGTTTGACTAGAAGCACGTACAGCTTTTTAAATGTCTATAATTTCTTGTTAATATAGCAAACATTTTAATAATTCTGATTTAAAAAGAACCTTGCAGTTGCTACAAACTAGCAGGTTTCTGGACCTTAAGTTGAGACATTGGGTCACATGTGAAGTTGGGTGTGGTAGATGGATAGGAGTTTTGAGGAACATGGAAATTACATCTATGTCAGTGGATTAGAAGTCATCCTTCCTGTGTGACTGTGAATTATTCACTACAGTGAATAAGGAGTGTGGTAACCATTGAAAAGCCAAGCATGCTCCTTTGACATGGTATTTGAAGGACTAAGCAGAGCTTAGAGTCTCTTCTGATATTACTTGGTAAAAGTACAAATGTTATCAGTATAAGATGCTGGGAAAGGGGTTTACAGGTTTGACTAGATAAGAAAACAACTGTTTTGTGATTTTCTGGACATCAGCACTACACAGAGAGAGTTAGGAGTGTCAGTTGCTATTCAACCTGAAGCCAAAAGTGCCATTACGAACATTTAAACATGCTATTAAGGTCATTAGAGAAGGAGTATCTTTGCTGATGACCACAGGTGTGGACCTGGCATGGTAAAGCCTGCTGCAGACCACAGCCACAGTTTCAGCTGTCTTTTGGCCTCATTTTTACAACACTGGTGTATATCTGTTTGGTGTACTTAGTAGTATGGCTTATACTGTTTAAAGGCTATCAATTGATTCCCAAGGCAAAAGCCAGTTAATGTCAATGTTTGTAGGTATTAACTAGGCTATTGAAATCTTTGAATTGCTGGTAAATGTCTTCCAAAGGCTCTAATAATTTCGAGGCATCTCTGCATTACTGAGGAAACTATTAAGCAAAGATGCATTATGGACGTGGTTATCTTAACAGCAGCAGACGCACCAAGAAGATGGCTGAATCAGATGACTGATTATATTGTCTCACAGAAAGAAAGTATAGTGTGGTTGTAGTGAGATGGGGCTCAGAATATGACTTTTACAGTTGTTTTCAAGTTGGGGCCTATTGTCAAGTCAAAACATATCATGCTATAACTTTAGCTATAAACAGTGCAGCTTGTCCAGGAACTTTAGAAAGGAGTCATAAATTAGTAGGACTTTGTCATGGTTTAACCAACTAAGCCCCATGCAGCACTTGCTCAGTCCCCCCTGGTGAGGTGCGGGAGAGAACAGGAAGAGTAGAAGTGAGAAAACTCATTGGTTGAGATAAAGACAGTTTAAAAGGTAAAGCAAAAGCCGCACATGCAAGCAAAGCAAAACAAAGAATTTGTTCACCACTTCCCATGGGCAGGCAGGTGTTGAGCCATCTCCAGGAAAGCAGGGTGCCATCACGGATGGTGTTTACTTGGGAAGACAAACACTGTAACCCTGAACGTCCCCCACTTCCTCCTTCTTCCCCCAGCTTTATATGCTGAGCATTGCGTCATATGGTATGGGATATCCCTTTGGTCAGCTGTCCCAGCTGTGTCCCCCCTCATGTCCTTGTGCACCCCCAGACTGCTCACTGGTTGGGTTAAATGCAGAAGAGGCCTTGGCTCTGTGTAAGCACTGATCAGCATTAACAAAGCATCTCTGTATTACCAACACTGTTTCCAGCAAAAATCCAAATCATAGCATTGTACTAGCTGCTAGGAAGATTAACTCTATCGCAGCCAAAACCAGCACAGACTTTAATGAATGCACTCATCCTACTGATCTCAGGACTCCTTTGGCTCATGCTAATGAAACCAATCAGTATAATTTAATTATCTGTTGCAAGAAAGTCACAAGCATAGAAATCTGACTTTTATTTGGAGCAGTCATGCAGGTCAAAGATGAGACGATTGAACAAGAATGTAAGATCTTCAGCTGGAGGAAACAGAAAACAGAAAACATTACTTTAATCATTCACCTAACAATTGGCAGTCAGACTAATAAGAATGCAGGAAAAACTCTACAAGCACTTTTAAATCTTGATGCATTTTCAGTTCAGTTCAGGACTCTCTCATATGAATATTGTAGCTACTGAGGTGAGATAAGCATGCGTTATAGCAACTAATACAGATAGAAGTGATCAAACTGTGGTACTTAGGTAAGTGAAAAGATGCATTCATAGAAATTCTCTCAAGAATCTGTCAGAGTCTTTCTGGGGTGAAATGTGTTATCAACTATAAACTAATGAAACTTGACATGTGTTTCAAGACCTAGTGAGTGACAAGCACATGAGAGGGAAATACTGACCAAGCAGAACAGAGATGAAAACCTGGTGTTTCAGACAATTATATAATTGAAACAATTTACCAATATCTATATGCAAGCATCACAGTTGAGATCAGAAAGTAGGTAAATAGGCAGATAAGGCAGTATTACAGGCAAAGCTAGCTTATTTTCTCATATATCTTTTATTTAGCTTTTCCAGAAAGAAGAATTCAGTTACCACATTTTCTTCTGGGGACTGGGGCTTTGTACCTTGGGTGGCTAGATCAGTAACTAGAATTGCTGAAGCTCTAGTGAATGTGGGGCAGTGGGAAGGAAAAAGGAAGAAAGTATACAACAAGCTATTCATGAACAGGAAAGTATGTAGTAGAATAGGGAATTGCTACTATCACAGATACAGAGGAATAACATCAAAATTTAGAAGTAAGTTGGCTCCCTTGTGCCAGCTTTTGGAAGAGTGCGTCAGTGGTGGATTTAGAAAAATAATGATGCAAATCACAGTGGTACCATATTGTGTGTAATCTTGTCACTTTAAATAAGTGTGACAAAAGTAGTATAGATGGATAGATGGATTCCCAGGTGAGTCCGCTTTAGGACAATTACATCTGGGGGTTTGGTGAACTGTCCTTCACAAACGTGTTTGTTAAGAGAGAACAGAATATTTGAAAGAATAAAGATATGTATTGCCTTTACTGTTTGTTCAGTATTCAGGCATAAAAGGAAAATCTATCAATTCAGTTAGGAGAGTGACAGTCTTGTACATAAGTCCATAAACTAGTAGACCAGAGGAACGACATCCCTAGGGATGTCTTTGTAGTTTTGCATATTCCGTCTTTCTCTGAGATGCTCTTTCTTTTCCCTTGTCTTGGACATGTCTTAGAAATGAATTGTAGACAGAGTGCAAACAAAAATAATAATATTTCCTGTAAGACTTACATCCTCTTCTTGCCAAGGGTTTAAAAAAAAAAACCACCCAGCTGCTCTTTTTGGAAGCAGATTGAGTCAAAATGCAATGAATGTTGACTAGACTATTTGTTAATGCAATTATAATATTTATTGGAAACAAAATCTTTTTAGTAAAAAGATAAAAGCAAACTTTTAACAAAACAAAATATACTGCTCTGTGATGAAGACCTTAAATGAAAGAAAAGTGGGTTTGAGTAGGAACAAAATTGCACTGTCTGTTTTGAATAACACTAAACACTTTCTCTTTATAGTAACACTAATAGTATACTCTTAGAATTTAAGTACCATGACTTTATATAACAGTTTTACAAAATCCTCTCTGTGTTGTATCCTCTTGCTTCACACAGACAAGAACATTTTATGGGATATTCTGTTTCTGGTGTTTAGGGGCAAATCCATTCTGGATTCCATGCAAACTATTTAGAATTACTTTTGTTTCCTCAAGAAAATACTTTTTCTTTCTTTCTTTTTTTTTTTTTTTTCTTTCCCATCAGCCAAAATACATTGAAAATAGAAGTTGTTTGCTGTCAAACTAGCAACAGCGAGCTATTTTATGGGATATTCTGTTTCTGGTGTTTAGGGGCAAATCCATTCTGGATTCCATGAAAACTACTTAGCATTACTTTTGTTTCCTCAAGAAAATACTTTTTCTTTCTTTTTTTTTTTTTTTTTTCTTTCCCATCAGCCAAAATACATTGAAAATAGAAGTTGTTTGCTGTCAAACTAGCAACAGCGAGCTCATGGTATGAAAGTATGGTATGAAACTAGAAATTGTGGGACTATGAGCAGGGCCCTGGAAGGGGATGTCTGAGTCTGAATCTGGACAGTAGTAAGAATTACCTTTTGAGTTGAGCAAGGACAATAAACTATTACAAATAAAAATAAAATAAAATAAAATAAAAATAAAATAAAGCAAAATAACACAGTAATCATAACATAGCTGACAAACTTACTACCTTCACCCCCAACCTAAACTGTGTAGTGAAATCAGTGTGTTTTTTCTAGCGGCACATCAAAATGTAGGAACGTTGAAACACTTGAAGCAAACTAAACTGTACACGAAATGTCGAAGGAAGCTGATGTCTATGCCAAATGGTGGCCAAAGTTTTAAGACTGCGTGGGACTCGGTAGATGGAGGAGTGTTCTGGCTTCACCTGTCTGAAGGAGAATGAATAAGGGAGAGGTCACACAGAAGGAAAACACAGCTTGCTGGAAGCAATTAATGATTTCTTGAAGAACCAACTGTAATTTGAATAGTGGATTTTGCAGAAATATGTTGCAGAGCCCTGAATATTTGGGATATTTTTGGCTGAACACAGAATCACTGACTCTATGCTCAATCCACTGCTGGAAGAAAATAACTTTGTATTGGATCTATCTCACTTTACAGATCTTTGTAACTACAAAGACCCCAGTGTCGTATATCTCAGTTGCTAACATTAACACGTGGACATAATGGATACTGTGTTTGATGGATGGTCTGTCTTTGACCTGTTTTCCATTTTTCTTTGTAATGTCTGTATATACACTTGAAATTGTTGTTGAAGTTGGACTTTTGAACCTGTGGCTGATTGGCATAATTCCCCTTCTATTGCAGAGAAATATTTTTTAGTGGTATCAACATTAAGCCTGAGCTCCTGTCTGCAGTGTGTGAGTCAGCTCAAAATGAATATTACCCTATCCTACGAACAGATAGTACTCATAATGTTAGAGACCTTAGGCTGTTTGATTAATTGAGGCAAAAAAGCTATGAAAGGTACACTGGGTTTATTTAACGTACATTGGAAGTGTGCATTAAGAAGGAGATTGTAGTTTAACACTGACATATTGTGTCCTCAAAATCAATGTAATTGATCAGGTTTTCCTGAGCGCAAAAACCAGTGCAAACATGCTTTAGACATTTAGGTTATCTATGTGCAAAATTAAACAATAATGACCCATAATTTAAACTATATTGTTTTATGGACTTTCCAGGGAAGTCCACAAAAACCATATACAAAGCATGTCATTTCCAGTGCAGTGGAAACAAACCTCCCTAAATGCTCTAAATATAACCTACCTCAGTAAATGCTTCCTTTCCTTCAGCTGTGGCCTTCTTGCCCTTTATTTATTTTCTCACAAAACTGCTGCCTACATTAACAACTAGATATCAAGTTCTACTGTGTTCTCTCTTGTTAATATGAACTATATTCTTTATTATTTAACTCTTTTATGAACAATTTTTCAAATGTTGGTAAAGAAACTTTATGAAAGAGAATTTTACTGCAATTAATTAACATTACTTTGCAATATTAAGCATTGAATTAAAAATTAAATCAAAAAAAATCAATGCAGATACAATATGATATTATATCAGACCTTTTAGTTCAGCAAACTGAATACAATAGTGTGTTTTAAATAGTGGGCAAGATAGGAAAAAGAGGATTCATCTCTTCCACCATCTCCATAGAGCAATTTTGTAAAAATTGCTATGCAATATACAGAAGTTTTCAGAGTATCAGATGCCTGAGTGCATGCCACAATCAAGTTTTGCTTGATTACAGTTTGATGCAAGTTTACAGATAGGTATAAAAGTGTTTGTTCCATCTGTTTGTAATTCTGCTTTTCATTTTATACCTTATATTTTGTTGTAAATGTCAAGAAATTAACTCATTTTGACTTTCTCTGCATGAATTTTTGAGTAACTGAAATTACGTGTGAGACCATCTGCCAGATTAAACAGCATTTTTACTGGCCTCTGTAGTCTTAAGATGGGCATGAAAAAAACCTTCCCCTGAATCTCATGTCTTTGGATGCTTTTAGGTCTGACTTGTAATTTAAGAAGGGATTTAGAGAGTCTTAATATACCCTTCAATTTGCTGATATTCTTTTAAGTGATTTAGTTTAAGGTATACTATATCAAGTTATGTAAACCTTTGTAAGCCAAATTATTCGGTCCAATGCTTTCTTAACAAATGTACATTCTTTATAACACAGTTATTATTAAATAATTCAATTCTTGAAAAGTGCAGGGGATGGAGCAGGACAACAAACAGCGAGAAACAGAAGGCACCTTAAGAACGTAACGTGCAGATTATTGATGGAGGTCAGCTGTAGCAGCTTTGCAGTTGTGTGATAGTTAGTTTGCTCAAGGGTTGTGTATGTTTGGAAAGCTCTGAAATGTTGATGTCAGTCTGAAGACTTGCAAGAATAGAAATTATTTAGATATAAAAGCTCCTTGTGTGAACATTTTCTTTCTTCTATTTCCTTGAAACCAAACACTGCATTTGGACTCCTTTGCTGTTTACCCAAAACATCCAGAACCTCAGGGCTAAACAAATAAGACATTCCCAGAATGCCCCCGTTCTCAGATTAAGTACATGAGGAATACTTTGCTGGCATCAGAAAAGGAAATGTGCTTTCTACGGAATTAGTGTACGGATAAATATATAGGAAGTCAGAAAACATGATTATGGTAATCTACCTTTCCCTCATTATTCCTGAATAAGTCTAAATCCTGTATAAGGAGGATGATATTGTTTGAAAACACTGAACTGAGCAATGTGATTCAATGCTGCCACTGGAAATATCTCAAAAATGACATTTTAGTCTTGCTTTTGTTTGAAATATGGTTGCCAAAAGTGAAGTAGTAAAACCACTTATGACACTCAAGTGCATGGATGATCTGCATGAAGTCTGCTCACTTGCACCTCATGTTGACGTTAAAAGCAATTTTGCCTGAGTAGGAAATAAATGGAAAGAGACGGAAGAGAGAAACAGATCTAACTCTACATCAACAGTCAAAATAAAGAAATCCCCCATGCAATCCAAACTTGAAAATACTTTTCTATGTCACTAATAAGATTAATTTAGAGGTTTTTCTGTGGTCATTTGAGCTGGGACAGGGCAGTCTTCTGAAAAAATACAGTTTTGTATCTGCTAGCTATTTTTGATTGTGTTGTAGGTGATACCTCCACATGGTTTCTTATGGAGGCCTTCCTGAAATTCACAGATACTTGAAAATTCTTCTTTGCATCAAATCTATTGTTAAGATGTTTCATATGTCAATGTTGATATAACTGCATAGAATTTCCCTGGCTGCAGCTTTGCTGTTTTCAAACTCAGCCTGGTTCTCCTCATGGCCAAGGCAGATAGCTCCCCAAGGCAGCAGAGCCCTGGGGACAGCAGAATGGCCTTGGCCCTGCTGCCTGCTTACGTTATGTCAGAGCGCTAGGAAAAGCCAGCAGACTTGATGCAGACAGACAGGTGCTGCTGGGGCTGGTGAAGGATCAGTTCCCAGCAGCTCCACTCAGTGTTTCCTGCTCTGTATCCCTCATATTCCTGGCAGATGCGGCGAGACCAACTCTCCAGGGACTTCTCCATCTGGCCCCCTTCCTCCTTCCCTTTCAGGTATCAGGGTCTCCTTCGCTTCTCTGCCTCACTTCCTTACAGCAACAGCAACCCATTTCCTCAGAGTACAGTTCAAATGTGCCTTTATTGCAAGAAATCTTGAATGGGCTCAGTGGTGAACTCTACAAATAACATTGCCAGGCGCGGCTTGTTCAACACTCTGAGCTGACAAACTTTGACAGCTTCCCTCTCTATTAGTATGGTGGTTAGGCCTTGCTATGAAAACTGGTTAAACTGTGGAGTTAGGCTCTGGAGCTCTGATTCCTCTCCTGGCCCTGGCACAGGTTTCTTTCACAGTTTTAGATGAAACCCTTAGCTCCACTGTGCTTCAGTCCTACTGGTAGGATAGGGATTTCTACTTCCCAGTTCTGCGTAGATGTTGCAGAAGATGGACTGCAAAGGATACATGGAAGTCTAGGTTCTGGAAAAAAAACAAACACACCCCCCCCCCACCCCCCACCCCCCCCAAATAACTAAGCAAAAAGAAATATAGTTTTCCTATTAGATAAATAGATAATACATCCAGTATTGCACAGATGATAACAGAGTTCTTAGTGCAATTCCATCAATTACATCCCTAAAGCAAGCACCTTGGGGTGTTGAATAACCATCCACGTGCATTTTACTAAGAACAAAATTGCATACTGGATGAAAGCTCAGTCTCCTTCTATTAAAACGTTAAAATACTGATGTGTGATATGTGCTGATTCCAGGAAGTGTGAAATTCACTTGATAGCTTTCTTTTCTATAGAAATGAGCTCCACCAATCCCAGTGCAGTAAGAAATGTTAGCAATGGTCATAACAACAGTAGTATTTTGAGCTTATATGGCCCCTTTAGTTGCAGTATTTTAAATCATTTTACAAAAATAATTAGCTCAGCTTCTCAACCTATTGAAAAGTACATTTAGCAAGTCCTTTATTTATATTCTACCTATGGAAGCAATGTAATCCTGAGAAATCAGTGATTTTCCATAAGTTCATGAAGCATTCATTAATTTAGATGAAGATTCTTGCAAGGTCTGGGTTCCTCTCTTCAGTTCTCAATTACTTCTGTTTCTCTAGAAGACATTGATAGGCAAACTGAAAAGCTACTACATTGAAAAAATACCCAGAGAGGAATAAAAAATATCCCCTTTTCCTCCCATCCCAATAATAAAGGGAAATCATACCTGTGGACTGGATATGAAGTGAGATTTATAGAATTATTTAGTCTGCAATAGACAAAAAATTAGTTTCCGTGGCAACCACTGCACCTTCTGAAATACAGAATACCTTTACAATAAACATAAATACAGCACATCTTTAACATTCCTTGTATTATTTTTAATAAGAGTTTATGCTGCATATAAATGTAAATTTAATGATCTTTCATACCTTTTTTAAGACTAAGTTCTGTAATATTTACATTCATTTACATTTACAGTTCTGTAATGTTTTAGGAAGGAATCAATATTTGCTAAAAATGGTGGCCATTTTACGTTGTCCCTGAGAGGCTGTTTCCAGAAAAACAGTGGTTCGAGAATGCTGTTGATGTGTGGTACATAGAAAGCTGGAAGTCCATAATAGTTGCCTTATTAAAATTTTATGATTTATATGGTTCAAATCTCTGACATTGAGGAAGGATTTAAATGAAGAGTGATCTTTTTAGTATTGATCATGTGTTGATGACAGTCATGCTTTGTGTTGGAAATTAGATGAAATGACATCTCTTGCAGCCCATATTTCTACGATTTTATGATTAATTGCCTTATGAATGAATTTGTGCTGGTTTTAAAGTCTTATATCTCATATAGGTACTCATTCTTTAAAACATGTAAAGCTGTATTTAAGAGATTATGAAACATGTGAGGTATGTGACAGAAGTCATGCTACAGAGGTTCTTTTAAGAAAGAGCTGATGGAAGAAGTCTGGGCAATTTTCATTTAATTTCTTTGATTGGTCAGAAAAAAAATAAAAAAAAGGAAGCCAATATATTCTACTAAAATTCTTCTGGAAACAGGGTAAATTTGTTTTACTTCCACCTTACCTACTTGGAAAAGTGCTAACTTCTTCCTGTCCTAAATCAAGCTGTTAGATATCATGCGTCCAAGTATCCATGACCTTGTAATTAGGGAGAAGGTTGCTGCCAGGAGAAGAAACCCCAGAGTTTTGGAGATTTTGGATTCAGCAAAACCATGGAACTACCTCAGTGCAAGGATTCCAGGGCTTTCCTCTCATGGAGAATTTCAATAAGCCTGTTTTTCATCCTGGCTTAGAACATAACTGAATTTTAAGGTGCCTGTGGAATGGAATTAATGCCTCAGTGGAAACTTAGGGCTAACACATTTGTGCAATATGTAACAGAAATATTTGTAATAATCCACAACTGTATAGATTTTACTCTTGTTCCCTCCGTAAGCAATTCAGGTATTGCACAGAGATCAGTTACTCTTTTTTTGAAGAATGCCCATTATACTGTGCTTGAATATGCTAAGATTGTTCACTATGTTTGAACCCAAGAAATAATTTTATTTTGGTAACATCTCTATAAAAATGTAAAAAGATTTTTGTGATCTGACACAGAACTGCATCAAAATAACTCCACATGTTGTTAGTGTATGGGGAATTGATTCGGAAATAAAATAGCATTCTCAAATGTGACTGTGGTTTGTTCTAAGTAAGGCATGAAGAGAACAGTGAAGAAAAGGTCATAGCAGGAAGAAAAGAGACACAGGAGGGTTTATTAGACAAAATGGGACTATTTCTTCACTGCTGTAGTGGGCTGAAAAGTAATCTTGCATAATGATATTCAAAATAAATTAGTTCAGATGTTCTCTAGAAATGTCTACTCCTATCTGTTGTCTATCATATCTGTTGTTATCTGTCTGGGCTGATATTTTTTTTTATTTTTTTTTTTTTAGCCAGCAAAAGTTTGTGAGGTATATTGTATCCTTAATTTCAAAATTTTATTCAGAAAAAAACCCTCTCTGATATGTACCAATTTAACAAATTGTGGAATTTTCTGTTTGCTATGAACAAGGCTGCTTGAGTTCAGACTGGTTTAATGGTAAACTGCGTTTTGCCCAGTGCAATGTCTTCATTTAGGACAGCTGAAGACATAAAAATCTGATGTCCCATCTCCACAAAGACTTTAATTTTAAACTACAACCTACATGGTGCAGTGGGTCATAGAATACCTCTACATTGGGAGAAATATAAGGTACAAGGTCCTTTCAAGGAAACAGCTGATAAGAAAATATCAGGACCTATAGCAGAGTGGAAAAAAATGAGAAAGATGAAGTTTAATGTTCTATTGAAATCATATGAAATAAACCACATTTGCTCATTTAACAAGAGGAAATTCACAGATATGTGTCAAAATTACTTTAAACAACATATTTTGTTTTAATGTTTCTCAATGGAAAATAGCAGATTCCTAGCAAAAATATACTCCTTCCCTGTATTCTCAAAACTAACAGCTTGCCTCAGAAAACCATTAAAGAAAAGCCACAAAAAATTTAGAGTGACTGGATTGTGGATCTATACTGGTTACCTGGTGACACAAAAGCATTAGGTGAGTTCTCTCTTATTCCATTGCAAAGTAGTATGAAGAGGGTTGAACAGGGAATTGAAATCCCTCTTGTGTATATTCTACAACAGCAGAATGGAATTTAGTCATAAAGCCTCATGATGAAATTTTACTGACTCCTTCTTCTTAAAACCTACACTATTAATATCTAATTATTACTATATTGTTTAGGCATTGTTTGGGTGGGGGTTTTTTGTTTGATTGGTTTTGGTGTTTTTTGGGGGTTTTTTTGGTTTTTTTTTTTGGCCATAGTTAAATTGCTCCATTTACCTGTAACTTCTTAAAAAATACTATATACCACACACACACCCCATATTCCTGAATGTAACAAAACCATGCTAGCTGTTCGGTTATTCTACACTGTTAGCAGCTAAGCATGACAAAGAAAGAAGAATAAAAAAAAAGAAGGAACATTCCCAATCCCAAGATATTTGCATTATATTTCCCCCTCATACATCATTAAAATGAGGTTAGTTTCATAGAACTGCATTGATACATACTGAAAAACTATTAAAGGGAATAACAGGTATTTTCTGGGATCTTTAATTGTATTTTTGCAGGAAAATTTGAAATAGAATCGTGATTTTTGAAAACAAAATTCAAGAAAGAAAAATCATAGTATTTTATGGGGAAGAATATTATGGAAAGGAAATAATTAAATATTAATTATATACTTGTCAATAACTATTTCATATAATTTTAAATTCTAGCAATAATAACATTATAAGCAGGGATCTCAAGGAAACTTTCATTATGCTTAGATCATACAAACAATTAAATGAGTTTTAGATTTTTTTTCCCTATGCAAAAAAGGGAATTAACTGAACTTTTAAACAAATCAGAAAATATATGTAGTTTAGGACAAAAATAGTAAGTCTAATAAGTATCTTCAATATCAACATGGTTTCAATAGATATTTAAAGTTCTTCATCAACACTTGGGAGATAGACATTATGATCTCATTTTCATAATACATCTGCATTTTTTAACAAGTTGTAAATGTATTTGTCTACTACTTCCATTTCAGTTGGAAAAGACCTCTAAGATCATTGAGTCCAACTGTAAACCTAACTGCCAAGTCCACCACTGAACCATGTCCCTAAACACCACATCTATGCATCTTTTTAAATACCTCCAGTGGTGGTGACTTCCCTGGTCAGCCTGTTCCAATGCTTCACCACCCTTCCAGTAAAGAATTTTTTCCTTATATCCAGTCTAAACCTCCTCTGGTGCAACTTGAGGCCCTTTCCTCTTGCCTTGTCGCTAGTTATCTGGGAAAAGAGACCAACCCCTACCTGCCTACAGCCTCCTTTCAGGTAGTTGTAGAGTTTGATAAGATCCCCCCTGAGTCTCCTCCTCTCCAAACAAAACCACAGTTCCCTCGGCTGCTCCTCAAATGATTTGTGCTCCAGACCCTTCACCAGCTTTGCTGCCCTTCTCTGGACACGCTCCAGCACCTCAATGTCCCTCTTGCAGTGAGGGTCCCAAACTGAACAGAGTATTTGAGGCGGTGCCTCACCAGTGCCCAGTACAGGAGGACAATCACTTCCCTTGTCCCTGGCCACATTATTTCTGATACAAGCCAGGATGCTGTTGGCCTTCTTGGCCACCTGGGCACACTGCTGGCTCATGTTCAGCTGACTGTCCACCCCCACCCCAAGGTCCTTTTCCCCCAGGCAGCTTTCCAGCCACCCTTCCCCAAGCCTGCAGCTTTGTGTGGGGTTGTTGTGACCCAGGTGCTGGACCCAACTCTTCTCCTTGTTGAACCTCATACAACTGCCCTTGGCCCATCAGTCCAACCTGTCCAGATGCCTCTGCAGAGCCTTCCTGTCGTCCAGTAGATCAACACTCCCATCCACCTTGGCATTGTCTGCAAACTTTCTGAGCGTGCACTTGATCCCCTTGTGGAGATCATTGATAAAGATATTAAACAGAACTTGCCTCACGACTGGACCCTGGGGGAAACCACTTGTGACCAGCTGCCAACTGAATATATGTACCTCTGTATCTACAATCAAAAATTTACCATTAAATAGCAGTGATCATGCAGGTCAGTTTGCATGAGCTTGGGCCCTTGAGTCTCCACTTAGATGTGAAAGCTAGCCTATATCAAAATAAATGAAGAATAAAGATTTGTGTAAATTTTGAAGGAGCTGAGGAACTGGAGATTAAGTTATCTGTTGCTGACTAATGTTTATGTTGAACCTCTGAAAATGGAGTAGTGGATCTTAAATGAGCCATGTAGAAGGCTGTGAAACTTTTGCCCTTGATTTAATAGGCCCAAATTAAGTTTATGTCCATTACATAGATACACCATTAGATGATAACATTATTAGATAATACATTATTAGATAATGTTATGTCATAGTGACAGTCCCATTGAAAGCTTCTATTGGAAATCAATGGACTTGCAATAATATCAATAATGTTCATCAGTACAGATAAAACCTTCTTTTTTATCGCTTTTCTTGAAGTAGTTCAAGTTTCTGATTAATTATTCATTTTCTTTAACGTTTGAAGATAGGTCAAGATAAGTTTAATTAAAAAACATCAGATGAACAGTGTAGAGGAAGGTTCTGGGGAGATCTTTCTGATAACTTTCTTCTCCTCTTGATGTTTAAAGGAGTTATCCTGCTGAGGTTATTTTGTCAGGTTTCTGTCAGACTGTCTTTCCCACATTTTGCAGCTCATTGCTGCACTCTGATAATCTTACTACACTGGCTGGCTGCAGTTGTTACCCTTTATATGAGGGATCTATGTTGAAAGCTGGTTATGAGTTTCTGTCCCAGTGGATTGCATGATGAAGTTGAAGCAGGCTGTCATCCAAAGCTGTATAATAGCCTCAGCTGGGAAATACAAAAGTGCCATGGATTATTGATAGAGTCATATTTGCAGTTCTGCTGACAAATTTGATGCTTCTTTTGCTAGGTTTCTGTTATTAAGAAATACCTCTGTTAGTATGTCTCCCCTTTGCCCTTCCTGTGTGTTCCATTTGGCTTGGCTTATGATTTGGCATTGTACCATATATACCAGTGAAAAATTATGTTATATTTAATAACCTTAATGTTAGAAGGAAAAATTATGAACTTAACAAAGTGCTAATGACTTTCATTTAAAAAAATACCCTAGTAGTATAAATTTAACATACTATTTTAAAATTATCCTTTATTCTACTTTTTCTGTTTCTTTCAAAGTATTTAATAAAGCATTAAAATGCATCATTTTTCTTTCTTTTTAATATCTGTAGTACAAAGGAAAAGGCAGAGAAAGGAAGTTTATTCTAGTAGTTCTTAAAAGTTTAGCTGATATGCTGGTAAAGTAATTCTTCTACTTATTCATCAAAATTATACCCACATTGGTATCAAAAATATGCCCTCCTGATGTCATTGTATGACATAACTGTTATAGGGAAAACTGAAAATACAGTTTTGAAGATTTGGATTGATACAGCTGCAAATAAGGTTAACTATTTTTTTTATATTATTGTGAAATTTCTACCACTGCTTCTTCTGTGTTTTAGATCAGTTTTTCTCCAACTGAAGTGTAAAAGCTGTTTATTAGAAAAATGGGGTAAATTGTGGTGGCAGCATGGATTCTGAAAAGCATGTTTCTCTTCTCTCTATCTTATATTCAGTCAAGATATGGAAGAATGATAGGGAGTATTTGGTTAAGATTGGAGTATGTGCCCAAGCTGGAAATCTTGTTTCACCAGACAGAGTGGTAACAGTTAAGGTGGTATAGAAGATTTCCTTAGTGTTTCAACAAAATGTTAAATCAAGAGCCAGCTAGTTAAAAAACATTTTGCCTAATAATTTTCAGAGAAGAAGGGAGATACCACTGCGCTTGTCTGTGATTAATGTGTTAACCACCTCTACCCCAGGTGATGAAAGGTTTTGAGTGCTCCCACATGTAGCATTCAGTCCTTCCTCCACCACAGAGGATCTGCTGGTGTCAACATCTGTCAGTCTGTTGTTGGCACAACATAATGGGGTTGTGCCACTGACTTAACTTCTGACAGGGGCCAATCAGGGTCTACCGGAATGAGGCTGAAATATTGAATGCTGAGCTGTCCCTTTTGTTAACTCTGTTCTAAAAATCCAGAATAAATAAGGAAAAATTAGGAGGAAAGGAAAACCATGCCTCCATTAAAGAAAACTGATTGAACAAGGACAGTGAGATAAAACTGTAAGCAGTGCTTCAATGAAGTCGGGTTCTGCCAAAGACCAGATATTCCAAAAGACTCTTTTGCCTATGAACACCTAAGTACCTGTCAGTGGTGGTAAATCTATTACTTTGTGTCAAATGTCCCTTTTTCAAGGGAGCATTAAAATATTCTGTTCAGCATATAAATACTGTGGGCATTGCCCTTCACTTTTGTTAAGTTAGAAATCAGTACTGATACAGAAGTTACTCAGCTAATTTTGACAAACTGCTCTCTGAGATGGATGGTACTTCATTATTCTGTGTCATTGCATTATGCTCCTTTGGGTACCAGCAGAAAAAGGGCTTCTTGTCTTAGTCCAACCAGGCTGCTGCACTTTGGGTTAGGTGGACCTCCAGGGAGGGAAAGGGAAGTTGTTTAATTCCTGAGAGCTCTCTCAGAAAGGAAAGTCTCCACAGCATGTTGCAGAACAGGGAACTGGGGAGACATGGGTGAGCTAGAAACCTGCAGCACAACAGAGATGGGGCAGGGAAGAGTCATGTATCCCATTGTCCAAGGGGACAGACTGCAAAAATTGACTTTCTAGACACCTAGAGGTGACTGTGGAGTTCACGACAACCAAAGAAAAAAATTGCAGTTTCTGGATTGAACAGATCTGAAGGAGACACCAGCTTGCAAGAATACAAGCCCCATTCTGAGTTTTCTCCTAATTATATAAAAAAAACAACCAACCAACACACACACACACACCCCAACCCCCCAAAATCTTTTACTTCAACTGGCCTTCTGGGGTTCTTTTTTATAAGAAAAAAATATAGAATGAAGCATTATGGTTTGGCAGGCTTAGGGACCCATCATGCCAACAATGCAGTGATGATATAGTGAAGGGGTGTGTGCAGCATGTATTCCTTTTTATAATAAACACAAGGGTAAGATAATTATCTAAAAGTGTTAGCCTGTTGTCTATCTTGCCTTTGTTTCCTTAAATGGTAAAAAGAGAATTCATAAATTTGAGAGTGGTTTTGAGAGAGGAATTAATATAATTCTGAAGTTGAAAACATATTGCTTGGATGGATATACTGAGATATTGTTGTATAAGCCAGTATATATCAGTATCAGTAATGTTACCTGAGTCTATCTATATGTATAAACATTTTTGTGTGCATACATATATGTTTTTGTTTATATATGCACACACACACAATGAGATCCATTATGTTAGTTATACACAAGTATCCCACTGGTACATATGTTTTTAGCGTAACTTATGTAACAGCTCTTGTGCCTATCACCAGCGTATTAGACTAAAGAAAAAATCGCATATAATCATAGCTTAATCTTTCTGATTTTGTACAAGAGATCCTTCCAAGAGAATTAAGAACAGCATACATGTAAGAGCTACTATAGAGAGCTCCCTTTGATACTTTTTAAGCTGACATATTCTGGATGATAATAGGACTGATGGGCTGCATGTTTATGTCCAAGAAACATTCCTGGATATCCTGTGCAGAGTGTGTAATTTAATGTTTTTTTCTATATTCCTTCTAGGTGCTATGTTGCCGTTGCTGTCAACAGCTGACCTGTTCAAAGAGCAACTGCAGCCTACACACAACAGATTAATGACGGGAATTTCTTAGTCTTGTTAGTGAGCATCGGAGGAGGTACTCAATCTTTTACATACAATTTTATTTTCTTTCTCCTTCTCTGTTGCTGAACGGTTAAGGAACTGACTCCTACTTTCTTCACCTGCTGGTGAAAAGTTGCTAGCAATATGGAACACATTTTACTCGTTCATTAAAAAACAAAGGTTTTGTTTTTTTTTTAATTAATTTCCACATTTCTGAATTCAGAGCATGGTGAATTTAAGAACTCTGCCAGCTGATAAGCCAAACTGCAGATTCTCCTGAACTAATGGGATTTACCAAGACCTGTACCTGGTTTATTTGGTCCCCACAGAATGGAGTCTCTTGGGACAGTTTGTGTTGAGAATGCCAGAACAGGGTGTGGAGGCAGATGTAGCTGACAAAGTCTGCCAGCTTTTCTGTTGTGATCTATTGTCTGTGGCTGCATCATCCAGTCTGATGGTTGGTACTGATAAAGAAAGCTTCCCCCAAGAAGGCAGCTGCAGCACAGTAACCATAATGCTCCTCCCCTCCCCAAAAAGAAAGACTGTCTTATACAAACGCTGATGTGGTGATTTACAAACTAGGACTTCATTGAAGAACAATGCAGCTAGTTTCTCTGTAGAGAATTACTAGAGAAAAACAGTTGTTCAAGGGCTAGTCTAAATGAGGACTTAGATTCCATCCTCTGAGCAGTGACTCAGGTTGCTTACTTTTCTGCATTGGTTCTATAAGTATAGTCCTACAAAATTCAGCCTACAAAATTCAGTAAGGAGGTTAACTTAAATTTGGCTAGTGATATTAGTAAGTGACTGAACTTAGAATATGAGAATACTACTTTCAATTTCCCTTCATACTGTTTATTTTGAACATTTGCTTTTTTGGCAATGTATCCCATAGGATAAATCCTGTTCCTTGAACGCATGAATGTTAAATGTACAAAAAAATTGAAGAGTGAAAACCAAGTGTTGTATTTCTCATGCAGAAGTCATATAGAGGTCAACATAGACCTCATACATGTATTAGACTTTGGAATTTGATTTAGGTGAAGGGGATTTATACCAACTGGTGTTTCACATTCACTGACTAACCAATTTAGCTTCATTTAATTTATTTTAAACTGAAACTTTTATAAAACCTTCTGTATTACTATTTATTAAGGACATGGGAAAATGAGACTCAAGTGTATAGGTACAAGCACTCTGTGTTTTGAGTCTATCTGCTTTTAAGAACCATTGACTATTGTCAAATTAATACTTAGGAGATACCTAGAATTAACAGCATGAACTGGGGGGGATGGGGTGTGTGTGTGGAGAAGATGTATTTTTTTGATCTCTACTATTCCATAAATTTTTGCACAGTAATTCAAATTATATTACCTGTAAAGATGAGCTGGAAATTGTCAACAAGGTGGAGCAGAAGGTAATGAAATAGAGCTGCTTGGGCCTGTGGCAGAGGAAAATCTTGACATTTTCCCTCTCTGTCTTTGTCCTAGCCTTGTGGGACAAAATGGTTTTTTACCTCTGGATAACCTGAAGGTGCACATAACCAGGTTGCTGTATCAGAATGTCTAAGGCATGTTTACATAATGTTTGCTTAAACAGTGCTTCAGAATGTCTGTAGTCATAGTCATGGAGAAGAAAATCAATACTATAAACTTGAGAAAGAAATTGGAAGGTTAAAAATAAAACTTGTTTAACGATAATTATAATGATTTTATGTGGTGATGTAGTAGAAATGCATATTAGATACTTGTAGACGTTTGGACTCCAAGCCCAAGGACTTCTGAAGAAGTTAGCACGCAAAAGCAATTCCATGACTTTATGGTCAAATTTGATACCACACACAGACTTCATGCAAAGAGCACACTCTCGAGGAAAATTTATAATAGTCTTGATTTGATTCTTACTGGTGAGAATCACTTGCATATTTAACAATGAATATGATAAATGAGAAGAGGCACTGTATGTATGTGTAATTTTTGTAGGTGGAGAAAATATAGTAGAAAAGGAACTGTCAGTGTTTTAATGTATATAATCTATACCCCAATAACATCACCATACCCTTTCTTGAAAAAAATTCTACTGGTGTAAACTTCTTGCAGTATAATCTGACATATACATGTGGATTACAGTTTTGAGGAACCACAGGTTTTGGTTTTATTTTTTGATATGGAAAACTAAAACTGGAAGGGTAAAGGGAAGTATCAAGTTGTCTAAATCTAACAAGTGTGCAGGGAAATTGAAATATTAAAAATAATGAAATAATTTTTTTTCTTTGAAAATTTCTTTGAAATTTTAAATAGTTAAAGCTACTTGAATGACAATTGAGAAGAAATATTTTTCAAAATTTGTAAGTTTTAAAATTTGCATATAAACTTCGGCAAAGCTTTCTTTTTCCCCCTTGCTACAGGAAATATGGCTGTCATGTCCCCTAATGCAGGAGAGATTTATATTCCTTCCCAAAATGCTATGGCACTTTCAAAATTGATTTTTTTTTGCTCTGTTTTGTATTGTGGGTTTTTTTCCCCTTAAGCTTCTGAAGAACTCCATAAAGAACATGAAGAAAAGTGGTTACTATTAAAAATAAAATCCTAAAATACAAAATATGAGTGTGCACTCAGTCAACCACTGGTGAAAGTTGCATTGGAAATAGAAAGAAAAAACAGAAAAATGAAGTGTGCACTCATGGATTTCATGAAACCTCAGGCTGGCCTGCAATAAAATAAACAAGCTAGGAAAAAACAGAGTGCCTTGTTTTAAGACACTGTTCAGTTAGGTCAATAGACGCAGTTAGAAGAGGAAATTGTGCCATATATCTTCCATTTTAATTTAAGATAAAGTGTCTACAATATGTGAAAATGTGCTTGATGTGCATTTTATTGAAGCTGACAAATACAGACTTAAAAATGCGTGTGCTCATGCACACATGTGAAGAAGGGGGAAATTTATATATAAGTCAAGCTTGGGCAAGCTTCTTTGTAGCAAGTAAAGACAGAGCTGTACCTTAGCAGCCCTCTTGAATCAATACAGTGAAGCTGAGTTCCTTATTGATTCTCTTGATAAAATGATACAGTTCTCTCTTTCTCTCCTTCTCCCTTGCAATACAGTAGAGCATTAAAGAAGCAGGGTAAGTACATTTACAGCTGCCTTAGTGCTGCCCACAGGGTGCTATAAATGCACAAACTGGATATAATTGAAGCACATATTAACTTACCTTCTGTTGTACAGGAAGAACATAAGCAGGCTGTTAATGTGCACAGTGTTGAAACTCTTTAACTTGTGGGATGAGAATTAGCTTGCAGTAGTAATTTGGTAAGCACCTGGGAAAACTGCAAGCTTCATTTCCTGCAACGTGAAATATGATTAAAAACAGAATATATTATTATCAGGGGTACCATTAAAAAATGTGTAGACAGCATTCTATGATGTTAAAACGGAAATTGGAAGTTGTATCCAGATGTTGAAGATGCTGTATGTTAATTATTGTCTATCACAGTGCATTGAAAGTGCAATTCAATTATTTGCTTTGTCAAGCAATATTTTGATTAACTTGAACTTTAATTTTGTACATCTGGTGTTTTTCACACTGTGCTAAAACCAGTGTTGAGGTATGCTACTCTGCCAACAGTATCTTGAAACAACAGAATGAACATATGCAAAACAACAGTAAGCCATATCATGTCCAGGAAAGACATCCACCACCACCACCCCCTCCCCCCACTAGACAGCCTTTCCCTTCACTCACTTTTTTTTATTATTTGTAGGGACGGATAAAAAGAAACCTTTCTTGAAGGACATTCAGTAAAAGTGCAGTTTAGTGTGTATTTATGGCTAGGAATCCTGACATTATATTTAAGTCTTGGAATTTTTTATGCATTGTTTTTAATTGGTATGATCACATTCCTATAATTCCTGTATTAAGTTAAGATAATCCTTAAGTTATAATGCACAACGCAAAAATTTTTTTGCAGATCCTGTCCAGTAGGAAATCAATAGGTTAGTCTCTGATAATAACCACACAATAGACTGTAAGGTTTTCTGGGCTGTCATGTCCTGTCTCTGAATGCCATGTAAAATTAAGCCCTTACATTGTATTATGTAGCTATTAATTCTATTAAAAAAAAAAAAGTAAATAAAAATAAAAATAAAAATATTCTCCTATAGGTATCATTTGTGTGGGTGCTCTTATTCATGATTCCAGGAGACATTTTGTTGTGGGCTATGGCTGGTCTGTTTGTGAAGTTGTTGTGGGCGTTGTTTTGGGTTTTGGGTTTTGTTTTTTTCTTCTTCTTCATTTTGATAGTCCCTTGCAGAAGCTAAAATATGTATGTGTGAACTGGAGACAATGTTTCCGATAGTAGTGACTACCCCAAGGGAAACAGCCTGAACTGACAAGGAACTGGCAGCTGCAGGGCAGAATATACATTTCATTAATCTGCCTAACGGCAGCCTTCTGCTGCAGAACATGCTCCCTTAGACCTACAGGAGGATTTATGGCTAGCTTATTCTCTATTGGTTTTAAAACTTGCAGTGCCTCACCTTCCCTCCCTGTAGGCCATACTTGGTCTCAAAAGATTCAGTTAGTTCTAAGCATTTTATTCCTCTAGATTTTTATGTAGCATTTATTGAGAAATTATTTAATTAGCTGAAAGGTAGTGTCAAGTGGCATGCAAGGAGATCTTTTGTTACCTCCTGAAAAAACTCACATATTTGGTTGTAGAGAAGAGATCTGGAAATAGATGGCATTTATAGGAAGTAGGAATTGCTAAAAGATGAGTCTGAAAATGGACTTTTTGCCGTTTTCTGAAGTGTTTGTCCTGGGTAGTTTCAAATTCAAACTGGTAATTCAAAATATTAACAAGAAACAGAAATTGCATAGAAGCTTTTAAAGTAAATTATTTTTTTTCCTTTAGAAAAAAAAAATCTTTCTTCATTGTTATATGGGATGGAATACAAGTCATTTCTTCAGTTCAGGAGTATCTGCATGATGTGAAACAGTGAATTTAAATTATTCAGCAATATAGCACATTAAAGAGATTGGGAGCTGGTGTAAGAAGACCTTTATTCAATTTGCTTAACAACTTTTGTGGCATTATGAACAAGTCATGTATTCCCTCCTTGGCCCATTTTTCTTCCTTGCCACAGAACAGTGATGTGGGGGCAAATAAGTTAAATGGCATTAGGGAGATAGGATGGTAATGAGCAAAACTGAATTAAAATGTTCTGGAACAGCTTTCTGGAGCAGAATATAAGTTTACCAGTATAGTTAACATTAAAAAAAAATCTTTGAGGAAAAGGGAGGAGAAAGTAAACATTGCTCAATGAATGTTAAAAGAAGATGCTCTAGTAGACAAGTGTTTCAATTTTACTGGATATCTCAATTTTGTATATATGGAATTAGGTGGTAAGGAGAGAGGATATGGCTACATTGTGAGGACAGCACCAGAGTGCTATTCAAGTGAACAGGATGCTTCTGGTGGCCTTCACGTTCATTTTTTACATTAGCAGTGGTTTACAGAAGAAAAGCATGTTTATTTGTGTTTCATAAAATGTGAACATTTCAATAAGTTGATTTTTTAAAAAAATCTTAACATAAGTGGTGAAAATTGATGAAGTGGATAGGGTTTTATTTGTTTGATTGGCTTATTTTAAATGTAGTGGCACGGAATCTGGGGGGGTATTTCTGTCAGTATTAGATTTTGAAAAGTGAGGGTTAATATGGGAACCTTGAATACGCAGAAAAGTCATTCCTTCAGGGATATTGGGGCAAGTTGTTATCATCCATAGTAAGTTTGTGAAGCCTGGAGTATGGGAATAACAGAAGGATTTTTTTTCCTAAAAATAAAATTACTGGAAAACATTAAGCTGTACCCTTCTGGGGATTTGATGGCTTGTTATGTCAAAGGTAATTTTTTTTTATATTCAATTTTAGAATCAAAATGTTCTTACTCATCAAAATGATCAAAGTTTCAATTAAATAATTTTTGCAAGTGACTTTTTTTTAAGCAAAAAGAAGGGTGTGAGTTGGGGGGAAAGCTACTGCTCAGTAATTTTTTGTGTGTGCGCCCATTTCTTTTTTTCTTCCACCTTTCAGTTTCTGCAGGTTGTGGGTATGTTATGATAGTGCTGTTTCAAGTCTCACTTCAACTGTTGGCAATGACATGCTGCATGCAGTTAGTTACCTCCATGGTGAAGCCTTCCTTATTTTCTGAGGATCTCTGAAATAATTTAGTTTGACTAAACATGAAACCAACCAAGTATTTATTATCATTATGTTTTATAATAATGAATGCCCTTCTTCCAATGTTGTTCTGTAATAAATGTTTTTTTAATTTTTATTTATTATTTCCCAGGTTTTTATTAATCTAAATGTTCTTCCAAATTTTCACTGCTAGTAATAATACTATTACCAGTAATATCATTTACTCATTCTTTCATGAAGAGGACTTGAAGAATTTCAATCATATCTGTTATTCTGTCATATATTTATAACTTTATGGAATTACCATGAATATGGATAAAGCAACATTCGGTTAAATCTAACAAATCACATGTGTATAAAATACAACAGGTAAATTACTTCAAGTCAGCTCTCAGGATTTTTGTCTGTCTGGGGTTTTGTATAAACAATACTTGAGGATTTGATTGTAGTTTTGCCCCATCTTTGTGTGTTTAAATAATTCAGAAATTCAGAATGAGTTAAACAATCATAAGCTATTTTAGAAGCTGAAAATGCTATCTGAATGTTCAAGTAAGTTGAATCATATTTTGCTTCAGATGTTTTAAAAGTGCTTAAAAAATCAGAATAGTAGCCTCTTGTCATATCCTTGAATGTTAAGACTTATGATTTTTTCTGTTTATTAGTTCTTTTTATTTTTATAGGAAATAATATGACTGATAACCCTGTCTCTTGGAATGAAGTAAAGCCTTGAGGTTAAAGCTGTCTAGACCCTTTTTTCAGTTTGCTTTCTGACCTTTTCTTGTATTACAGCAAGTGAACCAACATCTGACAAACCTTTAATTTTGGCAGGTTAGGCTACATGTTATTTGGAAGAGAAATACAGTCTAAAGACAAATGTCTTCAAACTTTAATACTGTCATATTTCACAGTTCAACTGAACTTGACTGCTTCTGTGGGGTTATCTTTTGTTTCTTTAAGTAAATATATTTTCTAGCATTTGAATTATGTTGTAGACTTTAAGCATGATTTTTAAGCTGGAATACAAATACTCTTAGTTTTGAGCATAGGTAGCAAAAAGGCAAAATTTTGCTGATTCCTTCTGATATCAGTCCTTTGAATGGCTTGACCTATTTTCAACAGTTATTGCTTCTCTGACAACTGTTTTTTTAGTATCAATCTATAAATATTATGTAAGTTTATCTGGTTTTATTTATCTCATATTTAAGTGTGAGAGCAAGTGAGTACCAATTACACAGTCAATCACAGTGCTGTAACAAATATTCCAGAAGCTTTTACTTGCTGAAAATTCATGAGCAGAGAAATACCACATAAAAGTTCTATGTTTGAGGATGAATATAAGTGCACATGCGCGTTGCCTATGAAAACTCCCCTCAAATTGCAAACTGACCCTGTCAATCTATCTGTGTCTTAATAGGGAAGAACCCAAATGTGAGATCAGGTGGTGACTGGTGCCGATATGCAGACTGTCATGATACACCTGAGACATGACTTCTGCCTCAGAGAGAAGAAAAGAGGGAAGAAAAGACTCTTTGTACCAGCCAGGGCTGGCAAGTAGTTTGATGATTAGTTGTCTGGCCTGCAGATACTTGCCAGGTAAGCACGTATGGTTGTAATGTAAAAAGTTGAATTGACATTCCGTGCGTGGGATACTAATTATTGCAGGACTTGCATTGCAGGTGAGGCTATTATCTAGATGATTTTTGAGAATTCTGGAGAGAAAAAAAAAGTGACCTAATGGCTTTGTGGTCAGATCTGTGTTGGCAGTTATAACTTTTCTTGAGACCCTCTTGCAACTTCTCCAGAACTGTGAAAACACAAAACCCCCTCTTATTTTATGTCAAATTTCCTGAGGCCCCAGCTTAACACCACAGAAATGCATTGTGTGTGTAAACACACAGTTCTATGTTAATACATAAAAAGTTATGATGATATCCACAATTCAGGGATTTTAATATGTTTCCATACTTCTTTTACTTTGCTTTGTAATAAAAATTAAAAAGCAAAAGCAAAGATGACCTATGGAATTACATTCCATTTAACTATACAGCTCTTTCACTGTCTTCTGTTACTATCACCCATTGGAATCCAAATATTTCTAAGAAAAATAATTTTTTCTCAATTTATGAAAACTAAGAGAAGTTCTTTTCCTTCTTGAAGAGTGAAAGATTAAATGTTGCAATGAATTTCCAAGAAGGGTAGTTAGTCCTGAAACAAAATGCATTTTCTTTTTGCTGGATTTAATGTTTCATGTGGATTGGTTTCGACACATGGCAGCCTTGGTTTTTTCTCCACCAGCAACTCCAGTTAATATATTATCTGTCTATCTGTCTATTTATTTATTTGATTTTGTTTCTTGTAGGCCTTGCCTTATCTTCAGCATATAGCACTTTGTGGTCTATAGAGTGAAAAGATCTCATAAAGTTTTGTGATGTATTGTGTAAATATATAGTATTTTCAGAAATGTGGAGCTCATAATAGTTCATCCATGTATATACATCTGTTTCCTAGGAGTTTGACAGCACAGCTGGGATTTTGTTATGTTCTTTCAGGTATATTTTACTGTTTGGTATCTGTTCTTCTTACTAACTACTGTGGATGGTGAAAAGCTAGAAATAAAGTAGCTTTTTTTCTCTCAGCTTTAACAACATTTCCCTTCTCTGTTTTCTTCTCATGATACTTTGACTGTAAATGCTGTAGTGCCTAAAAGATTGAGGAAGGAAAGAAATGTCTCAAATACCAGCTATTCATAAGTTGTGGTATATGTAGACTATATATGCAGAGTTCTTACCCCTTCCATACTATGTTTGACAGTCTCAAGTCTGAATATGACACCTAAGGTTAAGAAACTATGCTTAATACTTTTGAGTAATATCTCTTTCCCTCTTTTTTTGACTAAAGAGAATTATATAAAAGATCATGTAGTGAGTTGTCTGAACATTTTACAGTGCCCTACATGGATTTGAACAGAGTTAATTATACAGGATTTGTGAAGTCAGAAGTGTTTGACATAGATGAAGAAATACAATTTCTGAATATCACTTTATCTTCTTTGTATTTATGAACAAGGTCTGGTAAGTTTAATTTTCTTCTGGAAAAGGCTTGAGAAAATGGATGCTGACAATTGAAGTGCTTTGATTCATGCCTCTGAACACAAATTTTAATCTAAGCAGAATTCAAGAGCATGTCTTTTAGCCATCTTGATCTATGTGGGGGAACTTACTAAGTAGTTTTTGATGGTTCATATGGCTTGTAGAAACATGAAATTAAGTCTGTGTTCAAATTATCTCCTTTAAGAAGAACTCCATCAGAGTTGTGGGGGGAAGTGAAACAAAGCGTTATATGCTTGCAAAATTGTTAATTTGGGGAATTTGGCTTCTGGAACATAAAGAAATCTAGGTTATGTTTGAGAAGACCTAAGGTATATGGTTTATATCAACAAATGAGCATGTAGATTATTCAGCAGTCTAGAAGACCAATAAGCCTGGCAGAAGGGATGGCTTTTAATACAACGTGTACTGTTCATCCAAGCAGTCTCTTTGGCTAATACCATAAGCTGTTGATAGTTTTTCTGGTTTCACACAATTCTAGCGTGAATTGTAGGAAAAAATTCAACACTGAGCAGACTTACACTGAGAAAAATCTCTATTTAATGAGAATGTTATCTGGATTTTCATAGAAGTGAAGTAAGTTGAATAAGGAAAGTGACCACAAACCCCTTTCACTCATTGTAGAAACCTCTACACTTTCAATGGAAAAATACTGGAAAAATGCAGGTTATTGGCACCACTGTTATCTGAGTATTTTGTGAAGTGAGGACTGTTATTTCAGGAGATAAAATTAACAGACTGTCTGAAAATAAATGGAGAGTGGAAGAACAGAGCCTGATCTAGAGAAAATGAAAAAAACGTCTTAATTAAGCATATATGGCCTCTCATTTAAAACTTGTCAGATGAAATTGGTTTTTGTGCTTTGTGTTGATTTATATTTTTTAGGATTCAAAAGCTGACCAGGGGATGAGTGACTATGTTTGATGAACAGCATGTTATCTTGTCCTGTTAAAGTAAAAGGGTTTCTGTAACCAACATAAAAAATTACACCTCGCACATTCTTTTTCTTAATTGAGTATGTTGCAGTTTTAGAACTCACTGAGTTCTAAAAATTCTCTAATCTGTGAATTTATTTAAGAATCATAACAACGTAGTGTATTGAATAGGGTTTGGTTTGATTATTTTTTAATCTATTTATTCGGCAATCAAACTGTTGCAGAAAAGTAGTCTGAAGCTCAAACAATGCTAGAAAACATATATTGGAAATGCTGAATCCTATCTGAAAAATCTTCAGCCAGAAAATACCGTATGTGCCTGTTATCTAAATAAGAGATGTCATTAAAATGTTATTTGGAATAATTAAAATTAATTGCATTGAATATGTTCTTAAGTACCCTTTTCTATTTTATATTTATTTATATAAAGATTCATATTCAATCTCATTTCCCTGTTGTAGAGTAAATAAATACTAAATTTAAAAGACTAGTTATAGTAATCAAAAGGCTTTTGGGTAAATAGGTCTCGTACTCTGCTGGAAAACCTGTTGAACTGGTTATATGGAGATTTTTCCAGAGTTCATGGGAATACTGAGGTGTCTTTGCTCTAGTCCCACTATTGATAAGACTTTGAGAAACTCAATTTTTTTCACCTAATGCTATATGGCTAATACCTTCTATTTGGAACTATGTGTAGGAGCTATCACTGAGTTCATTTTGTCTGCAACCCTCAAGTTAAATATTTTCTAATAAGTTTGTACTGTATATGTTGAAAATATGGGTGACCTTATAAAAAATTAGTAATATTCCACTGACTACTGGACGTGTCTGATTTCCCTCCTCTTCCCTAGCACTGTTGAAGCACAGGTCAGTGCCTTCAATTTAATGTTATTCACAGAGCTTTAACTGTTCTTAACTGGATATGCTTAAGTATAAGCTATGAAGGTGCTACGTATCGTTTGAGAAAGATATATTGAACAGCAGCTTTTGCCATTTTTTTCTGCAATTGATATGATAAATAGAATTGTGTGGTAATTTCCACTCTCTTGAAAACTGCAGTCTTCGGTTTGGGAAAAAACAGCTAGTTGTCTGTCTGGCCTGATCTCCTTCTATGACAACATGACCCACCTAGTGGATGAGAAAGGTGGTGGATGTTGTCTACCTGGACCTTAGTAAAGCCTTTGACACTGTCTCCCACAACATTCTCCTGGAGAAACTGGCTACTCATGGCTTTTACAGGTGCACTGTTTGCTGGGTGAAAAACTGGCTGGATGGTTGAGCCCAAACAGTGGTAGTAAAGGGAGATACATCAAGCTGGTGACCAGTCACAAGTGATGTTCCCCAGGGCTTAGTACTGGGGCAAGTTCTGTTTACTATCTTTATCAAAGATCTGGATGAGGGGATTGAGTGCACCCTCAGTAAGTTTGCAGACGACAGCAAGCATGGGGGGGGGGGGGGGGGGGGGGGGGGCAGGGGCGAGCATGTGTTGATCTGCTTGAGGGCAGGGAGGCTCTGCAGAGGGATCTGTACAGGCTGCATGGATGGGCCAAGGCCAACTGTATGAAGTTCAACAAGGCTCAGTGCCAGGTCTTGCACTTGTGTCACAACAACCCCACACAAAGCTGCAGGCTTGGGGAAGGGTGGCTGGAAAGCTGCCTGGGGGAAAAGGACCTTGGGGTGGGGGTTGACAGTCAGCTGAACATGAGCCAGCAGTGTGCCCAGGTGGCCAAGAAGGCCAGCAGCATCCTGGCTTGTATCAGAAATGATGTGGCCAGGGACAAGGGAATTGATTGTCCTCCTGTACTGGGCACTAGTGAGGCCCCACCTCAAATACTCTGTTCAGTTCTGGGCCCCTCACTACAAGAGGGACATTGAGGTGCTGGAGCGTGTCCAGAGAAGGGCAGCGAAGCTGGTGAAGGGTCTGGAGCACAAATCATTTGAGGAGCAGCTGAGGGAACTGGGGTTGTTTAGTCTCAAGAAGAGGAGATTCGGGGGGGACGTATTTGCTCTCTACAACTACCTGAAAGGAGGCTGTAGGCAGGTAGGGGTTGGTCTCTTTTCCCAGATAACAAGCAACAGGACAAGAGGAAATGGTCTCAGATTGCACCAGTGGAGATTTAGATTGGTTATTAGGAAAAATGTCTTCACTAGTGGTGAAGCATTGGAACAGGCTTCTCAGGGAGGTGGTGGAATCACCATCCCTGGAAGTGTTAAAAAATGTGTAAATGTGGTGTCTAGGGACATGGTTTAGTGATGAACTTGGCAGTCCTGGGTTAGCGGTTAGACTTGATGATGTCAAAGGTCTTTTCCAACCTAAATGATTCTATCATTGTATGATGCTATGATTCTGTCTGGCAGAAGTCTTTCCTTTTCTACGTCAAGAACAGTTTTTTAATGTCAATTAAGTAAGCTGAGCAAAACATGATTCTGAATGTTGGTTTCACACATCAGTCCAGTGGTCTTGTGACCACAATGCAGCACACCATTATCATCAGTGACTGAGTTATTGTTAAATTACAAATTTTCCTATCATCATTTCTTGCTATGTTTTAGTATCGCCTTTGCTCCTTGAATGTATTCCTGAAAGCATTTCCCAAAGTTTATTGTATTAAAGTGCTCCAGGAGTATATTCTCAGCATTTCTACAAATCTTAAAGGACTGTGTCTCCCCATGAGAGAAAATTCTGGGACAAATGCAGTATTATTAACCTTCAAGGCTGTAAAATGTAACGTAAAATAGCGCAGCTTCACTAGATTGTAAATGGAAATTACAGTCCAGACAGGCTAGGCAGTTTCCTGGGTGGTGAGTTTAGGCTAAAAGATCTAATTCCATTGGAGGCAGAGTAAAACATTTTGGATATAATATTAACAGTGTCACCCCATTTCAAAGTTGCCTTCTCTTTGCTATGTCTCCATTTTCCTGGTGAAAACACTGTTGTAACTGAGGCATGAATGCAAACTATTTTAGTTTTGAGAAAAGCACCTTTTGATTAAGTTTGATCCAGCTCATTATTGGCTAATAATATGATCTGCTAATGAGCTGCTAATGGAATCAGTGCTGTGTTTGAAGAACTTTAAGTTTTCTTTTGATATTAAACAATAAGATAGGAAGCAAGAAACATAAAAAAACCACATGTGGAAGAACAACAAGAAAGAAGTATCAGAATCTTTATATGCTAAATTAGGAATGCCAGGGGTTGTGAAAACCTAAAATGTTGTAACAAATTCTGATTTTTCTTCTCCTTCCAAGATGTGAAGGAACTACTGATACCACCCAGCTTGAGACTGGATGAAATGATTGATTGGTTCTTCTAAAGCCTTCCTCTAAAATGAATATAAGAATACAGAGATATTCTACCACAGGACAATACACCCCTTTAGAATCAATTCATCATGATATTCCATTCAACCACCCTATGTCTAGACATCCACCCCAAGACTGTTGGCTTACGTTTAGGTTTTGGGTTCAGTAGCATAAAGAATAATACACTGGTCAACATCTGAACATGAGGGTTTAGTAATTCTTCACTGCACAGTAAAAAAAGTGCTCTGTTGATGGAAATAAGGGTTAAGAAACAGCACATAAAATGAGAGTGATACATAGAGATGGAGATATGGATCAGAACCTCAAAAATATTGGTAATTTTTTGAAGATACAGAGTAGGTATGGTCTCTTACTTCTAAAGGTGGCTGAAAGAACTTATAGCTTAAATTTTATGTTCTGAATGAACAAGCTGTGTTGATCACGTTCCTATTCCAGTAGTCATCTTCTGAATAAGTACAATGGAGAAAGATGTGCACATGAAGGAAAGTCATGATAGTGACTCTCTAACATGTCAATATCGATAATTCTTATTGTTCAATGGCACTAGGTTAGGAACGAGAAAGTAGTACTCTAGAATGGTAAGAACATCTAAGCAAATGAAGAGTTCAGAAAAGCAGAGATTTCTGGAAGTGTGACTACAAACTCTTAAAAATGTCATGATTTGGAGTAGGCCGTGTAAGTAGGCCAGTAGGAACAAAACTATGTATGACTTTGTTTGGCTTTGTCATCCGTTAAGAAGAAAGTGTCCATTAAAAAAATGAAGGTACAGCCTTTATCCAAGTGCTACTATATTTCGTTCCCCTGCAAACACTGTTTATATGATGGTAAGCAAATTTAATTTGTGTTTGGCTTTCATTCATTGTACCTTGGGTGATTTGTCTTTACCAATTTCCGCTTAAAGTAATCCTTTCAAAAGAATTTCAATTATTACTTCAGGTACTGCTTATGTTTTACAGGATTTATCGATGTATAGAATCAACAATATAAATATTTAGAAGGTAAACTGGAGCGGTGATCACTTCCACCTCCAAAATTTCAGGTTTTTGTCTACCATACCTTAAGCCTTTATTCTGCCTGAGACAGAGTGTAGGGGGGTTTGTTTACTTGTTTCCCCTGAATTTTAAAATATCTTGGGTCACTAAGGCCCAGGAAAGAAAAGAAAAAAAACCCAAACCCCACAATAATTTGATCTGAGGTGTTACATTGCAATTACATATTAAAGAAAACTATCTTTTTAAAACCAGAATGCTGGAACTTGTAGGTTAATTTGTGACAAATCAGGAGAGAAGTTTAACTTTTTCTACTGAATGATCCTCTGACGAATTAGGAAATAAAAAGTTCTAAATATTAAAAATCAACTAAAGTGAGCAAAATATCGCTGGTGTTCTGGAATTAGTGCAGATTCCCTTACTTCAGTGATGTTTCAAAGTGAGAATTGTGCTAAGGTTTATAATTTATTGTAAGGATTCTTTCAAGAAATAATTGTATGACAAAATATATCCTGTTGTTTTTATTAGTTTGAGGTCAGCAGACTTAGTTGATAGATTCAAAAAGGCAGCTGGGCTTGTGGTTTTTGTGAATCACCTGAAAGTACTGATGGTTTATTGCATAGGGTAATAGTGTCTGTGCTGTCACTTACTCTCCTCAGCTTAAGCTCAGATCAGTGAACAGTTCATTTCTTCAAAGGAGTTTCAGTGCTGGGATTTATAGCATTGGTAAGGAGGGATTATCTAGCCTCCAATCCCTATTTTCCATGTCAGCAGATCTGAGGAAAGAAATTGTAAAACTATGTAAAGAACCATGAACTATAACCAGTAACTTTATGCCTTGCAGCTTGTGAATGAGCTCTGTATTCTCATCAGCCCTATAGTGGTCCCAGAGTGTGTTAAATATTTTCAAGGAAGCTAACAGAATGTTATGGTGCATGTGCACACAACCTGTTAAACATGTATTTAAGTATTTTATGTATTCTAATAAAAACATTGAACTTGACTTCAAAGATGACATCTTTTCTGGTTCCTGTGATCAGACAGAACTGCTCAGATTCCTAGCACACTGAGAGAAAACTACCATTGCTATGACACCCATTTCACTAATTGCTTCAAATACTTTGTTAGAACAGCCACAGTCTCCTAAAGAAAACTTCAATATAAATAAATAAATGGATTTTGTAAGACAAGCCTTGACAAAAATGAGAAAGGAAGTTAGTAAAAGTCAGCAAAACATACTTCTTCATACATATTTTCTTTATACAGAAATTCTTCCTAGAACTTTCAGGTTCTAATATTTTCAGGCTGATTCTTTGGTGTGACTCCAGTACTTTCTAGGATGGCCTATACTGTGTGCCTCCAAGAAGTTTTTAAGAGTCTATAGTGATAGAAAACAAACAATAGAAGACCCTTTAAGATAAAACTTTATCCTGCGTTTTCTCCTAATAAATGTCTGCTTTCAACATCAGAAAGAAAAATAACCTGTTTCTCAACCTTTCCTGGGGAATCTTTTCTATATATGGACATACTGAGTATACAGCAAGGAGGTTTTAAGATAAGCACTTTGAACAGATATTTAATGGTATTTGCAAAAGGTGGTCCAGAAAAGTTTATTTACTAATATGATTAAGAGGAACAAACTTGTTTACTTATCCTGGCCTCCCATTCATTCTTCAGGTTTTTACATTCTCTTAGCAATTATGTCTCAAGTAAAAAGCTTTTTTTCTTACATAATATACTCTTAATCAGAGCACCTCTGGTATGCTAATTTTTCCCTTATGTAATTAAATTGTATTCTAAACGCTGGGCAAAGAGAAGATACTCTTTTTTTATTTGTTTGTTTCTTTTAGGTACCTATTCTTCAATGAACCACTTGCAAAATAAATTATGTAGAGGTTTTTTGTTTGGTTTTGGCTTTTCAAGCAAAATATTTCAATATTATTATTTACCACCACATGTGTGCTAATGGATTTACAGATTTTTTCAGGCATAAAGTAATTATTCAGTTGTGCAAGTTTGACTCCCGTGTAACACAGGTCAGATAATATTATGAACTGGCTTCTATTACTTCCAGTTGTTTCTGACTAATACATGTATTCTATAGATATTTTCAAACTAAATACTTAAAAAATGGAATATTTGTCATTTTGTGTGGTTTTATGGTGCTTAACTGCCCTTAATACTAGAAAAGTGCCTTGCTCCATGTAGAATTTGTGTTGATACAACTTCCAAATGCAGAAGCTCATTCTGCTCTGTGCCAGGGTAAAGAGCTTTTATTACACCCTATGTACTATCCATTCATATACTTGATACATCACAGCTGATGACTTATTTGTCTTCCTGCTGTATGAACCAGGATGAGCCTAAGCATTTGTGGTTTGATTTCATTCCAGCAACACTGAAAAAAGTGCACAGCTTCTGGCTGTGGTGTATTTTGGGTGCACTTGCTGGGGGAGCAAAGAAACCAATTCTGTAAAGAATCAAGAAGTTGCTGGCTGTGACTTTTGAATGCTGATCAACTTTTAGAAATTAAAATAGACAAATGACAGTTATTTTGGCTCTTTTATTAAGATACTAATGGAAATCATCCTTGTCTGAGTACATATTCTGGTTAATGAGAGCTGTTTGAAAATTTCAGTTTCAGAGTTTCAGTTCTGATCTTCTGGTTTTGAGGGTTTTAAAATCCTTGAAGAGGAGGGGGAGGATATTAAATTGAGTGAATTCACATGATAACATTATTAAAGAAAAACAATACAATAAGATTTAGCTTTGAAAACATTATACTGTTAAACACATGGTGTTTATTTCCTTCTAGTGAACTCCATTAATTTTTTGGCATTAGAATATAATGTGCATAGAGAGTAGCCATGTTGGCATAACTTGCCTGTAATTGCTCTAAATCTACATAATATATCATAAAAGGCTTTTAAATAAGATATTATGGTTTACTGTTTCAATGATCCTGGTCTGGGAAAATACTTCCTTAACCAACAGAGCGCAAGTCCTATTTGTTTTGAACCAGTTAAAATCAGCATTGAATTAGGTAATCTGAGGGGATTTTTTTTTGTGTGCAGGGTGTTAACCTGTTACTGCCTCTAAATTAAATTTTGTATCCTTTGGTCCCTCTTTTTATCCTCACTGTAGCATCTCTCATTTATTTCTGCAACAAACTTGCTAAAACAGTGGTACAGATATGTTGGAAGCTCATTGTGATCCCAATGTTAATGTTCTCCTGCTGACTCACTGGTTGTGACAATATTATTTTTTAGTACAAACCAAACATATTTGTAGTTGAATAACCTGCATATATTCAGCAGAAAATTAGCAGGTTAGCCATTAGCTGTGGTGAAGCCACAGAGACTTTATCTTAGCCATGCACTTTCAAAGATATATTTTCAAGACTTAGTTTGAATCTGTTATTTATAGGGTGACCTAGGAAGGGATAGAAAAAACTTTTTGTGGAGAATTTTGAAGAGGTATGCCTATCTTCACCTTGGTACAAGACTTTATAACAGTACAAGAAAGCATGTCACTGATATTTCTTTTAAGTATCCTTGATGATTCTGATTCACAAAGCATTTATATTCTATATAGGGTTTTTCTTGCTCTGTCATCAGGCAGCTACTTACGAGAAGCACACAATCATTTATCAGTGTTTGGAATCCGCCTTTATATAACCTTGCAGAGTTCCCAAACACAAGAAATTCTTAATAGAAAAAGTGAATTATTTCTGGTCCAAATGCCACATAGTAATGAATTTCTCTTACCATCTCGTAGTTTTACTCTATGCTGGCAGCCTGAAGTGTCAGGAAAGAATGGAAAGTGAGATTGTGACTTTGGATTAAATGTAAATGATGTGTATTTTACATTTGGCAGCTTGTTTCTTCCTGTTCTGAATTGGTTATACAGCAAGTTTATTAGTACAATCTCTGAATGACCTGTCAAAAGTTTCATAGTGTGAACTGTAAGATTTAGTAGTTTATCATATATATATTTTATGTTTTAATTGGGTTTGTTAAAAGGGTGCAACCAAGTTATGACAGGTAGAAAACCCCCTGTTACAGAATAGTAATTTACCAAATATCCCTGCATGGGCTCTTATATATTACTATGACCACATATACAATGAGTGTAGCAAGATGGAAGCTAGAGAATCTTCTAATATTTAGTGGTGTTGTTTCATATCTTTGCTAATTAGGTATTTGTTTCCTTTTAAATGTGTATTACAGAAGTTAAGTGGAAGAGGTAAAGCTCCAGTTTGGGCATTTCACAGCCTGTTTGAGTGGGGGTAAGGATTGATTATTTAATTCTTGTAGAGTGCTTCAAACATGACAAGCACTGTACAAGTGCTAAAATTAATAACCTCATCTGTTAGTAAGAATAATGCTTGCAGTGTTTGAAAGTATACTTGCAAAGATGGTTGTTACAATTATCAAATATTTTTGCTTATTTTGTAGCTTAAACGTTTGCAAAAGGCATTTATGCCTACTTGTTATTGTTCCCTATGTTACTAATTTATTATAGAAGTTCATAGGCTCAGCATTTGTAAATGGGGTTTCCAAGCCCAGCACTTGTAGGTGATAGTTTTACTGAGGGGAGCGTACAGTGGTCTAGCATTCAAAAGTGCTCAGATATGTGTCAATGATCAGTCAGTCATGTGAATGGAAAGAGCAGGCTGAAAATCTCATGTGAGTTTGACCAGCTAACTAAACCAGCATTTATCTATTTATGGCAGAAATTAACTGGCCTAAACAAAATGAACAAATTTGTGCTGGTTTATCCTAGATGAAGATTATGAAGATTAGATATTATAATACTTTGAATGCACACTGCTTTACAAGCAGAAAGTGTTACATTTCTGTTTGTCACTGAGTTTCATCTCATGTTTATAGTACCAGTTACAGCATGATTAAGCAGCTGTAAAAATGAGATTAGGAACCACTTTTTAAAGTCCTTTGCCTCTTAAAAATAGAAAACTAATTGAAAAATCCCCAAAAAAGACTGGAAAATGAGTTGTAGCAGTTCTACGGTATCCTGTGTTGATACTGATGGTTTTAATAGTGGTATTATTATATTGCTATTAATTCAGAATGCTTAGTGATCAACATAGTGTAATAAAAAATATGCAGCTTCAAGCTTAAGGCGTAGTGGAGAAAATGAAGCAGCAATGGCATACCAAATAAATACAAGCTGTTGTTCTAACACTAAGAAGGTCTGGTAGCATTTGTACTTGACTAGAACTCCACATTAATACAGATTTATAACTGCTGAGTTTGTGATTAACCTTCACTGCTTGCGTGAAGCTCATTAGAAAAACTGACCACTGAGATGAATATCTGATTGCAGATTAATGTTAGTATGCGCCCAACCTGCAGTCAGTAGAATGACTCCTCCTGATGTAAAAATGAAATTTGGGGTGCAACATTTAAGAACTTTTGAGTGCATTCCTGAGAAAATCACCTTATTTTGAATTCTTGGAGCTCTCAAAAATTTTGTGCATTTCCAAAGTGGCACACAAAGGTCTTGTTCTTTTCACAGAAAACAGCCTGATTATTCAAATTGGGTATTATGGCACTTTATTGCAGGCCCTGATTATCTTTCATCTTATTAAAGAGCTGTTGAAAAATAATTTATGATTTAGTTGCTAACAGATGATAAAATATTCATTTGAGTTAATGGCAAAATCAGATTATATTTTATTGCTCTCTGTTTATTGGTCTTGATAAAGGGACAGTGGATTAATTATATTTCTCTTTTACCATCTCAGTAACATGAAGAAATATCACTACTGGGAAAGGTATTACTTAATTCAGAGAAGAGTCTTTTTAGTTTAATTACATAATTTAACATAATAAAAGAAATAGCCATGACTATTCTGTGTCTCATATAACTCATCTTGCAACTCTATCCAAACTGGGTTTGGAAAAATGACTCAGTGAAGAAGTATTTAAAGGTGAAAGTAAACTCTTAGTGTGCTATTCCTTCCTCATGTACTCAGGAATCAGAAAAACAGCAGAAGTTTATGATTTTTTGTCAAGTTACTGACAGTTTGGTGTTCAATCAATTTTCAGATGTAAAAAGGATGAAACTACTAAGTGTTTCGTTTCATTCTGTAAGGGTTTTTTCCCCTTTTTTTCTTCCTGCTCCTTCTTTCCTCTAAACAAAATAAAATACAAAGATAAAGCAAATGTTACTGTTGATGGAAGATATCAGACTGACAGCCTTAGAATGAAGGCCTTAATTATCCCGAGAAGATGGACAGCATGGACAGCACCAGTACAAGCTCCCTTTCACCAAACCTTTTACTTTAATCCCTGATCTAGGTGGAGAATTTCTATGGATTAAGAAACATTTTAATCTCAGCAGCTCTGAGATCTGCAGCCTTGCTGCTGAAACTGCTGAGAAGGGAGCCAATTAGTGGCAGTTGGGAGGGCTTTATTTTTTGAAATTATATATGTATCTGCCCACTACAAACTAGTCTGAGAACATCATATGAGAGAACACTAAGAAAGAGCTGCCGCAGCAGCGACATCTCTCAGTTGCATGCAGCAGTGTTAAGTCGTGCCGGTGACCTGCAGGTGAAAGGCACTGTACTTGCTCACCTGACACTGGAGCCACACCTCTCCCTCACCTGAGTTTCGTCTCTCTTTTTGGATTGTGGATTCTTGAATCTTAACCCCAATGAGAGTTACAGTCACTTACTTTAAGAAGTAGTTCAGATTTCAGAGCATCAGAAAAACAGGTTAAGTTATGGCACAATGTTAGTATGTTAGTCTTTATATCGATGTTAACTAGTGTAATTAATTTTGCAACTGTTTGGGCAGAGTTCCAGCCATGGTGTCTCTAATATTTATATATATATATATTGTCTGTGTATTGGGAAACACAGAAATATGTTAAACACAATAAAACCAAAACACCTTCCAAACCATTGAGCTGGCAGCTAATGCGCTGGCTTTTGAGTTAAATTGCATAAAAAAAGAGTTACAAGGCCCTGCTTAGCGCTTTACAAAATTGCTGCCTTAAAAGATAGATTCCTCTTGCCCAGGCTGCTGTTGTGGCAGAGCGAGCAACAACCCCCGCTGTACGCAGATAGCAGGTGAAGTGGGGGTGCTGGCACTGTGAAGAGGCTGGAGGCAGAGGCAGGACTTGCATTTGTGAATGAGCTGTACATATGTTTTTTTCTCATAGGAGGTAGTATTTGCAGGCTGCGAGACTTCTTTCAGTTTCCAGATCTCTTATGAAATGCAGATGGGGAAAGGCGCCCTGAAGCAAGGGACTGTGACTGAGTGGAAGCAGCTTGGGTACTGAAGACTGGTATAATACATCTGCTTTGCTGTTTTTTCACTGCCAAAGAAAAAGGTGGAACATTTATACCATGACAGGGTTTTTATTTGACTGGTTGGGTCGGTTTTGTTTTATGGTTTGTTTGTTGGGGTTTTTTTAATATCCAGACTGCATCAGGATCTGTGAGCGTCATTGAGAAATTATTTTGGTCATCATGCTTGAATTTTTCTTTCTACTTCTCTTTCTGTTACAGGTCATTAAAATTTGTGTGGGCGTAGTAAAGTCTAGAGGTCACTTTTGTGCTGGAGGGACTAAACCAGCTTTCATATTCTTTACTGAGTGCGGTTTGATATTTTATGCTGAGGAGAAGTGATAACAGGAGGAAGAGGAAGGAGAACATAACAAGACTTTCATACACTGTCCATATTACCCTTCCTAAATTAAGCAATATCAAATTATAAAGGCCAAAGCATATGACAGAGAGTCCATAGCTGAGAACAGATGGAGAAAACATGAACTGAACATGCAAACTTGTTGATAAGCAATTGAGATTGTCTGGTAAAGCAGACTAACTTTGTTGATACTGCGTGCATGCTAAGGTGGGGGAAGCAGCTTTTGATTCTTTAGGAGAGGTTTACAGGATAATCTGACTAAATAATGGAATGTGCATACTCTGGAGAACTGAAATGTAAAAATATTTTTTGTTATATTGGAAATTAATTATTACAATGAATTTTCAGTTAAATTAGTTAATCAGTGAAAACATACCTATTGTATTGCTTTTTAGAATATTTTGAAAATGCTGGGTGACCTAAAACAGATCTAAAAATTGTCAGATTTCTGCATTCATAGCTGTTTTAACCTTCTTTGTTTCAACTGGAAAATGACAAGAACTTATGGTGGAGTCATACTTTTTTTTTTTTTTTTTTTTTTTGTCTTAGACCTCTTATTTCTCTCATTCTCTACCCATCTCTTATTGATGCATCACTGAAAGAGGTAATGGGAAGACAATGTCTTTGTTTGGGACTATATTGGCCTGGGAGCACAGTTCTGAGGAAACAGCAGGAGGAGTCATGTGGAGAACATCATAGACTTGTTTTCGTCAGTGTCAAACCAAAATGAATAGCACCTGTTCAAAATGCTGGTGGTAGTGAAAGTCTGACAGATCATGACAAAAGATTCTTGCTTCTGGATTTGTTTTTTGTTGTTGTGGTTGCTGGTTTTGTTCTTTGTTGGATTTGGTTTTGGGTTTTTTTGTAACCAAGAAAACTTGGTTTCTTCTCCTTTGCCATTGTTAAGGGTTTATTTGTAGTAATGTTTTCTCTAGCACATTTGATTTCGCTACCATTATGCTTCATTTGTAACTGTAAATGCAAGTCATCATGGGAAATCCAAGAAGAAACATACTGACTTCAATGCCAAGTTTTAGAAGGGGATAACTGAGTGGGGTTTCTTAGAGGAGATAGCTAACTTGTACCTGGGCAGTAAAATGGAGTATGTGTCTGAGATTATATAGAGGACTTTTTCTTACTGTCATGTCATTAAGTTTACATGAATGGGGGCTCATGGTGTCATACACTGGAAAATATTTATTAGGGACTGTGGTTAATTTATTCAGCAGACAGAAAGAAGAACTAAATGTAATAAGAGAAATTAAGTTGGAAATAGTGTTACTGAATCCTAAAACACATTATGTAGAGTAAATACACAGAATGTGAAGTTTATGACTGAAAAATAATCCAGTTTTTAAAAGTTCATGTGATTTTATGGGATTAGTGAGACTTGTTCTCTGATTTGTGTAAGGAAAGACCTTTAGTAGCAGGTCAACAGATGAACTTGGAAATATCTTCTGCAGATTAAATAGAATCTAATCAACATCAGCAGCCAAGTAACTGGAATGATAAAGAAGATGTTTAAAGATGCCTGATTTGTATACTCAGAAATTTCAGTTTATAAAGATGCCTGATTTGTATATCCAGACATTTCAGTTTATACCCTTCTTTGCCTCATTTTCTGTGTTTGTTTTTTGTTTGTTTGTTTGGTTGGTTGGTTGGTTTAGTTTTCCTTTTCTCTTTAGTAGCAGTAGATAATGTAGCTGATGTTGCACTACATTTAATTCACTATGGAAATATTCAGAGCATGACTGAGAAGTTGTTCTTCAAAAATGTTCTCTTCCATGGAGAAGACTTTTTGAAGAGAGTTTGACATAAAAACATGTGACCTACTTTACTAAAATTTTCAACTTCATCCAGGTCGGTGTTTTGATAACAGATGAGGGAAACAAAGACAAGGAGCTGGAAAGTGTTCTGATGCACTTGAAACAGATCTCTATTCTCTGCAACTGAGAAAAAAAGATCTTAGGCTTTGCCTGTGTTCACCCCACCCAGAGACTGATCATGTCACACGACAGCACTCAGGTAAATGTCAGGGTTTGACATACCCTGGCATGAACTGGACAGCCTTAAGCTTGCTTCTTTTATCTGGAATAAATGCTGTAATCCCAGAGGCACTAGTTTAAATAAAGTCACAGGTTTTCATGTCAAACTTTCTTTGAAACAACTTTCATGTATTTCCATGTGAAATGTATACATTCCTGAAATTGGGAAAATTTTCAATGAGTGGACAAAGGATTTCTTGCTCCATTGGATTTTTCACAATAAACTAAGCTCAGGTTCACCAAAAAGCCATGTCCTGAAAATGAAGACTAGAAAAATATATTTCCAGGAGGTTAAGTATGTAGTATGTCTAGTCAAATAGCTAGAAATGTCTTTAAACAGTAATGTTCTATTCAAGCATTTAAATAACTTTAAAGCTGCTCCTCTATTTCTCATATGTAATGACTGATCTTTGATCTTGTTGAAAAGTGATTACTACATTTTGGAGACATACGAAATTTTCTTCTTTGAGTTTTTAAAATAGTTTAATACTCAAGCATTTTTTACACTTGAGAGAGTTTCTATAATTCACAATTAATTATTACGTTTTATGTGTTCAGAAGTTCTGTATAAAATAGCTGTGACTTTTCTTGGATACAGTGAAGATAGAAAAGAATATTTTAAATAGAACTGTCCATAAGATAATGATGCTGTTTTACAGCATCTGTGAGATTTCAGATTTTTTTTTCATCCCATACTGGAAGCGACCAGACAGTCCCCTGAATGTGAAGAAGTCTTCATTGGAAAAAAAAAAATAAAAAAAATTGCATCTTCTAATAACTTTTGAACACCTACAAAATACCCTTTCATCGGATATTTTCTAACTAATAGTCTTAAAATTCTAATTACATTTGTGTCAAGGAGAGTCATCTGCAGTGCCTTGAGCCATTAATCTCTCAGTTCTAGGTAGAGGCCATTGTCTGTAGCTGTTGGGTTTTTTTGTGTATGTTTTTGTTGTTGTAGTGTTTTGTACAAGTTATGCTTTCCCCTTTCTGTCAGAAAAGTCTCTGTGCTTGTGAAAATGTAGACTTTTTGACCAGTGTTAATTAGCTATTTTTTTTCTTGGTTGAATTTCCATGTGTGCTGCAGTAGGCTTGTGAGTCTCACAGAACATTAAAGAAATGGTTAGGTGCCAATTAAATTGGCCTTTCCCCAGTATTACACCTCAAATAAAAAGTGGTAGGAAAAACAAATAGTGGTTAGGTGGGGGTTTATGAAAACATCTTCTGCATTAGGAAATACTTCCACAGAAAACACTGAACTCACCAATCTTTGAGTAGTGAAACACAGTGTTTCCCTTTCAGGAACTGAAAAGTTAATGCAGCATCTGAGGAAGAAATGTTAACTCTCAGTGGTGAACTTCCTATGCTCCTCACATAATAAGGATAGGGGGAATATATTCACAGTTATTGCTGTTGGTGGGGTAGCGAAAAAATGAGGAAAGGGTATATTTTGTTCAGAAAACAGAAATACTTTACATGTGTTAGATGGAGGAAAGAAGTGTCAACTTGCAAGGCTGATTTTTCTTTTGTTGTCAGCATGGTATGTAGTAGGACATGGATTCTCAGTAGATTGCCTGTATTAATATAGGCAGCTATTACTGTTACTATAGTAATAGAATAAATATTGCTTTGAGTAGTAAACTGCTGCCTGATTAGAAAGACACAGTTTATAATCATGCTTAGCTGGATGAACATGTTTTCTGCTTTATGGTCTTCAAGAAGGCAACTGGTTGAGGTTAAAGAGGTTTCAGAGTGCGAATGGATAATTAAGACAATTTGCCATCTGCCCAGCAGGAAAAAGAACAATCAAAATTAAATCATACACTCCAATGGAGTAGCGTAGTAATAGCTGGTAACAATTATACCTGTTGTCCCAGTCATTATTTCATTAAGCTCAAAATTAAAATGATTCCTTTGCTTGTGTAGAAAGGAGTGTGACTTCTGAGTACAGTAATCTCACCATACATATGGACAGCTGCTATCGTTTTATCACACACAAAAAAGTGTTACATAGAACAATAAAAATGCAATTTGATTAGTTACTGTCAGGGAAACTGGTCTGTATCTCTACCTTTAGTTGGTCATTTTATGCATGTAAGGTCTTGCTGAGCAGTTTTAGAAGACATCATAGCTGGTAACATATTTAAAATTGAGGTCAGCTTGATTAATATTCAACCCTGATGGATTTGTACCCAGATAGTTTGACCCAGAACCATGTACAATATCCAGAATGTGAAAACATTGAGCACTTAAGGAACTGAGACTTTTACAGCAGATTTAAGCCAGACTGTACTGTGCATCATCATCAGAAGCAGGTTTTTTTCTGTGTCACAATTTAAATTTTAGATTTATTGAAGGTGGAAACTTACTAAGAGACTGCACAGTGCAAACTCATACTCACTGAAACAGCAGAAAAGCTCCAAGAAATTCACTGAATTCAGTGCGTCTGAAGGATGGGTGGCTTTACAAATCAAAGACAATCCGTAACCCCATGGCATCAGAAAATCAAAGCAGCCATTGTTGAAAATAAACAACCAACGAAGCATCGTCTCTACAGATGAGAGACAAAGGACAAGCCTCAGGTACACCTGAATGCAGGTAGAAGTATAATACTGCTGCTTACTCCTCTTGCAGACTCCCCCAGGTGGGAAGGTATCCCTTTCTCAGGGCAGGAGGGAAAGAAGTGTACACTATCTCTGTGCATTAGGGTTTTTTAATTTTTTTAAATTTATTTAAATTTATATTTTTATTTATGTATTTAAATTGCCTCATGGTACGCTATGAAAGTTATTCGCTATCTTGACATACCATAATGTAGTAGATTACATGGAAGGCAATGTAATGCAACATTAATCTGTTATACCGGGTTAAAAAATTTAAAATAGAAATAAACTTCTACCTTCACTTGAATAAATGATGTTTGGAAAATAATTCAGAATTATCCACAATTTTACCACCTGGATGTCTCTAATACAAAAATTAATGACTGTGGCTTTTGACCATCTGTTTTACAAGTATTCTGGCAGGTGTGGATACCTGCTACCCAACACTAAAGGTGGGCTGTGGAAAATAACTTTTTCAGGCCAATTATCTCCCTATACACCTTAAGAGAAAAGCTGTTTGTGAAAATTTAGGACCCTGTTTTTTTTTTATAGTTGCACAGGCAATGGAACAGTACTGTCTGAATAGCTAACAAGGCATCTAATATATAAATAGTAAATACTGATGAAGATTCTGAAGGAACCGTTAAATTTGAACCTACATTTCATACTTTGTTGTCATGGCTTTCAGATTCCATTCCAAACCTTGGTTGATAGAACCTGCCTTTACTGGTCTTCAATAAGCGTAATTTAAGGCTGTCATATAAAAGGTCATTCACCACCTTCTACATTGCAGAAAAAAAAATCCTTCTCCTTTCAAATAGCAGACAACCTTTTTACTCATTTGGAAGTGGAGGGTAAATTTAGGCTCTCCCTTTCTCAGGTGTAGAATGTGTGTGAATATTTGCAGGGTAGTGGAGGGAGGATGCCCGTTTACTTTGTAACCTGGAAAATGTCTGTTGAAAATCGTGTGTTGAAGCTTGCTTCAGTGTCTATTTAATACTATTAAATACTATATTTCCGAAGGCGTTTTTAGGATTCATATACTTCTAGTCTCTTAAAGAAGATAAAAAGTTAGAGGGAAGAGAAAGGAAAAACATAAAAATTGGAAGCCAAGAGAGAACAATCTGTTTTGACCTGCTGTTTGACCCCAATGATCTTCTTTCCCTAGAGACCAACTTTATTAGTAAATGCTTTTCTTTCTTATGTGATATTTGAATCAGATGCCATTCAGAGGATGCATCCAATCAACTTCTAAGCACTGACTGCCCACTTTTGTGGGTCCTGTAAAGTGATCTCACCCCTCCAAAATAACTGTGTTGCTGTATTAGAATCAGGAACTGCGCCCTCACACACATATGTTTGGGTGAAGTTATTTCAAATCTAGCAGTGTAAGAATATTTGACCATAAACTTAGCTTACTTTTCCCCTTGCATGCTTCTTACACTGTTCTTCAATGTACTTAGTCTTTTCTGTCCCCTCTGCTGACATAAGTAATAAGTATTTCTTGTCCTAGAATGGGTTTAGTGTTGTCAGTTATTCAGATGATTTGGTCTTTTATAACCAGCTTTGCCTGTTCATAAAACTTTCCCAAAAGAAAAAGATTCTACATTAGATTAGCCTTTTTCCCCCCCCCCCAAGTTTCATAGTCAGTTTTGTGGCACTGATCATGCGAGTCTCTTTTTTCCTGCTTAATTTAGCCAAACTTTGCTCTTTTTCATTTTTACATTTATTTCTGTCACATCATACAGATTAATTGCTATTGCTAATCAGTGCATATTTCGTTTCTTTTTATTAGTTTAGATCGCTTTTGTTTCAATGTATATGAAAAATTCTTGCAGCCTGCTTTAATGTTCTGCAATGCAAAAATGCTCAACCGTAACGAGTTTCACACAGCTTTCCCTCAGTCATGAAGGAGGTGAGGGGAAATCTGTGGAAATCGTTGTAAATGAAGAAAGTCTCTCTCTCACTGTTACTAGTAGTAGGCAAATAGTCCGTTTATATTAACTGCCAAGTGAATGAGAAGACACTGAAAATCTGTGAAGTTCATCTTTCAGAACATCTGCTGAGATGGGTTGGGTTTAGCTGGCTATAGGATGGGAAGGGTATGCCTGCCCCCAGGTCTGGGACACAGCTGCAGCTGCCCTTCATGAAGCAACCTTATACAATGGTCTTCCAGTCACTACAACTTGGCTGACCTCTGCTGCTAACTGTCATATTGGTATTTGGCCATAGACACAGGAAGCACTTCATAGTAGTTATGATTGCATCTGATTTTCCTCATTTTTTTAATCGTGACATCTATATTGTTTATACCAGCTTTTGGCAATTGTGATTCCTGAGTACTTGACATTTTATTCCATTTATTTAGCTTGAAACCTTTCAATGGGATATATTTTCTACTTAAGAAGATAGAACATTGTTAGGAAAACAGTGATCCAAACAAGATAACAAGAAATATCTGTCACTGTAGTAAATCACTATCAATATTTTTCAGTAATTCACAGTGACCTATGTTTTTTTCTTTTACAACACCCAGGTTATCCATATGTGTTTTCTATTATATTTGCATATTCAAAATCATATGTCAAAATCCTTTGCCAAATTATTTCTCCAAGGGATTTCTAACCTTTCACTTGTTTATAATTAAATCATTATGAAGTGGTCACTGCCTCAACATTCAGCTATTGACAGTGCATAAATCACATTGTGCACTTCTCTCTAGCAATTGGCCCTTGTTAGAACCAGAAAAATAATACTTGTACATTTAGATTTAAATCTTGTTTCTGGAAATGCGGGGTTGTGTGCAGGAAATTAGTGTAATAACAGTCAATGTGAGCTCTTATGGAAGAGGAAGGTGATTTTATTATACAAAATCTCTAAGAAAGTTGATTTTACCTACTTGTACTCCCACATCCACAAACACTAAGATATGTAAATCCAGCTGCTGTAGACAGGATCACTTGCGCAGAACACATGACAAGAGATGTCGGCATTTCAAGCCCTCACTATGCCTCCTGGTTTTCTCTTTATTGACGTAAAACTGATTTTTGTACAGATATTATACAACCTCTAAGACAAAGCTTTTACTACAGGTTGGTCCTTTTGTCTCAGAATTTTGCTTCTTTCATCTTCCACATATTTTTATATCCATGCTGGCTACCGTTAGCTACAGTAGCTAAGGACAGTGTGCATGTAGGGATCCTGCTCACAGAGCTTGTCACAGGGCTGTCAGCAGCCACCAAACAAATGTATATGCGTACCTAAAAAATTGTTACAGCATATGTTAAAGCTCCAGTCCACTGTCATAGTTCTTCACGCCACTTTTTCTAATTCCTGCTCCTGTTTCTGCTCTTTAACTCTCATCCAGTTTGTTTTGATAACTGGACTAGATTTACCTTGCACAGATTCACTAGCATGAAACTGAATTCAGGTATTGCTCTTGTCTGGCCACCTTAGAGTAGGTCTGCAAACTCTGTTCCATCTAGATCCTGGCCTGAATTCTGACTGGGTTCTCACTTTTCTTATAATTTCCTTGTTTTTTCTCCTACTGAGTTCTGAGGGTTGTTTCCACTTCATTTATAAAATAGGTTATTATGTTCTGGTCCTTCTTGCTTGGACTATTTCAGTCCAAAATGGAAATTAACCAGCTTTACTGAGATGAGTGAAATGGAGGGAGCAAATATCCATTAGAAAAAGTGAAAACCTAACTAGAATTTGAAGTTGCACTAAAGAGGATTGTTCATTATATAGTTATGATCTTAGTAGGTTCCATTTCACATTTCTTCTTGTTACTACTAGTCATTTTGACTCTTCTTGCAGGAGGGGGAATTCCTACTATAAAATGCTTATTATATTTATTCATCATCACATTGCTCAAAAATCTTTCTTGATTTTAGACTCAAAACCTCTATGAAGTAGTATGAATGCTATTGCCTTCACTTAACAGATGAAATTGAGACACATAAATCAGCTTAGGAATTTGTAAAGATATTAGGAACAGAATGATAACACATTAGACACAACAAGGCCCTGTCACCAGAAGTTCATTCCTCTTTGGAAATTAGATTAGTTGGAGTAATTGGGGCCTGCAGTCTTTCCTGTTTCTAAACATTGGTTATGTAGTGAAGTTTACTTTGAGTATATCCTCCTTCTTCAGTCTTCCTACTTGCCAGTTTTGCCTGAAACACAGAGTGGGTCAGATGAACTTTTACTAGGGAAGAATGACTCCCATAATATAGCCTCTTGATAGTTCTGTTTCTATAACTAATCTTTTGAATGTTGTGCCAACAATAAAAAGCTGATCAGTAAAGACAAGTGAAAAACAATTGTGATTAACTGCATGGCTAATGAGATGGGTATACCAGAAAAAGAAGAAAGAAACAAAAGGAAAGTAAACGGTAATGCATAAATAAAGAAACAAAACACTAGCAACTAAGAGTTACTGAAGTAGTAGACAAAGCTTAAATTTTCTGCCTTTAGGAAGAAATTTGAAAGCTCCAAGGGAGGACTATGCATGTAAATTGTAGGCTGCTCAAATATTACAGTGATATAAAATTGTAAACCAAAGAATATACTTTGTATGTAGCCTCAGTTTTTATGCAGCTCAGAAATCGTCCTGAATCTAATTTGACTTTTTTTCTCTCCTCATTTTGAAAGCATCCTTTTTCTAATGTAGACTGTTCTTTGACACATGGAAAAGCTCTAGTCTAAGTGTCTAGGCATAATTCAGTTTTGCCTTGGCTTATGCTTATCTTAACAATATCACAGTTGACAGTTTTTCTTTCTGTGATTTATACCTGTGTTTTAGGCTTTTTATTACACATGGTGTGGGGTTGGTGACAGGGACAGGCTAAATGAGCTTCACACAGCTTCCATATCTGGAAGCCTATTTTATTTTATGCTCTTTTTGTTGCCAAGGCTCAGACTTCTTTATTTCTTTTTGTATATAACAGAATGAACATCTCCAGCATCAGCACTATGTTTCCTTCTCTTCTAGCCTATCAGCCTCTTCTCCCACCTTTCATCAAACTCAACTTTAGAAGAAAAGAAAATAAAGCTTATTTTACTATATTCAATTAACCTACTCTGTTTTCCATTTTTTATGTGCATGTGTGATTTCCTCACAGGACAAATACTTAAATCAAATTGTCTTTTAAAACAAATAATAATAATTTTAAAATTATGTGAGACAGAAAGCCTCTACATGCTGTGTTTGAATAGACTACCATGGTGAAGAAGAACATGCATGGTGGTAGGTGGGTGCTGGAACATTTGAGTCCTAACCTTACATGAGCAGTTGCTATAGACATGTAAAGAAGCTTGGTCTGCTTCCAGGTTTATAGAAGAATTTGTAACTGGGTTCCCTGGTTTTCTTATGAAATTGCTGTGATACTCTGGGATCTTCACTAATGCAGGTTATGCCCATTCATTTTTCTATAAACTTAATCTCAGCTTTAGTTTTCAACATTCCTATTTACTCTTCCTCCTTCCTGTGTGCTGCCTTCTTTCCATTTCTGGGTCATTTTCTAATATTCCCTTTACTTAGGGTGGCAAACAGAGCTCTTGTTGGATGGATATCTGCTTTTGAAAAACTTCCTTGTGTAAAATTAGCACAAGGATGAAATTAAGTATGTGCTTGGCATGCATCCCTGAGGTAAAAGCAAAATTGTCAGTGTTTTAGCCCACTCTTATACCTTGGTCTGAAACCTAAAGATCATTTCAGCTGGGGTTGAAATTGCCTAGTACTTAAGGTGCTCCAAGGAGTACCTCACAATCTCACCCTTCCTTTACATCTGTACAATGCCTTTGAACCAGGATAAGGGGGCAGAAAAGGAGCATCCACTCTAGTAAGGGCTAACCCTGTCCAGAGCTGACTGACCTTAACCGTGCTATACAGTGATTGACCGTTGGTCTTCTCTGACACCCCCACATTGAGGGACAAGAAGAAAATGGGGAATTTAAGTTGTTTGGCAGACTAGGCATATCCTGTGTTTAGATTAGCCTGTACAAAATCATATTTAAGCAGTATGACATAACCATTGTTTAAACAAATGAGATTATGCCATTTTACACCATGTTAAAATATGTCAGAGTGTGCCAGATCATCCCACTGAGACTGAGCTGTGACTGCATTGTACTGTGCACAGTATGTTCACTTTTCTTGTATTTTATATTGCAAGGGACTTTTACTCTGTGGGTGTTGTCAGTGTAAATCTATTCATTCTAGTACTTAATCTGGTCAGAGCCAATATATTTTGTAGATAGTCTGTGTTAAAGCTTAATTCTTGTATTTATTTAAAGTAGTATAACTCATTGCAGGCAGTGTGTGCAAGTCATGTAGTTAATCTGGTTACAGCGCTCAGTGCAGTCTATACAAATCACACATCACAGCATTTTAATTACATTGCCAGTCTGCATCGCATAGAGTTTGTGAAAATCTCAAGGTTATTTAACTCTTAGTTAATGATGGTAAAAACCCTGTGTCATCTATGCCTGGACACAAGAAACCCAGTCTCACCTAATGGGTTAGGAAATGAGGAAATGTACAGATTTTATTTTTATTTTTATTTTTTTTACATAGGCAAATTAAGTAGGACATTATCATTGGAAAGCAATGCTCCCAAACTGTGAATGCAAATTTCATAGCCGCAAGGACCAAAGGTCCACATATCTGTAAGCAATTTTGGAAATGTGCGCTGGTAAAGTGATTGTTGCTGACAGAAGCTTTTTTGATGCTTTACAGTAGAGGCCAAACTCTAAGGGCTGAATTTGAATCTCATGATCTAATCCATATGGTAGTGCTGTGAAGTATACACAGATCTCAGTGTCTGCAAAGTTTATGGAGAATGTTTGAATTCTGCTTCGTGTGCAGGAGTGACAAATGTGCATGGATAACAGATGGCAACATGTAAAAGATTTTGTAGTCTCGGGGTTCCTTACAAACTGCAATTCTAATTGCTCACAGGTGAATGCAGCAGCAGCAGCAGGCAGGTTTTGCATGAACCCGAAGTGAAGCAAAAGTGTTTATAGTATATTGTTCTTTTAAATTTTTTGGTTCAGGAAAGTGAACTTGCATACAGTGGCACTGGAGAATGTAATATAAGAAGGTAATAGGTTTTGAGTAACTTTTATAGAAAAAGATCCCTAAACTTCCATCCTATCTAGTGCCTATGGGGAACTGTACTGTATATATCCAATAGGTACTAATTATTCAGCTTACTGAAACAAAGATAGGTTTTCCTTTCTGTTGTAGCTTTATTATTCTGAACACAGATATTTCCTTTTAATGGCTGACTGACACTTCAGTAAGATGTGCAGGAGCATCTGATTGTACATACCTTTGTAAAAAGAGAAATAAACCAGCTGCTTTTCATATTTTGTTTGTAGAAAACTATTGTTTGATATAGTGGCATTCTTCAAATTAACATCCAAAGTGTGATTTTGCTTGTCTGGAGCATGCAGTAGTGAAGTTCACCTCAGAAGCCAGCTCTGGATACACAAGGCAACATGGTGATGGCAGCGGAGGCCTGTAAGCAAAGCAATTAAATTAACAAAGCCCAGTCTCTCAGCAGAAATGAAGTTAGGTGCCACTGCTTTCTGGTTCCATGGGAAGCTTGATCGCAATGGCTCTTTCACGGGACGCTGTGCTGGAGAGATGTGCTCTACAGCCCTGAGCTTTGGCTTGGAAATGGAAGGGCCAGGGCATCTCCAGGGCAGCTGCTTCACCTCTCTGCATGCAGGTGAAATTCTTTTATTGATCTCTTTGTTAAATGCATGTTTTGGCGATTTATGGGAGTGATTATAGGTATGTATAGGTATATGCCTGTATATAGGTATATATAGGTATATGCCTGTAAAATAGGCATGCTTGTATTTCTGCCCCTCCCTCCGACAAAGCTATTACTACAGTTTTGATCTCTTTTCATTTAATTGGAAAGATATCTCTTCTTAGGGAAAGTAAAGTCTTCTTTATTGCATCTCTTTATTTAGAGACTACTGCAATAACAGGAAGAGCTTCTGTGTTGGTTTTCCATGATACAAGCTCACTCCTAAGGCTAACATGCCAAGGAGTCCTTGACCTAGATTTCAGTGTGTGCTTTGAGGTACCACCCCTATGCCGCATGGGTAGAACTATCCCTGCCAAATAATCCAGCAGGTATCAGAGGAAGCTCAGTAAACAGCCCTCACCCAACATCTCAGTGTTTTCACATTATTAGACTTTGTATATTTCTTACAAGAAAAGACAGGATGTTTCAGCAAAATGCAGGCTTTTTAAAAATTTTGTAAAATATACTGTAAACATGAACTCATATTTTCAATTAAAATTGCAGTGGAAAATCTGTGAACAGTTCTTGTTTTGCTATTTCTTTTTCTGAAACTACCTCTGAATCTTCACAAGCCAGAAAAAATGCACAGAGGTTCATTCTAGAGGTTTAAGTAGTACTTGCAAGGCAAAGCAAATAACTATATGGATGGGCTAAGGGGATTATAGCCCTGCTCATATGTCTCTGGATCCACTTTCATGGAAAAAAGGCTACTGTTGGATCTATCCCTAACAGCTTCAGGTGGTACATGTCATGTGTCTGGAGAAGTAAGAAGGGGTTGTAGCTACTGAGGCAAGTGGAGACCCAAGGGATGGAAGACAGTGAAGTACACTGGCATTATGAAATTGTAGGTCTCTGTTTTATGATTGCACATATAGAATCATGTAAGTACTCTTCTTCAACCTGAATGGTGTCTATATGAGCTCAGGGGCTGTCATTCAGGGTTTTATCGTATGGTTCACTGGTTAGTCTTTCAGGCACCAAAGTAACAGCATCTCCCTGGTAAAAACAAAATGCTGTTTCTCCAAAAAAAAAAAAAAAAAAAAAAAAAAAAGCTGCTCTTCTGCAGCCTGGGTGGCACTTCACCTTTTTCTACACTGTTTCTTTTTTCTACACTGTTTCTTTCCTATTTTAAATACTTCTGGATTCAAATACGAAGGAGTGATTAATGAAGAAACTAAATTTAGGATATGCAAAACATCACAGAAAACTTGAGCCTTTAATGTGCACCTGCTATATCAGAAAGATGCATAATATTTTTAGATTTTTTAATCATATAACATCTGTTACTATTCTCCATAATGTTGATTGAAAGAACTGAGAGATTTATGCTACTTGTTCCTGAGATTCATATTTCTATAAGTCAGAACACTAGTTCTGTGATAATTGCTTAGCATTCTGTTCATGTTTGGATCCTTTGTGTGACTTTGAGAATGGTCATATTCTTTTCTGAAGGATGCTTTGTGGGAGCACACAATTCCCTTAGACACTGGAGCACTCCCTGAACAAACAGTCATTCAACGGATGGTGTTTTTTATGAAATACTGCAATTTGTATTACTGTATGGCTTGAACCTCTAAACATAGACCAAAATAATACTGTTTTGACACTGCATGAACACAGCAAACCCATTTTTTTTTCTCCCATAAAGCTTACAAATATAGCATAAAAGGTAGCAGACAGGATATCAACAAGAGGAGTGAAAGAAGATAGTGAGAATGTATTGATCAACATGAGTGATCTCAGCGTATCAAAAGCTATGTTAGCTTTTTCTCAGCTGTCATAGGAAAGCAGTCTACTAAAAGGAGATACAAAAAATGATAGCGAGTCACTCAGTGGATGTTTATAGGGAGTTTCTCCCAAACCTCAGGGATGTTATGACAAAACATGCAGGGATTTGGAATAAGGGATCAGTAAGGCCAATGTCATGGGCTGATTTTTTATTTTTTTTTTTTTTAAACAAAAACTAAAAAGGACTCAGCATAGAAAGTGAGGCATGAGTAGGAAGTAGGGACACACTGTGTCTGAGAGAGTCTTTGTCCCCAGAGTGGTTTCGCTGGTGAAGGTAGCCATCAGGTAGAGCTGCAGCTCCCACACCTGCCGCAGAAGGGTGTGCAAGCAAGGGGGTGCAGAGCTGTAACCTGCGCGGCACAGTGGGTGGGAGGCGTGCACATAGCCCTGTGGGCAAGTGTGCATGTGTGCCTGCCTGTGTGCATGGCTAGACCTTTTGGGTATTAGTCACGAAAGGGTGCTAATAAACATCTATGAAATTTAAACATTTTAAGACACTGTAAGTGTCACCTTATTGTGATACATCACAGTGATATTGTTATATCATTGATACTGATCCTGTATGTATAGCTCAATTATATCAGTAATAAATCAATAAATCACTTCAATCCTGATTTTTTTTTTAAACCATGTGCATCCAGCGGTCTTTCCCAGTGCCCGATGTTAGCGAGGAATAAGTTCCTTGTGGGAAAAGCAAAGATTCAAAACTGAATGGAAGAGGGTCTTGGCTAGTTCAGGAGGAAGATTTTGGGTAGTGGGTGGGAAGAGTGGGCCTGGCAAAACTTAAAAGAAACTAGAAAGTCTAGAGTACTAAGAAGAGTTAAAGATTTGAGGAGGGTATGTTAAAAGAAACAAAGACATAGTTTCAGTTTGAAGACAGAAAAGGACATCAGATTGAAAAGCAAAGGAGAATAATACTAAAGCAGATAAGAGATGGTGCAAAGGAATTCAGGGGATGCAATAGGACTTCAGGGGTAGGTGGATGAGTTATGAAATAAGGGTAGATCAATAGACCGTGTCTGTGAAATAATAGAGGGGGGAAATGTGAGTTGAGAGGGGAGGGAGAAGCAAGTCACAAAAAAAGCAAGGGATTTTTAATTTTTTTTTTTTTTATTTTTTATCTTCAATAGACCAGTGGGATCCCATTTAGAGAAAGATACAGTAACCAGATATTGGGGACAGGGACAGGGATGGGAAAGGACACAAGAAGATGATGACATACCCACCAAAACAAACTGAAAAAAAAAAAAGCAAACCAAAACCAGAACTAAACTATAGTTTCAGAAGGGAGTTGATGCAAACTGTAACTCATATTCCAAGATTTAGTTATACTGGAGAAGTGTACTTATTTGGAAGGTAGGCAAAAAAGAGGAGAAAATGTGTTTGAAAACCAGAATAACCGGATAATTTTTTAAGACTTTATGCTACTTCATTAAAAAATGTTTATGTATATCAAGATATTTATTAAAATAATATGTAAGATATGACTTAGACTGCTATCCAAAGTATTTGGACATTTTTATCCTGAATATGTAACCATATACTTTCCAGATTCTTTTGTGTTTCAAAAAAAGAAATCCAGTCTGTTTTATAAGCATCTTTCTTAGCTCATTGTCTCACTTTTTTGATTGTTCTTTTGTATATTTGACCTTAAAAAATGGTCTTCTATTTTTCTTATCTGATAAGTATTAATTGAATGACATGTTTATGCCTTCTCTATATAAAGTATGATATCAAGTTAGAAATATGTACATTCTGTAGTATGTTTATTGTTAGCTGGGATTTATGGTAAAAAAGAAAGACAGAAGTCTGGGAGGCAACTGTTTTTTCTGAGTCCCACCTCTGACAATTCCGTCTTCAAGAACATAGATTTAAGAGTTTACAAAGGTGACAGTTGTGGTTAATATAGTTAATATAATTTTTGAATGACACTGTGATAAGCTAAACCAATGGCTTTAGAGTGGCTTGAAGAGCCATGTGTCAAGGACACACTGGGTGCCCTGAGAACTGCCTTCTGCCTTGTTTGCCATATCAGTTCTTGCTTGTCAAATCTCCCATCCCAAAATCCTTAGAACTCTTGAAATTCAGCACTTGATATTAATTTATTTACAGGTATTTTCCAAGATCTTTATTTATTTTCCATTATATATATGACATCTTATTTAAAACCGTGCCCATATTACAGCATTTTACTATATAAACCAGTGTTAATGAAAAAGGGAAATGATTAAATGGGTGGAAGAAGGAAAGGAGAAAGTAAACATAGCAGTTGTTTCCAGGTAAGAAATAAAAAAGATCTGTTCATCAATTTGCATAGTTTTGTGTGAAAAAAAGAGAACTTTGTTTCATTCAAATAGTTGTTGCTTTAAGTCCTGAGGCTCAAATGACTGAATAAAGCCATAGACTGAGGCAAATTCATATAAACTGAAACTGCAGAAAGTGGAAGATACTGTGAAATGGAAGTATTTTGCCCAGTGTTATTAGCAATCAAGAAACACTAGAAAATTTATTGGTTTATTTAGCTACTTCAAGAACAACTAGCATGAAAAAAAACAATTGACAAGTACTTTGACTGGAAATGGTACTTTGACTAGAAATGAGGAGCATTTTAGTGGTAGCAGTGACAGTATTCTTGAAAGACTGACAAGAACTGATGCGTATTTGAAGGGAGGACACAAATATTTTGGTGTAAGGAAAATGCTTTGATAAATAGTTCATGTACTATAACTTCAAAAAATATTTTCACTCCTGTGGATATATAAAATAGGAATCTATCAAACATTAAGGCTTTTATTGCCTCGTGTCAGTAAAAACACACCTTTGTTATAATGTTACCTCTCTAAAGGGAGTCCTAAAAAATGCTGTCATGTATGTACTTCATACAATTTTTTTTTTGTACACAAAATCTGTATTTACTGATAGAAATACGTGAAACTGGAAAAAAGACTTAAAGCTTCCAAATATACCTCCTGCTTTACATTACAGTTATGAGCATAAGGTAAGAAATTCAAGTGCTTCACAGGGTGGTTATCAAAGTATATAGAATGTTTTAACTTTCTGTGTTTTAGTATTAAAATACTGTGGCGGTTTGACCCTGGCTGAATGCCACCAAAGCCAGTCTATCACTCCCCTCCTCTACCAGACAGGGGAGAGAAAATATAAGGAAAAACTTCTGGGTTTTGGGGTTTTTTTAGGTTTTTAGTTTTTTTTTTAAGACAAGGAGATCACTCAGTGATTACCATCATGGGCAAATAAACTCGACTTGGGAAAGTTAATTTAATTTATTAATATTCAAATTAGTAAAACACCTTCCCCCCATCTCTCTTTTCTTCTTGGGTTTAACCTAATTCCTGATTTCTCTACCTCCTCTCCCGAACAACACAGGGGAATGGGGAATGGGGGTTGTGGTCAGTTCATCACACGTTGTTTCTGCCGCTCCTTTCTCCTCACACTCTTCCTCTGCTCCAGTGTGGGGTCCCTCCCAGGGGAGACAGCTCTCCATTAACTTCTCCAATGTGAGTCCTTCCCACATGCTACAGTTCTTCACAAAGTGCTCCAGTGTGGGTCCCCCATGGGTTCAAAAGTCCTGCCATCAAACATGCTTCAGCATGGGCTTCCCATGTGTCACAGCTTCCTTCAGGCATCAATTTTCTCTGGCATAGGGTCCTTCAGGGGCTGCAGGTGGGTATCTGCTCCACCATTAATCTCCTTGGGTGCAAGGGGACAGCCTGCCTCACTGTGGTCTTCACTGCCAGCTGCAGAGGAATCTGCTCCAGTGCCTCAGTCACCTCCTCCCCCTCCTTCTTTGCTGACCTTGGTGTCTGCAGAGTTGTTGCTCTGATATAGTATCACTCCTTTCTTCTGCTGGCACAAATTTTTATTTTTTTCTCTCTCCTTCTTAATTTGCTGTCACAGAGGTGCTAACTGTGTCGTTGATTAGCTTGGCTGTGGCCAATAGTGAGTCTGTCTCGGAGCCAGCTGGCATTGGCTCCATTGGACACGGGGGAAGCTTCCTGCATCTTCTCACAGAAGCCCCCTTTGTAGCCCCCTCCCCCGCTACCAAACCCTTGTCATGCAAACCCACTACAAATACCTAGAAGATACTTCTAAAATAAAAATATAAAAATGCAGACATAGAAGTAGAGACCACAGTGAGATCCCAAGCTGTTGAACTAGTTCTGCAATTGCATGGCCAACCAATTTGAAAACAAAATAAAATCATAGTTGTCTTTTTCACCTTTTCCAAGATGGAAATGGTTCACCATGACGGTCTATAGTTCACAGTTTTCTGAAGAATTCTGTCTTGTCTGGTCTTGAAAACTCTTGTCTTAAGGCATTACATGGAACATTACTATGTCAGGTGTTCAGTATTAAAAAAGATTAAGTGTTTGGCAATAGGAATCTAGTGATTTTAATAGCACTGGAAAGAAGGTAAGATTGAAAGTAACCTTCTATATAATCATGGAATAATTTAGGTTAGAAAAGAGTTTTAAGATCATTCAGTTCAACCACTAACCTAGCACTGAGAAGTCCACCAATAAACCACGTCCCTAAGTGTCACATCTACATGTCTTTTAAATACCTCCAGGGACGGTGACTCAAGCACTTTCCTGGGCAGCCTGTTCCAATGCTTGACAACCCTTTCACTGAAGAAATTTTTCCTAATATCCAATCTAAACCTCCTCTGGTGCAACTTTATCGATCAGTACATACGTTGTGTTAAAATCTGATGGGCTTACTGGCTTGAGGGAGTATTAAGCTGAAACGAAGTCCCTTTCACTCTTAGCACTCAGCCAATTAGTAAGCTACAAGAACCATTTCATGTACTGGTTGTTTAAGTCAACAATCTTACCAGGAATAGGATTTTCTGAGGTCTTGTATTAGAGACAAATAGAACTCAGCTTTGAAGTATTTGGTCATGTTTTTGTCATGATAATAAAAAGATATACCTGAGCTTACACTGCATGCCTCATAATTTCTTTGAAAACCCTCTTGAGTCATTCTATCCTGACATACTTCCCCAAATTATACGCCTTCTTGAAGTAACTCAGCACAACAGCTGTGGCTTTAAAATAAAAAGTCCAACATAACATGAAGTTGGCAGTTGACATCATCTACTCAGGACTACCATACAACTTCATAAATCTTCTCAGATTCACACATTGTAAATGTTGAGCTGTGGGACTGGTAAATTTTATGACTGCACATTTCCAGCTCATGAATTCATAACTAGACATTTGCAACTTGCAAATTTTATTTAAGAACTGTGACCTTAATGTGTAAAGGCTTCATGCACTATAGTGACAGCAGAAGAACAGCTGATTACTGCAGAGTGTAAGCCTATTGCATTTGGTTCCAAAAATCTTAGAGGAGAGCATTTTATTGCTGAAGTTTCAGTGCAGTTAAATTATTTGTCTGGGGTTTGTATGTAATAAAAAATCAGATGATAGTAGTTTACAGGCAAAGAAGTCTATTCAATGTAATTTTAGGTATAAGATCAGTAAGCTTAGGCTTAGATGTAAGTAAGCAGCATAAACAGTATTGATTTTGTTACTACTTATAATGATATTTATAATGATAATGATATTATCATTAATATTGCTAACCCATAAGATACAAATTCCTGTGTTCAGGTATTTAAAAACTATTCCCAAGGATATGATAATAATCTGTTATTTGCATAAGGTTCATGAAGAACTCTGTGTTTACTCAAATCTTGAATCTGGGATAATTTTTTTCTGTTGTTCGTATGTTGAGAAGTTACAGTTTTACATATGCATGCAGAACATTTTATATTCCAGTTGTGAGAATGAGTATGCCACAATATCTAGAATCAGGCTACTTTGGAAGGATTTATGAGATACTATCAAAAGTTAAGATCTGAGATAAATGTCAGTTGTAAAGAACTTCCTATTCGCCATCTTAACCACACAAGCAAAACCAAATCTGAATAAAACAGCTCCCTCAAAGTAGCTCATAAAGATATATCAATTTCATGGAAAAACCTTTGCATTTTTAGGAATCAAGTCAGGAGTTCATGACTTTGTCCATATCTTTGCCAAAGCATGCTCTTTGTCCTTGCAAAGGGTTCCTTTTGGTGCACAGTGTTGCACCAAGCCTAGGCTCATTCTGAGTTCAGCCAAGGGTGGACTGGAGGCTCTTGAGCCCCTGGATCTAGGCCAACAGTGAATGCTCACCCATTTGGTTTCCACTGAATACGGGTTTCCCTGTCCTTTGACATAAGAAAATGAATCTACACTGACGGTTTGTGGAAAGCACCTCTAGAAGATAGTAATGCTGATTCAACCCATACTATTCTTAATAAACAAATGAATACATACATATATACATACATACATACATAAAGACAATGGGAGAATAAAGGCACCTTCATGTCTTTGTGTTTTCCACAGTACTATTATATATTTGAAGGAGAATGTTAACCACTATGTCAAAGCCCTGTTTGGTAATTTGTCAGACTCTTAACTATAGGTTTTCAGATAAAGTAAGAGATGAACAAGGTTTGAAAGACCAAACCTGGATCAAACTCAAGACCTTTCTGGATATTAAATAGCCTAAACCATAATAGAATTAGTAATAAACTGAAACTTCACCAGTGCCTTGCACAAAGAAGAATGTCTGAGGTGAAGTCTTTCTCAAATCAATGCCAAAATTGCCTTTCAGGAAGCAAGCTTGAAAATGAAAACGTATGTTCACTTTTATCAGTAGAGGTAATTGCTTGTAATTCACCTTCTAACACCTTAGATTGACAGGATTTCATATACATAATATTAATAAGCAAAATAATAAGTGACAAAGTGTATATTTTTTAGGCAACAAAATAAAATTTGTATATGTTTATGATTTATGAAAGAAAAAAAGTTCAAATTCTTAAGAAGCATGTTAAAATGTTTTTACTTTTGTTTGTATAACACACTCAATTACAGTTTGAAGATAACTGCTACTGTCATTTGGCAAAACCTGAAATTCTTGAGTATCTCTTTTCCTAGACAAAAGGGATAAAAATATCAGCTGCACACCAAGGTGAATTTCAATATATTTTTTGATGGGTTGTTTACCGTTACAGATTTTCTTTGGCCAATATAATGCTTGCCATAAATTGAAGCAATCGTGCTGTATTGTACCCACCATCAGAGTTCCCTCAGTCTCTCGGTAGAAATTGGTTTTAGACAGGAAAATAATCTTTGAATGAAGTGAATTCTGCTGAGACAATTAAAAAAAGAAAGTTTGGGTCAGGAATTTTGATTGTCTTTTTTTATTAATACAGTATTTCTTACTTTTGAATGAGTTAGTTTTTAAAAAAATCATTCCATATTTATAGATATAGTTTCTAAAACTTTGTTGCCACCTAAGTCACTTAAAAGAATGTCTGAGAAATAAGCCACCTAAAAGAAAACATTTTCTCTAGGCTACCCTAAAACATACTGAATAATTCATGGAAGCCATTGAAATAAACACAATAAAGTATGAAGCAGTTAAACAAATACATTTCTTGGAGCACTGAGTTTATATATTTAACTATTTGTTCTATGTGCAAGGTTTGGTCAACAGTGAGACAGGGAAGTAATGCTGGGGGGGAAATGTACTTGGAGGATTATCGATTTTATGTGTTAGTTTAAAATATAGTAAACAGTTGAGGACAGAACCTTTGAAAGGTCAGTGAAAATTTTTTAAGATTATTTTGTTGACTGGAAGGATTTTAAGCAAATCATAACATGGTTTTGATCGTCTTCCTCCTGGTACTAGTTCTCAGGGACCTTTGCTGTATGCAGTTTGCTGTTCCCAGGTCCTGCAGGACTGGCTAGCCAGGACAGAGACATGGCTGGGAAACCGAAGGAACAAATGATATTCTGCATCTTTGCATATCACTCCCTTCTCAATGGTCTGTGGTCAAAATGGTGGGGTCGTGGCCTTTACTCAGTTGCCTTTTAGGAGCCTAATTGAAGCAAATAGAGTCCTATGAACATCTGATTGAAAAGAAGGCAAAATGTTCTCTTTAACACTTCTATGTGAAGCATGTGTACACATAACTCAGAATCAGTGTCCATCCATCTGTATGTCAGCTATCACAGAAGCTCTGAACATAACTCTGTTAAGCAATTTCCAAGATGAAATAACTTGCAGGCTCTTTCAGACAAATTTGAATAAAAGCTAAACTCTTTTTGAGTAGTAAATAAATTTTGGATTAGATTCTAGGGCAGTAATTATTGGATATAGTATTAGCTAAGTACAATACATTTCTTGCCTTTTTTGAGAAAGATATGATTCCCAACACCTGTTAAAATACTTAAGATACCAGTGACAACTCTACATTTGCTGTGATAAGTAAAAAAACAATTTTAAAAAATCAAAATGTAACCCAACTGCTTCCCTCCCACCTTCAGCCAGTATCTTCAGCTCTATGAATTCTACTGTTCATTAAAAAAAATGTATAAGATTCACAAATTCTTTTCTCATTCCCTTATTTTTCCTAGTTTCATATTTTAGGAAAAAAAAACCCAAACCAATAAGCAAACAAAACCCACCACCACCAACAACAAAACCCCCCACACAGTGTTTTGTTTTGCTTCCAAAATACATAAAATTAAGCTGTTAGATTTTTTCAAAGTAGAAAATAATGCAAAATTCTTCTTGGAATTGTAATATTATCATTTCAACCTGTCCCAAAGTTAAATTTAGTGCTAGCATAGTTATCTTTGTGAAATTTTTAGTTACACTAAGGTTACCTCAGTACCTGTTTTTTTATTCATTGGTTCGGTTTGGTTTTGTTCTGTTTTGGTTTTATTATTTACTAATGTAATGATTTACTAGTGTAGTGGTAATTAGAAATTTCATAAATATAATAAAAAATACTTTCTGTATTGATTTGTGTTACACATAGTGTTTAATAAAATAATGTTCTTGAGATGAGACATGCCAATCCTAGGAAAAAAAGCAAGATTAACACCTAAGATTTAAACCAAATCATCTTCCAAGTGAAAACTGAAAAATATTCAGGATGGTGTCACATGTCATATGCTTTCAGGTTTTGTAGTTGTTTCTCTAAACACTGCAAGTCATCTGTAGTTATTTTGCAATAACCATCCCTTAATTTAAAATAATGGAATTATGTCCTGCTAACATACATTGTAAAAGTAATAATAACAAAGCTGAACTCATCTGGTTTTTTCTTTCAGTGTTCACAACTCACAATTAGTGCAAGTTAGGCAAAATGCTCAGTGTATTGATATATGCACAACATTATTTTCAAATTCCTCTATGCAGCTAAATACAGACCATCCGCTAGTTTTAACAATGAGCATAGTTTTCCTGTGCAAGACCTGCAGCTAAAATATATTTTATTGCTCTGAACACTATAAATACATAAGCCAGAGTTTTCTGTTGTGACCACAACTGCTCAGTAGAACTGGAGATGAGCTCAGAGAGTCCTTGCCTAAAAAATAAAATAAAATAAAATATAGTCTAGACCATCCATATGGCCTGCGATCTATAATCAGGAATAGAAAATATTCAAAGGTGAATGATGACAGAAAATGCTGATTGTACAAACCTGGGAGGAGTGGCTGCCACACCAGCCACCTGCACTGCCATTCAGCCAAACCTGGACAGGCTGGAGAGCTGGATGAGAGAGAGGAATCTCATGAAGTTCAGCAAAGGCAAGTGTGGGGTCCTGCACCTAGGGAGGGACAACCCCACGCACCAGCACAGGCTGGGGCTGACCTGCTGGAAGGCAGCTTTGAGGAGAAGGACCTGGGAGTGTTGGTGGACAGCAAGTTGCCCATGAGCCAGCAGTGTGCCCTGGTGGTCAAGAAAGCCCATGGGATCCTGGGGTGCATTAGGAGGAACATGGCCAGCAGGTCGAGGGAGCTGATCCTGCCCCTCTGCTCTGCCCTGGTGGGGCTATACCTCTACTTCTGGGCTCCCCAGTTCAAGAGAGGCAGGGAACTACTAATGGAGAGGGTCCAGTAGAGGGCTACAAAAGTTATTAGGAGACTGGAACATCTCCCTTCAGAGGGAAGGCTGAGAGAGCTGGGCCTGTTTAGCATGGAGAAGAGAAGACTGAGAGGAGCTCTTACCAATGCATACCAGTAGCTTAAGAGCGAGTATCAAGATATCGGGGCCAGGCTCTTTTCCGCGGGGCACAGCGACAGGACAAGGGGCAACGGGCACAAACTTCCGGAAACATGAGACATTCCATCTGAATATGAGGAAGAACTTCTTTACCTTGAGGGTGACAGAGCACTGGAACGGGCTGCCTGGAGAGGGTGTGGAGTCTCCTTCTCTGGAGGCATTCAGAACGTGCCTGGAAGTGATCCTGTGCAACCTGCTCTAGGGGAACCTGCGTTAGCTGGGGGTTGGACTAGATGATCTCCGGAGGTCCCTTCCAACCCTGACCATTCTGTGATTCTGTGGAACTACTACTGACTCGCTGTGTGACCTCAAACAGGTCATATCAGCCCAGAGTCTTTCTTCTTTTCATTAACCAGATTTTCCACTTCACTCAAATATTAATATGAAAAAAATGAGCAGCCTTTAGTGCTGAATTAATGTTTCAAATACTCCTGAGCATTAAAGTATTGCTCCAATAGTTTTAAGGTATAGTTACTGCAAAAGATGAGAAAATTTCAATTAGCATAATGTAAATCAACAGGGCATGTGATACAGCAGGGAAAAGATTATAAATGAGTAATTATGTAGAGTTGTCTCCAGATGGAACAAACCCCAGTAGGCAGCATTACCCCATTCTGTGTTAAACTGGGACATAGGGCTTCAGAGGGAACCAGCACAGTAACAGGTTATGGGAGAACATGTTCTGCCCATGCGAACTAGTGCAGTTGGCTGCAGCTGGATTAACTAGGTAAACCATGCAAGATTTGTGTGTGTTACAGATGACATTGTATGATTTTGTGTTAGAAGGGATGTTACATATTACTTCCCTCTGAATCTTCACTGGGATCAGTGTGAAAAAGCTATATCCCATTGGTCTCTCCACATACCTCAAATAACAATAACGAACTGTATGGACTATAGTCACAAAAATTATCTGAGAGGTAGAAACACAGTCAGAGACTTCAAAATGTCAGTCTTTCAATCTTCTTATTCTTTCTTTTTTTCTAACAACAAAACAACAATTTACAAATTATTTGCTGTCAAATGTATAAATGACACAGAAATTAAAATATTTTTAGCAGATAAGGACGCATTGCATAGCAGAATGTCATATACTGGGCAAGCAGTATGATGCATTCATTACTGGACACAGGCCCAGATTTGTCAGGACTGTGGAGAAGGTAAGAGTGTCTTGGGCAGATTCCCTCATTGCCACAGCTACATGGCACGGGTCTGGATTTGCACAACTCTGAGTCCTGTGGATGTATACCAGTGCAGAGCAGCACAAACAGGTAACAGCCTGAACTGGAAATTACAGGATAGAAAATGCAGCATATCTGCAGAAAAGCACTCTACAATTACTTTTTCTGTGAATCAGCTGTTTCAGTAGGATACATATCTTGGACTTCCTTTTGATAAGCAGATGTAACTAAACTAAATTATATTCTATAAAATCTACTTGAACAAGTTACCAAGAGAAAAGGGTGGACATTAGACTTCCTGAATGTTTCAAATGCAAACTAGCTTCTTTATCAAAGATACAATTAGCCAGACATAAGTTTTCAGAAGCAGAAACAAAAGAAGTAGCTGGACAGTTTATTTTAAAGTGGAAGCTAAGTGAATTATTAAAGTGCTTCACTTAAAACATTTTACTCTCAGAAGTTACACTGAGAATCATGAGAGCTCCAGGCTGTATTACAAACCTGATGGGTAGAAAAATAGCCCTTGCACCTCATTCTGTTTAACACACCTGACCAATGGGCATGTACTGTTGTCACCATTGCCCGTATTACAGCTGCATTAGTGTTATGAACAGGGTATTTCCTCCCACCTTGTTTGGGCTGTATATAGGAACAAGGAAAATGCTTTTAGCTACTAGAAGTAAGGTTGATAAGAAAAGGAAAATATTACAGTAGCTCTTGAGAAATAGAATGGTTGTATATTTTGTAAGGAGATATTTCAGGAATAGAGAAAAAATAATGAGAAAAAGTGGGGATACATCAATGCAGGAAAAGAAAGGGTAAAGCTGTCTACCATGAACACAGAGAAAAAAAAAAGCAACTACTATGAGCAGTGAAAAAATATTTTTTTCTCCTTGTCTGGAAGCAGTGAGACAACTTTAAGGATATATCTGAAAGATGGGAAGGGATATGAGCTTTGAAAACTCCAGAACAAAAGCAGAAGAAAAGACATGTTCAAGTTGAGAAGTAGAATTAAGTACTATTAGAATTCTTCCTCTTCTTACTAAGATTTTCATCTGTATTCAATATTGTGTAAAGTCTCACCCAGAAGTGTATGTAGTCTCTCATATTAGGGTTTTTAATCAGAAAAGGATGGTATTATATTTCTAGTTCCTATATCATTTTCTATCATCACTAATACCTTTTCTGTGTTAAGAAAGAGTGTTTCTGGTCATTAATCCTCAGAAATATGTGCTTACTTCCTTCAGAAATGAATACTATTAATCTTTGTCCATTATTTCAGATCTCCCTGTCCCTGTCATCACTGTGTATAGGAAATGTGTGCTATGTAGCAAAAGGTGTAAACTTTAATTAACATTTTTATCATCAGCCTCACTGTGTTTAATATGTTTCGGTTATTAATAAAAATAGAGAAGTGCTGCAACACATCCTGGGTTGCACAAAACCAGTTTTTCTAGGAAGCTGCACCTAAGCTACAATACTTTAGGCTGTAACAAACAATATCATTGCAAATCAAAAGACTTGAACTTGTCTTTGGGATTTACACAGACTACTCATTTAGCACAGATTGAGGTCATATGTGTGGTTGTATATCCATTGGCACAGTAAAAAATCCTTGCATGCCACATGTTCTTTCTTCTTCTTTTACAGACTTTACAGAATGGCTGATTGTGATGGGTTGGTCTTGGCTAGACGCCAGGTGCCCACCAACTGCTCTGTCACTCCCCTTCTCAGCAGAACAGGGGGGAAGAAAATAAGATGGAAAAAAACATGTGGGTCAAGATAAAGGCAGTTTGATGAAGCAAAAGTTGTGCACACAGTAGTGAAGGAGAGCAAAAGATATTATTCTCTACTTCGTATCAGCAGGTGATGTTTGGCCATTTCCCAGGAAGCAGGAGTTCAGTATGCTCAGCAGTTGTTCCAGAAGACAAATGCTGTAAATAATGAATGCCTCCCCTTCCTCCTCCTTTATTTTAGCTTTTATATCTCAGCAGACATCATATGGTATGGAATACCCCATCAGTCACTTTGGGTCAGCTGTCCTGGCTATGTCCCCTCCCAAGATACTGCTCACCCCCAGCCTACTGGTGAGAGGTGGGGGAGAAGTGGAGAGGCAGCCTTGATGCCATGCAAGCACTGTTCAGCTGTAGCCCAAACACTGGAGTGTTATCACCACCTTTCCAGCCACCAGTACAAGCACAGCACTGGGAGGGCTGCTGGGGGGCTCAGCCAGACCCAGTTCACTGATGATGAAAGGGTCCTCTGGAGTCTTCTGGTACACATACACACGTGGGCACACACACACGCTGTTCAAGGGAGAGGTTCATAAGAGCTTTTTGTAAAAGCCTGAATAAAAGACTTCTACAAGTTCTAATCAATAAAAACAGGTTATGGTTTGCAGAGAAAAAAAAAAACATAAATGAGAACCAGATGGCTTTCATACATGGGGCAGAGACTTCCCGTAAGAACCCGTAGGCCTGCAGCCAGTGTGAAACAGGTAAAAGAAAAGCAGTGGCACAGATTTCGGGGCAGATGCTGTACTTGATGCAAACAATAACGGATAAACCAATTTTAAGAAGATGCAATTTTAAGAGATTAGCAAATATTTCTACCACACCACCAAGATCCTTAGCCTGTATTTTACAGACAGCCATGTTGTAACCTCATTTCTAGCAGAATAACATGGTAGGTCAAGGCTGTTGCTGGGGTGGGAGTTTCTCCCACTGCTTCTCTTCATCAACAGCCTGAGGGTGCATGAAATGTTCCAGGCACACAACTTCACCATGCAGACCTAAACGAGATTATTTGGGTCCATAGATTAAAGCAGAAAGATCAGATATTTACTTTTTACACCCCTTCATACTATGTTTGAGTATTCAGTGCATAGGTTTAAACACTTTGTATCATTATACACAGTGTCCTAAAAAAATGCCACGGATTCAAATATTACTTGTATTGTGTATATGAGTATGATGATGCTGGCTCAGACAATGATACATCTCACCTAGTATCCCATTTCTGGGAGAGGCCTGTGGCAGACAGTAAGGGAAGAGCAAAAGCCCAGAACAAGGAAATGGTGGCATTTTTCCTCCAGTGAGCAAAAACTGGCAAGTGTGTTTTCTAAGCCAGAGGTGTTAGGATTGTTCTCATCAACCTGAGCCCTCAGCTCTGCTGCAAGCCAAGCACATGAGCCTATTTTGTATTTAGCGAAATAGAGTGTTTAAAATATTCCACACATTTCATTACAGGGGGAAAAAAAGTTGATGTTGCTGTTGACGTAATTTTGGGTGTGGGAATAAAATTAGTAGTTTGCTGCCTAAGATATCTAAAATAGAGGCAATGACACCACATAAACTGAATTAGTTATGCTTTCTTCTATCTCATAATTGTTCTTTCTATGCAAAATTAAAAAAAAAAAATTAAGTCTCCCAGATATTTTAATGTAGTTAAATCTTTTTCTTCACAATCTTAAAAAAACCCAACAAATTCTCTGGGATAGCAGTGATTAATATGACTAGTCACAGATGTCTCAAGCTATATAGAAGGAGTTACAGATAAAATGTAGGGAGAGAAATTAAGACTCTGCTCTAAAAATATGCCATTACCAAAAAAGCCTGCAGACATGAGAAGTATTAGTGTCTAAATGGCCCAAAAGCTATAAATAAAACAGGTCTTCACTTCTATTCATTTCCTTCATACTCTTTTTTTTGCATACACTTTTGTGTAATTGTGAAATAGGAGCTATAAATGATGCAACACATAATGTTTGAATAAAGAAAAGCTGTGGTCTTCCATCCTATTAAAAAAACCAAACACAACAACAAACTACAATACACTCAGCTATATTCATAGAGTAAACCAGAATTTCAATTTTCTTTTTCTTTTTTCCTGTGAAGTCATGTTTATAGTATTACTCAGCATAGATAAATCAGCTCAGTGAGACTTTGTAACTGGGTCTTTCTTGGCAGCTATTTCATCTCACTTTGTCTCTATCAGCATTAATGTTGCATAATTGATTGGAAAAAAAAAAGACAAAATAACCTATGGGTTTGAAGATTAGTGATGATGGTACATATACATCTCTGGATTCATCAGAAGTTGAATGCAAACTTGAAAGTTGCGTAGATTTCCTGAATATATTATGTTAGTTTAATAAGAAAATGCCTGATCTTATTTTGTTTCATAGTCTCAGAAATCATTTGACCATGTGAATGCAAATAAGGTGTACATTTATTTTGGTCTGGACTTGTCTTACATGAGTGAAAGCTGTGAACATATGAAATAAGATTAACAATTCTTGTAATTAATATCGAGATTTCATGGTAGAGATTCTCAGTAATTTCTCGAAAATACTTTCAGGTGAGTCCAGATTTTTTCTGGAAAAGTAAATACTGGTTCTCCAGGGTTTCATCTAACAGTTCTGGGGAGAGGAATTGTTGCCCTATTTGTTTTATTTTGTATTTAGGATAAACACTGAATTCACACATCTCAGGCAATAGAAATCTTTTTTCTGTATAGTTTTGGGTATGATTTGGTTTGGTTGGAGTTGAGTGTTTCTGGCACTGCCACAGCAGCATACTTCAATACTAAGGAAATAACTACAGTGATGCCTCGAGTCTGTATTGAGAATACATATACAATCAGTAACTGGGATGTTAACACGTCCTGAGGTATAAAAAGATTCTCACCATCTCACTTTGCACAGATCTCTAAATATAGTGTGCCATATTAATGTATCAGCATACTGTTTCTAGTAACAGATACCATATTTAAATAAATAAATAAATAAATAAATATGCAAGAACAGATACGCACCAAAAGCCCCAGCAATTTAAGGTCATCTCATTTTGGTACTGACTATTTCAATTAATCCTTTAAAAAATATTCCCTTATTTCCCCATTTTTTTTTGTTCAAAAGTGTTCAATTAAGCAAATACTGGACTCAAGTAATGTCTTTTCTATTTAAAATGAAGGCTCTTAAAATATTATCACAAAATATAGCAACACTACCAGCTTTATCAAACCTTTAGATTTAAAATCATAATTTTAGATGAACACTGCTAAAGATGTCCCTGGAAATCAAACACTGCATACTGTTCCTTTCATTCAGTTGAAAGTGGCCTGAAAATTTCTTTAAATTAGCCAATACAGAACTAATTTAACTTAAATTTATATGAAAGAACACAATAAAATTATATTATTTTTATCCAACATATTTAATTACATTTTTTTTTTCTTTTTTCAGGTATGAGCTGAGACTGTCATATGTTTGTGGAAAATACGGTTCTCTGTTGGGTTTACAAGGACAAATTACTGTCTTTATTTCTTTACTTCTCAAAAAATGACTCCTTGTTTACTGCCTTTCTGTTTGTAAGACAGAGATCATCAGTAATAAGAATAGCATTTAATACATTAAATACACAGGGATATAGATCTGATCTGAAATTAAATGTTTAATAAGATATATGTTTGGAATTGTAAATTAAAATAATGTAAATCTGACCGAAACTTTCTCATCTCTTACAATTCCTGCATCCCGTGTACCAGCTATCTCTGGTAAAGACTGGAGTTGTGTAATACAACATTAACATCTTTAATTACACACGGAAATTAAATAAAAATAAATCCTCAAAGGAAAACTCCAGTGTAATCTAAGAGATAATCTAATTGCAAAGGAGAGTAAGTTATTAAAAGTGAAGTATTTTGATAATAAAGAATAATTAAGAAGCACGCAGATAAACACAGTTCTCATCTCTTTGAGGAAGCAGAATATTATTGATGGAAACAACAGGATGAGCTTGCCTGTAAACTCATGTAAAAGAGAAGGCTGAAAATGGGCAACCAGATACAGGAATAAATTAGTTTCATTTTATTGGCATTTCATCTTAATTATGTGCTTCCTTTCTTTTAATTACAAAAAGTGTGAAGAATTTACATGCAAAAATATTTGCTAGTCTCCCTTCACTACTGCTTAACAGAGCATTCTTACACAATTTTTTTTCTGCACTCAATGAAGAAACAGATGGTCATTTGAAGTCTAAGTCTTGATAATGTCCTGATCTCATCAGTGATTTGCTGCAAGAATGGGAGAAGTGTTATACCCTACCATGTTTTAATTTATCCATGTCTAGACATTAATGATTTTTTAATATGGACTTCCCTTTGTACATACTATTCTAACAGGTAGTGTGACCAGCACTAAGTTTGCAGTTACAAAGTGACTGTTCCTGTGCTGTAAAGGCTACAAATGTGCTAGGAATCTCTTCCCATCTAGTATTGCCACACAGGAAACAAAGCTGTTAGGTATAGACTACAATAGGTACTGGAACCAAAATCTTTTCCATTCCTAGATAACTCTCTACTACCAAACAATTGCATAATGCCCTGCTAATCTGTTTTACGTCTGTTTCTATGAGGATGCTCTTTACTAGGCTGTTATGACATAAGTGCATAAGTCCAGCAGCATCTGGGTAGCATGATGACTATTTCATATGAATTTTGAGGTTTTTGAGCTGTTTGAGGAATTAATATTTATAAATATCATTGGATGAAATGTTCCATGTGAAAACTGAAATGCTAAAATGTTAGCAGAGTTGACAAAAAAAGCTATTTCATTCATAAAACTTTGATCTCAATATTGTTTTACAGGTTAATCACATTCAAAATGTATGCACCAACAAGCATCCCTCAAAGTCTAAAAGGGGGTGAAAGATGAATACAGTTCCAAACCCACAGTTTGATTTCTTTGCATTTGCTGAATTCTACTTCAAGAAAGAGAGTTTAAAAGCAATTAAACCAGGTTAAAAAAAAACAAACAAACAAACAAACAAAAAAAAAAACAAAAACCAAAAAACAAAACAAAGCAAAATCCTAAGAACAGGAGCAAGCATCATAAGAAAAAAATAAAACAAAACCCACAGAAATCAATGAAGAGTCCCTGAAAGTAAATTTGATTCAGGATACATGAAAATGTTGCTTTCTGGTCAAGCGTCATAGTGTTTCCAAGAGGAAATCTTCTCTGATGTTCTTGTGTCTAACCACATTCTTAGAGATCCAACTACTCCTTCAAGCTTCTTAATCATTTTTGTTGTGAATAACAATGAAATAAATTACTCAATACCTAGACATCTAGTCTCTTGCTTCTTTTAAGACAAACAGAGGGGAAAAATCTCATAATTATGAAAAAATCCCTTTTTCTGGGGGGATAGTAATTTCTTGCTGGTTTTTTTTTGGTTGTTTTGTTTTCTCCCTTCTGTAAACCTGTATTTGTCTGAAATCTATCTCTTTTTTGCTCTTAGCTATGTATCTTCTCTTCTTCAGTCCAATGAAACTTCTTTATTTTAACCATGCAAATGCCCTGAGTCATGTTTTTCCTCCCAGAAGCAATTCTGTGTTAGTCCCTACTCCAGAGTCTCAGAAAATTTGGGCATTATATCATCGATATATACAATTATTCATATTGGGTCTACTATAGAAAAGTCATAGATGTCTACTTATTGCCAGAAAATTTTCCAGACATTTCCCAGAAAGTCAGTTACATTTATAGAATATCCCTCTTTGACTCAAACTGGACTCCGTGATTTACAGCAATGGAATATTTTTCAGAAATGCTCTCTATATTTGAGAAATGTTGTTATCCACATGGCCATAACATAACAAAAGGAGCTATGCACCCTTTTCAACCCCTCCAAAATGTATACTGATCCTCTTTATGTATGCCAAGGGTTTCTCCACCTGAATGGCAGAAGTTTAATACTTAAGGACTCCCAATCTGCAGAGACTGCATAAGACTGAGGCACCAAAGGGGAACATGAGCTACGGCAGGTAGGAGGCTCTGCTGAGAACTGCACAACAATAAAACTATGCCCTCTGCTTTCTTGCTAGTATTAAGGATTTAGATTCAAATAATTAATATATAGCACTAAAGGTGCCAAAAACCTATAAATGGTTATGGCATTTTTTTTAAAAAAAAGTATTAATTACATAATTACATTATCTCACAATCTAGAGATTTGTACCAATTAAATTTCTAAAGTGGGAACATTTGAATTAATCTCATTATAACCCAAATACATCACGTCAGAGTTTCAAAGTACTGCTGTACTCAGTTCAGCTATTTCAAAATTCACTACACTGAAAATACAGCAATAAAACCAGGGAAGTCTTGACGATTCTAATTAAGGTAATGCATAATCCATGTTACAAGGGGAGAGATAAGGATCCATTTCTTTCTTATTGTAGTTACAGTATATTTTCAGAACCAGTATATACACACAACAGAAGAGGTCTCTAAAGGGTCAAGAGTTCATCTGACCATCCAAACATTTTGAGATGTTGTTTTGTAAAAACAGATGGAGTAGCTGTCTGTATACAAACAAACAAAATCCCACCCTACACTGTTTACCTACTTGAAGCCAGGTACAAGAGCTAAACTGACTAGAAAGCAGAGTAACGTAACGGCAGTGGTAGGTTACAGACCATATGCATGTTGAGGGTTCTTACCCTCAAGAAGCTGCTTTCAGACACATGCAGTATATGACAATTTCAGTCATGTGATCTCCAGGATCTAATTTCAAAAGGGGACTTTGGGTGCTAAGAAAGGAACAAATAGGTGTTTTCGCACCACAGAAAGTCTTAGTTGTACTTAGAAGAAAATTAAAATTGGATTTCTGATGTGGCACCTTCAGAAAATTTCAGGAAAAAAAAACCCAAAAAACAACAACAAAAAGATGCCAGTGAAGTATTTCATTACACTCACTCAGGTAATTGTCTAAACACAACAGTAGTTGGTATAAACAAGGTTAAAGCCATCTGTCAGGTATTATTACAGACATGATCTTACCCATTGAATTCCTTTTCTTGATTTTTTGTGTGTGTGTTTGGGGTTTTTTAGAAAATTAAATCTATTATTTGGAAAAAAACCAAAACAAAAAACAACAACAAAAAACAAACAAACAAAAAACAACCCAAAAAACCCAACCCAAAACTACAGCACTTTTAGGCCTGTCTTAAAATAAAGGAGTATAATTTTCAAGAGTTACAGAAGTACATGTCATAGTATAACTCCTGAAGAAAAGAAAAGGCAGAGGTTGTATCTTGTGTCATTCAGCAAAGAGTTTAGAATTATGCTGTAAAGAATTCTTTTAAATTATGATTTTTTATTACTTAGGTTGCCATGAGAGTTATACATTCAGTGGCAAAGATCCAAGCCAGATATGGCACCTGTAAACAACTGTCATAAATTACATGCTAAGCAAAAGAAATGAATGCCACCTATTGTCATTTCAACAGCTGAATTGGGATCTAAAAGACAATTAAGTGACAATAATTCTAAATATATAGTCTTCATACCCTTTAATGTCTTTCTGAAATAATGTTTTTTAATAAGTTATTTATCTCTAGATAAAAACTCTAACAAACACTTGATTTGTACTAATAATATAACATAAAGTGCTTAACCAGAAAGAAACAATAAAGCCTAGAAATCTAAATGACAATTAAACTTACTGTGGTACCTATGGTACTGTCTATTTCCAGTGCTTTTATTCAGCAGAAATAAAGATCTTAGGTTAAGTCAATGAAGTGGAAAAAATAATTATACTGCTTAATAGCTGTATTTAGAAAAGATCAAATTGCAAAGTTAGGGACCTCTGTGTGAAGTTATGTAAAGCTTTCTCTGCAGTGGATTTGAACATATAAAGTGTAAAAAACAAATAATATATAATTATCTCTTCCAGTTCAACATTTGGGTGTTTCTTGGAGGCAACAAAGAAATTCCAGGAAGAAGGAAAGCAGCAAAACTGGACCAAGTTGGGATATTTTGTGTACACTGTAATCATGAGGCTCAAGAAGTAACTTAAAGCTATGCTAAATGTGCTCTGGAAGCTGTTCACCACTCCTAAACTCAGTGGTTTGCCAACAATATTCCCAGTTAGCCTGTGATGCAGCCAACAAGCAATAAAACTAAGACTATGAACTCTTATAATGAAGTAGAAATTTCTCCCCATGGAAATGAAAGAAGAAATTATACAGAAGCAGTACTTTAAAATATTCTTATGGATCATCTCTCTTTAGTAGACCTAATAAAAGTTTTCAGCCAGTGGAAGATTTTGATGATCACAGAAAATTATATTGACACTTAGAAAATTATGCCCACATCATCTGGAAAACTCTTGGTCAAATCACTTTGTTCTGTCTTTTACTTTAATCATTCCCAATCATCAGGCTTTCAAGGACCATTATCTCACATTAAGCCTCCTGTATTGAAGACTGATTTTAGCAATATTTGTGTTAGACTTACTCTTTGTCCATGTTTACTACCTGTTAAAAACATAAGTGTTTGCAAATGTAAGAGCTTGTGAGAGACAAAACATTTCCAGGTATATCAAGAACATGTGAAGTTCATCACTACATCTATATTCGGCTTCAAGGATCCCTTTCGCAGCACCCGGATCAGAAACTACATACTCATAGTTAAATGTCCCAATCTGAATAGTTTGCATACTGCCAAACTGAACCATTTACTATAGTTTCTGCTTCTGTGTGTGGTGAGGTGAGGACTGTACTTTAGTGTACCCATTCCCACTCAGGTAACTCACAGTAGTAGTTCCACAGAATCACAGAATGGTCAGGGTTGGAAGGGACCTCCGGAGATCATCTAGTCCAACCCCCAGCTAACGCAGGTTCCCCTAGAGCAGGTTGCACAGGATCACTTCCAGGCACGTTTTGAATGCCTCCAGAGAAAGAGACTCCACACCCTCTCCAGGCAGCCCGTTCCAGTGCTCTGTCACCCTCAAGGTAAAGAAGTTCTTCCTCATATTCAGATGGAATGTCTCATGTTTCCGGAAGTTTGTGCCCGTTGCCCCTTGTCCTGTCGCTGTGCCCCGCGGAAAAGAGCCTGGCCCCGATATCTTGATACTCGCTCTTAAGCTACTGGTATGCATTGGTAAGAGCTCCTCTCAGTCTTCTCTTCTCCATGCTAAACAGGCCCAGCTCTCTCAGCCTTCCCTCTGAAGGGAGATGTTCCAGTCTCCTAATAACTTTTGTAGCCCTCTACTGGACCCTCTCCATTAGTAGTTCCCTGCCTCTCTTGAACTGGGGAGCCCAGAAGTAGAGGTATAGCCCCACCAGGGCAGAGCAGAGGGGCAGGATCAGCTCCCTCGACCTGCTGGCCATGTTCCTCCTAATGCACCCCAGGATCCCATGGGCTTTCTTGACCACCAGGGCACACTGCTGGCTCATGGGCAACGTGCTGCCCACCAGCACTCCCAGGTCCTTCTCCTCAAAGCTGCCTTCCAGCAGGTCAGCCCCAGCCTGTGCTGGTGCGTGGGGTTGTCCCTCCCTAGGTGCAGGACCCCACACTTGCCTTTGCTGAACTTCATGAGATTCCTCTCTCTCATCCAGCTCTCCAGCCTGTCCAGGTTTGGCTGAATGGCAGTGCAGGTGGCTGGTGTGGCAGCCACTCCTCCCAGGTTTGTACCATCAGCAAACTTGATGAGGTTACACTTAGTCCCTTCATTCCTGTTTTCCCCCTGAACTCACTGGCAAGTGCTGTTTTTCAGACAAAAATGAGGACTGGTTTGTGTTTTAGACAACCAGTTGGTAAGTCTTGAAATCTGCTCAAAGGACAAGTAGCTTCTTAGAACAGATTAAATTTTCTGCCACATCAATAATTCAGTTTTGGATATTTCTCTTTACTTATAGAAGTACTTATGTAATTTTGTCCTGCAGTTGTATGTTTAAATTTTGGTTCTTTGTCCCCTAGAATCTTTTCAAAAACTCTTAACTGGGAAGTCACAGAAAACCGGTATACTTGACAGAGGGGGAAATGTACCTATGGGTAGTATGACCTCAGAGATACAGAGACAAAGGAACTGTTTTAAATCCTGTGTCTTCTGAACTCAAATGTCTTCCTCAAGAAGTGTAACACTATTGTCCCCCACATAGGGCAACACCCAGAACCTTTCATTGTGAAATATGTTTCAAGCCAGAAAGATGGAATTCCTTTTTTTGCTGAATAACTTTTCTACTACTCTATTCCTCTCTTCTGAAAGTGCTGTCAGACAACTGTTTGGGCATCCTTTCCTGCTGAAAATAATTCTTTTTTACAGAGAAAAGAAATCAAGATCAGGTCCAAAGAGAATAAACATCATTAGATGCATCCAGAGATAACAGACACAAGTACAACAGTTTTGAGGATCTACTTTTTTGCTCAGGTGACTATATTTCATCTCAATTGCATGTTATTTTTTAAATATGTTAATCAGGTATAACAGTGCTGCTACCCTTGCAGAGACTATGTGATAAAATCATTAAACATTATTAAGTGCTCAGAAGTAATGAAAAGCCATAAATGTATCTGAGGTATTTAGATTAAAGGCTGGAGGTTTGAGTTTTCATTTTATTACAAGGAGTATTTTATATTTTGTCTAGAATTTTAGGCCCACCAATTAAATTATTCAGTGCTTCAATATTTCTATTTCAAAAAAGAATAATTCCTGCCTGTTCAGTTGAATAGTACTTTTTTTTTTATGTTTTGAAAATTGCATTGAAATCCTTAAATTGAAAATAATACTAATAAATGCAGTACTTACTTAGCTATCTCTTCAAAGTAAGTATGTATTTACTGGGTGTTCCAAAAGGATCAAGCCACTGGATGAATGTGCATTGAACACCCAGTTGCTATAGATGACAGGATGGACTGAAGCACCTGTCATGGAAATATGGATCTCTGAAGCTGGAGGCAAGTAAACCTGGAACTGCAGGTTTGGAGTATTGTTAAGCAACGTTTAGATCCAAATCAGGGTTTGATTTAAATCCTCTCATTTCACTTCCTAGATGGCAGCCCTAGACAATTCCCTGCCCTTACTGCCTTTTTTTATATATAGGTTTATCTTTTTGAAAGAAAAATTGCAGAACACCAGGGAAAATGACAGCAAAAATATAAGTCCTCATATTCCACAACATTTACAAAAAAGAAAAATCTTGTCATAAAGAAGTCCACAAAACACCATGGGGGGAAATTAAATATAAAAAGAGTAATCCCACAGCATTTTAAATATTTTATAAAGAAATATAATTTGTATTCTGGCACATAAAGCTATATCATCAGAGCAAAACTACACACCACATAAATGTTGATAAAAAAAAATCATATCAGAAAACACCATGGCTATTCATAACAGGATGCAATATAACTAGTTATCTTGTCATCTAGGAAAAACTTACAAATTTTCATCAATAGAAAGATCTTGGGTTTTAGAATGTGACAATAAAAAGGTCTCACATTATTAACATCATCATAATTAAGTCCTTAAATAGCCTGTAATTTTGCAGGATATAAAACAAAACAAAGAAAAGGGGGTGAGGGGGGAAAAGAAGTTTGAAAGCATAATAAGCACAGTTCAGCATGACATAATCTACTTTCTGCAATAACATTCCACTGTAGACAGAGCCTGGATCATAATGAATCGATGGGGACAAGTAGTTTCCTGGCACTTCTGTGCATTACCAGTGTACAGTGGACAGGTAGTTGAATGGTACCCCTCCTTCAAAGAGATTGAGGGCCTTTTCTGCTTGCTTGTTTTTGCCGTTACTACCTGGGATTGAGTTGTGGATCTGGATGAAATCAGCTTCTAGGTCTCAGGAGAGGGGGCAACAAATGAACCTCTAACCTTATGCAGTCTCTTAGACTAAGAGTAACATTGGGAGTTTTGGTTAGTGCAGACTGATACTGTGTACCCCTGATAAAAACTGTGCCTCACTTTACTCCTTTGACATCAGTGACAACGAAGTTCTGGGTCTGGATGTTTAAACTTCCATAAACCTATGCTTGTCATTGTTCCAGGGTGTATCACTCAACCTTTAGTCAATGAATTTGTATTTGAATTTGAATTCGTCTATCACTGTAATTACCTCTGTGTCTGTTTAACACCCAGCATCACTAAAGCCCAATTCTCAGCAAGATGTGGGAGTTTACAAAATATAAATAATAAATGCATATCAGATAGTTCATAGTGTCAAGTTCAAACAAAAAAAAAAAAAAAAAAAAAAAAAGGGTTCCTCTTTCCTATCAATAGTTTTCCATTTCCTGTTTGTTCAGAGAAGATGCTAAGCTTATATTTTAGTCATGCTGAAGGATTCAAACTGATTTAAAAGAGATTTGCTTTAAAGCAAGCAGGCAGTGTCTATATTATGAGTTCTGTATTTTTTTCCAGCTCCTTTTCTGCACAGCACATACTCATCAATCATACTGGGAAGCTGACTTATATTCTCCACACTTTACCACTAACTGGATTACAGAGCTGAAAACCTTACTCAAAGTTTAAAATGTGATAAAAGTAATCAAATTGTTCTAGTCAAATTCTAACTGTGGTGAATAGATGGCACTAATTACCTTTTCTTATTATGCTACAAATGTAGTTTACCCCATCTTTATTCATGAAGTAGTATCATATAGCCCACCAAGGGGACTGCAGTGGTATGTAATATTGGCATATTTGTTTTCTTGTTCTTATTTTTCCTCTTCATCAGTATTCTGGAGGTGTGGTTTTAGACTGAAATGTATTGCTATGCAGGACTTTCTCATGTCTTGGTGCAAATACTGCACCCTGCAGATTTCTGAAGTTGAACTTACAGAAAAGAAGTCAATAAAAATAAGTGAGAGATTTACTGGGGGCAATTAGTTGTCTTTTCTTCCTTTAAGTACCATTTTTAGAAAAGTGCAAATGTACACAAAAAACATTTATAATGTGGAGGTAATAGATCTGAATTTGATCTTAACACGTTGCAGTCATTGTGAAATGATATTAACCTTAACATGGTTGCTTGCTTTATGTACGAGTTGTTCAGCTAGTAACAATGCAATCTAGTAGTTCACAGCCAACAAAATGCCTCTGGCTTAGATGCCATTCTGTGTGGCTGAAATGTTTGTGGGTTTTGGTTTGGTTTGTTTTGTTTTTCTTTTTTTTTTTTTTTTTTTTTTTTTTTTTTTTCCTTTGCACTACAAAACAGACAAGGAAAAAGCATTCTAGCTGTTTCCTTCCTTCTTCTGTTTGGAAAACCTTGCTTTCTTAGGAACAAGCTTCCAGATGAAAATGTCTTGAAAAATCATGGTCTTTCTGCAGCTGTAAGTATTTGTTAAAGAAAGCTTACAAAGGATGAGGCTTCTGTGCAATTTAAGCACCAGCTTTTTTTCAAGACATGGATTTTTTCTGATCTTTATGCAGTATTCAAAGACATCAAGTGTCTATATTTTAAATGTACTACTGCAACAGTTTTTTTCTATATTTAGGGAGAAAATGGGGGAGGATGACAGAAAGGTTTGTGCTGCCTCTCTGCAGAAAAGCAGAATTCCTGCTTATGGCCCCTGAGTGTATTGCCCTTACTGTTAGGATAAACCCTCAGGTAAAAAGGTTAGGGAACACAGCTTTGTGTAAAGGACGTTTCTATAATTGCACTGGCACTGGGGCACAAAGGATGAGTGATTCAGAGAACTTGCACTATAACCTTTTTTCCATGTTCATACAAAACGCAGTCAGCTTTAGCAGGGAAAGTCATAAAATTTGCAAGATTGGACTATCATATTCATTCAGAGCTTGATTTTCAAATAATAGATGACTATTGGCAAGAGGATAGTAAAGCCCAGTGTTCCTCCTTTTTATCTTTAAAAATAAAAACTTCTAAACTCCAGTATTTTATGCATAAACCCAGAAATTGCTATACTGGAGGCTTCCAGCTAGCTACCATTAGCCATTTTAAGTGACTACTGATCTGCTGTTTTACATGACTGTCATTTATCCTTGTTTTGCCTAATGAACAAGGGAAAAAAGAAACAAATTCCGTTTTCAGGTGGAATCTTACCGTTACATCTAAGCAATTTAGTCAGCCAACAGATTAGCATTTTAAAATAACTAACCTAAACATTCAAAAAGAAAAGCAAAATTTTGACCAATGCTATATGATTTGTGCCAACTTTCGAGTGACATTATTGAAGGTGCTCTTTTTGTGTTTGTAAATTTTACAAGGATAATGGTACTCAAGGAAGAAAACACATGTGATTAAACTCCTATCTGAGTAACAACTACTTGCTTGATACATAGGGGATTTGGGTCCAGTTAGTGCTATATCAGGGACAAGGCACAGATCTTACCAATTTGTCTGGGAATTTCTCTTAAGACCTGGTTGCTTACATATGGAAAATCCAACAGTTAGCAGAATACTTCGGTACTGGTGTATTTTCAAGGTCTCAGAGCCTGGTGACAACACTGAAAAGCAAAAAAAAAGTTTCTTTGCAGATTGGAGAAAATGTAGATGAGAATTTTAGGGTGAAGCTGTGATAGAAAACACTTATATTACATCTGAGGTCTCAATTCCCTCTGATACTACCTTTTTCTACCTGAAGAAAAGAACCTGGACAGGCTGAGACAGCTAGGCTGGAAAGTAAATTCTCATTCCCCAAAAGGATTTTGAGTGTTGAATCTTGAGCTACCTTTGCTGATAACTGCTCCATGACAATAAGAATATTTTAAAGAAAAGCATCTTGAATTTCTTTACAAACAGCACAGAAACTGCTTCAGCCACTGCTGAAATGCAAAATAGTACATTTTAATCATATTTCCATGAAAACGAACTCAAATAATCCTATGCAGTCATTGTTTTGGTTTCTAATTAGAATTCTCTTCCATGTGTTTTTCAGGCATTATAGACTAGCTGTATGAGGCACAGTAGCTAGGTTTTATTGGCCTAATAATACAAAGCAACACAGAACAAGCAGAATGATCACCAACTAAGGGTAAGCCCACCAATTATTAATACTAATGTAATATTAAAAATGGTTGGAAAGCAGATCATGACTCTGACAGTGATAGAAACATTTCATCAAGGAAGGGGGCAGTGCACCAGAAGAAAAGACTTTACAATTGAGATGAATGGAAATGTAATTTTGCCTGGAACAATAAAGATAGCATTAATTGAAATCAAACTTAGTGTTGTATACACAGAAGTAGTTTTCAATTGCTTAAAAAGATGTTTGCAATTTTAAGTCTGCATAATAACAGAGCATTATTTGAAACAGTTCAAGTATAGCTTCTCAGCATGAAGAACTTCTTGAAATTGCTGTTGTTGCTAATGTCTGGGAAAATATTGAAAAATGCAGAGAAAGAGCCATTGAAATAACAAATGTCTTGCAGAGTGTTAGCCATAGCATTTCAAAAATACTCTCTGACTGCTAGAGCAAGGCAGTGTTGTTTTCTAAGACTGAGTAATCATTAAATATATGGATTCTCAGTTGAAAAAACTCCACAATTTTTGACATTACCCCAAATATTTTTCTTTCTTTTGAGGAAAAAATTGAAGATTCAGTTAATCTGACATATTTTTTTTCTGGCTTGCTGCCTTCAAGGGAATATCAACATTTCTAATAGTTGACTGCTATGCAACTGTAGTAGTCAACTGAATGCTTGATTACCTTTAAGACAAGAACAAATCTGCATTTGGATTTGGATACAAAAATATATGTATAGGTGTATACATATATGCAATATTAAAAATGCACTACAGTGATACCTTTTGTACTGTGACAATGTAGCATCTTTTGTACCTGGTAATATAAACCTTCATTTTTGGGAAATACCACTGAATCTACAAACTAATGGGGAAAAAACACTCCACATTCTAGCTAATTGTTCAGCTCGTACACTACACAATTCTTCATAGTAAAAATACCAGAGTTGTTGCCACTTGAAGTTTTGTTAATAAAAGCTTACTATCTTTTTTTTTTTCTCATCTTCAGAAGAATTTCAACATTACCGGATTTATTTCATTTTATGAATACATACAGAAGCAATACTTAGGATAATGACAGGATGATTACCTTCATATTACAGAGTTTGAAGGATCTTGATATGTTTTCCATGCTTTAAAGCCTTTTTTTACACACACCCACCCCACACCTTTATTTTTTTTTAATGGGGGGAATGTGTACATTTAGAGAGTATTATATAGTTGGGTGTTATTACTTAAGTTCTTCAGGGATTGTTAAGGTTGATGTATTTCACATCTTCAATAGTATTTCAGTGGATGAAGCGTGTTTGTATTTGTCACAGTGTCCTAAGTATTATGTGAGTATTATGGATTTTTTGTATGGTTTTAGATATTAGATATATCTAGTCTTGTATTGACCGAATTTTATGACAAGATGGATTTATTGAAAAAGAAATTACCACAACAACTGGATGTCATTAGTTGATCAAAAATGACAGTTTATCTAAAAGCACAGCAAGACAGAAAAAATGGACAGTTGTCAACTCAGTGGTAAACAGCAGTTTCCAAATGTGACTTCCTGTTTTGATTTGTACAAACCTGATTAATAATACCAGACTAGATCTCTTACTCCTAAAAAGACTTTATAGAAAACCATAAGAATTTCTGGAAGTTTGAAGATCTGATAAAAAGCTGGATAAGGAATGTTTGTATGAAAGATATTTTGAGCTAAGAGATTCAAAAAAGAATGTGTACAAGTTTCATAGCTTCATATTAGATTGTGGGTTATTGTCTATTTAAAGTCATGTTTCTATGAATTCCTTTTTTAAAACATCTAATATTCTTTTTGTTCATTATTATCTAAATGCTGCAGGAAAAATATTTTTTTCCTAAGTTAAATGGAGTTGCAGAAATTTAAAATACAATGTTACTGTCATGACAGAGCTCAAAAGAAAAATAATTTCACTGTAAGGGACTTCATTAATGACCATATTACATATAGTACACTATACTCATTACAATGTGTCATTCTTATGTAAAATATTGTATTTTAATATTTATAAAATAAGCACCACTTGAATGGTACAAATGCAGCTAATGATAATATAATTAGGTGTATGTTACAGAAATTTGTATATTCCTAAAGGTACCTAAAAAAACTGTTTAGGTGACTGTCATTTCATTTTATTCAGGGAGCATGGTCTCTTTGCCAGTACCATATTCCAAATGGAAAAATTTGAATCTTTTGTAACGTTTTGGATTTTGAATACCAAGAAGCCAGAGTTGAAACATAACAAAAATCTGGGTAATGTAAAGAGAAGAAAGGAATCTGCATCTCTCTCTCAGGCAGATTGCTCACCATCTAAAAGGTCTTCTCTGTCACAGTGCTCTGCTGGGTGCTGCGTTTGAACCCCATACTTCTAAAGTGTCAGGAACAGGTAAGATCAACCGTGCTGTCTACTAAAGTAACTACTAATCCTGTAAACTAAATCTGTAGTCTTGAAATGCTAGGAAAATTCATGAGACAACATAGCTTGTGGTAGATGTTGTAATTTATTTACAAGGAAGCAGCAAAAACTGCCAATCTCATAAGAAATTTCCCCTTAGCTTTAAATCTTTTCTGTGCAAAAATTAGCTGATAAAAAATTACGATAAATATGATCGTTGTCTGAAGAGGTGAAATGTTAAAACTTAAAAAGACATTCACCAGTGTGGCTCCACTTTTCATATCATTCATATACTGCTTTCAGATATATTAATTTTTTCATATACTTCAGTATCTTCCTCGAGGAGGGCTTTCTGTTTTGTGCTGCTTTCCACCTTTTTTCTTTCATTAGTGACAGTGAGAGATATATCATGCATGTCAAAATTCGGATTTCACAGCTGACTCGAGCTTTTAGGAGGTCTGTGTTCAAAATTTTAACTGTTTGCCTCTTCTATTATAAGAAATACTTGGGTTTTCCCTCAGCTGTGGCTGTCTTCCATTTTCTTGTATCTCCGCACTCCTGTGTGAAGCATTTGTGGTCCTGCTTGAACTACTGGCCTAAAGGGCTGAGCCCTCTCTGGCTTTACCCTGTATAACATGTTTGTATGCAGACCTTTTCAGACCAGAAACAAAATAAAATTATCTAGAGGGACATTGGTACCTTAAAAGAATATCTCTAAACAGTAAATACATCTTTTATTATCATCCCTCTAGGCAGAGCAAACCGTGGTAGGGAGATTCAGTTCATGCGACTGTTTGGGACATTGAACCTTTAAAAGGAAATGTGACTTCATTCTTGGCAGCATTTCCCAGGTCTTTCTGGATTTCTTTCCTAAGATAAATCAGAGAATGCAGTGAAGAAAATCCTCCAGTGCTGGGGACAGCCTGCAGGAAGGCTTAACGTACATTTCTTTAAATGACAATATTTGACAGACCTTGTTTCCTATAAGATGCCTCTTCTTTTGTGTCTTTTGTTCTGCTGCACAGCTGAGCAGATACGAAGCAAAAATGTCTAACAGTTACAACAGAAATAAGAACTCTGCTTTTTGGATGCTTGCAGGCACCCTTTGTTTTGTCCTTCTGCTCAGCCTGCACAGACCTCAACAATTTCCTTACCTCTACCGGCGAGAGCAAAACATCTGCTACCCGCTGCTGTTTCCAGTGCCATCAATGAAGTTAAAGATCACCATTTGAGCTTTATGCAACGTAATTTTTGTCATCTTTTTGTAACATTCACTAGTCATTAAGTAGATGGCCTACAGGCTGAAATATGTAAATTAGCTAATTATCTGAATGCTGACATACCATTTAGCATTAACTCTTGTCTTCTCTGTGGAAGCTGTCTGGCACTGTTAGCTCCAGACCTTCAGTGCCTTCAATTCAGCTGTGTTTCTGTGAACACATAGTGCGTAGGACCCATATGTTTTCTGTCTATCTTTTCTATCACTCTTTGTGGCTTTTCTCATTCTTTTAAAGTGCTGCTGTTGGTATGAGCTGTCAGTTGTTCACGGTGTTTTTAATGCCCTCTTGTGGTGCTTCTAACTTTTATTATAGCGGTACTCAGCTATGCTATGCTGAGAACTTAATGTCAATATGGATATGCATGGGGGCTTTCAGAGGACATAAACACTACGGAGACGCCGGTGCTGTCACTGCCAGTGGCTACACTGACTGTAAGACACCTGCAACGGCCACCTACTAAGCTTGTGCCTAAGTATGTGCCTGCAAACTTCCCAGGCAGAACTGCTCCCCCCTCCCCCCATCCCCATCCCACTGCAGGGTCCTTCTGTGTAACCTTTCCAGGCTGGTATCCCCCATCTTCCAGTGAGTCCTGTCCACAAACCTCTGCAATGTGCATGGTGTGCCATATCCTCTGGCAGGTGCTCCTCACCTCACCCCGCTCGCCCCCAGGAATGGAAGAGCCAGCTGGTCACGGATTTCACCTGGTGCACACGTTTGCACAGTTCCCACATCTACCTGTGCATAGGTACAGGCCCTTAGAGAAGCCAGGTGCCATGCAAGAGACAGAGCCACTTTACCATCCCTCCAGGGTTTTTCTTTTTAAACCAGCATATAGGCCATTAACTGTGTGAATACTACCGTCTAATATGCTGGATGTCTCTGGGTGCACCTCAGGAACTCACTGTCTGCATCTCCTGGGAGAGCTGCTGCTTTTGTTACAGGTGTAGTGTCTGGAGTGAGATGCAAAAACGTGATTCCAGAGCTGAGTTTCTATATATGAACAGATGTACTCTCAGAAATACTAAAATACTATGTAGAGAGGAATAAAAGAAGTAGACTGTAAGAAAGAAAAGGTTATGAACTCAGAATGAATTGAGCTTTATTCCTGACCCCTCTGGTGTACCTGTGCCTAAGTATAAACATCAGTTTGTTATTATATTCTATGTTTCTGGGCTTCAGTGATTTGTGGGTTACAAAAGTTCATTCCTGGATGTAGGGTTTATGTATATAATTTCCTTCATATTTTGACTTCATTAAAAACCTGAAATATTATAATTTTTCCCCCAATATTTTAATAAAATTCTAACCTACCTGAGGTGAAAAAGAGTAAAAAATTAAATTTTAACCATCTTTTTTCTCAGAAGGAGGGGTAAAGCTTCTGTCTTTAAACTTTTGCCCTGATTTATCACAGGTTTAATAGTAACAAAACGAACATTTCCTGTCTAAATTCGTAATTCCTGCATAATGTTAAGGCCTGCAAGATGGTGACCTGCAAGATTAGAAAAAAAAGGGACAGAAGGAGGATGGACAAGAAAAAATATTAGCTTGTAAGGTGGACAGAAACTCATATGAAATGGACAGTTAGATGGTTTTGTATGAAATATAGAAACGTTGTGTCACATAAAATAAGAGATTAAAAGAAAATTCTGCTGCTAAAATTAAGTAGTCAAATGATGAAATTTCTTTTTTATTAAGATATGAATTGAAGCTTAAGCAGGGCCAAGAGGTGACATCCTGAAGCAAAAGGAGGTAATTTGCAATCTAACTAATCTATCAATGAATTAAAACATGAAAGGAATACCAGGGTATGGAATTCAGTGGCTGAAGTTGAGAAAAGGTTTAAGTTACTGTTGTGATGCATTTTAGGATCTAATGAAACATGTTGGTGAACTTTGACTGACGAATAGCTGTTAGAGCAAATTATATGTTAAATATTTGAGTAACTCTTAAAATAACAGCTTATCAAAGAATGAGATCAGTCTCTGATAATATCTTTTTTCTTTTATTCTATAAGCTTTTTTTCAGACCAAAAAGTGAGGTGTTAATGAATTATAACTTTGTCAAGCAGTAAAATAGTTTTTCTAGGTAATTTCCGTTATTCACTAAAAGTACTGAAGTGTTAATGACATTGTTTTATAGCAAAATTAACAGTTGTAGCTTTTAAACCATTACTGTAACATTACTTTCTAATTTGCAAATACTTTTCTAGTGTTTATTGCTTTCTTTAATGTCTGTAGTGTTTGCTATGCAACATTCTTACAGTTTCTCTTATAGCTTCTTTATATAGAAGTCTAATCATGGACTGACAGCATAATTGCCAAGTATATAGATGATCCACATTTTACAACGTTATTAGCTTTTTAATCTCACTAGTAAATTTTGACTCTGTTTTTTGGGTAAATTTCACCTAGACAACATCATCTTTCTACAGCATAATTACAAAATGCTAGATGGAAGAATATATACAGATAGTAAACTGCTAAACACCATTATATGTGTAGGTGAGTGTAGCTAAGCAAAAATAGCACAAGGTCTTCTTGTAGAAAACCAGATAAAGTAATGGAAACAGGAAATAAAGACTACTCTTTAAGGATCAAGACTACAGAGTAACACTGCAAATGAATACTTCAGTTTCATACTTGCTATAAGTTCGAAGTTTTAACAGAAAGAACAAACTTGCAAGATGAACAGAGTGTAATTGGTAATGTTTTATTTCCTTACACATCTATAGATTATTGAAAACAGCAACCTTCTGTTTAAATAAACAATCATATGCATTGTTATAGATGTTCAATCTACTCATGTAAAAGTCATGTGAATGATAACCTAGCAGACATCTGTGTATTTGAAGAAGTAAAGTTTTCATAACATGAAAATAGACCTTAATTTCTAGAACAAATGAATTCTAAACAGAACTTCAACGTCCACTAGTGCTAGAAACTGAGCAAAAAAGTAAGGACGAATTGTCAAACTAACAGCTAGGCTCCCAAGTAAATGTACAACTCAGTAAAACTTTGGACTCATCCTTAAGTTTCGGGTTGCAACAACAGTAGAAAAGGTTATAAACATGTATTCATGAATAGCAATGAAACAGCAGGATCAAAAGATCTTCAACCGGGATTTAAAAAAAAAAAAAAAAATGATATTGCTGAACAATTAACTGTGATTTGTAGGTAACCATTTTAATTAGCTTTGTTACCTGGCTAATGGGGAGTTACAATCTTTAAAAAGAGATCCAAGGGAACTCACAAAACTACAGAGAACTAATTCACTTTCATGTTGATTAAATCTTTTAAATACTAGAAAATGGTCACATTAACAAATATATGGATAAACATGATGCAATAGGGAACATTTAATGTTGTTTTTGTAAAGGGGAGCCATATTTCACATTTATTTATTGTATGAAGAAATCACTTGAGTACATACACAAATTTGATATTGGTTAGTACAGTATGCATACATTTACAAAACTGTTGAAAAACTCCCTCATCAAGGCTGTTAGAGAGACTAAGCTGCCACTCTCTCCCAGATTACAGGGAAGATACTTTCATGAATTCACTACTGTGCAAAAGAGGAAAACCAAAAGACTGGTGATAACAAAAATACAATCAGTGTGTTGTGAAGTCCCTGGTGTTGCACATATTTTTTACTGTGCATTGTTCCACTATAAAATTACAGAAGAGTAAAACTCATTGCTCTACAGAGCTGTGGTGATAAGAATTAAAAATGGTACTGACAAGCATAACTTTAACAACAAACCATAGTGAATGGCTGCTACACAAGGGGAGATTTTATAAGCAAGATTATTCAAATTTGGAAAAGGGGTGACTAAGGGTGGTATAACTGAAATACATGAAGTAATGAATGGCAGGGAGAAAGTAATTTAGGAGCTGTTACTCACAATTCATAGCAAGAAAGCCAGCAAGGACCCAAGTAAATTATCAGGCAGAAGTGTAAATTGCCTTTCATATAATACATAATTAAAATGTGTAACTCATTGTTGCAGGATGTTTTGGATGCCAAAATATAAATCAGGTCAAAAAGCAATTAGCTGAATGAATGGAAGAAAGTTCCATTAAGGGCTATTAAATACAACAGTGTGGGTACAACCCTAAAACCTCATATTGCCAAAAGGAGTCTTCACTGAGAAGTGCCCAATTATGCTTTTTCTTTACCTATACACCCCTACAAAAGTCCAGTCCTGATCAGTATTGGGGATGAGACTCTGGGCACGACAGACCTTTCTTCTGACCTAGCACGGATAGTCTTGTCATAATCCCTCTTACTTAACCCTGAGGAGGATTCAGGGCTGTGAATGCAAAAAAAGGTATATGCAATGCAGTCCCACGAGAGGACAAGGGCTTTGCCTGCAACTGTTGTTGCATGATAAAATAAATAGAAAAGGCAGTACAAGTTAAGGATATTTTGTTCAGACCTTTCTATGACCCTATCCTGTGCACAATACAGATATAATTTGCTCAAATCCTAGAATAGCTTTCAACTTCTATAATATTCAATTAAAATTTTCAATAAATTTTAAGCACAATGAAATAAATTAGAGGTCAAGGCTCTTTTTATGGTGGCATACCTCTACATGCTTCATTCCAATTGGGAAATCAAGCATGTTACAGAAATACTCCAAGGAAAGGTATCGTTCTATTTTTCATACCATGTTTCTCTACTCAGATGTGACACCTCCAGGCCAAAACCAGTGACTCTAACTAGAATATTATAATTTTTAAATTGGAAAAGACTGTTCAGATCATTGAGTCCAGCTGTTAAGCTGGCACTGCCATGTCCACATCTAAACCATGTCCCAAAGTGCCACACCTACAAGTCTTTTAAATATGTCCAGGGATGGTGACTCAACCAATTCCCTGGGCAGCCTCTTCCAATGCTTTACAATCCTTTTGGTGAAGATTTTTTTCCTCATAACTAATCTAAATCTCCACTGGTGCTATTGGGTCTACTTCTTGTCCTGACACTTGTTTCTTGGGAGAAGAGACTGGCAGTCACTTTGCTACAACCTCCTTTCAGGTAGTTCTAGAAAGCAATAAGGTCTCCCCCAAGCCTCCTTTTCTCCGGGCTAAATAACCCCACTTCCATCAGCTGCTCCTCACAAGTCTTGTGCTCTAGACCCTTCACCAGCTTCATTGTCGCTGTCTGGACATGCTCTAGCACCTCAGTGTTGTTCTTGAAGTGAGGGGCCCAAACCTGAACGCAGTATTTGAGGTGCAGCTTCATCGGTGCGAAGTACAGGGGGACACTTCCCTTGTCCTGCTGGCCACCTGGCTAGTTCAGATACAAGCCAGGATGTCAATGGCCTTCTTGGACACCTGGGCACACTGCTGGCTCATATTCAGCTGGCTGTCAACAGTCAACACCCTCAGGTCTTTTTCTGCCAGGCATCTTTCCAGCCACTCTTCCCCAAGCCTGTAGCTTTGCATGGGGTTGTTGTGACCCAAGTGCAGGACCCGGCACTGAGCCTTGTTGAACCTCATACAACTGACCTCAGCCCATTGGTCCAACTTGTCCAGATCCCTCTGCAGAGCCTTTCTACCATCAAGCAGATCAACACACCCATACACCCTGCTTGGCATCGTCTGCAAACTTACCAAGCACACACTTGATCCCCTCATTCCAGATCATTGATAAATATATTAAACAGAACTGGTCCCAATGCTGAGCCCTGGCAAACACCACCTGTGACCAGTCAGCAGCCTGATGTAACTCCATTCACCACCACTCTTTAGGCTCAGCCACCCAGCCAGCTTTTCAGCCAGCAAACAGTGCACCTGCCCAAGCCATGAGCAGCTGGTTTCCACAGAATGCTATGGCAAACGGTGTCATGAGCTTTGCTAAAAATTATGTAGGTGCCATTCACAGCCTTTCCTTCATGCACTCAGTGGATCACTCTGTCATAGAAGGAGATCAGGTTCATCAAGCAGGACCTGCCTTTCATAAGCCCGCGCTGACTGGGCCTGACCACCTCGTCCCGCACATGCTGCATGGTGGCACTCAGTGTGATCTGCTCCATCACCTTCCCTGGCACTGAGGTCCGGCTGACAGGCCGGCAGTTCCCTGGATTCTCCTTCCTCTCCTTCTTGTGGGTGGGCAACACATTTGCTGACTTCCAGACAACTGGGGCCTCTCTGCTTAGCCAGGACTGCTGATAAGTGATTGGAAGTGGCTTGGAGAGCACTTCTGCCAGCTCCTTCTGTACCCTCAGTCACAGTTGGGACAGTCCCAACAGGTCCCATAGGCTTGTGTGTGTCTAAGTGCTCTAGCAGTTCATTAACCAATTCCCCTTCAAATTGTGGGAGCTTCATTCTGCTCCCTGTCCCTGTCTTTGAGGTCAGGGGACTGGTATATGGAGAACAACTGGTATTCCTGTTAAAGACTGAGACAAAGGCAGTATTAAGTACCTGAGCTTTTCCTCACCCTTTGTAACTATATTTCCATACCCCCCATCCCCACATCCAATAAAGTATGGAAAGTCTCCTTAGCCCTCCTTAGCTAATGTTTTTATACTAATATTTCTTTATTGTCTTTTATGAAAATAGCCAGATTAAGTTCTAGTCAGACTTTGGCCCTTCAAATTTTCTCCCTCTAAAAACTCAGGACACTCTTGTAGGCCTCCTGAGTTGCCTGCCACTCCTTTCAAACATCATAAACTCTTATTTTTTTCCTGAGTCCCAGCCAAAGTTCTCTGTTCAGCCAGGTGGTCATCTTCCCCACCGGCTTGTTTTTCAGCACGAGGATGTTCTGCTCCTGCACCTTTAAGATTTCTTTCTTGAAGAGCCTTCCTGAGCTCCTTTGCCCTTCAGCACTATCACTTAAGGGCCTCTGTCAACCGTCATCCAAACAGGTAAAAGTCTGCTCTCCTGAAATCCAAGGTAACAGTTCTGCTTACGCCCCCCACTCCTTAATTTTTTAAGAACTGAAAAATATTGTTTCATGCTCACTATGCTCAGGATCGCCTCCAGCCGTCACATCACTCACAAGTCCTTCTCTGTTCTTAAATGACAGGTCCAGCAGTGTGCCTTCCCTCGTTGGCTCATTCACTACCTGTGTCAGGAATTCATCTTCCACACACTCCAGGAAGCTCCTAGACTGTTTCTTCTTGGCTGTATTGTATTTCCAGCAGATATCTGGTAAGCTGAAATAGGAGTAAAGGCATCCTTTTTTTTTTATTTTTTTTTGGGGGGGGGGGGGAGGGGGAGACCTTTCTTTTTCTATGTTATTTTATTTCCATTTCAAAGAAAGGTCTTTGAATAGTTTCCTTGTAATCACATATTTTTAAGGGTTACAGCTAGCATTGAGAAAATGAAGCTTTGGAGTAGTTTTCTCATTATGTTTTCTTTCCGTTTTCAACACTGTGCAGAAAGAAACCCTTCTCTTTCCGTCATTTCTTTAATGACCTTTGTCACTAGTCTTCAAACTGAGCTGAAGACTTTCTGTGAGGGTTTCTGTCATTCTTGCACAGAAGCCTCTGATGTAAACACTAAGGAGAAGCTTTAATTGATATGCTTAAAATAATTAGAAAGCAACAGAGCTCAGCAGGGCTGTTTAGGACTAAAGGCTAACAAGGAACCAAATCCCCAGACAACGATGTGATCATTAGGAAAACTCAGAGATAAAACATGACATTTTGGAGAGCTAGAATTTGTGATTCAAAGTATTTCAAAGAAAATAAAGAAAAAAATGCAGAAATAGTGCTATGAAAATAAAGCAGAGTTTTTGCGTCTGTAAGCATATATGTCCTCTATATAAAGTATATTTTTATATTGCTTATGGCTGTGACAGTCTTTATAGATACAGTTATTTGAGACATTCTTGTGAAGTTCTTACAGGCAGTATTTAAAGATCAATACTCTGTTTTTCTAATGCATGTGTTTTGTATTTTGTTTTTTTTTTTTTTTAAATGCAGAGATGTATTTCCATTTACTCATCGTGACAAAATAATAGTAAATTACTCAGATGATAAGATAAAAGTAGTAGGGGCAAGTTTGCTAACTCTTTGGAATAGCTGAAAACTCATTTAGGGTAAAGACCATGTGTAAGTTGTTCATGACTCATCTCCTTAGAATGAATATTACTACAGTAAGTCCAGTTTATGTCACTCACGTTATGAAAGAGGATAAGGACTTCTTTCCCTTCAGCCTTCCAAATTATACCTAAAATGTGTTGTCTGCTCCAGAATTTAGAATAAGTAGAACTCAATTTGCAAAAAAAATAATTTGAGTTTTAGGAAGGACATGTGTGTATTAAACAGTGAGCTGACTATCTGCAACTATAGCTTGTTTGTCTTGCTTGAATGTAGTAGTTTTCATTATTTCCTGATCCTAGATAGAAACAAATGAATTCTGCAGTCTGTGTTTCTTGCCATTTTACTACATATTCTCTGTACTAGGTCACAAATAGCTTTATATTCAGTATCCCACTGTTAATTAAAGAGCAATGTATTTCCAATGTAGTAAATTGCTAATGAGTCTCACTAAAGTCTTAAGATAACAATGATTACATGTCCATGACTAGAAGACAGTCTTCATTGGTTTTTGTAGATTTCTCATAAACACAAGGACTGTACCAATACACTGTACCATTAGCTGTACTGTGTATCATGACTCTCCAATGAATGCATGTGGATGACAATGACATGTTCCTGTGGCACAGCTGTGGTGGGCAAGAAGGATCCAGCACCCAGATTGCTGCATACCAGCTGTGGAGCCAGGGCAGAGGCAAAGCAGAGCTTGTGGGTGAGGGTGTGAGGAGAAGTAAACCTCGGACATAGGGAAAGGAGTAGGCTGTCTGATTTCCATGTAACAATGTTTAACTGATGCTGGAACTCATATTCCTATAATGAATAATGGTGTATCTTCCTTAGTAACATTCTCCTTTGTTTAGTGAAAGATAGTACAAGCACTTTCTTCTCTCATCTGCTTTTTGCAGCAGCAGCAGAGGTAGCCTTGACTAACCCATACTTTTAAGGATGTGCTTTCTGATTTTCTAAAACTCTTCACAAAGTTAGAATTCAGTAACCTGGTATTGTAAAATGGGTGACATAAGACTTAATGTGATTTTCACAAGTATCAAACTATATTATTGTGTTACTCTATAGAACAGGGAACAAAAGAAAATTTTTAAGATTTAAAAATTTAAGAACTTGAGTATCACCCAACTAACTCCATGATAAGAAAAAAACAAACATTAATTATTTATTTGTTAAGTAGAAAAGTATTACTATTACTACTGCTATTACTACTACTACAATTATTATTTGTGTGAATCAGATATTCATAAGAAGATGAGAGGACAGAGATACATAAAGTTTTGGAGGTGAAAAGAGAAAAAATTTGAGTCTTTGAAATATATATAAAAACAGACATTGAGTGAAGTCTGTGGATGAGGATGTGGGGAACCTGTAGAAATACATACATCTTAAATCTAGCCCATATAAGGTTGAAATAAAAATAAAAAGTGAAAAAAAAAAAAAACAACTTGGAAAGAAAAAAGCTGCTCTTAGAATTTATTTGGAAAAAGCAAATAGAAGTGTCCTGGTAAAATGTGTGATTTCTCATTTTGTTAGAAATATTTTTTTACAGTCTAAGAGGGTTATTGAGAGAACAATTGCAGAACAGAATCTCAACAAGTAAGATACAAAACACTTAGAGGACAACAAGGAGATGAGTAGTATCTTACATGGAGCAGTATCTGACATGAGAAGTATCTGACAGGTCAACAAATGACATAAAACAATGGAAATTTTTCAAAAAGGTAAGAGACTTTGCAGATAAGGGAAGCAGTAGATGTCATACTGTCTTGATCTTAAGCCAAACAATACTATCTTCTATTATATCTTTCTAAATAAGTAAGAAGAAACTCCTTTGTATGCCTTTGAGGAGCACAACCCTGACAGAGTGGTCACATTTAGTAGTTCATAGCTAGAAAGGAAGGAGGTACTGGACGGGATATCAGAGGGATCTGTCCTGCCTTCAGTTCTGCTTGGTGTTTTATCAGCTGGGACGATGGAGTGGAAAACCTGCTTATTAAATTGGTAGGATGGATTTTAAGGATGCTGGGAGAACAGAACAGGTATTCAAAATGATCTTAATTCAGAGGAATTAATGTTAAATAGCTGGATGAAATCCAAGAAGGTCAACACTCAGAAACAATGAAGTGCACAAATGCAGACTTGTGGGAAACTTTTTGTAAGTTTCATAAAAAGGATTAAAGAATCATGATGAATGTAATCAATCTTGTAGTTGGAAAACACAGAGGCAATTCTGCAAGGCAGGTGTGGTAATCCTCCTGTTCTCCATTCCCACAAGATTTCAGAGCAATATCATATCCATTTTTTGTCACTATGCGTTGAGAGATGTGGTTCAGCTGGAGGCAGTCCAGAGTAGGACACTGAAAAAATTAAGTAGTTGAAAAATCAAGTCCTATTAAGAAGCACGGCGTACCTCTGGTCAAAGAGGGGAATCCCTAAGAGAAAGGATGAAGGAGGAATAAGTCTTCTGGTACTTAAAGATACATAAAGGTATCTACCTAAAGGGCTGCTGCAAACAGAAAAGAACGTGCCTATTTTCAATGCCCACATTGCTACAAGAATAGTGAAATATTGGAATACAGTGATGGGAAGGTTACTGTGCTTTCCTTCACTAAGGGATGCAACCAGGGCAGGGCATACAAAACTTTGTAAGGAATAACAGATATCATAACCCCTGCTTTTGAACATGGATGTGGCCTTTTCAAGATCTTCTAACCTGTATTGCAGTATAGGCTGCTGAATTTTACTAGTTAATTGCACCTATTCTGTAGTCACTTTCTGCAGTAAGGTATGTGTGTATTTTGAGGGAGTACATCAAAGGAGGGAGATATTTATATGAAGACAGGATTACAGGATGGAGCTTTTGCAGTGTGATACCAGCTGTAGAAGAGGCATCAGCAACAAATGTTTCATGCACATTGAAGGCTATGGTGTCACCACACTGTTTTGCAAAGTCTTTGTACTATGTTGAATGGAAAAATAAAAGGAAAAATTACCCAAATCAGTGTTAGCACCTACAGCCTATATCCACAGAGACAGCAGGTGGAACTTGCTATCTGGCAGTGTTTTCTGAATCTTAGTGTATTTGTTTATTTGTCTCAGCTGTCTGGTAAGGAAGCAGGTTGTAATAAATAGGACATGATGTGAAAGGCTTTTGTATAAATGACTTAGGAAAGACAAGGTGCTTTCTATGTTTCTTTTTTTTTGTTTGTTTGGTTGGGTTTTTTTTGTTTATCTGCCTATTTTCACCATCTTAAATTTACCTTTTTATTCAATACCTCATAAAAAATTTCTAAGTGTTCTTTCTTCTTATCAGGAGCTAATAGTATCCTCCTATGTATAAACTATTCTCATAAATATGTATGCTGTCTTTTTAGCAGCCTAATTTAATTGAATAAGACAGTAGAAATCTGCTGGCATTGTTAATGACTCATTTTCTTTTAAGAGAGGAGGTGTTTGAAGTTGACTTAAATATAATAATTTCAACATAAAATGGTATGAGCAGCACTGAGCATAATATTTTGGAGTGTCCTGAAGAGGCTTCCATTGTAATATTAATCACTTTTTTTTTCTTTTTTTCTTTCCCAATTAACTTGTTCTTTGAAAGGTTTTTTTCATTTCTTTCCAGTATATTGGATTACAAAGTGATTTCTAGAAAATATTCCTGTATCACTTTATGATAGAAAAGCATATTTTACTGTAACTTTTACTTGATGATGATGTGTGGTATTATCACCTATAAGTGCCAAATATATATTGTTATAATACAATAATTGCAAATTGTGGTCTGGAATCCTTAAAGTCAGAACAAGGTCCCATTTTGATAAGTTGGCATGTACTTCAAATGTGGAGGTATTTCCTTCTGTTTGACTGCAGAGGAATCCTAAAGTGACCAAGCTCTGACCTTAAGTGTTTTTGTCGGGTGTTTATATCAAATGGAATTAATCCCTCCTCTCCTCTTTCCCCTGTCCCCTTTCCCCTGTCTCCTTTCCTTTCCCCTTTATATATATATATATATATATATATATATATAAATGTTAAGAAACAAAACTTAATGGAAGTAAAGGTGAAAGCAAAGAGAAATGTGAAGGTTAAACATACCTTTTGTTTAATTGTTGCTGATGACACCTAAAGTATATGTTCTTTTTTACTAGTATACAAAGAAATTCTAACATTTTTCTGTTTAGACACTGCAACAGGATAGAACAGCAGCTAAAAAAGATGCAATAGAACATCTGGCTGACTGTGTTTGCTGAATCTAACCTAATTTCTCTTCTGCTTGTCCAACTGCCCTCTATTTTGCAGGTTTTCTTCTTTCTACACTCAACCCCCCCACCTTCCCCCTTGCTGTCTATTCTTTGCACCTAAGGTTTACTCATGCATCAGCTTTTCTTGGTATCTGAAGAGAATCATCCAGAGGAAAGGAACTCCACTGCCCTAACAAAACCTCTGAAAACATGGTCCACACACACAAGCAGGAAAACAGATGAGTCATGAATTGCACTCTGAAGACCTCTAGTTGACATAATCTTTTATGGCAAATAGATGGAAGTAAGAGATGTTTTCTATCTTTAAAATATTTGTGCTTTGTTTTTCAATGTCAGTATACTGGCTCCTGAGTATTGGTAATAAATTCCCACAAGAAATCTAAAGAAAATAAATACCAGACAGAACATGATGACTTACTGCTGTGGTCAGGCTTACAGAGAAAGGAAGATGTATACCAGCTAAGAAACAAGACCTGTAGATGATTTGTGTTTCACTGACAATTGGACTGATCTCTTTGAAGAGAGATGACTGACTTCTGAGTTAATGTAGAGCTATTTATACAGGCACAGTGTCAACTTCCTAGGTCCAGAATGGCAATGTCTTTACAAGGCTTATGATGCAGGTGAGTTGTGGAAAGCTGTTGTTCATTGTAACATTTTCTATCTTCTAGGTCCAAGATATAGTGAAATTGAGTTATGTGACTGAATATGAAATTTATTATATTAATACTAATTTTCTTGAAGTGACTATACACAAATGCCTGAAGTGTAAGGATAATAATAAACTAGAATGACCTAATTATTATAACTCAAAGGTCATGAGGTAATACTCACAGCTGCAATGTCAATGTAGATGGCTGCAATTCATAGGGCAAGAACAGATTAAAAGGAGACAGGCGGTTACTGCTCTTGAGTTTTAACTTTGACAGTAAAATACATATTGGCTAAATATTTTGGTTACATGTTAACGAAAATTAGCAGTTGCTGTGATTTGTGCCTTACGTTTTCTAAGATAGAAAAGAATAGCAATCACAGAGCACCTTCAGATGTTCAAATGAAGTCAGATTACTGTGGGAAGACTCAGATCTTTGACCATATGTGGGTAGCAGACATGTATAACAATCCCAGTCTTATAATGAGCCAGATAGCTTCCCTAATTCTTTATCTGATGACTTGGTAGTCAAAGAAAGTGAAAATCTCATCTAAAGGCAGAACTGAGCTAATAATGAGGAGCAATAGGTTTAAGCGAAGAAGAAACAGCTGCTGCTTGTCTGTCTGTGTACTCAATGATAGATGATAATCTCAGTTCACCTGGCTGCATAGAATTTTGTAGGTACAATGTACAAAATTAATGTGATATGAAGCTGGTGTATCCTGCCTGTGGGGGGTATTTTGTATTTTTATTTATCTCATGTCTGAAGCTGATGCTAGTAATGCAACGACAGCTAATGCTAGTAATACAACAGCAGGACACCACCCAGCTGTGTGTCCCTTCCTTTAGGAAGTGGAAGCTCTACTACTAATACCATCCTTTCCTGACTAGAGTTTGCTTTGTAGGCATACTCTTGCCCCATTTCCACATTTAAGCCTAGTAACTCAGGAGATAACACATTTTATATCTCATTTTAGATGAGAAAATATTTTTTAAAATGTTTGAGAAACTGAGAGCTGGAAGTGCCTGTAATATTTAGACATTCATTGCCATAAATAACATATTTTGAGAGTGCTTTAATGACCAATGCAAACACTGTCATTAATGTACTAGAACAGAATTAATATAATGGTGAAATTTGTCTTGCTGTCCCTAGTGGAGAAATGCTATGACCACCAGTTAGGATACTGTCAGAAAATATTAGAAGACAATTAATCTTGGAGAAATGTGAGCCAATCAGCTACTCAGTGGAAATGAGGTCAGCATCACTCAGAGAAACATAGTTGTATACCAGGCAGCAAATTAAATATTTGCATCCATCTTAACTTCCAGCCATACCATGTTTTAGACTTTGCATTCATTAGGACAAAAACTGGAAAGGTATCTCCTTTCCTCAGCTGAAAACAATGGAAAAGAATATTATATTGAATTCTGGATGTTAAATATCTCATGTTATGACCCAGTTTACTACCCCTATTTACCAAACTCTTTCCTACTATCAAAATCAAATTGGGCAAATATTCTAGCTAACAGAAAAGAGTCCACGTCTTCCTGGTTTAGGACTAAACTAAAACTAAACCGGGAGGACATGAGCAGAGGATGTTCTTAACTGAGATGAACTGAATGCCTTATAGTACCGTAACGGTTTCTTCTGCTAGGTTGCTGATCTAGACAGAACTGAAGGATACAAACTCTTCCAAACCTTTCGAAAGGGTTGGAAGAAAGTTATCAACAAACTAGTTTCTTCCTTGCTTTATTAATTAATGTAAAACATTAAAATAAAATGAAAGCAAACAAGTAAAAAAAACATCTAGCACTTTCAAAGTTAGTGCTGCATATGTTTCAACAGCAAAGCAGACTATTCCTCAGACCAGTTGTATTTCAAGGAAACCAGTCTTCCTTTCCCATGCCCAAACCTATGTGACTGTGTAACTAAAAAAAGAGCAAAAGGAATTTCTCCATAGTGCAAATCAGCTGAAAGCTGTGCCTTCAGGTATTCTGATATGTATTCTGGTCCATATGTGTGCTATGTGTACACATACGCACTTCAGAATATTTATACACAGATGTATATGTCCTTTGTAATGGTCTTCACAGTGTTTCTGGGTAAAATCTTAGAGCATGACTATTTCCTTAAATTTCTCTAGATCACCTCTAAAGAAACAAAGAAAACAAACAAACCTGAAGTCTTTTTTGGTTGGCCACCATGTGCCAGCTAAGCTGCTTTATCACTCTCCCTCCTCAACAGGATAGGGGTAGAAATTACTATAACAAGCTGATGGGTTGAGATAAGGACAGGAAGATCACTTACCAAGTGTTGCCACAGGCAAAACAGACTTGACTTCAGGTAATAAATTTAATTTATTGCCAGAGTAGGATAATGATAAATAAGAAAAAAATCAAGAACCACCTTCCCCCCACCCCTCCCTTCTTCATAGACTCAACTTCACTCCCAACTCTTCTACCTTCTTACCCCCCGAGCGGCACAGTGGGATGAGGAAAAGGGGTTGAGGTCACTTCATTATATGCCTCTGCCACAATTTCCTCCTCACACTCTTCCCCTGCTCCAGCTTGGGGTCCCACCCATAACTGACTGTTATTCACTTCTTCTTCAATGTGAGTCCTTCCCACAGGCTGCATTTCTTCATGAACTGCTCCAGCATGGGCCCATTCCACGGTGTGCAGACCTTCAGGAATGGGTTGCTCTAGCATGGGTCCCCCATGAGGTCACAGGTCCTGCCAGAAAACCTACTCTGGCATGGGTTCCTCTCCACAGACCACATCTCCTGCCAGGAGCCTGCTCCAGTGTGGGCTTTCCATGGGGCCACAGCCTCCTTTAGGCATCTACCTGCTCTGGCGTGGGGTCCTCCATAGGCTGCAGCTGGATATCTGCTCCACCATGGCCCTCCATGGGCTGTAGGGGGACAGCCTGCCTCACTGTGGTCCTCACCATAGGCTGCAGAGGAATCTCTACAGCACCTCCTCCCTCTTCTTCTGCACTGGCCTAGGTGTCTGCAGAGCTGTTTCTGTCACATATTCTCACTCTTCTCTCCCAGCTATTGTTGTGCAGCGTTTTGTTATCCTTTAAATATCTTAAATCACAACATTGCTGATGGGGTCGGCTTTCACCAGTGGCAGAACTGTCTTGGAGCTGGCTGGAACTGGTTCTGTCAGACCTGGGTGGCAGCTTCTGGTATCTTCTCACAGAAGCCACCCCTTTAGCACCTCCACTACCAAAAGCTTGCCATGTAAACCCAACAAAGTGGATAAATCAAGAAGGACCTTTATTTAGGCTATAAAATGCAACCAGCTCTGTCATGATAAAATTAGCATATAGTATATTTTCAGACCATATAGTAAATGCATGTTTCAAGTCTCTCAAGTGTCTTACTGCCATAATGTTATGAGATTTCCAGTATATGTTGTTTACACCTGTTACAACTGTGTTAATAAAGATTCTTTCAGCACACTGGAATGTGTAAAACTAACCCAAAACTTAAAAATATGTGGGAAGGTAATTTAGTAAAGTGACTGCAAAAAAGAAGCTGTGACTCCATTAATGAAACCAATAAAGAAGGTGAAGATTCATATGTGCAATGCAAAAGATACCAAAACACTTTTATAAAGAAGAGCAAGTTACCTTCACCACCTATAAAACACTGAAAGATTGAAGGATTCTGAGGAAAAAAGGAAAAAAAACTCTTACCAGATGATGTGGTTAAGTCTTAATAACATCACCTAAATTCAAGTTATATTAATAAGCTGCTACACTAGGGAAGAAAAAATATGTTAAGAAGTAAACTCTCCTACACAATTTTCTAGTCATAATCCCCCCAATTCATTCTACAGATTGAATAATGCAATATGAAATGTAGTGACTAATAGAGATTATATAACAATAGAAGAGGCACTTGTAGAGTATCAGTCTAAGTAATGTGGTTACTAGCTCATCTAAATTTAGCTATAATTAGAACACTGAGGTGAATGTGATTTAAAAATGATACATGGGGAAAATAGAAAGATTTTTTTTTAAACTGAATTTATAGGTTATACAATCCTAGAAGGGATAGGGGCTCCTGAATGTGCATAGTATTTCCAGTGTTTTACCAAGGAACAATTAAAAATTATAAGTTTGCTGTGTCTTTCTTTAAAAATATCTCATTACTGCACTAACTAGCCTATGCAAAAATGTATCTTTGTATAGAGAAATGTTTTTCTTTCTATTTTTAAACAAGTCTGTGGAAAGAACTACAGTATTTTAAACCATTTGGACTCCTAATTGCTGATATATAATGGCACTTAGTAAATGATTTAGAGAAAACATGGTGTTGATTAAAAGCATATATTTCCCTATGACAAGAAAAACAGAATATTTTGGAAAAAGCAATACTTGGAAAATTACAGCTGGCAAATTATGAGCCTATTCCAACTCTCATTAAACTAAATGGCCATGGATTGGGCCCAGAATGAAGCTAATCAAAACGAAAGCAAAGTTGATTACAAAGGACTATAATGACATTTTGATATTAATTTGGTGGGACATTGTAGACAATTAGACAATAACACTCTGGACAAAATTAAAAATGTTACAGATTTTGAATATGTGATTTTGAGACTCAGAGCTATAGAAACCTGATTTATATTCCTTGCAGACTAGACCGCACTGAAATACATTCTCCTTTATTGTCTGTACAACCCCTTGAATATTTGCTGCAGCAGAAAATGCCTTTTTCCATAAAAAGCAAATATAATGGTTTTCTGTTATTACTGTGGGTTTTGTTTTCTTTTGGCTAAGCCACCTAAGAGGTTCAAGTTAGCAGTACTTGACATTTCCAACCAAGATTTAATTACATTTAACAGAGCAGTTCTTTCTGTTGGTGAAATCCCAGGTTTTGTGGGAAGAGTATGATGTACATATCTAGCATGAAGCTGATGTATCCATTTCTCTGTCCCTGTGGTTCCCCTGCACAGGCCTGTCCTCTTAAGGTAACTACAGCCTGCTATATGGCTGATACTCTATATGGCAGACAGGGACATACTTGAAGGCCAGCCTTATGACTGGATTTTCTAGTTGTGCCTCTTTTTGACTGTTCCTTTTACAGCAGCAAAAAGAAGTTCTGTGAGAGACTTTAAAGCCAGTTGCATGCTCTCAGTTCCGTCTTCCACGAGTTTGACTGGTGAACTAACAGCTGCGCTGATTTACACTCAGGTGCCACGTGGCAAAGCAACCATGTCAGTGGAAAAAGTAGATTATGATTAGTTGTAAACATTATCGAGGTATAAAAACTGCATCTCATTGCTTGAAGCTGTATTAAATAGGGGATTAAATGTATAGCTAATATGTGCCTAATGCACAAAATAGCTAGGGAATTTGGGAGAATGTGAATTGTGTGTGGTAAGGCAACAGAAACAAGGTCTGGGATTTGGTTTTGCTTCTTCATGTAAAACATTCCATTCTCCTTTACCTCTTTTATTTAGCTCATCCAAGCAAGAATGAAGTTCGTCCTTGCTCCAGCATAAAAATAAATGTCAGCTGATACAATTAAAATAAAACTTAAAAGAGAAAATACCAATCTGAAAAGTTTTATTCCCTTCTGAGATCTGGGAGCAACAATCTGAACTTCCACCTGAGTAGAAGTTCCACCTCTTCAAAGACATCGGCGTCTTACAGGCTGTCCATTTTAGCCCTTCAGTTTTCTTAGGCCAGAAAAGACTTAACGGTTTTGGAAGACATTAGGACAGGCTGGGCCATAAACAAGCAGTCTTTTGGACAAGATACATAAAGTTGAGGCTTCATGATGAAAAGAAGTTGAAACTATGGTTATTTCTATCAGTCACAGATGGTTTTGAGTTAGACTAATTAAAAGAGAATCATTTGAAATTGTGACTGTACAGGAATATACTTTGTCACTAACAGGTAAACATGAAATAGAAGGGTGACAGGGTAGATGTTTTCTCAGAATACTTCAAGCTCTTGACAATTCCTATGAAATTAATTGGAAGCAGGTAAGACACCCTCCAAAGGAAACACCTTGATTCAGCAAAACAAGTTAAGCACATATTTACAGGAAAGCAGAGATGTCATTCCAACCTCATTCAATAAAACAGGCAAACTCTCACTTCTATATGTGTTCTCTGCATGCTGATTGTGTATCTTAAATCGTAGCTAGGAAATGATTCAAGCAACAAACTTTAACAGAGAAAAACTCCTTTAAGCTAGAAAAGAATTTTTGGAGATTTGTGAAATTTCTTTCTAGATATAGCTACCAAGCAAAATATAGAATGTCTGTGCTCAGACAGGATATCAGGTGAGGAATTTTTTTAATTTTTTGGGGGGGCTGGGGTAGGGGATGGAGTGGTCATTGTAGATTACAACTTAAACAAATGAAAATTCCACTGAAAAGAACTATATAAAATCTGTGGAAGAACTACAGTTTAATGAGTTTACAATAGTTTACTGAGTTCAGTAAAAAAATCGAAATTATTTTCATGACACTTTCAAAAAGGAATTTCTTTAATTTGATGAGAACATTTGATCCTATAAAGCTTTACTTAATTAGTATAATAAAACATATAATCTACTTTTTTTATCATTTAATGAACTAACATGCTTATTACCATTTTTATTACAAGTGTTTATTGATTTCTTCATAAAAGCAGCCTACTGCAAATTCCTTGCATGTTAATTTATTGTATCAAATTCACCTAGAAATTTTCCATTTTACACTTCCAATTGCATGTAACCACTTGTGCTTCCAATATTAATGAACATGTGAGCATAAGCAGTTGCCGTTTAAGTTGTTCCTACAAATAAATCACTTGAGGTCACATGAACTGAGACCATGATCAGAGATAAAGCAAGTAAATCGCGAATATTGCATAGCAAAACTTAATGTGCTTTAACCACATAGTAAATGTACAATGTACCTACTGCAACTTTCTAATGTTGTGTACTTTCCCATAGATTGTATTCCTACAGCACTGTTTTGAAGCAGGAGGCTATAACCAATTTTATATAGCATCCTATGTGCCTAAAAACATATTGCACAGACCACAGTGTTAAATATATCATGTCACCATATGTGAATAACTCTCTATGGTTCTAAAACATACAAGACAAAACAGGGAATCTTGGTAACCAGCTTGGTCCACTGAACAAACACTGATTGTCATTGAAGTATTTCAAGGTTACTCTTCAAACTATTCTGGAAAAGTGACTAAATGCCTACAGTAGAATATTATTCAACTCCCTCTCCCTTGTGAAGGAGTTTTGTCTTTTGTGTAATACTTCAGTCATGATTATAGACAGATTGGTTTTGCAAGCAGCATGGAAAAGGCAGAGCATGCTTTTCATTTGAAAATGGTAATAACGAGGAAAATGTTTGGAAAGGAGAATGCATTTTGGTAAGATGTACAAGTAAATTTAAAATTAACATTTTACCATTGCAAGTCCTTAGTGTTATCATTTGAACTCTCCTTCTAAGTTATAATACTCAGTTTTCTTGAAATGATTATTTTTTAAAAATGTTTTGCAGAGCAACTAATCCAGGTAAGTCAGCTTTCCCTGTTTGACTATTTAGAAATGTAATGTCCTATAACAGGAAAATAGAAGTGTAAATAAACTGTCTAAATTTGCGTGTAAATCAAAATCTTCTTTGTAAACCCAAGTTTTAAAAGGTTGCAAAAGGTCTCTGATTTGCAGTGAACACCAGATCAATAACTCAAAATGGAAAAGTTTTTATATAAAGTTCTGACATTAGAAAGGCCAAGACATGGAAAATTGTACATTTTTTTAAGCCATTTTTAAGATTTTGACTGTGCGTTCCTTTTTTTAATTTGGGGTAGAAATTAGAATCTTTTGAATTTTCTGTGAAATAAAATGTTTTCCTTGCCCAGGTCTTCTGTTAACTTGTCACAAGTAAAGTTTACCTAATAATTTATTTTTCTTTTGTTGGGCACCTGTGGGCACAGCCATCAGCACTTCTGCAGTGTGCCCTGGAAGTGCTGGGGTTCATGGAAGACCAAGGAGGCATATATACCTGGGCTGATTTGTGCTCTTAAATTCTAAGGATTTAGAAGAACAGTTTTAACCTCCCCTTCCAAAGCTCATAAATAGCAGCATCCAGAAGTTCAAGACTGCAGGCAGTTCAAACTGAACATTTAATTTTCAGATGCTTACAATTCTCTTCTCTGGTAAAGAATTGATTAACAAGTCATTTTATAAATTAAGACTTCCTTTGTTCTTTTAGGTTCAATTGACACGACAGTTATGTGCTTATTCATAGATGTTCTTGAATCTAGGGCTGACTGTTTCCTAAATGCCAGCTCCTCTTCTAACACTGCTATGTGTGAGTAAAGCCCACCTAAATATAATGACCCAGGCAGATATCTTAGTTAAATATATTTTCAGTGTATTCCAATTAGAATTCCCGAGCATTAGATGAGCATTAGGCATTTCACTGATGTCCAGAACTTTTAGCCTGAGGGAACTGTAGTAACTGTCTGCTAACTTTGTCCATTTTCTGGAGGCAGATGGGCTGTTTTTTCATCCTCTTGAGTGGTAAATGTAGTGTCTTTTCATTATTTCAGTTTATCTATTTGGAATGTAATCTACAGTTCCTTTCTGCCTAACCATTGTTACTACACAAACATTTGGTTTTGCTACAGCAGTACTTTTTTTCACCTTAACTGCTGCTACCATTAGCCTATGCAAAGCATTATGTCTTTCCATTCTGGGTAATTTTTGCTAATAGCTTCTTAAAAGATGCCTAATATGTAATGCTCATAGACTCACTTTTTACTGGACTGATTTGGATTTATACCAAGAATCTTCTGTTTCTAAAGCACTGTGACCTTTAATAAGCCAGATAAAGTTGTTTTTTAAAAGTGCTGCCCAAATATAAACATGGCTTTTCAAAAATCCATTGCTTAACATCTACCAAGTTTCTACCTGTATATAAAATGTGGAAGATGATACCTTTAGAAGTAGTAATTTGAGGATTAAGTACTGCATATAAAATGCTTTGATGATTAGGTATCACGTAAGCACAAAATACTATGTTATTTTGTAGCATTAATTTCAACTGTATGCATTTGCACGTGTATATGCCATTTTCTACACTCATTGTAGGAAAATATGTTTGCTGATATAAATGGAGACTTGAACTCCAGCTGGGTTGTTCCTGTATTTTAGCTGTTCAGCCATAGTTTCCCTCTACAATCATTCTCTATGAGCCTGTGGCAGTGAGGTGAGGGACTGTAGAGCAAGCAGAATTTTAATGGCTATTCAGAATTAAAGCTTAGTAACATCAAGCAGGCAGGAGCTGCGAGGTCAGCCACATTTCTAAAACAGAACTTGAAAAAGATAAATGCAAAAAGGTGGAATTTAAGCATAGATGTATGTGCTGCAATTTGGACATAATGCTGGAACTGCCATACAGCTCAGGAACTAAGATGTCCAGTTAACTACTGCTGCAAAAATGATTCAGGATTCAGTGTAAGCACCTAAAAAAGGAAGGGTTTTTGCATGTTTACCTGAAACATCTCTAAAGTATCCATCTCTTTGTACTTTGCTTAGTTGTAATGTGAGCTTTTTATATATGCTGTCTCACAAAACTTTGTGGTTGGGTTTTTTTTCCCTGTTCATGTATAGGCACGTTTATATGAAAATATGATTAGACTTAAGTTTCTGAAGCAGTTTATTTGTAAACTTCAAGTCCAGGTCAGAACAGTATCATATATTTACACTCCACTGTAGAGAAGGTGTGTGTGTTTTGCTGCCTGACATTTATTCCTTGCACTTTTGTAACCTTCTGTATGAGCTATGTTTTATGTTCAGGAACTTGTATTTATCATATTTATTTTTAACTTATTGGGAACTATCTCATAGTCCTTACATAGACCAATTTACACTCTAAGTTAAAGATACGCTCTAACTTAACACTTGTAAGGATTTCAGGAAATTTTAGGATAAAGAATGTCCTTGCAAGAGGACAGAAGCATCAAAGACATAATTCTTCAGTGTATATGGTAAAAGATGCTACAACGACAAAGGCTCTGAAAATACCATGGAGCAGTGCTGCCCTCTGGTTTGTGGCTTGTTCACAGTTTTCCAGGGCAGTGTTGCTGGCTATTGTTCTCCTTTAGTGGCAGCCCCTCTAGTCATCTCTTTCTAATCAAAATCTAATTGAACTTTAATTCATCCAGGTAGGTGTCATTAAAATAGATTGGATTAATCTCTTTAAATGTAAGGAAATGAAAATAAATTACAATATTGTTCTTTTTTATTAATAAAAACGATCTAGAGTAAGTTTGTGTGATGCAATTGCAGGTGAAACTAGCTACGGTATGCATCTATATATATGTGTGTATATATATATATACACACACACAATATATGTGCACATGCACATGCATATACACATGCCCATGCGCGCACACACACACACACACACACAGAGAATTGGATGCAATAAAGAATGAATTTTCCTGCAAATGGAAGCATCGGTCTAATGTATCAATAGGGAAAGCCAACAACTGAGAAGCGTTATTTGTTTGCTGGCTTCTGTATAACTTCTTTCTGAGTTACATCCATTGGTCATAAGAATGTAGGAATACTGGATGATGGAAAAGGTCCATTCAGCTCAGTATCCCATATCTGACATTGACATAAAGCAGATACTTGACTGAAGCAGTCATCTGATTATAGTTTCTCCAAGTCTCTCCTAGTGACTATTTCTGACTCAAGGACCTTTTAGGCTGGTATTTCCTCAGTTAATCCTTACGTAAAAGCTGTTGTGGCCACTTGATTATCCTTGTCTGCTTTCTCTGAACTTTTTCTGCTTTCTGTGATTTACTTCCTTTTTGAGATTTGGCTCTGAAAAAAGTTGCACCCAGAAATATTAATGCCTGATTATCTTTTCCTTTAAATGTTCGTTTGAGCTCTTTGTGTTAAATGAATTAACAGTATTGTGTGGCTTTAATGTTATTTAAACATTTTTTGAAAACCGATTAGAATGACTCTTTACCAACATAATAGTTGGTCCTGACTGCAATTATAAAATAGATGGAAGTAGTCAGAGCTGTTCCAGTCCTTGACAGTCCTTAAACAGTGCCATAACCCCAGCAGGGTTTTGGTACGCCCTACCACAAGTTACAGCAGGTCTTGACTAGCCAAAGCTGCTCAAAAGTGGGTTTAAAGTGAAACAGAAAGGCAAACTCTGTCCCACTGGATCTGTTTTTTGTTGCAACTCAGTTATATCCTGAAACAGTGCTTCTCCATTGCAACCTCCAGCTAAATGTGTTGGTGCACTGTGGTTTAACCCCAGCTGGCAAGCAAGCACCACACAGCTACTCACTCACTCCCTCCACACTGGGATGAGGGAGAGAACCAGAAGAGTAAAAGTAAGAAAACTCATGGGCTGAAATGAAGACAGTTTAATATATAAAGCAAAAGCTGTGCACGCAAGCAAAGCAGAACAAGGAAATTATTTACTACTTCCCATCAGCAGGCCAGTGTTCAGCCACCTCCAGGAAAACAGGGCTCCATCACATGTAATGTATCATTGGGAAGACAAATGCCATCACTCCAAATGTCCACCCTTTCCTTCTTCCTCCCCCAGTTTATGTACTGAGCATGATATCCTATGGTATGGAATATCCCTTTGGCTAGTTTGGGTCAGCTGTCCTGGCAATGTCGCTTACCAAACTCTTGTGCCCCTCCAGCCCTCTTGCTGACAGGGCCCAAGAAACTGAAAAGTCCTTGACTTAGTATAAATATTACCCAACAACAACTAAAAACATCAGTGTGCTGTCAGCCTTTTTCTCACACCAAATTCAAAACACAGCACTGCACCAGATACTAAGAAGAAAATTATCTCAGCTAAAACCAGGGCAGTATCCACCCCTTATTCCATATCAGTTATATCATGCCACATTTTCCAATACGATCTCATTAATCACCACTATCCTTCCCATCCTTGACGTAATACACAGGTACCATTCCCCTAGTCTATGCACCAGCTCTGTAAAAAGGTCTATAAAATGTCCACAGAATGTCCATTGAGTTCATTTAGTCTGTGACTTTGGGGCCCATCTGTTCTGGTGGTCACTCAGGAGAGGAGAGGTTGTGTTGCACAGGGTTATTGGGCACCAAAGCCAGCTAAGGTTGGGTCACCACTGCACTTGCACTGCTTCTTGTAAGGTTTGTCCTCCAATGGTTCAGGTGGTTCCTGCTATAGTAATTCCTGTAACATGCAACTCCAATCATGGCTTACAACAATTTAAAGGTATACCCATTACAATCTCCACCCCTGGTCCCTTTGTACCAGCCCATAGGGTTTAACATTGCAGTGAACTCCTCCCCTTACCCCTAGACAATCATCATATTTAATTATCTCCTACCTAAAGGCATCCATAACAGTATGTGCTCAGCTCCTCCCTGGTTGATTTTTAGGAAACTGAATTTAAAATCATGCATAGGTCAGCATCCATATAGAGAAGATGAAAGCTAAGGACCTAATTTTCATTTATATTCTTATACCTTGGGCAGTTAAGTGTAAAAACGTTGGTGACACTGCCTTTTTCATACCTGAAGTATTTTGAAAGAGTAGTTCTGAAATACGTGCACTGAAATCGTTTATTAATAAACAGAAAGATCATGTACTCACAACTTACCAAATCAGACAAAACCAGCTTTATAAATAACATGAAGGTAAAACAGCGGCTGATCCAAGAAGCCTAGCACTATTTATAAGGAAATTACAGTCTGGTCAGTCTGACCTCTGTGCCTGGCAAGATCATGGATCAGACCTTCCTGAAAACTATGCTAAGGCACATAGGAAATAGGGATGTGATTGGTGACAGCCAAAATGGCTTCACTAAGGGCAAATCATGCCTGACAAATTTGGTGGCCTTCTACAACAGGATTACAGCTTTGGTGGATAAAGGAAGAGAAACGGATGTTATCTATCTGGACTCGTGAAAGGCATTTTACACTGTCCTACGTGACATCCTTGTTTCTAAACTGGGGAGACACAGATTTGATGGATGGACCACTTGGTGGATAAAGAATTGGTTGGATGGTCACACTCAAAGGAGTTGTGTTCAACAGCTTGATTTCCAAGTGGAGACCAGTGACAAGTGGCGTTGCTCAAGGGTTGGTATCGGGACTGGCATGGCTCAACATCTTTGTTGGTGACATGTAGAGTAGGATTGAGTGCACCTCAGCAAGTCTGCTAGTGACACCAAGCTGTGTGGTGCAGTTGACACACTGGAGGGAAGGGATGCCATCCAAAGGGACCTTGACAGGCTTGAGAGGTGGGCCTGTGCAAATCTCATGAAGTTCAACAAAGCCAAGTGAAAGGTCCTGCATGTGGGTTGGGTTAATCCCAAGCACAAATATAGGCTGGGTGGTGAATGGGTTGAGAGCAGTCCCAGGGAGAAGACTTGGGGGTATTGGTGGATGAGAAGCTCAGTGTGGCCTGGCAATGTACACTTGCAGCCCAGAAAGCCAACCATACCCTGGGCTGCATCAAAAGAACCATGACCAGCAGATCGAGGGAGGTGTTTCTTCCCTTCTGCTCTGCTCTGGTGAGACTCTACCTGCAGTATTGCATTCAGCTCTGGAGTCCCCAACATAAGAAGGACATGGACCTGTTGGAGCGAGTCCAGAGGAGAGCCACAAAGATGATCAGAAGGGTGGAGCACCTCTCTTGTGAAAACAGACTAAAAGAGTTAGGGTTGTTCAACCTTGAGAAGAGAAGGTTCCAGGGAGACCCTAGGGCAACCTCCCAGTACCTAAATGGGGCCTGCAATAAAGCTGCAGAGGGAGTCTTCGCAAGGGCATGTAGTGAGAAGACAATGGGTAATGGTTTTAAACTAAAAGAGGATAGATTTAGATGAGAAATAAGGAAGTAATTCTTCACTGTGTAAGTGGTGAGGCATTGGAACAGGTTTCCCAGCTGTGGATGTCCCATCCCTGGAAGTGTTCAAGGCCAGGCTGGATAAAGCTTTGAGCAACCTGGTGTAGTGTAAGGTGTCCTGGACTATGGCGGGGGGGTGGGGCTAGATGATCTTTAAGGTGCCTTCCAATCCAAACCATTCTATGATTCCATAAAACAAGATATAGCATTATTTACTTTGACTTCTGGATTTGCTGCCTTTTCATACTATGCTGCTATTGTTTCATGTGAAAATTTAGTATTAATATAGCAACACATTCTATACACATGTTTTAAGTTTTTTACTTTTCTGCAACTTGGATTTTTTCCTAATCTCCTTTGGGCTAATCATATTTGATTAAGTTCTGCATTTGTTACTGGTTTTCTATAACTGAAGTATTTTCAAACAGTACTTTGAAAGACAGGGGAATTACATTGGTAAACAAGTTTCTTTTCTGTATCTCTATAACCATAATTAAAAGCAACCAAAACCTAATTCAAAAATCTGGTATCAACTTCATCTTAAGTAAATCTAAAATTATTTGCTGAGGAAAAATAATTGTCTAGGAAAAATATTTTTAAAGCTGTAATACCTAGCAAAAGTTAAGAAGAAATCATTACAAGCTAATGCTCTCAGTAATATATATGCACGTCCAACATAACAGACACAAAAATCACCTGTTAAAGCTAGAACTTTCGAAATACAATTTTGTTGTATTTCATGAGTCAAGGAGTTTTACAAATTTTTTGCTGCAGATAAAAAATTGTTATAAGTAATTTCTGATTATTTTATACTGAAAATAGGCTTAAGATGTGAGTCTGAAAGATATGGATTGCAATACGAAACTTTAAAAATATTTTTACTAAATACAAAATTAGTTTTCATGTTCTGTCATAAACTGGAAAGCTCTGTCCTGAAATTCTATGGAAGTATATCCATTTGCTAAATTTAAAAAAGGAAATCCTACTTTATTGGAGTCAATTCAAGTGCACCTTATAGATTTTGACAGGGTAAACCTATTTTGTTATGTGTTGAAATAAAGTTGGGAATATTCCTCTGTATTTTATGAGAAAATTGTTAACTGAAAGAAAATATTTATACCTATAAATATAGATGAAGGAAGCATTTCTATTCAGAGAAGTATTTAAGTATTCTCCTTTGTCTTAAATCACAAAGCAATGGAGATAATATTTCTACATTTTTTCAGAGTATACTGTTAGGTATAGGAATCTCAAACTGAAATCAATCAAAAGTATCATTGAGGCAAGAACAGAGGAATGAAAGTTTTGCTTTTTGGATTGTACGTGTATGCTTGATGAACTTACATTTTGCACTAATGTCAGTGTAAAAAATGTATAAGTTTAAATTCTGTAAAGTCTACATAATTGTGAATTCTGTAAAGTGTGGAAAGATTATATTAACAGACTTTGCAGTAGGAATAGGTTTGGAGTTTTTGTGGCACAATCCAACCCTTCAGGTATATGAGCTCAGATTTTGCCTGATAAATATTTTCCCTGCATACCAAATTAAATGCTTGTTTTGGTTTGTCTGAATTCTAGCCTTAATAAATAAATAAAAAAAAAAAAGTAAAGAAAAGAAAAGAAAAGAAAAGAAAAGAAAAGAAAAGAAAACAATTAAAAAAAAATAAAAAAGAGTCATAACCACTGGCTTTGCTGTATGAGACCAGCCTTGCCTACCAAAAGATAGAAATATCTTCTGGTTGCATTCAATCTTGTACAACACCTTTATGTTTGACTATGCAATGACTAGTGCTGAAAGTGAGCTGAGCAATAGATCTCCAAGTGCACTGTTGCAGAGTTTGTTGATGATATAGGCAAAGTTACTGCCTGATTTCTTTTGAAACCTTTTTTCCTCTAATTTGAAGACTGTGTTAATGGATAAGCATAGCAAATAGATGTGAAAGATGGTTGCATGGGGGCTGTCTACTGCCATCTGGGATACCTGTGTTAGAAATCAAATGTCCTCTTGTTAGGTTACAAGTTTAAATCTGTTTATTAAATAGGAATTATTTGCTTATTAAAAAAGAATTTAGATTAAATTCAAGACTAAAGCTACTTCAAGAATCGGAGTCAAAATGGACAGGAATATTAATGAGTCCATGTGCGGGTGGGCCCAAGTCCAGAACCCGTAACATCAAACTGAAGCAAAGATATGACATAGCATTGCTGAAAACGTTAGTCCTTTCCTAATTAATTTAAAATAAAAGGTCATCCTTAAAAAATGTTTAAATGTTGAAAACACTGAATTATTAAGAGGAATATAAGAACATGAAAAAAGTTAAATTAAGCAAGTTTTTTTTAAGTCAGCATTTAGGATGTCGTGGTTGTTTCCTCAGAGCTCATATTAGATCCCTGACCTGGAATGTCTTTGACAAGAATTGTACTAGACAAATCAGCTTTTATCTGTTAGTAATTAGGTTAAAGTGATTGGAAGAACTTAGTTTAGATTCTAGATGAAATGGATAAGATCTTAAATGTTTCCTAATGGAAACTGTCTGATTATATGTTGTAGGTCAATCTGATTAAAACATATGAAGGGGATGAGCAAAAATTTTTAAAGAGCTATACTGCTTTCAAATGTTATATGTGTAAATGCACTTTATTTATGTCCATGTATGGTTATATTAAAAACGGAATTGCCAAGTTCATGTAATCCCTGGTTTGTTATTCATTGCAAAGAACAATGTTTTATTTCAAATTAGTTTTGCCCCAAATTACACTGTGGGTTTTGAAGGAGGCATGCACAAATTATTTTCTGTACTACTTCCTTCTGTCAACAAGCTGGTTTGTTTGTTTGATTTGCTATTTATAACCTTCATCTCCCTGTACAGTAGTTTCTGGGCCTCATTCTCTGGTGTCTTTGCTCAGATGTAAGTTTTACAAAGGAGGAAGAAAGCAGGTACCAAATGAAGAAATAATATATAGCACTACTTTTACATGTAAATGCCTACTGAGAAAGTTCTTAAACAGAATTTCTTATTCTGTACTTGCCACAAGGCCAATGTGACCAGTAAAACTAGGACATTTACCAAAGTTTCATCTTAGCCTTGGAAACAACGTGAACTATAAACTTTCTCTTTAAATTGTACTTTATGTTATTCTCTGTTCTGAAATGTTCTTTCTGCTTCTATGCAGCTGTATGCTTTAATATATCATACTGTTTTGGTTGTGTTGCACAAAGTACTTCTCTGTGCAGAAGCAATTTTTCAGTCTGTTCTATTCAAGCCTTTTACATGTTATTCTAATTCTTTATCAGCAGTTATACATCCATTAAACCCAAGAAAGCCTGTTATCACTTCTTTTTTTTTTTTTTTTTTTTTTTTTGAGGAGGAGGGGGATCAGGTTGGTATAATGTTAAATAATTTCAACTTTCATGAACCCTGATCTGTTAACTTCTTTCTTGTCCTTAAACTGAGTCAATAATCCACTGCAGCTCATCCACATTCAAAACCAGAAGCAGTTCTTGCCTCAGGGGCCCTTATGGCCAGAGGCCCATGGAGTATTGGCTACTGCCTACCATTGCTGTTAAATGAGAAAACAGTTCGCTAGGTATCTGTAGTCATGCAGGGTAGTTTGAAACAGGTTTCATTTCAGTTTGAAAATTCACCAGATGCAAATATCAGATTAAAAAATAAAAATAAAAAGGTTGATACAAGGTAGAGGACAGAGATTTTCTTTTTGTGAGGGATAGAACAAGCTGCTGCTGCTAAAGAAGCATTTCAAATACATATTTTTGTTTGTTCAGCCTCATTTAGCTCTTTCTTCAAACATCTTTATATTAGACTGTTTGCATGCATATCATGCGTGGAGCATGACTGTCTGCTACCACTCTTTTTTAGTATCTCCACAGTGGTTTACCCCCTGTTCGTCTCCCTGTATTCTGACTGCTTGGGTTGTAATACATTATCTCTTAGGTGGGTAAGAATTCTCTTACCTGGATTGACTTAAAAGGACAAATGGCTGTTTCTCATGGAGCTTCACCTCCCCCACCTCTGAAAAGCACAAACAGTTTTAAAATGTGATTTTTAGATATTTGTTGTTGCTATGATGACTTTATGAGTTTTCTCACTTGACCTTGTAGATCTTAAAGTAAGATTAAAAAAAAATAAAAATATCTTCTGTTCCAATTAGCTTTACCGGTCAGTTTGCAGAATTCATAAATCTGTGTCCATAACATTTTAGTCTGTTTCAGTAAAAGATACTACCATGTAAGAATTTCTGTATTATGAACATAGCCAGCTGTAAGTATGGTAATTTCATTCAATTACCTTAACATTCTCTTTGCCAATAAAATATTATATGCTGCTATGTATGTTTTTATATTTTTTCCAGACCATTTCTAAAGGTTTGGTTTATGTGCCCTGTCCATACCATATATGTTTTTTGCTGGTTTTATTTTACTTCTGGTGTAGTAAATTTCTATCATATAGCACACAAAATGTAGAAGCTATTGGAGTTACGAGTTTTCTTCCAATGCTTTAGAAGACTGGTCTATAGATGAATATGTTTCAAGGCTAGGAATTTATATGTTGCCTTGTAGTGCTTCTTTTATCATATTTATGCCCCCTTGGGTCACTTCAAGACATTTTTCTTGCTGCTTTATACTCACACCTTTCAAGGATTTCCCTCATTGACATACATTAGCCAGGATATATAAAATTTATGTCTTTCTTTGGTTCCTTCCTCAAAGATCAGATTGTTCAGCAACTTAGTTTGAGTTTTTCTTTCCTGAATTCTCCACATTTTGTAAACTCTGAGATGCCCAGAGCTCAGCATTATGGGGCTAAGCCACAACTCTGCCATTTAGGTAGGTCTTAATACCTGTCTGATCTATGATGGATGCATCTCTGTTTGCACCTAAAATTGTATCAAAGTTATTATTTTTTGTTTTCCTTCTTGCTGGTATAGTGTTTGAAATATCATAGCCAACTTGCTATTCACTTTTACCTTAAGACTTTTTTAGCACTGCTGCTTTTCATATATTTCTGTATGTTCAAAACAATTTTTTTCCTTACAGACAGTTTTGGACTTTTCTTGGAGACCTCTTCCCTTTCTTCCTCCTTTTATTTCCCCTTTTCTCCCCCTTTTTTTCACCCCATCTAGCCTCTCACTGCTGAATAACTCTCCAAAAAAGGAAAACCACAGGTTTTCAGAACAGTAACTACAGTTACTGTGAAGTAGAAATAGCCTGTAATTTTTTAACCTAGCCTATTTCAAAACGCCTTGTTTGTCTGTATTTGTATGTAATCTTCTAAGGCAACCAAGCACAGAAATATTGCATTAAGTTTTCCAGACCCAGATATGTAAAATAAAACCCCAAAGCCTTAGGAACTGTTGACAGACCTATATGCCTGTTACTCTTCTCTGAGCAGCAAGCTAGTTCACCTGACTTTATCACCTCATCTATATGAGTACACAGCATCAGAAGCACAAAAGGCTCATGGTGCAGGTCCTGGACTTCATGAGAGTGTAACCACTTGTATTTTGACCCTTGTCACCAGGAGAAAATCCTGAGGTTGTGTTCAATAAGCACAAAAGCCAGCATAAAGTTTGTCTCAGGCACCCTTAAAGAAGTGGATGTAGCTTCCTAGTGCACAAGCTGTAGTGGGAAGGGAGGAGACAGGGTAGGAGCTTCCTTCTTTCACCACAAAGGCATTGCATGATCTTTTTCTTTACTTATATTCTGGCTTTGATTTTCTGTTTCAGGAGCTGAATGCCAAAAAGCTACCCTCTGTCATGCCAATTTGTAGGTTCATAAATCTAACCTTAAGTGTTGAAGTTACTTTTTTGTTAGGCAGTCATCTTTCAAAAACTTTACCTGTGTTGTTCAAGCACGTCCTCAGTATCATCAGATGAAGTTTGACATGAGATCAAGCTTACTGCTGTTTGTTGTGATGGCTTGCTCAATTCTTTGTCATTTCTTTTTTAACCTTCATGCTGAGTGAGGACACATCTGTCCTTGCCCCTGCATTCTCCAGGAGGGTTTATGGCATTATGTCAAATACCAGTAAAACCTCTATTTTTCTTTCATAGGATGTTCTTTGATATTAATTAAAAATAATGCATTTTTGAATGGTTGCCTTATTATTATTTACATATATCTTTCATCACTGTATTGTTACAGGTTCTTTATTTCTTTTTCTGTAAGATCAAGGCTAAAATGTGCCAGATGCTTCTTGTCCTTTTTTATGACATGCTCCCACATACACTTGTAGGAACAAATTACAGCAATGCTGTCTAGATTTTTACAAGTGATTTGATATCTACCTATATGTGTGTGTATGTTATTCATCTACATAATGGATTTAATGGTAAAGCATATCTGACAACATATCTGACAACCTGCCAATATTATGATTTAGCACCTGCTGGAAAAACATTGAAAGTGACTATCAGTTTGTAAGCATTGTGGTAGCACTGTAAAATATGGTATATTCTTATTAGTCATGTTTTCTTTGATTTTCAGAAACAATTCTTAATCATTTTTTAAAATGATTGACTACCTGATTTCAGATTCTTCCTGTTTAGTGAGGAGTTCAGCTATTAATTATATATGCTTCCAAGAATCCTCTCTGCTTTTCTAAAAGTGTATTATATTTGGATAATTTTGATAAACTAATTTCTGTCTGGGACTATATTTTTTTTTTCTGAATTGTTTTCTTACCTCAGATAATCTTTATTGGCATTGCCAATTTTGCCTCCTTTCCCTCTATTCATTTCCTACACGGGCTTTATTTTGCTTCAGATGCCTGAGCAATCCCTTTAGAAGCTACTGCAAGATCAAGCACAAGAAGAGATAGGCTGTGATATTTTCTGTTTTGATACCTGTGTTTGGTTTTGGACATGAAAAAAAAAAAAAAAAAAAAATAGAAAATACAGACTGGTCAAGATTTCATCTCCAGTCCAGTTAATGCTAGATTTTGGCATTGACTTCTTAAAAGGACGGCACTGGTTTCTTAGTGGCCAACAGTTTCAGACTTTCCTGGCTGCTATCATATGGCTGATAGTGCATCTCCTGGACTATCATCAGCTTTTTGATGGAAAATTTGATAAAAGATGAAGAGAAAGATAGGCTTTTAATCTGAAAATTAACATTGGTAGCTTCATACTAGAGTTTCCAGTGGTTGTCATTGTAGTTAACCACATCTGGAATGCTGGGTCCAGTTCTGGGCTCCCCGGTACGAGAAATACATGGAAATACTTGAGAAAGTCCAAAGGCTACAAAGATAATTAAAAGCATCTCTTTCATGAGGAAAGGCTGAGAGCTGGGACTGTTCATCCTGGACAAGAGAAGGCACAAGGGGATCTTATTAATGTGCACGGATACTTTAAGGGATGGTGCTAAGGGGTGGAGCTAGACTGTTTTCGTTGGTATCCAGTGAAGGGACAGGAGGTAATGGGCACAAACTGAAACACAGGAGCTTCTGTCTGAACAGCAGGAAACTTTTTAACTGTGAGGGTGACCAAGCACTGGCAATAGTTGCCCCAATAGTTTGTGGATTCTCCTGTTTTGGAAATATTCAAAAGTTGTCTGGACATGGTCCTGGGCAACCTGCTCTAGGTTGCTTGAGCAGGGAGGTTGAACCAGATGCCCTCCTTCCTACCTCAGCCTGTGCTGCTGTGATTCTGTCATCATTTTTTTGCCTTGTATGAGGTCATAGTCAAAGAGCCTGACAAATTATTGTGGAAAAGAATAGACAATTTCTTTTCTGTCTTTGAATTTCATCCTTTTTCTTCTTACTGTGAAATTCTTTGTGTTTAGGGAACACTTCCAGCTGTCATCTCTGAACCCCTAACTCTCATGACAGGAAAAAAGTTATGGTCATCAACATTTCCAAGTACAGACAGGGGCTCTTCAGTGTTCAAAAAACCCCATGTACTAGGATCGTGATCTTAGCAACTGTTTTTGTTCATTTGCAAAAGGAATCAGAAAGCAGGAATGACAAGAAAGCTCAGAATTTGCCAATGTAGAAAGGTACCACTTTTTAAACTTATCTGGATTATAGTGGTGGAGACAGCACACTGTGATAATTCAATTTTTCTGCAGTTACATGCTTACTGCTTTCAGAAGGGGTTGTATAAGCTTACAAAATTTATGGGATACCATGTTATATCAATGCGCTTTCATTCTTATGGATAATTCTACCAAGCTTTAATCAATCATTTCTCATGCTTTCACACAAAAGAAGGTACTAAGGAGAGCAGTGTGAACATCAGATTAAGGAGATGAATTTGTCATTGCATTTGAACTGTTCACTGCTTTCAGTTCCTCACTATTTAGCAAAAATAAGGAAATTAAAATAATGTACTGATTGAAGATCAATCCACAGAAATGAAGATTCTGCCTGAATTGAGAGAAAATCCACACATCATGATAAAAATAATATTATTTGTAAGTATGGTGGAAAATAATCTTATGCCTTGTCAGTCAGAAGAGAATTTTAGCCATGGTTGTGAGTCTGAGTGGTGTAAGTATAAGAACAGATCTTGTAGAATCCAGAGCGTTCTCTAAAGTAATCAGTTTTTAAAATCTATAGTGTTAGAGGCAGGCTTCATGGGTACCTCCTTTGTAATTCCATTCCCATACATCGTCAGTTATTGCACAGAAATTTTGTTTTAAGTAGTCTGGATTATTTTTTGTTGGTTGATGTTTTTTTTTGTTGTGTATTTTGTATTGCTTCAGTTCCTTATATAAATTTTCTAGGACTCAAATCTAATAGCTCATTACTTACTTTCAATCTTTGTTAAAATCTTAGTGAATTTAGTCTTCTCTAACTGACCTTTTTAAATAGGTGCAAATACAAGAAATAGAAAGAGTGGCTGTGTGTATGTGAAGTGGTAGTAGTATATGAGTAGGCATAAAATTTAAGAAAAAGTAGGCTTTAAGTCGTTGGTGTTTTCAACTTCTTTTCAGGTTCTGAAAATATGTTCTAGTCAGTCTTACACTTGAGCTTGACAAGTGCTCTCAATAAATGTAATAAATAAAGGCTTTGTTTGAAATCATTTCACATATCATGAACAGCTGAGACTAATTTTGCACAGTTCTAGCCATGAATATTTTCTACTTCAATGATTTTTAATATCACCCAAAATAACTATGGTAAAAACACTGTTAAAATATATGTGTTTAAATGATAAATTTAAATCAATGACTCAAAATTTTTGTAAATTTACAAACTGTTAGTCTGGGATTATTTTAATCTAGTTCTAAATTAGACACCCACTCTAAACAAGATGCTTAGTCACCCTCATTCAAGAATAATGGAGAGAAAATAGAATTATCAGAGGATGACTCAAATATGTTTTTGTAGAATGAGCTGAATTGTTCTCTGGAAGTGTTTACCCTGATTGACCATACAAGGACAGTAGAGAACAAACTTAGTCTAGACTAAGATTGGTCTGAAAGTCATAAAACAAATCCTACTTTCAACTAAGGTAAACTGAGCATCTGAATAATGCATGGAAACTGTTTTCAAGAATGTGATCCAGAAATATAGTTTGACAAGTACCACTAAAGTGAGTTGAGTGGCAGTCAGATGTGAATGGAGCAGCACAGATTTTCAGAAATTGTATTTAAAGTTCATTTGTTTTGTTAGGATTTTTTTTTTTCTTTTAGCTATTTTCTTGGCCTTTCAGAATCAGGAATATTATCTTTGGAAAAAAACTCCCATCCATGGAGTGTCATGCTCTCCAGTCTCTCTTTGTTTGAATGTACTTGATCTTCATTATAACTTACAACTCGATAGAATAACCTGGCTGTGTATTTATTGTTCACATCTGAATTTCTCTTTGTTGAATGCCAGTTTAGCCAGATTCCACCTTCTTATGATAATCCACATTTATATTACAGCCCATAAACATTTGTTTCATGGTCCTAGTCATATGTCACCTAATTTCCCATGTCAGAACTCACTCTGGGTGAATCTTACTGTCTGTAAGTTTCCTTCCTTCTGTCTTCTGTGGCTCTTTGAGGTAGTGGCAAAGTATCTGGTATTTTGGAGGTGAATCCTAGAGCAATAGTTGCTAAACTGAATAGCTTATCAGTGTGGGATGAAGCAGAAGTGGTTGTTATGGGAGCTGAATTGTGCAAAAGAGGGGGTCAGTCCTCTATCTCAACAGCCCTAGGAGAAGTGGTGGTGTAAATAAGATCTTTTGTTGTATTGCTTGAGAGTACCCACCAGTGCTTCATCTGTCTGCAGAATCTCATGTTCAGCAATTCTTAGGACTGGCTACGCTGTAAGGCATCTCGTGTTTTCTGTACTCCTACTATTTATACAGAAAGCAATACTCCTTTCCAAAATGAAAGAAAGCGTCCTTGGAGATCTTTGTATTTGTTGTTTACCATTCCAAATAACTAGTTTACTGTACCATTGCAGCAAATTTTTGAATTACAGTCACAATTACAAGTATTCAACACCTTTGTGGAGTGGCTGGAAGACAACGGACATATTATGAGGAATCCAGGCCAAGTAACTTTGTTGCAATAGCAGGCCGAGCAGGCCGAAGCTGTAGCAAGCTGCAGGTGTTGTGAAGGACATATGCAAGGCCAAGGGAGACAAAGAGGCTGTGTATTCGTAGAGATAAGAGAGTTGGACAGAAAGATGAGAAAAAACAGGATGCCTGCACAAGGGGGAAGCAGGGTGTCGGCGCCACACAGGAACCAATCAAATGGAGTGTGATGCCGCATGGACAACAGCTAGGTGGCATAAAAGACTCGCAATTCAGGAATAAAGGGAGTGACAAGTAACCGCATAGGTGTGATTGTCATTACTCGGCTGGCTTCCCGCAGGACTCTCTTCACACCTTGATGTTCTTCAGCACCTACTTCTGACAGTAACTTAAGTGACCTTAACCTGGATTTTAATTCCTTATTCTTTGGTTAACAACTTTTTTTTTTTTTTTTTTTAAATATATGCACGAGATAGCTGGTCCCAGAAAGCCAACTAGTATCTCTTCTGTCAACCCAAGTGTGTATTTTCAACATTCAGGGAATTATACCTAAGTTAGTACTATCCAGTTTATGACTGCAGTAGAAATTCTACTACTACTTTGAAGTTACTTGTTCTTGTGGACACTCACAAGCTGGGGCAATCATGGTATAAGTATATTACACACCTCTAGCAATAGACACACAAAATACATAAACTCCTTTTATAGCTCAGTAGAAACACATACTCCTAAAGAGGATGAAAAGTACAACTCAGTGTTACAGCTGTACTACAGGTGAACAATTTTCCTGCTTATTTAAGCGGAAAGATAAGGGATCTGAAATATATCCACAATGTGCTCATGAGCTTTGTTCTTATTCCCCCTATTATTTCAAACCAGCTAATCTTGCAAATTAGAAATATTAGTATGAAAAAAATGGTAAAGGTTTCATACTGCAGAAGAAATTAACTTACGTTTCTTGAAGGAATACCAAATAAACTCTTTTACTTTTGCAGGCCCTTGATGATCATCCCTCCTTTGAGCTCAGGACCATCAACTCTGCTTCAGTATACAGGATGAGATGCAAAAAATGCCTGCTGAATTAAGGAAGCTGCTGGAGGTTGAAGAAGAATAGAAGCAGAGAAGCACCGTGTCCTGGTTTCAGCTGGGGTAGAGTTATTTTTTTTTCCTGGTAGCTGGTACAGTGTTGTGATTTTGGATTTAATACAAGAATAACGTTAATAACACACTGATATTTTAGTTGTTGTTATGTAGTGTTTACCCTAAGTCCAGGACTTTTCAACTTCCTGTGATTTGCCAGTGAGAAGGTACAGAAGAAACTGAGAGGGAGCATAGACATCACAGATGACCCAAACTAGCCAAAGGAATATTCCATACCATAGAATGTCATGCCTAGTATATAAACTGTGGGGAGATGGTGGGGAGGGGCCAGCCGCTCAGGGACTGGTTGGGCATCGGTCAGCAGGTGGTGAGCAATTATATTGTGCATCACTTGTGGTATTTTTGCCTTTGATTTTATTCTCCTCTCTCCCTCTCCTCTTCATTACAATTATTGTGGTGGTGGTTGTTATTATTATTACTAATTTATTTCAATTATTAAACTGTTCTTAACCCACGGGTTTTACCTTTTTCCAGTATCCTCCCCATCCCACCAGGGATGAGTAAGCAAACAGCTGCATGGTTCTTAGTTGCTGGCTGGGGTTAAACCACAGCACATGGACAGCAAGAGGATTTGGAAAGCAAGAAAGGCCAGCAAGGATTCCTGCAGTGCCTGCCCAGATCAGGGCATTAATCTTCTCTGGCCACCTGCAGCTACAAAATCACAGCAGGCTCCCTGGGTGACTCTACACCAGTGGCTGCCTCCCTTCAAGATGGGCCTTGTCATGTTCGCTGCGTATGGCTTTCCTACAAAACTCTTCTGACTCTTTTTCCAAATTATCCATCAGGCCTATTGCAGGGGGTGTGGACTAGCTGATCTTTAAAGGTCCCTTCGAACCAACACCATTCTGTGATTACGACTCTATGAACTAGCCACTTCTTTTCCTCCAGCACTTCACCAGTGTATTGACAAGTGCCTCAAGCTTTCCAGAGCTCTGACTGACAATTGTGGTGGCAAAAAAAATCATGCTTACTCAGTCACTATGCAACAAACACAAGGTACAGGTAGATCAATAAGGTTTCTTCTGATGTTATGTTAAACTTTGATTTCAGGTTATCTTTTTTTCCAGATTAAAATTACCAGATTGTTAGATAACATAAAAAGCTCATTTTCTTCCACTTGGTGGTTGGAAGTTCTTAGTTTTCTGTTCTCAGGTTTCTCCCTATCTATATTTATGAACTTATTAAAGCTTTGTTTTGTTTAAGTCTTTTTTGCTGTCCACTCTATTTTAAGGAAATGAGAAATCATAGCTATACCAAAAATATTTTGCAAGCATAAGAAAACAGAAAGAAATTGACACAGTGCAATAAAATGCTATGCCATGGTCTCAGATGAGCAAGCAGAGATAGTCGCATTTAAATAGATACTCACTTGGGCAAATAAATCACCTCTTGCATAACACAATCCATAAAACTAACCAGGCAAAAAAATACACCGTGCCATAACTAGTGATCCTATAACTTAATAAATAAAATGGAAACAGGAAAGTTCAGGTAGGTCAGCTACTTTGACTGTATAGAACAATCAATATTTTAAAACAGAGATGATGTGTTACATATGAAAATATATGTGACGTTTCTTTGTGGACTTGCATTCTTGGATCCAGGGACTATTCAGCAGCGGGGACACACCCCAGCTGGACTTCTTGCAGTGTATGAGCTAGGAACTATATGCAGTTCCCAGCTCAGTTTCAGAAGCAGTCGAAGGCACTGCAAAATTTCTAGTTAGAGAGATGAGTGGTCAGTCAAGTGTAATTCCCAAATGGAAAAATGACTGATTGTTCAGCCAGTTGACCATTTCTTTTTGTTAGCTTGCTGTTTGCTGGGATTGTGCCATTTTGACACTCTTTCTCACACCTGCTGTTTGTTTACTTCCTCTGCTTGTCTTTGCCACACACTAAACCCAGTAAAAACAAGTGACAGCATCCCTTGTGTAGGCATGCTCACTGCCGCTTTTAAGGAACATTAATGTTCCAGTAACAGTCCCAGTACATAGCAGAAAGCTTATATTCTAGATGCCACTTATTTTATCAGGCACATTTCTGAAGACAGCAACAGGTAGTTAAAGGTTCTCCATTACATGAAGGCAATTTTCTTGTTCGAGGGCTAATGTGTAAGAGGGAGTGGTCAACTGTTTCTCATATCTTACATTATTCTTCCATGCTTACCAAGGACAACCACGGAAATGCCAACAAGGCATTTGAGCATCTATGCAAATGACTGCTCCTGTGAATAGTTACATGAATCGGAGGACCCAGCTCCAGCAGATCTTTGCTCTGATCAGATAGATCTGCTTAGATCCCTAGTAAAAAGCCCACCTGAGAAAGTCAGGAGGGAAGAGAAGTCTTAATGTCACACAACAATATATGCAAATAAAGTGTGGATTTAGATAACATGAGCTAGACAGCTGAAAGTTAACACATGATGGATAAGGAATAGTAGGTGCACATAAAGTGGTCATGGGCAGTGTTGACGACTTCTTGGTCTGTAATCCCTTGTAAAAAACAAATTTATGTTAACTTTGTGTCTAGAAAACAATGTAATATTATATTTTAATAATTATATATTATTTATACATATAATATATAAAATTAATTTCTTATTTTATACATATTTTATTGGGTTTATTATAAATAACAAAATTTGTAATCCATATAAATAAATTATTTTAGTAAAAATTTTAAATTATTATAATTATATATATATATTAAAAAATAAAAATCAGAATAACTTTTTTTTTCCCCCAAATTCATTTGCCTCAGTTAGATAGTAAGCAGAGAGGCAGTTAGAAATGATTAAGTTTTTTAACCTCAATCTTCCCTAAGCTTTGTCTTTTCCTAGAACAGTGTGTTAACTTAGGCTCTTTAAGCAAACTGAGTTGTGGTCTGGAGGAGACAAAATACTTTTGTATTTTGTACAAAATACAAAATACTGTATCTCTGATACCAGGTATATCTATACTCCATACTGCAGTGCAGAGTAGAAGCCACCTATAATTTCTGTGTATACAAGGTGCCTTTGGTACTAGGAACTGTTTAGCTTGACTTGGGGTCCTTTACAGATAGAAACAAGGTAAACAAACCCACAGGCAGTTCTACATCATTTGATCTTGACTCCTTATAGTATCTGAGACAGCTTTTAATGTGATGCACAAGTATAGCAACCAACTGCCTGGACATTTTGGCTGCTTTGCCATCATGTCCCTTGGAGAAACTGGTCACCCTGCTGTGGCAGTTGTGTCAGGCAGCAGCTACTAACAATTACCCGCCTTGATCCCAGGTTCCCCTTCCTCTTTCCCCTCACTGTCAAATAACACAAACTCTTTTGTGAGGGTCATGATTATCAAACAAGCAAATTCACTGTTCTTTTACAGGTCCAGGATATGTTTTTGTTAATCACAATTTAATTGTGCTAGAGGTCTTTTTGATTTAATTCCAGCAAGTCAAACAAAATAATAGCCAGCAGGTAATATGAACATTAATTAAAAAAATAATATCAGTTACTCTCATTCTTCATATCAACAATATAATTTTAATACATCATAAATGACTGTAGACCCTCTGAGCATAGTAAGTGATCATGCCTGATTCTTTCATTTATTCCCCTTATCAGGAGTGAGAGCCATATGGCAATAATTTATTATACTATTACTATTAGTATCACTGTTATTATTTATATAAAAGTCTTGGAGGGGAAATACATTTTATTTTGAAGTTATTAAAATTCACTCTTATAATGAGATGTGAAGAAGTCAAGGTTGTGGGGTGGGGTTTTTTGTTGTTTTTGTTGTTGTTGTTTGTTTTGGTTTTTTTTATTCCCCCTTGTTCCTGTTCTTCAGGGCTGGCAGTATAAATTATTCTTGAAGAAAAATGTAAGACAGAAAGCAATAGCCTATAGGTGTCTGGGACAAAAATGTCATAGAATCATAGAATGGTTTGGGTTGGGAGTGACCTTAAAGATCACCTAGTTCCAATCCCCCTGCAATAGGCAGGGACACTTTCCACTACAGCAGGTTGCTCAAAGTCCCATCCAAGCCTGGCCTTGAGCACTTACAGGGATGGGGCATCCACAGATTTTCTGGGCAACTTGTTCCAGTGCCTCACCACCCTCACAGTAAATAATTTGTTCCTAATATATAATCTAAATATACCCTATTTTAGTTTAAAACCATTACCCGTTGTCCTATCACTACATACACTTGTAAAATGTCACTCTCCAGTTTTCTTGTACACCCACTTTACTTTTATGCTGGTCTTTGATGATAAAGCACCAGTCCTTGACTATAATCTAGTATTAATATAGAGGGGTGATTTGTCCAGAAAACCAAGATAATTTTCTCCTATGTTTTCCCTTTCTATAATTCATGTGCACTTTCACTTTGAAACAACTTTTGGTTTTTTTCAGGAATCTCAACCTTATTCACAAGTCCAATACAGCCTTCAAGCCATAAATGTTTGGGGGTTTTATTCTGATTAATTCAGCATCCAGCAGAACTGTAGTTGACATTTCAGGCTGCTATTGATAGAAGTGGTTTTTTTTCACCTGCTATTGATGCAAGAAGCCAACGGATACAGATAAAGATAAAAGTCCTTGATGTTTAAAAAAAGTGTGTGTTTTGGAACATATGCTCTGTCACTTTAGGTATGCATCATTTTGCTTCTATTTTTGTCTAGTGTCACTGAGTTTTATACAGGTTTTGCTTCCTTATCTGCTTTTCACCCAGGTGTAACAGATAATGCTTAAACCACAAGAACTGGCAGATTTGTTAGCAACAGCTGCCCTTGCTGGGTTTAGATGTTGTCTAAAAACACCTAAAATTTAACATCCTGTTTTATCATAGAATCATAGAATCATTTAGGTTGGAAAAGACCTTTGAGATCACCAAATTCAACCAATGTTGTTTCATTATTCTTGCTTTACTCATTTACCTATAAACCCATTATTATAACTTAACAAAGAACTGTAGCCAAATTGTTACCAGTCTTCTGACTTGTGAGCACCTCCCTCCTAGCATCAATATTTAGCCCTTAGCTAGCAATACTACAAATTCATAGCCTAACTGGACATAGATGAGTATTTTTAACTTTAACAGCTCTAATTGGTACATTTTACTTCATTTTCCTTCCATCTTTTACATTTCCTCACTCACCAAAAATACAAATGAGCTTTAGTTTAAAAACAGAGATAAAGGTGCACATTTGTCAAGCTTCTATTAACAGTATTTTTGTGAATCCCTCCCATGTGGGGCTTTGAAAACTTAGCCAATGAAGCTGGTCAATTTTATTTTAAATGTCCCCACTGTTGAATTTCACCTCCATTTATTGTAGAATAATGTTCTCTCCAACAGGGTTGAACAGAAGTGTGCTAATCTTTATTCATAAGGACAATACATTTGTTCAAAGCATGTTCTGCTAAAGGCAGAAATGTCTATGAATGAGGTGAATTGTGACTTTCTTTAGATATCCAGTGACAGTTATTTATGAAAAGAGGTACAAGGGTTTTGTTGTTTTATCCATTCTTTTGATCTCTGATGAACTTTGAGATGTAGAAGGTAAAATAAAAACCAAATTAAATCATAGATGGGTGATTTATAATAATGTATGACAACAAAAGAAATAAAGTAATAGAAATGTCCATTAAGCCTTTTGGTATTTTCATTTAATTTCTACTCTAGGCCACGTTTTGAAGCTTGTTAATTACTCTGCACAATGTACTGAATAAAGTAAAGAATTTAGACTTGATATTCATTCTTCTGGAAGAGTGATTACTTTAATAAACCTATTTGTGATACCTTAAAATAGTTTTATTTTACTTGAAACTGGGTTTAGTGTATGAATTTGGACTTACATCTGTTGGTGGCTGTTCTGTGGTGTTTGAACAATACTGGACTCTTCATTGCCTCTAGGTCTTTACAGTGGTGGTAATTGACAGGTGGATGCCGATGTGCTTAGCATAAAGACAAAGCAAAAAAGTAGCCTGCAACTGTTTTAATTGCTAGCTCCTTAAATAACACACATGCAGCAGAGGTTTGTAGTTTCTTGATGATGCACCCCTAATAAGGAAGACAAACATGCTTAGTACGGTCAAGGAATCCAAGATCTTGGCTATCAAATCAAGCATGGGAGTAGTCCTATAAAAAACATGACTCATTTCCTCAGTAACAATAATGCTTACAAAGTGTATAACAGAATAAGCAAATGTATGATAACTGTGAACACCCTTGGTGTTCTTAGTTTCCAGCTAAACAGAGAGCAGAAAAAGCTTGTATAAAGAATTGATATAATCATAATTGCTATTATGATTCTAAGTAATACTTGCTTCTGCAGCAATGAATGATCATCTCTGACTCCCTCCTTATATAACTATTCTTGTCTCTGTTTGAAATCATCCCTTGTGACGTGGATTGAAAATTCATAACAGAGTAAAGACAGCATCAACCTTTTTGAAGAAAAAACCCTCATATTTCATTAACAGTGTTAAATTCAAAATGTATATCTTCTTTGTTTTAGTTAATAAGGACTAATGCCCTCTCCCAAGAACAGATGAGTTCTGTCAATGTGCTTTTTATAAATATTTATTGTATTTCTTCAGGATGACAGAAACACTGGTCAGTCCCAATGTTTTCCACAGTCCCAATAAGTTTTGGAGCAAGGATGTGATTCTCATGAAGGCTCAAGCTGACACAGGGATATAGCTATGCTTTATTCTGTATTATCCTTCCTAGCTTATTCCTTTACAAGCTGCTACAGTAGCTTTCTTCTAGGAAAGGATGTCTTTATTTGTACTTGATCACAGACACTTTTCCTCCTGGACCACAGATATTGTGAAGAAGAGAGTATGACTAAGAAGACTGTAGGAAAAAAAAAAAAAAGATAGCCATTTATAGCTTAGCCTTTAAGCTGAAACCAAAGAAAACTAGATTTTTGTAGTCCTTCCTGGATCTGTTACAGACTTCCTATGTGTTGTCGAGAAAAACTATCATAATGCATATGCACAAGAGGGTTAATTAAATCTGTCTTTCCCTAACTTTTGAATGTTTGATTTTGCAACCATAATGTTCTTTTAATGTCTTTTGTATGCAATATACATCTATACAGTTTCCATGTATTATTAAAAATTGATAAAGCACTAGATTTTAATGATATGCATCCTTAACTATGCATCCTTAATGATCTCAAGATAATTTTTAAATGGGAATCTGCATTTAGTAGTGTCATTCTTTAATCACCTAATATAAACAAGGGTCCTCCCTTGTTTAATAAATTGCAGGAGTGGGTCATTAGTCTCTAAAATATCTCTGACTGTAATTGCATTTTTTTGTCTTAGGTATCTGAACCATAATCCTGACCGAATACTCAGTGTCATATCTCAACTGCAGCTTATTGGCCTGGCAAAGTGGTGACTGCCTTGGTCAAAGAAGTCATCTCATATCTTGCTGTTCATTGCAGGAATATACCTGTTACTGTGCTAACACCTATGCACTGCCCTTCTGAAAGGAGATTTTAATTTTCCATGAATACAATCCATAAGGTGCAGATGGTAACGAATAAAACATAATGAATTAGAGCGATACCTTGATACTTGCAGGGTTAAAATATGGACAGACAAGCAATGAATAAGAATGAACACAACATAAGATTTTATGTGCTGTTTGAGGAATATAAAATCTCCAGAGGTGCTCTGTTGCAGAGCCATATGTTGTTTTCGCACTTAAGGCTTGTGAAAGTTTAAAAGATTAATAAGATTACTAATATTAAAGTCTAAGCCCAGAAAGTTCCGTAGAATCTTAAGAGAAAGAAATGACAGACAAATATAGGGAAAATATAAGCTGAGGGGAGAGGAGACACATATCAAGCTTTGTGCTAGCTTTGAAAAGAATTCTATTATTTGTCAATAGAATGGACTTTTATCTGCACTAGATTTTTCACCTTTATATGCTTATATTACTTCGAGATATGTCTTACTGATGCTTACTAAATAGTGAAATAAGTGAAAGGAAAGGAATAGCCTGGGTAATTTTTTTTCCTTTTCTGTAAAATCTGAACAGTTAAAAGCACCATGGAGCATTTTGACAATAAACAAATATTTTGTAAGATTTACTGGTGTCTTGGTTAAACAGTTCTTGTCTTTGAGTCTTGCATCATAGATCTAGGCTGTATATAACATCCCTGGCCTTTTGGTTTAGGATCACATTTTAGTGAAATCTGCAAAATTGTCCCCCTTAAAAAAATATTATAAAATGCCTGAAGGCCTGGAGTAATCAATATATTGACACAAATGCTCCTGTAAGTATTAACTACATTTAGTATTACAATGCTAAGCTTTTCAAGGATTAAAATAATCATTCTGAGGATGCTAGTATTCCATTCCCAGAGAAATTGAGGTACCAGGCTGCTTTTGCCTTCTAAAGCCTTTTTTGTTTGTTTGTTTTCAGTGGAGGCATCTGTTTTTTCTGGTCATTCCCCCAGGCTAGCACAGCAGCAAGTTGTATCTGTATCTGTCAGGTCGTAAAGGTGTGGATGGGCTTGTTTGTCCTCCTGGGATATCACCTCAAGAGTAACAACTTGAGCGCTCCCTTGCTTTGTGACAGCAGTATATATACACATACCCTACATATATAGTATACTATTAGTAGTAGTACTAATAATTTTATCTCAGATAACTCAGGTAAATTTATCATTCCAGTTAAGCAACAAAAAAAAATGTAGCAGCAAAAACTGACAGAAAAGACCCCAATTCTGAAATCAGCTCCACGTGGCCAGGCTACTGTGCTAACAAAGTGGACTTTCACAGTGTTCTTCACAAAAGAGAATCATGTCAATCACAGAGAAGAAAATTACAAAGACTGTGTTTTAAGAGGTAGCAATGGCTTCACCAATTAGGTGGTAAACACATCTCAGCAAAACAAGTACCTCTCACAAATGAATTACCTGGCAGGTCAGCCTTTTTATATAAAACCTTTCATCACTGTAAGTAGATATGTTTGTTAAATTATCATTTATGCTTGTAACTTATGAATGTTTGGGGGTTTCTTATTAGTACAAATTGATCTCTGCTGCTTTCTGAATTCTTGCTAGTTAAACTTTATTGAGTCACTGACTGTGAAAGAACTTCCAGAATAAAGATTAAAACTTTCCTGTTTCAGTTACTTTGTTTCAATTAATAGTTGTGGAATATATAAAATATATACAATATATGCAATATGTGCAGTGAAAATCAATTTTTTAGGAACAAAAATCAGGTATGAGTAGAGCTGAAGAAGATTAATTACATATTTGGTGAGATTTTATAAGAAAAATAAGTTCAGGTAGTTTTAGTCAACATCACATGAATGACAAGGGGTTTTTTACTTTTACATATACTGATTTATTATTTTTTTTTGTAGTGATAGAAAGCCTGTATGTGTATGTAGGAAGATTTAGATAAATGTTTTAATTTAAATTGATATGGACATTTAGTAAGTTAATTGTTCAGGACAACAAGAAAAATAAATCTTTTTTCCACATAGTTTAGATTCCAATAACTAACTTTAAGTACTCTGAAATAATTAGAATGGGTAAGATTACCTGAATTGTACCTGATCAATTGTATGAATATTATATCTGACAAAAACTTATTCATTTTCAGAAAAAAGACTTTGAAAATATCTTAGTTTCTTCTGAGGTTAAAAAATATATGTGCATTTCTTCATACATCTGCTATGATTTTTTTTGTATAGAACAGAATGGATTACTCACATTACATCTATATAGTACATATTATTAAAGCAAGAAGACATTATTAATCAATGTTGACTGTTAACACATTTAGGTATCCGTTATTTTTTTTTTTAACCACAATAAATTCACAGAAATTAGTATCAGAATATTAGAAGTAATGCTGACCTTGGTGCCAATTCCTACAAATGGCAACACCTTTGGGTTTTTAAAAAGCAAAATGAAGGCTAAATTTATAACATTGTTTTAATACAGACTTTAAATTAATGTAATTTATACAAAACAGAGTATTAAAAAATCACATAATATCTTTTCAGCTGCTCTGGATCAATGTTGTGTTAATAGGATTGGATACCTGAACACTTAAATATTTATTTTTACTTAATAATCTAGAAAAGTTTTGTTTTCTGTGGTAATTGAATAAGTAGCATAGAGGTAAAATATTAAAAGCATTGCGTTATTGATTACATTTAGTATTGATGATGCTAAATTAATGGAGACAAGCTGTTGGCATATTGAATGATAGAGCTTTCATCCCTTGAGGAACTTGAGGAATTAGTTGACAGAAACTTCATAAAGGCCAATAAGGAGAAGTGTAAAGTTTTATACTTCAGTTGGAACAGCAGCCCTGTCCATCCACATGGGCTGGGGACCACTCTGCTGAAGATGCCTGAGGGTCATGGTGGATTCTGAGCTGTCCATTGTTGGAGGTTTTCATGGCTTTATGAAACAAAACCATGACTGATGGAATCCATTGTTGGTGATACCGCTTTGATCAAGAACTTGGACTAAATGACCTTCAGAGGTCTCTTCCAGTCATTAGTGTAATCCTATGATCATTAACTTTTCAGGGAGTGGGAGAAAGGTGGTGAAAGTAGTCTCTAATCATACAGTTGATATTCCTTTAGCAGAAGACAGCTCAGGAGTGTATCATTCATTCTGAACACAACAGCCAGTTTGAAACTGTATTAAAGTGCAATATTAGGAAACCTGGACAATTTATTTCCATTGGATATTTTTAATTTGTTCAAATTACATAAAATTCTGAAATAGATTTATTTTAACATAGTATCCATACATACTTAAAAAAGCATACTAGCTATGGCACTGCTGAACAGATGCAAGTTAATAAAATACAGTGATAAATGCCTTTTAAGACTATTGTAGTCTGTAGTCTTTGCATTGTGGCAGTTCATTAACCTGCCATAAAGATCTAAGAAATAAAATTTTCAAACTTTGATACAAAAAGGCCACATATGCTACAAAATTTTCTCAGTTAAATGCTTTCTTAGTATCTGTGAATCATGTATTAAGAAAGAGAACTAAACATCAGGATGCATAAATGACATGGTTGTGTTTTATTTAACAGCTAATATAGTTATTTCACAGTTTATTAGCATATGAAGTTACATATGTGATGCAGAACAAAGATTGTACAGGGAAAAGTACTTTGGGTTATGTTAGTTTGTTCTTGAGTATTAAAAACTCTAATTTGATTTCACAGTATCAGAGATTCACAGAATGGCTTAGGTTGGAAAAGACTGTTAAGATCATTGAATCCAACTGTTAAGCTGGCACTAACATGTCCACATCTAAACCATGTCCCAAAGTGCCACACCTACAAGTCTTTTAAATATGTCCAGGGATGGTGACTCAACCAATTCCCTGGGCAGCCTCTTCCAATGCTTTACAATCCTTTTGGTGAAGATTTTTTTCCTCATAACCAATCTGAATCTCCACTGGTGCAATTGGGATGACTTCTTCTTGTCCTGACACTTGTTTCTTGGGAGAAGAGACTGGCAGTCACTTTGCTACAACCTCCTTTCAGGTAGTTCTAGAAAGCAATAAGGTCTCCCCCAAGCCTCCTTTTCTCCAGGCTAAATAACCCCACTTCCATCAGCTGCTCCTCACAAGACTTGTGCTCCAGACCCTTCACAAGGTTTGTTGCCCTCCTCTGGACACGCTCCAGCACCTCAATGTGCTTCTTGAAGTGAAGGACTGTCCTGGTTTTGGCTGGGATGGAGTTAACTTTCTTCTTAGTGGTTGGTGCAGTGCTGTGTTTTGGATTTGGTGTGAGAACAATGTTGACAGCACACTGATGGTTTTGGTTGCTGCTGGGGAATGTTTATACTAAGTCAAGGACTTTTCAGTTTCTTGGGCCCTGCCAGGCAGAGGGCTGGAGGGGCACAGGAAATTGGGAGGGGACACAGCCAGGACAGCTGGCCCAAGCTAGCCAAAGGGATATTCCATACCATGGGACGTCATACTTCATATATAAACTTGGAGGGTTAGCTGCGGCGGGGGGTGTTATTACTTGGAGACTGGCTTGGCAGCGGTCAGCAAGTGGTGAGCAGCTGTACTGTGCATCGCTTGTTTCCCTTTCTCCCTTTTCCGTTGGGTTTTATTTTTTCTCTACCTTTCCATTATAACTGTTATTCTTATTCTTCTTCTTCTTCTTCTTATTATTATTATTATTGTTAGTGGTGGTGGTGGTTTTACCTTTTTATTCTGTTTAAATTATTAAATTGTTCTTACCTCAACCCTCGAGTTTCACATTTGTTCCTGATTCTCCTCCCCAACCCTCCAGGTACGTGGTGCTTGGTTGCCGACTGGGGTTAAACCTTGACAGGGGCCCAAACCTGAACACAGTATTTGAGGTGCAGCTTCATCGGTGCGAAGTACAGGGGGACACTTCCCTTGTCCTGCTGGCCACCTGGCTAGTTCAGATACAAGCCAGGATGTCAATGGCCTTCTTGGACACCTGGGCACACTGCTGGCTCATATTCAGCTGGCTGTCAACAGTCAACACCCTCAGGTCTTTTTCTGCCAGGCATCTTTCCAGCCACTCTTCCCCAAGCCTGTAGCTTTGCATGGGGTTGTTGTGACCCAAGTGCAGGACCCGGCACTGAGCCTTGTTGAACCTCATACAACTGACCTCAGCCCATTGGTCCAACTTGTCCAGATCCCTCTGCAGAGCCTTTCTACCATCAAGCAGATCAACACACCCATACACCCTGCTTGGCATCGTCTGCAAACTTACCAAGCACACACTTGATCCCCTCATTCCAGATCATTGATAAATATATTAAACAGAACTGGTCCCAATGCTGAGCCCTGGCAAACACCACCTGTGACCAGTCAGCAGCCTGATGTAACTCCATTCACCACCACTCTTTAGGCTCAGCCACCCAGCCAGCTTTTCAGCCAGCAAACAGTGCACCTGCCCAAGCCATGAGCAGCTGGTTTCCACAGAATGCTATGGCAAACGGTGTCATGAGCTTTGCTAAAAATTATGTAGGTGCCATTCACAGCCTTTCCTTCATGCACTCAGTGGATCACTCTGTCATAGAAGGAGATCAGGTTCATCAAGCAGGACCTGCCTTTCATAAGCCCGCGCTGACTGGGCCTGACCACCTCGTCCCGCACATGCTGCATGGTGGCACTCAGTGTGATCTGCTCCATCACCTTCCCTGGCACTGAGGTCCGGCTGACAGGCCGGCAGTTCCCTGGATTCTCCTTCCTCTCCTTCTTGTGGGTGGGCAACACATTTGCTGACTTCCAGACAACTGGGGCCTCTCTGCTTAGCCAGGACTGCTGATAAGTGATTGGAAGTGGCTTGGAGAGCACTTCTGCCAGCTCCTTCTGTACCCTCAAGTGGATCCCAACTGGTCCCATAGGCCTGTGTGTGTTTAAGTGCTGTAGCAGGTCATTAACTGATTCCCCTTGGACTATGGGGACTTCATTCTGCTCCCTGTTCCTGTCTTCCACCTACTGTTTTGCTGTTTCAGGGTCTCTGTAAAAAACATCTGTATTACTGTATCATTGTTTGCTTGGTTTTTAACAGTGCTGCAATGCAGAGAAAGAGAAATATGTGTATTAAGCTGAATTTTAAATTTCCATCAGTTTTGTGGCAATGCAGACTGATTTTACACTATTGTCTTTCCATGATTATGCCTTTTAATTGAATCAGAGATACACCAACAGTGTTAAAATGTCTGTGGGGTTATTTACTTTATACAGTATTTGAACATTACTGCTAATTCTGTTAATACCAGGTAACTAAAGATATATAGCTTCTGACATTGTGTGTGCATCTAAGTGTTCTGTTTTGAAAAAAGATACAAAAATTGCTTTTTTAAAAGGAAATACTGAATGGTCAAATCCACAGAATATTGCTGGGTTTTATATTGGTTGCAAACTTGAACTAACTTTTTATTTAATGAATGTCTTTCTTGAAAGTGTATCTATCTTTTACTCTGCCTCCTTAAATAACTGGAATATTGTAGAGAACCTGTCTTCATAGCTGAAGTCTATTAGAAATTTTTCTTTACTGTAAAAAATGTCCTACCTGCTAGAACTAAGTCACATAGGACTGAGGTTATACATACAAGGGCCATTTCTTTTTCAAGCTTCTGAATTGAATTCATATTGTTACAAACACTTCCTTTCTGTAACAATGAAGAAGAGTCAGACAGGTATCTCATGATGCCAAGTTGTCCAGCAGTGAAAAGGCTGTTTCCAGGGTTGCAGAACTGATGGAGAACATAACGAGGACTTACTCTTTTTATGTTTTGAACAACTTTATTTACAAGTCTTAATTCGGCATTAAAATGATTAGCTCATGCTGTTATGGACAAGTTTATTTCTACAGTTGTTCAGCACTTCCCTTTAATGATCATTCTTTGACTGAAAATTGACTTTCTGGATCTAGTTTGGCTTCTTAGCAAGTATAAAGGTATATTTTACGTGTTACAGAAGGCCTTGAAATGAAACCTATCCTGGAAATGCAAACACTGTTGTGTGAAAACTTTGTTTCCTGAACTCCAGATTTATTATTATGCAGTCATTTATGAGCCTTGAGACTGTAATTATAATGTTGCAAAGCTATGCACACTTATTACCAGATGTTAACATTGTTGTAATTGGCATCCTCTGTTATTCAGGTGAGAAACTGCAGAAAAAAAACCTTTTTCCTTCTCCTAGTACCTACCCTGGTGGATATTCAGAAGCTGTCGGACTGTTGTTTCAAACTAGGGCAATAATCTCTACCCCTAGAAAGCAATTAACTGGGAATTATCACTGAATAAATAAGGTGAATTTATACCTTGGACAGCACCAGAGCAGCACAGTTACAACAAAGGCCATAAGCTGGAACATAATGACTGAAAACATGAAACCAGTGTTTAGCTCACCATTATATCACAGTCATATTTATTAAGGAAGTGGCATCTAAATCTAAAAGTTATTCAAACTGCCAAGGCCTAGATTCCTGTCCTCTCTTTATGGTGCCTGCTAATGAAATTACTTACTAAAGGGTTATTCAGCATTGTGCACTTGTAACTTGTCTGTCTTTTCCGTGATCCACACTCTTTCACAGTAATTTTTCAAATGAAAAGCTGCTAATGCAGGAAAAGTGTGACTGAGCCAGATGGATTCTGATCATTGCTCCTTGCTGGCTGCCATACAAGTCTTATTTGCAGCTGTCTTTCTCCTGCTGCCTTGTCCTTGAATGCTGATGGCTGGAGGTAGCCAACAGGCCTCTTGAATCACTTCATCTTCTCTTTTTCCTAGTGAGAGACTGAACTAGGTAGTTCACAGGTCCTTCAGAAGTAGGTTGGCATGAAGAGAAGTTTGTGGGACTTTTTCTTCTTTCTGGCTTCTTCCTTTCAAACTGAGATTCTTTTCATTGAATTATTTAAACTGACACATATTTATTTTTTAAAAGGCAGTAAAAATACTTCTGCTTATATATATGCCCCATGTTGCTCTTTTCTTAAAGACATTTGCTTTTGGTCACTTTCAGAAACGATGTACTAGGCTAAATGGACCTCTGGTCTAACCCACAGCAGTTTTTCTAGTGTTCTTACTAAAACACAAGCAGCAGAGGAAGCCCGTAAAAATAGTCCACCACCCCCTGCCCCCCAAAAAAATACCAAACAAAAACCAAAAACCAACCCCAAAAAAACCCAACCAGATTTAAATTTAGACCAAAGTTTTACTTTTACTATTACTGCACAGACACAGTTTGCAACAAAGTGTTGAGTAAACTGCCTGGGCTGAAATCTTCATTTAGATTTTGTTTGGGGAAAATAGTGTGAAGTGAGATGCATGGCAAAACCACATGAAATTCAATAACTGCAGTTGTGGAGATTTTCACCAAGGTTTGGGCTCCTCTGAATGACAAACTTACAGTAGTACTTTCTGTGCAATCTTAAATTATATAGTACAGCTTGAAATTGATTGAAAAAACAAAATTTTCTACTTTGGAACTTTTTTTGTACTCTGAGATGGTTGTAAAACCTGACATTTTTCACAATCCAAGTGATGAAAAATTAGTAATGTCTATTCAATTAACAAAAATTGAAACATTTAACAGAAAACCTGTATAAAATCAGTAGATTCTTGGTCACTATGAACTATGTGGTTGTTCATTAGACACATTAGACTGTGATCTTTTGACATTTATTTTAACGTGCTTTCTTATTATTCAATTCTTAATTAGAGAAGAAATGCCAACTTGAGCAGTACTTTCCCTTCTTGAATGTACAGTAAAACTAAGATACAAACTTTATTTTCTCTGTTTCATACTGTTTTATTTTGATTTATCTTTACACCTCTGAAATATATTAATAAAAATAGCTTCAAAACCAATGAAAAGGAACATTTAGTGGGGCTTCCTATTGAAGTCTTTTAGTAAGTGTTTGTGAAAAGGAAGTTTAAATGCATAACAGTAATATGGCTCCCATGACAGAGGTTCCTCCTCTTTTAGAGTCTAAGTAAAGAAAAAAACAGTTTCTGTTTCAATGTTTACTATTTTAATAGGTTGAAAGTTCCTAGCTCTCATTTTGAGTGTAAGAGTTGTGTAATGGCTGAACATTAAAATATTAACATTTTAAAATGTTGTTTATGTAGCTAGTGGATATTCATTATTTACAGTGTATTTATTCAGAAAATTAATTCTTCTGTAAAAGTTAAGGTCATAATGAACCTAATAAAACTTCCCTGATATAGCAGTTGCACCTCTGAACTAGGCCAATAAGCAGAGGAAACATTATTATATACTTTCTATTTCTTATAGCGAAGAAATAATGCATAAGATTCCTGAGGAAAAGTTGCAAAGCAAGTTTACTAGAGAATGCTTTTTGGGTGTTGGGTCTTGTATTGGTAGCTCAGCCCAAACTGTGTGTAATCCAGCCAGAAGGGACAGATCTTTCCAGTGACAACAGAAGGATAGGTTGGCTGGGAGCACTGAAAGAAAAGTAGTCTGGGTCAACTGGGAGATATTTCACAGAATATTCTTGACACTTTTTTGCAGCTATAGCTGGGAAACTTCTAAAACATTTAAACTCTGAAAAAATCCTTCCTAAAGATTACTTGGTTTTGAATTAGGAAAAAAAAAAAAAACCAAAAAACCAAACAATTAAAGGAAAAAAGAAAGCAGGAAAACCTAATAAACACCAGAAAGTTTGTAAATTGAAAACCAATTTCTATTCCTTCACCGTTTTCCCAAGGAAAATGGAAAGCAGCAAAGCTGGTGAAAGGGCTTGTCCTATGAGGAGAGGCTAAGGAGTCTGGCGTTCTCTGGTTTGGAGAAAAGGAGGCTGAGGGGCCACCTCATTGCTCTCTGCAGCTTCCTGAGGAGGGGAAATGGAAAGGGATGTCTTCTCCCTGGTATCTAGTGGCAGGACATGTGGGAATGGCTCAAAGCTGTATCAGGAGTGGTTTAGACTGGACATTAGGAAGTGTTTCTTTACTGAGAGGGTGGTCAAAGTTTGGAATAGGCTTCCTAAGGAGGCAGTCGATGCTCCAAGCCTGTCAATGTTTTCTCTTCTCTCTTTCTCTCTTTCTCTCTTTCTCTTTCTCTTTCTGTTTCTGTTTCTCTTTCTCTTTCTCTTTCTCTTTCTCTTTCTCTTTCTCTTTCTCTTTCTCTTTCTCTTTCTCTCTCTCTCTCTCTTCCTCCCCTCCCCTCCCCTCCCCTCCCCTCCCCTCCCCTCCCCTCCCCTCCCCTCCCCTCTCCTCTCCTCTCCTCTCCTCTCCTCTCCTCTCCTCTCCTCTCCTCTCCTCTCCTCTCCTCTCCTTACCTCTCCTCTCCTCTCCTCTCCTCTCCTCTCCTCTCCTCTCCTCTCCTCTCCTCTCCTCTCCTCTTAAAGCTGATGCAACCTTTTCCACAGACCAGGCTGGAAAACCTACAAGCTTCATATAAAGACTCATGTAAAATATTTATATATAAACCAAGAAGCATGTTTTGTTTTTTTCAAAGCATGTCTCTACTATTAGATCAGTACATATTCAGATATCCAGATCCCTTTTATTGGATTCAGTATTCAACACAATCCAGTGTTCCTGTCTTGGTGACAGAAAGGGAGATCAAACCAAACCAGTCTATGTATACTTTCACATTTCATCTACTGTGCTATTATTCCTGGTCAACTCTAAGTCAAGCAAAGCAGCTAGGGCTCACTGGTATACAGCTGCCTGATCTGTGCTTCATTTTAATCCTTTCTTCAGTCTCAGTTATTCCATTGTTTTAATATGGGCTTGGTAAATCCATTGAACCATTGATTGTTTTATTCAAAGTAGACCCCAGGTGCCACTCCTTTAAAGGTACAAACAAGAGCACCACCAATATTATAGCAACAAATATGCATAGAGAATTTAAAAGGCATAACTGAAATTCTGAAGTTATGGGAACCTCCAGACAGTACAGCATTTTTCCTATCCTTGTGCTTCACAGTAGAAGGTAGATAGTTCGTGATCCATTATGGAATCACATGCTGTATTTTATAGGCCAGTTTATCATTTCAAACTTTTGTAGGTCTCTGACACACAAACCTTTGAGACTATGGCTAATTATTTTGAAATGTTTAAAAGTAAACTTTGTGAAATTGCTGGTTGAATTGAGTACTATATCAAGAACACTCTGTGTTACCAAAAATATATTAGTATACAGGCAATATCTGTTTTAAAGAGGTCAGAAATATTTTTCTAGTATATGTTCTACTTTAACAAATCTCTGGACCTTTGTATTATACTGACTTGTAGGAACTATTCAGTTTATTCCACTGCCTATCAGCATTCTTTCAGATGATACTCGAAGGACCTTACAGTAAAAAAGCAGAATCTTCCAGCTGTGGCATCTGACAAAGCCAGAGGCAAATTTCTGCATAAGCTCACTGGGCAGTGATGCTGACATGTCCAGAGATGCCTTTGAGCTTACCACATAGTTGTACTCCTGATTGGTTTCTATTTTTGCCTTGTTATTTCATCCTTTTTTGACTCTTGCTTTACTTTGGAAACATTTTACACGCTTCTTCATTTCAGGATAGAATCCATGGTGTTTTTCCTGGCTTATGGAGGGAATCCTTTGGTGCTCACATCTTGCCCACAAAAAGCTTTTCTTGCTTTTTCCAAGCTATAGCTTGATGTTTGTTCCTCTGCCATCCTAGCACAAGTCTTTGAGAATCGTAAGTAGTAACTGAAAAGTTTTCTTGTGAAACTTATTAGAGTCTTATAAAAAACCCAAACCAAACAAACCCCCTCAATCAATAGTAGTATAAACCAGTGTCCATGTAAAAAGAAGACAGAGGATATTTTGCACTTATTTTTCCTCCAATACATATATATATTTATTATGTATGTGTATATATTTAAATACATATGTAAATATATGTATAAGGATAATATACACATGTACCAAAAATATTTTATTCATGAGCCACTCATAAGCAATTAATGTATGTCTGATTGTACTGTGTCCTTTACAATGTACCTAGTCAAAGTGTAACTCCTAGTATATGCTTCACTGCTTGACTGTAAACAAATTAATCAAGTATGTTTCTGTCATCCTTTTAAGACATTCTCTTAGCTACAGAAATGAAATGAAAACATGCAAGAATGAGATGCTTTGTAATTAACAACCGTACTTCTGTTTGTTTTCAATATCTTATTCATCTCAAGCACAAAAATACTTATACAATATTTATCAGGTTTTGAATTAGTTGACTTTGCAAGGCAAGGAAACCTTACAAAGTATTGCAGCAATACTTATACAATGAAAGTATTGCATGACCTTCAGTATCATGTTATTTCACAGAAAAACATAAGATAAAGCAATTTGGAATTACCTTCATGAGCTGCCATTTAAGGCTAAGTAATCTATATGTTTAATAGCTTAAAAAGCAAAGTAATTTACTGAGATTATGGATGATTAGTTGTACTTTTTAATTTGCCTGTTCCGTTTGATAGTTCTCTGTTCATGTTTTTTTCAAATCACAGAAAAGGCGAAATCCTTATTCATTGAAGTCAGTGTCAAAAAAACATGTACTTCCACTTAGCTGGAATTTCACTGGAGGTTTCTTTTTTCCCCTTTTCCTAAAATTACATAACATCTATAAAAAATACCCACATCACTATTTGCTCTTAGCCTACTAAACATTCTCAGTCAGCGTAGTCATCCTGTTTATGTTTATGCTTAGCTAAAGATAAAATTGGTACTAAAACCATCTTTAATTTTTTTCTTAAGCTATTAACTGCTAATTTGTTCTTTTTCCTTTCCTCTTGTTTCACTCACACTTGCATATAAACTGCACACAAAGTTCAAAGTTTGCTGCAGTGAGAAAACACACATATTTTGCAATATATAATTAACCACTGCATAAAACATTGATTACATGAAAGAAGTAGATAAGGAATTCTGCTATATTTATTCATTAGGCAGAACAAAATCTTTCAACAGGGAGTGCCAAGATGAATCTTTCTTTTTCATGAAAAACCCTTTTTAAATTACTCTTTAAATTTTCCCCCCCACTGAATAACAAGGAAAACACCCATTTTAACTGAAATTAAAAGAAAAGAGAGTTCCTTTTCTTTTTGTCTATTTTTTCTTATACATTTTGGGGGTTTTGTTTTTTGGTTTTGGGTTTTTTTTCTTGAGCTTTATTTCTTCCTGATACTGTTGGCATAAAGATGGTTAGACAAACATTTTAGTTTTATATATATGTTATTTTTGGAAACTCAATTCTGTCATTGCTTTTTTTCCTAAATCTGCTGTATTTTATTAATTCAGAGTATGAAGTCTCATGAAAAAAAAAAAAAAACAAACTATAGCACCCCACTTCATTTATTCTTTGTTTATTAACATTAACAAATGTTTCAGGACAATCATCGTACATTCTTTTTTTTTTTTTTTTTTTTTTTTTTTTTTTTTAAGGTCAACAATTACCAGGCATGTATCCTTGCGTATAACATAGGATTCTCTGTTATCTCTCTGCCCTTCTCTGGTCAAAAAAAGTTGTGTGAACAGCCTTTGCAGTGCTTCAGTTCAGCCCCATCACGGTCTGGACTGCCCTCTGTAAGTCATGTATTTGTGAACTTTGGCTTTGAAACTTCATTGTTCTTATGAATCACTTGTGGTGATGACACAAAAGTGGGAGGAAGGGCTGATACACCATAAGGTCATGCTGCCATTCAGAGGGGCCTCGACAGGCTGGAGAAATGAACTGAGAGCAATCTTATGAAGTTCAGCAAGGGGAAGTACAAAGTCCTGTACCTAGGGAGGAACAACTCCATGTACCAATATATGGTGGGGGCCACTAAGATGGAAAGTAACTTTGCAGAAAAGGACTTGGGGATCATGGTGAACACCAAGTTGAACAATAGATACCAATGGGTACTTGTGACAAAGACTTGTAATGGTAACCTGGGCTGCATTAGGTGTGTTGCCAGCACATTGAGGGACATGAATCTTTTTCCCCTCTAGCCAGTGCTGGTGAGGTCACATCTGAAGTGCTGTGTCCAGTTCTGGACTTCTCAGTAAAAGAGACAGAGTCCAGTTGTACAGAGCTCACCCAAAGTTCAAGAAGATAATGAAGGGACAATTCTCCTATGAGAAAAGGTTGAGAGAGTGGGACTGTTTAGGTTGGAGTAGAGAAGGCTCAAGGTAGATCTCTTCAAAGTACATAGGTATCTGAAAGGAGGGTGTAATGAAGACAGACCACCCTTTTCAGCAGTGCCCAGTGACAGGACCAAAGGCAATGAGCACACACTGAAACACAGGGGGCTCCGACTGAACTTCAGGAAACACTTTTTTACTGTGAGCTTTGTAGAGTCTTCCCCCTTGGAGATACTCAACAGCCATCTGGATGTGGTCCTGGGCAACTGGCTCTAGGTGACCCTGCTTGAGCACAGGGGTTGCTTTTGACTCAGGAAGGTTGTTTATTACTGTGTTCGTTTACGGGTTGAATTCCTGTTCTAATCTACTCTGATCTCTGTGTGTTATAGTGACCTTAAATTTATATTTTCAGGTAGGCAAAGTGACTGTCCCAAATCACATCCATGAATGGTCCCATGTTGTGAGCAATAGTACATTCAGCACTTCTCTCTATATGCAGTCTGCATGTCCATTCTTAGAATAATTTTTCAAATAGCTTTTTAGGCTCCAAATTTTTAAAAATAATTTATTTATCATTTGCCCTCTTGTTAACAATGTTTCAAATAAAACTTTTCTTGTGACTATGAACAAGTTCTTAGCTGTCATTTCTAACCACTATATATCTCAAGAATTTGCAAGAGAAAAATATATCTAAATCCAAAAGCTGGAAAGAAGTATAAACTTTTGTAAAAGATTTACTTTTCCAGGGCATAAAATGTCTGTTTTAATACTTTTTCTTGATGTACACTATAAGACAACTGTTAGCTTACTAGAATTCTTATTCTTAAACACTTCTTAAACATCCTTGTTGAAACACTCATTAATATTCAAGTAACTTTTTCAACACTGACAGGAGGTATACTCAATAACTAGTTTCTTTGCAGTGTAGTGTAAAATACTAAAATATGTGTCATCAATATATCTTAAGTCATTAATATCTCTGTAAAACACCAAAAAAGTTTCAGCCTGCCCTTAGATCCTCTTCTGCATAGACAGGGTTATACCATGCTGATATTTTGCCAAATTACTGTTTGTGCCATTTCACAAAAGAAGAATGCTTGCTAGTTGCATTTTTGTTATCCATCCACCTGTCCAAGTATAACTTTTATTATTCTCTCATTATCCTGGTTTTCATCCAGCTTCCTAGGGTGACAAGTTCATACAGTCAGCATCTTGTTAAGGTATTCAAGTAACATTTGTTTAACTGAACATAGAAAAAAAATCCTAGTGACTTCAAGAAACATCCATCTTCCACAAACTTTGTTTACATATATATATATATATTTGTACATATTACCTATGAAGGAAATTATATTCTATAGCAGTTATTGAAGAGCAGCAGCAGTTCCCATCCATACCCCAATGCCATATCTTCAGGAAAACAAACAAAAAAAAAAGAAACATGAAAAAGTATGTTTCCTCTCTGCTTCTCACTCTTGGTCTGTTACAGGTTTTGAAGTTGGTATGTATTTGTCAGGAGGATCAAAGAACTGGAATGTCAGAAAATTAAATCAGTTGACGTTTCTCAAAGGGCTCTGAGTACACAAGGAGAATAAAAGAATGAATATCACCGTGGTCAGAGAAGAAAGAGCAGAAAATGGTCAGGTTTTCTTATGACAGAAAAAGAGTAAGTTAGGAGGACAATATCTTGTGGATGAAAAATTGAAAGAGAAGAAGAAAGGAGATACTACAAATTTATTTCTTCTTCCTGGCACCTCTGTGCATTGATGTTTCTCTCATTCCTCCATGCTAGAATGACTAAACAGGTTCTGTTTCTCTCTGGCTGGTTTGCTTTAAGTGTGGTGTGAATGGTCAAAGACATGTGAAAAGTTTTCACATTTAGAATACTAACTCAAAGTGAAATTTGGGATGGTAAATAAAAGTCCAACATGATGCAAACCATGTTTTCCAGAGTGAACAAGACACAAACCCACCACTTTCTAAAGAATGTTCTGATTCATGATTCATATGTACATACACCATGAATAGACGTATATATTAATGTGCACACCACTGTCTAACGGAAGATGCCAAAGCTCCTTTCAGGAAAGAATACATTGTTTCATATGGCTTCACCACAAAAGGCCAGTCTTAAGTTCTAAAATGAAAACTACAAATCCTGCTTTCAGTGTAGAGAGCAGAAAGGTGGTGAGAAAGAAGAGGTTGGAAGAGAACCATGAATGTGATCAAACATTGTGCCAGTGCAAATCCAGCATTTCAGGAAGAGAGGCAATGTCACAGCCACTATGTTCTTGCACAAAAATGAAGAAAGATATTGCTGTTGCTGCATGTTGCTGACTGAATCACGTAGTTACAACAGCTTCATGCCTTCTCAGTGTGCTTGTAGATACATTCATGAGCTCACTAATATTTCTGAGTGTTAGGTGGACATCTAACACTGGAGTTTTAAAAATTACTGGGGAAATAAGTTGCCTGTGCACTTGTATTTCCCTGTTAATCCTTCTCATACAGCACAACACTGAATTTAGATCTTGACTGTTTGGTTGATTCAAATGCTTTCAGCAGAAGAATTCTAAGCAAAAACCATCCACCAGTTTATTGACTTCCACACCCTGCTTTGATCATTGTGCCATTTGTATCATATAGCACAGTCCATGGCCTAGATTTTATCTGAAGAGCAAAGAGGCCTTGCAATTTGCAGGCTAGGACGAAGAATGAGAAATAAAGAGGATCCTGTCTTTTAATCTTGCTAAGCCAATGACTCACAGTGACAAGCTGGTAAATTGTCATTGCTTGACCAAGCAAGAAAACTGAGTAATAAACAGCAAGAAATAGATTAAAAGTTTGGACATAGATTTCCTAACTAAATAAAGGAGAGTAAACCCAGCCATAAACTAGTCCTACATGAGATCTCATTGTACCATCACAGAGCAAAATATCCTTAATTAGGACCATGTTATCCTTACTAAAATGTTGTGAAGAGAACAGCTTTAAATTTATGGGGTGTTTTTGAATTTCAGCATTGATAAATGCCATGGTAAAACTAGATTAAGTTAGAGATAGTTTAGCTGTTTGAGTAAAATTGTCCAGTAAAGAACCATGCAATATAAAATCACCAATGTCTGAGCCTTGCATTATTATTGCTTTGCATTGTTCTTGTAATTTGTTTATTTTAATAGCATTTTCTTACCATGTCTGTTTCAGGACATCATTATCAAACTTCGACATTCTGTGCAATTAATTCAAAGGCCACCAAAATTTTAAAGTCGTTTTATAGGCCCAGGGGAAGTCCACTGGCCACAAAACATGTATTGGATGGCCTGCTGAGACTGTGGAGTGGTCACAACAGACATTGGGGCAGATGAAGCTCCCTCCATCAGTGAGTGGGAAGAGAAAACTTTTCTGTAAAGGGGTCACAGAATGAAAGGCTCTGCTGAGCTGTCTGCTGCTTTCCTGTCTCCAGAATGCAGTTCCAAGAACATTGCTAGGAGACATCTGATATCTGTGGATGGCCTCAGCTGTAGGCTTATGCATGAAAAGAATCATCAGCCTAAGAAGGAGAAGTTTTTTCAGACCTAGAACCTATTTATTAGCCAAGGGTCAAGACACTCTCAAAGACAGGTGGGGATATTTATTTCCATTGCAGCATGGATTCAATTTTTTTTATTCTGAAAGTATTTTCAGTACTTGTTTGGGTAGTACTGATGTGGCATCTGAATATTTAAAGTGTATACTTGGATCTCAGAATGACCAACTTAGTTGTCAAAATCTCCAGCTTTTCCTGACAATGTCATAATGCATGCATGAGTTTTCAATACAAAAAAAGCTGCAGTATTTCGTAATTTAATAATGTTGGGTCATAGTGCAAGCATAAAAGTAATGGAATTTGCTACTGCTACTACTAGTAGCAACAACAATGATGCAAGGACAACTGGGGAAATTATTTTGTTATTTATATTATTGGACTATTTTTTTTTTTCTTGCTCTCTTTTTTCTTTTTAGTCACCTACATTAATTACAACATCATCTCTTGAGCAATAGAATTTAGCCCTTCTTTTTTGACTCAGAACATTGTTTACAGAATAAAGTGCACATTATTTTTTAGCTTCATCTACATTTTCAAGGCAAGGTAAAATGGTGTTTTTGAATGAAAAATTGAGAGCTCCTAAACTGTCTGATGCACTGCCCAGGGGCAAAGCCTGTGAAAGATGTGATTATATGCACACCTTCAGGTATATCACCAATATACTTGAGATAGAGACAATTTAGTTGTTGGCCTAATAGGCACAGATAAAGGTGCACGTTCTAAGTAGTACTGGAATAATAAGGAGGCCTGATTTAAAAAAAAAACAAAACAACAAAAAACCACAACCAAAAAACCCCCATCAAGGTGGCATTAAAGAGTGCTGGAAGCTAGCACTTACATGTTAATTAAATAACAGTACTTCACCCTTCTTGCCCTTGTTTTTCATTCCTTGCCATCTATCATTTGAAAGCTTTTTCCATTAAACAACAGCTGAATCTTCTTCAGTATGATGGGACTGATTATGCAGGATGGAAGTCAAGATGTAATCACTTGAATATAAGGCACCTATTTTTGTAGAAAACAGGCACAAGACATCGGGCCTCCCAGCCTCTAGGGCTGCATCTTTGCAGTCTGCTGAGGGCAGCCCTATGGCCGGACTTGTCTACTGCATAAACTCTGAGCCTCCAGGCACTGCCTCATGTGTGGCCAATGTGGGTCCTCTGAAGTCCCAAGGGCCCTGAGTGTTTGAGCATGGCATTGGGCATACCTTTCTAGAATAATTTTTATACCTGTATTTTCTCTGTAAGACCTTTGTTTTGCTTATTGATTAATAATCTAACCTGTTCATTGCTGGCTTTAACTTTTTCTGTTAATTTCAGCATTCGTTTGTATTTTTACATAATGCCTACAGATAATTAATCTAGGTAGTTATCAATTAATTAACATAAATAATTTTTAGAATTTGAATTAAATATATTAGTTGTTTTTATTAGCAATTATTATTAGCAATAGCTTCTGTTGGTTAGTGTTTCTGTAGTGCATTGATCCATTTGAGAAATGTGATGATCAGTTTATTGTGGTGTGACTCTGGTTTTCACCAGAAGGATCCCTTCGGCATTACTCAGTTTTTTGGCTTTCAGCTATTTTCACTGTTAAATGACTACTCTGCTCCATTACCTGGTTGTAGTGGTCCTTGTCCTTTGGATCTACCTGGGCAAATTTTTAGTATTGCAACAGCTTATGACCTTTGATATGATATACGGGCCCTTTTTTATTGGGAAGACTGCCATCCGTTCCCTGCTGCCAGCCTCATTCTCAGCCTGCAACGAGGCACACTCCTGCCTTGTGTGTCAGAAAAATAGCAGAAGCTGCTGCAATCATGTCTTCATGCAGGTTCCCAACAATGCATCTAAATTGGCAAATTCTGTCATATGGATATAGCCTCTGTATCATACATTTTTTAAAGTCCAGTGTAACACTCAATAGATCTCAGATAAGAGAAGTGCTTTGCTTCCCACTTGCCAATTGTAGTGTTGTTACTTCATAGTAATAAATGATGAGATAGCAGCAAGTCTGTGGCTGAATGAGTGATGTACAGAAATCAAGCATGGCAGAAAAATACATTGCCTTCTGCATACATTTATTGGTTCTCCCTCCCTCTGTCTGTCTTACTTGTCATCTTTTGCTTTCATCAGTGGCTGCTGATGGCTATATGCTCCCAGCCTGATTCCTAATTGCTATGAAATGAGCAAGTGGGAGGCAGCTGAAGTGATAGGAAAAGAAGGGAGACTGATTTATTTTGTGTAAAACTGACTCAGCATTTGGTGTGGAAGAGACCACGCTGTTAAGCTACTGAGTCATCAGTACACTTGTGCTTTCTTTCTAGGGCTTCAGGCTCTATCAGTGATTGATGGATCAAGAGTTTGATTGAAGCCTTCTTGTACTTCTCAGGTACTAAGCCATCACAACATCCTCATCTTTCTCCAGTTCTTCCCAATGGCAGTGTTATGACTCACCAGGCATTGCAAATCACCTCAAGTGGCAGCTCACAGGACACCCAGTAAATCTGAACCGTAATTAGGTCACAAGCAGAAAACTCAGTTTGGACCCTAATGGACATTTGCCCGTGTCCATAAAACATTTGCAGGATTTGGAACTGCTGAGCTAATTCTGATGAAGAGACTGGAGCTGGGGTTACAAGGCCACAGCCAGAGATAGTGCACTTGCAGTTATGCAGATAAGCCTGCACTTCATCTTCCCAAATGATGCCTGGAGGCTGCCAGAACAGTCATTCTTTCACTTTTATGGGCAGTGAATTTACATTTAAGAGGTATTTAAATAAAGGCTGTAGACTACGCTTAAAAGATGTTGTTCCAATTTGGGACATTATTATGGTGCTGTGGCATGGAGAAGTGACCCCATGCACGATCGAGCTGAGGTGCCAAGCTGCCCTAGAGCTCCGTTAATAAGGATTGGTGAGGCTGAAGGCAGGGATGTTGCCGAGAATGCTGATGAGCCTTATTAGCACTGTGCAGCTTCCATCCTTTGGAGGAGGGTACATAAGCCTGTGGGGAAGAGCGGATTCTGAAGACAGTTAAAGAGCTCTGCATCAAATAATTTATTTGGCTAGTTCAGTCTACCATTGTAAACAAGTTTTGCTTTCTGTGAACTTACTCATTAGTCACCTATTTCTGGATACTTACATTACATGGACAAATTGGAGCCAATGTTTTGTCCACACTCTACTCTGTAACTTTGTATACAGGAATCTGTTCCTTAACAGACATATTTTGCACCACCAGAAGTGATATAAGTCATACTTACATTTTTGAAGATGCCTGCCATGAATGAGCTACAATACCCAAACTTCTTGTTACAGCAGTCACATCAGTGTTGCAGAAGTAGTACTGCTGCTCCTTCCCAGTCCTGTGAGCAGCTGTGTTCACCTGCATGGACTGTTCTCTGTACTTGCAGCAGTGAAATGAGTGTAAAGTGCATTTCAGGAGAATATATTCACATACTTAAATCTCTGTTTTTATCTGAGAGTCCACGTAGGCAGAAGTCAGCTGTCACAATTAGGAAAACACAGGCAACCTGCTTTCGTTCCCGAGGGCTCCTCAGAAGCAGGTTAGAAGTGGCAGTGAGCTGCATCAGCTGCTTTTGATAGGAGTCATCCAATCCTGGTGGCAGTATTTTTCCCAGAGCATCCTGAGAGTGGACTGCCTCCTGGTTTAGTAAATTGTCCTGGGGGATTTTAAGTCTGGTGCTCCAAATCTAGACTTCACAAGTAAGAGCAACACCTGAAAAATTTCACAGGAAAGGAGAAGTTGGGATATTCTCACATGAAAAAGTCCATTTCTGTGGATTGATATTTTTAGGAATCTTAGGCAAAGTTTGAAATGACCTGAATAGTTCTATGTTAATAGTTGGTTTCTTGATATGGTAGGTGAACAGAAATAAATGGAACACCAATATTTGAGCGTAGAATTGAATATTTCATTTCTGAGTTCTTTTCTGCAACTTTCTTGAGGGCATTTGGAAGATATTTTCTTTTAATATATTCCAAATGGAAAACCATGAAAGCGTTTCATTAAAATGGAGAAATAGGTTGGCACATACATGCATTTTTCTGAAACAATTCTCCATTTACAGATTAATGCAATATGTTAACCCAAGTCTACATAATTCTTCCAAAAAATCTTTTGATTAAAAAATCATATTTTCACCTGAACTTTTCCCACCTTGATTCTGACCTTTCAATAGCTTCATGTCCCATTTTACTTTTCTCCCATAATAGCTGGTACCAATTATGCTAAGCAGGGAGAGCTTGTGAGTTGCCTCCCTTTCATGGGCTGTGGGCTTTATATCTATTCTGGTTACGCAGGCACAAGATAGATGTATCTGACCGAAGAGAGACAGACTACAAAATGTATTCCATTAATGATGGAGACAACTATAAAAGGGATAAGAAGCTAATGCTTCAGTGCAGAAGCAATCTGAAATTGCATCTTCATCAGGATTTTTGGACCAGCTCAGCTTATGGCATGCTAGACTAGACTAGCTTTTGTATAAACAACAGCAAATTATTTAAACCAGTTGTATGTATACAGCTTGACAGTTCTACTGGACACATTTGTAAAACTGGACCTGGTTGCTCATCTATTAGTCTCTATTTCTCAAATTTAAAATAAGGACCTCATTTTAGCAGTGTCCGTTTAACTGACTCCTCTCTCATGCTGGTAGTCTCAATCCACATGCTGGTCCTGTTGTACTGGTGGCATTTTGGGGGACTAATTGTTGAAAGCAACAACAGTACAATTTCAGGTCTTTCTCTCCAGCAAAAGAGGTATAATTACTTGGCCTACAAGTTTTTATATTTGTATGTGTAGTGTCACTAATTTGAATAAATTTTTTCCCACCCTTTTAAATCCTCTAGGGAATTTTACCCTTTATATTAATTTGTAAGGGTTGTTTAATATCTTTTTTTCTTTTTGTTGTTCATATTTTGTTAGTAGTTGCTGCTGCTGCTGCTGCTAATAATAATAATAATAATAATAATAATAATGCTGTTGTTCTTATTTGCCACCCCTCCCAGACGTTTAAGTAGATGTGGGTTTGCAAGTCCAGACCTTTGTGTAAATATTACTGATGATCTGCACCAATTTATTTTTTCACCTTTTTCCTTCTGATGATTATATTGGAAATAAAGGCTGCAGGGAAAATTATTTGCACAGCTCTGTTCTCACCTGCACTTCATTAATAGCTAAGTCATTTGCAAAAATAATTTCCTAGTCAGTGCTCAACCACAATAAAATGTTCCATGTCCTAAAGATTTCTAGTGAAGTCTACAGAGAAGACCACAGGAAGAAATCAACACTAGCGAAAATCAGTAACATTATTGTTGCATTTTCTACAGGATTTTATTCCTATACTGTTTGTGTTTATAGTGCCTACAATGATTTCCCACATCAGAAATCTATTTTATTACACATTTCACCATGCCACTGTACTAACTTCAACATAATTGGGATCAGAGTGACTTGGTTGGCAGGTAACTATCCTAGAGTGTTCCTAAGCCTCTCAGCTACATAGATGGTGTCCAGGTTACCAAAATCTTGTGCTGTTCAAGGCCTGGTGCACATCAGGATGCATAGGGCATTATCCTCTTGAACGCAGGTCTTTGCATCCCCATTACCTGTTGCAGGCAAGGAAAGAAATCATCACCATCAGAAGGACAAGCTGTTCTTTTCTTCTCCAAAATTGCAATCTGTGTCCCTGGTTCAGGAAAATTACAAAATATATCTTGTTCTAAGAAGAGTTTCATGTTTCCCTAGTTTTCTTCTGTAGGCAGAAAAACAAGTCATGAGAGCCATCTTTTCTACGGCTCTGGACAAGCAGGGTAATAGGACAGAATGAAAATGGATAGTTTAGTTCTACTATGTTGCACACAATGAACTCTCCAGTTAATTGACCATGAAGAGAACTCAAAACTAGCAAGAGGGAGTAAAATATTATTTGGAATTATTCACTATCATTTTAACAAAAAGAAAAAAAAAAACAAAACAAACAAACAAACAAACAAAAAAAAACACCAAAAAAAAACCCAAACAAACAAACAAACAAACAAAACCTGCTCAAACTTCCAGATTATTAAAATTGCCTTTAAATCAAAACATCGATGATGAAGTCCTTCATAAGAAAGACATCACCTAAATTCTTTTAAAAACATAACTTCTTAGTTGATAGAAGCAGAAAGGGAAAGTAAAGCGAAACACCAGTAGACTAAGCATAACCAGGTATCTTAATTCACTGAATAATTAAAGGAAACAATGAAGAAACTGGAAACTTTTGCATCTTGACTCTATGTAGCCAACTAAATGCTACAGGCCCTATTCTTTCAAAGCTCCAGCATGGAACTTTGCCTCTAAGTTTGCTCAGATGCTCTGAAATCCTAGTGATGGACTCACATTTTCTAACAAGAATAGAGTATAAGGGAGATGACCTGCTATTTACATTCATCTTACAGAAGAATCATACTTAAAATGTGAGGTTGTTGGGTAAAGCTCTTCTGTTCTCTCACCATATTTTACCACTGGCATGCCAAAAAAACATTCACATTGACAGTGAATCATAGTCTAACATACCTTGCTCTGGCTGTATCTTATAAACTTGGAAACAGTAGAGCAGTTCATGCGTGTAACTAATCAAGAAAGTTCTGCTTGTAGTAAAGGGGTTATTCCAGGATCAAGCTAAATTTTCATGACTTAAGAAAATTAAACATCTTTATGTGATAGCTATGTTATGTTTTAAAAAATGCTCTTCTTCATCCCATTTTCTGACACTGTTGCAGATGCTGAACATTATCTACTCTTCAAGTCATGGTATTCCGAAACAGCTCACTGAGAGAAGTAGTGTATTTAAGTACTCTCATGAGTGAGAAGGCCAGATTCAGGCTGCTAGGTTGGAGAATGCAAAAGAAATCCTATAGTGTTATTAAAAAATATTTAATTTGTAGATACCCTGCAGATGAAATGAACTAATAATAATAAAAAAGCTGGTAAAAGGACATTTATTGCTTTTTGCTTGGAAGGTTTGAATTAGAAGGTTTTTTAATGAGCTAAAGGTAGATGGGTTGGTGTCCCTTATTTTAGATGATTCAATCTGTGTTTCTTAAAATAGCTAAGGCCTACCAGTTTAGGAAGATATTGCTTAGAGCTATAGTTAGGCATTAACAAGATTTGGCTTTATTGCTTTTTATGTTTTAGTAGAAACCTTAAAATTCCACTATAGTTAAGCAGAACCTTCTTATTCAAGAGAGGTGATACTTTTTAGGTTGCTCAGATACTGACATTGAGAAAGCAAACTACATTTATTATTTTTTTTTTAATGAAAGCTATTAGCTGAATAGTAGAACAGCAGGTAGGTAGACTTTTGACCTAAGTTGTTAAAATGTGAAAGATGAGTAATCACAGAGTAAAATATACATAGGTTTCCTAACACAAAGGCAAAGCCTCATTTCTTCTGTTGTTTTACAACAGAATTTCTAGCAAGTTGGTCAAATGCAGAATCACAATATTTTAAAGAACCTCTTTGCCCACAGTTAGTATGACTATATTTGCTGTTTCAGCAGAATCTTTTTGATAAATTCATTCAGAGTCTTATGGTGGGTATAACATGAAACTCAGTGAGGGGGCTAAAAGGCTGGGCTCTGTTTGCTTCGGTGTTTGACTTTCTAATCAAACAACTTTCTGCTGCTTTAACAATTAGTTAATACATTATCCTTCTCTAACTATAGAAAGAAGTCTTGTTCAGAATGAACACAATTGGCCTTTTCATGCTAATGTTTATGTATACTATCTACTGTTTGTAAATTGCACTTGAAAACACATTGTAGACATCTATTTTGTTTCCAAGCACACAACACATTACTTATGCCTTTTGCATAAACTTCAATACAGCTGAATAGTCTAGTTTATTTGTTTACTGGATCCTGTATTTTGAATAAATGTGTCTGTAAAATCTTGCGTACATTGTCAGCATATCCGCGGAACAGTGCTGTCAGGCAAGGAAGAATCTTATAATCAAATTTATGGTATCTGTCAATATATGTGTTATGGATAGAAAATTTCCCTGGTTAGCTGAACCCAGGTACCCTAGAGAAGTTTAGTATTTTCTGAACTTGACTAAAACTTGACTTGAGAAATTGAAGGCACTGAGCAGTTTTCAGAATAAGACCCTTTATTTGTGAGAAGACAGTTAGAACATGGTGGAATATTTCAGGCAGAAGCAACCTGACATCAAGACATCAGTAGACAGAAGTCATGACGTAGGGCAGTGCTAACATCTGCCTCCTCTGACATACTGTAAACAGCATCAGGAACATCCTCAAAGCTCCTGACATTGTAATATTTGTCAAATCCCCCTGAAAGTGGAGTTAGCCATACAGTATATCAAATGCCAAGGTGCCTGGCACCAACCACTGTCACACTGGTCCTGTAAGCCAACCTTCGCAGAGTGAATGACAGCAGAAGAAGCTACCAGAGTGGCTGCACAGTGCTCCTGTGGAGCTGGATTCCTAGACTAAACAGCTAACAGGAGCTGAGTGTATGGCCAAAAGGCCAAATGATCAGATTGCTTTAGACTGATTAGAACACAACTTGTTCCAATTTGAATTTCTATAATAGCTGTTTATTTAACACTAATTGCGGTCTTGAGCAGAGTTTTGTAATATGGACTTATGACCATAAGCCTCACCTTTTACATATACGCTTAATTTTAACAGGCATTATCCTTGACATGTCAAATTAAATAGAAATAGAAAGTACCAAGCCTGGAAACCTAATATAAAGTTCCATATGTTTATACGGACAGATGGCTACAAGTGGCATATTTTGGGGGCATGTAAGGCCAAAAAGCCTGCCAAAATTGGTAAGTATACCTTTATTATACTTTTTGCCAAAAAACATCTAGACACATTAGTTTGTTTCAGTCATTCCAGTCAGCCTGTGGTGATAGGCATTTCAGTGCTGTCTCACAGCTGCATATAGAGTACATCCTTCTAGTAACACAGTGTAAAGATCAGAAATAAAATAATTTAAAAGGTAACATGAAAATAGTGGTACTATCAATGCAGATAAGCTTAGAGACCATGCCTGAATAATCCTTGATGATAAAAACATATTTGTTTCACTTCATATTGTATTACCTGATTACAAGCAACATTATTATACTGTAGATTTGTTGACTTGATAAAGATTTGTTACATTCTTAAAGCATTAATAATTACTCCTCAGGAATATATTATGATTTCTTCTAGTCCATATGTTGACAGAGATTCTTAAGTGGTTTTGGTGAAGTCCTATTCTTAGGATAAGTGCACAGGAGATATAAATAAATAAAATAAATAAATATATAAATAAAATAAATATAAAGTAAATAGTAGATGTTAGAAGAAAATCCTTTAAAATGAAGTAATTTTGAAGACCTGTGACAGGGAAAAAAACTCAACAAAATCCAAAGAAGGTAATCAGAACTATTTCTTTATGTCCTTTGTCTTCATTTCTTCTTGCCCTCAGAGGACTGAGGACAATCTATCTCCAATTTAGCACAAGAATGTTGGAAGGGATCAAAGACCTTATGGAAGTCCAGCTATGATGAAGTGTAACTCTTTGCTTGTCCACTGATGGAATCACTCCATCGTAGAAGGCCACTAAAATTAGTCAGGCATGATTTATCCTTGGTGAAGCCATGTTGACTGTCTTTAATCACATCCCTATCTTCATTCTTCAGCCTAACTTCCAGGAGGATCTCCTCCATGATCTTACCAGGCACTGATGTAAGTCTGACTAGTTGGTAGTTCCCAGGGTCCTCCTTATTACCCTTCTTTCTAGAAGGAGGAGTTGTAGTTATGAGACTGGTATAATGAAATATGGATAAAGAGTTGACTCCAGGAGAGAGCAAGAGGTGATATGGAAAGTGAAATTATTGTGCTATAAGGTAGTCTGAGATCAGCATTTGAAGAGTTCTTGTTTAATGTTGTCATCTTTCGTGGCACTAGTAGAGATACCTGTCATAAAAGTGTCCGCTGCTATACCGAAGGAAACATGTTCTAAGGAAAAGGATATTGGAATATCTGAAAGAAAAGGATTAAAATAAATAGCATGAAATTCACAACACAAACTGCCAGGCTGCTGGGGGCTAATTAAGCACTTTTCCCACACACAGAAATGTTATCATCTAGAAGACACAATCAGCTTTGAAGAGCTGTTAAGCTCATCTTTTTTGGGTGTCCAGCAAGAGCACATGGTACCTGCTCAGCTGTCTAGGACTGCTAAGTAGGAATCACCTAATAACTAGATGCTTAAATGCTTACATTCAAAAAAGTCAGAGGTGCATGGCTCTGTCAGTGGACTACAGATCATCTGTACTAAAGATGGAAAATGAATTAATAACTCCTACTTCAAATGCTAGGTCTGAGTTAGGATAAACACTATTCTGTTCCTTCCAACTTTCCATTCAGCGCTAAACATTAAGCAATACGCATGCCAATAACATCTCATTGCATATCAAACTACTGGTCTGATTATCAAGTATTTTTTGTTATAAAGATCTTCTATCATTAGTTTGTGACATGGGAGATGATAATCAGAACATCTTGATAAAATCTGATATCATAACTTTTGAGTTTTGAGAAAGAACAGCTCCAAATCTGTGGTAACATTTTGCAGATTGGCTTTTGTTCTTGAAAAAGCTGGATCTGTTAGTCTGGAGGTTTTACAGTTGTACTAGAATTTTAATGAAATTCCTATCAAGTAAAACAAATAAAACATTAAGTTGGCACTGGTAATACCTAACAAAATAAGATGTGACAATTCCTCTAATTTTTTTTTAAGGTTCTCACTTTTTTTGAGATTTTTAGTAAGGGCTGGATTACAGCTTGACTGCATATGAAATAGCTGTTGCCATGCAATTCTGAATTACAAACATTTTATCCAGGTTTTAGTTATATTTTCAATTGTTTTCTCCAATAGATTTGATCTTCAGAAAGTGGCAGAACAAAAGCAATAAAAATAAATTTCTTCAAAGCCTAGAAGCAGGTCTAAACACGAATATTGTAGGGCTGATGACTTCTATTTACTTAAAAGTAACTTAATCTTTTCCACTTTCAGATAATAAGAAAAAATCTACTTGAGAAGTGGAAGAAATTAGAATTCAAAACACGTCTGTTTCTGCAGTTGAAGCACAGTCATTTTGTCTAATCATGTCTTATATGTTCATTCTCTTTGACATTATGAATTTTGCACTGAACAGGAAAAAAATGACAAAGGTGCAAAATGTTTCAGAGTAGGATTCTGAAAGCTGTCATTCATAGTATGCCCTTTCAAATCTCTTCCATTCAAAAACTCCAGGTTTATTGGACACCTGTGGTGTTGAAATTTTCATCATTAAATTTTAATGATAATCTCTAGCAGTTTGAGTATACCTTTATTATGAGAGGAGTGACAAAATATATGTCCATTTAAGTGCACTTTGTAGTGCTTTTGACATTTATATTTTTAGGAAGTACTATACCAATTTTATTGTACAGTTTCTTAGCCTTGATTTTTACTTTAGTTGCAGGAGGCTTGTTATTTACTATGATTTATATTTATTTAATTCTAAACTATATTTTGGATGAAGTTTGAGTTTCATCAGTTGATATATAATGTGATTAGAATAATGTACACATTATTAGCAGTGGAAAAGTAAAGGCCTGGTGCAGTCAATTGCATTGCAAGGGAAGGTTGCAGTTATGATTTCTTTCATTCTGTATATATTTATTCACTTATTATTTTGTTTGCTTAACAGGTGTTAGTAGTATAAAGAACTTGTGATTTACTTCTCAAGATGGAACTAAAGGTAGGAATAAATAACCCAGTTAAGAGTAGCCTTATATACATTAAGCAATTACTTCTCAAAAGAAGATTGTTTTCTAAGCCAGTGCCATGCCTAGCACCTAAGCAGTTAACACGCTTTCTGCTATACACAGTGAGATCATTTTGCAATCTTTGCAGAGGCTTCAGAAAGGAAGTCACCTGCATTTCTGTCTGCAATCAGGCAACCAGTTTAATTGGACAATGGCAGAGCCTTGCAGGATATCCTAATGAGCCTAATTGGTAGCAGGAATCTGACTCCTGGGAGAACAGAGATAGAAACCAGACAGGCAAAGAGACAGGTAAAGGTTATGCAGTAAAAGAAATAAGATGGAAGGGCTCTGTCAGGGCTTAGTACTGCTATGCTTCTTTGTATTCTTCCTTTTCTTAGTCCTTCTTCCATTTGTTTGCTAGCTATATGCCCATGGTACTATTGTCTATGTCTTTCCTGCTATTTGAGTAGTCCTGTGGGTGTTTTTGTCCTTATTGTGGCTTTTGTTCCTGAGTGATCTGAATATGCAGGGAGTCCTAGCTCGGAAGGCTGTCCAGTCTCATCACAAATCTACTTTTGCAACATTCAATGCAACAGGAGGAAGAAAGAAAATATATATCTGATCAAGCTCTGTGTTTCTGAGAGCAAGCATCTTCAGTGTAGTTTGGACCACCTCACTAAGAATGTCCCTATCTTCAGCTGTCACAGTTCTGTCACTGAAACTCCTGGCAACAATTGAATTTTAACGAAGGTCTGCAGTGCTTTAGAATTTAAATGAGATGTCTGATAAAAGAGATAAAACCTTCTGCATATCTACCTTATATTTTTAATGCTTTCCTTCTGGTAAAAATAAACAAATAAGTAGAGGATTATTTCACAGCTTGTTTTCTACAAGATTTTTCCTGCAAAGCTGAAAAAAAATAGTCTGAGTTGCAAAGCCATTTTCATGCTGACTTCCCCCTGCTTCTGGTAGAACCCAGTTGTTGTATATGCAGTTCCTGTTGCTCTCTGGTTTCCTTACCTTCCCAGACTGGCAGAGACATTTGTTTCCAATAGTTTGAATCAGTGTCAAAATGTATGAGGCCAACAGCAAGTAGCTTTGTGGGGCCGTCCTTGTCTGAGCAGTTTTGGCACTACATCTTACCAGGATTTTTGCAGGTGAGCCAGTTAATAGTCCCTAATATATGATGATTCATTTGAATGCATGGTACTGAAGACTTTAATAATCCTGTTTGTCCTTTGCTTTCTTTCACTTGCCTGAAACTATTTTTTTTCCAGGTGTGGAGCCTGCCACTATATTTTGTTCAGAGATACCTGTGTGCATGTCAAGAGTGCTGATGGTAAAATGCTCAGTTTGGTGAACATGTTTGGTCTCCAAAGTAAGTTTTCAAGCTTGAACTGAGCCATGCATTGATTGTGGGGTAAAAGTAAAGGCTGTGTATTTTTAGTACATGTTGTACTTTTCTCCTGTGCAGTATGTGACACTACCTAGGGGTAAAACATTACCTCATGCATATGTGCTAATGGAATTCCTGCTTTTATGTAACTGCTTTTTGGGGAGTTAAAGGAGCTTGAAATGCACAGTTCTAATTACAGATGTTTATTTGTGTTGCTAACTGTATATACGCATGCAGGCATATATATATATGAAGCACAGATCTATCTTGCAAACAAAAGATTTTGATTAGTGGTAACATGAACTACAAATATAATGAAGTGACAACTTCGTTGCAGAAACGCAAGACTTTTACATGGACTTTTTAGATAGTGTGGATAACCTATACATGACCATCTGCACCACCAGTTTATTTGGAATATATTCATATGCTTGCCACTCTAATGCAGCTCCTAGATTTTAAAAAAATCAGTACTCATAACAATATACAAAAGGCTTCTGTAAAAGCAGCATTGGAAACAGAGATGTGTCTAAAACACATGGAAGGGGAGTGGCAGCAGCTGGTAGTTCTGACTATAGGATGAAGTAGTTTCAGTTGTGAAGAGATCTGTCCTGTAGTAGTTCTGAAATGGATTACCTGTTCTAAGGGTCACTTAAACTAATTGTATTCTGCACGTAGAAAGACCCAGTTAGAAACTTGAATTCTACCATGCTCTCCTGATATCTCATGAATTATCTCTTGTTACCTGAGTAAGCACATCATCACAGTTCTTAGTACAGGCTACCCTTTGAAAGGCACCTGTGCTTTCACTTGCTTTTTTTTCCTAAATGAGGAAATGAAATCAATAAAAGGGTAGGTTTAAGGAAGGTTTCACTCAGGTATTTTGATATCTGCAAGGAATTCCACCACCACCACCACCATCATAGCCTGCTGATTTTAGTATCTCTCTGCTATCATAGGAGATGTTCAGTTTCCTATGTAGATAACCTAAATGGTTAAATCAAAGTTAGGAAGAGTCTAGAGGAAAGCCAGGGACACCTCGCAGACAACACAAACTCAGTGAGATGTAAAGCAGGGTGCATATGGGGGGAAAAATTGACCACAGTAATCAATGACTGATTTTAGTACAGTTTTATAGAGTGGGAATGAAATTATCTTCATTCTCTTCTCAGCACTGACATTGATGATGAGCTGTTACATCTGCCAGGCCTTTACCTTATGTCAGTGAAATTGAACCAAGAGTAATTGGAAGCGGGGTGAAGCAGTATACCATCATTTATTATACTTAATCATATTTACTTATCACTGTGGATCTAGAAGTGAAATCACTAAAGGAATAGGTTTCACATAGCTTATAATGGTATTGGAGGAAAGGTTGCTGTAAACAAATTGTAATATATGTTTTAATATACCACTATAATTTTTCTAGTGCTTATCTGCATGCCAAATACTGACTACTCTGTATACCTCCTAACCTCAGGCAGGCTGTGTTTTTTCCATTCTCGTCTTTTGCCAACACCACACAAACCCAATAAATGAAGACACTTGGCCAATCTAAACTTCCTCTCCTGTACTAGAAAGGCAGTTCCACAGGATGGTACGTCTGACACCTCAGACAGTGGCAGAAGAAATTAAAATGATTCCTCCAGAGGTAAATCCCTTCCTTAGACAATCACCTCACTTCTCTGATGAGCCTTGGCTCTTGGTTTCCATAAGCTTCACGTGCAGACTCAGGCTGAAAACTTGAAGGTCTTGAAAGAAAAGATGCTTGCCTGTATGGTGGAGCTGAGTACAGATCAGGTATTTCTGGCAAGCAGCACCAGCATACTGGTTTGCACTGCACACTTCTGCGTATGCAGATACTAACTTACATCAAACTCTGTTCAGTCCTGATTTGGTAGCTGTCAGCACCAAGTCAATATCCATCTTCTTGAATTGTGGGAAGATCTTTTTGGTTTTTTAGGTATTTATGCAGGGAAAGCAGAGCTGTCTTCTACTGTGACACTAAGTTAGTCTGTTTCTGTCTTTGTACCCTTCTGACTTGAAGGTAGTGGTGTGCAAGCTACCCAAATGGCAGGCTTTCACCAGTGATCCGTCCATGTGCACAGGACAGTGGTCAAGGAAACGTGAGAACTAACATTTGCTGCACTACTGAGGGAGATTCTTGATTGAAATCAAGCGTGGAGTGAATCCATGTTGGCTGTAGGGTACAGAGTTTGAAGCAGACCTTTCTGGTTTCCAAGTCTAATTTCATTTTTCAGAAGGATCAAGCTGGCTTGTTCATTTAGGATCCCAGAAGCTAATTGGGATAATTGCTGTGGGATAACTGCAGAGGAGCAGGCATGCAGGACATCAGGAAGGTGAACCAGCTTCATGTACTTACCAAAACATATAAGCATAAGAAAATAAACACAGCTGTCATTTGATAGAAGGGAACATCCTTTCATTGGTAGTTAATTGGATCAAGTGGACCTGTTTTTACAATGGCTGAAAGTGACTGATAGATTTCCATAGGGGTTTGTGCTGGGGCAGACTCTTCACAACTGATCTGGAAAGGAAAGTGCAGAGTGAGGTGACAAGGTTTGCTGATAATGCTAAATTTATTCAGAATATTAAGTAAGGAATCTGAATGAAGAACACAGGGTGCATTTTGTGAAACTGACTGGTGATAAAAGGGCAAGAAAGATTCACTTTTGACAAATGCAAAGTGATACTGGTTGGAAAAAACAATCCATCTCTATGTTTACAGTGAAGATCTTTAAATTAGTTATTACTATTCAGGAGAGAGATCTCAGAATCATTATATAATTTCATCCTGAAAACATCAGCTCAACTTTTAGTGGTGACCAGAAAAGCAAACAGAGTTTTGAGAACTGGGAAAAGAATTGAGAGAAAAGGAGAAAATATCATTATGCTGCTGCATAAATCCATGTTGCCCTCACATCTTGAATACTATTTGCAGTTCTGTTTATAATAATAAAATATTAGAAATGGAAAAGGTACAGAAAAGGGCAACAAGTATGATAAATAGTGTGAAATGGTTTCTGCATAAGAAAAAGTGAAACAGATTTGGGTGCTTTGGACTGAATATGAAACAGATAATGAGCACCATGGCAGTAAGTGAATAGGAGAATGGTTATTCATTCTTTCTCATGCTGCAGAAATAAGGCAGAGCCAAATGAAATTTTAAGCAGATTTAAGTCAAAGAGTAAGAAACAGGTAAGGTGTGTGTGGGGGTTTTCCACATAAATTGTTATTAAATTGTGCAAGTTACTGCCATGATGCAATATGTATGATAAAAGTTTAGATGAGTTAAAAATCAATTACTGAAATCTATGGAAAAGATATTAATTAAGTGCTGATAAACACAAAGACAAAACCAGTGACTCAAAGTCCTTGAGTTGTACATTGCTGTTATCTCAGAGGAAATTTAGGGGTAAAGTGTCACAGGCCATCTGTCCTTACCATTTTTTTTATTTTTTTATTTTTTTTCCCCCGAGATATGTGCTGTCAGACACAGGATACACAGGTAGGTTGGCCTTTGTCTGACCCGGTGCAGCTGTGCTCATGTTAAGGCTTAATCACCCAAATCTGTAACTCACAACACAGGACAGCATAACCAGTGATTAAATCTGTTTTCAGAGCAGAATTCAGCTTGAAGTAACTCAATCTCATAGCAGAAACTAGCTGCTGAGCTCAAAAAGAGTAAAATACTTCTATGATGTCCTGAGACTACAATGGATTGTGAATCTGCAGTAAAAATCATAGCTGTGCTTTCATGTGTAAAACTTTTCCTGTTAAGCACTACTCCAGCCTCTCTCTTTTTTTTTTTTTTTATCTCATGAGCAAGACAAAGAAGTGGTATACAAACTTGGTAGTAGTTGTGTAAATACCAAAGATAAAGAAAAAAAATTCTTACAAGAGAAAAAAATATATTTCATTGTAGCAGTTCAACGAACATTGTATGTAGAGTAGTGCTGTGAAAAATATATGCGAGTCTCAAAGTTCTAAACAGGTACATTCAGACATTTCTCTCTAAGCTCAGGAACCAACAGTTAGAGGTGATTTTTCTGCACTTATTTGTTCTTTGCAAGCTGTCATATTATGTGCTGGAATTGGGAAGAGGAACGGATTTCTTTTCAGTTTAGGATGAAATGACAGCTCCAAAGAAGAAAGAAGATAGAAATTTCCCACTGTGAGTCCAAAGATGAAGAAACTGGCCTCCAGGAATAAAGCAAAGAGCTGGATCAACTGAGAAGCAAGGAGTACATGGTTTTCAGAAAGACTTAAGAGCCACTGAATCTGTACAATTTTTGCTGAAGGGCATTTCACACCCCAATACCAGTTTTACCGGGAACAAAAGCTTTTATTTTGATATGTCCTTAACACCTGAAGGGTCCTAAATTTCTTTCCAAACTCTTCCATGACATTGGAGAAGGTATTTGCATGTGTAACCACACAATCACCTTAGATGACCTCTTGCACTTTGGATGGCCTCCAGCTGTCCCTTCTGGACTTGGGTCTATCCTGTGTTGTATCTGCTGCCCCTGGTCCCCTGAAGTTCTGCTAGTTGTACATGTTTTAGGTACCTTAATCCCACCCTTCATGTTATTTCTGTGTGATACAGAAAGTGCTTTTGGGAATATGAAGGAGCTCTGTCTACATGCACTTATCTCACAGATCTTAACTGTGTTGTCAGTTTTCATACAGGATAAACTTTAACTTGGAGTGATAGTTTGTCACAAGTAAGCCTGCCCACTTAAAAATAGTGGAATATATGATTCCTTGGGGATTGAAAAAACATGGTTAAAATGTTCACTCTCCAAAGCTGACATACCAACAGAGTTCCCAATGGCCTTGGAAAGTCTTGGTTCAAGTGACTTTGGGGAGGTAAAGCATATCAAGGTATTTTTCTAGAGTTAAAGTGATTTAAGCACTCCACATAAACATAGCCAGAGGCACAGAAAGATGCAAGAAGTTTTTGAAAAGAACAATCTATCCTTCCCACACCTCTCCCAAATGAAGGTAGTCTTCACATCTCTTTTCTTTCAAATACCTTTGACCAATGTGCACAAACAGTCTGGTGGTGGATGTTTTTATAAAAGATTTTGAAAGAAAATTACACTTCCATAGTGTCATTAACTTTTTTATTTTTAGTGGTACGTATAAAACCCAACAAATTATCACAAAAGTCTCCAAAAATATATTTATTATTTAAGCATGTCCTTCTGTACTAAGGATTACAAGTGTAAATTTAAGAAATGTGATTAAAATTAAAACATAAAATTTCACAATGGTTCCTGAACTTTCCTATGAAGCTTACAAAGCCTATTTTAAAATTACAGCAAATCAACCATACCCCAGCAGAATGCATTAACTTCAAAATGTTGAAATTAAGATTGGTGTCAGGGAATCAGCAAACAAGAAGGCTGTGATATTTGAGGTTCTTTAGAAAGGTATATCAGATACTAATTTATTTGAATTTTGTGTCCAAATGCCTTTTGCTAATTTCCAATATTTTAAAAATTAATTTCAGACATGAATAATCTTAAGTCTTTTAAATGACAAGGAAGTTATGAATATGTATTTTGAATTCTACTAAAAAGTATTTGTAATACTATTAAACACATAAATTTCAAATACAACAAGCTAGGCAGATGGCACTGCATCTCTTCAAAATGAAATATAAATAAGTCATTTTCCTTAGCTGAATTTATATCCTGTCTGTCTCCCAACAGGTAAACAATATGTCATTAACAGAAATAAAAACATTCTTCAGTAGGATTAAATCTATTGTTGCAATATGATCTTAAAGAACTATTTCCCTTCTTGGTGCCAAAGCCACTCTTTTTTTATTCTGTCTTTAGACAGAATTTTCTTTTCTGTGCAGTTGTGTTCAGAAATATGGAGAAAAAGAACATTCTTACACTTGAGAAGGTTCCTTATCATTTTTCTGCATTTTATCTGCATTTTGCTACAGAAAAAAAATAAGAAATAAAAATATGTTTTCCCTAGGAGATTCTAAAGTTTCCCTTTTTTCAATATAATCTTATTAATTTGTCCAGGTTTCCTCTTTGCCCCTGTTGCTGGCATATCTCCATGATTGCATAAATTCATAGATAATATAGCTTCAGCAGACACAGGACAGGCGTAAATTTTTTAAATCTTACATCAGGTAGATAAGGAGCCCTCTGTAATAACTGAACCAGACTTTGCTAAAAACTGTCTAAGGGAGAAACATAGATCTTTCATCATGGTGGTTTTCATACTTCATACGTTTTTCATATATAGTTCTTTATAACAATCAGGAGTAAAATAATAATAATTAAAAAAAAAACATTTAAAAACCCACCATGAAGCAGCTATTACAATTTCTGTGTTATTAGTATTTTACAAGCATTATGCATGCTCTAGAATAAGAAAGAAGGAAAATGAATTGAGTAACAGTTCTTACAACTTTGAATTACTAATGTATGCATTCAGATAATGTACTTTTTACTCTGAAGGTCTCAGATGACTATGTTGGATTGATAGTTCAGTGTTTGGGGTAATTAGGTGGTTTGTATTGGAATTTTTGGTGGTTTTATTTTTGTTGTTTCTTATTATTTTAATCAACTTGAAACCTGAACCCAGAAAAATACTCTCATGCAGACCAGATATCTATGTAACACAAGTGTACGCTGGGAGTGAGAGAAATGTGGAAACAAGTGGAGAGGTAATGCATCAGCTGAATGGTAGGAGCATACATCCTATATTGATCTTGTTTACTCTGCTTCAAGATATGCTTGTGCCAAGGAGGAATCAAATTCAAATCATCGTCATGCTTGACAATGTGCTGCTGTGTCACCCCTTATGAGAAAGTAGGTTCTATAATAAATAACCTGTATAAATATGAGCCAAAGATTTTCCTATAACATGCACTTATTTACCAAATGGATAGTTACATGTCTTCCAACCTAACATATAATAATTCTTCATTATGTATTTTCTTATAAGAACGGTTTCGTTATTATACTTTTTGATATTTCAGCATGAAACTTTGCCCTCTGCTCTTACCTTCGATGTGTCATTCATAATGTTTCTACAGAAAGAAATTTAATTTTTCCTGCCTTGATTTGTTTCAGTAATATCTAGTTGCTCTTATTTATCCATCCTAAGATCACGAAATAATTAAAAGTGGAACAGTTTTTTGGATATCTGGTCCAATTTGCTTCCCATTGCAAGGCTAATTTCAAAGATAGATATGGTTGCTTGCAGCTATTCTTTTTAATTTTGCTAAACATCTCTAAGAAGTTTCTTGTTCCTTCTCTATTCTGCCTATTCCATTGAAGGCACAGGACTTTGTATTTGGTTTTGGTGAGCTTTGTGAGGTTCCTGTCAGCCTTTTTATCCAGACTACAGAGATCCTCCTGATTAATTTTCGAGCTCTTCATCCTAGTTTTAGTAGTCATGACAGGCCAGTCAACCTCTGTTGAATGACCAGCACAGTCACAAGATGAGTCCTCTTGAAAACCATTTCTGGCCACTGAAGGAGAAAGTGAATGACAACAGCCAGAAAGGATTTATCAAGGGCAAATGATACCTGATGAACTTGACTACCTTGTATGATGAAATGGCTAGATTTGTGCATGAGGGGAGGGCAGCAACTTCCATCTTTGACTTTAACAAGGTTTCTAACATGGTCTCCTGCAGCATCCCTTGTCTCTGTGTTGGGGTGTTGCAGTGCTACACTCTAGATGGGTGGACTACCAGAGAGGTGAAAAACTGGCTGTTCCAATGGGTTCAAAATGTAGTTGTTAATGGTCATATTGTACTTAAAGGGCATTTAGAAGTGGAGTTCCTCAGAAGGTCTATCCTGGGACCTATCCTGTTTAATAACTGTATCAGTGGTGTTGAGGAGGAGATGTAATGCACCCTTATCAAGTTTTTGAGTGACAGGAAATTGGGGAATGCAACTGATAATGCTCAAGGGCAGAGCTGCTGTTTAGAGGGCTCTAGGCTGGCTGGTGTAATGTATCAACAGGAACTTCATCAAAACCAACAAGGACTATTGTAAAGTCCTGCACTTGAGAAGCAGCCCCCTACAGTAATACAGAGAGGGATCAGCTGGCTGGCTGGGGAGCAGTTCTGGCATAAGCCAGCCATGAATCCTGGCAGCAGGTGACAAACTGCAGTCTGGACTATGGGAACAGGAGCCTTGGGCATGTTCAGCCTGGAGATGAGATGGCTTTGTGGTCACTGAGCAGTGGCCTCCCAATATGCAAGAGGTGATTACTGAGAAACCAGAGCTTGGTTCTTTGTTGAAGTGCACAGCAGAAGTAAGACAATTGGTCAAAAATTAAACAGAACATCAACATTTGTCCTTATTGAATATCTTAAGGTTCTTGTTAGCCAACTCTTCAAGCCTATGCAGGCCTTCCTGCAGGGTGGCTCTCCCTTCCAAAGTGTCCACTTCTCCACTGAATTTGATATCATTGGCAAACTTCGTCAGGGTACACTTGATCCCATCATCCAGATAGCTATGAAGATATTAAACAGTGCTGGGCCCAGTATTGATCCCTGGGGGACCCCACTTGTGGCAGGTTGCAGTTTGAGAAGGAGCTGCCTGCCACCACCCTGGGGTGCCGCCTGCCAGCCAGCTCCCACCCACCACGCAGACCAATTGTCTGGGCCGTGGTGCATCAGCTTCTCTAGGAGGAGCCTGTAGACAACTGTATTGAATGTCTTGGAGAAATCCAGGTAGACGATGTCCATTGCTCACCCAACATCAACCCAGCAGATAACTTTGTTGTAGAAGGCAATCGGGTTTGTCAAGTACAATTTGCCCTTACTGAATCCATGCTGGCTTTCCCCAGTCATGTCCTTCATTTGTCTAGTGAGAGCCCCCAGGAGGATTTGTTCCATAACTTTCCCAGGGACTGAAGTAAGACTGATGGGCCTATAATTTCCTGGATCCTCCTTTAATCTCTTCTTGTAGATGGGAGTGACATTAGCTTTCTTCTAGTCTTCTGAGGTGTCCCCTGATGCCCATGACTTCTCAAGGATTCTGGAGAGCAGCCTCTCAATAGCATCAGCCAGCTCTCCTAACACCCTTGGATGGATAATGTCAGGTAACATTGGTGTGCAGGTTTTTAACTGGATATTGAGACGTGGGAAGAAAATCACTTTTAGGACTGTCAAGCATTTGAACATGTTGGTCAGAGAGGTTGTGCAACCTTTGTCTTTGGAGACAGTTGATACACAACCAAATAAGTCCTGAACAACCTGGTCTGAATTCAGAGCTGACCCTGCTTTTAGCAGGGCATTGTAGTAGAGAATTACTGCCTCCCTTCCAACCTGGGTAATTCTGTGAATTGATGCGGGGTGCTGGATACTAAAATCTTGTATTTCTAGCTTACCTGTCTTGCAAATGGCAGAAAATCCCTAAAACTATGACTATGACAAGTGTGCTTGCTATCTCTTTCAGTAGTATCCTTTAAACAAATCCTGTTACCAAAAAAACCCAACACTGAAAAACTGAAATAAACCCAGCCAAACAAAACCTCTTAAAAATTAGTGGAGTAACAGTAGTGCATATGCTACTATTTTGCTACATGCTACCAGTATTGTGTCACTGTTTCCTTGTGTTCCTGTCTGCCTGCACTTTAAGAGCTAAAACACTAAATTTGTAGCATATCGAGTAGACATGGATCCTTTTTCCAGCATTGGTGCACTTAGGTAGTTCTGTTAATAAAAAAAACAAATCACAGCTGAAATTAAACCTCTTCACTGTAGCTGGAATAAAGTCCTACTGCAGGATAACCGTTTGTGTGTTTGAATTAGATTAACAGGATCACAAGGATTGCTGACAAAGTGCAATGAAAAAAAAATCATGATACAAATTGTTATATGTGTATTAATTTGAAGTCCACTAAAGTTGAGACATTGTAAAGCTCAGCTTAGGGTATGAGATTGTTTGAGGGAATTTATAAAGAGCAGGCAAAGCTTCCCAACAATTTACAGCAAGCAGTGAAAAACATCTAACATAACTGAGAGTTTTATCTTTCATATACTAAATTTTGTAGGTACGCCACCATTTCCTTGCAAACTCTGACAAGGATTCGGAGGGTGGATATAGAGGAATGAACACAGGGTCTGTGAAGGTTACTGAAATTTCTGATGTAAAATTTGTAATTTCTGGGCTCAAATCTGATCTCCCAAATGTAAGCATCTACTCTATAATTGAAAGCCATGAGTCCAGCTTTGGATATATCCATGTATGCTGCAGGTGTGCTAGTGAATGCTGTGTCATCATAGCTGTGGAGTGGTGCTAAGGCAAAAAAGAATAGTGGTATAAATACAGTGTAAGAGTGGAGGTAATCACTGCTGCTGCACAAAATAAAACAGGTCACCTAAACCAGCTGTTGCAGCACATCAGTGTGTAAAAATATTCTCCTGGCAAATGCTTGTCACTATAAATTTTTTTGTGGGTCGTTACTACAAATATATTTTTTTCCACTGTTGGATCTTTGTCATGTACTAGCAGATTTAATAGCTCTAGAGATCAGCATCTTATTTGGGTTAGAAATTATGGATGTGGAATGGATTATTTTTATTGATTTAATTTCTGTATTTACATATCTATGACCTATTTTTTCTGAATAGGTGTGATAATAGGCTCCATATGGGCAAGTGATTTTTGAACAGAAACCTCAGGTGATGTATTTTTAGCTTACCACAAGACAGAAGTACTTGCTAAATTAACTAAAAGAGTATCCTGCTATTTTACTATGGTCTTTGCCACATTGCCTCCTCTAGTTCACTGTAGTTCCCCCCTGGTCAAGCCCCTCAGGCAGAATGATTTGGGAAAAAGGATGAACTTTCTCCTGACTGTCAATGTAACAGCTGTAAGTAAATGCAGCACAGAGGGTGCAGAGGGTGCAGCCTGAAAAAGGAAGTCTCATGGAGTACTATATAATGTTATCTTAAAAAAAAAAAAAAAAAAAGAAAAAAGAAAAAAAAGAATAAAAAGAATAGTTTTCTTTATGTATATAGTGGTTTAGATGTTTACTTCATATTTCTTTCTGTTAGTTCAGGAACGTAACTTTTGCATGTAAAGTACAGTTGCTGCTGTGCTTGCAATAAAGAGTATGTAGATACCTCGGTTCTGTATTTTTGTCACTGCAGTGCAGAAACTACCCAAAAAGCTAAGTGGCTTATGCTGAGATAAATCAGAACTACTTCTGGATTGTCTCTGCAATACTGTAATCATTGAATTGACTTAATGGAAACATGACGATCCCCTGTCATGCTGGGTAATATTGCCCCATTGTGTAGCTAAGTTTCCTCCACTATCAGTCTAGCGATTAACTCTTGCCTTGTGGCTGGAGGTTGTTATGGTGTTGTGTTTGTATAGCACTTAGCAGAAAAGGATCACTGACAGAGGCGTAAGGAAAGATAAATGAGCCTTTAAAGACATGAAATGCTAGATGTTGGTACTATTGATGATGGTGGGGAATAAGGGCTTTTTGCAAGTTAAATGGGAAGGACAGTTCAACAAAGACTTCTTGTTTTCCCCTTCAGTTTAACTTAAATTCAGTGGAACCTATTGATTTACAAAAATAACTCATGTGCTCTTCTTTATATACCAGTTGGTGCACTTTCTATGTGTCTGCTCTACTTAAACATTTATAAAATTTAAACATTAAATTTAAACAGTAATGTAATCATATGACCATGTCTGTGGTGATATTCCTTTTTGCACCCATTTATGAACTCTTTTGACTTAGGTTATTTTCTCTCTGGAAGAAAAATGTATTTATTTATTTTTTTCCGTACTGGAAGCCTGTTATTTTAAGATAAATTTGTGACATTTCTAGATAATAAAAGCAAAAAAAAATAGATTTATTGGACTTTTTTTTTTTTTTTTGTACACTTCCTGTGTTAGAGTTCTGTCACACCACTAGGCTAGATATGTTTTCCAAGTTCTCCACAACATTTCACTCCATGGCAAGTTATCCTAAATAGCTGTCATAGGCTGGACAATATCAGGTCTTTCCACATCACCCATGTTTTGACGATAAATATTTTTTATGTTAATTGGACAGATGAAGAATGCTATCACATATAAGTGTAGGATGAGATTATACCTTCCAAAGAGATGAAGCCTGAAAGGGCCCTGGGGCTTTAGAAGGGATGGGAAAGAAGCTGAATGTATATGATATGTGGATAAACCCAGACACAAATACTGGTGATTAAGACTCTGTATCTCGCAATTAGCTGTTTGCTCAACAGAGTATTAATTTCTCTCTGAAAAATGGTTTGTTAAAATATGACTGAAGAATACTAGCAAAACAGTGACAAGAGGTCAAACATCTGGTGAGATTGCCCAAGAGAGAGGACGAAGTCTGTAGAGTACTTTCTGCTAGAAAGAAACAAGACTTTTCACTTAAGGCATAGATACTTACTTTATCAAACTTTATTAACGTATACACCATTTATACAATTCAGTAACAGTTTTTCATGTCTAACCTTAAGGACCAAGGCCCTTAAAATCCTTTTGTTGTCTAGAACAAAGTCTTCTCTTGTGTACTGCTGTACACCACCTTAACTCCACCTGCACCCATCTTTGCTGCAGTCTCTTTAGAGGACTGTCAGGATTTACAGAGAGAAGCTGCAGCCTCTTGCCAGGCATGAACCTCTGCTCTCTTTTGCCTGCAGAGCAACCCAGTGGTCAATCCTTTGTGCTTCCTTCCAAGCAGAGGTCCTTAGGCTCCTTCTTAGAAGCTTTAACAGAGCTCAAAGCTTAGGTTGTACAAAGATCTTTATCTAATTACTCTTTCAAAATATTGTTTGTCTGTCAGGAAAAAGAAAAAAAAAGGGAAAAAAAGAAGAGATTTTGTAAGAAGAATTTTGTCATAAACTTTTAGTTGTTAAGTAAGGAAATCTGTTTTGGAAATACTGTTAGTTAGGCTATGACATCCCTTAATTATCAAGCCTATGGCATTTCAGTGTTTTATGCAAGGGTGTTTGTGTTGTCTACATTTCATTTTCCCATTGTAACTGCAGAAAATCTGAAAGTAAGCAAAAGTTAAAATGTAAATGCCATGGTCTTAGCTGTAATATTAAATGTTCCCCATGGTTTTACGATTACCCTTTACAGAATCTGTTGATGCATTTTGGCAAGCACAATATTAAAAATTTGCTTGGCAAAAATCCCCTTAGTAGAACCTGACAGACAGTAAGGTCAATAAAGTTTTAATCAACGAAGGAGAAAATACTCTTCTTCCAGATGGGTACCACAGAACAACACTTGTATGAAATATTTATGATTCACTTCAGAATCTCAAAGTCTGAAATGTAGTGTAAAGTTTGTTTTTTATTTCCAAAGTAAAATTTGTTCAACCTCAGAAGTGCTGTGATATAAATGCTAGTCTTGTTACTGGAAGTATATGATTTAGTATTTGACTGGACACCAAGTTTGTTATTGAACTTTCTTGTGTTCATAACCTGCCATCACTTTTTAAAAAATCATAATTCCATTTATTGTATGTGATGGTTCTTCAGGTATTCCTGTGTCTTTAAATTGTAGCTTTTGTTTGGATGATATGCAAGTGTATATTTACTGTTGGTAAAGGCATAATGCTGTCCCTAAGTTTTTTTTTGTTCTAACAGGTTTGTTGCATTAGAATTGTTCTAATAATAAAGTATTGTTTGTTTCCCTGTGTGGCCTGTATGCTGTGCTCAGGCAATTAAAAAAATCTGTAATGAAGACAATTCTTAATTTAGGGAAATTCCCTCCTGAGTCCTGATGCTGTTACCTCACCCATTCTTAGAGTCAGACCTAAGGAGGAGGAAACCCAGGAAAACGGTGACATCACGGATGAATGAATGAATTGCCTTACATATTCCTAGCCCAGTGCAATTAACTCTGCCTCCTGTTGTGAGTTCTTAAGTGGCCTGGTCACAAGAACAGGAGTATGGACTGCCTGATACTTCTCTATTCCCATCAGAGGAGTAAGTGAAAACTTGCTCAGACCAAGCCAAATAAGACCAGTGGCCATAGCTGTATTCTGAGTCTGCAGACAAGACTACCTGAAGAATATAAAGTTGGCTAGATGAGTTAGTCACTCTTATAAAATGGATACCCAAGGAAAGCCTGGATGTATTCTGCATTCATTTCTGCTACCATTTTAACACTTGCTAATTAACAATTAATGCAGCCATTAATTAACACCTACAGCAAGCTTCTTAGCCATCATACTGAGAGTTTGAAAGCACTGAAACATGATTTGTGGTTTTGAGTTCATTATGAACTCTGAATAATTAATCTTGTTTTCAGGAAACTGCTGGTTTGTGCAGAGAAACTTAAATTACAGGTGTACAATGAATTGAATTATCAGATGTATTAACATATTTTAAATCCAAACTATATTGTTTTAACTCTGTGATGCTAAAGGTGATTGAAATATTTAATTGGCCATTTTTTTTGTTGTTATATTAATGCAGTAAGTTTAGGAATTATATTTGACTTTTTAAGAAAGTAGCGTGGATGAGTATGCATAATATAAAAGATAATATAGAATGATTTTGGATCAAATTATTATAAAAGCAATAAAAAATGCACAGAAGTTGTAAAACTTTCTGTTAACCATAACTGGACTATTACACTTAGAGTCATAGAGGATTAATTTGCTAAATTGTCTATTAAAATAACCTGAAATTAGTATTAGTAATGACAAAATTGTCTTTCCTGAGTTGGAATGGATAAAATTTCAACACTGTTTATAATAAACTCATAATTTATTTAAAAAAATCTTGGCAGGTGTTGAGTATTTTGCATAAAATCCACATAATCAGTTATGTTACCTTAAAAAAAAAAAAATAATCTTTTTGTTTCTTTTCTTTACTCCTATTTTAATTTTACAATTCAGGAAGGAGTGGTTTTGGTGATCGTGTTTTGCTTTTTTTTCAAAGCACTGAGACATAAATTTAATGTATTTTTGATGAGTATGTTATTATTCTGTTGTCCATTCCATAGTTTTGTCTAAATTGATTGGCACTGTTGCTGTATCCTATTGTTCATTCAGAGCACATGTAAATACATCTGAGTACGCTTAATTGCATTTTTTCCTGTCAAGCCTTTAATTTTCTCACAGGCAATTTCAGGTGATGGGTTTAGGGAAAGCCAGAGTCCTAATCTTCTCCCTAGCATGCGTATTTGTTGCTGTCTACTACTGGATGCAGTCCACACAGTATATCACTGTTTTGCTAGAAGATATGCTACTTGGAGCTCTGTTGGCATAAGTTTTAAAAACAGGCAGATCTTAGTTCTAACCATACCTATTGTGATCTGAATGCTTCTAGTTTATGTAATGAAACTGTACTGTGGCTACCAGAGTCTGATATAATTGCATATTCTGTGGCCTCAATTCTAGTATAATCCTATAAAGAAAATTTGCAGGTCAATACTTGTTAGAGCTCTGCAAATCCCATCCTTTTCTTCTGTTCTTCCTAAAATGTGTTATTAGAGTCAGTTTCTTTGTATGTAGTTAAGTTGTTCAACCCTGCCAGAGCTGATTGGTGCCATCACGTCTAGTAGATTGCGAAGGAAGAAGCCAGCTGTGTCTGTCTCTTAACAGATCTAGCCACCTGCTACCTCTCTTCCAGTTGAGCTTATTTTATGTTATAAAACTGTCTTACACTGCCATGGAGTAATTCATGAATCAGTGTTCCCTGTTATAAAAACTGTGGTTGTAGATCAAAGAAAATCATGGCAATCAACTCATTCATAACATGTAGATTTGAAGATTTTGGTTGTAGTAATGGAGACTTGCAGCATGCTTAGACACCCGCAGCCTTCCTACACGGTGAGATCCATGGAAATACACAGTTCGAGTTCACTATTTCTTGCAATGAACACACACTGAACAGAACAGATGGGTTTCACATTGCTCCATGAGACTTTGCCCTTGCTATCTGTGTAGCTGCATTCCTTTCTGCAACTTTAAGTCAGTAATAACTTAATTGATTAAAACAATGAAAATATCAACTAACAGGAGACTTGTCTCTGCTTCAGACCAAACTTTCACCAAAGTAAAAATCACACAGTAATAACACATTTCACAGATGTGGAAATTAATACAAAATCTGATGTATTGCTTAAGTATTTGTCAAGATTTCTTTCCCAGATGCAATGGTGTTACAGGCTGAGCAGACAGATCCACACAAATTTAATATTGCCTAGAACCTTTCCATGTAAACTTTATTTTGATTATTTAGGATTTTACTTTGAAAAAAAAAAATCTTTGAAGGCATACCTTCCTTGTTTATTTACTATCTTCCCTCAGGTTTTTTTCTTTTCTTAAATTCCTTTAAAAAAAACAGGGGGGAAAAATCTTAAATTGGGAAGAAATAATTCCTCTAATTTCTTGAAGTGTACCTAAAGCCAGCATTTTCATAAGCTGTTGAGAACCTACTGTTGGCATGTGAAAATAGAGCCTGTTTTGAAGCCTGGTTAGGCATTTTTCAACTAAGCATTTTGCAAAGCTAATAATTTCTCTCAGTAAAATATGTTAATATTGGTTTCCTCTGACAAATTTTGTCAAGTGGGTTCATGCTGGAATTGCTAATCAAAGTCTGAGGGGCATCCTGCTCCTAAATAACCGGTAGGTACCTTGTTGCCATAATGACATACAGAAAGCCTGAGTTACCTATCAAAAGTATTTACTTTTTTTTTCCCTCAGATGGTAGAACCTCATCCCCGTGCTTCTTAAATCTTCTTTACCTATTAGAAGAATATGTACTGGAAACTAGAATGAGGTAATGACTTATTGTCAGATATTTGCCATTTTGTGGCATCACAAGTTTTCAAAAAGTCTGATGATCCTACCTAGGGAAAATATGAAGTATTATTAACTATGCATAACAGTAGCTGAGAAATACAGGTTCAGAAATAAGAAGTCTGGACTCTACCTGTGGAAAAAGGAAAAAACCAAACAAATAATCAAACCCTAAAATTATTCCTCTGCTAACATCAATGGTCTTCTAAGTCTATTTGGAATGGTAAGTATTAATTATTTTTTATTTCCTATTAAACATTTAACACTTTGATTTTTTTCCCACTCTGATTAGAACTTTTTAATGTTTGCTCGGTTATATATTTTTTTTTCCCTGCTGAAGTATTGCATACAAGGAGTTGGCTGGTCTCTATAGCTTTTCAGCAAGCCATACCAGGAAACCTGACTCCTCTGGTATTAAGTGAAGGAAAAGGATTTGACAGGTTTAGGTATGAAATGAACAGTGACTTTCCTCTGCAAACGTGTCAAATTAAAGCAGGCGGGGTGAGGAAAACAGCTATGGTATGTCAACTTTTACAGGCTTTGATTTATTTTTAATCATGCAGTGCACTTTAGGAAGCCTGAAGATGTGCTCATTCACAGCCCAGGTCTCATGGTGTGCTGTATTGTTCAGGTACTTCTTCTAAGTTGGGTGCAAGATGGGATCATGACCTAGAACTCCTGTAAATAGCAATTACCTCTTTGGAAAGAGAATTATTAAAGTTTAGTTGAATGTCAGCAGACTATTCACTCCTCTCTCTTCCTCCCTTCTGTAGCTTGCTTACACTTCTTAACCACTCATCCTCCTAAAGTTTTTCTATTGCCAGCTCTCTTCATTATCTATCTATTTTATTTATTTATTTATTCATGATGCAGCACATAGGGTAATGTGAAAGCATAAGGTCTTAGTAAACTACCACATAAAAACCTAGCAATTTCAAGTTCAAATGAAAAAAAAAATGTTTTGCTGAATTAAAATGTTTAAATACTTAACTAGAATTGTTTCAGAAAAAACAGGATCTAAAATATGATGGATACACCAAATAGGGTTCAAAATGAAGAACACAGATAATTCAGCCAGGAAAAATATGGGGGTTTTTTGGTCAAAATTATTGCAGTAAATCTCCTTGTCTCAGTTTTAGGAAAGAATTTTATACTAGAAATGCAAACTAGACAAGAACCTAGCTAAAGGGCAGATTACATTTAGTGACACCAAAAAAAGAGAATAAAGTAAGAAAAACATTTTTCAGTTTTGCCACATTAAAATGTCTTGATATTGATATTTTGACATATTTTCATGAATGACCTCAACATAAAAGTTAGAGGGCTATGGTGAAATTTCTTGAAGACCCAAAGCTAGAAGGCCTTAGCATTAAGAACAAACTGTGTCACCTGGAAAATTTCAGTTATGAATTAAATAAAATTGAGCATTTCCAAACTCAAGACTAAGTGCTTAAAGTCTGAAATAATATTTCTGTTATGAAGTGACAGAACAGAGGAGGACCCAGTGTACTCATTGACATGTGATCAAGCAGTGATAACAATATTTCCCTGACAACATCTCCCTGGAGCCAAGGTAAAGAGCTCCACAGATAGTGAGACAGAACCTCACGGTACAATCAAGTCTACTTTTTGTTAATTTTTATTTATTATTGTCTCTTTCTCTAAAGAGGTTTATTACTCCGTGGGAGCTACAAAATCAAATCAGGCAACTTCTGAAATTCCTGTATCCCCATACCTGATGGGCATGAGGGAAGACACTGGTCCAAGGATCCAATTGTCAAGCTCCAAGGGGAATAATTTTCTAGGAAGCAAGTTGCGAAGTAACCGTTTACATGATTGTCAGAGGCATATGACAGAAGGATGTCCTGGGGTGGCAGGGTGAAGCTTCAGACCACGATGGGAATGGAACAGGAAAAGGGAAGTATATCAATCCACGTTTCAGATGGAACACTAAGAAAACTGTGCAGAAATACCTAAATAGCAGACATGTACATGGAGGAGATGGAAAAAAAGTGAATAAACATAGGTAGGCAAAGAAAGTCCAAAAGTATACACCTCTTCATTCAAAATTTTTTGGAGGGAAGCTTTAGAAATGCTAACTAAATTAATTGTCCAGTGAAATGATTTCTGGACAACAGCAATCCTTGTGGACGCAGTCACTGTTAACTATGGTCTGGAAGAGTAGCTTAACCTCTGTAAATCTTAAAAGATGAACGCATATTAAGACAGAGAGCATTAGTGAGATATGTTAGATACTGCCTAGCCATTCTTTAGGTAGCACTGTGAGGATTAACACATTTTATTGTGTTACAAGTCAATGTATATAAGGAGCTTAAAAAAACATGGTGTTGAAAACAAGAGTAAAACCAACTGTTCTTTTAGTGTTACATGAATGCCTCTGAGATCTTTATCCCCTACTGAACCAGTTTCTACTCTTAAGTGCTGTATTCTTGTGTTCCTGTCTAAAAGGACCACATGTTTAAATATATATGTGAGAACAGTTTTGACACCTTGAAGAGAGGATCATAATTTATGATCTATTAGGCAGAAGAAATGTGGCAAAATACCATATGCCATCAGGAACAATGAACTTGTTTAAATAAGAAAGCATCTGAACTGTGTGCAAGTCAAATTCAGTGTGTCCAGATAAAGGTCTTTTGTCCACCACTCAGCTATGATTTGCAATGAAGAAGGAAATATACCATTTGGGCAAGTGAGCTGTTTAACTGCTTCAGTATAAGATACTCTTCTCAATAATTTCAGCTTGGAGAGGAGCTAATAGTACAGCACATATCCCTCAAATGTTTGCTACGGTCTGAAGAATAAAAGCTGAGTCAGTGAAAAGCTATTGATAAAAAAAACAACCCATACTACCTCAAATAAAGTTGCTTGTTGTTTCTCCTACAGAAAAAGGGAATTTTAAAATAATAAACTATTTTTAGTTTCCAGGAAGAAGGAGATGCTACTTACCAAAACAGTGAGTCAAATCACTGATAACTGAATCAGAAAAAAAATTGGGTTCTACTCCAGAGCAAGCTAGATATTGCAGAGTATATAGAAGCAACCTGATAATGGAAGTAAATTGTCTAAAACTGCTGTGCCAGGCTAAACACTCACCCCTACTGCCAAACTGATTCTGGTATTTGCCACTCATGTACTAGGAATTGCAGGGCTGTTTGTCATTCCTGCTGGCAAGTTATATACTTTTCCTCTTAAGAATGAATTGATGACACTGAACTCTCTAAAATACCTTCAATCTGGTTGAGTGTTTTAGGGTTTATTTTCTTCTTCCTTTCTTTTTAACCTTATTCACTGTTCTTTTAAAGGAGGTGTGACTGAGTGGAATGGTTCTCTTGGTGAAGGGAGAAGACTTGTCACTCAGGTGGGCAGCTGAGCAGGCTGGAGAAACTTTGGGATATGGCAAGGAGGAAACTCACAGTGTGAAGTGGCGAGCTGCAGCTCTGGCAGAGGGCCTGGCAGACAGCAGTGTGAAGGAGGGGGCAGTCCCCTTCAGAGCTGGGGGACAGAGCAGCACGAGGGACGAGAGGTTATGCAGCACATTACACTTCAGCTCAGAAAGTAATATTGGTATGTAAAACCCAGCCTGGAATTAAGGATCTGTCTGCAAGGACCCAATGGGCAGGGGGAGGAGATATAAAACTTTCTTATTTCTATTCTGACAGACTTTCTAACTTCAAATTTTCTGTTGTTTTTTTTTCTTGAGATTTCTAATGTCATTTTTGCTCCCCCCACCGCACCCCTTTAAACCAAACCAAACCAAACCAAACCAAAACAAAACAAACCAAAACAAAACAAACCAAAACCAAAACCAAACCCAAAAACATTCCAGTGTTCTTTAAGGAATCCAGAGTTAAGCAAAGTCCTAGACAGATTTACCTCAGAGTTGTAGCTAACTCAGGATCCCATTCATTAGGGTTAACGATCTTTGATTAACACAATTTGCCTGGCAGCCAACCCTGCTCAGCATTAATATCAGCCTTCACTGAAACATTAGTGGACACTCACTGTCACTGCAGCCCAGGTACAGAAGTGCACTGAGGTGAAGGATGCACCCAGGACCTTCACAGCAGGAGACCACTACTGTAGTGTGAGTGATTAAAAAATTACTTTGATGAACTAGGAGAATGAATGAGTGCCAAGCTAAACGAATGGCATAATGGAAGACACAAGAAGCCTGTAAGTGACTTTCTGGCTTCCACAATTTCCCATGTGTGTGCAGGTTTATGTGTGGTGGAGCCAAGGAGTTTGGTTCTGAAATAGATTTGTTTATCAGATGTATTGTCTGCAGGTTCCTGTGAATAAAGGCCATTTTATATACAGAATATATGATTATATAAAAACAACTGTGATGCTGCACTGGGCCCCAGCTTAATTTCCTGCTTTGCCACAGACTTCCTTTGTGGCTTTTAATAAGTGATATTAAGCTCATATATTGAAAGATAACTGGATGGTTGCCTGCACTTGAATTCATTAGGATCTAGTCACCTAATTTTTGCGTTTCAACTTTTCTTTTTTTTTCTAAGTGCCCAGGATTTGTCTTGTTTTATAGAAAACTTATGATTCTTTTTCTAGATTACTTGTGAATCTAACAGCCTGGTGTCAAATGAATCCAAAAGCATCTGCCCAAACAAAGTAACATAGAGCATCATAGAAATTTACAGTTCCTTTTCATCTTGTACAGCCATTTGTCCAATGATTAATTACACAGACTGAATATAGAAATAGAAACAATTCTCAGCTGAAGTTGCCTTTGGTTGTTCACAGGGAGAAAATAATATTTAAAATTATTCAGGATTTAAAACCAAATAATTAATCTGTAAATTTACCTGCAGATAATTTGAAAGCAAAATATTAACAAAATATTACAAGCAAGTCACCCCACTGACTTTATGAAATGCCTTAGGAAGGAATAAAGTTTTATTTGATGTACAATTATTTCAAAATTTTCATGAGTTTTGGCTCTTGCCATTTTAAAATTTCCATTTTAAAATTTGATTTCAAAATAATAAATTAAGATTTAACTTTTTTAATTTTTTTTTTCCCCTCTACCAAAAATGTCTTCCCCTGGTAAGTTTTGTTGTACAGTTGTGTATCTATTTTTGACTAGGTCACTCTGAAATATATCTTTTTTGCTTTGGGTTCATTGTTTTGTAATAATTTAATGTTATCTTGAACTTATTCAAAGCAGCTGATTTTCAACAATAGAAAGACAATAAACTCAGATCTTAGGACATTATTTATTTATTTAACAGTGGTGCTTTTTTAATAACTGCTTAGCTTATATTATAAAGCTATTTCTTTGACACTACTGAAATGACATTATGTGCCTCTTTCCAGCATTAAAAAATGTGCGATCTTGGAATTTTGCCTGTAGGAAGTGAGCAGACTTTCCAATTGCAGAGGTGAGGAGAAGTCCATTGTATTTAACCATTGAGTTTCAGCTGTCTTGGAAAGACAAAAGCGGGTGGGAAAGGGGCGGTGGGGGGAAGATGATGTATTTTCTTTTGTATCCTTGTATTTCAAACTGAAGTAGGAGCATGATTTCTACACTTGCTCCCCCACCCACCCCCCACCATGCTGTACTGTCACCTTAAGGTGAATAGTTTAGGTTTTTGGTTTTCTGAAGGAACTTTGAATTGCTGGTTAACAGAAAGCTAAAGCTTTTGCGATACATTTTTAAGAAAGACGCAGTACTGTATTTATTAGAAATTGCATTTTCTATTTTTAAATAGTAAGAGCATTTTAGAGCAAGTATTGTTGTTCTTAAGTTATAATTTTTGGCTTTCAAATCCGTTAATGATTGTGATCGTAGCAAACTGAAGCCTTACAGAAATATATAGGATAAATCATATCGTTAATGTTGGGCATTGAATCTTAGGCTAGAGAGACTGTATGACTACTGTAACCAATAACATGTCATGGGATTTTCCACAATTTGTAAGTATTCAATACTCTTCTTACTGGTGACATCATGGTAATGTTTCTTGCTGATGTTATACTTACATTTTTTCTTTTGTCTAACTGTAACAGAAACTATGATACTCAGCTGATAGGTGGTTTAGTGCCTGCACAATTAAGGCTAAAAACTAAATCTGACTATGTGAAATTGAGTATGTAATAAACATTAATTTGAAGAAAAGACTGAAGTCTTTTACATTCTCCAGATAGCAATCTATAGCTAATTTCATGAAAGACAAACTATGAGCTCAAAGTTGTGCGTATATATATATATATATATATATATATATAACTACTCTGTTTAAGAACAAAATTCTTAAAAGGATTAATGGTGCTGGTTTTATTGCCTTGAGTAGACTGTGATTTTTATATGATAAACTTTCTTGGTCAGGTTAGATTACTTTTTTGTTTTGGCCTGGAACTAAGACATTTTAAACATTTCCTAACTATTTTACTCTTCTTTTTCTCTGCAAAACTTGAACCAGAGTCCATTGAAGAATAATATTTTTTTTCTTTCTTCTTGATCTTGCACCTTTCTTTCAAGTATCTTCCATCTTGTGCCCACTTTCTTCTGTGCCTGCCTATTTTCAATTTTGCTTCATCTTTAAAATTCCTTTGTTATTATTGCTTGACATTCTTTATGAAAAAACCTCATGTTAAGTTGATTTCTTGTACAATATGTCTAATTCAATGCCATGGACAATATTATCCCAGTAAATTTAATTCCTTATATTAACAACGAACAACATTAAAAACTCTAGCTAGAATTTTATCACCTCTTTGGAAGTCACTGAGACAGTGTCATACTAAAAGTGATACTACTATTTAATGTACATCATTAAGTAGGTTTTAGATTTCTTGAGTAGATAATCCCTTAATCATCACGAGCAAGCTGAGTAGTACTGCTAGCTCTGTAGACACATCATTTAGCTTTTAATTTGCAAAAGAAATAAATCAGCAAATATTATTTTTACAGTATTAACCAGTGATCTTCAGATCACTGTTATCTTTGAAATATTCCTGAGGTAATCACTGTAGGGGTTTTTATCAACTTTGGGCTTCTTTTTTTTTTTTTTTTTTTTTTTCCTCTTCCTTCCCAGGTCTGCAAAACCAACATAGGTTTGTTCTGTGTTTGTCTGTGATGTATTGTTTGATACAGTACTTCATTTTTCAGACCAGCAATCCATGTACATGTAGCATAGGTTATTTACAGACACTGACCGATATTGGTGTTTTATTCAGCCCACAATGTGTAACACTGAATCCGTATCGTAAGCCATAACTGAAGTCTTGACATCAGTCCTTCAATTTGTCATCATTTTTCCATTGTCACTTTGAGTTCTTGGGATGACTGAAGTAACAAATGAGTGTCTCTTCTCAAGCTGATTTTGTTCCATAGGGAAGAACTTGTCCTTTAGCCCCATTTAAAACATCATGATCTGAAGCCGAGCTAAGGTTTAAGTACCCAGTTTTGCTCTTGGCAGATTCCTTCTGCTCTGTTGTTCAAAGGCTAATCCAGATCTGTGTAACTAAATTTTGACTGATGTGTCTGCACTGTATTTCTCACTGAATCCCAGATATTTGTCCTATTGAAATTACCTTGGATGTTTTATGCTGAATGAAAGAACTTACTCCCACAGCAGAAGAAAAACTTCTTGAAGTACAAAATCATATATTGGTTTTGTCAGATGGTCAGGAGAACTGTTCATCTGTAGGAAAGAATGACTCTTGCTGCTTTTGGAAAGGCATGGCTCTTGACAAAATTGAGTACCACCACATCTAGCTGGCACCCTTTGGCCCTAAAAAATGTGGTTGTCTAGTTCTTGCTGCATTCAGCTTGGAGGGGCAAGAGCAGGTTCCTCGCCTTCCAAGACCTTCATGTTTGAAAGGTCATGGAGACCAGGGGAGGTCTTCAGTGCCTGAAGACAGGTAAATGACTTTTCTTCAAAAAGAGAGAGACACACACATGCAAAAAAAAAAAAAAAAAAAAAAAAAAAAAACACCACAAACAAAAAACACAAACAAAAAACCCAGAGAAATGCAGTCTGGAGAGATTCAGTTTTGGCCCAGGGAAAATCATGGTGTGAGTCTTTTTGAAACACATTGCTGGGCATGTGGAGGAGAAAGTTAGTGGAAGCAGCCAGCATGTGTTTACCAGGGATGAATCATACCTGACAGACCTGTCGGTCTTTCAAATATTCTTGTATCCAAGTTAGGACATTATGGTCTGGAGAGGTGGATAAGTGGTAAAAAGCTAGTTGGATAGTCAGTCCCAAAAGGTTATGGTTAATGGATCATGCTTTACCTAGAGGTCTGTAGAAGGGGACGACTGCAGGGTTCTGTACTGGGACACGTCCTTATTAAAACTAATAATTTAACACCCAGTTATGTAACACCCCCCAGTTTATGTACTGAGCATGACATTCCATGGTATGGCATATCCTTCTGGCTAGTTCAGGTCAGTTGTCCTGGCTGTGTCCCCTCCCAGTCTCTTGTGCCCCTCCAGCCCTCTTGCTGGCAGGGCCTGAAAAGCTAAAAAGTCCTTGGCTTAGTAGGAACCTTACCCAGCAACAGCTAAAAACATCAGTATATGATCCACATTATTCTCACACCAAATCGAAAACAGAGCACTGCATCAGGTATTAGAGAAGAAAATTAACACTGTCTCAGCCAAAACCAGGACAAACAAGCTGACTAGAGAACTGTGCAGTCTCTGTCCTTGGAGGTTTTTAACATCTGACCAGACAAAGTCCTGAGCAGCCAGGTCTGACCTTAGAAATGGCTTTGCTATGAGCAGGACGCTGAACTTGATGACATCCTGAGGTCCCTTACAACCTGAATTGTCTGTGATATTATGAATCACTTTTTATGCTTTTTTATTATTCTCTGTAGAGAGATTCTTCAGAATTTTTCTATTTCCCCCATTATCTTACTTCCACTAGCTTTCATTTTCTTTGTGCTAACATGTAATTTCTTTGCTCCTGCTCTTTGATCTCTACTTGGCTCCCCAAATTTTGGTGTGGGTTTGTTTTTTTTTTAGTGTGTGTGTGTGTGTGGTTTGTTGTTTTTGGTTTTGTTTTTTTTCTGTTGTTTTGAGGGGTGGTGTTTTTTGGTGTTTGGTGTTTTTGGTTCTGGGTTTTTTTTTTCCCTTTCTTTTCTTCTACTAGGCAAGATGATGATATATCCTTGTTCTCACTTTCATCTTACCAAAATTTTACCTACTTTTTGTTAATAAAGATTTTAGTTAGTATGATACATTTATACCACTTTTTATGTTCTCAGGAAAGAATTAAAGCTTTTTCTTTGCATCTAGTATCTGTTTTAATCTCAAAGGTGGATCCATCTTGTGAAGCTTAAAAAAATCTGTTTGTTTACATATATCAGTACTGTAATCTTGTATTTTTGTGTTGAGTGAAAAATTACTCTGAGCCATCATATCCAGAACAGAAAGTATCAATACTTTGCTCGTTAGCTCTACAATACATTTTAATTCCTGTTGATTTAAAATTGTGCCAAAAAATCATAATTATACTTTGCCAAAGGTGCTACCTGAATTAAAAAGAAGAAAAAAATAGTTTGCAGATTTTCAGTGAGGTAAGGTTGTATTTATAACGTGATTTTTATTCATGTAAAACTAGAATGGATTATTGTGATTAGATTTTTGACTGACTCGTCTTTTGCATAATAAAGACAAAATATTTCCCTTGGATTTTAAACTTTCATGACTCATTTTGTGTGCAGCTCTTCTTCCTTTTTCTTTGTAATAAATACACATTTTAGAAAGAAAACTTGAGTGTGATGACCTAGTTTTGTTGAAAGTGCCTAGTGGATGTTCTAATGGATTTGCCCAGTAGGTTTCTGGTAATCATGAAGATTAGTATTAGCCATACAAATGCAAATCTGTTGTTCAGCTAAAGTAATTAGCTGTGTTTTTCTATTGTACAGACACTAACAACAGGATAAGTAAAATTTATATATATACTTATATATTAAAAAGTGTATTTATTGGGGTCTTGGAATAATATGACAGTTTCATGGGGAAACAGGATGGTCTATTGATGTTCAGTAGAGACAGAAGTCTCCATTGTAAGTCCTTGTAGCAGCAGCATTTTTAGCTGAATTAGGGGAGACACCACAAACTGCTCTCCTGTTCGATTCTTATATTCCAGCTGCCCACGGTATTATGTGACCATCCCAGCAATACATGTAATTCATTGTTATTATCTTAACCACATACAAGAGCTGACACCTGTTACCATTTCTTCAGGAACAGTTTCTCTTGACTACTTACAAATTTGTTATTTATGTATAGCATGACCACTTCTGCAGCAGGAACCACCCAGGGGAGAATTTGGACACTTCATCCAGGTTGTCAGTCAACATGTTTAAGCATACAAATCAGATGAGACAGACTAGGAGCTGCCTTGGGGAATTTCAAGAACTGTACAAAATTCCCATCTGGAGGGATCCTGTAACAATCAGTAAAATACTTTATGCTGAAGGTTCAGTCAATCACCTTGTTTCCAACTGATCTCAGACCTGTCCCGTATTTCACCTGTGCAGTTCGCAGATCACCCAAGGACTTAATGACTTCAGTGCACTCGCTGGCGGTGCTAACCAGCCCAGCTCTGATAACCAGATACAAAGTTGTAGCTAAAAGACAAATGTGATTTGCTTACGTATAATTTAAGCCTGTAGCTGTTTCCACACTTACTATATTAAGATATAAGAAGGATGGGATACTGAGGGTACAGTCCAACAGGGAAAAGGGTGGTTTTGTCCTTTCTGCTGCTGAAGGTTTATTCCCAGTTATCTTATGAATGTTGCAGATTTTGAAGTGAGGTGAGGGGCTGTGCCTTTCCGCTCCTCTCCTTTCTGATATCAGAGTATATAAACAAGAAATGATGTCCCAGCCCCTCCACCATGCACGTACACTTTGCTCAATGTATTCTTAACAGTTTATACGTTATGATACAATAAATGTAAGAATGAAAACTTCTTATTACTTCTCATTCCAGTACTTAGAACCCTTTTTGGAAGAACCAATATTCTTTCAACAGATTCCAAAGAGGTGGCACAACATCACTCAAACCACTCACTTTTTCTTTTGAAAACAGTGATTAACATCTTACAAAGAGCTAACAAGACAGAAAGTCTACAGCATAAATAATGGTGGTTTGAGTTTAAGATCACAAACTTTCCCCATATTTCTGATGATATATCTCTTTAGCTGTAACATACCAAGTGACTGTCTGCTTTAGCTTTTGATTATTGTAGTCCCATAGGAACATCCATCTGGATGTATTTCTTTGGGTTTTTAATCTTACATATTCTGTGGTAGTACTTACTAGTCTTCCCAAAAGTAGACTTGCTTTAGTAGTCTAAAATTCATATAGAGACTAATTCAAAGCTTCACAGGTAAATACTATAATTAGATTTTAATATAGTTAAATACTTTTATAAATTAATCAAGTTCCCTCATATATTTGACACCAACTTAACTCAAAAAAACTCTCTCCTGACTGTAACTGGCTCTGCATCTTTAAAAATGCAGCTATGTCCCTGGAACTATTTTCCATTTTTCTTTCATGCAATATGTGCGTTCTGCGTTTGATAGCTTTTAGATGTTCAGCACTGAGCATATGTTTGAAGAGAAGTTATACAAGACTATAAGGAAAAGAAGTCCATGCTACAGTTCTATAAATCCTTGCTAGTTCTTTTTTGTTTTGATCTACACCATCATACCAATAGCACAGACGGCACCTTCATATTCTTCATGTAGTACAATGGTAAAGCTGATTTCTTCTGCTTCATTTGCATTTTTTTCAGATTTTGGTTTCCTGCTCTTTTAAAGTGAAGTGTAGGTCAAGAACTCATTGTATAGTTCTATCTTGAGAAGATTCCAACTGTTCCCACACATATTTTACTATTTTATCCTTATGTCCACTGCTCAATTGAGTTCTATAAAAAATAATATTTGTCTGCTGCTTTTTTTGGTTTTATGCTCTAATCTCTAAGCTATCATTGTGAAAGGTTGTGATGATTCACTCACATTACATGTAGTACCTGGAAAATCTTAGGATGTCTAGAACCTAGATAGTGACTTGGGACTTTAGATAAGATTTACAGGACAAAGAGGTATTGTCCTTCTCTGGGTACACAATAGTTTACACACAATTGATTTCAACTGTACTAGGATTTTTTTCCCCTTTGCTTGAAATTTTCAGAGCAAACACATTGTTTCTACTGGTTTATGTTTTTCTAAAAGCTGTATCACACAATTTTCATGTTTTGTTTCTATACTTTGGTAAGCTTGTTAGATTATTCTGGACCAAACTTTGTTACTTGTGTGGAGAGTATTTGCTACTGCAGGTAGTTCTGCTGACTCAGGAGAAGGTGGTGTCAATAAATAAGGAAAATGCAGGGCTACAGTCCCCTAGACCTTCTTGCACAGATGAGCATTATTTATTTTTTATTTTATTTTCTGTGCTCACAGATCATCCGGGATGTTTGATGAAAGTTTTATTCTAGTCTTGGTCTCTAGAGGTATGTTATGAAATGCTAAACCAGCTTTTTTAGAATGGATTTAGGGGATGGCGGGTGTTCTTGCTTTCCCATTCCCATGGTGACTGTACAGTGCACAATAGAGGGCAAGTTCTGGCACACTGTGGATTTCAGAGACGGTTTCTGTCAAACTATCTTGTCAGCCAGTTTCCCGGGACTGTACTGATATTAGTTCAAAGAAACTAGCTTTATCTTCTAGACTTAGTGGGATGATAGGAAAATGTTTGAAAAGAAGAAAGCAGTAATACAACAAAGGCAAACTGGTAGTGAGAGGGAGACTATGAAAACAATGAGCACTCCAAACCTACACATAATAAACCAAACGCTTTTTTCATGAAAATACTTTCAGTCACACATCTTTCATGAATTCTTTTTGCAGGTGAGTCAGGGTATGTAGTCCATGCATAATTCATGAAGAAGAATATCTATGTTTATTTTTGTATCTGACTCAAGGGGTTTTGTGGCCCTCAGGACATGAAGGTATCAGGTGTCATGAACTATGTGAGCTGATAATCAAAAGAAGGCTGAGAAATTAACAGGTTGAGCTAGATGTAAGGCACAGTCCTATGAGGTAAATACCTCCCTTCTTCCCTTCTGTTTCCCCTAGCGTGCCCAAAATCTTAAGATGTCAGGGGAGATGTTATAATCAAAGGTGAATGCACTTTTAATTCATAGCATTTATAAAGCTTTTTTTTTCCACTACAAGTATTTTATTTTTTAAATTTTAAACAGTGTCAGAAAAAAAAATATTAATTAGCAACCAAGACTCCCTGAGCTGAGCATGGACTTCAAAAATGTTTGAAACTAAGCTAAAAATGATTTTATTAAACAAACTATCTTACTGTTATAGCCAGATCCTTTCAGGATAGCCCTGAAAGCTCATTTTCTGCAATGAGTAAAGCCCTTTATCTTCCTTTCATAGATTACCCAAATTTCAGACACCTGAGAAGCAAATTTGAATATATGCTCCCAGCTGGCTTGCAGCCACACAAATCCATCCCTGATCAATAGGCCAGGGTGAAAGAAGCTGAGAAAGGAGGTCCTGTAGAACTGATGTGGCCTTTTTTAGCTTGCAATTGTGAAGTCGAGCAAATCTTTGCATTGGGTAGATGCTCAGTTGCTCAGTAGAGCAGGAGGCGTGGGATGCTTTGAGGACCTCAGTGTAGATGAAAAGTGATGAATTCAGGTAATCAAAGCCAAGTTAACAGCAGACAGATAAATGAACTAGTGTAGTGCTGGGGAGTAAGTGACAACCCAAGAGCTTCTCTGTTGCCTATGTTTTTCCCTGCTTTAACATGATCTTTCAGAACTGGCATGCTGATTACTGTTCCTTCTCACTGTCTCTGGAGATCAGTTTACTTCTGGCATATTTAGCAGGAAAATTATTTCCTCGGGTCCAATAGATGGATCTCAACTTTGATACTCCATTAGCATGAGATTCCCTGTGGTTAAAAGGGGGAGGATTTTGCTTTTCTCTCTTCTGCTATTAGAATTCCTTTCTTCCCCAAATGAATATGTCCAGTACATGGAAAAAAACCCCACCAAGTCATAGAATATATGCTATGGAGTGGAAATACCTTTTAGTTGCTATATAAAATTTCAATTCCTAAATTAAGATAGTAATTTAATCAATATATTTCTATTATTTTAATAAAAATGTTTTCATACTTTCAGTTTACTTTCTAGTTCTTACTAAATTTATTTACACTTTTTATTTATTCAAAAACACATATCACCCAGACCAAGTGCTGGTTGATAGAAAAAAAGTCTTGAATTTCTATATTTTCTTTTATTTATAGTTTGAGCATAGATTTGGAAATGATCTAAAGCAACTGATCCTATTCTACTCCTTCCATGCTTTAACCAGTTTCATTTAAAAGTAAAAATGTAAAAATCCTGACTTTCAACCTGTAAAAAAGTATGACTGTGCCATGAAATCAGGAATAACAAAAAATTACTGATTTTGGTATTTGACTAACATTTGAATGTGCAGGTAAATACTAATGCTCTATGCAGCTGATCGGACAATTCCATTTTACAGTTGGAAAAGTCAGGAAAGGTAATGACTTGCCAAAACAATTGTGTCAGACAATAAATACCAGTCTCAAGTTTGAGCTCATAAGATATAAGGAGTTATTAATTGAACTATGCTGTGAGAGTATTCATACTCTGAAAAACAATGTTGTAGTTTTGAGTCCCTTCTGTATATTTAGATGTCCAATGTAAAAATGATGGTCCTCCAGTGGAAGAATACAATTTCTTCATTCACAATATACAAACCCATATAATGAGTTAATAGGAACCCAGGATTGTAAACCCTGTATTTTATCAAATAATCGCTTTGTTATTTGTAAACTATATTTTCCTTGGACTTTATGGAGCTGAAAAACAATAACCATAACAATCCCTAGCTTGACAGCTATATGCTGAATGTTATTGCTGTTACTCTTTATACTTCAAGGAATAACTTTTATGTGTTCAAAGCTACTGTAATGCACTTCAGGGAATGTGCTTTGTGTGGTCAAACCTACCAAAATATTATACCTTTCTGGAGATATGCGCTTCCAATCTCTGGAGGGTCCCTTTAATTTCTCTTAACAGAGTATGTTCAAATACTCAATACCATGCAATATTGTAATGATGTATTTTTATAGCAATTAATTTTTGTAGGTATTACTTCTTAGCTGACTCTTCTGTCTCTGCCGACTGATGATGTTTGTCTACCACAGTTAATTTTCAGTACTGTGTGATAACTAGAGAAAGAAACAAATACATCTTTAGATATCCTATTGATTTGTTCACGTGTGAAATTTAGGAAGTAGTCAAAAATACAGTAAGTCTTTGAACTATTGCTGAAGGAATTGTATAATCAGAAATTTAGCATTCAATAAACTACTGTGAGCAGTAAAAGTAAAATATTATAGTAAGTTCATGAGACTACTAGGAAATATTATTTTAACACAATCTGCCAAATCTTGATGGAATGCTAACATTAAGGCATGGGGCAGGAGAAGATAAAAACACTTTCATTAAGCAAAAAGTTAATTTTTATGTGAAATGGTCTTTACCTTTGAAAACTTTAAAAAGCTAAGGATCAAGCAAGATATTCTGTTTCATAGTGCAGTCATACCAAAGCTGCTCAGATAAGCCATTTGCAATCTGAGTTTATGTGCACTAGATATCTCTTTCTGTGTATGTCCCAAAAACCTGACTGGATTCTAACAGTGGACAATGGATGTAAAACTTGTCCATATGTATGCATGCATAATGCTATCAGCCACCTGACATAGCACCAGTGTGTCACGGTGTAACTCCAGCCAGCACCTGCGTACCATGCAGCCGCTTGCTTACCACCCCCACCACCCCTGGTGGGATGGGGAGGGGAATCAGAAAGAAGGTAAAATCTGTGTGTTAAGAACAGTGTAATAACTGAAATAAAATATTATAATGATAGTGATTATGATGATGATGATGATGATGAAGAAGAAAGAAAAGAGAGACAACAAAGAAAAAGAAATAAAACCCAAGAGAAACAAGTGACGCATAATATGGTTGTCTACCACCTGCTGACTGATGCCCATCCAGTCTCCGAGCAGCGACTGGCACCTGCAGGCTAACTCCCCCCAGTTTATATACTGAGCATGATGTTCTATGGTATGGAATATCCCTTTGGTAGTTGGGATCAGCTGTCCTGGCCATGCTCCCTCCCAATTTCTTGTGCCCCTCCTCCACTGGCAAAGCATGGGAAGCCGAAAAGTCCTGGGCTTAGGGTCAGCACTACTTAGCAAGAACTAAAACATCAGCATGTAATCAACATTATTTTCATGCTATATACACAACCCAAAATGTACCAGCTACTAGGAAGAAAATTAACTCTGTCTAAGCTGAAACCAGGACACAGTGAACAACTGCAGAGTTTTCAAAACAAGAAGACAGACACTTCTTTAATCAGAGTTTAATCTCATGAGAATAACTTCCTCATTATTGGAACAACAGTAGTATTTTAATTGCATACTTCAGTGATTCTGAGAGCAGAAAACAATTCATGGCCAAGCTGGAAGTGAGCAACATGAAACCCATAAGGAGTTTATGCAACACTATTTGAAAAATTGTGTATCTAGCTATTTCTACTCTGCCAGTTATCTTGCTACCTAGATGATAGTAATCAGTGCAGTAATCAGTATTAATTATACCAAGTACTGCCAAGTCAGGAAACTCTTGGTGTTATTGCAAAGAAAGATGAAACATGAAAAAAAAAAATTGAAAAAAGTCCTCAGAACATACTACAGTTTTTTTCTTCCTCCAGCTCCTTTTCTACTTCTCAGATGTACAAGTCACTAATTACTGTATCTCTCATTAATGGGAGATTCATGCTCAGTAAATCATCTACATTGTGTAGGGGTTTGAGAAACATCCAGATCAGAGAAAAGATTGCCTGTTCTTCCAAATTTGTTAATACGTTCTATCTGCATGATATAAAGTCCTGCACATAAGTAGCAAAAGTTACTTCAACTTTTAAGACTGAAATAATATGTACCTTTAAGAAATGCAAAGAAATAACATAGGCATGACAAATCTACAGGCAAAGCTACCTTCAAAAACTTGTAAAATAGGAAGCTAGGTGGTCTATGACAAAAAGGTGGCTCTTCTGCTCCATCTGGAGATAGAATATGATGAAAACCTCTGGGTGCTCTTGCATTCTTCCCCAACGCTGGGTCTGCACAGTGCTGTCCTCCGTGTTTAGACACTGTTTAAGGAATAACTGGTCATTTTAAAAGTAGTTGGTTAAAGACATAAATAATAGAAAAGGAGAACTCTGAAAGCTAGCTGCAACTTCTTACTTGGAAACTGGCTTAAAGTCAGCTACGTAATTACTCAGTTAAAAGCTTTTTGTATGTAGCACCTGTGAACATAGCATAAGATGAAATTTTACTAGAAGCGGGAATTAAGAGGCCATAACTCACATTGGTTAAAAAATACACAAATCAATTGCAAGTTCCTTTTCTTCAGTTTGTTCTTCATTATCACCACATTAATGGATTTCTGTTGCTGAAGCAAGCAGCTCAACCTTTATTGTCCTTTGGCAAGCCACAATCTTAAGTTCCTTTCTTATTATATCTTCTCTGTAGTATTTTGGTTACAACCAGAAATCTGGCTCAAACAATCTCTCCTATTCTTGTGTTGAAAGAGTAAGACTGAGGATGTTACTGTTCCAAGGATAGGAAGACTTCCACTCTGCAGATTTTTGATACGTCTCCAGTTTAACATCAGTTTTTATCCTGCTGTTCTCACAGCCCCATGACACTGATGCTGGTACTGATGCACGCTGGTGCCACTTGCGTATTAACAGTTTTTCATCAGGGATTGAATTGCTGATACAAAGTCTTTCCCTACTCTGAAGCTGAGAATTTGTCTGATGCATGCACCCACTTGGGACCAACTTTTTCAAAACAAACCTGCACAGAAAGGGTGTGGGATGGGATGGAATGAAAAAGACAAATTTATGAAAATTTCCCTTTTGACAGTATTTGTCTCTCAGTGTTTCTGGTTTCTAGTTCAAGGCTCTCCATTTACTCCTGCTGTGGAAGATGAGCTCTGGCACCAGGGAGCAGATGCACTGCACTGACCTCTGCTCCCAAGCCTTTCATGTAGCATCATGCCTGGGAAATATGCCATTGTGTTACAGCCACTTCCCAATGCTCAGAAATTGAGGTCAGGATCCACAGAGGACAGGAGGATGGTGAAAAAAATAGTTGTCTCTGTAAAGAAGATATTCTACAGCTCTATAAGAGGCATCAGATCTTAGTCAAGATCCAGCCAAAACTTGCCAGCAAAAAGCCCTCAGTTGTTAACTATCTCCACTAAGGTTATACTTCTCACTTAAAATAAAAAACAAACAGACAAACCAACCAAATCAAATTAAAACAAACACTCCTTAAACCTCCTCAGTTAAAACCCAAGGGAAATGATGAGCAGCAGACAGTGTAGACACTGGAGGGAACTCTTTTGTCATAGGTGGAGCTGCCTTCCATTTGATTGCTAGACTAAATACCTGTCATCTGGGATGAAGGTACCAGGGGTGGGAGAAACTAGATTCCATATTTGGATTCCATACTGGAAATCTGGATACCATATTTTGGTCCTAGTAATTTGAAAAGTAAAACAGGGTAGTATATCAATTCTTTTTGGGCTCCTCCTTTATTTTTTACAGTGCTAATACAACTAGTATTCTGCAGAATTTTAATTGATGATTCTCCTTTTTTACTCAATGCTAAGGTATTTTTTCTTATTATTTTTTTTCTAGCTACATTTGTGTATTGAAAAACTTGTTCCTTGACCCACATTCCTCAAATAGCTGTCTAAAACAGAGTATCAAAGAGAAACAGCCACAGAAGTGACCTAATGTGCTATAGGCACATACATAGATGACTGGTTTTAAATCTGGGAGGTGAAGTCGGTTATTGTCATTCCTAGTACAGTATTCCATCACCTTACTTCTCTGAGTGTTTCTTCCTGTAGTATTTCTGAAGTTGTTTTTTTTTTTCTGTTCTCCATTTTTTTCTGAAACAGTGATTATCACTTCACAGAGATGATGGAGGTCGGGGAGAGTGGTGAGAAATGCACAATTCATTCTCAAGAATAATTCTCACCTACTGTAAACTACATTAAGCAATTTCTATCAACTATTACAAAATTGAAAATGACAGATTTCTAGCTCAATGGTTTATATTTTGGATATTTTTTTTTTTACCTTTGCACTCAAATAATGCTCCTCTTGCTTCATTTTACAATATCACTTTTGTTTTATAACATTTGACTTCCCAGAACTCCAACTAATAAGGCAAGCAGTTTCTTATGGGTTGTCTTTGCCTCCAAGTTAACTTGGCTTCATGTTATCTGAGAATTTTAAAGCATACCAGGTTTTAGAATATATTTAAAAAGGCAGAATTGAATGGTCTGTGGTCTGGAATCTGTGCTTATAGAGCTTTTCAGGAAAACGCCTCTGGATTGATGCATGGCGGAATGGTTCTCTGCTGCTGTGCAAATGAACTCCACGTTGCCCTGCACTGTAATAAACTATTGAACTAATTGAAGGATCAAATGCATAATTAATATTTTTTATTTCTTTAAATTTCATGTTATAATCTCCTAGTTATATTGCAATCAACTCTCTGTTGCAGGTTAATGTTGCACTGAGTATATAGGCAAATCCTACCCTAAGATAATGGTTCTGTCTTAAGCTTTTGAATAAGAATTTCCTTACTTCACATCAGTATCAATTTCACAGTTGCATTAATCTACAGGTAAGGGGAAGCCAGATAAACTTAAAAAAGCAAGCACACAAAAAAAATCAGTAAAACACAAAGATTTCTGCCAGTGTATGTCATATTTCCCATGTGGTGATGCTGATGCTGGGGAAAATGTCATTTCACTTGTCAATACAGAGCTGAATGTTTGTAGGCATGTGTTATTACACTTTGGGGGAAAAGGGTAAGAATTTGTTTTGGAATTGCAACTATTCACTCTGTCTCTAAGTGAATTTGTTAATTTATATTTTCACCTAATAATACTTCTTACAAAAGTCTCTGTCAAGGGTGTAGAACCATAAGGATTATATTTATTTACTGCAAATTAATTCAAGGTAATAGGTAAATGTCCCAGATATTTTCCCATTTCTTCTTATAGCTGCCAAGGAACAATGCAGGTGTGTAACCACACAGGAATAAGAGCTGGATTTCCCTTGAAAGTTTTTTCAAGGTAGGATACTAGCTATGGAAAACCCTACATGTGGATGAACTCCTTTTCTTCCTATAATAATCTTTTATTCAGCACTGTGAATCCTTACAATAGAGTTTTGTATTAGACGGTTAAGAATCAGCACATCAAAGATTCATTAGGAGACTACCACTGCAGGGGCTCCAAAGTAAAAGGGTTTGATTCTGTTTGTTTTAATTCCATGTTTTTCAAGATGTACTCTTTGTTCAATGCTTTTTAGTGCCTTAACTTCTCTAGACTTCTGTGTTTCTCCCTGCACTTAATTACCAGTGCCCGAGTCTGTTAGAGAAGAAACATGTCTCCATGTAAATAATACACCAAAACATTTATGAGCCAAATTTTCTATGCCACATCCTAAAGAATCACTGAAATGGGGCAGTGCTTTATATAGCTGCCTGGATAGTTTGCCTTTTTAGCTATCATTTTATTGATTTCTTTCTTAAAAAAGTAATGTATAAAGCTATAACTTAATCTGTTGGAGCATTTTTGGCTGAAAAAGGAAGCAAAAGTAGTTAGAAATAAAGTGGTAATTAAATGGAGATGTTTTATACGTATTTAAATCATTTTAATATGATTAGAAATTTCATCTTTATTATAAAATAATAATATAACTGCTTATCCCACAAGCATTTTCTTTTTAATTATTCATAGATCTTCTCTCTTTGCTTTTTTCTGTTTGTGTGGGAAGTTGGGTGCTTGCTGGATTTTGTTATACTCAGAATAGCTTTCTGGATTCCTGTAGCATATATTATGCATTAGCTGAAAATTTAGCTTCTGTGGCTAGTCATGGTCTCTTAAGAATAAATTCAACTACTCTTAAAATAAGCAGCCTACATATGAATAGTCTCAAACATCTGGGCTGCTTTGATTTTGGTTAAACCCATCTGTATTATGAAATTCTGAGTACTGAAATTGTTTGGCACTAAGATGGTAAAGTTTGGCTTGCATCAGTCTTGTCATTGCTATATGCCAAATTGCCATTTCTCATGGGGAGATGCTCCTCTTAATATTCTATCCAGTTTGACTGAAGGGATGGTCTGAATACTTCAGATGTCCTTTGGTTTCTTTACTATGATAAATCACCTGTTGTGATCTAAACACACTTGCAAGTGAAATCACTTTCCCCTCTTGTATGTGCCATAACAGATCAAAGTATTTCAAGGAAAGATGATCAACATTTATAAACGTTTTAAGGATTTAAACTGATATTCAATTTTGTTCCCCCTGAAGTAGAAGTAGATTTTTTTTAAATTTATTTTTTCTTCTCTTTCTTCCCCTGAATAACTATGTCTGTGTATGTGCGGCTGTGAAACTAAGCTCTTTGCCAACATGTGGAACTGGGAAGTAGCATTGGCTTCCTTGAGGCTTGTTCCACAGTCAGAAGCATCTATGCGTTAGATGTTTAGTTCCATGAAGCACATTTCTCTATTTAGTCCAGGCATCAAAAGCCACAAAACATGCCCAGTATTTCATTATGGGATTAAGACATAGTTCAAAAGAAGAAAAATCAAATATAATAAGCCAGAGGAAAAGAAGGGGTGAAGGTCATTTCATTGTTAAACTAAGAAGTTTACTTAGTATGATGCTAGGAGGAAACCATGTTCTTTGCTATAAACTAAGGCAAAAAAAAAAAAAAAAAAAAAAAGAATCCCGTGAAGATTATTATTATTATCATTATTATTATTATCATTATTATTATTCAAAACAGCTCTCATGATCACTTGAATACTGAATGAGTGAGCAAGATGCACTGGCTATAGACTAGAGAGAAAGAACAGTACCACTGGGAGTTTCCTGTGCAATATCTTGCCCATAACTAAGGCAAGTTTCTACTCCTGCAGAGAAAAGAAACCTCCACCTGAAGAGTCAAATTATGCTTGAAGGAAAAGTGGTTTCTGTAAGGTGTGAAAATTCCATTCTGGTTCATGTCCAAGACAAGCAGAAGCTCTGAAGACTGTGGTTATTGCAGTATAAATATGATGCAATAAACTAAAATCAACAAAAAGAGACCAAGTTTCCATTTTACAACAGTGTGGGGATAATAAAGAACTGGAGACACTAAGATGCAGACTTTGATTTTAAGGCAAGGACTAAGGAATCCGTAACTCTCATTCCAGGCTTAATCTTTCACTTTGCCATTGTACTTATATGTATTAAAGGGCAAAAAAATCTATGTTACTAGCACTGTCGAGATGGCTGCACATTTGCACCTTCCTAGCTGAACAGGAAGGTGGTTTTGATTATGGAAGGAGAGAAAGGAAGACATAGGGAAATTGCTCTGTCTGAGGTCTTCTAATGCTTTGGAACTAAATATGTATCAGGCTAAAATTTTATTATATTGCCTGCAAGTCACCCAGTAAAATTATAATGTTTGAATATATATATAGGTATATGTCTGTGCATATGTAAGTCTAACCAATTTTTTCATGCATCATGATAAATAATGGATAAGTATCAGAAAAGTTAGTAGTTATGGTTTAATCTTTAATGTATATAAATGTGATTATATAATAACTTTATATTCCAATAACTTTTATTTTAGGAAATAAATTTCATTTCTGCCTTAAGCATTCCATTATTTCATAATTGATTTTGCATAACTAGTTGCAGTATTAGAACAAAACCTCATTTGAGAGCAGGTTATCATTTTTCTTAAAAGCAGGTTACTCTGTTTCAACTCCTTAAATAGTTCAGCAAATTACATGGAACTGTAAATATATATCCCATATGTCACTTCCCATTTTAAGATCTATTTGAGTTCAGGCAGTTTACGCTCATTGGTAGGCTGCTCACAAAAACTTTTGCATGGATAAATGTGTAATTGGTTATTGAAGAAGGCTGAAATAGAAAGGACCCTTGCCTAGTTTGGGTCCAATATGACATGTAGCATCATGTTCTCATATCTGAACACACAGCAGATGCTACCTGTATGCTCTGCGTAAATCGTACTGCTGGCATAGGAAAACAGTGAAAGACTGATGCAGATACAAGTTATTTGGGTGCATAAAACAGGAATGTGACATAATTTTGCTGATTGGCACAAGACCTAGCAGCAGATATATTTTTCAAATATTACTTTCTTGAAGTGTTGGGTAATTGGAGCTGTAAACTCTCCGTTTTGTCTGCCTAGCCATTCTTGTCTTTATTTCTCCATAGATGTGTGCCAATGTCTCTTTAGAGTGGCATAAAATGGTTCCAGCTCAATGGAGGATCCAGGGACTTCTCAAGGTGTCCTGCAATGACAGGGGGTCAAGCTGAACTAGAAAATCTTCAGAAGCAAAGTCGCCTTTATTTTTCCAGCTTCTTTTGGATTTCTCTAATACTAAAAATGGTGGTCTTTTTCTCTATTTTTTAAGGAAGAGAGGGAGAGGGATGGAAAGTGGCAAAGACAATTCTTTATTATTTTCTATATATAAAAACAAGCTTTTAATGACTGTAGTTAGTAAATTTGAATTAGAAGTTGCAGAAAATTTTGGACTTTTTTCAGACTCAATGTATTCTAGAAAGGCTAAAAATAAATAAATATATATATATATATATATATATATACACACATACACACATATTTCATTTATGAATTACTGAGGGAGGGAAACTGAAGGCCTGAACAGTTCTAATGTTGAGCTTCATTGATAAACCCAGTCATGGGTTGTGATAGTGTCAGTAGGTAAGAAGATTTTCTTTGCAGAAGCTCTGGGCTTTTCCTTTCTTTACAAGTTAGTGGACTTTTGTGGGTTCACCGTAGCTCTGTTGAAGCCATTTGACCAGTGCTTGGCATGTTAACAGATTGTGTTAACTTTCATAAGGATTATCCACAGTACAGGTGGGAGCCTGCCAAAAACATCTCCACCTCTGCCAACTGTATGTAGTCTTGGCCTGCCATCTTAGCATTAAAAGATGTGTTATGAGTCTTGAGCACCTGAAACAATATTTTCTATGTTAAATGTTTTCAGAAAAAAGGATGTTGAACTCAATCGACTGTTTCCTGAGTCCCATATGGTTGCTGTATGTTATGCCATAATGACTAAGCAAAACAATAGGGTGTAATTAACAAATTCATACCAGTCTATTTACTAAATTTTTCACCAACTTTGACATGTTGACTGCTGTTGATTCATCACAGTAACACATTAATTAGTGTTCTTAAAGCAAAAGGAAAAAAATGTGCTGGTGACAACAGCTGTCATATCAAATGGCAAGCAATGCGATAAACAGGTCACTGAGTGCTTTTGTGTGATCAGTTCTTTCATGATGCAAGGTAACTTGGCAATATTGACTGAATAATTTAATCTTGTCATTTTATGAAGTAGTTTCCAAAATAGTAAATTACTGCAGCTTCGTAAGTTATTGAACACTTTCCTCAGGAGATCTGTGCGTTTAAAACAGTCTCCTACTTCCCCATCTCACATCAGTGACAGACACTAGAGTGTTAATTAAAGTCTGCCACTCTGTATAGCATGTGCATGCTTTTCACTTTACTGATTGTAAGGTAGATGCTTTTGGTATAATCCTACCTTTCAAAATCCATAAGCATATAGCCAAAAAACCCCCAACAACTTCCTCTGTTATAGGGTCTATTAACATCATGTTACCCAGTTGCTGTTATGGCTCTTCGTGGCATTTCTTAAACAATGGTAAGTAGGCTCAACTTCATCTGTCAGCAAAAAGACGTGGTGTTGTGTAATGATGACACTTGTGGAAACTGTTAGAGAAAAACTGCAGTGACAGCTCACCTGTGTGAAGGAGCAAGGCTGCATTCTTAACAGGCAAGGATTTTCTAACACATGCTTGAAGCTTCTGTGCTCTGCTCAGTAACAGCTTCTGCCAGGTCAGTATGGAGGGTTACATGCCAAAACACCCCTTCCCTTGGTTAAAAAGAGTGTCTAGGAAATAGTAGCAACAGTCAGCAACAGGCCATGGACTAACTTCTTTCTCCTCTCTTCTGAAAGTCTGTTTCTTCAGGTTTGAAAGAAAGAGCAAAGAAGATTAATGTTGGATTCATTATTTTGATAAGTCAGAAATCCTGATGTATTAACTGTGATTATTGTTTGAGGAAAGATTGCAACATTTTGCTCAGTGTGCAGAATTGGGAACAGACTGGAACAGAGTTTTTCACTAAGTCTTCATCCCCTCACATCCTCCCACCCTCATCTGCAGGCTATAGCAGTAACCAATGTAAACCTGGACCTTGTGGGCAAAAGCATCCTACGTGCATCATTCTAACAACTGAGACAGTACAGCCTCTCTTGCAGCAAGCTTGAAAGGTCTGTGACATTACATTGACTCCGATGTGACACAGCCCATTTAGCTGCTGAAACTGAAGTCCTCCTCCTTCCCTCCCTGCCACCGACCTGTCACACCCCCAAATGTCAAAGGGTTCAGGGTACTCTAGTGAGAGGTAGACATTTATTTTGCTGCAAGATACCATGATAGCTCTGCATGCTCGATATTCTGTTCTGGGGGAAACGATAAGAGAATATGTTGATCAGAACAGTGGAAATGTCTCACATAACGGCAGTTTTTCAAGAAAGGTAAATAGGTGAATGCTGTTCACTAGCTATTTAACTTATTTAAAATACTTTCCTGGAAGCAGGGAAGTTGCTGCTTAACAAAGGAACCATTTCCTAAGTGGTCAGAAGAGCTGATTTTTTAATTTTTTCTTTCAATAAGGAAATGACTGCTAGAAAACAGGGTGACTAAAGCTGACAGTTTCTATTTTCTTATTTGAACAGTCCTTTCTAGATTCTTCAAGGACTATCAGGGATTCCTAGAAGCTGATCTTCTCGTCCTTCAAACTTAAAACTGTGTTAGTAACAGATGACTAAAAAGAACCAAACGGCTAACTAAAGAAACCTGTACAGTGAATTTTGACTGCAAGAAAATGTTAACTGCCAAGACTTGTATTTGACTAAACTGGCCTAGGGTCATTGTCAGCAAGAACTGTAATGAACAAGTTTGTTCCAGCAGAAGCCAGAAAAATATGTTTTTATATTTATGCTTGTACAGCATCAACCATTAAGAGAAAGAAATGAACCTTACACTCTAAAAACATGGTGGGCATTCACCACAAATTGAAATGGACACAAAATTGAGTCTGCAGAGTTTATTATTTGTTTAGTGCTACAGGTGTTCATGGTATATTATGGACGCGTAAGACCAGGTCCTTGCCTTAAGGAGCTTGCAATCTAAATTAGATAGCAACAGATTATAAATATAGACCCTGATAGTGAATGAGTGAAAAGGAAGGACAGGATGCCAGATAAGAACATGCCCTCAGGATAACATTATTTTTATAGAGGAATTATCTTGGTAGGAATGTGGGGAGGTGCATGTATGGGTCTTTCACGTATTTCTGGATGGTTTATAAGCTGATATGTTTTAACCTTTTTATTTTAGGTTTTTAAAAGGTCCAGATCTGCATATCAAATAAATCATAATGCCAGTATGAAGTAGAGTTAAATTATTCTATTAAAATATACATATTCAGGGGCAGAAGCACATGACAAAATTAGAAGCCACTTAGGAGGGAAAAAAAATCTTTTAATCATATACCTAAATTCCTTTTTTCCCCTGAAAATAGAGGAATATCCCATTCTTTTTCTGTTTGGGCTATTTTATAAGTTCTTTGAGCTAAAGAGGATTTCATGTCTTACTTGTAATGCAATTCCTTTCCCTAATCCTTTTTCAGTTATCTGGCATTTTATGTTTGCAACTTTTTAAAAGAAGAAAAGGAAAGGAAATTTAAGTTTATATTAGCTTGTGGAACAACAGGCTAAATCGGTATTAAACAAATTTGGGTTTAAAATTTAAGGTTGACTATTAAGGGAAAGTATATGAAAATAATGGGTAACACAGCTGGTCAACGTAAGGAAGGGTAGAGAACATGCTCTGGTATAGAAGCTGAAAGACCAGTTGAAAAGCAGCAAAGGTTTGGTTCTGCATCCTGCCTGGGACTTGTCCCGTGTCCAGTGGGATCTTCAGGAGTACAAGTTGCTTCTACCCAGCCTGCATGTTTCTGCCACATCTCCAGAGCCAAGCTCAGCCAGGGTCAGAAAGGGGCTGGCAGCTCCCCAAGAGCCTGCTTTCTGCCTGGGGTGGGGTGTCTTTGCCCCCTGCAGTAACTGCCTAGTCACCGAGTACATCAACATCAACCTGCTTGTTGTCCCTTGTAGAGGCCACTTAGACCTCTACAGGAAAAGAATCACCAGAATGTTTTTCAGGTTTCAAACCTATTCTTGAAGAGTCTGTGGTGTGTTTCCACTATTCGTTGCGGGTTTGTTAATCTATATAGCAGTAAATCATTAACCAGTATTTTCCATGTAATTGGTAAGATTGCTATCTGCAGGCTCAGGAGTTAACAATGCCTTGACAAATGTTATGAAAGCTGTCTTTGTAGGCATAGAATCACAGTCTTCAGGCCAAAGACATGTGGTCTGACTTTTGGAATAACACAGGCTCTAGAATTTATCATTGTCTGAAATAGAATATAGCACCCAACAAAAAAATCTCCCCCCATATGTATCGCTTTTCACTTTTAATCTTAAAATTGTTAGTGACTGAAAGAGTCCAACTGTAGCTTTAGTAACCTATTTCATGTTAAATTTCCCATATCTTTGGTTAGTTGACTTTTTATTTTTAATTCCAACTAATTTCTAACCTAAATTTACCCATTTTCAACTTTAAATGCAAGCTGAATGAATTACATAATCTTCATGAATTCATTTCATTGTGAAGTTATTTGGGTGCATAAAACAGGAATTTGACATAATTTTGCTGATTGGCACAAGACATAGAAGCAGGTCCATTTAATATATTTTTCAAATATTAACACATTTTTGTTAAAATTATGAATATTAATAATTTCATTGTGAAGAGAATGTGAATTCAAGAATCAATGAAATATCATGAATTACATAATAAATACAAAAAAATACATAAGTTTGTCAGATGTATTTAGCAAGTGTATATCAAAATATATACAGGAATCTGTACTACTGAATGGATTCATAGTCATGAAAATTGGGTAAGGGGGCAAAGCTGCTAAATTCTGTGATGCTGACTAGTAACAGAAGAGTACTAAAACTGACTGCAAAACCTTGCAGACAAGACTTGGACTGCTGAATCACCTGCTACCAACCAAAGGGAATGCAAAGCAGTCTGCATGGTGGGGGGTGGGGTGGGGGGGTGGGGGGTGGGGTGGTAGAATAATACCAACTCTTCACACATAAACACAGACCCTAAAGAACCTCTTTTTCTTAGGAAAGAGATCTTGAAATGGCAAGCAAAATCCTCTGAAAACATTTACTCGATTTGACAAGTTAGAAAGACAAAACTGGTGCTAGATTTCCAGGAGAAGAACTTGGGAACAAAATGTAATAATTATGCCAGTATATCTACGGTGTTCCACATCTTGAAACTGTACCATTTCTGTCACCCTTCTCAAAAGGTTATAGCAGACAGAGGAGAGTAGGGAAAAGAGCAATTCATATCACAGAACAGCAAATGGCTTTCTCAAAAGCAGACATTACAAAGCTCAGGTCTCTTTATGCTACATAAAGGTAGTGAAGGTCTTTAAAAGGATGACTGTCACAGCAAACTTGGAACAAGTGACAGGCTCTGCTCCTCAAAGCAAGTGGGCTATTGGCAGCCAATAGTGTGCTCTGAAGCATTACTTTTTAAACCAGCAAAACACATTGTCAAAGTTTTGAGGACTTCTGTGGAACTTTTTGCCATAGGATCCCATTAAGAAGTCGCAACCTGGTAAATGTAAGAAAACTAAGGTGGGCAATTGCTGTAGCAGGGTGGGAGGCAGAGGGGAAACGGAATTTATTTTCTCCTGGCAGGGGCTAGTGGGGCATTTGCTGACACTACAAGATGGTTTGTGCTGACTCAATGCAGAGGGACCTGGCAGGATGAAGGGGAAGGAACAGGTTACTGCTGTGTTTAGAAACAACTCAAAATCCAATTTTGCATTACCTCAAGTCACACCACCTGCTTCTCAGTGTTCCACTCACACTGGACAATGACTGTGATAACAATAAGTTTATTGTGGAAAAGTGCTACGTGCTGTTCTGCATGGTTTCATGTGTATATACATGTGAACACGCACACACATGTGTGTATATATATCTATCTGTATTTTTTTTTTTTTTTCTGCAAGAAGCCCATTTATCTAGTTGTTTCCCTGTGAGTAGAAGATGGGCTTATATTTTCTCCAAGGTAGAGAATATAGTGACCTAGCTTTGAAAATGAAACCTCTTCAGTCTGGCATTCCTAAACCATACAAAAGAGATCTAACGACATATTCCGGCTGGCCACATGGCACATGGACAAAGTGACATATTAGGTAAAGTTGACCAAGTTTTATATTGGGAAGGCAGACTTTCAGAAATCAAGGTCAAGGTCAAAAGTGTCTTTTTTTTCTTTGTGAAGAGAGCAGAATGAGTGGATTTGGAAAATGTTGCAGAGGGATTGCCAGCAGGATATAACAGTGTCAAAATGAAGGGATAAGAAGAGAAGAAAAAAAAATTACTCATGTTTACCCTCTTATCTGACATCCTGCAATCTCAGCCTGCTCTACGGGGTGTGCGCTTCCTCCTGATAACTTCTTTCAAAGGACAAATCCTACCATCTGATTATAGGCTAGGTCTAAAGTAATTGACTTAATTGAAGCAATCCAGAGGCAGAAATACAGAGGTGATGTTAATGGGATTCTTTCACACTTCTGATATGATTTGGGATGAGAATTGTTCCCTTTAGCAGGGACCATATGTGGCTATGCACAAAGACTGTCAAAGGTAATGTAAATCCATACAAACCCTGATGATTCCAGAAGCAGGCTGTGTTACACGGAAAATTGTTTTCTCTAGCCTGCGTTTCTCTGTGTCTGCCTAGTACACCTTTTCTGGTTTTGCCGGACATGGCAAACACACTGACTTTGGAGTGGGGATTGTTACTGGTGTGTGAACAAAGCATACATCCTGCACATCCAAGTCAGTAGCTGCAAAAATATGTGAAAACACAAGATATGATGATCCTGCCATTTTAGTTGAGATGTGTGGTGAGAGGGTAAGTGTGTACTACTTCTGTTTCAAAATGCTGCTGTCTGTCCAGCACAGTGTGATCAGTGCTGTGCTGTTTATGGTGGGGATTGTTTCCTGACAGGCAGAACCTCTCTTTTTTTTTTTTTTTTTTTTTTTTTTCAGAGAAAAAAAAATTCCTCTCCCCAGCATTGTACTCCCCAGCCTTGTAAAGTGTCTAAGGTAGCTCGTACCACACCATGTGAGTTATGATTAAAATCAGGAGGGGATGATGTGACTAACAACCTTTTAATTGTGGAACCATCAAGTAGTTCTACAATAGATTTACATTATGTGGTATAATGACGATGAGTTTGATATGTAAATTACACTGCTTCACTAAATCTTGTCCTTAATAAAGCTATGGTCTCTCCCCAAAGATTGCAGTCTGTAATTTAACGAATGGTTGGCACGCTTCTTGGGGCAATGCACAACTGGAAAATGCACTGTATTTTAATATAATACAAGGCAATGTGGATGTTGTAATCTGGCATTACATGTTGTTGACAATTATCAACCGCATTTAATTTACATAATAAAAGCATGCCAAATGGCTTTGAAATAGCAGTGCTTTCTGTGCAAAAGACTAGATAGTAGGATGTTTTTTTTTTTGTAAAAATAACCTAAGTGCTTATGGAAACAGTCTTTTAATGATATTTACTACTACACTTGCATTACATAAGGTTATACATCATTCTTTTCTGACATTTATCATTTCATTGTTGATTTATGAAAAAAAAGTTTTATTTTGAGAAAAAAGTCAGGAAATTATTATATTAAACTACCAGTTCTGCACTTTATTTTTAGTTTTTGTTATTCTTGCTGTGTTTATATCAACTGAAAAATGAAGGGAGATTGGGTCCTGAGGCATGCCATACTGAGCCAAATTTATTGCTATAAGCGATTTGGTATTTCTCAATCTTTGACACAGGACAGAAGAAGATTTTTACAGTGAAAAAATTAGCTATTGAATACTATGGAAAATCTTTTGGCTTTTTAGTTTTGTTTTGTTTTGGGTTTTTTTGTGGGGAGGAGTGGTGGGAGGTTTGTTTGTTTTCTTATTTTAGTATATACTTTGAAACATCTATGCTCCTCCATAGTGCATACATTCATCTGATTTCTGCAGTGCAGAGTGGAAGAAGGCAGCCCCAGCTAGTCTGTTCTCTGGTGAATTATGGGACCAGGCCAAGGACCTCGTGTGGCTTTACTTCAGCTTGTGCATAAAGTGTTGAAATATTGTTGGGTTTTTTTTACTTAAGTTACTGACATGATACTCACAAGCTTGAGCAACAAAATTTTGAAGCAAACTTTGCTGAGGGTGAACATCTTTCCTTTAAGCTTCTCATAATGTCTCAATCTTTTCACTTGGCTTCTCATCATTAACTTCACCCATACCAATAGAAAGAATACTGATCTAGGGGGCATTATTACCCCATACGACAAAGACCTTCTGCCTCATGCTTTATTTCTTTTCCAAGTATTCCTTTTTTCTTTGTTCTTCCCTGTTTAATTTTTAAAATTAATTTTATTCTAGGAAAGTGCACTTGTCAACTAAAGCACAGCTGTTTTTCTGAGAAAAGAAAAAAGGAATCACTGATATTTTTCCTGAAAATGGACCTCATTACACCTGCTCTGTGAATACTTTGTTTGGTACTGTGTAATTTTTTCTGTGCAGTTAAAATTGTTAATGCTGAAATTATTATCCCTAGAAAATCACTATGGGCTAGCAGGTCCAGATTTTATTATACTATTGTGTATGCAAATCTAGGCTTAGTTTTATAGCAGGCATTATGCCCAGTGTCCGCAAAACCTACTAACTATTAAAAATAAGGCTTGTAATAAACATCTTAGGTTATTTCAATAAAAGAAGATTTGTGGGAAAATATATCTTACAATATCTTTCTGCTGCTTAGGATATGTTGTTGCTCAGCAACAGCATCTGTTGGACTATAGAATTAGATGATAAATTAAAGGATTCAGAGGAATTAAACTGTTGTTTTCATGCCACTAAGTGATTCATACTAGACTAGTCCTTAAAAGTACCAAAAAGGATGCTGCATATGAGTGCTCCTTCAAAAGCTGAAAACTTAAGCACAGGAACAACAACTGCAGTATAAAATAGAAGAAAGATGATTCTGGTGACTAGGCCTATAAATCTTGCCTTATCATTGTAGACCTGACTGACACAAGACACAAGTGTAGTGCTCTATACTATCTCGTAAAACTCTTTGGCAATATTCTTATAAATAAGAGTGGCTAAGTCTGATCTTTCTGTTTTAAAAAAATAATATTTTATTAATAGCCTAATAATTATTATTATCAAGACCATGAAGATTTCTTTTATATTTTATAAAGTATGAATTTAACTTGAAACATAATTTTAAGAGTCCTTACTGCTATCTGTCATCTTAATAAACCTGGCAGAGTAAACTAGTTATTGATAAATTAATTTACTCAAATGTTCAGAATATTGGGTGTTACTAAGAATCATTCCTCCTATGCACAACAGGACTGAGCATACACAAGATTGAAAATATGATTCATGCCCCATAAGACTTGCAATCTAAGCACATTTCAGGGTTAAAGAAATTTGATGAAAAACAAAAATAGCTTTGGCATCTATTTTCCAGTGATCTATCACTGAATTCTGAAAGTTGAAATAACACAATGTGTGCACTTCCCCGTCTGTCTTCACAGAAGTTAACTGAGGTGTTCGGATGTCTGCTTGTTTGAAAAAAATTCCGTACTTTGAAATATGTGGTTAAGATTGGTCTGCAAGAATTTCAGAAAGAAAATATATATCTCATATTTTAGAGACTGATTAGTTCTGTAACTGAAACTTTTTTTTTTTTTTTTTTTTTTTTTTTGCATTTATCTGAAGAAAAATGTATTTTGGTAAAAGATCTAGAGAAGGATTATTTGTTTAATGTCTTAATTGTTTTTTGATGTCAGAGGACAAATGAATCATAGCTGTTCTACTGGAATTACTTATGGAGTTACTGATGGAGAGGCAGTAGATGCATGAGATTTGAGTCAGATTATCGCTGTTAGAAATTCAGTAACCTGTAAAAATCAATACAGCTGAACTTTCATGTGAATACTTAAAGTAAAATTCCAATTTTCTACTAACATTTTGCATATGACTTTTTATTAGCTGAAGTTAATGGGATGAAAGTAGCCTCCAAAAAAAGTATTGCCCATTATTATATAAAAAATTATGAAATATCTAATAATCATGTCAAAAGGCAGAAGTTTCTGAAAAACACTTTTTTATTTATTTGAATAAAAATAAGGCTATGTAATCATATGATGAAGAAACACTTCAAACTTTAAAATTACTTCCGAAGGGTGTTTAGTAGTCAATGATTAAGACAGATGTGCTCTGTTATTCAGGCTCAAATAATATGCAGTAAGGTAGTAACCAGTATTTCCTAAAGATAATCTCCATAATCTAGGTACTTACAATTCTTTCACAGCAATACAAAAGAAAATAATATTGGATGCTAAATTAGATACTAAGGAGGTTGGTGTTATGAATACCAACTATCAAGGCTTTATGAAAAATAGTCTGTCAAACTACCTTTATACTGTTTTTTTCAGATGGTTATTCTGCTTGGCAAAAGTAATATTGATGTATTAGTTTTACACTTATATGAGCAATTGACCTTGTGCTACAATGTGTTTTATTTAAGGAAGCTGATTGATTCCAAATCAACCTGGCACATAATCAGTGGATTAAAAGCTGTCTGACTGACAGGCCATAATACAAAATTGTTAATGGAATATTAAGACAGTGCACTGTTATTGAGATTGTACAGATAGAACTTGCTGACATCATACTATAAAATGTTCTTATTAGTTATGCTTAGCTGACAAAAAGGTAGAAGGTATGTAAAAGATGTAGCAGTAACTAATCGGATCTGTTCATTTGGAAAGAGGCAAGCAAGCAATTAATGCTTATAATCAAGCAAAACTATGTCTCAATGAACAAAAAATAGAGGCCATTAATAGTACAGAAGGCTGTTCTGAGACAGTGACTGTGGGGTTCTCGGTGCTAACTCGGCTGACAAGCACCATTCTAGCTGGTGGCTCATATAACAAAACCTACTGATTTATAAGTATCCATGACAAAGGGACTCTTGAAGAGGGATGCCGAAGGCTGTATCTCGTATATTTCGAGACAATGTCACAAATGGATCTAGGACACAGATTTTAATGTAAAGTGTGGAAAAACTCAAAGGGTTTGTTATGAATACACCTGTTCTGAAGCACAATAATCATGATTTCCAAAACATATAGACTACGGACAGCACTGTGGAGTACATCAATGCAGTCCTCTTTCAGTAGCATCATGAAATTGGAGCTCTTGGGACCTTGAAACTGTTGAAGTGAACATTGTTTATTATGTCGATTACTTTTATTTAAAATTTGTTACGTTGTTATTGAATGTAACTCTAATTTTTGGTTGGAATAAGTGGGCAATTAAGTGTGCACTTTTAAGATGTGTTCACAAGATGCAGCTGAAAGCTGGGTTTTGTGGAAAGAAACTTACACAGAGCAACATTGGCTGAAACTCAGCCACTTTGTGAAGCAACCTTCTTTGGAACTTCAGTTCAGGTGTCTTACTGTCCAGTGAAGAACATGCTCACAATGGTCTCATCAGAGACATTTTTCCTCATCTTTTTGTTTAACTTTGCTCTTCCACAATATTTTTATTTAAGCCATGTTTGGCTTAAAAGTAATAATTACATCCTTAATAATACAGCCATGGATTTTGTCTCTTACTTTTGCAGTAGGCATTAAACCCCTCTGATTTCTTATATGGTAATAATTGTAATCAGCACATTAAACTTGACGTGGTGACTACGACTACTGAACATAAGGGAGAGGATTGAATGGTGAGTGATGGCATAACAGTAATTTTTATGCATCATGAAAAAACAAACAGATTCTTTTAAGAGTGGCTTCACTTGCATTTTCCTTAAAGCATAAGCACAGTTGCTCTACTTGTTTTATTTGCATAAGCACGTCTTAAAGCTCCCTTTTTAGTCTCCAAGCCCCCTCCCCTCCTCCCTTTTTTTTTTTGTAGACTCTGCTAAAGTCTAAGTATTCTTTAATAGTTTTTTCTGGATTATAGACTTTAATTTGCATAGAACATGTCAGTAACACTTTTATACACTTTTGAGAGCAACCTGGCTTTATTTTCAACACTGATTTTATTTTGACTTTATTTAGGCCAAGGAAAGACTAATATATAGCTTAGAAATAAACAGCCTTTTTTTTCACTTTGCAATAGTCATAAAAGAGTTTTAAAGTTCTATTGAGGCATCCTCTAAAACTTAGTGTGAGGCAAAATATTTGCTTCCAGAAGTATTTTATTTTAAAATAAAGTAACTTTTCTCTACAGGTCCAGACTGTAGCTGGTCAAGTTGAACAGAGAGGTGAGAGACAGTTATGCCTTGATTTGGTTTTCAACCTTTTGATAGTGCCTAGTGTTCATGACCACCATGGAATCCATATACTATACCTTTTGTGCCAGAGAAAAACACATGTGCATTTAATACATACCTTTTTTGTTTGTTTTGTTTCAGCTTAGTTGGATTTAGTAAGTGGCAGTAACAGTCATGAGAGATACTGTTCAAGAAAGGGTGGAGCTATGTTACTTGCTTAATAACAAAGTTGTGGTTAATACTAACATATTGTGGAAGAATAGTTTTTAATCACATTTCAAAGCACCATGTACCATTTCCCAAGGCAGCCCATGGACCTCAGGTAAATTCCGAACCCATCTGATACAAAATAAAAGAATTCGTAAGATCATTTTATCTTTGACCATGTGTTTTAAGCATCCTCTGTTTCAACCTTTTGTGTAACTCTATGTTGCTGTAAGCAGATGGAAGGACCTACCAAAGAACCATCACATTAGTGATCTTTACGTTCTTTATTGTTTGGGGAGATAAAACAGTGTTTATATACAGAGCTTCAGATATATGCAAGCAAAGCTGCTGCTGTTCTTAAGATTTTCAATTAAGTAAATTATTCCTGTGCAACAAATTCTTTGTAAAGTGTCTGTTGCTTAAAATAACCACTAGTAAACTTAACCCATCACTCTTGATTTAAGCAAGTCACAGCACTAGGGAGCGAATATGGCATGAAAGTGACACTTCAGGTTTAAAAGGTTGATGTATTCATTCTAGTGATGTCCTACATAGTCAACAGAGTAAATTGATCTCAAGTGTATCTCAGGATGAAACTGGAGGTAAAATTTGGCCTTTTGTATCCAACAGTCTGACCTATTGTCTTCAGCAGCCTATAGTCTTTCTTTTATAAGATGTCTTTTAGTACAGACTGAATTCAGAAACGTGAATTTTCTTTGTCATGATGCTGGAGCTCTGAAATTGCATTGTTCTGCAACAGTGAAAATTTTGTCTGATTAATTTAGCTTCCATTTCCTTGCACATGAATCTTTTGTGAAATGTTTTCTGTAAACGTCATAGTTAAGCATCCACTGAAGAATTTGTATGCTGAAGTGTCTGCAAAGTGTTCACCTTTTTGCTGTATTTCTTATATTGATGGTATGTGATTGACAGACGTGGCTGAATACTTAAGATTCTGTCCTTTGACTGAGTAGTTGCAGCACTCATTTTTTTAATGGAAAAGTGAGTGAAAAGTGAACACTGACTATCACTGTGCATGAATGCCACATTTCACTTGCAAAGCAGGCATTTTCATGGCTACCTGCCATCCCCAGATGCTTTTTCAGAAAAGCTGTTGTTGCTGATTTAACTCCCTTCACTAAACAGCTAGAAGCATTGTACAACAGAGAGAAATAATGAGGGTTTTCCAGTGCTACTTTTTTACCACGGATTACAGGAATACACTGGCTTTTAGAATCAATCTTGTATCAAATTCTCTTCTACCTAATTGTGTGTGTGTGCCCGTATGTATGGTATGAGGACAGATCACAGCTGCTGTAAATACTGGATGGAAATAGAAGAGTCTGTTTCTTTTAATTTTTAGTGGATGGAGGAAAAAGTGCAGATTTTGGGGTGTTCCACTATGAAGCTACCTGCTTTTAATTTATTTATTATTATTTTGTTCATTTATTTATTTATTATTTATGTATTTCATGCAACATCAAAAAAGTTGTTAGACTGCCAACCAGTAAATACGGCAGAGTGTAGCGTAAGCATAAACTGCTAAGTGTTTTGCTCAATTGGTCCTATTACCTGCAGTTCTCTAAAAGTAATCTTTTTAATCTTTTAAATAGTAACCTTTTAAATATTGATCATACTGTGTAGTTCTGTGGCAAACATACATCTGTCCTGCCTAAGGATTTAGTTTTTCTTACTGTATCCCATTGTTTCTAATATCAAAGACTGCCAACGAAGGGCTGGTGTGGAGTAATACTTTTTCTTCAACTGTGTCTGTCCCTACAGAGATATGGTGTTTCCCATCCTTTCTCTTTCCTTGCCTTTATTACCTGGACTTCCAGTAACCCCAAGCTGGAAGTTTCTGAAGGATGTAGCAAGTGCTATCCAGCTAAAGTATCCAGGCCACAACACTGGAATTATTCATACATATAAACATATCGATACAAGCCTGAAAATCCTCAATATACAAGCGTATGCAAGTCAGTTTTAGTCACCACCACCAAGAGCTTGTGGCAGCACAGGCTGGCAGTGGCAGCCATGGCATCCAGACTCCAGCAGCTGCTGCAGAGGGCAGCTGTGGGCTGCTGCAGTTGTACCTCGACCAGGTGGTGTATGTTATTCCAAGTACACTGTAAAAGTTGTGTATGTATGTAAAAGATGGGATTAAGCATTCTTTTAACTTATATATGTGTGATCCAAAAAGTTTGTTTCAAGTTTTAACCCTTAAAGAACAGAAGTTATACACTGAGTGAAACTAGCCACTGCAAGACAGCTGCTGGTACCTGGCTTAAATCTTGGAGCAGCATCTCTATGCAGCCCTTTAACTTTTTGAAGTAAAGGTCAAGTATACAGTTTGTTTTAAGTGAGCCAGAAGACTCTGTACACACACATGAAGTTGTGCTCATTTGCTGGAAGTATTTGTGTAATACTTTGAAATTAAGTACTGCATAAGTGATTTGTTAAAAGTGTTTACTGGCTTTAGTGCTCTCTCTTTAAAGGTGGTGGGTCCATTGATATCTGATGCATCCTTTGATGCACGTCTTATAATGCAATTGTTTATATCATAAATGATCACAAGTGAAGAATCTGAAGATGAAATTTCCTTTTCAGTGAATTAGTTTTATTTCCTAGGTGTGCCAGTAGTTACTTGAAAGCCAATGCTATAGCAGAAAGTGAACCTATAGTAAAAATCAATTAGGATCATGGCCTAGAGGTCTTCCTTCTCCCCCCCAGGTTACAGACACTTTTTACATTTTCTCATGAGCCATCACTAAATAGAGAGATATCACTTTTTGCTTTGTTAATAAATCAGCAGAAAAAATGAGTATGTCTTTTTTCTGGAAACAAGTACAATAATCCATTAACTTTAAAATGGGATGCTTTCACCCTTAGTCTCTTAGTCAGGATTTGACTTCATATGATACTTTGAACTCCATTAAACTCAATGTGTGCCTGTTTACAGAATACAAATTGCATTGCACAATCTTCCTTAGAACGGTACGTATTAGCTGGGTACCACATTAAATCAGGTTTTCCTACTCAAGTTTTCCTGGGAAGAAAAGACAAAAGCTATTTCTCTGTTTATACACAAGATAGATGCCAGCAAAAAGCTTTCAATTATGGAGTTATAGTCCAGATCTAAACTTTATCCTCAGTGGGAACAAAGATACCAATATTTAAAATGGGGGGTTCAAGTCTCAGGTTAATTGGAGTGGTGTAGAGATGAGCCTCAACTAAAACACTTTCTCATGATCAAGCTACATGTAAAGAAACATAAATTTGCGAAGCAGTAACCAAGTGATGGAAGAGGCTTGAGTGATTCATAGAACTGCCCTTTGGATTCTGCTTGAATTAGTACTTTGATTGACTGTATGATCATATAATAATCCTTTTTCCCTGACAGAAGTCCTTCCTCATTCATTGCACAAAATTTACCTGATACTCACCTGGTAGAAAGCTGCAAGAATTTTATCATCATAGTTTGAAATGTGGCCAAGTGCTTTATTTCCTGTAAATCCTGTTCTGATATCAGGATGAATTAATTTTCTTGTGGTCTTTACTATCATATTGATCATGGCTGTGTCTCAGTTATCCACAAAAGTCAATAATTACCCTTGCAGAAGTGGCCTGTGCTGAAAAAAAAAGAGATTAACAATTGTTCATTAAGGTGGACAAACACGTTATTTTTGTACATGCAAACCATAGTTTTACAGGCATGTTATCAGCTGTGAGTAGAACTTAATGAAACTCACTTTCTGTTCCAAATAAAACATCAATATTTGAAAAATAATTGTCAATCTAGTATAGAATGGAAAATAGATTTAATTATTAAATGATAAATAAAAAATCTTGCATCAAAAGAGTATTTGTATTGGTAAAATATTCTGGAAAATTGTCCTGTTGGATTTTCCAAAAGCCTAAGGGCTTAGCCAACTGTCCCACTTGGGGGAGTTCCTTGAGCTGCTTTGCCTCCGGTCACCAGGGCTGGATGCCCTGCAAGCATCTCCGAGCATCTCCGAGCTCTTGCTGCAACTGGAGGTTCCTGGACTCCCCAGCCTGATTTGAGCGGCAGAACCCTGGCCACACAGGGGGCTTTCCCTGCCCCAATGCTGCCCCCAGATAGGCACCAGCAGCACCGGCAGAAGCCAGGATCTGCCTGGTGAGCCAGGACAGGAGCTTGCTGAAACACTCCTCAGCTCTTGCCCTGCTCTTTCTCTTGGGTTTCCTTTTGTCAGAAACCAAGGCATTCAGGAGGTGTGGAAAAGAGGTCCAGATCTCAGCCTGATCTGGTGTCCCCAGTCCCTGATCCCTATGTTTAGACATATCTTGCGGGTTTCTTACCATATTTCACTGCCTTTGGATGTGTGCACAGTGGTAAACCTAACTCTGAGAATCTCTGGGTACAGAGAAGTTTTCTGGAAATTACAGTCCTCAAGACAATCCATAAAATTATATGATAGTGAAGCAAGCAAAAAAACCCCAACTCTTTATAGGGAATATTATGGCATAATATTGATTTCCTTTACAGAATAAATTCTGTGAAAGTTTAGACAGATTTTTCAGCATTTTACATGTCAGTATTTCCACGAGCTTCATTAAGATGTCTCTTATTGTCTGAGATAAGAGATAATGATACTGTGTTTTACTTCAAAGAATGGACCTTCCAGCTGTGATTGAAATGACTACTGCAGAGAAACAACTACACACTAAAGTGAGGATTCCCATTTCTGCAGAAGGCGAATGCATTGGGACCACTACTAGTGTAAGCTGATGGGCATTTCTGATAATTGCAAACTGTTTTTCAAGTACTGGTACAATTACTGAGAAGAAATCAAGGGTAAATTTGGTGTCTGTGAAGGGGAATATTCACCACTCACGAGCTCTTATAAAATATTTAAATACCCTTAGTTTTTATCTGCAGCTTTAATTCCCCATAAAATACATTCTATCAGTACTTACCTGCCAAATATTCAGATGTCTTAGCTTTGTGCTTTATATTCAGTTTTTATTTCTGTCAATTTGTATTTTAGATTGCAAATCAAGAAGCTTTCAAGATAGTTTTGATTAATTTTGGGCACAGCGTGGCTTCATTTCTTTTTTATGTTTTGATGGTAATTTAGCATGGCATAAAATTGCTTTGCATTAAACTATACTCATGAATCAAGAGTCTTTTCCATTAACAAGATTCATTTAAAGTCTAAGCCCACCTACAAATCAACTATTTTGTGTCAGTTTCAGTAATTATTGTTTAGCAAGAACTGGTACAATGGCACAATGAATTATGTCAGTACATAGATGATTTAGATAAATAGAATGGAAATATTAATACAACTGGCACTATGCTAAATTAGCTGGCAGAGGCCATGGTTTAGGATCTGTTATTCTCCAAAGTGGAAAAAAAGAGCTTTAGTTTATGCTGCTTTAGATTGCAATAGTATTTCTTAAAAAGAGCTCTATTCATTAGGAAATAATACAGGGCTACCTTAGCTCTCTAGCTGGGAAATAAAGTAATATCCAATGACTGGAGTCCCAATGTGCTCTAACTCCAATGTATGTGTTTTTTAAAAAATACATATTTATCAAATATTTATTCAATATATATGTGTGTGTATATATACATAACATGTTCCAAGAAGCATTCTCTTGCTCATAAAGTTGTTTAGAAAGGCTGGCAAATTAAAAGGGATCATGTAGCATCCATCGAGTTGATGACAGCTGTAAATATTGTACCTGTAACACATTTGCTTTGAACAACCTTGTTGAGCTTATTTCGGTTGATTTCAATGTTTGAGATATTTTTATACCATATTCAATAGTTGTGAATTATTTATGGTAGTTCACTATGCCACAATATTACCACATTAATCCTCTTGTAATTTCCAAAATTTGTGTCTGTCTTTGTCTCCGTGATTTCAGCAGATTAGTCAATATAGGAGATGAAATGGTCTGAAAGTATGGATGAAAATTACTAAATTTTTGGCTTTTATCACATACCTGAAAATCAGCAGCTCAGGCACTAGAAATACTGGTTTTATTCCTCTCCTTGCAAGCTTTACAGTTTTTTACTATCTACCTCTAATGTATTAATGAATATGTTTATGAAGCACTTTACATTTGATCATCAAAGCAAATAGAGAAAAAATCTGACAAAAGAATTTGTCTTCCACCATAAATAATGGTAAAGATATGACTACTTATTACAGAAGTAAAAGGCTGATACTAAACAGGCATGTTTTAGAAGTTCCGATGAAATGTATCTTATGCCTTGGTTTAGTTGACATGGTTTCAGTAGGTGATAGTCAACTTAAGTCTGTTTGTTTTCAGTATATTAGTATTTTTTAATCATCCTATCAATTCTTACCAGTTAAGATTTAACTAGATTTGCCTTATGCCCACACAATTGTCTGAAGCAATTTTTATCTCCTCTTTACAATTAGTTTTCTTTTTTGTGAGTAAAGGGGAAGGCAGTCTTTTGCTTGATGCAAGTGAAGTCATCCCTCCTTATATATGCAGACTCACATCAAAGCTCTGAGAAATGGTAACAAGCTCATTTATCTCAGTAGGTGTTAACTTACTGCCCCTAAATGATTGCTTTATATCAAGTACCTCAACATGCCTTAACATTTCAGTGTAGTCAAAGTATATAAGGCCATGATGGCTGGTTAGCTGCTTGTATGATAATAAGGAGACCATCCTAGGGCACAGAGGGTGTGGGATCACGCTGTTTCATCTTCAAAACTAACCTGACCTTTTATTTTGCCTGTTGGATACTTTAGGAGTGTGGAGGTAAGTATCACACTGTTAGTTACTTGGTTTGTTTTCAAGCTCTTATTGGGAAGAACAGTGAGAGGTATCTTTTCACTTCACTTTGCTTAACTTCACTTCTTCTGTAGTTTCTGATGTCTTCATTCTCAGAGTGGGGGTCCAACCTCTAAAATCTCTGATTTTCTGGTTTGCCTAAAATTGTGTCCAAATCACCCAAGCAGAGGTCCCAAGACTGAGGAACACTAGGGCCATGTATCATGACTGTTTGGTCAACATGCTTTTTTTTTTTTTTTTTTTTTTTTTTTAATTCCTTGTTATTAGACTTTGGGACAGCCTTTTATGAGATCCATCAGTCATCACATGCAATAACATCAGAAGCCAGCCCTCAAAGGCTGGTACTAACAGGAGAAATTGATTCTGCTGTTAGGGCTTCTGCTGTCTGTGGTGCAGCCAAACCAGAAACTGTGTCAACTTCAGATAATTTAAAAGAATAATTGAGGTTTTTATTGAATTAAATTTGAAAATAAAAGGTGTTTCTTTTATTGTATGTGAACATGTAAATAGAGACAAACTTCCTTTCACAGGGGTACTTTCAAAAAGAAACCCAAGACAAGAAGGTTTGTGAGCTCAAACTTACCTTGAAATCTTTGTGAAATTGCAGAATTATGTCCTGTGGATATATACATTTTGCTTATGATCTGTTGATGAGGCTCACAGATCAACATCTCCATAAAGGCTGCTTAATGATGAAGGATGACATTGCCATTCTGTTTTTTAAGTTGACCTCTTGAATGACTACGAGAATTTCCTCGTAAGAGAAGTACATTTTTTTACTATATGTCTCAGTCAGGCTACCTTTCGTGCTCTCAAATGATTAATTGGAGCTCCTTTACCACTTGAAGTGGTTAATAAAACATGTATCTGACAAGCAAATCAAGGCAACTGATCCCTCAGCCTAGGGAAAAGTTGTTAAGCACAAATTCTAAAAATTTGAGGAAACTCAAAAAACAAGCAATCTTTCTGTCACCTAGCTGTAAAATGAGATTACTAAAATGTATGACAATTAGCTATAATTAATGTTCTGCCAAAGCCTAATACAGAGCTGTAGGGTTTTTTTTTTTTTCCCTGACAATGTTTAACTGCAGTTAAATATGCCAAGTTGACATTTGCCTGCAATTACCATGGAGCCATATTGAAATCTTCACTCTCTGAAGACAATTTGTATGACTACTGCATCTTCTAGGATAACATGTCTTGTTTTCATTAATCTTTACAGTGACTTTCACTGTTGGCAACCCATGACTGGAACCCAGCTTTCATAGCATCTTCAGTCTTGTTTTGGGTGCTATGCATAACTTTTTCTATGAAATATTAATAATAAAATAATATAAAGTCCCAAATGAAATTTCAAACGTGAACCATTATTAAATAATAATTTGATTTAAGGTCTTCACAGAGTAGTCAATTTCATTCAAAGTTATTATTTTATGTCCATTGTTGCAGTGTGACTTAATAAACTGTATATGTATCCAAATATTAACTAATATAAATGACCTGAAGACTCTGAATCTGTGCATACTCTGACTCTAACTGAACTCAAGACTGGTGTCATACTCTCAGGTTATGAGAAGGATTTGAGGAGAGAGCAACACAGAAAATTTCTATTTTCTCTTCTGCCCAGATGTGCTCCAAATTTTCAGTCATAGAAATTACTTTTAATTTACTGAAAAGTCAGGCTACCTCTGTGGCAGAATGTGTTGTTCATCCCTTGTAATGCTTTCCAATAGGTGTTTAGTCTGAAAACATAATAATAATAGTAATAGTGGAATATCACTGTTCAAGAAAAGGAAACCTTTAACATCGGCTTTGTATTAAAAAGAAGTAATGTCTTGGACTTTGCGAATAGACGGCTGTCCGTAATGCTTGTCCAGAACTTCACAATTCCCTTTTAAGGGTGACATACAGGATAACTGTTTCTAATCAAGGATATTCAGCAGAAATCTAGCAAACCTGCTAACAAACTGCAGTCATAGAAATGAACTATGTAATATGAAGATGATACACACTCAAGTAGGCAGGGGGTTACGGTTTTAGAACGGAAGGAAAACACAGTGGTACTAATTGCCAATGTGTGGTTATATCACCTATGTCAAGAATAATTTCAGGAAGCCTGCCTCCACTCTACAGTCACATGGAAGTCTCTAATAACTCCCTTCACATTGTCCTGATTAGTTAACATAAAACAGCAAATTCCTCACAATATTTGTTGACCTCTGCTTAAAAGAAAATCCAGGCTTTACAGAAACAACCTGATAGGTGGTGGAATCAGCTGTCCTACAGACTGTGAATGATTTGGATTTCTTGTTTTACTAGTTCTAGAAATAGGAAGTAGATCATAGTGATTCTATACTTCACGTCAAGAAGTTGTAGATAATGTTACAGATGGTGAACACCTCAGTGATAAGCAAGCTGTACAAGTAACATAGAGATATAATGCTTCTCATTTCTGAGCAGCACTTTCAGCACAGCCATCACACACTGAGACATTGGCTTTTTTACTAACAAGTTGTGACAAGACCCCAATTTGGCCAGATCCTTGAAGTGGAACCGTCTGCAGCTTTTCCTTAAAGTGAGAATGCCAAAACCCATTAATGGCTTTCCAGTTACTAAAGCTCTGTCTTATTACAGCACAAGGAACAAGGAAACTTTTGAAATAGAGAGAAGTCAGATTTGCTGGGTGAGACACTAAAAGACCTGACCAAAAAAAAAAAAAAAAAAAAAAAAAAAAAAAATCCCCTGCTCTTACATCTTTTATTCTTCTAGGGTGGGATCTTTCCTTGACTCCTGATCTCAATCTCGTAATTTCCAATTACTTTCTTTGTTGTTTTTTTTTTTCTTCTGTGCCATGCAGCTGGTTATGTTTTGCAACCCACTGTTTTAAGGAGATTTTATGTCTCAGTTTGTCATTAGGCTCCCTGTCCTGCAATCCAGAAGGTCTTTCCCCAGCTGATCAAGTTCAATGGCTTCCAGGTTCAGCTCCATCTTTCCTTCATGCAGCTTTGTGGCTTTCACTTTTCTAGAACAAAACAGTGAGCAGACAGCTTTCCTTGCTGGTGTTGAGCACTTTTTAAAACAAAATATACAGCAAACTGTCATCAAGCCCACCATGAACACTATATACATCATTGTCAGAGGAGCTTTCATGGAGTTTATGATTTCATCTTGACTCTTGAATCAACCAACACTAGCAGTACCAAACATCTTGTAAGCAGGATTGGAGGCAGGTCACAGAGAAACTGCTGGAGCTACATGTGGCCTGACGTGGATGTATCATATCAGCGAGTGCAAATTTAGTCTATGTAGAGCATATTTGTTAAGTATTCATTCTGAAAACATTACAGACCATTTTTTTTACTCAATTAAGAGAAAAAAATCTTATATGAGCTTACATCCTGTGTTTTGGTAAAGGCTCAGACCTTTGGAAAAGCTATTGCACGGTCATATATTCTACTGAAAAGTATTTGAGATCATAAACTAAAGACCACTGGACAACTGTAGTGGTAGCTATTTTTTCTTGACTTTTAAGGGCTTGGCTTTGTAGCCTGCATGAATTCACAAGACTGTACTCATATCTTCCATGCATGGAGGTATAGTTGAGACCTTTGGCACCACATAAATGAATCAAAAACCCTTGGTGCATGCAGAGTTTAAAGGTAAGGATAGCAGAAAGAAGGTATTAAAGGGGAAAGTGAGATGGCTAGAGTGCCATGTGGGCCTGGAAGCAATAGGTAGAATAGGAATCAATATTATATGTCATATATGATGAAGTTATTTCTGGAGAGGAAAGTCCGTGAGAGTCTTATTGCTAGCCTAGCTATTACAGCCATAACCATGTTTGTTGTTTTCTATTTCTTTAATCCCCAAGAAACCTGAAATTTCAAAAAGTCCAGTACTGATAGTCTTACCATTTTAGAGGAATAACTTTGCTAGTGAAATCATTCACTTGGTGAAGCTGTGTAACTTCCACGGCAAAATGGCTGGGAATCTTGTAGATTCATCCCCACTGATAATGGCTGTTACAGACCTTTATATTAGTCTGTTCAATGAGTATACAGTTTATTAGCTCCTGGGGAAAAAGCTGCCTGACCACTGATTTTTTCTCAGTCACAATGGGCTCCTAAACATAGTGTGCTGTCTTCAGGAGGAGAAAGAATTGAAGTGGAGGAATACAGAAACAGAAGTGCTCTTTTGTTTAAAACACATTCATTGGTGTGTGAATAGATGGTTTTTGTTTGTGGGGTGGGGGGCTGTTTGTCTGCTCATGGTTCAGTGGACCCAACCTAAAGCCTCTCAGAAGCATAGACAGAATTAAATTTTTCTGTCCCAGGAATGAGGGCTGGGGCTGGTTCGTTCCTGTCACAGAAAGGAATGAGAAAGCTAGGGATAAGGGACAGGACTAGAATCAAAATCTTTTGGGAGAACCATGCAGAGAAGGCTTTATCTCATGGCTGTGGAGAGGAGAAAGGAGTGGCTGCTGCCTTACATTTCTCCACCCTTCCTTAACCACACTGTAGAGGAGGACAGCAGTGGGAACTTACTTCTTTTTTTTTTTTTTCCTTCTTTTTTTTTCTTTTTTAACATCATGATATAGGCAAAGCAGGAGGAATGATAGTTCTCATAGCAACTGCCTGGTGTTGCTGTATTTAAAGCTAATCCTAAACAATTTTAATTTGAATGCAGAACAGTGAAAGGTTTAAAAAGATGCTGTGCCGTAAACATAGTATGTTTTATGAGTTATATATACAAAGATGTATACACACACTGATTTCTAATTAAACCCATCCCCACCCCACCCCACCCCTGGATTTTCAGCATTTTAATTTAGTGTGTTGCAAAATGTTGTGATGGCTTCATTCTGCATAGACTGATAAATATACATGTCAGACTAAAGAGCAACAGGTTCCTAACCCATAATCAGAGTTGGCTTTCCTCATTTTATACTAGTTCGCCCACTCTCTCCTTGCTGTGCAGAGAACACAGAATATGTAAAGAGGTCTTTGACTTATGCATTAGGCACATGATTTACTATCAAAATCCTTGGTTACATGGGGAAAGGACAGACTGTGAGCGAGCCTGGGCTCACTCCCTGCTCCACCCTCCCTGCTGACCTGCAGGCTCTGTATTTACTTTCTACTGGAGGGGTATAGCATGGGGAAGCTACTGGGTAGTGTTCTGTGTGTATTTTAAAAATAACTGGATACCACATCAACTTAAAAAAATATATATCAAGAAGCAGTTTTACAATTCAGATACCTCCTCAGCCTTTCAAATTTAAATGCAGAATGATTATAAAGGTAATTTATGATCTGAATTTCTTGTTGGACACAGGTAAATATAACACGATCTCAGATATGGGACATGGAACACTTAGTAGTTTGAGTTGTCGTTAGTCCACTGATACTGAGCTTAGAGACTGACTAACTGAAAAGTAATTTTTTCAGTGTGCAATGTATTGCAATGTGTGCAATGTGTTGGGAGTCCTGGAATACGAAATGGGAGTTCATTTAAAAATCCACTTTAAATTAAAAACATAAAAATGGGAAAATTTCAAACTTTTCAAATAAACTGCTATTTTAAATAATATTTAATATAATATTATTTAATATTATTTTAATTAAATTTTAATTAAAAATAAAATTTAATAAAATTTTAAATAATATTTTAAATAAACAATACATAGACCGCAGTTTGATATGCTATTTCATGGAAGTTGTAATATTTCCTTTTGTAGGAATGACTTCTTGATTAGACACCAAACGTGATGGATTCTTAATAAAATCATCGCTTAAAGATGTGTGCAGTTCTGGGGCCTCGGTGCAGGGAGAAGAGTAGGTATCAGGCTGTCCAGAGCTGCTGGCTCCTCAGCTGGCAATCTCAGTGGGGCCACCAAGTACAGAATAAACCTCTCACCCCTAGATGTCTCCCCAGGTTAGACTTAGAAATAATGGCAGAATGGTGTGTAAAACTTTATCTCTGACATTAACTGTTCTTATGTGTCCTGCAGAGAAATATCAGCAGCTACTTTCCGATGTTTGATGTAAACAGTTTTTCCAAAGATATATAGCTTAAGCTTAATTACATTCTGTATATTATGATTGTGAGAGTCATCAATGGTCACAGGTTTTCAGAAAACATTACATTTTAAACTCCTTGGGATCTTTGTCTTTCCTAAGTAGCATAATTAGTTGTACTTCATCTGCCGAGGTTTTGTTCTCAGTGAATCGTTCAGTTCATTTGAATTTCAAGTCTAAAGGTGAAGCACCTTTCAAACTCCTTTCCTGTAAGAGGGACATATAGCCTGATAGCTCATTAAAATAAAACAAAAATGTCATTGAGAACCTTAAAATTCATATTTTCTTTCTTCTCAGTGTGCGTGAAGAATGTTAAGAATCCACATTAGATCAGAAAATAAATGAGAAGACAAAATTTGAATTCTGGATAAGGCTCGGATGCTGTCATCAGTGTAAGAACCTGAAAAGAACAGAAAATCTGACACTTCTTGCCAACCAGTTAGGGGTGGGGAGGGGGTTGGGGAGGGGAGGAATTTGTGTTTGTTACTAGAAAGATCAAGTTTTTGATGACACATCACAGAATAAACAACTTTAAGAATAGTGTTAGAAAGTTAAAAACAAAGCAATAATATTGATGTGTGTTTCAATATATCAAATAACCCATAAAGTCTGTAGGATTTATTTTGCCTTGTCTAATTAGATCCAAACCCACAACTTTCAAAAAACATACCCTCTATAGTCAACTCTGAAATATTTTTTTTTTCCATGTTCTGCATGGTTCTTCACTTGCAGCGGGGTTCTGCTTGGTTAGATGAGATCCCTTACCTAGATTATTTATTCAAATGATTTCTCTTTGTGTGTGACATTAATGGTCAGAATTCTTGATGTAGGAAAAGCCTGGTACCTTAAATTTCTCAAGGATTAAAAATTAAAAAAAAAAAAAAAAAAGGGGGGGGGGCGGGGAGGGGGAAGAGAAGGGTCTCCCAGTGCTTGTGAACTTTGATATTTTAGCCCAACTTCCTAATCATTCCTAATCAGTACCTTAATAGCAACTGCTGCAGCCTGGAGATCCCAAAGTGAGAGCTGGCATTTAACTAATCTAATCAGGTGAGAACATTTAGATCCGGTGAGTCAGAAGTATCACACTTACTGAAAAACAGGATATAGAGGTGGAGCAAGGGACACATGTATTCTTAAGAGCTGTGTCTGAGGTAGAGGTTTGGATCTTACAAATGCATTATTGCTTTACATGGTAAACTTTATTGCTAAATAAAGACAAGTTTATTCTATCATTAATTTTATTTACCAAATGCTTCTTTGTAAGATGAAGGAAAATTCCCCCCCCCCGCCCCCCCCCCCCCCCCCCCCCCCCCCCCCCCCCCAAGAGCCTTTTACTTTATTTCGGAGTTTTCCTGATGAACAGGAAAGTATATCATTATTGTCTTAAAGACAACTGGGGTTTAGAGACTTGTAGGTAGTGTTATTTTCCACATCTTAAGTAGTTTTCACTGGTTAGTTTTTATTTTATACTGTATGCAGAAAAAAATATTTTATTTTTTTTTATTTCCCTCTGCTCCCTTTCTTTTCAGGGCGGAGACATGCTAGACAGGGTGGGAAGAGAAGTAAACTAGTTGTGTTTTAGTCAATCTTCCTTCCCAATGACCAGAAGAGTTCAGAGGAACAGTAGAGACCTTCCTTTAATGGTACATAAAATGAAGATACACATCTTTCAGATTTTAATCTGGCTCTAGGAAGACCAACATAAGGATCTCAGCATTAGCCGCCTGTTAGTATTGTACTGAAACAAACTATTTTCTGTGTTCTATAGCACACCTTTCTACTTGTGCTTTTCCTTTTTGGGACCTGCAAAAGTTTGTATAAGGCATCTCTCTTTATGTCTTTGTGTGTGTATGTGGCTGTGTAGGCTTTTTGCTTGTTTGGATTTTTTGTGGTTATTTTGGGGATAGTCACAAGGAAATCATGGCAGGCATCAGTTAGTCTTGCTTGTTGTTAATCCAGATTTATTTGTTTTTCATTTCTGTGTTCAATCTCTCTGTACTTTGCCATGTTGAAGATGTAAAATGTTTTTAGAACCTTATTGTCTAGAGTTCACAGTGATGTTGTGCTACACCTTCCTCCTGCTAAACTCATGGGGAAAAGTATTAACCAGAAAAGAGTATGAATACTAAAACATACGAGTATTTTTTTTCAGTCAAATTATATTCATTGTGCAGTTGCATGTAAGATGTGCTTGTTTGTGAAATATTAACTTACTGAAATAGGCTTGACTTGTGAGCAAGCAGAGTTAACACTTTCTTAAGCTATACCTAAGAAAGATAAGGGATATAAGTTTTTAGTTACTAAAATATAAAAGAGCAAAAAAGCCTTCAACAGCTTTTCTAAGCTTTTTTTTAATGGATATGAATTTCATGTCAATTTACAGTTAACATTTTTCTATGCACAATATAAATATATTAAAAGTTGCATACTAGCTTTTAATATAGACCTGAGTTCTAATTCAAAATCAAACAGCAATTGAAATTGACATGCTGGCATTGTATTTTGTTGCTTGGAGGTAATAATTACTCTACTGCCCTTTGTGGCTCAGGAAAATATCGTAACCCAACAGTTAAGAGAATAGATGTTGATTATAATTTCCTGGTTAGCAATACCCATGCTGGTAAGAAGAATGGAAATGTAATGAAATTCTCCTGCTCCTGTTGCAGCACGCCAGTTGGAGGTCTTATTTTCCAATGGTCAATGACAGACCTTGACTGCTTTCGCCTTTGTGTCCTGCCGAGGACAGGACACAGTCCTCGTCTCATTTATGAGCTTTCTCATTCAGTGCTATTTCATTTGCAGGGATTTTAGGTCAATATGGCTTTACCTGCGATCCACAAAGTTACAGGAGTCAGCAGATAAGGTCAAATGAGGAAACCTGCCAGTTTAGCCAGTTCTAAGGTGCGGGTAAGGGGGTTTGAGTACCAGCAGCAAAGCCTTGTCTTCCACCAGCTATCCTCCTGCAGCATTTTGTCTGTGTGTGCACATGTGCATGTATTAAATATTTTTTCCTCTGGTATCTTTAACATTTTTTATGTTATGTGAATGATCCAGTTTTTCTTCCTTCCTGGAAGAATGTGTCCTGGAAGACTTATCAGAAGATACCCCTTCCTCTCTAGTTTTGCCAACGTTGTTCTCTTTACCACTGCTTTGTGAGGATACATCACCCAAAAGGCTTAAAGGGCTTTCCAAAAAGTTTTTTGATGTTACTGTATTTGTCAAAAGTATAGGGATTTTTTTGTGTGAATATGAAGACATCAGTCACCTTGCTTAGGTTGACATAATCATTAAAAATTAATAAACAAAAAATCATTCCCATATGTAATAATAATTACTGAATATTTCTACATCATTTTCTTGTTCATATGCTTTCTAACACAACAGACTCATCATTTTCTTGGACGAGGTGTTGTTTTGTGTTTTTTTTTTCTATTATTATTATTATTATCTATTATTATTATGTTTCTTTTATTCTTCCCCCCCCCCCCCCCCCCAATTTGTCAATTTGTCCTAGAAGGTTCATTTGATTCTTGTAAGGAAATTTCAATGCCACTGTTGGATATCAGGAACTATTATTGATCGATTACTCCAAATGGTTAATTTTTCATTTAAAACAGTCGATGTTATTTGCTTGCCTTTGATCATTAGATGATCTCATAATTAATCCCCAAATGAAATTCATCCTGTAAGTTCTGGTATACGTTAAGATCCATGCAGAGTTTAGAGGCATGTTTTATTTTTTCTATGGCAATTAGTCAAAAAAGCTATAATCTGTTGACTTTTTCTCTGCAGTCGCAAGCTATATGTAATTTTTGCAGCTTCTTCCTGTGCGACTATATAATTCCTGAGCCTGATTCCTGAAATGTAAAATTCCTTTTACTTCCTGCTGTTAAATCTACTGGAAGCATACCCAATGGAGGTAATTATATTAACAATTAAATAATAAAATTCATTAGAGAAAAATTGTGTTAACTAGTAGCAAAAATCAACCAACAAAGAAAATTTAAGACGTGCAAACCACTTCTAGATTTAAGCTTGGAGTCTGTCTGCCAGTTGCCCTAGGGCTGACCTGTCTGGGAAGGGCACTGGTATGGATTTCCTAATGCTTGTGCTGAAGAGCTTAGGTGCTCACCTAAGATGAAATTGTCCCCTTGAGCTGATATAAAATGTACCCGGAACATGATCCATTGCTCCTAAGAGGAATGAGAAGTGCTGTACCTAACGTGGGCCTCTCCCACTGCAATTTGCTGTGGTTATAGAAAAAGATCTCATAGACTTCATAAGAATGCGTAAGGTATATTTCCCCACACACACCTCAGGAAAGGGATAGTAATAAAAAGTCAGGAAAGTGGGTATTTGAAGTCTTATTTAAAAAAATAAAATTATAATTAAAAATATTAAAAATAAAGTAATAAAAATATTTGCAATTTTTTCATGAAAAGAAATTAACAACAACAAAACCCAACATAGTTAGAGGGAACTTTGTGATGCTGCTTTTCTGGGGTGGGGTAAAGTACACTGGCAATGATTTGAAAATGTATATGTATTTTGAAATCCCTAGAGGTTAGGGCGTTACACCATTAATGAGAAGCAGAGGTATACCAGAACAGGTTGATATGCTTATGAATTCTTTTGATTTCATGAAGTCAAAATGGCAATGTTTTCTTCAGTTGGTACTAGGATTTACAGACTGGAAGGCAGTGGGCAAAAAAAAGAAAAAAAGACAAAAAATAAGTGTAGCATTGCAGGGAAGTACAGATCATTTGTAGTTCTTACCTGCTGCATTTTTTGCACAAAGCCTATTCAAATGAATGGCCCAAGAATTATGTTGCACCCAAAAGTGAAAGCTAATGTATTTCATAGCTGTTTCAGTGATAAGAACATCAGTCTGTGAGCAGATGCCCATCATGCTTTGCCTTTTGCTATAAATATTTATCACTTAAATGTTGCCTGTATAATCCAAAAGGCCAGTATACCAGGCAGCAAATGAATGTGCACAGCTTCAGCATCAAGAAGGTTAGTAAATAACATCATCCTCAATTTACAGATGTAGAAACTGAGGTCTTACAACCTTGCTCAAGCCACAGTCAGACTGAAGGAACCCACCGGGGCTAAAGCTCTTTATTTATATATATATGTTTATGGAGCAGACTCAATGCACATATAAAAATACCATCAGATTTGACAAAATAGAGCTTTCATCTTCCTTCTGTTTCAGTTGTTGGGTTGCGTTGGAGTCAGGGATGCATTTTATGCATGGTGTCAAGGAGCTGCACTTGTCACAAAGTGAGCTGGATGATGCATATGTGTAAAAACAGTTATTCCGGAATTACTCCCCACATGACAGCGCTTCTTCTGAACTTTAGCATCTAAAGGGGAGAACTGCTTCCAAACAGCTGTGATGGTCAGTAGACTGAGGGCTTTTTTTTTGTTTGGTTGGAGTTTTTTTTCTTTCTTTTCTTTGGTTGTTTTGGGGTTTTTTGTGTGTATGGGGGTTGTTTTGTTTTGGTTTTTGTTTTGTTGCTGGTGTTGGTTGTTTTTTTTTAACTGACAAGCGCTAGGAGGCAGGAGAGTGCATTAAATGTAAAATCAGACAGCTAAACAGAAATTTTTATCTTCTTGGAGATTTTTATTCCCATCTTTAAGATTAACCTGCTGCTTCTTAGTTTATGACAAAGAAATAATGAAAAAGTTAGCAGTCACCCTTCCTTCTTTCACTTTTTTTTTTTTTTATTTTGCCTTACTAAAAGTATCATTTCAAAATGATGTATAATAAAAAGGCAACTATGGTTGATAGATTAATTTTTTAGCCAGTGAAAAATAATGAAATTCCTTTTTACTTTAAAACTTGCAGGAAGATATTTAAATAATTCAATTTCTTTAATTGAGAGCTAAATAATTAATATGTTCTTGTTGTTCACCTTTACATGCATTTCTATTACTGCAGCAATTTATGGCATGGAAATTCTACTCTCATCTTGTAAATTTTTTTCCTCTCTCCTTATTTGGCTGGACTCTTTTAACTGAAAGACAATCCCTTCAACAATAAATTATGAAAACTTTAATAAAGAGAAAAGCTAGGTAGATATTTAAATGTATAAATCTCACTCGTCTGACGTCCATTGTGTCATTTTATTTGTGACATCAGGTTTGCCTGTTTGGAATTTCATATTTCCAAACAGAAGAGAATGTAAGAGATCTAATTCAAAACATCAATCACAGAAAATGAACATAGCCTAATGTCATTGCTGAATCAGGACATCAATTTATTGCTTTGTAAAAGCAATCAGCAAGCTATCAAGCAATAAAGTGTATGAGTTAAGTGCTTCTTTTGAGACAGCACAGCCATTGACAATGATATACTGATGGAGAAGAGCAACTATTTTCCACCATAGTATGCCTATTACTTGTTAAAAGCTCTGAAACGTTCAACAGATGTGAAATATGTTTCTTATTATTATGGACCAATCTAGTTTGTTTAATAGCCATGTATACCACTTAGATTTGCTGTCTTATTTAATGAGGTTATATTTGCACTCTCTGGCTCTTTTGTTTTAGTTGAGGAAAGTATGACTTCAGTTTTTCGCTTGATTTTCCTAGGAACAGCAAATACTTGGACAATGTTTGTTTCATTCGCTCATTATGGAAAGTGCTACAGAGCAGATTGCAGACCCATTCAAATCCTGTCACCGTACCACAAGAACAGATATTTTACTCTGTGCTAACAAGATGCAACTGCGTTTTTCATAGACATCTAAAATGTGTGCCTCCAGTAGTGATTTTTTTTCTTCTTCTTTACTCCCATCTCCTGTTTGCTTGTGATAAAAGAGGGAGCTAGAAAAAGAGGAGGATAGCATGTAGTCAGCTCACCTGATCTGTGTTGATGAGGTGCATATGTTATATTGGTATAGTGAACCCTGCAAGTGTTATCTGCTTAGGCAGGACGTCTAGAACTAACAATCTCATCTGTGTCATCGATGCTGGGAAAAGCTGATGTAGCCTCAGGGACAATGAATGGTTAGAAATAAAGCATTAAAAAAGTCTTTGTTACTCTTGATAGGTCCTAAAGGATTGCTGTGGTAGTTGGTACCACACAGTTAAATTTACTAGCCTGCTATCAGAAGGTCTGATGAGATTTCCAGCAGAATTTTTAATCACTTAACCTTTCCCATTGCATTAAGATCAGCTGTCAGGGGGCTCCTTTCTTAATGATTAATAAAAACCTCCATTGCCTCCACATTTTCTTTACCTTTTAAACTCCAATATATTCCTAGAACAGTTTTTTATCCAAAGGAATTCATAGCCCCACATTAAGACTGTATCTTATTTGCCTAAATGCACAATTTAAAAAATCTGAATTATTGTGGATCAACTTTAACCCAGTATTTTGTGCTATCTTTTGGTAGGATTTAATGTTGGGACATCTAGATAAAGAAAGTGTAAGTTTCTCAATTATACATATATGAAAGATTTTCCTTTATAGCCAATCAATATATGGATTTGTTGACTGAAACCAAATGGTTTTTATTTTTTCCAAGTCTCTTCTGAAAAGTGCATATTCAACTCCCATTTACAAATATTATTTAAAAAGTAGAAAATATTTATATTGTTATAACCCTGGGCATGAACGTTCAATAAATAAAAGTAATTAAAATGAAATACCTACTGCCTGTTTAAAATTTCTATTATACATGTGCAATAAAATAGCATTACAGTACTTGAATATCTGCTTTATAAAACTCTGATCAAGAGACTGGAAAAATAGAAAGCTGAACACTACGCAATTTTAAAAGCAAGGCAATTTTCTTTATTACACATTCTAATTGAAAGTACCTCTTTGTCTCCCACCGTTGAGCTTCTTTTCTGTCATTTCTTTGTTTTAGGAAGAACTTACTTCTGACACATAAAAAAAGAGGACCATTTCATAGGTAACTACAACCAAATCCAAATTTTAGAAAACACTGCTTATTGAACTGGTTCTCTGTTTTCACAGTTCCTGTGGTTCAGATATATACTTCCAATTGTTAGCTAGGCAACAAAGTTAGGTAAATGACACTCAGCTAAGACAGGCTTCAAAAAGCTTTAAATGCACTGGACACTTTAAGGTCTTGAATAGCTGAGTCTGCTCAACAACATGGACATTTTTTGAAGTTATTGCTCCATTCACCCATGACTTTCTGACATAAACAGTTTTGTCAAGTGCTTGGCTGGCTGAAGCGAGTACATTAAATACTGGCTTGATGTCACTAACCCTTCTAGAATGGCGGGTAAGCTATCTAGGAAAGTCTTTAAGAAATATGTTTTAACATGTTCTTTCTAAACTTCTCAATATAAATCTGAGATGTGAATCTGTGACTCTAAGTACATTTTTCATTCAATTATTTTTTAATCTATTTGTTAAAAAAAAAAGGGGGTGTGTGTCTCTATGGGATAATGATATTTGTATTCCTCTTATATTTAACTGCAGCATTTATGTTTCTGCTTGATGGCACAGGGTCATCTAAATTCACAATGTACATATTTTTAGCTCGTTATGTGTTAAGAAATCTTATTACAACCTCAAGCATGTTTTTAATACAGCATTTTTTGCAACTTTAGTAATGAACATGCTTGTCACCCTAGGAAGCAGATTTTGGAGAAAGAAGGGGGAAAAATTATTGCATATATCTTTAGACTCCAAAGTTATCTTTTGAAAATACTTATTTGTCTATTTTCAAAAGTCTACATGACATATAAAAGTAATTCTCTTTCTAGAATAATGATGCCCAGAAAAAGGTATTACATACTGGTTTAGCTTCACTGATAATTTAATGCTGTAAATATTTCTTTTGTAGACGTGTCCTGATTAATTGCCTTTTAAGCTTTACAATAAACAGTAAAATCTAATGGAATATAGAAACTGGTAAGGCTTATCTTTGCACTTTTTGAAATTTTTGCCTTTCCCAAGAAGAGACCAAGTCTTCGGAGTTTACTTGTCTACTCCATGAAACAAAAGCAGTTTGATGACCTGATGGTTGGTACACCAGGGAATTTTATTTATTTATTTATTTATTTATTTATTTATATTTACTACTTCTGCATATGTGCTTGAGGAAATTAGGTTAATAATGAAAATAGACATATCTCTTGCAAAATGGGTTTTAGTGAGCAATAAATGAGTGGATTCTTTCTATTAGTTTTTGGTGTTACAGATGTAATTATCTCTTCTGGCCTTAGATCTACATACCGATGTCTGCAAAAGTGCTTTTAAAAACACATTAATTTCTTTAGTTTAAAATATCTTGAAAATCAGTTGAAAGTCCTACTGTGGAAAATTAAAGAATGACACTTCTTAAAACCCACAGAATATCTTACCTCATAATAAAATCTAAATTAGTAAGCTCTTAAAGCTTTTGAGTAGCTTTCCATTTGTTGCTGTTGCTCAATGGATTCGTGTTTATAAAACTAAATGAATCCACTGTCAGACATGTTATGAAGAACTAAATGAGGGAAGAATGCTTTCAGTTTATGAAATGTTCCTAAAAAAAGTAAAAAATTCTTGCAAGCAAAAGATACAGAGGAGCTAATAAAATTAACTTTCACTTGGATTATAATTTTAGGAGGCACACAGAAAAAGAGGAAACTTGAAATGATGTGGGAAATGGTGCACAGACTGAGAAGAATTATTAATGAAAAAAAAGAAAATTATAATTTATGAATATTCTGCCTGTCCCTCTATGAGAACTGAAAATATAATTGGTTGTCAGAAAGACATGCCTTTGTGCTATTCATTATAAGAATGTGTGGTTTACATGTCTGATCCACGAAGTTCTGCAAAGAATATGCCCTTAGCACACAGCTTTGCCTCTTTTTATTGTTCAGGTTACAGCCACCTATGCTGCAAACTTTGGAGCTTTCTGATTCAGTTCACTGTGCTCCAGCCACCATAATAATCCTTTCAAAAACACCTGAGTATATGTTCTAATTTGTATGATGCAATTGTGTACTACCGCAGTAGCTTTAGCCTATTTTCTTGGGAATTTTTTGATACCTCTTTGTTTAGGTTCCCAGCTTCACAATAAAATAGCAGAAGAATTAAATTAAACAATTCTATCAATTTTGTTGCTGACAAATGATGAGGCCTTCATGTTGTGAAATGGCTTTCTTGGAAACTAGCTTCTGAAGAAAAAGACACCTGCTTTATTCCTCTTTAAACCTGGTCTTGTGTATGACTGTCAGAAAGCCCATACTGATGCAATCAGTAGCCTCGCTGTAAATATGGTCTGTAAAAATGTAGGTTAAAAATGATGGATGGTTCTACTTCTGGGCAAAACAGCACAGTGAGCACTTACGATTCCTTTCAGGCCGTGGGACCTTTTTTTCTTTTTTTTTCTTTTTTTTTTTCTTTTTTTTTTTTTTTTTTTTAGTAATGATTCTAAGACAATGGAGGCATTTGCTCCATATCAGTCTTACGAAATCTCTCTGCTGTATCCTTAATGGTCAGTATAAGTTCATCATACATATAATATTTCTCAACAGTCACAGAAGCCCTGGACAAGAGGGTGATTTTTTTGTGTAATAGAACCTAATGAGGAATTCCACAGTTAGCCCACCCCTGTTAAGAGTACTGAATCTATGCTTTTAGGTCAGTAAACTAGTCAAAGTCCAAATAAAGGTACAAACAACTGCGTAGCCTGTTAAATAGACTTCTTTTTAAAACCTAATTGCCACTAAAAGCAAAGGAGCAAATGTGAAGGAGGTGGTTCTCCATGGGGGTGAAGTTGCCTAGAGCACTTGTAACTAGGGTATTTGTTTTAAAAGGACTCTTAGTCAGTACCTACATTGTCCCAAGCAGATGGGAGCCAAGTTTGAGTATTTGTCCAAAGATTCTTCTATTTATTGCACTTTCCTCCTAAGATTTCAAGATTTTAATTTCTACTCTTGTGTGCCTATTTTATAGCTGTTGCAGAAATCTTAATTGATTCTCAATTAAAATTGGATAAACAAGACTGCAACTTGGGTTATTGATACACTTTGGAAATCTTTTTTAAAGAGAGATTAATTTCCTGTAGTCACAGATATTCCTTAGCAAATGCTTGATAACCTGTTTACTTTGTCCCTTTTTTAAATAAAAGTCTTTGAAATAAGGCAAAGTATTTTTACTTGCTGTGAAATGCACTACTATTTTACCTGACACCCCTGCAACTGGTACAGGAAAAAGAAAACTTTAGCCATTTTGTGCTATGAAGAAAACTATTATTGTATCAGAATCAGTACCCTGCTCTATGTGTACCTTTAACATAACAAGAGGGAGACCGTATGTAACATTTAAGTTGTTGAGGAATGACTTACCGATATAGATGCACAGCAGTGTAAAATTTGTACAGTATTTGTCTATTTTTTTCTCAACTTTTAACAGAGATCCACAGGAGGGTTTTTTTGCAGTGCTAAAGCATGCTAAACACAGTATTTATCAGCTGTGTGAGTGGGTGATTTTTGTTATGTTTATAGAACTTGTGGCTGGATCTAAATAAAACCTTTTTTATGCCTTTGATTATTTTTTTCCATTTTTTTTTCTCCTGACTGAAATTTTTGAGAGATGTGTTAGTGCCCATTAGATCCTCATGCCTTACACACATGGTACTTGCATGCAGAATTTTTCAGATTTATAGAGATACCTCATATTGAAAATAATTTATATTTGCAGTAAAGTATCCTGTTGTATAATAGCTGACTTAAGTGATTTAGAAAAATGTAATATAATGCCAGAGTTGTCACATCTCTAAACAGCTTTTATGCCTCATAATAAATGACTGCTACTATATTTAAAGTCAAAATAATTATGCGCCTGAGAAAATGGCCTGTGGTAAACAAACTTCTATGGCATAAGGAGGAAAGCAGACATCTAGTTAGAAAATTAAAATTTCATAATACCTCGTATGCAAGACAGTCACAGTTCTGTCTTCACCACTTCACCAGAAAATTATAATGTACTTATTTTAAGATCTTTTTTCTTAGCTCAATGAGTCCATGTATTTTCCCTAGGAAGGTTCAAATAAGTTTAGGGAAAGGGGAAAATGATTTTTCAACTTTTCCTTAGTCATTTGTTTGTATGATTCACTTGTGATCAAAATGTCTGTATCCCCTATTTGATATGTATCTCTATGTTACTGAATCATGTGTAGAGCCTAACCAGCAAGACATTCAAAAGTATTATGGTGGTTGCCTCTAGACTCATGCTTAAGGTTCATCTTTTTTTGAAAGTATCTCTGTAATAAAGCATTAGAAGTTATAATTTTGTTCTCCCCACACACCCACCATTCCTTTCCTGAGTAAGAAACCTTGCTCAGAATAACTGCTTTTTAATAGCTAACAACTAAGAGCTTAAGTAACTAATTATCAGAGATTAGGACTGACAGAGACAGGTAAACCAGGACTAGGATATCTATTTGTGTTTGCTTTACTTGCCAGAGGTCTAATTATAATTGAAGACAGACACAGCTTTAGTCGTTGCAGGGCTTTTGTAACATTTCTAAAGTAATTACTTCTTTGAAACAACTGTGTACGAGTGAAATTTGTGCTACTGCAAGGTCTTACCTCATTAATGTATCTGCTTTATTCTGCAAGGTTTTCTTATCTGTTCACTAGACTGATTTGAAGGCCAACATTTGCTTAAATACTTTGCTCAAGAGAGAAGACAAGCATTCACTTAAAGCTATTTGGAGAACTAGCCAAAGTTTAGCAAATTTAGTATACAGAGTTAGAGCAAAAGGGTTTTTGTTTTTGTTTTTGTTTTTTGACAAAATGCAGTGCCAAAGAATCTTTCTATAAGAAAGCTGTGTTGAAGATGTGTTGGGTTTACAGCAGGAGTATTATCTCCTTGATAAGGGGTCTATATTGACCTGACCTTTGTAGAACTATGCGATGCAGATTTTATTATTCAGTGGAAGGCACATCTCTTTTGTAGATGTTTTCACTTCCTGTTAGACATGTTTGCAGAATTTCTGATTCTCACAAGACCCTACAGGACTGAGGATCTGGCTCTGCTCTTCTGCTGAGATCTCGTGGGTTGAGGATGTAGGAATCAACAGCTCTCTATTATGCACAGGTGCACTGGTTGATTTAGAAAACCTGAAGAGGTGTGTTAGAGCTTTTTATAAGAGATACACACAATTTTAAATAATATGTCAGAAAACTTTTCCAAGGATCTGGGACTTACTCAAACCCAGGTAAAGGGAACAGCACTTACAGCAAATTTGATGGTACCTGAAATAACTGGATTTAAGACAGTGAAACCTCACCTCTAATAGAACTTCAAAACAGGCAAGTTTTGTTAGTGCCACAGCTTGCTTTTTCATTGCTTGCAGATTAATTCCTATTTCTTTATTTGTTTATTGAAGGCCACAAAAATCCAGTACTAAAATACCAAATGATGACTGCAAAAATTAGCTGTCAAGAACATTCTCAGATACAGATTTCTCCTGGTGGTGATACCCTAAAATCGAGCCATGCAGGTGTTGTTACGAGCACATGTTTCCAGCTGCCACGACTTAACATTCAGAGGCAGCTAAGCACCACATATCACTCACTGAGCAGTGGCAGCCCCAGCCAACAGCCACCACCTGCTCCTCTGTTTTATTGCTGAGTGTGACATCATAGCATATGGGATGTCCCTTGGGCCAGTTGGGGTCAGCTGTCCCGGCTATGTCCCCTCCCAGCTCCTTCTACACCCTCAGCCTGCTCGCTGGTGTGGCAGTGTGAGGAGCAGAAAAGGTCTTGGCTTTGTATAAGCACTGCTCAGCAATAACAAAAATATCTCTGTGTTATCACCACTGTTTTCATCACAAATCAAAAACATAGCCCATACAAGCTACTATGAAGAAAAGTAACTCTATCTTGGCCAAAACCAGTACACTGGTTTTTCCTTTAGGTGCACTAATTTATGGTTTGGAGGGTGGTTGTTGGTTGTTTGGTTTTGGTTGTTTTTTTTTTTTTTTTTTTTTTTTTTTTCAGAAAGTAGCTATTAATTAAGACAAAGAACAGAGGCTTTCTTTGCAAAGAAGCTTTCAAAACACAAATGTTTAATTTATAGGACACCCAAGATGTAGTATTTATGCAGAAATATTAGAGCCCTGGGAGCAGTGTCTCCTTTCAGTCCTCATCATTTCCCAGAATTTGCACAGGAAACTCAGCTGTATTTCAGATGAAAACCTGAAAAAATTGTCTTATTTTGATTTTTTTTTTCTACCTAGTCTTGTGAGTGTCCAAGTCAGTGAGATGTCCAGACAGCTCTGCCAGGTAATTCATGAGGCAGTTGTAGAGCTCAAGTTACTCAGGCAAAATACCAGCTTCCTCTCAGCTTGATTAAAAATATCTGAGTTTTAAAACCTGATTAGTTCAAAATGGTTGTTTGATATACCTTTTTTTTTCTGAAGCCTGAAAACCACATTTCCCATCTTTTCACTTCCTACAGACCCCAAGAATTTCAGTACATGATGAGTGACAGAATCGAGGTTTATTTCAAAATGGAGAGTAAATGAGACCTGTGAAAGCACACTAGAACATCTCTTTCCCTTGCCGAAAATGTCAAACTTATCACAAGCACATACAGTGGCAAGGTTTAAAGTTCTAATTCTCTAAATCAATTCTGGATGAAATCCTTTTAGATTAGGATCTCAGGTATGCGTGGTGCAGCGGTACTTTCATGGTGGTTAGTCCTGATGTTTCTGACCTCTAATGGGAGGGAAAGCACCTGGACCTTAACCAGGGAAAGGCACTCACGCTTAGCCATTGGGATGGCCAACGGGAGCATGGTTCCCATTTGACTAGATGGCACCATTCCTATTCTAGGCCAATTCCCATTGTACGAATAGTTTCACATAGAAATAGTCTCACAATGCTCATCAAAATTATTAGAATCGAAAAGGTTCACGATTTTATGGCTTTTGTTCTTAATACTTAAGTTCAAATCAAAAATGATGCTAACAAAGCTTCACTTTCTAACAAATTATATGTCATCCGTCTTCTCCTATTTCCCAGCCTCCATCAGGAGAAGCACCTCTTTTCTTTCTGTCCCTTATTATTCTGCCAGGAAACACCCTCAAATCCCCTGACCAAATAAGCTCTATTATATGACAAATTTTGGCCTCAGTCTCTTGATGTCCAGTACTCTAAACAGCAGAAGTTCAGCATTAATACATTGGATATTTTTTTCCTAGAAAACTTGAAACAAATGGAAACAGAGGGCTAAGATTTCTCTACTGAACAGTCTCATAAGCTTGTTATTTTCTTATTCAATATTACTTTAGTATATCTGAACTTGTTTTCATCTCCTGGTTTTCACAAAATGAACATTTTAAATTATTTTTCTGCTTTTTATTGGTGTTGGAAATATTTTTAACTGGAAGTCTATTGAGTAGTAGAAATGGTTGTGACAAAAGGAATTCCAAAGAGCTTCAGATTAATTTTAAAACTTAATAACAAAGTAAGAGAGTTTGCTGAGCCTCTGTAAAAATGTAGGAAGTGTTTGTGGGGAGTCTGCCTTGGAAAATCACTGTAGGTGTTTAAAAAATGTGAGAAAAATCAAACTGGGAATTCAAATTCAGTTCTGTTATACAAACAGGCTTTAAAATCAGACTCAAGAGCTTGAGAGGAGTGTGTGGTCAAGAAACACCATTTAGCCGAACACAGAAATTAGCAAAATCTGCTTTGGCAGACCAATGAGTGTTTTCTGTAACTTTGATTGAAAAAAAAAAAAAAAAAAATGACTAGCAGAATAGACATTTTTACATTAATTCTGTCTAATAACTTTTAAATCTGGTTTACCCAAATTAAAATTTTATAAATATTTTAGAGCAAAGCTTTATATGTTGTAGAAATTTTCTTAATGCAGATGTTTTATATATATATATTTATGAACATTAATATTGCCTGAGTAACATCAAAGCTTGATGTCTTTTAAAATCTGTCTGATAATAGGTTTGTAGTGAATATTTTCTTATTTTTTTAACCAGCCACTCCCTTATCACATGTAGAACTTCTCAGTCTTTATTTTTGTCATGTTTGCCTCCACCACAGACAAATACAGGCTATGTTAGTTTTTGTCATGAAATGAAAAGGGTTGTATTTCTTGAAGCAGGGTTTAACCAGTGATATTTTTCTTAAACTACTGAAAGCCATTCAACACTTCCTGTGCCGTTGTTCTGTAACTTTGTGTATAGACATAGAAATTCTCATACATAACAGAAGAACTGTGTTTTGGAGCTTTTTAACAGTAGAAAGTAACAACAGACAATATTCATTATTTTAACCTCTACCCTGCCTAAGAGTAATCTTAAAGTATGATCATACCAAAATTATTTTAAATAAATACATAAAAAATGCATGGGAAAAAAAGATAAGGAGAGTGTTTGAACACTATTGTTACCTAATCTCTTTGGGCAAAGGAATATATTTACTTTCTTTTTAGGTTCCTGTAGGAGTGATCTATCTTGACCCTGTAGAAACCACAGAATTGCTGGCAACAAGGGCTAACAGTCTTCTCTTTAATGGCCCTTGTCCACCTTGCAACTTTTTGTGGTAGCACAGATAAGATGTGTCATAATATAATAAAATGCATAGTAGTGTTACAAGGTTAGAGAATGGTCATTAAAGTCTTTGCAGCATTGTCAATGACTGTTTGTGTCTGTATCTTCATGATCTTCATGGTTGTTTGGTTTGGTTTGGTTTTTTGGTGTTTTTTTTTTAAAATACTACATCCTTATAGTGTTAGAAATGTTCGTTGCACAGTCATAAGACAAACATGAATCAAACAGCCCTCATGAAATGTTATGTCATTATGTTCTGAGTTAAATAATAGCACTTTGAAGAAATGGCAAACTACGTCTAATGGTCCAGTTTCAACACTAGCTGGTAATGCAAGAAAGGACTTTACATAAATTTTGTCAACATTTGAAGTACTCAGGAAATTAATGTTTTCCAATTTTCCTGTTGCCCAAACATTGGAAAACACCATCCTGACTTCAACCTGCTGTTAGGCATTGCACAAACCCTGCTAGCAATGCTGTCAAATTGTTATATTCTGCTTCCTGTTCTTTCTATACTGTAAGACTGTATTTTTTCTGCCATGCAGTTATTGTGTGTTTCTATACAATACATGTTCTGTGTGTGTGTGTTATCAGTTATTCACATAGGACATAGCAAATGGGTCATTGAACTTGTGCTCTCTCTTAAACTATGAATAACTGAACAGTTTAAATAGGTCTGTAATGCAGCACTGAGTAAAATGAAATGAAAGACAACAGCATGGACTCTTGGCACTGTTGTTTTTACCTGGAGGATTTTTTTATAATCACTCAAACAAATTGTGAGCCTAAAGAAGGAGGATGTCTTGCATTAGATTTTTAGATGCCAGTGCAGTTCACTTTGATGACTGTTTCTCTTCTCTTTCCATTTGCTCTTGAGTTGGAATGGCTCACTGTGAAAAGCATTAGTCCCTGGCTGCCAGAGAGCTATACTGTGTCCTGGCCTTTTAGTCAATCATTTCCCATTCAGGGGAATCAGTGCTATTAAGTACTGCTCTGGTGCTTTGACATTCAACTCTAAAATTATGTGCTTTTTTGCTGGTGTTGTTGATTTGGCTAGGGTGTTAGCCCTCACTGGTCTTGACCTGACTGTAGACTGGGCCTTTAAGGCCAGTGTTAAAAATTATTAAGGTGTGTTAGACATGGCAGGAAAATTAGAGCTTGTGGGGTGAATGCTGGAGTAGGCTGATCTTGTGGAGTATTAGCTGAGACAAAACATGAACTGAAAAGTATATATATACATATATATTCAGGGAATATATTCCTTCCTTCCTTAGGCTGAAGTAATCTGGCATCTGTGACTGCTGTTCTTCAGGGACCAATTACAATTTGAATGCCAGTACTACGCACTCTGGGATGCAGCGCAACCAGTAAGTATATTTCTTTTGTAACAGCACTGGAAATAAACTATGCATTTCTCCTACTTTGTCCCTTTCTTTGAGCATATTACAAATACTTCAGAGGAAATATTTCTAAAATTTGCTGTCTGCAGTGTAATTGTCTCAAAACTGTAGAAGTAAAAGGCGATTTTTTTTCTGCACTGAAAGTCAACTTTTCTTGAACTTTCCCTTTTTTAGAAAATCTGTCACATTTTAAAAATAAAAAAAAATCCATATGTAGATCTTTGTGTAATATTTGTACTACTGCAGCTGCCTGTATGCTCTGCCTTTTTTTTTTTTTTTTCAGTTAAATCTCTTGTGTTCTATGTTCAGAGGGCAGCATAGTTTAAAGTTCAGCGAAATTTTGGTAAAGCTCAGGTGATTGTGAGACTTTTTCTTTCTATTATCCACAACATCTGTTTTTCCTTTACATAGCAAATCTCTTCCAAACACAGCTCTAATTGACGAGTCTTCATAGCAATAAATGGAATGTAATGGAAATAGAAAACCTCTCATAGAATTTATCTTCTCAGTCAATGCAAACAATTGCTCTTAACAAGAATAGTTAGAACTCTTCCTTCATGCTAGAATGCTCATAGTAGTTACTGTTACTCTTTTTACTGACTTAATCAATTTAATCTAGTGATAAAGAACATGATGACTTTAGTGGACACTTATTCCTCAAGTATTGCTCCAAACCCAGGTCAAAACCTGCAGGCCCTAAGACTGTAATAATCTACCATGTCTGTAAGATTGTGTAAGTAGGAACTTACTGAATGCAGTCACTAGGGAAAGTAAAATATCTTTTCTTCCATATACTCGTGTTTCTTCCACTGAAAACCAAATTATTTAATGCAAATGCATATTACGCTTTACCTTTAGACACATTTTGTAACATTCTAATTCCTGAGGAAAACACAAAACTTTCTGCTCTGTGTCTGCATGAATGAATGAATGAATTTACAGGTTTTTTTCTTTTTCTTCTGTTTTTTGTTTGTTTGTTTTTCCCTCCAAAAAAAATTTGTAGCTTAAGGCTGGCTTTGTGTCCAAGTTACTAGAGTAAGACTCCAATATGTTCCTGCTCTGCTATATGGATGTAATGGCACAAAATGGTGAGCTGCGAAATTACACTATTTATAATGTGAGTTTCAGTGGAAATCATTCTTGAAATAATAATAATTAAAAATAAAAATTAAAAAAAAAAAAAAAAGAACCAAAACACCAAACCTCCCTGTTCTTTATATCTTTGAGAAACATACTGATGTCTGTTTAGATTCCAAACCACTATGTACATTCTCTGGCAATTTCTTTGTTTTATTAAGACAGCTACAAAAAGCCATAGCTACAGATGGTGGAGCATGAGGACAAGAGCAGACTTTGCAGCTTAAACACCTTTGTTTTCTTCCTCCTCCATGCTAATGGTACCCTTAGACTATGCCAGGTCCTTGACAAGGAAGTTGAACTTGAAATAAATGTATTCCTAAACTGTTTGATGATGTTTATTTTTTGTGTTTGCCAGTAGTGAATCAAGTGGACAAATGCAAGATGTTTTCTGAACTATATTCAGAGACCTGGCATATGGTTTGTAGAACCTCTCATTTTCACTGCTAAAAATATAACTAAATTTGTAGAGTGAGTTATAGGCATCTTTCATTTTCATAGGAGCAGATAAAGGCTTTTAGTTCTCATTTTTAAACTTTATAAATATTTTCTGTGGTCCTATGGACTTTATAATAATTATCAGCATGATAACTTGAATTCATCATGTTTCATTTACCCAAGCAGTTGAGCAGTTGTGTTTGTAATGAGCCTGTATTTATGTATGTTGATGTTAACATATGTTTTATGCAAAATATTCTCAGCATCCATGCATCAAGACACTTCAGTGAACTGTCTCTTTCTCCATCTACAGGACTTTCAGGTATATTTGTTGAAAAAGCTGTGCAGTTTATCAGCTGCTATGCAAGATCACTGCATAGTAGGTATAAGAAACCACTTATATTCCCACTGTGGATCCTTCTTTTGGATTCGTATATCGAATTTCACGCTGTAGTAGAATATTGATTTCTCTTTTTTCCTTTATTTTCTTCCGTTTTATTTAACTCAGGTTCTGAAATCAGTGGAAAAAGAGAATGTTCCAGTTTAAATTGTCCAAGGAATTACAGATAAAGTGTATATTCACAGCAGTGAATTAAAGGATGCTTTTTAATTAATTATGTCCAGATGAATATTATAAGTCAACAAAAAAAAATCTGTATGGAAAAAAGCTTTTTAGACTTTTCACAAAATGGTTCTGCTGTTGTCTTGAATGAGATATGTCAATAGGGGTTGATCTATGGTTTGTATGTGTTGGTATTTTGGGGGTTTTTGGTTGGCTGGTTGGTTGATTAGTATTGTTTTAACTGACCGTGTTCACTCTCATTTGAGATCTCATTTTCTAACAGATCTAAGAAGTCACTAAACCCTGGTTTACTGGTTGTGACAGCAAGAGAAAAACAGTTTAAATCCTAAATGGTTCTAGATAGCACCTGTCAGAGGAAGAGGGTGGTCAGGCTCCTACTTACTGTAGATAACATTTCAATGGAAAATAGATGCTGGCTGGATTAGACCAGCCAGCACTGCAGTATAAGCCTGGTTCCTTTTCCTTTACAGGACAGTAAGAATATACTGGTGTTAAAGATTTGAAAAAAAAAAAAAAAAATCCTTTTATTGCTCAGGAATATGTGAGTGCATGTCTAGATTTTGAAGAAGGGAAAGTTTATTTCAGTCACAGGTTATATGAGCTAGGAAAACTGAACAGGAATATTTTATTTTACTGTTCAGAGTGAGAATATTCCTTGGCTGAGTTTTAGATTTCTTAATCTAGATAGGCTTTAGCTTTTATAAGACTATGATAAGCAAATTGGTTATACCCGGATTAACTATATGCATAAAGAAGTATTTTTGTTTTTATTTCTGTCATCTTTCTCATGATAGAATAAAACCACTTCTCTTGCACAGAGGAAAAAAAACCTTTTTACTTTTAAGAACTTAATTTATCGTTGCTTCATGTAGGAAGGTTGTATAACTTGTGCTACCCAACAGCCTATCAAAATGAAAAATGAACAGAGAGAACTTGAAAATATCTGGCTGAAGCAAAATCACTTGCAGCACCATGAGCAAATCTTCATGTGCAGATTACTTGTCTCAAACTTCTTTTCATACCCACCCTGCTCTCCCTGAAGGAAAAAAATATGCTGAATCTGGAATTAGGTGGTGTCCTCATTCCCTCCTTTCCTCTTGTATTTGCAGAAACCTGATCCTTATTAAACCATTACGACTATTGGACCAGGGCTCTTTAAGGGCTATTGGACCTCAGCCCACATTACCTTCTTTTCACTTATTGATTTTCATGACTTCACTTAAACCCAGCTTTCCTGCCTTACTTTACCAGTGTATTTTGCCCTGCTCACCTGACTACACCCATGTTGCTTTACGTAAGTAGCCCACAGGCTGTTCTTTGCTTAGACCTGTTGTATGTTTAGGCTGATCTAAGCAAAATGAGAGTACAGCTAAGGAATGACACAGGGACCTGTGCTCTTCCTAATGCTCAAAAGTTTCCCCTCTCCTTCAAGAGATGATCCTTTATTTCTAGCTTCCCATGGGTTATTTTGTTTTGATTTTGTGCACTTGGACGCATCCTTTCATTTCCGATGGGAAGTGTTTACTTCAGTACTGTTCTGTTTCTTTCGTTGCTTAAGCTTTGATCATGTAAGATGTAAGTGCTTCCTATGATAATACAGTTCTGTAGCTGTACCTGCAATGCACCAGATGGACTCCTTGTGCTGAAATGTTTGCTAGCCTTGTACTCTGAGTTGTTGGAAAAAAGTGTCTGCATTTATCTCATTTACTTTGGAATCTCACAGAAACCTATTATCCATTCCCTTTGTATATGTTTTAACCTGTAACTTACTCTAATCTAAGCCTGAGCTTCTCCAAACACAATGCCCTAAGAATTCAGCATTTTCTATTAAAGTTATGGGGGTTTTGCATCTGTTGTTTTTGTGGTTTTTTGGTTTTTATTTTTTGTGTTTTTTTAGGTTTTGGTTTCTGGTTGTGTTGTTGGGGGTTTTTTTATGGAGTTCTTTGGGGGGATTTTTTTGAGGAAAATACCAGTTTGGAGACACTGAAATGTTTTTCTAACCCACCCCCCACCACCACCCACCACCACCCACCACCACCCAAAATAGAAATCTTAATTAATTAAAAAGAAAAATCTAGAAAAAAATTATAATTTCCATATTTGAATTTTCTACTGAAAATACTGGTTTTCTTCAGTAAAAATCAATTGTCATAAACACCTTCAAATCTTGAAATTAACATGTGTGTGGAACATTAATTACAACTTTTTACAGTCCATTGCTTGGATATTATATTTTTCTTCCCATTTTTCCTTTTCCTAGTAGGTTTTTTTCTTTTCACACCATGTATGTGGATGCATGTATATTTGATTTGACTGGAATTTCTAGTTAGCCAAGAAATGCCTCCCTTGTCCAGCTCTGCCTAGGACTTGAAGAGAACTTGGTGACTGTAAATTATCCTGCTAATATAAGACATTACATTACATAATAATGGAAATATCCTATGCTATGCATGATCCCTTAAGACCAATTCCTTTATTTTTGTGGCTTCTCAAAAACTATTGAAGTTTGCCAGTGCTGCTAGAGACCTCAGACTTTAGATGGTGTTAAGTTTAATGTTGGTCAAAGTTTGCAATTCATATAAAAATTGTAAAGTATTATTAGAAATCTATGGGTTTGTTAGGTTTTTTTTAACTACTTCATATTTTCACAACTCAGGAGAGCAGAGATATTTTCTTTAGCCATTTGCTAGTTCAGAATAACTTTAATAGATGCATTAGGTCTTTGCCTTTTTACTGGCATTTTCCCATTATATTTCATTCCTCATGTTTTATTTTATTTCTCTTTTTTTTTTGGATTGCATGTCCTTTAGTTTTTTGATCCTTTTTGAATTACCACACCTCTACAGCACTCATCTGTCTTTGGCCAGGCTAATTCAGACCTGGTCTGGAGATGCTTATACTTAGCACCTTTCAGAATTGTTTTCCCCTGCTTTTTCTGCACTGGGCAAGGGTGTTTGGGGTTTTTAGATTCCTCTTTTGACCCTCATTCATAATAGTAATCACACCCAGTGTTCTGCTGAAACACTCAGCCCTCAACATTATATCCTTAATGTTCAGACTGTAACAGATTTGAAAAATTCAACCTGAAAGTTAATCTGAAAATTTTAGACTGAAGAAGGGACTATTCTGTTTATTATGATCTCTGTAGCACAAAGCATCTGCTCTGAAAAGCGTACAGGTGGTGTCACTTCTGAAAGCTGTGACTGATGGAAAATGCTATTGGATCCATGGCACCACATCCTCTTTAAAGGATATTTTGGTGCAATTAAGACAACATCAGCATTAATGGAATAAACATTTGTGATGTAAAATATTTGCACTAATCATCTGCTTAATGATGGGAAGTTTGAGTTTTGTACCTGACATATTCACATCTTCAAGACAGAGAGGAAATGCATAAAAATTGCATCTAAGCATAAGAAAGCTAGGGAACTACCCATACATTTGAGAAATTAATAACTCATCAGCAGAAAATGGCTCAAATCCCAAATGTCAATATTATATTATATGTTCATACCTTTTCAATAGTTCTAACAAGAGGAAAACAATCATAACTGTGTTCCAGTTAAAGATATTTTTGATTGCTTTGTTGATATTCTCTGAAGGACATAAAAGTTTACAAGTAGCATTTCCTGAACAGAAGGTAAACTCATCAAAGATTTCCAATGACTTGTCACAAAGTTTAAGCAAATATATATTCACCAAGTTTATTCTACTATCAATTTCATTCAATATACTCTGGATAGGTTTAAACATATAATGGTGTTTTTATTATTATTATTATTCCTAACATTTATTTAACCTTATAAGCTGGAAGGATTTCCTCTTCTCTAATAAAGTAAATGAAGAATGAAATAGAAATGCTTATCTCAAGTGATCTGAGCTGGTTGTTCGAGTGTCAAAATAGAAACATTTTATGGAGTTTTCTCCCTTTGCCAAGTAGAGGAACTTTTCAATTAAGTTGGAAGTTCTCTGTAATAATCAAAAGATGACTGCCTACCATTCTGAGACTGTATTGTCATTACTGTCAAGAAAAGAATCTCTAGGTGAGTATTCAAACGTTGCAGATAAAACAGCTTAATTTGTAGATTAGACTGTGTGGGTCATGCCCTGTGCTTAGGAAGCTGTGACACTGCTGTTAGGTGATCTTCTTCCTCATAGAAAATATGAGTAATTCATGAGTAATCGTTAAAATAATTGCATTTTGAATAGTCTGGAAATTGACCTATGTTTTGGGGTATTTTTTTAAATATTAATTGCCATTTGTTCTGGTGGTATGACAATATGAGAGAAAAGGATATGTTCAATCAGGTGTGCTGAAACCATTTGGATTAGATTTAATCCTCTATGGTTAAAGCTTAACAAACTGTCCGCTTTGATCTTAGTGATCTCACTAATGTTCTTTACATTCATCTTTGTTATAATTAAGATATTTATATTATTAGTGCCTGTCTTTCTAGTTTGCCAAATAACTCTCTGACTTGCTCTTTCCCCATATCCTGTATTGATCATGGCTGAAATACTGTGTGTATTCTGGCAAAACAGCATGCACAGTTGCAGCTCAGCAGTCTTGTTATGCAGCAAGTTGTTTTAATGAAAGAAAACAAGCGCCAGTACATGGCAAAACACTACCTATAAAGCCATAATATGTTGCACTATTGAACATTTTTCAACCTTGCTTACTGCAAGGCAGAGCATCTGTAATGCAGTTTCTTAGACTGCCAGCATTAAGGAATGCAGTGCACAGTTTATCAAGGGACAGAAATCAATTGCTGCAGACCCTTTAGTCTGTGTCAACTTCTTAAATTGATGTTGAGTGGCTTCTCTGACATGCTGTGTGCTCCTTACTGTAACTGTTCGAATGGAACAGGAGCTGCAATTTTGCCACTCTGTTGTTTGTACACTTCACAGTTACATAAGCAAGATGTAGCTTTTCAGAGACAAATTAATCAGGTCTAAAAAAAGCATCTATGGGTAAGACAGCACTAAAATTTAAAAAATGCAGTCTTTCTCCCTGCAATTCCTTGTCTGTGCTTCAATTACATATTTCTTTTAACTTTGCAATTTGACTTCTTTAGTACACCCATTGATTTTAAAATATAAGCCTTTTCACTAGTTCATTGAGCCCCATGACACTAAAGAAGAGTATCTCAGTATGGGTTATAACATTAACTCATTATAGCAATGTATGTTCTTTTAAGAAAAGAAAGGCCTCAGAAGATGTTTGATGAATCAGACTAAAGGAAAAGGAGAATGGTAACTGAATGGCAATGTCCCCAAAACATATACTTTAACAGGAATAGCAACATAAAAGAATTCCTGTGTTAAGGGCCATACAAAACAAATACATGGCTAGACGTTGTTCAGCCTCCCTATATTGGTAAGATGATATATTTTTAAAAAATGTTTTCATTGTTATGATTTGCATACCAACAGAAAAAAAACAACAAAAGTAACTAAACATTCTATACCTTTGGTAGGAACTGGACAAGTGTCTTGTTCATAGTCTGTCCTTAAATTTTATTTTTAGGTTTATTATGTTAACATTTTTCACTCTGACTTAAAACACAGTTTTTGATGTGATACTGTCTGTTTCATATGTGGAATATTAAAGAAAAAAAAATGAGTCATTTATTTAAGGTGATATAATAAATCAATGGCAGAGTTAAAAACAAAACAAAACAAAACCCACCACCAAAAATCTAACCCAAAGAAACAGGTCAATTGATTCTCTGTCCAGAATACTCTCATTCTAGGATGATACATTAAACCTAATCTCCATCAGAGTTTGCCACCTTGAGCCAAATCCATCACGTTAAGTTAGCGAGAAGGAAAAACATGTAAATAGAAAATGCCACAGGGATCCACAATATATACTTCAAAGGTCCATTGAAGTCAGTAGGTCTTTCATAATCACCTGGAGAGAAATGAAGAGCTCAGTTTGTACAGAAACCTACATGTCTTTATCAGGTACGGTAATTCACAGAATTTGTTCTTGAAGGCACAAGTCAAGTATGAATAATGGCAGCTTTGATACACACTGCTCTCTTCAGGCCCATCTGCTTTCTATCTACTATTTGTAGGCCACTGTAAGGAGAGCAATTTTTTTTTTTTTTTTTTTTTTTTTTTAACACCTATTGCTTATTCATTCAGCTTCTGTCCTTGATATCTGAAGTTACTGGCATTTGTTTGCAGAGAACCTATTGTCAACAACTATGAGTATGGGGTGTTTTACCTTTAGAAATATCCATTTCATTGCTAAAATGAACAAAGTAATCTTAAGAAAAGAACTGAGTTTTTGCTGTGAAATTTAAGATTTTGGGGATGAGGGAAGATGTGTAGGGTATGTGTGTGAGGAAGGATAATGAATTAACACTTTAGCATTATTTTTATGCAAAATATTGAAAAAGCACTAGAAGCTCTATTCTGACTTATATTGTGGAATGTCTTGGTTTATTAATGTGATTTAATATGACACTGCACAATGGTAATTATCATGTAGTAAGTTAAGCCAAGCAGTTGCGAAGGAGGCAATCTGCCTTTAAGGATACATAAATGCAAAAGGATGGCTGCTGCCTATAACAAACAGATTTGAATATCTTGTTTTTCTTCCTGTTTCTGGCTAATGATGAACACTGGTTGCTCACAAATGAGCAATTTTTCCTGCTACCTTCTAAAAGAAGCAGATAGTGAATAATTGGTCTTGGGACCAGGGCACATCTCTAGAGCCAGCAAAGTTTCAAAGGGATTGATTCATAGCTATTATTAAGGGGAACAAAAGAAAAATGAAAGTCTTTTGCATGATCACTCTGTTTATGTGCTATAAGAATAGAACACAGATTCAGTGTTGATAAACTCCACCATGAATGGTAGCAAAAACAGGCAATCTCAGTAAAGTGAAAGGAATTACAGGAGCCTAGTTCCTCTCAGGATATTTTCCGTATATGAAAATTAATGGACCATTATCCATCAAAAGATTATTAGTTTCAATGGTAGAAAAAAGTATATATTTGGTTCTATTTATGTCATTTATAGAGCTCATGGGGCAGCATTACCTAGGAAGTTGATGGGACACATTCCTCAGTCTCTGTAAGACTATAAGTAACAATCTATGCTAGAGCCATCGTTACCATGCACTTAGTGCAACCCATGCAGGCAGTGTTACCCAACTGAAATGTGTTTCTTCACACAAGCAGTACATCTGTCTTCACTTGGAAGTAGGGTTTTTTTCAAACAATAAGGAAGGATATACAAATTATCTGGTTTGCCATTATAGCAGCTGCATGTGGCTACTGTTGTATAAAAGCAATTAAAGCATGGCACAGTTGCCTTTTTCTCAGATGTTTATGCATTTGCCTTAATATTCCTTTTATTTAATATCACACTTAACTTTGTAGTTTCATAGTTCCAGTTTTGCATGTTGTGAGTCCTCTTCATGTTAGGTTGTATAATTAATAGGGAGGACTGAGACAAGCTTGAAGCAGGTAAATGATTTTACAGACTTTTAAACTATCAAAATACAGTTTTCACATAACCACAGTTCTATCTAACAAATAAGATGATCTGTTGCAAATTGCCTTGTAAGCTTCCTAATCCTGTTCTTCTTCTCACCTTGCACTCCACAGATATCCCTGTGCATCAGATATCTTAACAGAAGTCTAAGGTGTCGTAACAACAGCCAGTAACATTCAGCTAAGAGTATCTGCAGGATATTTCAGGAGTAACTTTACTGCATTGTTTTCCTTTTCTATAGCCTCTTCTGCTACATGAGAAAAATGAAGATTTCATGACACCCTACTGATGAACAGTATATTTAGTTCATTGCAGACGTGCTTTCAGTACTACTGGTTCAATGGACCAGTAACTGCTAGTAGTAACTGCATAAGTTAAATTGCAACTATTTTTCTGAAACAGGTTTGTTATGCTGACTTCAGTCAAGTTATTCTGGAACTCTGATGATGTTGATGATTGCTCAGTGGCAAAGGAATCTTGAGCAGCAGTCACATAGAAGATGTGTGTTAACCCCAGTTGGCAGCTAAACACCAGACAGCCAACCATTCACTCCCCCAGCTAATGGGAGAGGGAAGAGAATACAAAGATGAAAAACCAAGAATATTTGTGATTTAAGGATAGCTTAATAAGTAAAATAAAGATGAAAAAGAAAGAAAAAAACCAAAAACAAACCCCCAAAAAAGAACAAAACCCAAAACCAGAATAAGTGATGCAAAGGCAATCCCTCACACCTCCCACAAGTAGATTTGTGCCCAGCCAGTGTCCAAACAATGGCTACCTACCCACATTACTCATATCCCTCAGGTTTATTGTTGAGCATAATATATGGTATGGAATATCCCTTTGGCCAGTTTGGTTCAGCTGTCCTGGTTGTGTCCCTTCTCAGCTTACACATTCTTAACATACTTCTGGGACACAGTGGGAAAAAAAGAAAACCTTGATACTGTGTAAGCTCTACAGAGCAATAGTCAAAACACTGATGTGTTATCAACACAGCTTTAGTCACAGATCCAAAACATAGCACCATATGGGATGCTATAAAGAAAGTTAACTCTACCCCAGATAAAGCCAATACAGAGGAGAAGACTAAGTTTTATTTGCAATTGCAGTGCATATGATAGGATATTCCTCTGTGCTTAGCAGAATGTTAATTATGTTTGTGGACTTGAAGAGAAATCAAGGAAGACTCAGCTTTTATACAGCAACTAAACATATAGGTGATTGGGTTTTGGTCTATGAATCATTTTTCACCCTTGTTCATTTAAATGTAGAGGTTTTCTTGGGCCCGATCTTCCTCCTTCTCCATCCATTCTCCACGTTTTTCTTTCTAGTCTTTGCAAAATTGTCCTGTATTTCTTCCTCTGAGCCGAATCTTATTACTTATTCCTAACTCCTCCAATAAACTCAAGCTGTTGAAATTACCCTAATGAGCTACTTTTTCTATTACTTTTTTTTCCAAGATACATTAGAAATTCTCTTCAACATATGAAGAAACTATGTTAAAAGAGGTTTACATTTCAACATATCACATATGCTTTAATATTTCCATTAGTAAATAATTGTTGGTCCGGATGTCTTCATTATGAGTACCTTTTATATGGTAACCTATAAATGACCAATTACTTTTTTTTTTTTTTTTTTAATTTCTACTTCAGATTTTTTTTTTTATCAAGGTTTCTTATATTTTTTAAAAATACACTAACTTCACTGTAAATATTTTACAAACACTGATTTTTATGAACTTGTGGAGAAAATGGATTTGTACCGATTTAGGTGTGCATAGCATTTGTAAATCCTATAAAAATGAGATGAAAGTACATTCAGATAAATTTACATGTTGTGATTTTAAGATCTAAGATTTTTTGCACTACTGTAACTAGAAGTTAAAGCTGTTTCATTAGAAAGATAAAATGTCAGCTGACTGATAGCATAAAGAAAGCATTATTTATTCTGATGCTTATATTGGACATTCAATGAGAAAATGTTCAACAACAAACTATAAATCTGGAATGTGCACCATTTTCATTTGAGTTCAATTTAATCCATGTTAAGGTGAAAAAAAAAAAAGATTCCATTGACCTAGAATAGGTTTCCAAACATGGTATTTTCTCCATGTGAGCAGGTCTTAACCTCTAGATAATAGATTGCAGTGTGAGGAGGTCAGATTTTGGAAAAAAATGCAGGTATTGTCTTCACCATGCATATACTCAAAAAGGCATTGAGCAGACTGATGGTATTCTCATGTTTTAGTGAGCACCCATAGGCAGAAGCATTGACTTTAAGAGCTAATGTGATCAAGCAGTAGTAAGATTGAGTTCTAAGTGGAAAGATTTTGCAGTGTCTACAAACCTCAGTTTCTTTCTGTTCATTCTAACTCTCTTTCATCGGGCAATAATGATTTCAGATCTGATCTGCCGTGGATGAGTAACTTACACAGCCCATTGTGTCAGAATGGGTCTCTTTCCTCCTGTGAAGTAGTCCATTCTTTTTTTGCAGAGTACCATGAAAGGCTACTGGGGACTAAGCAGGAATGGTTTGGGGACTACAATTGTGATAGATGGTTGAGTTCTGCTTCTGAACACTTGCAGTCCCAAGTAGAAGTGGATTTTGGGCTGGAATGTGCTTGCGTGAAGAGAGTTTGCAGCAAATAAGGGGATGACTGCGGAAACATTGATTTTGGCTTTGATATTTGCTTCTGATTCCAAGAGTAAAGACTGCTTTTTTGTTGAAAGGTTTCAGCTAAAAATGAGAGAAATAATTTGTTTCTTCTTACACATCATCTTTTTTAATAGCATGAAATCGAGTACTGGGCCACTCCTCTGTGCACATTTTGCTTTCTGTCAGCAAGAAGAATCTATTTAACTTCCGATTTTTAAGTGTGAAGTGCTATAGAAGCTGTAGGTTTTGTACCTAATTCAGAAGATACAATCAAAAAATATGGAAATTAAGCTTTTCAATTCAAATTGTTTGATCGCTTTCAGATGCTGACAATAGGCATCTGAGAACCATAAACACAGCTTGTTCTTTTTTGTCTTAAACTGCCTTCTCATTAGACAGTGATAAACTGCATCTAATATGCAAATAATATTTTGATCAGGGACTAGAATCCAGGATTTTTCACCTCTAATGAGTTTCTTCTCATGATTGTTACTGTGGCTAGGGCAGTGCATCTTCTCCAAAAAGAGTGCTCTAGATATTCAGTATCTGCAGTATCTTGACCACAGTGCATACCTCTGAATAAAAAGACCTATGCTTAGGGGAAAAAGGAGGGAAAAAAAAGAAAAAGGGGGGAGAAAAAGCCAAGTGTGATCCCTAATAGTTAGAATTATGGTTTTGAGGAGCATGTCTGTTTGGAAAGGTTTCTTTTTTCCTATGAGTTTCCTTTTTCCTGTATACTGTATGTGTCTCATTAGCTACACTTACAAATATGGAGCAGGAGTGGACCAAGGATAGGTGTTTATGTCAGCTGATAGTCTATAGTCAGGTCTCCATAGAGTGCATTTCATCTTTTCCTAAGATGGATAATTCAATCTAACAAACTGTGTTCTAGAAATGCCTGATTCGCTGCACTGACTTTACAGAAATCTAGGGTAGCAACTTAATGATCAGAGGCATGGAATCTCTCTCCTGTGAGGAAGGACTGGCTGTTGTTCAGCCCTGGAGAAGAGAAGGCTTTGAGGAAATCTTATTGCAGCCTTTCAATACTTAAAGGGGGCTTGTAAGAAAGTTGTGGACAAACTGTTTAGTAGGGCCTGAAGTGGTAGGACAAGGGGTAATAGTTTTCTACTGAAAGAGGGTAGATTTAGACTAGATATAAGGAAGAGATTATTTCCTGTTAAGGTGGTGAGACACTGAAACAGGTTACCTCTCTAGGTGGTAGATGCCCCGTCCCTGGAAACATTCAAGGTCAGGCTGGATGGGGCTCTGAGCAACCTGATCTAGTTGTAGATGTTCCTGCTCATCACAGAGGGGTTGGACTACATGATCTTTGAAGGTCTCTTCCAACCCAAACTCTTCTATCACTCTATCATTCTATGATTTATACTTGACTGCTTACTGTTAAGTGAGATGCCTCTAGTCTGCAGAAAGGTTGGCGCCAGGCAGTTTCCTGCTGATGGTGCTAGCTGCCATGAGCCAGAATAAAGAGAAAAAGGAAAAAAAAGACAAAAAAAACAGCAGCATAATAAAAAAAAGAAGGGAGGGGGAACATTAATTTATTTTAGGATAAAGTTTTCTAGACATATCACAGAATATGCTCAGAAATTTCAGACATCAGTGAAAAATAAGTTGCAATGCTTTTCTGCTCAACAAAAATAATTTGGACCATAATTCACAGTACTGTAAGACAATTACTGCGATTGATTGCAGACTATAGATGTCTTGTTATGGTTTGCCCTAGTCTTTCCTACCGTGCTTATTCCAAGTATTTATGTGTAGCTGAAAGATACATGCAATGCAGAAAGATTCATCTGATTATTGACAGCTTCATTCCTGATTTAATTTAACCACAATAATGATATAAAACTTGAACCTGCACACTAAAATTTGCTGATGTGAATGAGAGAACAGGATGAGAGAGAAATCATAGTTGTGTGAGCAGGAAGGTAAAGGAGGTAATGGCAGTGTTGTTGGATTTTAGTTAATCGGTATGATGACAGAGAATACAGGGTTAGATGAGCCCTGGTTAGTGTTGACAAGAAAAGGGAAGGAGGGCAAATGGATCTTCCAACCACCAAACATAAAGAAGATGAGTGGGGGGCTCAGTTTTCAGAAAGTAAAGTACATAAAATTGTAGCATCGTAGAATGATTTAAGTTTGGGTTGGAAGGGACCTAAATGTCACCTAGTTCTAAACCCCTGTACGGGCAGGGACACTTTCCACTAGACCAGGCTGCTCAAAAACCCATCAAACCTGGCCTTGAACGCTTCCAGGGATGGGGCATCCACAGATTTTCTGGGCAACCTGTTCCAGTGCCTCACCACTCGCACAGTGAAGAATTTCTTCTTTATTTCTCATCTAAATCTACCCTCTTTCAGTTCAAAGCCATTCCCCCTTGTCCTATTACTACACGCCCTTGCAAAGACTCGTTCTCCAGCTCTATTGCAGGCCCCCTTTAGGTATTGGGAGGCTGCTATATGGTCTTCCCAGAGCCTTCTCTTCTTGAGGTTGAACAACCCTAACTCTCTTAGCCTGTCTTTGCAGGAGAGATACTCCAGCCCTCTGATTATCTTCATGGCCCTCCTCTGGACTTGCTCCAACAGGTCCATGTCCTTCCTATGTTCCAGAGTCCAGGGCTGAATGCAGTACTCCAGGTGGGGTCTCACCAGAGCGGAGTAGAGAGGGAGAATCACCTCCCTCGACCTGCTGGTCACACTTCTTTTGATGCAGCCCAGGGTATGGTTGGCTTTCTGGGCTGCAATGCACATTGCAAGGTCCTGTTGAGCTTCTCGTCAACCCACATCCCCCCCCCAAATCCTTCCCAGAGCCGCTCTCAATCCATTCTTCATCCAGCCTGTATTTGTGTTTGGGATTGCCCTGATCCAATGCACTTGGCCTTGTTGAACTTCATGAGGTTTGTGCAGGCCCACCTCTCAAGCCTGTCAAGGTCCCTCTGGATGGCATCCTTTCCCTCCAGTGTACTGACTACACTACACAGCAAAGTTGCTGAAGGTGCGCTCAGTCCCACTGTCCATGTTGCCAACAAAGATGTTAAACCACCCCCAAGCCCAATACCGACCCCTGAGGAATGCCACTCATCTTGGGTGAGCAGGGGACCTTCCTCTGAGCTGAATTTGGGCTACATACAGGCAGGGAAACAGAGACTGCTGCATCAGGGGGTCCTACTCTTTCTTTGGTGCCTACAGTGACACCTTTACCCCTTTTTCTCACCCACATTTTCATGTCTAGCATAAGGTGGGGACAAAAGAGGTCACTGAAATGAAATTGTGTCATAGATAAGTCCTTGACAGAAAAACTTGGGCAACCATGGATGGCCTGTGTCTGCAGAGAAACAAAGAGAGAGGTATTGAAAAAGAAAGTGAGTAGGATTGGTGATGGGTAAGTCAAATATTTTAGGTCAAATACTTAAACATAATTTATATTTTAGACTTATGTTTTAATAAGCATTTTAATACTTTGAGATGTACAATAATGTTAATAATGGCTAATTCCTGTCTATTCTTTTCAGTAACAAGTACTATAAGCCTTCCTTTCCTTGTAAGATAGAAAAGAAATTAGAACTGTGCTGAGTGCTGAGCCACATCCTCAGTTTGCTGAAATTTTGGAATGGACTCAGAAAAACAAAATAGCAAAAAGATCAACAGGAATAATGAGCTTTGAAGGCAAAGGAGTCTCACAAAGATATGCAAGAGTTGTTCAGAATCTGGAATTTCCCACGAAATAGCAATTCCATCAACATGAAATAAATATTTGAGCTAGAGTAAAACCAGAAAATATTGAGATCAAACAAGGATTCTGAGCAATAGATTCCTCTTATCAGACAACTATGTCGCCTATTTGTCCTGTTCAGACTGCTGGGTTTTTAATTTCAACTGGCATATACTTGCAACAGATTACCACAGCTACACTGCAGATCAGAAGTAATCAGAGAATTCTGAACAGATTTAGATAATGTCTGCATTCAATAAAGCAATGGTATTTCAAGTAAAACTATCAAAACAATGTAGATGGAGATTAGTTTGATTGCATATAAGCATCGCTATTTACCCAGCTTTAACAGCTAGAGCAGGTTATTTCTCTAGCTGTTTTGTGATTTTGTAATACTGTTTTTTTTCCAAGATAATAACTTGCAACATCATCAAACCATGTGCAATGAACAATTATTTTTAATATTGTAAATGAGTCTTCAAAGTAGTGATCAGCATGTATTATGTCAACAAATATTCTAATTTTCCTTAAAAACATTTGACTTACTGTGTTTTTAAAAGGGAGAACAATGCTACATATATAGAAAGCAAACAGTCCTCCCCTACTCTTGCACACATCTGTCTACACATAATACTTTGAATGTCTAATGCTGTATTACTGATATTTGATATAAAGCAAATTATTATGCAGTAAAATAAAAACAAACTGTCATTGTTTAAATGCAGATATGTTCTAAATTATGCAATTGCATCTGCATCATAGGACATTTGCTTGCTAGTTGCATATGCAAATTATTTAATGTATTTCTGTGTAGACTTACCATAAATTAGCACTCTTTCAATGGATTATAAATAGCATGCATTATTTAACAAGGTCCATTTTGAAATGTTTACTAAAATATATATGTGAAAAATGTTGTTGTGCTCAGCCAAATTAGATTTGAATGGTTAAGTTGATTCATACAAATTGTAGGATAGGAACTGTGTCCTTTAAAAAACAGTACACAGTATATTTTCTAGAGATTTCTCTTCACACTGAAATATCTTTGCTGATCTAAAGCTTCCTTTAATGCTATGTTTGCATCATTATAAGAACCATGCATAGCAAAAACTATTTTAATTTATTGTGATTTACCAAAAAAATACAATTGTTATCACCAAAATGATGAATTAGTCTGGAAATAAAAAATGTGTTTGATCAGTGGAGAACTTTAATTAGTTGTAAATGTAGATTGCTTTAAGATGGCAGGTTGATGGAAAGCTTTGCAGTTTCATGTTTAGACAGAGCATTTAGAAGACCCTGTTTCTTATGTTAACATAAATTGGACATTCACTTTGCATACAATCATTTTACATTAGGACCTTGATTAATCCATTGAGTTAATTCATGGTCACAGAGGTTTTTTGGTGATTATTGAAACAATTGTTCTTTTCGCTATATATAGTTTACTTTTCTTTGAACTGAACTTGGCCTGATAAATGGGCTGTGGAAGAAATCGGTGGTGTTATTGAAATAAAGTACTAGTATTTGGCTGATTTCTTCTGACTAATTTATAGAGTGATAGCCTTTTTACTCAACTAGATGCAGCCATGCTGAGGATGGAAAACATGATTATAATTGTAATGTATAATTAAAATAATAAACAAATCAGATGTGTGAATTTTGACAGCAGTGGGCAGTAGAAGAAGAATGCATTTTGGGGCTTTGGAACTCTGTAGGGAAAATTACTAATTGCTGATTAGATATTAAAAATTTGTACTTAACTGTACTGGGATCTCAATTATATGGTGCAGGGAGGCAAATGATGAGTCACTCTTCCCAAAAATATTCCTGCTCAATATTAATAGTTATAATCATCTCCTTTCCCTCCTTTAATACTGTTGTGCACAGAGGCTATTTGGATCTCAGACTGCCTTTTCCCTTGATCCCTATGTGATAGTGCTGATCTTTCATTAGTGTGGCTAAAAAGGACCAACAGGGGGAAAACCAGGTCTCCAGATTTTACTTTTTAATATAATTTTTATTGTCAATTCACAATGCAGTGGGTATTTATCTTTACTAGAGCTGTCTAATTTCTCCTTGTGACTCCTGCTAACAAATTTAAAAATAAGTTTTATGGTGTGCCTGAATAGTTTGGATGCTTACCTTTATACAGATGCACTCTTCCATTTTAGGTATGTAAAAATACATAAGCTGTCAATTAGATTAGCTCATCCAAGTCTTCTGGAAAAAAAGCCAAACAAACAAACAAAAAACCAAAACCAAAACCAAAACCATCAACAAAACATCTGCTATTATAAATAAGAATCAGTATGCACCTTTCTTAAATTGGACTTCACAACTGGTATGTTCCAAGAACAATGGCATTAGGAGGACTTAGTGTTAGATATCCACTCATTTCACCACAGAGACTCTAGCTGTTGTCTGACATTATTGCCACTGTGTTTAAAAGTGCTGTACGTTCACCTTATTTATGTTGTTACAGCATACGCTATATCTGAGGTTAAGGTGGCATTAGTCAGAACAAAAATTTCTTACTACATGATTGATAGCTCCTTAGCTTTACTTACATTACAGTGAGACTGAGATATCTGTTGTGGATTTGCAACTGTCTAATTAGGAACACGTTATGCTGCGATATTTCACAGCCATATGTTATTCTTCTTGTATGATTATTAGATGGAAAAAATATTGGTTCCTCACTGATGACTTTTCATGTGTATGCTAGTATTAATATGAAAACTCTTCATGTTGCAGAGCATAAATTGCCCTTTAGTTACATTAGTAAATTAGAATGCATACTAGATGGGTGTTAAAACACATAGTGTTCAGGTAATGTGTGCAGGTATAAGATGCATGTCGAGGAGTGGGTTTTGGCAGATCAGATTTACCAGTCCAATTATAATTTATTTTATGAGGCTCTTCTTTGTCTTCAGCTAATTTACAGATTCTTGTAGTCCTCAAGCACAGAGCTAACTCTCAAAGAGTATTTTAAGACATTTCTTGATTTGTATAGTTAGGGGCTATAAAAACATATATTGTCTTTGCAACTACTGCGCACAGTCTCTCTTTACATGGCAGTGCTTTTTGACATATATTGTAATTGCAAGTACAGGATATTGTTTTACAACAGCAATGCCCACTAAGCATTTGAAAATTTTCATGTTAACTTCCATACCAAAAGTAACTGAAGCAAATATATGCTCTCACAGGTAAAATCCAATTGGTAGTAGAAACAGAAGTCTCACATTTCTCTGAGGGTAAACCCACAGAGTTAGCAAGAAATATAGATGCAGATGAGCATTTCTTAGTTTCCAATATTTTTAAAAATTATTATTATTATTCCCTTAGTTCAGATTCAGCATTAATACTTTTACCGCACGACCTAAAGCCTTGTGCACACAGCTTCATAATAAAAACTTTAAGTAAGACAAGTAGTGAAATAAAACATAACAAAGCACGGTTACTTATTCTGATATTAATAAACATTTTTTAAAGAAAAAAAAAGTCATGTAACAGAACTGTTCCATGAAGTCCTACTTTGATTTTAAACCTAATTGTTTAAGTAAGTTTCAGTTTTGATTCTAGTATGCCTGTTATTTAGCACCATAGAAAAGTACCAGATATTCAGAAGAAAAAATAAAAGCAAATTTGCCTCCTCACATTTTTTTTCAACAACATAAGCAAAAATATATTCTATATTTAAAAGAAAAAAAAAAAAAGAAAATAGATAATTCTAAAAGACAGGCTTCTCATGTTTTTTCACTGAAGTATTTGTGAATTTTAAAGAGAAAGAGTGCTATTTTCTTACATGAGTGCTGTAGTATTTTTTACATTTTAAAATTATTTTCTCTTTCTCACAAATCCTTCATTGCATTCTAATCCTTTCTTTTTACCTTAAAATGCATGGTTTTAGGAACTTTAGAATTCTTCTGTCATATTCTGATTCATCTGTTTCCATGTGGATTCATAGTTATGTCAAGTTTTCACCACACACATTGTTTGCTCAAAAAAACATAAGAAGCTCTAATTCCCAGACCTTCTTTTCTTTTCTCTTTTGAGAGGAAACTGGAAATGTCGCAGGCTGATTTTCCTTTTCCTCTCCATCTACTGCAAACAATAAGTATGTCTGAATCACTGCAGCAATAAAGTACTCTGAAGTTTTTATAGTGTCCGATTTTATACAGTTTTCCATGGCACTATGTGCTAAATTAAGCTCATACTTTCATTTCCCTGAGGATTTTTTGTTGTTGTTGTTGTTGGCCACCACAGTCATTTTCATAACTCTTTGGGTCACCTTGTGCAATCTGTCTCTTCTTCCAGATCAAATAGTCTTCTAATATTCATAGTTCTAACAGAATCCCAGAGACATATTTGGTTCTTGCCAGGAGTGAGTCATCAGGGAAGGAAGGCTTAGTTCTTTTCCTCCTGGAGACTTCCTGGGCCTGTGAATCTCAAGTACAGGAAAGTGTTTAGAGCCCTGAGAGGGATAAGTTTTATAGCAGACTTCTTTCTTGATTTTTCCTACTGAATAGCATATTACTGATACTGCTTTTATTTTCTTTGGAGATACTAAACCACCTGAATTTTTGTTTAGTTTACCATGCATTACCCTGTAGAAGATACCAGGTACATATTAAGTAATAGGCAGTGATAAAAATAGAACAATATTAATGGAACTGAAATGATAAGTGTATATTGTTAGAGCACTATTAAGTATACCTGCACCAGGAATTTAGTTGTACTTCTAACAAGCTGCAAAACAACATATATAAAGCTAACCCAATATACAAGGCATGTGGCAGTCAGAGGTCTTTGCAATAGACATGAAGGTGAATGTGTTTGTCTGCATGAGATAAGATGGCAGGAATTAAATGTAAAGCTCAAAAACATAAAAACCTTTAACATATCCCTATGTGAAAACTCTCAATATTGGTATTACTTCAAGTAATGAAAAAATGCTAATTTTCAGGGCAAGGTGAAGAGAATTTACTGCTGGATTAATCCTTCAGAGTGAAAACAGTGAAGTTGTTATTCTATTGTGCAGTGAAACTTTTAATTGCAGTGCTGCAGAACACCTTTTATATCATTAGCATTCCATATCTCCAGTGTTTCATCCAGACAGATTTATGTAACTTTGTGGGCATTGGATTGTCTGGATTCTGTCAGATCCAGCCATAGATGAGTATTATGACAGTCCAACAAAGTTGGGCTCTTTCCTGTCATTTTAGGTAGTAAAATGAAAAGATCTGCTGACTTTTTAGTGAATTCACTTCTCTGCTAATTGCACCCTGAGGAGTAGAGTGTCAGCAACAAATCCTACCAAATCTTGCATAATGATTAAAAATGGAGAAACCAAGGCAGCTGAAATAAAGGTCACTGTATAATCTCCATTATTGAAACAAATAGAGTTAATCACAGTACTCCATCTCTTGTAGATATCTTGGTGAGAGGGTTTTGGAGGTTTGTTTTTCTTTTTTTTCCCCCTGTTCTCAAGGACTAAAAACTTTCCAGTTTCTTTAGGAAAAAAAATTTGGTTTACTGTTCTGTTTATGAACTTTCTGCATTGATAATAATGAGATGTTCATGCCCTTTTCCTTATGTGAAAATTAACTTTTAAGCAAGGCTTAATTATACTTTTATTTATCAATGACTAGGGAAGCAGACATTCAGAAAAAAGAGAAAAACAGCAAGCAAAGTTATTGTAGTTATATGGCGATTACATGATGTAGTTTCCTGTACCACCATACATTTGATAGGATGAAAAAAAGTAAAGTTATTAACATTACTACAAATCTGTAATAAATTCATCATGCATATATATCTGGAAAATATTGTCTGAAGACTTCTTAGTCACACAATGTTATTCACATATCCAGAAACTTGCTTTCTGTTTCCCAATTTCCACATTTCTGTGGTTCTGTGCAGTTGTTTCAGTTTTAGCTACTAAAGGTGGGAGTTCTGATTTGTCTGGGTTTTGGGTTTATTTTATAGTACAAGTTTGATTTGGATTTGACTTGAACCAAATCCAGCAGTTTTCAAAATTGTATTGCACTGAAATTTTCAGGAAACTTATTTCTGGGGGAAAACTGTTACTGGTTTGGAAATGGGAAATAGGATCTCTTATTTGGGGGATAAAGGGGGTTTTGCTGGAAAGCATTTATTTTAATTTCCTTGCTGACCTTTTGCAGTCTGGAAAGACTTACTCCCTGCTAATGGATTCCTCTAAGCCTGTCTTAGAAGGCAGGACTTGCTGAGCTGCTTGGGAGCTTTGTTTTACTTTAACCTGAGATCTTGAATGGACCCAGTAGACGTTGTGATTGTTAATTTCGTGCCGATTCGGTCATTCTGAACAGGGGAAACAACTGAATAAAACAAGCACGAAAATTCTGAAAACCGAAGGTACTTAATATAGGTACTAGCTGGATGACTTGGAACAGAAAGCTTGCTGAAGAAACTAAAATGTAAATTGTGCCAGCACTAAACTTAAACTGATTCCTTGGCTGCTCTGGTGTGCTTAAGTCTGAATGTAGTTTCTAGAGACCTAGATAACCTTGCAGAGATGATAACTCAGTTTTTGTGTTACCTCATCATTGAACTCAAGATCATTGCTGAAACTCAGGACTGGCTGGCATCTGCCTGTTTTAGCCCATAATTGTGAAAGACTGCACTGCCTGCTCCTTTTAAATGCAAATGCCTTCTCTGTGACTCACATCTCCCACTGCAGGTTTTGTCCTCTCCTTTCATCTGTTTTAAATGGTTTGTTTTAGAAGTTTTGCAGGGGAAAAATATTACTCCCATCTGGAATCATGATAGGTACTCTCTGTATGTGTGCCTAGTCTGGTGTCCAGTTTGTTTCTTCAGAACACATTCATAACAGTTTTCAAAATAATAGAACAAACAAGTTTCAGAACAGCAAATTCCTTTTATGAGAAATTTCTGGGAGTACTTTTCTCATAGGTAAAGATCCACTCAGGACCAGCAGGCAACCCTCCTTCTCAGTGAATGTCATCCTGGGGCTAACTGGTGTTTTTTAAAAACATAATAGCTCCCATACAAAGTATCTGTTGATGACTTTGGATTCTGTATCTGTTTCACAACAGCTGATAGATACCATCAGTGAAATCTGTATGGATTATGAATTTTACAGTTCTAGAACAGCACAGGTAACCCTGCTGTGATAGGTGCTTCTGAACTGCAGAACCTCTTTGTGGCTGCACCTGTACTTTCGAATAAAGCAGGAGCAATGTCTGTTCTCTGATCCTGCAGCCACACGGTACATTCCAGACCTTTCAAAATTGGCACTTGGTCCTGGGTCTTTATTAGGCTGCTTGGAACTATTAGTCTTGTAATAATGCATACAAGTTCTCTTCTGTCATGCATATTTACACACACACATGTATATCACCATGGAGTTTCATCCCCCTGTGTGCTGGGAGCAGTCCATGGTATGTGCTATTCCGGTGGTCAGGTGTTTCTCTGGCACAAAACCATACCAGGGAGCATGCTAGCAATGGAGTGGCACAGACAGATGGCAGAGCTGTGATGGAGCTTGTCTGGCTTACTAAGTAGGGCAGACAGACTCACTGATAACTGCGAACCCAGAAAGCATTGCAGTCCACATTCCAGGCAGAGTTTGTGGCGTTAGCATTTTGGTGTTCCCTTCTGTGGAGCTAAACATCACTTGGTGCCCCAGTGTCTGGGGCTGTGGCTTTGAACAGAAGAGCTGGAGCAGTATGGCTGAGCTCTGGCTCCAAAGGGGACTTGTCACACAAGGGGCTGCTGGGTGCTCAGAGATGAGCAGGTGCTGCTTGCTCAGAAAGCCACTGCTCCAGCTGCGTCCCTGAGGGACAGGAGCTCCGTGTTGTTAAGGTCTGCTCTGTCTGCACCAAGTTCTGGCTGGGACTGTCAGCAGTTTGTTGATCTCAAAGTATATTAAATTAAACGTTTCAGGCTCTCTGATTCAGCAATTTCAGCTTTAGTTGTATGTTGCTCAATTAAATCCTGTTAAATAAATTAATCTTTTCTGCAATATATTACCAGTTGGAGTACATTTTAGGTATTCAGAGCTATAACTACAGTACTGGAAAGAAATCTAATAGCTCACAAAGCTATGCTGGTTTAATGGAGAACTTTAATTTTAAGGGGGGGTGGGGTGGTGTGATCGTTTGGGAGCAGGGCCTTTTTGTTTGTTTGTGGGGGGTTTGTTTGGTTTTGGTTGTTTTTTATTTGTTTTTTTTTTTTGGGGGGGGGTTGTTTGTGTGTTTCTTTCTTTGTTTTGTTGGGTTGTTTGGTTTTGTTTTAGTTTCTGTGTATTTTGTTTTCATCGAACTGCTGTTTTACACATTTCCATGTTGTCCAGGGATTGGACAAGTGTACCACAGGACTGGCAGTGTCAGCTTTTTCAGACCTGTAAATGTATAATTTTACACTTAGTAGTAGTCCCGTTGAAATTAATTATTTCACTGGGACCATGCATGTATGTGACTGCAGGATAATGCCTATTAAACAGCTTTTTGCCACCCTTTTAGAGGCTAGCGAGCATTTTCTCTCACACAATTTTGGACAATTTGGAGGGTGCCTTTTTTTTTTTTTTTTTTTTCTTTTTTTTTCTAATGTTTCCAAAGCATTCTAAGATCTTTAGGTGAAAGATGGTAGGGATAGTCAAAGCATCCGTGCCCACCACCTCCAAAGCAGCCTTCTGCAACAGCCTTTCTTGGCCTGCTAATGGATGGCAGGGAGCCCATGGCTGCGTAATGAGCTTTGCGAAGGGCAGGTAGCCGCTGGAATTAAAGAAGAGAATTGTGACAGAATAAAGTGAAAGATGAAACTCCTGTGACCTCTGCTCATGAAGAAAAAGACTGCAGCAATTGCTTTTTGTAGTCTGGACAGAATAGATTGGATCTTGACCTTAATTTTAGTTTTCTGCAGTTAAAAAAGAAAGTATTTTGACTATGTTTAAATAAGAGAAAATGCTATTTCCAGGCACTTAATAAATGTGAATGTTCTTCACCAGCAGAAAAAATATTATACTAGGGTTGGCTCTGCAGTAACCCCTTTGTTGTTTGAAGTCACAATTATTCTCTTTCAAAAGGATGCAAAACTTTTATATTCAGTTTCAACATAGCAAAATGGTTGATAAAGTAGATAATACTAAGTAAAACTGCACTGTGGGGCAAATATACTGTGCAAGAAGGATCAAAAATTAGTGGTCTAAAGAGGTTTGTAGATATTCTAGAAAAAACTATTCATAAAATCCCCCTCTCTTTTCCTTTTCTGAAACTTTTTTTTTTTTTTTTTACAGAGGTGTAATCATCTCTGCTAACAAGTGATCTTCTAATGTTATTTACTCAGAGGGGCAATTAATAAAACAAAAAGTCCTAAGGAGGCTTTAATGATGAATGTTAGTGTGTCCCCACCAGACTTAGTGGTGCTGCATCAGTTTGTGACAGCTGACAAAATATAAAATGGAAAATAGAAACCTAAACGTTTGAAAGAAACATTTAATTTCTTTTCAAAAGGTATTGTGAGGGGTGTTCCAGACCAGACCTAAACATAATTGCAAATGGAGTGCAAATGCCTTTAATGCACTGGCACTATATGAGCTTAGAAACATGATTAGAAACAATTTGCTAGAATTTAATCACTCTGTGGTGCTAGCTGTTTTATCTGCCATGTAGGTCCATTTTTACCCCATATACCAAGTTCCTAATTACAATTCTTACTGTGATTCAATCCACTTTTTCTGCTAGACCAAACCTTGACTGTTGAGGCAGAAGATCTTTCGCTAAGTGTGGTAGTAATGTGACAGTGCACACTGGGTCTGCAACTGTTTTACTGACAAAGTATTGCAAGGAGAGAGAAAATATAATGCAAAGAAAGTGGAAGAATGCTTGCAGCCTTTATTGTGACAATCTTGGTGTGGGATACACCTGGGTTTTGTCAATGCAGGTCATAACATTTGCAATATTTTTGTTTGTGATCACACCTTTTGTGCATTTACTGTGTTAAGGAAAAAACAATTATCCTCCTGTTTCATACATTTCTAGCTGGTACCTCCAGGACTGCAGTAAAAAGAGTATGTACATACTTTTATATGTCAGAGTGCTAGGAAGGAAGAAATTGCTCGGCCAAATGTTTTTACATGGAACTTCCAACCTTAGAGAAAATACCTGACAGTAGTCATTGGTTGTGCAATTATCACTAATTGTTGAATTTGCAGCCACATTTTCTCTCACCTTTTGGTGTTCAGGCCTTCCTGTGTTTTTTCCCTTCTTAGAGATGCAGTTTTAAAGTACATGTTTAAAATACTGAGGAGCACAGAGGCATGGAAAAGGTAAGGCCAGAATTTCTGCAGTGGATAAGTATACAAGGGGGAAAAAAATCCTAAACCGATATTTAGCTGTTCTACAGAGTTCTACACTAACAGTTAAGCAGTTAGCCTAAATTCTGTTATTGACTTTGATGCAATACATACGTTGACTCTGAATTACTTTTTAAGTTCATGTTAAGCACGTCATGCAATTATGGAAGAAAAGATTTGCTGGATTCTTCACCAAATTCTTATGATGACCTAAGGCTTATTTCTCCAGGGAAAAAAAAAATTGGCCAAAGTCTGCATTATTATAAGATTTAAAAAATTCCAGTGCCAGTCAAGGCAAGTAAAATCCTCCTCAGCTGTCTCTGTATACAATGATGGAGATGTCACTGCTACTCTCATTCAACTCTTGAGCAAGACAAATAATACAAAATTGTACCAAGCAGAGTCTTTGTAAAAGAAGTATCTGTGTCAGACTTCCAAAAAGTTTCATATGAAGAAGATGCAAATATTAAGTGTTGGCAATATTCCTTTAGTTTTAATTTTTTAGTGGAGTAACTTCTGTGACTGTCTTGACAACCCCCACATCCACCATTTAGATCACAAATGAAAATTATGATGGTTATTTCATAAAATCTTGACACTTGTTTGGTTTGGTTTTTTTTTCCCCACTGTTGTACTGAAATTATTTCATTGATGTGAATAGAATGATGCTATCTTAAATCACTTAAATGGTGTTGTGTTGAGCGGTTGGATGGTTTTTATGACATTATGTCATGGAGAATATTTGGGTTCTGATTTTCTCCCTCTTGCCCCTGCCTTCATTTCAGTTATAGCAAATAAGTAATTTTGACTCAGTCATAATATGTAGGATCAAACTCTTGATGGTTTATATTTGATTGCTTAATCTGTAATATAAGTAAGAAATGGATTATTAATCCTAAAATTTTACCTGTTGTGGTTTAACCCTGGCTGGCAACCAAGCACCACACAGCTGCTTGCTCACTCCCCCTCACCCAAAGTGATGGGGAGGAGAATCGGCAAAGAATGTAAAACTCAAAGGTTGAGTTAAGAACAATTTAATAATTGAAAATACAATAAAAATGAAAAAAAAAAAACCAATAATAATATTAACAATAACCATTATAATGAAAAAGAGGGAGAGGGGGGAGGAATGAAATCCAATGGGAAGGGAGGAAAGAAAACAAGTGATGCACAGTACAACTGCTCACCACCTGCTGAGTGATGCCCAGCCAGTCCCCAAGCAAAACACACACACACACGCGCGTACACACACACACACACACTTTATACAACAAGCACAACATTCTGTGGTATGGAATACCTCTCTGGCTAGTCCAGGTCATCTGTCCTGGCTGTCTCCCCTCCCAATTTCCCATGCCCCTCCAGCCCCCTCACTAGAAAGGCCTGAGAAACTGAAAAGTCCTTGACTTAGTATAAACATTCCCCAGCAGCAACCAAAAACATCCGGTGCTGTCAACATTGTTCTCACACCAAACCCAAAACACAGCCTTGCACCAGCTACTAAGAAGAAAATTAACTCTATCCCAGCTGAAATCAGGATAGCACCTATGTTCAAACTTTCTTGTAGCACTTTATAAAAAATCCCAACATGTGCAAAGAATTACTTCAGCCCCCTTAAATATGTCTCCTGCAATACTGCTTGAACCACTGAATACAACTTGAACCAACTGAATACAGTTGAACCACTGCCTCCTTACTCACAGAATGTTATGCTGCACACCTGGAGGTGGCATTTAAGTCTTATTTGGCAAATTAGATGATGTTTTTGTTTGCCAGGTTCTTAATCAGATGATAGAAACCCAGCTTTGCATCAGATCTACAGTACTTCATAATGAATTGTGTGGAAGACATAGTGGGCTTCATTTAAAATTTTTGCCTGAGATTTAAGTCTAGACTCACAGTGGTGGTTGTGATGTCTCACAGTAACTACTTTGCCCTAAACTTTCAATACTTACTTCATGAATTCAGTTCCCATCTGAAGTTATTTCAAATTTATCTATTTTCATTACTGAGTTGTTGGTTGTTTTTTTTCCTGCCTGGACTCTTCTTGAATACAAGGAATTCTTAAATTCTGTACATTCTGTGCAGCTAGGCATTGTTCTCATAAGACTTCTTAGGATAACTATTGTTTATGTTGCTTGATTATGGTCTTGGAGACTAGCTACTAGATCAGCCCCAGAAAAAGTCTTGGGGGTAAACAGAAAAAGAGGATGGAAATAGAGTTAGCTTACTCAAATATTTTAGTCTGGTTCAATATCAAATAGGTTGGTTAATCAAACAGGGTAACACAGGAGAGAATATGTATCTCCTGTGTTCCAAGTGAATGGCCAAATGCCAGCTAGGTAAACCTCCCTCAATCCCTCCCTGGAAGCTGTTCCACCCTGTGTGATATGTAATAGGAAAAGAGTATTTGTGGATGTGGTGGATTGACCCTGGCGGGATGCCAGGTACCCACCAAAACAACTGTATCACTCCCCCTACTCAATTGGACAGGTGAGGGAAAATATAACTAAAGGTTTGTGCATCTAGATGAGGACAGGAGGATGACCCAGCAATTATTGTCACAGGCAAACCAGACTTATCTGGGAAAATTAATTTATTAATAATCAAATCAGAGTAGAATAATGAGAAATAAAATCAAATTTTAAAAACACCTTCCCATCACCTCTCCCTTCTTCCTGGGCTTAATTTAACTTCCTATTTTCTCTACTTCCTCCCCCCAGGGAAGGGATACAATAGGATGGGGAATAGGGGTTGTGGTCATTTCATCACATGTTGTTTCTGCCACTCCTTCCTCCTCAGGGGGAGGACTCCTCACACTCCCTGCTGTGTGGAGACCCTCCCATGGCAGAGAGTCCTCCACAAACTTCTCCAATGTGTGCCCTTCCTGTGGGCTACATTTCTTTACAAACTGCTCCAGCATGGGTGGCTCTCTCCACAGGTCCACAGGTCTTGCCAGAACACTGATCCAGCATGGGGTCTTCCATGTGCTGCATGGATATCAGTTCCACTGTGGACCTCCATGGGCTGCAGAGGCACAACCTGCCTCACCATGCATGGTCTTCACCATGGGCCACAGGGGAACCTCTGATGTAGCACCTGAAGCACCTCATCCTAAATATGTTATCCCAGAGGCACTACCACCATCACTGATGGGCTTGGCTTTGGCCATCAGTGGGTCTGTCTTGGAGCCAGCTGGCATTGGCTCTATTGGACATAGGGGAAGCTTCTGGCATCTTCTCACAGAAACCAATCCTGCAGCACCCCTGCTACCAAGATTTTGCCACGCAAACCCAATACAGTGAATTTGCATGCTTCACAGATAGGCAAAATAGTCTCCAGGCCTTGTATTCCATGCATTGCTATTATATAGTAAGTATTTATCAACACAGGTTTTGAGTCCTAGGAGTATTGACTTCCATTTGTGGTCTGTACTACAGGATCTACTCTTTGTTAGGAACAATTAGTATTTAAATAATCAATGCCTTAAATAATTGATGCTTTAAAAGAATAGGGTTCTGTGCAGGTCTGAAAGAACACAACAGGGGTTTTGGTAATACCTTTTCTCTGCAGTTTGGTCTTTTCCCTGTTGATTCAGGCACAGTATGTCCTGTGATGGAAGAAAAGGTGAGAGTTGAATTCAGATTTTGGCTGCTTTCATAAATATTTTGAGCTAGCCGTATATTTCCTTCTCTTTTTGTTTGATTTTGAAACAAAGCTTTCACTGAAATCCAGAAGAGTAAAGAAAGAGACATCACATTCACCAGAGAACTTCTAGTGTTTCTGTATGAATTAATTCCCTCTACTACCTACCACCAGCCCAACATTCATTTCAAAGAGTACTTTGCATACCTGGCTCCGGGTTGTGCGGGGGCAATAGATTCTTCTTTCCTTCCAGTTGGAGCTGAGTGATTTAGTACAAAAAAGATGCTTTGAATTGCGCTGAGAAAGAGCAGCCATCTGTGTTCAGAGGAAAAAAGGCAGATTTTTATTCTAGGAAGAGGTTTTGTAGTCTGTTTTGCGCACTCACACAAGCATTTTGCTTTAGCTTCAGCAAGTACTCTAGGTGCAGACAAAGCATAAAAATCCCATCTGCTATATTTTATCCAACTGGGAAAGTATATTGTAATGGTGGACACTTAAATCTTCATCCATGTTGTAAGGGAATTTGGGCACTTAATCTGGTTTTGTAAATTCTCATTTGAAGTTCTCTCTGTGTATCACTACACACAGAGCCCTTCAGGTTATTCTGAAATCCATGGACACGATGGACTAGCTGTGGCAACACTTATACTGTTGATCATGGTTTATGAAAGCCTGTGTCCCAAATGGTTTGATATACAAGTAACATCCTATTAGTGTCTGTGAACTGTCCTGAACCTTGCCAAATAAACAAGGTAAGAAGTCAGTGTGGGTTTGAAAGCTGTGTTCTTGGGTCCAGTGACAAAAAGCCCTGCTCAGTACTTGTAGTGCATCTTAGTTTTAGTTCATGGGTCTTCATGGAGTTGTACCATATGAGCTGCTTAGTGACTTGTGTCTGGTCTCCATCCATGCATCATGCAGACCACAAATGAACACTTTAAGTGTGCTTGTAGAATATTGCTGCTGCTGTGATCACTGTGTGATTTACTTAAAACTAAAGAAGACCACTCATTGTAAGCTCAGTCTCAGAATTTTAACCAAGACTCTCAAAAACCTGGTGACCATCAATTTTGGTTTGCACTCATAACCAGAACATCTTGTCTCTTTTTTTTTTAATCAAAAATCCTTTTCTGAGGAGATCAGATGTTTTGCTTTAACGAATCTGTGCTACACATTGATGTGTTTAATAACATATTGTGTACAACAGTTGTCTCCTAGTGGTAGACCCCTGGCAGTTCCAAAGCATACAATGCTTCCCTTTGCCTGCATGGAACCTGCTCTCCAGAATTCTCTGTTTTACAATTTGCTGCTTTCTTGTTTTCAAGTATCTTCTTACTGGAACCATCATGACGGGAAGCGTGACCAGTTTTCCTCATTGGGATTGGAAGTTTAAGTAGGTGTTCAAATGGACAAAATGGCTGTAAGGATCCTGCAGATTTCTACACCTGGAGGAAAGTCCTTCTAGAAAGCTTGTCTCCAGTTTATTTTACAGTAATCCTGTACATTCCTAGTTACTTTTCTTAGTATTTCTTACATCTAAGTATTCATGTGTTTGCATTTTGAAAGAAATTAAAGCATTTTAAGATTTGAGGGAATCATAGTAGAAAAAAAAGTTGCTGTTATGTTTGTCCAGATTAACATAATAAACTAAACTTTCTATTAACAAATTCTTCAAATCATTTCTCAAAACTCATTTAGTTAATGTTCTATTGAAAACACAGAGTATTTAATTTATGTATTTTATTATAATGGTAATTAGTTTATTGCCAGATACTGCAAGTCCAACTCTTAACTTGTTCTTGTGTTCATGCTTATATTTCAACTAAGATGCTAAATATTTATAAATAAAACTGTCTCTGTTGGAGAAGTATTGATAAACAATTTTCAAGTCATCCCTTTGTTCATTCTGTCACTTAATCATACTCAAGTAGCAAAATATTTTTAGATACAAGCTGTCTCTGTCAGAGAAATTACTTTCATCTGATGCTCTCACTGTTGCATTCATCAGGGAATCAGAAGAGTGGAGAATGCTCAGAAGAGGCTTAAATAATAAAGAGCTGTGTGTTCCAGCAAGGAGGCCTATTTTCTACCCCAAGATTTCCCTCTGAGAGTTTATCTGATCATGACATTCCTTTTGAATTCCTTGTTTTACATCTCCACAATAGAGATTTGAACCTTTTATGCCACATTAACACCCAAAGTTTTCACTTTGCGAATAAAGCCACTTTCTTCCTTTAAGCTATATATTATTCCTGGGGAGGGATTCCAGCAAAGGGAGGTTAGTGTACAGTGCTACACCCTGCTCTGCTCCTAGTGCCTGCAACTCTCGTAATTTATCTAAGATACAGGTCAGATGGATTAATACTGATCCACTCACTGTCCAGACCTGGGGGCATATTCCAACAGCAGTGGGACTTGTAATGAGATCTTGTCTTTCCTTTCTCTCTGTGTAGCTCTGACAGTGGCTTACACTCTAACTGAATAAAAAAAAACTTCATTACGATTATCTGTTTCTTTCTAATGACGAAAATGAAGAGTAATCATGAAGTATGATACATTACAATTTCTAATATGATTACGGATGTAATTCTGACTGGTATCTCTCTGCAGCACAAAGTTTGATACATATATGAACCAGACTAAAATGATTCTCAAAGACAATTTCTATTATTATATAGGGTATCTACTCTGAACCTTGTGTTATGGTTCATACCAAGTTTAATTTCTACCAGAGCAGAAAGGAGGGTTCTGACACTGTAGTGTAGGCTTATAAGCATGTGAAAGAGTATTGCAATGCAATGGATTTGCAAGTAGCGATAAATTAGGAGCAGAAAAACCACAAAACAGCGTCACAGGTGAAATCAACAGACTGGCTGAGACAAGTAAATCAGATGCTATGAATTTATTAAATGCTCAGGTGCATTTCTTTCCTGCTGCTACCTATGTTGTTAACACACAAAAATGCATATTACATATGCATACATATCACAAATTACCATATAGCAATACAAAATGAAAAATAAATACCATTACATTTATATGCCGTCAGCTTTTCCTAAAATGCACTGAGCAGGTCAGAATCAGAATATAAGACTTTTGGCAAGGCTAACAATCACATAATTGTGGGATGGCTGAGCCTGCAGGGGACTTTTCCAGGTCACTTGGTCCAACCTCCTGCTCAAACAGGGATGCCTAAAGCCAGCTGCCCAGGACCATTTCCAGACAGCTTTTGAATGTCTCCAAGGATGGGGACTTCACAACCTCTCTGTGTCATCTCCTAGATGCACAGACCCAGCTCTCATCCTAAAAGCAAGATCTTTGAGAGTATATTGAAATAAACATGTGGCTAAGGCTGAGTTTCCGAATTGCTCTGAAGGAGCATTAACAATCTGTGTTTGCAGATTCAAGGCTGCCTTTTGCCATGACAATTTCCACTTACAGGGTAACATGCAAAGAACTTTTTGCTTAAGTATTCATGCTCTTGAAATGTTTTTTGCAAAATAAACTGAATGTCAAGGTCTTTACTTCCCCAAATCTTTCCTACATAGTCATCTTCTCTTCTACTAGAATCTCTGTGAGTGGGAGAAAAAAAAGACTGAAAAAAAAGAAAAAAAAAAAAAGAAAAAAAAAAAGAAGAGAGGAAAAAGGAGAGGAAAAAGGAGAGGCGCTGACATAAAAATAAATAAATATCTCTATGAAAATAAAGAATCCACTGCCTGTAGTTGCTAATTATCTGGCTGGGCCAAGCCACGTTGCAGTTTATTCCCTACTACACATACATATTTCAAAAGGGTTGTTTAAGAAACTCACCTGGCTTTATCTACATGGTATACCACAAGCATCTGTGAACTCATTTTAACAACATGCACAGCTGAAAAAAAGGCCATGGCTGCATTAATATCCGGAGAGTCTTGGGTATAAAGTCTATGAACATAAACCTTACTGAGAAGCAAGGTATTGTAGCTAAGATTTCACATGCACTGACAGGGTCATATAGCTCTTGGATCAAGGCTGGCATGCATCTTATCAGATGCTCAGAGAACGGGCATAGTATTTATCACAGTATAGTATGTGGACATTTTCTTTCCTAGTACAAAAATATACACTTGGAAATTAATATATACAATGTAAATATGAAATTTATAATGAAGTATATGGAATCTGTATACTCCATTGCCTCATTCTGTCTGTATTAGATACTCAGGTTTTAAGCTCTCTCTAAATCTGTTTTATGTTCCAATATGCCTCTCAATGATCAGGAAAAGTAAACATAATATAAGCTATGAAGTCTGTTGTTCAACACTATACCCTTTATTTCTCTGGATTACCTGGAACGGACTTATTATTGTTATTCAGATGTCAGGCAATGATTTGCATTTAGTTTCTTAAGAGATTAAGAGAGTCTTAAAGCATCACTTATTTTTAGAGCAGAGTGATTGATCAAGTAATGGTAGTGTTCATCACTGTGAGGCAGAATTTTAGTTCTTAAATTATCTAAATGACTGCCAAAATATTTCTACAGTAAATTTATAAAGAGGGGAGAGAAAGAAAAAAAGAGTGACAATGACAGTGCTATATCCTGAAAAGAAATTGAGCTGCTGTAGTTGCAGCTGGACTGCAAACTGGACTTTGGAATAAGTTTCTGTATGCATACAGATCTGTATAATTTAGCCTAGAGTTGATTTTATAACATGTATACTGCCAAAACTGTACTTACTTTTTTTTTTTTTTTTTTTTTTTTTATCAGTGTCATAAAATATCACCAAAGTCCACAGTCAGTTTTCAGATTATGTTGGACTCCATGCTCTATTAGTGGTCACAAGTAGTTTCTATCTTTATAAAATAGACAAAGTTCAAATATCTTAAAAGGAAATGAAAGAACTGTGTGAGATAGTTTAATTACACTGTTTAATTTGTTAATATACATCTTTCTCTTTTCAGATTCCAGGCATCATCCTGGTTTCAGCTGGGATAAAGTTAGTTTTCTTCTTAGTAGCTGGTGCAGCGCTGTGTTTTGGATTTGGTGTGAGAACAATGCTGACAGCACACTGATGTTAGCTGTTGACAGCACACTGATGGTCTTGGCTGTTGCTGGATGATGTTCATACTAAGTCAAGGGCTTCTCAGTTTCTCAGGCCCTGCTAGTGAAAGGCCTGAGGGGCATGGGAAACTGGGAGGGGACACAGACAGGACAGCTGACGCAAACTAGCCAAAGGGATATTCCATACCATGGCACATCATGCTGAGTATGTAAACTGGGGGAAGAAGAAGGAAGGGGGAGATATCTGGCTTTATGGCTTTTGTTTTCCCAAGTAACCATTAAACATGATGGCACCCTGTTTTGCTGGAGGCAGCTGAACATCTGCCTGTCAGTGGGAAGTGGTGGATGAATTCTTTGTTTTGCTTTGCTTGCGTGTGCGGCTTTTGTTTTATTTATTAAACTGTCCTCATCTCAACCCACAAGTTTTCTCACTTTTAATCATCTGATCTTCTTCCCCATCCCACCGTGGGGGGAGTGAGTGGATGGATGGCTGCATGGGGCTTGGTTGCCAGTTGGGGTAAAACCATGACAGGCATTCAGGAGATTCTATATACTTCTTTTCAGTCTGCCCACTGGAAACCTATATACATGTAATATACATATAACATAGATATATGTGTGATTCTTATGTTGTTTCCTCATTTCAGTTCTTTTCTGCCTAATAGTTTCCAAACTGCATATTCTGCCTTTTAATAGTTATTTTAACTAAGATGTAGGTCATTTACATGGTCCATGTAATTAGTTATCACATTACAAGTGCAGTTCTGTAGGTCTTGTTCTGATCTTCATCCTATGCTGCTTATACAATTTTGTCTGCTGATGTTATATATTTATAAACTAAAGTGATTGGTGGTATGTTTACACTTTATATGTTCCCACCATATCAAGTGTTTCTGGGACATAAGGGCCTAGGGAATGATCCAGGCTGCAGATCCTCATTCTTCATTTTGAAATTTGGTACATTTTTGAGCTTGCAGATATGCTCCAAAACCTGATGATTTCAGTGGTTACAGGCTTCTAGTTCCATTAGGATAAGAAAACAGTTATTTTTTCTGCTGGGTTGATTCGGGGTGAGCAGTGGACATCGTCTACCTGGATTTCTCCAAGACATTCAATACAGTTGTCTACAGGCTCCTCCTAGAGAAGCTGATGCACCACGGCCCAGACAATCGGTCTGTGTGGTGGGTGGGAGCTGGTTGGCAGGTGGCACCCCAGGGTGGTGGCAGGCAGCTCCTTCTCAAACTGCAACCTGCCACAAGTGGGGTCCCCCAGGGATCAATACTGGGCCCAGCACTGTTTGATTTCCTCATAAGCTATCTGGATGATGGGATCAAGTGTACCCTGATGAAGTTTGCCAATGATACCAAATTCAGTGGAGAAGTGGACACTTTGGAAGGGAGAGCCACCCTGCAGGAAGGCTTGCACAGGCTGGAAGAGTCGGCTAACAAGAAACTTATGATGTTCAACAAGGACGAATGTAAGGTCTTGCACCTGGGAAAACATAATCTAGGACTGTAGCACAGGCTGGGATCTACCCGGCTGGGGAGAAGCTTTGTGGAAAGGGACCTGGGAGTCCTAGTGGACAACAAGGTCAATATGAGTAAACATTTGCTGTGGCAAAGCAAGTCAATAGGATGCTGGGTTGCATCAACAAGAGTATCAACAGCAGAGATAAAGAAGTCATTATCCCACTCTACTCAGTGCTTGTCAGGCCACACCTGGAGTACTGTGATCAGTTTTGTTTCCCTCTATGTAAAAATTATGTGGATGGACTGAAGAGGGTCCAGAGAACGGCCACAAAGATGATCAAAGAACTGGGAAGACTGCCATGTGAGGAAAGGCTGAGAGAATTGGGGTTGTTCAGCCTTGAGAGAAAAAGTAAAGTCAGGGGAGACCTTATCACCATGTTCCAGTATTTGAAGGGTGGCTACAAAGAAGATGAAGACTCCATTTGGTACAAGAAGTCACACAGAAAAGATGATGGATAATGGGCACAAGTTACTCCTGGGGAGATTCGTATTAGACACAAGAGGACAATTTTTCACAATGGGAACAATCAGCCATTGGATTCCAGGGAAGTGGTGGGTTCCCCTACATTGGGCACGCTTTAGATTCGGCTGAACAGAGTCCTGGCTCGTCTTGTCTAGACCATGCTTTTGCGAAGAAAGGTCGAATGAGATCATCCTTGAAGTCCCTTCCAACGCGGTGGTCTATTATGCTATGATTCTATGAAACTGCCTAACAACACCCAGTATTTGAACTACAGTTGCTAACAGATATGATGCCAAATGACATTTTATTTGCTGTTGCGGTTAGTGTAATGACTAGCTTAGTGTGGCATGTAAGTGCTTTTCATGTTTTGGTAATACTTAAACCACCATTCCCATTAAAAACCAGAACAGGATAGAAGTAGTACTGAAATGGAATCAAATGTCCTTCTTGTCTCATCTTATTATCAAAAGCAGGTGCCTCAGAAAGACTATAGAAACAGGGAAAAAATGGTTAAAACCTCCTTTGAATACCCTGCCATCCTTCAGGCCTTTGTGGCTAAATAGCTTCCTGCACTTCCCTTCCACTCCTCAGGTACCTCATAGGAACATCTGGTTCATCCATTTCACCATCAGATCTCTAAGGCCTTGAATGAAAATTATCTTCTCCTGGCCTCTCATTACTGTCTGTTTTTTTCTGTAAGTTCTCCTAGGGGAGCTTCAAGTTGAAACACATCTTCTGAAATCCTTTCCAGATTTAAAACAAAACAAACAAACAAACAAACAAAAAAAAAACAAACCAAAAAAAACCCCAAAAAATTATGGGTGTGGTGTTCTGATAGGAAAATCTTTATGTGTTTTGCCACAGTGAACGCAGCACAAGGTGTCTATTCAGCTTTCCTGCAACTTTATTTCTCCTGAAGGCTTCTTTTATACCTGACAATCTGTGAATTTTGAAGTCTCTCAGACTTCTTTCTCCTAATGTGTTTGAAGAAAGATTTATTAATTTTTATGTATTTTGCTAGTTGCACTGCAAGTTTTTCTTTCACCCAGCTTTATGGAGTTTTTTAACTTTCTAGATACTACTTTTCTTCTGATTTCTTCATTTGGACAAGATCTCAGTTCTTTGAAGACTGCTTTCAAATAACTTCCCTTCTCCCTGCTTTATAACCATGCTTGCTTCTTTTCTCAGACTTTTATGAGTTGTATAGATTTGTTCTGTGCTTCTAATAGTGCTTTACTAAGAAGTCTCCACCACGCATGTAAAGTTTCAATTCCCTTAACTGACCTTGCAAACCTTTTTTCTTATAACAGCCTTTCAGAGTGTTCATCTCACATGGCATTAACTTGTGGAGACATTCAAGTGAAGCTTTGTTTTTATTTAATACATTCATGTGTTTAGAGTGAGAATTTCTTTTCTTTTCCTTATGTCTTTTGACTTGATCTTGTTAAGGGTCAATGCCACATTGCTATTACTAAATTATACTGATGCTAGAGAAGGAGGGTGCTCTCAGTTTCTGGGGCTTTCACTAGTGCAGTTTCTTCCCCAGGCAGTGCATTAGAACCAGTTACAGTACATTTACTAGTCAGCCATGACTGAGAGTATATCTGCAGCTGTTTGACGTGTACAGAAGATGATGACTGTTAGTGTCCCAATGGGCTGTCTGTCTGTTTAACTTTTAAAACATAACATATGCTTTATAATGCTTTGTTCCAAAATTGGATTGTATGTGGGAGATGGTATTTTTCAAAAGATTTAAAGGCCTCTAGGGAAAAGTTAAGAAGGAATCCTAAATACTAAGAAGGTTTACAAATGACACAAGTTTTATTTCCAAAGTTCAGTTTCCATAAAGTAGCAGAGAAACTTATTAAATCATTTATTTTCAATTTATCCACGGTTAAATAGCTGTTTCCAAATCTTTATTTCTGAACCACAATGATGTGGTAAAAAAATAGGGTTCTTTTTCCTATCTGTCTCTAATAATAAAACCAATGATGCTTTGTTTGGTAACAACTGCTGAAGCTAGTGGGATTTTATCCTTAGATGTTATCTTAAGAAAAATAGTCTAGGCCAATATGGTGATTTGGATTTTGTAATTCTAAAATTGTTAGGTTTAGTCCCTGTGCTTTGAACACTTTTTTCTCTGTTTTCTACCCAAGCAGACATGCCTTGGGGGAGCCCTAAGGGAGATTTTGTAACAAGATTAAAACATTATTATTTAAGGTGACCAATATAAATGTACATACTCCACATTAAACTGTTTCCTCTTCCTTTACATTATATTAAGCAAGCAAACAAACAAAAACCCAACCAAAACTTTCATACATACAAAATAACACAATCTGGTTGATTTCTTTAATGGTTTAATATCTTTACATATATATATATATATATATGTTTTGATGATCTTTGTTGATGATCTGGATGAGGGGATTCAGTGCACCCTCAGTAATTTTGCAGACATCACTAAGCTAGGGGAGAGTGTTCATCTGCTTGAGGGCAGGAAGGCTCTGCAGAGGCATCTGGACAGGCTGGATCAATGGGCCAAAGTCAGTTGTATGATGTTGGATGATCTTAAATTTCTTTTCCAAGCTGAATAATTCTATGAATATATAATTCTGTGATTTTGAAAGAAGGAAAATAAAGCCTTATACATATACATTTGTTATACTACGTTAAATGTATGCAGGTTTCTATTGATAAACCAGAAGATATTTGAAGTGATATCAAGTTTCCTGTAGAAAAGGAAAAAAAAAAATTGAAAGCTGCAATTTCTGATGCCATACTCTGCTTGTGAAATTAAATGTTGTTATTAAGATTTCCTATATAGATCATACTAACTCAAAGAAAATATATTGTGCTGCTAAAAACATACATTTTCTAATTATTCTAATAGTCTACTATTATTGACCTGTACTTATCTGTAATGGCTGTTTTATAACAAAATATTTTGGCAGAATTTTTTTGTACTCAGCACAGGAAATTTCTTGTCAGATCTGCCAAAAAATGCCAATGACCATAGACACAGGCACTTCCATGTATTTTGGAAGCAGGTCAGATGTTGGGGAAAAAAAAAAAAAACAAACCACCAAAAAAATCCCAAAATAACCCCAACCCAAAAAACCCACCAGCCCTGAAGGACCCACCCACCACAAAAAAACCAAAACCTATACTAATTTTTATAATCTTTTTACTTTTCTTTGTCCTTCTAACATTACTTTAAAGTCTTTTATTATTGTAAAAATAGTATGTTATTGAATACTCCAGAATCTTGCTTTCAGTAAAATTGTCAGGAATTAATTGAAAAGGGTAAATGGGTAGTGGGTGAAACTGATGCTTTTTACTACCTTTAATGTGTTTACCTTTTATTTTCATTTGGGTTTCTTAACCTTACTCATCTTAATAGTGACTGGTCTTCTGAAAATGAAGATTAATAAGTCCACCTTAAAACAGTTCACATTGAAAATCCCTGGAAATATGGAAAAAGGATGGTGGCTCTTGCAGTCTATAGTTAGGTGACCATTCATGTTGATACTTGACCCCACTTATCCTAGTGTTGGTTTTTTTTGTAGTTTTGTATAAAAGAAACTGATTTTGGTAAAAACAATGAACCTGTATTAAGTTTTTGCTCTATGAGAAAGTAGCTTTTTATTAATGAGTCTTGTTTTTCTGTCTGTTTTTTCCACAGGTTATTTCTGTTTGATGACCCATCTTGACCTTTGGCTAGGCGACTACTTTGTTAGCAGCAGCTAGTGAAAGAGTTTGCCAGAGGTAATGAAACAATGCTTTCTATCAGTAGATCTGAACATTGACAACATATGGCAGATTATTTATTTGTTTATTTGTTTGTTTATTTATTTCCCAAATTCATATAAGGAAAACAAGTGAGGATCTGGATACTAATCCCAAGGTCATTCTCTGGACTCAGACATAACAGCTTCACTGCAAGGAAGTTCCTTGCCTGGCATAATGCAGCAGGACTCAGTAAGTTCTCAAAGTTTCAGTTACATGTAAAAATATATTAAAGCACATAACCAAAGGTTGCCATTGTTTTCCTACAGAAGAGATGCCATCTTCCTTATCAGAATTAATCTCAATACGTATCTGAAATTTTATTCATGGTAAACTTTCTGTTTCTCTTCTTCTGCTTGTGTCTTAGACATTTTTGTCAACAGTATTTCAGTATGTCCTTTTGAATGACACCTATTCTGCTTAAGTTGTCTTAATTAATCTTTACATTGCAATACTTTATTACTGTCTTGTAGTGGCAATTTCATATCTATTTTACTCCAAAACACTAATAAAGTTTGTAATCAATAATATTGAATATTAATTACAAAATTAATTTAAATAAATACCAGTAAATAGCTGTAGTCAAATACTGAAGTACCAAATGCATGGTCTTGTTTTTTGGGGTTTTTTTTTTTGAACACAGAATACCTAATTAAAAAAAAAAAACAACAAACTCTTATGGGTATATGTGTATTTCTTAAAAATGTTCAAATTTCTATGTAAACCAATAATTT